>NC_133000.1:65965636-67215636 GCF_048564905.1 Vicugna pacos | reverse complement strand
TGGGTCTGTGAATGAGAGATGAAATATGACACCCTAACCATGAATGGGAACGGTCTCCCTGAGCCTGGGGAGAAAGCGGGTGCTTTTTCTGTCTGGATTCTAAGTGTTATCTTCTAATAAGGACATTGTTTGGTAGGGGGGTAGTTTTAGGAAAATAAAATGTGACTCATTAACTATATTTCTCAAATAGGAAACCCATTAGATGGTCTGTGATATGTCATGCAGTAAATTACAGCACGTAGTGGAAACACAGCCCGTCTGGTTTTATTACCCATCTTGTCACAAGGCATGATTAAATCAGTGAACCACGTTTAGAATCAAAGGGTAGGAAGGGACCCTGAGCAACTGTCAAATAAAATGGAGAGGAGTCAGCTTGGTGGCTGCTGTTCTTTGTGTGAATTAGAGGCAGGCATTGATGTGGGGGAGGATGCAGCCCTGCCAGCATACATGACTTGCAGATCCCAGACAGTCTCATTCAGTAGATGTTAGGTAGTACACAGAATCTGAAATTGTAGTTAAGCGCACAGGTTATTCTGAGAAATAAATCCATAAATTCTCTAGCATTCATGGTTCTATTAAAAGACCACAGACAGTGAGAAAAAGTAGATGACCGTGTTAAAAGGATTACAAACTGAACAGGTGAAGTTCAAAGAGCTAAAGGTCACATAAGACCACTGAGATGGGAAAGGGCATTACTACAGGGCACAGAAGCACATCACACGGGGGTCCACCACACTCCCCACGAAGGAAGGACATGGGTGGGACAATGGAGGCAGAAATCCTGGCGCACATGCTGAAAGTGCAAATAATTCAGTTTGACTTAAAAATGCACATCAGATTATGTAGAGGACCAGAGGCAGATGAGTCTAGAAGGTCACAGAGGACACAATTTCAGGCTAAGCTATTGGTTTTTCTTCATTCCACTGACAATAGAGGATTTTTGGAGGTTTTAAAGAAAGAAGTGACACAAAGATAATTGTGCCTTAAAATGATTCATCTTGGGTCAAGAGAGGAGGTAACCTAAGAATATTTTGCAATCTTCCAGGGGAAATGGATTGAAGATCAAGCCTGGAGGAGAAGCAGGAGGAAGCGAGGGAAGGAATATATGAACCAGGTGTCAGGCAAGGACCTGATGAACGATGAAATCCAGGCCGAGCAGGACAGGAAGGACTCAGAGCTGACTGAGAACCACACTTACAGAATAAGGAGAATTATATTATTATCCGATAACAGAACTGGGGAGATGGGACTGATTCTACGATAACTCTCTGTTACGGTTTAGAGGATGCAAAAGGAACTGTCCTAAGCAGCTCAGACGTTAAGAGCACAGGTTCTGGACGCTGCCTGCCTGTGCTCAAACCCGGGTTGTGGGACGTGCCCGCAGCGTAACTCCAGGCAGACGGTTCGCCCTGTGTGCGCCTCACCTGCGTCTTCCCTGAGCCCGGGGAAAACGGCAGTAACCGCTGCAGGTTTAGTGCATACCACGTGCTCACATCACAGTAAGCCCTCCAGAAACGCCAGCTTTTACTGTTTCTATTGCTTATCAGTTGGCCAAAGTGCCTTTTCCTTTAACATAGCCTATCTCAGCTCTAACTTACCTCTCCTTGACCAAACCTACACCATGTATCCTCTGTAAAAATGGAATATGGTTGCTCACACTGCTCTCTAATACAGTCCTGCATGTAAATTAACTTACTCTGTCTCCTCACAGTTATATTTCTACTTTTTAATAAACTGTGTGACTTTCTTCCACTTACACAAAACTAATCGAATAGAATGCATTTCCCCAAAACTATCCATATAACTACTAATGCTTATTGCTCAAAGATATTGTCTCAAAGCTTTGTAATGTACTGTGTTATTTCACCTGAATAAATAATGCCTTTGCTGGAAAAGCAATTCCTGTAAAAATCATGTTTAGTAAAAGTCTATTAAAATAGAAAGACTTTTCTAGAAAATAAGAATTAAAAGTGGCATAGATCACTTACACATACACACTGATGGCACTAGAGAGTGAGAAAAATTACTCATGTTCTATACTCCTATAAAGCTCTGTGTTTGTCTCACGTGTAATTTGTGCGGTGGCTGCACTGGTTTCTACGCACACAGAGATTCCTCTTCATAATCAATGTGGTGTCACATCTCAAAATCACAGAACTAATCCAGCTCTTTTATTGTATTTTTTTCAATAAAATCTGGGCTCTTCATCACTCTTGATCCCCACACAGAATTTCTACTGATGTTGCTAAGAGACGTGCACATGAATCAAGCCTACTAAATGACACGTAATAACTAGGAGGCTGAATTGCTCCAGGGATTATTAATGGGCCCCTGACCTACAGGTCAACAATTTGAATCCAGACTCAGTTAATAATAGCTAAAAATTGCTACAATCTGATGTCCAATTGACAGCCAATGAAAGGAGACCTACAGTCCCTGTGGAATTCCAAGTTAACAGGTGCCCTAACACAGAATCCCCCAAACAATGGCCAAGTTCAAAGGGCGAAGATTAAATCAGTGTGGAAAGCGAGCTGCTTCTGACCAGCAGAGGAAGTCCCTGCACTCCTTCCGAGTGCGCTGACTGTAAAACACATCCTTCCTCTTTCACACAAACGGGAGACCTCTTCCTTCTGTGACGGTGAACACAGAACAGCAGAACAACATAGCAACTTAGAAAATTAAATTGTGTATATGCTGAAAATGTTTGTTTGCCTCTGGGTTTATAATAAATTTCATTTTAAATGTGATTCTTATAATAGAAAGAATGCAGTGTTTTCAGAACTGACGTGATGTGCAAAAATAAAAGCTTTTTCTTTACATGAGCACAAACACACACACAACAGTGAGAGGATGAAAAGAAAATAAATGCTAGCTCTGTTCTTTACTGGGGACATTCACTGTTACTATATTTTCCTACTGATGTTGTCATAAAGGTTTCCTTCACAGGTGAGTCTCACTTTGTATCTCTTAAGAAATATCCAAGAAGTGCTGCAGTCTAGTGTTTCACTCATAAGTAATAATTATTGAATATTTATAACATTATACATGGAATGAATACTTTTAGTCATCTATTGAAAACTCCACATATCCATGTGTTGATAGGGTATCAGCAGACCAGATTTCTGACAATAACAAAGGAAAATAAGTCTTCATCACTCCTCTTTGAAAATAAGGGCATTTTATAGGGTGTTTGTAAATTCCTAATGCAAAGTTAACTTCTAATAAATGTGGATGCATTCAAAATAAGAAGAAAACTGCAAAAATAGGTTATTGTCCTTCAAGATAACATGATTTGGAAGAAATTTAAGCCATGATTTTATATATATACATACATCTACAACAGGAGAGTAGTTTCAAACTGTTACAATATAAAATGACATAACATTATGTATCCAAAAAAATCTAGAAACATTTGCCTTTTAACTTCTGTCTGGTGCATATCTAAAATTATTTCACAATACAGACTTTTTTTTAACAACTTTATACCACTTTCTAATCACGCCTAGGGCCCTAAACTTATAAGCAAGCTATTTTCACATGGCCTCTACCCTTTTCTCGTAACACCTGTTTTTTTTTTTTTAAAGAACTCAAATGGTAAATTTTCCATTTTTAAAATCATCCACAATTATATCTACTATCAAAATAAAACTGCATCTTCTATCTAAAATTATTCAAGTAATATGAAAAGGCCCTTAGGATTCCAAGTGCATGATGACTTAAGGAAACATTTTCTGTATCATAGTTGTGAAAGAAACAAAAAAAAATCATATATTTGAAAATTTAAGCTCAGTAATATTTCTGACTCTACCTCATTTAGATTACTTCTCAACTCCTATTAGAACTGACCCACTTTACTTTTTTACAGTGTTCTAAATCATCTTTGCTTTGCTGACATAAAGATTCTGCTTTCTGTGCCTGTTAATAAGATGATTTATTTATAGAAAGACCAGGAAGATAAGCCCACAGATGCTATGCCTCCCCGCGCTTTATAAGTGGTTTGCAAAAGGTCAGATGCCATTGACCTTTCAGATGGCAAGGGTAGTTGATCTCACAAAGAGACCACTTTTCTATCCTTGATTGAATTTGAGATTGCTTTCCTCAACTAAAACAATGTGAATGGGTGGCTATTAATATGTTCAATAAATAACCTATTTTTAACATCCAGAAATTTAAAAACTCTCTAACCCTAATATTAGCATTTCTCCTGACAGTACATATTATTTTACTCAGGAGAAGAGTCAGTTGTAAATGCAAATAAATCTTCATTTTTATTTTATAAGCACATAAATTCATTCGTAGTATCTGATGCTTAAGTACTTTCAGACTTTTTTAATTCATTTCTCTTTTTATTTGCTTGTTCTTTTAACCTCTATTTTGCCTCATTTTAAAAAAACTTTTAAGGTAAATGACAGAAACATATGCAATATAATAAAGACAACCAGCACAAACCCAAAAGACAGATAAAAATGACAAATAGTAAAATTAAGCAACAGAGACTGCAAATTTACATGTACATCAGTTATTAAAGGCCAAGTGTACATAGAATGATATATACACACATGCCTGTGTGCACGTGTGCATACGCACACAAACACAGAGAGACACACACACCACTATTCAGGAGATTCAAGGCCTTCCCAGCTCTCAGCTCTGGGACCCACTAATTCTCTAGGCTCTTTTAGTGGGACATTAAATAATGAAATTGGTGACATTCTCAACAATATCCCAACGGTAAAGCTATTAACACCAGCAGAAGGTGATTCTTTACTACGACCTTGAAAGCAAAATGAAGGATATACACTGAGCTCAGTTTGCTTAACATAACTCTGCAGGGCACAGGAACAATTAAGTCCCAGATGCAATGTATGGATGACCAGCTGGATAAAAGTTTAAAGTTCACACTGATGATTCTTCAATTTCCCTGCGCTAATGTCCTGAGCAGTGGTAAAAACACATATTTTGGGGCACCACTTGCAGAAATTCTAAATAGGAGGGAAAATGGGGATTAACCCCTCCTGTTTAACAAGCACCAATCAAGACTCTGGGGCAGGCATTTTAAGGGCCATTTCTGAAGAAAAACTAAGTAGACAAATGGATGTGATGTTTGCCAAGTTGCCATCCAGTCTTCCAGAATACTGTTTCCAACAATTTATGTTTTCAAAAAAAAAAATGGAGAGGAGAGTTTTTAAGCTATAGTCTGGGAAACAGGGACTTTATAGATTTATGAAGGTTAGATAGTACATTAAAACATTCATAAGGTTTCTGTAATAGGAGACTAATAATCCAAATCGGGGAATGTAATGGCCCCACTTTACTGACTCCTCTCAACCATATCTGGAATATGAGGCTCACGTGTTGGGTAACACATTTATACAGAATAGTGATCATTTATTCAAGAGACTCTACCGATGTTTTCTGTCCAACACAGCATCACTATGTCCTGTGGTGCTTATTTCTGGAGTGGAAAGCACGTCCATGGTGACAAGCAAGATGTAGTGAGTGTGGACCGTGCCACTTGAGGTCCACGTAAAAGACTGCAGCTTTTTCATAAGAACCTTGAACCTGGAGCCAGACTCACTGAACTCAGATCATGGTTCTGCTCTTTACTAGTTATGTGGACAATGTAAGTAACCTATTGGGACCTCAGTTTCTCCATTGCTAAAACAGGCAAATATTAGTACCCACCCCATAAGCTTCTTAAAGGGAAAACCTATTTTATATAAGTATCATACAGCATATTCGCTTGTCATATAGTAAACACTCAGTAAAATGTATATATTATCTGTTAAAAGCTTGATAAAAAAATCATCACCAGTCCATCATCTTAGTAAGTCTGACAAGGTAAAATTTTCACAGTTCAATTTAGGAACTATCCTGAACAGTTTAGCGTGAATCTGACTTCTCATTTTAAAATAAGACTTGAAGAATATTGTTGACCAACTCTATACCACTTGGCTGCTTCCCAGTTTGAGATATTTTAACAGGTGTCCATTTATTCTCACTTTGCTTCTTATCTTACATTTTTACTATTCAAGGAGTCATAGCAACAATGAATAAGTCAGAGTTCCTGCCATTAATTAGCTTTAGTTTACAATTTTGAAGATTAAATTGACAAGTAAATGCAAAATTATTTAGCAGTGTGAGTTTTGCTACAGTAGGTGTAAGAACAGGGGATTAAAGGAGCATATGAGGTCTTAAAAAGAAAGCCAGTCACAGGGTAGAGACTGCACTAATGGGCACCATAGAAAGCTCCTTGAGGAAATGATCCTCATGTGAAAACTGGGGGGGTGATCAGAAGCGAGCCTGTTGGCTTGTGGGACAAGGCATCCTAAGCAAAGACACAGAGTGAGGAAGAGCATTTGAGTGTGACAAGCAGGCTGTGTAACATGAGGGGCTACAGAAAGACCACGATGAAGCTTTAGACAGGAGCTTAGGTCAGGAAGAGTCTTGCAAGTCCTGCAATTAAGTGTATAGTTTAAAAAATTAGGTCATGGGATTGCAGCCTGGGAAAAGTCTTATAATCTACAAAATCTACAACATATTCGATTTAGTAGCCACGTGAAGACACATTTAATTTTTCATTCTGAATTTAGAACATAAGCTGTATTTGAGGCTAAGTAGGCTGCAGTCAATCTAAGGGATGAGGGTTACTCACCATCATCTAATATGACATGGAAAATGTTAAAATATCATAATGATAAAACATACCTAACATTCTTTCGTGGGTTTGAATCATGTCCTCCAAAAAGATACTAAGTCCTAACCCCCAGTGCCTGTGAAGGTGACCTTACTTGGAAATAGTTATTTTCCATAAGTAATTAGGATAAGGTCAGACTGGATTAGAGTGGACCCCGAAATTCAATGACTGGGGTCTTTCTAAAAGAGCCATGGAGAAATGCAGAGGCACAGACACACAGGGGAGTGGTGGCTACCATGTGATGGAGGCAGAGAGCAGACGACCGTGCCCACAAGCTGAGGAATGCCAAGGCAACCTCCTGAGGCTAGGAAAAGGCAAGAAACCCTCCCTCAGAGAATGCTGGCCCTGCAGTCACCTCCATCTCAGACTCCTAGCCTCCAGACTGTGAGAGAATTAATTTCTGCTCTTTCAAGCCATCAAGTTTGCAGGAGTTTGTGACCCCAGGCAATGAATATACATACAAATATGATCTCTCCCTCTTTTTAAATATATAAAATATATATAAAAATGACAATGTATCAACACACATACTCATAAACTTGTATAATTGATGTCTGTCTTCATCTGGGTTCCCTCCCAAAGCTGATGCTGGAAGAGATTTTGTTTTACAAGTAGGTTATTTGAGAGATGATCTTCAGAAGCATGGTGAAGGAACCGGAAGTAAAACAGAGAATGCACGAATGTAAAAAGGGCTGAGGTCAAAGAACAGGTTATTGCTGGGGGCACTGGCCATGCTTTGAGAGACTGTCTGAAACATCTCTATATTGAATCACATAGAAAATTGGCTATTCATCCACCCATTCCTGCCCCATCCACGTTGGTTGATGGTTGATACTGGAGGCAGTAACTCGTTGGCAGTTTAGCTAGACTGATACCCTTAGGCAGAGAGGCTGCCTGCTTGGAGAAGGAAGCCAGGACACTTAAGGGAGCTGCGTAACAAGGCTGCAAGTGGCCTCCAGATGGAGCTGTAAGGATGTGGCAGGGCATTAAGAACAATTACACTGTCCATTTTTAAAAAGCGTTATTTATTATTACTGGCAGCCAAGGTAAAGGTCTCTGGTAAAGTTAACCTTGCCCATTGTTGGTAAGAATAAACTGTACTGAAAAGTGCAAATTCAGTGACTAATTTTCAAATATTTTATGGAACTGTTAACTCTCAAGATCATTCCACGTTGGAGAGTATTTATAGATCTTTACAATTAAAACTATTTTATTTAGGAGAAATGTGTTATTAAATAATCATGTGAAGATGCTAAGTGTTACATGTTATGGTACACCATATATGTTTAAGTACACGGGACACAGGACAAAGTCAAGTTCATTATTCCATAAGGAAATTTCACCCTTCCTTAGTACTTAAATGATAACCACATATGCATGGAAATGGCCATTCCTTTCCTTCTGTGAGACCTTTTAATGAAGAGGTTTGTGTTCATCTCGTTAGGAGTTGGGCTGTTTGTGACTTATTGTTGCTATGGTTACTGCCAGTGCAGCAAAGCTTTCAAATTGCAGGAGACATGGCTGTGTCTAGGATGGAAAATGGTTTGATGGAACACCATCTTTTTGATTCTGAGTTTTAATGCCTCCTTTTGTGCTGTGCCACAGAGTGGGTCATCTTCAAGCACGTATTTTGCGGGAGAGGAGCAGAACTAAGTCCTCAGCCCACAAAACCAGCCTGCAGAGGAGCAGGAAAATCCAGGAGACCACGTCCCCAAGGTCAGGGACAATGTGCAAGCCTAAAGCAGAGCCTTAATGGGAACAGAGACTGGGCCCTCTTACACCCGTCCACAAGCTAAGAAGTTTCTAAGAACAAGTGATTGCAGGATACCGCTGCAATAGTAAGGTTATATGTTGTTCTTGCTTAGAATCCAAAAGTTCACAGGAAAAGCTACATTTTAAAGTTGAATAATATATTATTACCAAGTGACTACCATTTGCTGATTCCATGAAAATCTTGTCAATTTCCAATTATGAAATTTAATATCAATTTGTTTGATTTTAATAGATTTACCTGCTCTTATTGAAAAAAGGTCAGAATCAATATTTGATGTAGTTCTATAGGCTTTTCAAAAATTCCCAAACCAAGTTTTTTATTATTATTATTTCAAAATAAATGTAACGAATTCTAGATTTTGAAAACTAACTTCACTGGTTAGTAACAGACTTTAATTAGAATTAGTTATGGTATGTGTATACATATATTTTATTCAATTACAATTTAGCATGAAGTAGTAGGTGTGATGACAAAATACAAACTCTTCTTTAATTTTTAAAGATCTTTTACTGAATGGCATCTATGTAAACTACTAAGCTTGAACATGAGAGATGTCATAAGGCCCCAGTATTTGATGAGTTATGTTTTCAAACACAAAAATTTCAATTATTATTCTGGGATAAGCTTCTTCCATCATTAGTCAGATTTTTTTTAAATATGATTTTTGTTTATTTGCAGAAATACAAGTTTTCCTACTTATTTTATCTAACTGTTGTTGTGCCAAAGTAGTAATTGAAAAAAAAAGTTAAAGTTCAAATAGCAATATTGACAGATACTATTGTGTGTACATTAAATATTAATTTGCTCTTAGAAAAATAAAAGTAGACACAAATCAAGGAAAAGGTTATGATTTCTCCTCAACTGAGAAATAAAAATTATCCTAGGAAACTTAGCTTTACTCTAAATCAGGGACCAGAATGAAGTGTAGGGCCCATAACTCTGATCCACAATGCTCATTGTAGTTTTATTTGGGAAACGGATCAAGAAGAGATAACCACTGTCCACTTTTTATTTGCAATTGTTTGTGACTTTATATAAGAAAACAGTGAAGAACCACCTGCTCTGGCATCATGGACTCTTAAGTTTGGCCACTATACTGGAGAATAAAGTTCAGATTCCGTCCGACTGGCTCCCTTTGCAGGAGGTCACCCGCTGCTAGTCCCACAAGTGACTTTTATGCTAAGCTTTCAGTGATCAACAAACAAAGCACAAAAACTTCTATTATTTTTAACGTTAGAAAGCTCTCCTAGTAGACATCTATGAAGACAACTGGTATAATGCAGTTCAGATTTCTAGACATTACACATACATAGTTGTCATTACGCTAAAGGTCTTTGAGAAGTTATCAGGTAGGAAATAACTTATTTAATCTCACGGTCTATTTTTTAATTCACTTAAGCAGTACAGTTTCAAAATATACTAAGGAATTAATTACTTTGAAAGGTATTATCAAAGGCCCTACAACATGCCGTGCCTCTACGATGTGTGCTACAGTAAATACAAACATACAGTGAAGTGTGCTGCTCTTTCATAAGCTTAATGGGGAAAATAAACAGGACAAGAACCTAGGGTAGTAACGTACACACCAGAATTCTGCACAGTAAAAGAGGTGCACATTGCATGACGGTTCCCCAAAGGAAGCAGTCACTTCCACTTAGGGGATCAGAGAATGTACCATGACTGAGATAGTGTTTGAATTGTGCTTTAACAACGTTGTTGAATTTTAACAAGTAAAATTAGTAAGAAGTATTTACAGAAAGAAACAAGATGAGCAAAGCCAATTAGGGAAAAAAACAGACAAAAATGTGGGTTCAGAGAGTAGTTGAGTTCGGTTGGAACATACAAAAATTTGGAATGAATTAGTGGAAAATGAAGGTGGTTGAGAACAGAGATGCTTCAGAACAGTGCCACTACCACCACCCGAATTGGGCCATTAACAGTTTTTAGTTTGTAGTTTTGCAAGAATGCCTAAATTTCCCCCTTTCCAGTGTTATTTCTTTACACTCTGTCCACATTTTCACCAAAAGGGTCATTCTAAACTACAAACACAACCATGTCTTCAGTTACTTATTCTCTGATTTACACTCCTCATGAATAAAGCTACTGCTACAGTACAGTTTGCAAGACCCTTTGGAACCTGATAACCTAAACCTGCCTAGCTTCATGTTTATTGCTGCCCAACCAAAAGCCACCCTGACAGTCTTCTCCCCAAGTGACGTCTCTCCAAGCCGCTTTCTCTAAAACAGCAATCGGCATACTTTATAATAATCTTGGATCTGGCTGTCAATCACCCTGGATTATATGCTTCACAAGGGTTGAGATATCTCTCATCATTCTTTTATTCCTAATATTTTGTGCTGTGACTGGCACATATTAGGCACATATGTGGTCAACAGGAAATAGTTAATGAAATCCTTTCACTTCTGTTATGCTAAGTTGTGTATTTCCCAATTTCAGCTCATCTCAATTCACATTAGCCACATTTCACGTGTTCACCACAGTTGCATGCTGTTGGTCTAGAAAAAGAACAAGCAATGAGGTGTTCTCTCTGTATCTGTAGCACTGTGCTGGAAATTTACTAGAGAAGGGAAATTTTCAGATTTTAAAACAATCAGTTGGCCCCAAATCCTCAACGACTATGTGTAATTTTTAATGAGTATCTATAAAATGTATTCTGTGGCTTACTGTATACAGCCAACATTGCTTAGTCCCTCAGAACATGACCATTTTCTGAAGTATTACTAGTTCAACGATCTTGGCTCAGACAAGATGGTGGATGACATGCAGACAGAGACCATTCAGTATTTAATTTCTTACCAGTAACTCCCAAAGCTTTCCTGCATGCTCATTGGATATTTTTAAAAGGGAATCAATTTCAAAAGCACTTCTTTCTATCTCAGGAATTCCTTCCTCAACCAGCATTTCCCAGTACATAGTAGTTAGTTTAAGAATAATCTTGTAAGAAAGCTTTAAAAAGGAATTTAGAGTAGTTGAAGGTTTGCAATGATGGAAGACATTTTCAGAATTTGGAAGTCATTCTGGGTAATACATGATTTGACTTGAGCTTTATCCTGTCGTATGGCCTGTCAAACATACATTGTATAACTGCTTTAATCATTAAAAAAAGAAAGAACGCAGTTACCAGATTGCTTAGAATGTCCAACTTGAAGACAGAGATAAAGCCCCCCGTTCCCATGATGCCAATGCTAGCACTCCTTGGAAGATGAAGGTCCCCTCCTGAACATCATGGTCATGCTTACCGGTTGTGCATTGATTTGTCTCATTTAAACCCAGAAGGAACGCATTCCTGTCATGTTTGATGTTTGTTCTTTGCTCTAAGATATAAAGCTGTGTTTCAAGGCACCCCACATGGAGCCACATAACCACTACGGATGTGGCTTCCAGACAGGTTCCTGCATCACTGAGAACTTGATTTTCTGAATTGTATTAAACTCAAGGACACCATCGACCATTCTCAAGTCAGTATCTGCCAGCAGCTGCCAGCTGCAACCTTATGGTCTCAAGGTCTCCCCTTCTAATTATGCAATTATTTCAGACCCCAAACAACTCTTGCTTAACAAGCACACTTAACTTCTTGCCAGGAACAATACTAATACTTGACAAACAATTTATGTAACTTTGCAACTTCTGACTTTATAAGCCTCCCGCATTTTGTGGTCCATCACAATACAATTCAGGTGCTTCTTGAATCTCTGTCTTTCAGGCTACAGTCTTCAGTTTGGCTCAAATAAAACTCTTTTCTATTCCTGTTATAGATTGTTTATTGATTATTTCTGTGGTCAGTGACATCTCTCTTCCACCAGAAGTCTGAAAATAAGAAATCTTTTGATTGAAATCAGCTATGCCTTATAAAGAAAGGAATTATGCTCAAATTAATTTGTGTTCAAAACTGCCTCCTTCACTGGCTTACTTCTGAGTCTAATCTCATTACTTAATCCCTTAAAGACCTTCATTCTCTACAATTCTTCTGAAGGCAAGCTTTTCAACAACACAGCTTGTTTGAATAAACTCAGGAAAATATTATAATACTTTCTTAGGGTATTTGTTGGTATCACTTTGCTTAATTTGTCCATTAATACGCCTTTAGGAATCGCACATAATACTGCCATATGCTGAAGCAAGGAACAAGGACAAACACTTGCTGCCAATGTTCCTGGAATAGGTAGGGTGCCTTAATGTGGGTGCATCGTTAGCTGAATCAGGGGTCAGCAAACTTATTCTCTAAAGACAGCAGGCTCTGCAGGCCAAGAAGGAAAGTTGAGGAGATTATGTAGGTACTTACAGAAAAAGAGGCAAAGCAAAATCACAATGTTTTTATTGAGGGTATTAAAAATATAATAGAAAATAATTGAGTAAAACTTTTTATAAAACATGTCCACCGATCAGAAGATTAGACTCCATTTTGGCAGCAGAAACGTTTCACTTAGTTGGGGTTAAAAGGTGATATAATCCCAATAACCAAATGGATCACAAAAGCTCATTTGGAAGAATATTCTTGCCAATTCCCAAACCAGAAGGAAGTGAGAGGCACCTAGATTTCTGTGTCTCTGTGTCTCTGTGTGTGTGTGTGTGTGTGTGTGTGTGTGTGAGCATGTCTGTGTGCATGAGAAGCCAGTAGTAGACACGAAAGCACTAAATAAATGTAGAAAACTATTTTCGTAATTACACTCCTTTCAAAAGACTGACCTGAGTCCTTCTCCATAGTGGTGAGAATGTATTTTTAAAGAGCAGGATTAGTTTTCTGTTAGTAGCTTAAAACAATGCAGATTTATTATCAGACAGTTCTGAAGGGTGGATGTCCAGAGTCAGTCCTGATGAGGCTCAGGCCGAGGTTTCAGCAGTGCCTGTTCCTTCTGAAGGCTCTGCGGGGACCACCTGTTCCCCCTTTCAGCTCCTGGAGGCTGCGGCAACCATTGACGCATGACCCAACCCTCACATTTTGCTCTAATGGATTTTGCATCCATCATCAAGTCTCCTGTGACTAACTCTCATCATTCTACCTCTGATAATGGGTTTCTGATTACATCAGACCCACAAGGATAATCCAGGATAATCTCCACATTTCAAGATCCCTAATTTACAGATCCCCACACCTGGAAAATCTCTTTTACAACGCATGGTAGCATATTTGCAAGTTCTGGGGATCAGGGCTGGGCATCTTTGGGGACCATTATTCAGCCCACCACAATAATTGTCTACATTTTATAGCAACGTACTGGTTTCTTTACACTTAGCGAGTTTCACTGGCTTCCCTAGGCCAGTTAAAGGATTTCCCAAGGTCACTGAAGACTAAATATCTCCTCCTTCTAATGTATACAAGTGGTTTACAAAGCAGTAACGTGGCTGCTCAGTTTTATACTCCTGAATACACAGGAGTTCCACATGCATTTTCTTAGTTAGAATATTCTGTCAGAATAACCTGGTGTGTCATATGCTCATTCTACGTTTATACGGCTGTTCAACATCAGCTTACTGCAACTACCAAACCTGCCTGAATAGCAGCGTACAACTGCAGCCCTCCTGACAGCTCCCTGGAAGCCCTGTCCTCTTCTGAAATAATCCCAGCTGGAAAAACATGTTTGAAAAATTAGTGAAGAATGAATTTCATTGTTTCTTCCCAAATCAAATGCAGGAAATCAAGCATATGAAAATCAAATTCATCTCTCACGCTCTGAATGTAGATTAAGAAATGTTCATAGCAACAATTATGTAGAGAATGAACAAAGAGTTTTAAATTAATTAAATATAATCAGGTAGACTCTCAGCTACTGTAGGTAGACAGGAAGGAGATAATTTGAGTAGATTAATGCATGATATTTGGAAAACTAAAGAGATTTTTTTACAGGATTGATTAGCTCTTACCTTTAAAATGGAGAAATACATTCAAATTTGCATTGTAAATTCCACTCATGTTTTACATTGTTACATAGGAAGAGTATTTATTCTATGGAACAGGAATCATGAGGCATTAATTCAACAAATGGGAGTTCAAGAACTACGGACTTCAAAATATTCACTTATTGTGTATTTGGGATTATTTCACATATGTGAAATCTAATCTGAATCAAATGTATTAACCTTTGAGTGATAAACCATTTCAAAAACCCTGTACGATGTAAAAAAGTAGTTTTTCAAAAATATGGAAATAAAAAGCTGTGGCTTAAAATATAATCAGTGGTTTGATGCATGAGCAGGTGATCATCTGAACAACTCTCATCAGCACTTCATTAAATTTTCAGATGAATTGTTTAATTTAGCAAATCCATCTTATTTTGTGCATATTAAACTGGTATATGTGAAAATTTTGACAGGCTTGTGTTTTTTTCCAGATAGAAGAAATACTTGGAGTATTTAGTTCATAAAGGAGAATAAACCATTTCTTAAAGCATTAGAAATGTCATTTTATTTCTAAAAGACACACAGGTCAGATTTTCCTTCTGTTCACTTTGTTGCCTAATGAAGTGGAAACCAGGGAGGTTCTCAAAGCACAGTCACCAATTAAGGAAAAGAAGTGGTTATGCAATGTCCTGAAATGTGAAACAGATCTGTGAAAATGACAGCATCCCTAAAGAAAATCACACCGTGAAAATTTGAGGATGAATTGTGTAAAGCATGATAAATCATACAAGTAAATAACAATGATGTTTAACATCCAGTGTCCAAACAGAAAAATGCTGCTTGAGAGATTAGAAATGGCCAGATTTCTCACAAGGCTTCATTTTAAACATATATTAGGAAATGAAAATCATAAATATTCTAATGAAGCTTGCAATGGGTAATTCAAGTCTATTTGAAAAAAATATATATGTATAAGAAAATGTTTAAATAACTGCTAACCTAGATAAACCGATTCTACTGATAGAAAAAAATGCATTAAGGCACTAAAAGGAAAAAAAAATAAATTGACTATAAAGAATTCATAACATTTCTCTCAGCTAATGGCCTCAAGGGAATGTAATCTATATTGCAAAAATCACAGCAAACTGTTCAATGAAAAGTAGAAAAACATTTATATATTATAGAAAGTGAGGGGGAAAACATAAAATTTTAAGTACTGGGTTATATTCCAAAATATACCTGTACCTCAAGCCCTTTGCATGACATTCCAGGTTCTTATAAAAACAGAGGACTGAGGATCACCCCCAAACCTTCAAGTGTGTGAGTTGGTTTGTCACTCCTCCCACTGTCCCCAAATGACACGGACTGAGTACATGCCATGTGTCAGACTCTAGCCTGGGTGGTTTCACATGCATTGTCTCATTTTAATCAGAGAACAATTCTAGGAAGGGTATATCAGAGTGGTCATTAAACAGACAAGGAAACTGAGTTCTCCAGAATTCTGTTGCTTTGTTTAAAATCACATATTTGGTAAATAAGGAATCCAGGATGGGCTCTATGATCATCTAATTCTAAATACAATGCTCTTTCCAATATTCAACTCTGTCCTCCAGCAGTGATGAAGGAGAAAAAGAAAGCATCCTCTCACGTGTTAGTGTAGAGTTCAGGAACGGGGTGAAGCAGGAGACAGGCACTCACTTTGAATACTAGATACGGTAAGACCAGCTAGCAAATGTATTCCACCACCGATGTGTGTGAGTTCATGTGACCAAGTGGCTCACTGAAATTATCTTCATGGAAAGTGGTTTATTCTTCTATCAGTTTGTATGCCATTAGGATTTTCTTACCCCTTCTGCCACAATCAAAATAAAACATAGACTGTTCTTTAACTGAATTTATTTTACTAAGTACCAAACCTGCAGATGGCATCAGTCTACTTAAGTGAAGAAATATTTATTTCGGATCTGTAAGATACTGTGATAAGCACTACTAAAATAAAAAGCCAATAAGACATTTCCTTTATCCTTCAGATCTTAATAGTCAGAAGGGAGAAATGGGCATATAAATAAATTATATGTTTGCATGTGTGTTTGCACAAGTGTGTGTATAGTTTTGTTTTGGTATTAAATGATACAAGAATCATCTAAAGAAATACTTTGTTAAAATGATTATTTCTACTTATATAGAATCATAGGAATAGATACTAGATACTAATATTCTTCACCAAGAATATCATGCTACAGAAGAATAAACAGAAATAAGATGCAGAAAGTTTAAATAATTTACTCAAATATTTAGTTTATGAAGTCAATTTAGCACTAGAACTGACATCTTTGACTCTTCAGTCTGTAGCAATATGTAGAGATAGCACATATGTAGCACATATGTAGAGATAGTATATAAAACTAATTCTAAAAAGCTTTCTGTAGAGAATGATGGTATATCTCAGAATCTCAGAGAGAGCAGAAAATACTAGGACAGGAATTCTAGTTTAACTTCCTATCCATTTCAGGAAATTGTCTACTGCACACCAGATTACTGACTGATATCCATAAGCCGCTGCTTGAACTATTCCTGTGCCAATAACCTCATAAATGGACCTATTCAATATGGAAGCTGTACTATTGCAAGAAGTTTCGTTTTTATGCTTAAACCTGAATCAATATAATTTCCATCCAGTGGTTCTGAATCATACCTTTGGAACTACAGAGAATATAGCTAATCAAGCTTACATGCTATCAGCTCAGTATCTAACAGTAACTAATCATTTTTCCCATACATTTTCTCTTTTCTGCACTCAATAGTCCTAGCATTTTCTTTCCAGACCTTTCTTCATCAGTCACTCTTGTCAGTGTCCCATTTCAAAGTGTGATGTCTAGCAATGAGTACAAAATTCTCACACAGTCTTGCTGAGGTCAGGGAACACTGGTATTTTTTTCTTTCCTGGACTCAATCCCTGTTGGGGTAGGCTCATACAACGTTGATTTTTTTGGCAACCACCTTACATTTTTGAACTTCTTGTCAATCAAAGATACAGATTTTTGACAAGGCACATGTCCAAGAACCCAATGAAGAGACGGCCACTGAGGGGAAGACTCTTCCAGACTCGTGAAACTGAGTCTCCTGGACTGTTGGCACTGGAGTTCCAGTCAGAAGCTTCAGGTCACCCAGTCCTCTTAATCCTAATAGTGTTGTCGCTGTTACCTGAGGGTCCTCTGCTCCACGCGTTTAAATCTAATCCTGATACACCTAGTCTACAAATCCGCTCGCCTGAGCCAATCCCATGGTCTGCTTTCTCTCTTTTTAATAGCTGAATTATCTGATACTCCCCACAACTCAGTCACTGGTGAGGTAACTGCAGTTTCATCCCCAGCCTCACAAGACATACTGTCACTAGCCATCCCTTCATTTGTCTTTTTCCCAGGTAAATTTCCATTTATCCTCGGTAACTACTCTACTTTCCGAAAGGCTCTCATCTACATGAGAGGATCTCACTTCCTCAATGATAGAGAGAACTGAAGAACTCCGGCATGAATTGCTTCCACTCCCCAGCATCACCCATCAGAAACCCCCTCTTCTTCATTTTCAAATCAATCCTTCCATGTCTATATTTATTTCTCTTCTGTGGAGTTTGCTTCCTATTTTTAAAATTTCTTTTCTTAATTATTTTATATTATTATACTTAAGTCTTTCGTATGATAGAAGAAAAAAAGGGAAAGTAAGTCCTTGACCATGCTTCTCACCATCAATACCACGCCAACTTTCCTTCCTTTCTCAGCCATGATTCTTGACAGAATCGACTACAATCACTGCACGAATGTCCTCAGTTCTGAACCACTGTCCAGACTTTGCTTCATGACTTCTACTCACACCAAGCCATTGAATCCATCATAAGCAGTCATCCCTGTCCTCAGTAGCTATGATTTATTATCTTACGGAAATCATTTGATGCTTTTTACTGTTCTTTGAATAAGGAAAGTTTCAAAATCTGTCATTACAGTTCTCTTTCCTGAAATGTTCAACCTCACTGGTTTCCTTTATTTCTCTCACAATGAGTGTTGGAATTCTTTGGTTGCATTTCATTTTCCCTCTGCTCTTCTAATTTATATGTATTTTGATTCAGGCAGTTGCATCCATTCTCTTATTTTTATTCCACAAAAATTTCCAGCCATGATCTCTGTGCTATGTCGTCAAAGATTCAGGTGAATGCATAAATCTGCTCACCAAGCATTTTCACTTGGATATCCAGTGGACACCTAAAACTTATGTCAAAAACTGAATTTATCATATTTCCCTCAGAATGTGAATTTATCATATTCCTCCTCTTCTGCACTATTTCCAAATTCATTTATTACCTGTTCACCAGTTACTGAAGCTAGAAAACTGACAGCTTTCCTAGCACATCATTCACCCATCTGCACCCGATTAATCACTGGTTTCCATGGTTTTACTCATTTATTCTCAATGCTTTCCCATTCTCTTGTTATCACCACCACTGCTGGAAGATCAGACTTCATCATTCCTGATTCAAACTGGCTTCCTCAGCTCCAAGCATTCTCTACTGTTGGGGTTCTGTCTCATATATAAACCAGACTTTTAAGCCTCACCTTGGTCATTTCTACCATGTGTAACACAAAACTTGGGCAACATGCAAATGCCTCTCTCATCTTCTTCAGCCTCATTTGAGGTCACTGCTCACAGAGTAATTTATACTACATATTTTCTTCACTGCTTAGAGATGTTTCTTCTCTTGGTGCCCCTATCCATGCTATTCCCTTAGCCTGAAAAAAATTCCCTCCATATCATTACCTAGGTATTTTCCAGAACCCCGTATCTCTTACAAAGCCAGTCAAATCCTATCCACCCACCTGGGGTTTGGTGGACTTCCCCGACCCTGTGACTGTACCACACTCACAATGCTCACCATGCTTTACCACGCACCATAAGACATGTAAATGCTGCTTGTTGGCAGATCCTAGAAGGAAAGTGTTCTCCCTAACTTATCGTTGTACCTTTGATATTAAATACTTAGAATAGTATGTTTAACAAATGTTAACTGAACTTGGAACTTTTTCATATTAAGAGCTTAAGCACTGGTCCTATTTAATACTCACTCATTTAATTTGTATCTAATTGTTTTTCTTATTACTGATACAACAACTTACCACAGTATCTTTTTTAAAGCAATACAAATTGATTCCTTTATGGTTCTGGAGGTCAGAAATCTAAAATAGGTCCTCTGTGCTGCCTTCTTTCTGAAGCCCTGGGGGAGAATTGGCTTCCTTGCTTTCTTCAGTTTTCTGAGGCCACCTACACTCCTTGACTTGTGGCCCCTTCCTTTATCTTAAAAGCCAACAGAATGGCATCTTCTTTCCTCTCTAAGCTCTGCTTCCATCCTCAGATCTCTCTGTAACTCTGACTCTGACCATCCTAGCTCCCTTATAAGGACCCTTGAAATCACACTGGACCCACCAGGATAACCCAGGAGAATCTCCTCATTTCAAGATACTCATTTATCAAAACTGTGAAGTCCCTTTTCCATGTAAAGTATTATATTCACAGTTTCCAGGGGTTATGACTTGGTCATCCTTTGGAGAAAGCATCATTCATCAAACATGGTAAACTAACCGTAAAAATTTACATTAAATTACCTAAAATTACATCTCATTAGTTTTGGCTTTTTTCTCAAATATTTATTACAAAATAGAAACTAAAACTCCCTTGGATTTGGATCACTTGCTAATTTAAGACTATGTATTATTTCTTTTTAATTATCGAAATGACTGATGAAAAATATCTGCCAAATAACTTTATCTGATTCCATTACCACCAGGTCCATATTTATTCCTCTTGTCTGTAAGGAAATTGTGAAATTCTTTGTGCATCTCTTCTCAAAGATAGTACACAATCACTCTACTCTCAAATTATATCAGAAAGATTTTAGTTTATCCTGATTTATGCTTAATGATTTCTGCTATATAAATAAAACGTTGAGTACATCATAGGATAAAGAATCTTTTTATGAAAAACATTCTAAAATGGAATAGTCAAAATTGTCTCCATTTTCTAAAATATTATTTTCCCCCTTTTTGGAAATCAGGACATTTCTCCATATCCAATATTTTGGCACTTTCCTAAGTCCTAATTATCCCTGATACATTTATAACAGTAGTTCTCAGATCAAATATGAATATTCATAATTTAGCTAAAATGTTTTAAGTCTTGAATTTTTATTATATTTACTCTTTGCATATTCCAAATTAAGAAATAGTGATAAAATGAAATTCTATATTTATGTATTATATGCCCATGCAATATATAAATACATATATTTAATATAATTTATGAATTAGAAATTAAATTATAGATCTATATAATATAGCAACATAGTATATATACATTTTATATATAATATAAATATAAATATAATTAAGTGTATATTTTGTATTACTTTATTGTATATAAACAAAAACAAAAACAAATATTTTTATTAAATATTTTGTACGGAGAATTTCATCACAAGACCATTAAAATGGGAATCTAAGACATCATGCAAATGTAAGGGAAGGTGCATATTTCAATGGTTTTGTAAGCTATTTTTAAAATATTTAAAAGTGCAGAATAAATCTAACTTTGGGATCATTCACAGCCTTCAGTTTTATTTATAAATTATACCCCAAATTTCTCCTTAGAGATGATATAAACCATTTTTACCCTATATATAAAGAATCATTATTTCAAAATTCCATTTATTGAAATAACATATTAGACAACTTATATTTCCAAAAATATATAATCTTTACTGTAAAAATATTTAGGCTTTCTATTTCCTCTCTGAGGGCTGGTGTCGATGCTGCATGCGAAAGTGTGTGCTAAGCAGCCCTCGATGGTGATGAGGTGTGAGTGATGCCACCGGCTGCAGCTGTGGAAACAGGCGCTCTGTGCGGCCTGACCTCAGGCCCCAACATGGGAAAGGCTTTGAGGTCATCTTTAAAACATTATTTGCTTTCCATTTTCAAGGTTAAATGTAACATAACGGAAGTTTGAGATTCCAAATTTTTTTATGGGTTTTGAAATAATTTCAAGTCATGTTTATTGGATATGTATTCTAAAATCTTCTCACAAACCTTTCTCAAGACAGTGTATGACAGCAATTAACCTGAAATTCAAGGTAGAACCTCCTCTAGGGAGAGGTTTAGAGTAAAAAATATTCACAAAAGAGTATCACTGACAATTGCTAATGCCTGCTGCTCTGTATTTTATAGGTGACGTACAATGTAAAAGGAAACACTAATAAGAATGATCATAATATTTCATATTCATTTAATTCTTAAGGTTGAAGAACTTAAATGGTCTTACATCCATTGTCAAAATAACCTATTAAAAGGAACTGAGCTAATACATAGGAATATTACCCTTTTTCTCATTTAAAAATTTAAAACATTTCAGATAAGGCAAAATGAACCCAGACTATGTCCCCTGAAAACTATTTTGATTTCATGAACTTGTTCCTCCTTTTATATTCCTTATTTATTAGCCTATTTATCAATATTAAGTTTTCACTTTAAAAATAAAACTGTTCTTGGGATGAAATAGTTAGGTACATGCCCCAAATGTATACACACTGAGAGTGATGTGTTCCTGCAAAATCACAAATAGCAGGAAATAAAAGTAATTTATGGAATAACCTCTGCCAATTAACATCACATTATACATACACAAGGACACTTGGTTGACCAAAATGAAATTTAGTTAACCTGGACACAACATTTAATCACATAAAAAAGCAAGCATTCGTGCCACTGGAATGCCCCAGTCGGGTGGAGACTGTTAGGTATCACCTTTGCCCTTGAGTGTATGATCACAAGTATTTTAACTTCAGTATAAAATCTGAATTATCTTAAATCGGTTTATAGAATACCCTGCTTGAGGTCATCACTATAAAATCAGATTTTGTAACAGGAAGGGATTTGGGAGTGGCTATGTTCTTCTGTCTGTTTTTTGGTTTTTCAAAATGCAAATACCACAAGGAAGGTTTCATTCATTTTTAACACCCAAACTGAATGGGACTTTATCATGAATGAATTATCAATGTCATTTCAACTAGAGAAACTGAGGAAGACAAATCAAAATGTAGTTAACATACTCTATCTTATTATTAATACGTAAATATACACTTGGATTATGAGAAATCTATACATTTCTCCCATTATAATGTGGGTTATATTACTGAAGTGGCAGAAATCTTGAAGCAAACAAACACTGGTAAGTCTTCAATACTGCTGCTTGCTCTTACTATGCCCATCACTAAACTAAATTGCCAAAATTTAAAATTCTTATTTGAATATTTAAAATATTTTTGTATCTAAAATGTTTTCAAATTTAAATTGCAAAAGTTGCTAAAATAAATCACAAAAAAGTGGGTTGAAGTACTGTTTAAGGAAATACTGCTTATAATTGCACAGAATAGACAAAAATAAAGTGGAAATGAGTTTTTGTTTGGGATCTTTTTAAAAAATGTGGGCGTTTAGTGTAGCGTAGATTGAAGATGACTTAATATGATTCTTAAAAATGCACAAGAAAATAGAGTGACATCTTAGAACTTGTGTAAAATGCCTTACAGGTCAGATGAGTATGCCCCGAATTATGTAATATTTCCTGTAATCACAGCTGTTAATCTCTTCTAAAAACCTAGTCTTCAGGGTCAAGTGTTGAAAGCTTCTCGACAGACAGTAAGGACCTACCCCTGTTTCAGCTTATCCTCTGTAAGTGTTCAGCTAAGCTTCTTTCTTAAAAATATGCTTTAGCTGTGACTGCAAGAATTGCCTCAGAACTCATCAACTTGTAAGTAGACAATACTGATTTGGGAGATGTATAAGACAATAGTTAATCATAGAAGTAAAATAACAGAAATAAAATAAGATGACCTAAACCACTTATGATTAATCATACATAATTGTGAATGCTTGTGTATGTGTGTCAAGGGTTGAGTCTAGTGGAAATAACTGTTACTTTATTATGAATTCTCCTAATAAGTAGATGTGTTAAAATGGGCAATTCACTCTTAACACAATTTAGTAACATTTAATTTGTACCTTAGTAAAATGGAGGTGCAAATTCCAGCCTAATTCATTGATTAACTTAAACCAATAATCCTTGGCCACCTCATACTGAGAGTGCAAAGATAAACTGATTTAAGGGGTGTGAAAGAATTCCATAAGCAGTAAGCCAACATGAGATGAGTGCTAGGTACTGAGCTAAAAGCAGCAAATGATGTTTCAAAAATTTTCTACTAGAAGAAATAAAAGCAAGAATAAACAAATGGGACCTAATGAAACTTACACGCTTCTGCACAGCAAAGGAAACCAGAAATAAAACAAGAAGAAAACCTACGGAATGGGAGAAAATTTTTGCAAGTGAAACTGACAAAGGCTTGATCTCCAGAATATATAAGCAGCTCATATGACTCAATAAGAAAAAAATAAACAACCCAATCCAAAAATGGGCACAAGACCTAAACAAGCAATTCTCCAAGGAAGACATACAAATGATCAAAAAGCACATGAAAAAATGCTCAATATCACTGATTATCAGAGAAATGCAAATCAAAACTACAATGACGTATCACCTCACACCAGTCAGAATGGCCGTCATTCAAAAATCCAAAAATGACAAATGCTGGAGAGGCTGTGGAGAAAGGGGAACCCTTCTACACTGCTGGTGGGAATGAAGTTTGGTGCAGCCACTATGGAAAACGGTGTGGAGATTCCTCAAAAGACTAGGAATAGACTTACCGTATGACCCAGGAATCCCACTCCTGGGCTTGTATCCAGAAGGAACCCTACTTCAGAATGACACCTGCACCCCAATGTTCATAGCAGCACTATTTACAATAGCCAAAACATGGAAACAACCTAAATGTCCATCAACAGGTGACTGGATAAAGAAGAGGTGGTATATTTATACAATGGAATACTACTCAGCCATAAAAACGGACAACATAATGCCATTTGCAGCAACATGGATGATCCTAGAGAATGTCATTCTAAGTGAAGTAAGCCAGAAAGAGAAAGAAAAATACCATATGAGATCGCTCATATGTGGAATCTAAAAAACAAAAACAAAAACAAACAAACAAACAAAAACAAAGCATAAATACAGGACAGAAATAGACTCATGGACAGAGAATACAGACTTGTGGTTACCAAGGGGGTGGAGGGTGGGAAGGGATAGACTGGGATTTCAAAATTGTAGAATAGATAAACAAGATTACACTGTATAGCACAGGGAAATATACACAAAATGTTATGATAAATCACAGAGAAAAAAATGTGACAATGAATGTGTATATGTCCATGAATGACTGAAAAATTGTGCTGAACACTGGAATTTGACACAACATTGTAAAATGATTATAAATCAATAAAAAATGTTAAAAAAAATAAAAATAAAAAATAAAAGCAGCAAATGATGGCTGAGGGTTTATCTCATCCTCTCTGCCATATCCTACCTGCCTGCAGCCCTACTCTTCTCTTGTTCGTTTTCTATAAGTAGTTTTTAAACTTCCCCAATTAACATACAAAATCATTCGGACAGAGACACAAAGAAATAGACAGATACATATCCATTCTTTATATGTGAAATACATATTTAACAATCATTAACAGAAGTTAACTGATGTGAGAATAGTCAATTTTGTTATCAAAGATAAGAAAACAAATGGGATAGATAAAATTTACAAGAAACATTAAGCCTAAAGAGCAAATAGGTCACAAGTTTTTGAGATACGCGTGATACTCACAAGGATTATTAAGCATGTGTATGTAATGAGTTAGCAAGTTTCTTGATGTAGTTCATAAGAAGCAATAAATGTTAATGGTAAGGTAATCACCCGTTAGACATGCTAAAGATAGTTAGAATCAATAGAAACCAAGATCTAATAAATAAGAATGTTACTGAAAGGCAGAAAGGAAGAATAAAGAGGAAATAACTGTCATGCCACCTCTGGGGGGACAGCTCTGTCATTTTTAACTTCAATACTTTTTAGAAATATCACATATGGTTTACTCTGGCATTATATGTACTTTCCCAAGACACGTAGATAAACCCACAGCTTTTCAGCAGCATATCAGAAAGGTGCCTTGTTGTCCAGGCAAGTCCCCATCTCTCTCCTAGAGAGCAAGGGAAGATCATTAGCCCAAGATGCATCCCGTCTACTCAAGACCCCTTGGTCAATATCAACTCTCGTTCTCCTAACACGACCACCATTAAAAGAGGCTGACGTGTACAGGAGACTCAGAATTATATAACCCAGATTCAGCACTGCAGTCTTCCTGCCTGCTTGTGCCCTATCCTGAGTCTTAACTTACTCATCTCTTTTACTTCACCTTTGACTTCATTTGAAATTGATTTAATATACCATGTGCTTTAGCATATTCATTTGATGTGTTTCTGTTCCAATTTCTGGTATAATTTAGTTGGTAGTGTAGCTGGAGAATATCACTACATCAAAGCAACTTCTTACATATAGGAAAACTTTGTATCACAACATGTTTTCTGTCATGAGTAACTAACTCAAAGGACTAAAGTCTAGAAAAGAGGGAGACAGTTGCTCAAAATGTCTAGAAAAAAGGATGACTACTTTGTAGTTTAGGTCCATCTTTCGCTTTATAATACAGTATTTTACTATCTAAATAGGAAGTCAAAATTAACTAGAGGTTGTTGGAGAATGCAGTAGAGTGTATCATGAAAAGTTATTTTTCAAATATGATCATTATATTATTATACTAATTCATACTCATTTTTATTCTTTAGAAAATTGACAGACAAGTAGAATTTTGAAACAGTCAGCAAAAATATAAACATTCTAAGCATTTTTCATAAACTATTACTCTAATTCTACATGTACATCTATGTCTGCCATGTTCCTGCTTTACATATTCATTTACTTTACCAAAAATTTTACATAATGAATTTGCTTCATGGTAGATATTGACACAGATAAAATGTTTCTTAATTACTACACAAACAGCTCTATCACACATTACAAACATCCTGAGTCATTTGAATTTTGATGATCGGCTAAAAACATATTTAGTTAGTATTTTTCATCATAACTACTGTAATTTGAGACAGTAAACACATAAGCTCAGGAATCTGACATATATTACAGTGAACATTCACTTAGGTGGAGTCAGCACTGAAACCATCATATTTGATGAGATCAGCCACTCCTGTAGCATTTTCTTACTTAGTGAAATCTTCCAGAGATAGAAAAATTCTCGTAACATATTTGAAACACTCAGAAGAGAAAAATAAAGCAGGTTGCTTCAAAGCATGAATAACAAAGTTATTCATATTAATGTTAATTGTTACAAAATCATTTATATAGCAGTATATAATAGAGAACAATTAAGCAATGAGACTCCTAATATTTAATATTATAGAATTTTATTTGTATTAGATAAGAACAGGAGATTTAGTCTGCCTTTCTCTGAAGAACTGAAAAGTATTGGCCTCATAACCCTTTAGAAGGGGAAAATAACAGTTACTTAACATAGCTTCATAATTTAAAATAGGACTTGGGGAAATTGTGTGTTCTCAATTACTTTAATTATAAAAATAAACACTCAAAGTAGTCACTTAGGGCAGAAATGAAATTCTCCTGAGAGACTGGAGCTAAGTAGAGGTCAAAAGTAGTTTGTAAATAACACAGTGCTTAATTTTTAGACACAGTAACTTGGTTGGCTTATATTTCCTTGGTTGTTAAATTTTCAAATATCTGAGTAAGTGGGTATTTATTGTGCTAAATAATTTATTTTGTAAATAAAAATGCACGCCTTCTGAGTGGGAGATATTTTCTCAACACATTTAATACAACAGAAATTTTAAATGCATATTCTACAGAAGGAAGAGTAAAATTTTTACCCTTTTAAATGGTGATTTTAGAAAAAAATTCTGGTGCTTAAATTCCTAGGTGAGGGATGGGATTTTGGTTTCTGTGTTGATCTCTAGAAAAATATGAATGCTGATAGGAAGGATTAGCAAAGTTAACAATAGTTTCTTTCCTCCATGTTATTCAAACTGGTTTTTTTTTTTTTTTTGGCAATACATTGATTCCATTGTTCCCATGGGAAAGCACTCCTTTATAGACACATGTCACCAGAAGGAGAATGACTTTGGGCTGTTATGCTGATTTAAGATGTCCTGGCATCAGGTTACTTTTGTGCCCCAGCCTAGAAACACTACATTCGACGTCAGTGATAAAACAAAGGATTTTTGAGTGTCCTAGTGGTAGCTGAAATGCGTGTTTTCATACTTTCGCTCCTGGACTAGAACAGGACTTCCCTGCAGAACACAGTAGCTACAGGCAACAGCAGGGGCTCTTAATAAGCCCTGCCACTGAAACGAAAAGACATCATTACTCCATCAGCATGAATACAACTTTATTTCTGTTCTACTGTTACTTTTTGATAGAATATTGGAATAAATGGATAGTGGCAATCAGTGTCCTCACAAGCTGAAGAACTACAAAATAAAGCAAATAAAGCAACCTGCATACAATGTATCATGATAATTTTACAATTAAAATTTCATGATGAAGGAAAAATATAGGAGTAAAAGATTTTACTATGTTGCAAAACATTTGCACAATGTAGTTATCAGCTGCATTATCTTAATGTAGCATATCACAGTGATCCTGGAAGAAGTTCTCCCCGTCCAAATATCACCTGCACATGATTCTCTCTCAATTCCATTTTTTGAGGACTGTTGATTCTATTTAAAGTTGTGCTGTATACAAAAATGGTTCATGTATGTAATGAAGATGTAAGTGCCACATGAAATATGTATGCCACCTTTAGGACCTCGCTGAAGCCTCCTACTTGGTGCTTTTATCCTTGATTACATGTACAGTACTCAATTTTTTCAGGAGAAATATGAATCTAATGGAAATCCTTGGACTGGACTGGAGAGCATGCTTGTCAGCAACATCCATCTTAACACATAAGTAATTCCCTTGCTCATTCCAGATCCATATTTGCAGAGTGCCTCGTAATTATGATAAACCCTTAAGGCTTTATCTCAGAGCACATCGGAGAACCAGGAGATGGCTCCATCAACAATTTAAATCTGAAGGATCTGTTTTCCCACCTAGTTGGGCAAAAGTAAGCTTGCTTTGTCATCACATTCATTCAGTTCACCAGGGATCGAACCTCTAATTTCCTTGCTTCCTTAGTATTTATGCTCCAGTTAGTTTCCCGTTTGGAAGAATGCAACGGAAACAAAGAACCTCTTGTTGAATGCCATTTTTTTCAACTCAGAAAAATCACTTTGCTTTAGGTGTTACTTAGAGGTAAGATCTTCCCCCATCCTGCCCATCTCAATAAGGACTATGTAAACATTTTTCATTTCAAATGCTATATCCTGCTTGCCCACACTTTCAAACTTCAATCTGTGTGTGCGTATATTTAAACATATTTGTACGTATGTGTGTAAAACATAAGCACATGTATTAAAAGCATTGCCCCTTTCCTCACCTTACCTACTTATGAAAATATGTAAGTACAAAAAGGAGTGTGGGACATGTAAGCAAAAATTCATTAGATATTTCACATGTGATATCAAATAAAGTTCTATAACTATCTGGGGAAATATGCCTGGGAAAAAAAGCATACATTTTATGTTCTTTCAGAGACCATGTGAGTAAAAGTCATAGAAGATTCACACACTAGTGTTATAAACATGGAAATAAAACTGAGACACGGTTCTGGGTGTCTGTGTCAGCTGTAGGCTGTGTGAAAAAATGCTGGTGGGAATATGCTCCAGAAGGGCTCACATATAACTGGACTGACGGGTTCTATAAAAGAGTGAATGAGGCTCTCATTTCTCAGACATACACATGATTAAAGACGAGAATGGAGAAAGTGGTGAAGTATTCTACAGAAGGAAATTAAAAATTAGGTTAGAGTTCTAGAGTAGAAAGGAAATTTATGTAGTTAAGAAGGAAAAGAGAACATTCCAAGGGGAATATTTATTGTTTTAGACAAAAATCACTGATTTCCCCATGCACCCTTGTTTACAGTTTAACAGCTAAAATTAAGAAGCAATAAAGAACATCCCGACAATGAAAGCACCAAATGTGTATGCTGACTTTACCTATTAGTGCCAAATACTGTTTCTGTGCAGCCAAAGGCAGCATAACTTATAAAAGACTGCAGTAAGTATCATGCAAAGAGTTTCCATTTTACATGTTACAGCCTGCTTGCCCGCCCTCTTTCAAAGGGATCTTTAATAATGTAAAAAAAATTACTCCTGTGCTCAAAGAAGTGTGATTTTCTGTCCATCATCAATGTCAGTCTATGTCTTCACTTACTGAAAAAATGTGAAAGACAAATATACAATTATAGATTGAAAGGATTAAACTGACTTCAAATTGCATTTTGTCGATTTCTATTTCCCTAGACAATAGTAGTTATGAACTATGTAAGGGAATCGCTGTTTTGTGGGGTTTTTTTTCCCTTTTTTCACAATTTCAAGTACTGATATGCTTTTCTGTGGTCACATAATATTCCCTTGTGTATTTATATCCAGCACTGGTTTTGTACTAGGTTTAGTAATATAAAAGCTGTGATTTAAAAATCATCTCCTTATTTAAAGAAAAATATGGGCAAAAAACATCTAGTCAGTTTTAGCTATTTATTGCAATTCCCTTTAAAACTGTGAAGGCTGATTTGGGGATTTGCAGTAAAACCTGAAATGAAGGGGAAAAAATTAGAATTTCTCTATTTTACCAACACTTCAGTGAGTACAAACCCCATGGCTTTATATTTCAAAATTAGATTTGAGCAGAATTATTTTAGCTCTAGTCCTTGCCTTTAAGGGGCACCTCCAACTGTCAGATAATATGAAGGAACAAAGCAAGCGAAATGGAGTATTTACCAATAACTTATGAACATGTTCTTCAGCTCAACTATTGTAATATATAACCTAAAAAACAAATTATGCTATCATTTAGCCTGTATTTAGAAATCTTAAAATAAAGAATGTCCTTTCCAAATACACACGTTCTTTGTTTAAAAATCCACACATCTCCTATTAAAGCCCTACACCTTTTAATCTTTGTTTATTTTTAACATTCAACCGAGTACCTGCACATAGTCACTCTAAATTATTATTTTATAAGCACTCCTCGTTCAACATGATTCTACAACTCACAAATCATTGTTTCCTATTTTGCCCACCACTCCATGACCATTCAAAAATTGTCAATAGAAATATCACTTTTTGTATATAAATTGTCTGGAAAGGTTTTAAATGTCAAAACATTTTATAAGTTCTCTTTTAAATGGTATTTTAATTATGTGAGTGCTACAGGACAGGTACAGAAAGAAACATGCCAACTGTGGACCAGCCAGTGGTAATTGGCAGATAGAATATGCATAAGCACAAGAAAATGTTTGACTTCAAATTCACTAGTTTTGAAATACAAAGCAAACATTGTGCACGTGACAGGCAGCACACTTACCTAAGTCATCACCCATTTCTCCATGACTTACATTTAATAAAGTTAGCCCCAAAGTATTCCTGTATTTAATTGGCTTCCAAAAAATAGAGTCAATTTTATTAGTTTAAGAGCCCTTAATGCTATTTATCTTTATTTTAATGCATTGCACTGTATCATTAGTACCTGTTCCCAGTTAACCTTCAAGGCCTTTTGACGGCAGCTTGGGTTGCTTCCTCTCCATTGTCAACTCATCTCATGTGTTTAGGCTAAAATTCTCTGCTATAATCATACAGGTCTCTTTACTACTTCCTAAATATATTGTTTTGTCTCCATTACCATACTAAAGTCTATGAATATCTCAAACTGTGAGTTAGGCATCCACTTGAGATGCGTTTGTCAGCTCCAAGAATTCTTCCCCCAGGCCATGCATGTGTGATTTATGCTTCTAGATGCTTTCTTTTTCCTCCCCGCACCTGCACTCCTGTTATGACTCTCCTATCTGTGGAGTAGGGTAAAGAGCATTGCTGATTTAGGAACTGACTTTCTCCTATTAGCACGTTTATCATGTGATTCTGAGCATATACTTTGATATCGCCTAAATTCAGCTGTCCCATCTATAAGATAAATACGCTGAAGATGATCACCTCCAAGCCTCTGGCCCACGTCCCAAATTCCATACTGCCAAGCAGTTCTGGGCTTCTCAAAAGTAGGTCTGTTGTGTTTTGCTTATTGTTTATTTGTTTTTGTTGTTCCCCGTGGGCTTGGTACATATAATAAACAGTCTTAATTAAATAAATGCTTGTGGAATAACCTGATTGCATCAAGAATCTTCCTTGGAATGGCTCCATCTAGCAAAAAGAGTGTTGAGTGCATCTGTGTACTGAATTTCCCAGAGTCACAGAAATGCTGTGGCCCCTTTGACTCCGTAACACTCAAAGATCAGAAACCCAAATCACTTATGAAGCTCAAAAGTGCAGTGTTAGAAACTGAGTCCAGATCTCAGTTCCCACCACCAGCAGTATCTGCTGCAAGATGCCGATGGGGAAACTCACTCCACGCTATTCCCCTCTAAACAAACAAACAAAACAAAAAACCTTCAGTATCTTCAAGAAGAGATGAAAAACTGGGCATCAAATATGAACCAAAACCCATCATTCAACCCAACCTAGACTCACCAGAAAGGAAAATAACAAATAAATACAAAAGGAAAAAAAAGATTTTACAAAATGAATTCCTCTTCAAATCTAGGTTTTATTCTTGTAAACAATTTTTCTCTCTCTCAAACACCCCAAAGGGTGCAGTGGCAAATGTCAACTTGGTTCCAGTAAACGTTACTTAATGTCTAAATGGAAACACCAAGGAATGCTCACAAAATCAAACATGGTCTATAATTTTCATGCCTTCCACTCCATCATTCTCCAATTTATTTAATTTCCCCCCTATCTTGAATCCAAAAGAGCCCTACGGCATTGGCCGAATGCTGTCTGTATAAGAAGTTCTCTGTGGCCCGAGTGAGCTGCATCATTTCTAAGCCATCCTCCGTTCAGCGTGCCTCACCTTGCAGGACAGTTGAAGATGGATGGGGACTTCAGATTGCAGTGAGTCACACATTAATCCATGCTCCCACTGCAATGACAGTCAACTTTCCTTGATGGGCGATGTGAAAGAGCCGAGATGGAGTGTGTATGCTGCCACCTTTTTCCATTTTTCACACGGCTTGCTAATCCTCTTGAAATGATGCGAGGATGCTCACTGAACATCCAGTGTGAAACAGGCTCTGTTCCACAGGCGGTTACTGTTATTTCATTCAATGACATTTCCTTAGGCTTTAGATATATTTTAATTCTACTAAATATTCAGGTAGACTATCTTTCATCTACCTCGATGCGGAATTTTCCCCCCATGAATCCAATGTGTTTCAGTCTGTAAGTCACATGTAAACCTCAAAGGCAAATGGACTTTTTGTTTTACTGCTTATTATATAATCTACTACTCTGCCCTATCTTTAACTGTATTTATATGAATACAAATGTGAAGTTAAATGCCGTAGTTTTAGATGAATCATGTACTACAGATCACTTTACAACAGCGATAATGCTTTAGTTTAATTTTTCCCCTTTGTTCAATCAAACTCTATTTTTTCTGGTTGTTCCTAGATTTAAATAACTAAATGCATTTGTTTTAAAATTAAATACCAAAGACTACTGCCTAAAGTAGAAAACAATTTGTGAACTTTACAAACATGATAATACTATTTTCTATCAATAAGTCCAGCTGTGAATATTTAATATACAAATTATAATAATAAGCAAACATTGAGCATGTCTGTTATAAAACCTGAAAAAAATCAGAAGAAAAAAGATATTGGCAAAGCAAAGTTGTTTACTAAAACCAGAGTTTTGAAACTAGGCCTGTGGCCTGTACACTAAGAACACTTGATTGGTCTTTTTTAACTTTTTTTTTTTTATCCTTTTAGGCATTAGCTCCCTTTGCTATTTTTGGCACAGAAATACAGCACTAAATATAGACTGGTGTAAACTGGAACCAATCACCGTGGCCAGAAGGGTGGAATCATGTACACGGCTGGTCGTATTCGTTAGTGCTGGAAGGCCTGGTCAGTCAGCTGCGCTAAATGACCAGATCAGGCATGACTAGAGTAGACGGAGGAGTCAACACCTCTACTGGGTTGAATGGTGGCTCCTCAAAAGCTGCATCCACATCTCAGAATCTGTGAATGTGATCTTACTTGGATGGAGGGTCTCTGAAGATGTAATTAAGGTAAAGGATATAGAGAGGAGATTATGCCTGGTGGATTATCTGGGTGGATCCCAGGTCCAACGTCAAGTAAGAGAAGACACAGACATACAGGGAAGGTCTCGGTGAAACTGAGAAGAGCCTGGAGCTAAGCAGCAATAAGCCAAGGGAGGCCTGGAGCCACAAGACTGAAAGAGGCATGGAAGGATCCCCCCTGGAGCCTTCTTCAGAGGAAGCACAGCCCTGCTATCACCTTAATTTTGGACTTCTGACCCCAGAAGAATGAGAGAATGCATTTCTGTTGCTATAAACACCAAGTTTGTGGCAATTTTTGACAACAGCATTCAATCAAATACAGCATCCAAACAAAGTAAGACTGAGCAGATAGGAACTTTAAAATTACATTGTCTAACCCTTCCTGAAATCCTTTTGGGATAAAACTGCATTTAATTTAAAATAAATTGGGGATAACTGACAATTTCCAAGTGTTAATTCAAAAGTGTGGAATTTCTCTCCATTCACGAAGTCCCTAAACAAATTTCATAACTTCCATTATGTAAATCCTGCCTCTTGATTGTTAAATGTTATCACTTTTTTATCCATTTCCACTTAATCTTAGAAGTTATAAATGTATTATTCTGGGATAATTATTCTGTCTTCAGACTCCACATTAGTTTTAATATTTAAGTTGCTTTACAGTTCTTGCCTTTGCAAACATTAAAATATAAGCCGTGAAAGAAGAAAGTAAGAAACATTATGTTACCAGCACCCAGAAACCATAATTGCATAAACTTACTTACTATCAATATCTATTCTCTATCTGCTTCTCTTTTTCTCCTGAACATGGAGAATCAAGTATCCTATGTCTTCTAGCTATGTCTATGTCTCAGTTTTCTTTTCAATTTCATTTTCTACTTCCCTGTCTGGATCCTCCTACAGTAGTTAAGGACAAAATAATTCAGATTTTAAACTTTGTTAAACTTGTGAATACATGGTCCTCTACATTTGTGGTTTGCCAGTCACAGGCAGAAATGTCCTACTTGACTGCCTTGAGCTGGGACATGGCTCTTCTTCTGCCTTAAGACTCATACTGAAACATCAACTTTTTCTAGGTGTTGAGCAGGTGGGCATGTGGCCTGGAACTGACACCACAGGCTCTTCTCAATCTCAGGCTTTCAGACTCAGACTGGAGCCAAACTACCCTCTCTGCTCTCCTGGTCTCCAGCTTGCCAACTGTAGACTTTGGGACTTTTCAGCCTCCATTATCCTGTGAGTCAATTCCTTAAAATAAATCTCTTCATTTAAAACAAACAAACAAATACAAAACCTGCTATTTCTCTGGAGAACTCTGACAAATATAGAACCTAAAGCATTAGTGGACGCTAGGCTAGCAACAGAGAGGGGAGTGAGTAATGGAAAAATATTTTTGGCCAAGGAAAAGCATGATTACTAGAGGCAGGAGGGAGCATGGTGCATTAGCAGATCTCAAGCTCAAAATAACTAGAGTTTTGAGTGCAAGTAGTGTGATGAATGCAAATGATGAGAAGGGAGCAGAGACCATGAAGAACTGTATTAGTCACTCTAAGACTCAGCCCTAAAGGCAATGAGAAACCATGGAAATACTTGGAGCATAACATGCCTGGATTTGGGCTTTGTAAAAGTTCCTAAACGGTGCTGTAGACAAAAAAGAGCAGGGGTGGGAGGAGCAGGCAGTTGCTATAAATCAGGTCTTGGTGACCTTTGTGATAGAAATGGCATAAAGGCAGAAATAAGCAAACAGATTAAGAGCTAGACAGAGAAGAACTCAACTGGCTCAGTGACTGGGGAAAGGAGCAGTGAATGGAGAGAGAGAGAGAGAGAAGACTCAAGCTGAGGTCTGGGTTTTTGGCAGAGACAAGTGAATAAGATTAAGAACACAGGAGAAAGACCAGTCTTGGGAGCAAACACAGAAAGTTCTTCAAGAAGATGCTGAATTTAACATGCCTCTCCCTAGATATTAAGGGACATATACCCATCAGAAAATAATCTGCAACCACCTGAATCCCAGAAGAGTAGGAATAAACATCTGGAGTTTTATTTAACCAATGCATTTTTGCCACTATGCTGTGCAATCACAGTATCAGTCTTCTAACTGATTTGTAACAAGTCACCACAAGCTTAGTGGCTTAAGACAATATAAGTATATTATCTTACAGATCTGTAGGTTTTAAGTCCAACATCAGTCTCATGGGGCTATCTGGGTGTGAGCCGGGCTGTGTTCCTTCTGAAGGAGAGGAGAACATTGGGGCCCCCCTGGATAACCCAAGATTATCTCCTTATTTTAAGGTTGTATGATTAGCAAATTTAAGTCCGTCTACAGTCTTAATTCCCCTTTGGCAAGTAACCTAACATATTCCCAGGTTCTGAGGATTAAGACGAGGACATTTTGGGGGGCATTATTATACCCATAATGTGACTTCTTTTAATCAGTCAGTCCAATCAGGAAAAGAAAAACTAAGGTAGATATTTCAACAGAGGCAAGTTCATATGGGAACTATTTACACAGGAGGTGGAGGGCTTAGAGAGGCACAAAGGGGACACAGAAGAACATGGAGAAATCATAAGGACAATCCCCTAGTCATACCCACACCATTCTAGGGGAGGCTAGGAGTCTCTGGAGTCCTACACATTGCTGTTTCCGTAACAAAGAATAGAACTGGGGGAATCTACAAGTTCCCACATACCCCTGTGTGGGACCACCGAGATACTAGGAAAACTAGAGGACCATCACAGCCCCAGATTCAGGAAAGAAGCCCAGTTTCTGGCCTTGAAGTCCAGGCTATGGTAGCAGCGTATTGCCCTAAATCCTCTTATATCGAGTCATGCCTCAATCATCGCGAGTTCACAGGGCACACCACAAACCACATGCACAGAAGAGAACAGTAAACCTCTGAAGGACACTGAATGTGTCTCAGAATTCTTATCCCCCATCATCAGGAGTTCAATAGCCCCTGCAGGAGATGCCTTACAGAGTGAAACTCTGAAAAAAAAAAAAAACAGAACAAAACAAAACAAGTGTTTTGCCAAAATAAACTGAGACCTCCAAGCTAGAAAATTTAAAACAAAAATTACTAAGATACCAGTAAATCATCAAGTTTAAATTTTATCCCCACCTAAAGTACACGTTTTAAGTAATTAAATGCAGCCACAAGAGGAGCACATAAGTGAAAGACTTCAAAGAAGCTATATTTACACTGTACACCTTAATGTAAAACGTGTGATTTTCTTGTAAGTGTCCGTTGCATTAGGAGTGAGAACTGGTTCACGTTACCTTATTATATGAATCTGGAAGGCGTAGCTCTTGACACAGAAACTGTAGTGAACTCTGAAAGCAGGAATTTTAAGGGCAAGAATTACCCTGGTTTAAGATCCCTGAGCTATTATTCCGATGGTATGTATTTCACACAGGATTATTTGAACCAATTTTTAAAAGCTGAGATTGTCTAAGGAGGGTTTGTAAAATTGCAGGAAAAGGGGACCCAGGACGAAGTCTTAAGTAAGACTGGATTTGTCAGACTCTCAGAAAAAGAGTAACAAGGAAGACTACAAATTCTGAGGAGCTAGATGAGAGCGTGGCCTCACAGAGGCCAGAGAAAGAAAATAGTTCGAGAGAGAAGAGGTGATTCATAGCATCAAATACGGCAAATAATAACCAGGAAGATGAGAGCTGAAACGTATCCGAGTCAGCGAACGAAGAGCCCCTGCAAACCTCCTGGCATCCACGTTCACAGAGCAGTAGGGAAGCAGCCAGAGGAAACCAGGTAAGTGCTACAGAATCCTTCTGTCTCCCACTCCATGAAATGCTCATCTCACAAGCAGACAACGTAACACAATATAAGTAGTTATGATGAGTGGCAGTGGTGATGTAAAGAGATCTGGGAAGTCCTCATGGCGAGGCACTTAAACTCTCCTTTTATCATAAAATAAATCATCAAAATCCAGCTATTCTTCAAACACACAAGCACACGTGCAGCCATCTAAGTTTAGAAGATGCTGATGCGTCATGGATGAAGGAATCAATGACAGTAACAGTAATATAAAAATGTTTAAAGAACACTCTCTGTCTTAGGCACTGAGCTGTATGCAATATGTAAATGTATTACCTTACTTAATCTTCACATCCTACCTGGTAGATTTTTATGAGATTGGTTTTAAAGTTTGGAAAAATGAATTTTAGAATAACTACCAGCCATATTCCCTTGGGCAATTCTATGTTATGAACTGATGAAACGGTTGTAAGCACAGAATATAATAATGCATGTGAAGTACCTAGCATGGTATCTGGTTCATAATAAGCCCTCAAAAAATGTGTTGTTGCAGCTTTGAGTTCTGCCAATATTCTTTTGCTTGAGATTTATCTTCATCTTATAAGGACTTTTTCTTTCTCCCAATCCTTAATGTAATGTACAATGCAAAGATCTCAGAACACCTTTATCTCCACTTACCCTTCCCATCATATGTTAGTGCTGCCACTGACTTCAATTTTTATTTTTAAAAAAATTATATTTTAGCATCACTGATGTATTCAATCATTGGATGAATCAGCTTATTTACATTTTATTTGCTTTTAATTCCAACTTGGATTCACTGGATTATTTTCCTTCTATCAGAAATAAGCTCCTCAGAGTTCTCATTGACGGTGACAATCTTTCTACGTGTGGCAAAACGGCAGCTATAGATCTCTGCTTATTCCTCTGGGTTCGTGTGTTGCTTAAACTGCACCAGATAATTTCTATCAATATTATCCCCTTTTCACACTCTTAAGATTCATCTTACATTGTATCTAGCATTTTTAGTTGTGTTCTAAAGGATGGTTGCTCTAAATAACCTAACTTCGCAAATTTATGGAAACTGGCTTTTCCGTTTGTTTTTTTTCCACCTAGTTTCCATTTTTCTTTGTACTATAAATACACTTTGATTTTATCAGACATTTGTTTAGGTTTCACTTCTTATATTAAACTGTGAACTCCAGATGGGCAGAGACCATATCTTTTTAAATTTTATAATTTTTTAAAATTTTTTGTCTCTTGTTTCAGAATTATCCTTAGAACATAAAAGAAACCCTAGTTTTTGTTTAAAAGTACTGTGTACATCTGAACGTGTGTTAAAACCTTCAAAAGTTTATTATACCAATGTTACTATTATGATTCAAAAAAATTTTTTTTTGATTTTCACTTTTAAAATAGTATTGTATGTTCTTTTCAGTATCTTCAAAAGTGCTTTATATCCACTCTCTGAAAGTAAATTGTTTATGTTGGAAACAATTGAAAATAATTTGAAACCTATATTGGTGATGACAGGAGTGATCAAACTGCTAAATAAATAAACCTTAATTAAAAAATAGGTATGGGGTAGTAAGACGGGCCTTCTTAAGGAATTATTCTTAAACTGACTGTGACTGAAATTCCAAATCCCATAATCTCATGAAAATACTCATTTAGCAAAATCAATTTGGGTACATTTATTTAAATGTCTCTTTAGCATAAAGTTGCATCTTTGCAGACTGATGCACTCAGTAAATGTTTCTATATTTTTATTTCATTATACTTTATGTCTAGATAAATGAGTATTCAGAAACATCTGCTTCAAAGTTATGGAAACTTGAAATGGTAACACAAGCTAGTGGATCAGTTCTGAATTCACACGTCCAACACTTTAGCATCTTAACTTTTTCTGCCTCCATATTGCATATATTGCAAATATGATTCTGTCATGTTGAGATTTTTTTTAATGCTTTGGCATCTTAACTTTTTCTACTTCCATATTGCATATATGGCAAACATAATTCTGTTATTTTGAGTTTTTTTTTCTTTTATTGCAACTCAGGTGCTCATGATACATCAGTAAAGCCAGCTAGCCATCTTACCTGACAGCTTCTACTTGCCACTGCTATATTCCAACTTTAATGTGTCCACAATATTTAAATACATAAAGATTATTCAAGTATTCAATACTGAATTTAAAATGGTTGATTAAGTTTTGCATTTGAGAGTTTTTGGTGTATGGAAATGATGTGTTCACGTGTACAGGGGTAAAACTGTAAATTATTTGGAGCATGGCCTACTAATTAACTGTATCATTAATTTTATTCTCCATTTTTTTGGAAGTGAGTGCACCTCTGGAGATACTGTACCATAGAAATTCGGGAATAAACTGGTATGAAGAAACATTAACTCATCGTACAGTTAACATTTACGCAGGAGGTTACAATGTTAACTACAATGCTGAGTTCACCTATCTACAGAGAAAGCATTACATTTTTAAACTAAATAGATATATTAGTAAGCAAAGATTTATTTTTATTGATGTGTATTCTCTAATTTTATTTATTTATATAGAGGCAGAAATGTGAAGAGTGAAATTAAAGAGAAAAAAAAAAAAAGCCTAACTGTTGCCTGTGCAGAAGAACAATCGATGGGTTCTGTACTAGACACACCAGGTGACCTTTAGAAATTGCTTCAAATTCCACGATGGGTAAAAATTAAAAGCTGCTATTAAATAGTTTGACAATCCTGATTTCCTCTACTATGGCATGAGGTGGGGAGACTCTTCATTAGAACGGAGGATTTTCTGATCTCATAATTCTATCTAACTCCATTTGTTTTTTAAAGCATGCGTTAGTGTTTATTTGTCTCCACAAACACCATGAATAGAAGCAGCAGAGCCAGGAAGGACTCAGTGCATCGCTGCTGCCTCCCATTACAGCTGCTCCACTGTGATCGCTAATTGCCTGTCACAGCCACTGAGCCACGGAGCTGGTGGGACTGCCACCTCTTGTTTGCTCAGGTTGTCATCTCCTACTATGCTGAACCCTGTTGTTTTCTCCAAGGCCTCTACGTTCTCACCCTAGACAGAATGAAAATCTATTATCTAACTGTGATAGGAGCGCATCAAAATTTTATTTTTGAAGGAAAACACTGAATAAAAAGGACTGCTCATAAAAAGTGAATTTCACCAGGGCTGTGTGGCATTTTCCCTACCGGGCTGATTTTAAGGATTCATGCCATTCCCTTTTCCACTGCGACTCAGCTATCCTTGGAGCACGAGAGATCACCTGGTGAAATTTTGTAAACTGCAAGCAAGGACAGAACAGAAACATACACAAATGCATGGAAAGTTCTGAGGCCAATCTGATGATGGGCAGAGGTCTCTGGGGCTTATCAGTTTCTACAAAACATACGGGAAACATGACCAGAGGGGACCTAGGGTCTCATTTCAAGACGGCCGAAGCACGATTAAGCCAAAGGCCAAGCAAGGAGATGTCCTTGAATACCCCTGGATGACAGTAAGGCCATCAAAACCACCCAGGTAGCCAAAAACAAAGAAAAAAAGAAAGAAAGAAAAAGATTCATTAGCAAACAATCTTAAGAATCTTGCAGATGTTAAAACTCCTGAGCCAGACCTTCTGCATCATCAGGTAGGAAGGAGCTACTGACACTTATTTTACTGCGGATGGCCTGCTGCCAATCTCGATGCCACAGGACTGTTTTGTTTCATTTTGTTTTCTTTTACTGAGGGGGGTGGTATCTCAGCCTGCCCATTCGGAAAGTTCCAGTTCCATATACACCATGTTCCGAAGTGAAGTGGCCACAAGAATCAACCAAACTTGACTGGCTTCCCAAACCCGAGGCGAGGTTCAGCATGGCGCCCCACAGGCTGTGCCAGGTAAGTCTCCTCCTGGATCAACATGGAGTCCGGCTGTGGAGAAGGTGACCACCTTGCCTTGACTGACCAGTTAAAAAGTTGTGTGATAACCTTCCAAGTACCTGAGTGTGTATGCAACTTACCAGGTGGCCAAGCCTGATGAAGTTGTTGGAATTAATATGCGTGATTCTTCCTTTTAAATGTAAAAGGATTTTGTATACAAAAACAGAACTGCTCCCCCAATCCCAATATGCTTCCGTCCAGGTAAGCTCCTGGGACAAGCAGTGGCCTGCTACCATTTGCTCATGAAGCCCTGAAATTGGTCAGAGCAGGTCATTAATGGACTCCAGGGCCCTACTTTACCCAAACATTGAAGATTTACTCTCGATTCTGATTTCTGTCCTAAATTACACTTAACCTGTGCCATATATTCTCCCCAGGTTAGGCAAAATCTCATCCAATGTTCCCCAAGTGGCACAGTTAGTGAGTTTCATAGCTGGAACCAGGACTCAGGTATTTATGACAATCAAGGCTGACGCTTATGTTCTTTCTCTTTTTATTAACATATTTATTTTTTTGTAGATTACAATGCACAAACTATATCGTTTTCATCTATGAAGACTTCTATACAAATTCTTCAAGAAATCTTTTCCAAGGGAGAAGAAAACGGTATACACGGCTGTATTTGGATAAGAACATCAGTGAACATCAGTAAAACTCAGTTTGAAAATATATGCCTTTAAGGTCATCACAACATTTTGTGTCCACCGGATGATAAATACTGCATTTCTCTTATCTTTCAGAAAGAGCAGTACTGAGTAGTATTGCTAGGTATCACCCTAGGACGTCTGTTCCCTGAAACACTGACCTCTTTTGATGAATTTACAGTTTAGAAGACACCCGAACAGGGAAAGTTATGAAACATTTCTGAGGACCTTTTAGAGGTTAATAAAGGTTCCCGATTGTCACAGATCAAAATACGCTTCTCTAAGACCTTTCTTTGCCATCTCCCATCTGGGCCCACCCAGGCACTAGGCTCTAAAGCACTCTGACCTGAGTTCTCCCTAGAAAAGTGGACTGGTTGGTTATGTGAGGTGCTACCTCATCAGGAGAATGGTCTAGAAAAGGAGCTGTCGCTTTGAGGAGGATTCTTTTCTGTAGCTTCTGCGTCCTCAGGAGAGTCAAGCGCCCTGGAAGCATCTGAGCCACCTCCTGTGGTCCTCCACCCTGATGTGGAGAGGATGGTCACTGAGAGCTCAGACTCTCAGTCTTAGTGCCCGGGATACTGCCTGCCTCACGGAGCAGGTGTGCGCAGCGCCTCTGACCCCCGGTTGCTGAGAAGGGGTGTGAGATCAGCGGTGTGCACCCCACAGGGCTGCGGGAAGCACACGAGCTCTTACAGTAAACGCCCCGCACCGGGCCGAGGAGCGGCAGCTGCGGCCCTCGGGGAAGCAGCGTCCCCACTACGGTTCAGAGGGGAACGCGGGACACGATGGGTGTTTGGCCCCGGAAAATGTTAAGCAAAATCCCCATGAAGTGTCACAGTGCACTGTTTCTTGTCTCCCAACTTCCACGCAAGCACACTATGAGTCAGTCTGGCTTGCCAAGGCGCGGGCAGGACAAAAATCACCAGCTTTACCCTGCAAACTCGCCCGGGGCCTCCTTCCGTCACTGCAAAGCCCGTTAACAATTCCTGGGGATAAAGACAGAGTCTGGGTAACAAAATAAGGACTAACCTTTTTCTTCTCCTTTGTGCCGAGTCTGGTTTCGCTGGCTCGCAGTGGGCAGCGAGCAGAAGCCCGGCACCCAGCCCCTCAGCTGCAGTTCCCGGGGCCGAAACCCGGAAACGACGGGCGGACAAAGCAACTCCCAGCCGTGAGCAGCAGCTCCGCGCATGACACCTTAATCCAAGATGGCGGCAGTGGGCCGTGTGCAGAGACGCTGCGCCTGCGCACTGCGCTCTGGAGCGGTGAGCAAGTGCCTGCGCAGGCCCTCCGAGACTCCGCCCCCTCCCCTGGGATGAGCCTCCTAGACGGCAGCCCCGCCCACAGCCTCCTGGGGAGAGGGCGTGCTCTAGAGCAGAGAGGCTCACGCCTCTCTATTCTCTGATCGGAGAATGCAGCTTTCCTGCCTTTAACATTACTCCAAAGCGCCAGTGACTGGCGGCAACTATGAAGCTTCCTTTCAATTTGATTATCCTGGGTGAGTCTTGCTTGGGCTGAGTTGCCCTGCATACTATACTCCTTACGAGACAGCCCTCTGTAAAGTAACAGTGATGAAAGCATTTGAGACTGGAGAGCTAGGCAGTTCTCCTTTCCCAAGGATGCTTAGGGAAGGGGAGTAAGACAACTCTGTGGCCCCCACACAGCACGGGGTCTCCGAAAACCACATTTTCTCTCTGACCATGGGATAGGCTGGCTTTCAGGGCTCCCCACTTCTCGCAGCCACAGATATGATTCAGGTACACTTGTATTTGTATTATTTTCTGAGAATAAGTTGTGTGTTCACAGGAATGTCAGTCACATAGTGAAATTAACCATGAGATTCTGCTCATCCAAGTAATCTGACTGAAAAATTCAGGAGTCCGAATTTGGTAGAGCCCTTTAACTGTATCTGTTCCTAAGCTGTTTATTTTATACACTGCATATTATATTATACCTGTGTTAACTTGTGGGTCAATTTGAAGGTTATTATTTTGCATAACAATCTGTCAGTGCTCATCCCTCTTCCCGCTGCTTCAACATAACTCTCTTGTTTCCCCAGAGATTACTAATTAACTCAATATACTTTTACATATATTGGATTTATTCATTGCAGTACTTTTTTTTTTTTAATGTCTCACCAAAATTCACAGTCCTTCTATCTGGCCAGGGTGCAGGAAATTTAGAGGCTGGGAGCAAATCTGTTCTAGATCTGACATGGGCCATATTTTAGCTAAAAATTTATTTTAAACTGGCATAATTTCAAAAAAAAAAACCTTAGAGTTTGTAGTGGAAGAATCTGATCAAAAACATTCAATGCCTTCCTTCATTTAAAGGAGACACATTTGAAATGCATTTTTGCCAGAGTTTTGAACCATTTTTGCCTTTCCAAGATTTTGTTGAAAAAAAAACAAACAAAAACAGACACAAAATAAAAATCACCATAACAAAAATCAAAATAAATACTCCTTCCTACTAGAGGGTATTAAGTAGAAAGAATTCCTTTCTTCCTTACTCCGGACTCCTTTTTTAAAAAAACTACACTTTCTGATTCTTGGCATGGCAAGTGATGGAAAAACATAAGACAGAGGTCTAAGAGACAGAAAGACTTGCAGGTTTTCAAGAGCAAAGGCTATTCATTGAACTCTGAGATATTATAGGGCTAGAATTTATTAGGGGAAGTTTAGAAAGGTAGATATGGAACAGATTATAAAATACTCCATATGTCATGTAGTGGAATTTAGATTTATTGTGCAGTAAGCTACTGAAATATCTTTAGCATTGAAATAACAACATAGCTATATTTAACTTTCAGACAGATAGCTCTCATACCAGAGTGAGGATGAATTAGAGATACTGAGATAAGACTGAAGACATTTGAAGTAACATGTAAGAAAGACGATGACAGTCTTTTCTAAGAAAGCTGCTACAGAAAACAGAGAAGAGCAGTAGTTAAGAACATGCTAAAGATAGAAACAAACTGGTGGCCAGCTTGATATTCAGAAGAAAGGAGAATAATTTACTGAAACTGTTCCATTCGTATAAAGATATCAGAATATAACCCTTGTTTGCTCCTTGTTTATTGGATCTTCTCACAAAACTTCTAGTTGCTTTGAAAATTGTTTTGCTTTCTAAGGATGTGGGAAGTCTCAGCTTAGGGCGTCTCCTATTGATCTGGAGTCTCTGCTGCCTTACATTTTACAGAAAGAGACAAAGAACAATGTAATTAAAAACTCAAGTTTTTTTTTTCCTCCTGGGGCTTAGGTAATAATGAATAATAAAGTGACATTTTATAGCTAAAGGGACAGATAATAATGAGGAATGTTCCAAGGTAAATAGAAAATATATAATTTCTTTGAGTCTAACCTTTAGTTTTCCTATAATTTCCACCACTGAGTCTATATAATATCTGTGTATAAACTAAGCCTTGTAAAACCCAAACCAACCTTGTTTTTAAGCAGCTCAGGGCAGTAGCTTTATGGTTTAGGATCAAATTAGACCTTAACACTTGTCTCTAAATGAACATAGTCATTGGGTATTTTCTTTGCTGTGTTTCTGGTCTAAGTTTTCTATTGTATCCCTAGTGACTGGATCCCTGAATGACCTGCCTTGGTCCCTTGGGGCCAGTTTGTATATAGCCAAGTTTATTCAAGATTAAAATGAGCCTTATCTTTTTATTCCCTTTAGGAATGAAAATTGTTCACTTGTATTAGATTTTTCAAATTCCTGCGTGCCTGCATTTGCTTCAAGTCCAGGATGAAATCAGCAGCTTTTCTCTACTGTAGATAATCTTAGTTATAGATCCAAAGTATATGAATCTACCTTTAGCTGGTGCTGGATTTCGATTCCATACCCCTACCTGTCTCAGAACAGCGTCCTACAGTTTACCAGTGGGCCCTATGAGATTTCCTGCCTTCTGGCCAGGATCACCACAGGTTTTCCAACCACCAATAGCCAAATTTCCACTCATGAACTCTGAGGCTCTTAAGTCTGTATTGCCTCCTCATCTTGATTTTCCTTGGCCTGGCTCCTCACGTCAGCAGACGTCTGGAAGATTCAGCACCACAACAGCACAAGACTCTGCTTTCTACGCTCTCTGGATCAGCATTCCAGCTCATTTTAGTATTCTTGCACATTTGCACAGTTTTGCTACAAAATTGCATAGACACACACCAGTATGAAAAGAAAATTGTTTAGGGTCAAAACTGCAGTATCTTTGTCATGCAGAAATGAATATATTTTCCAAAGGTCTCAATTTCTCTATTCTTCTTTGCCTGATTTTACTATCAAGGGGGCCAGAGAAGAATCTGTTTTGCACAGTGTTGTGTTCTATGATGTTTGCCTGCTACCAAGATAGGTATCGTAACATAAAACTCTGCCAAAAATAAAACAAGCTTTTTTTTTTAAAGGCATATACCTACAAGACCAAAAATAATAGAAGAGAAAATAACTACAAAATTTTGAAAGCCCAAACTGACCTAGGGAGATAGAAAAAGCTAAACCTAAACCTTGAATAGATGTTGGCCGGAAATTTCTGAGGAAAGTCCGAAAGTAAGCCTGTTCACACCAAAGAATCTCAGAACGGCGCAGAAATTGGAGGCTCCAAAATGAAGTTTCTCACATGGCTGAAGAGAGACGAGCTGACTGAGAACGTGGAAAGAAAAAAGTTCCTTTCCCAAGCTACTGAGCCAGGCAACGATGCCTCCTACTCTGCAGCAGAAAACTGGAGCTTCAAAATCAAACAAGCCAATTATGAAGCAAACAAGCAAGAAAACAGGGATTCTTGACTTGGACATCAGGCACAGCTGATAGCAGACACATGGCGCTGATGTAAGCAAAAGTAAGTGAACATCTATATGCTGAATTTCAAGATTTCCACCTGCAAGTATTAGGCTCCTGTGGTGACAATGCAAATGTGTGTCAGTATCCATTCTCTTTTCTTCCCTTTTGGTAATGGAAGCTCTCACTGCTCCAAGTGTTAGCTGAGCACCCAGGTAAACCTCAGTCTTCAAAGTTTCCACTGCAGCTAGGTAGGGCCATGTGATTACGTTTTCACTCATGAGATGCAAATGGGAATGATATGTACAGCTTCCATGTCATATTTGTAAGAGACAGCTGCTGACTCTGCATTCTTTCTTTCCTCTGGTCAGGAAACAGGATGCTATGTGGAATAGGACTTCCTACCTGCCTCATACTATCTGCTTACACCGAGTCTTAAAAATTTAGTGAGAGAGAACCAACTTCCATCTCTTGGAGACATTGCTTTCATGGGTGTCTTAAATAGAAACCAATAGTCTTAACCAATAGTCTAAGAAATGCTTAATTCCTGGCAACAGATTGGAATTCCACTTTGTAGCAACTACTATGCCTCAGAAAGATAAAAAATGGATACCCACCAAAAACTGGCTTAATTTAAGCACTGAAATAAAGAAGACATTCATTAAACATTCTGTCTAGGATCACAGTTAGATATTTAGTCCTTAACCTTAAATACAAACACAAAGATAATTACTACTAGGAATTTGAGGAAATTCTCTAACCAGAAAGACAAAGAAATATATATAAACAAAGACAAAGAAGCAAATGAAAGAATTGAGAGAAAATGAAAGGAGCCAAAGAAAACTGTAAAAATCTCTAATCATTATCTCCAAATGTAAGAAAGTATATATATAAAATAAGAATAGGGTACTAGAGAAGGTTCAAAATCATATTTTGATTACTAAACATCTGACAAGTAAGTTAAAAAAATACGGTATTTAAATAATAAAAGTTAGATAATTTCCACAGTAGTAGGACAAAATAGGAGAAAAAAGTTAAGTAAATGTCAAGAATATTCCAGATAGCACAAAATTTAAATAATAAGAGTTCTAGACAACAAGAAATGAGAAAATAAAGAGGAATAAGGAAGACTTTAATCAAAAATTATTTTTCCCACTGCAGACATGGCTTTCAGATGAAAATACCATGATGCTCAAAAAAATAGAAGTCAACACAACAAGACTTTATCCTCAAGAAATTTCAGAATCTTGGGGACAAAGAGAATATTTTTAAATTACCAAGAAAACAAATCAGTTACACATAAAGGATCAAATTCAGAATATCTTTGAACTTATTAATAACTATGAAAATCTAGAGAAACGCCCTTAAACTATAAACAAAAAAGACTTTCCATGAAAGAATAAAAATTACAGCTCATACCATATAAATAAAAAGAACCATTAGAGACTGCTATGAACAATTATATACCAACAAATTGGATAACACAGAAGAAATGGGTAAGTTCCTGGAAACATAGAACCTACCAAGATTAAGTAATGAAGAAAAAGAAAGTCTGACTGCATCTCTAACTAGTACACAGAGTAAATCAGTAATCAAAACTTCCCAAAAAAGAAAAGCTCAGGATCAGATGGTTTCACTGCTAAATTCTACCAAACATTTAAAGAACAATTAACACAAATCCTTCTAAAACTCTTCTAAAAATTTGAAGAGAAAAAAACACTTCCAAACTCATTTTACGATACCAGCAATACACTAATACCAAATCCATACAAAAATCACCACAAAAAAATAAAACTGCAGGCCAATATCCCTGATGAATATAGATGCAAAAACCTTCAACAAAATACTTGTAAACTGAATTAAATAGCACATTAAATGTATCATACACTGTGACCAAGTTTAATTTATCCTTGGTATTCATGTGTGGTTCAATATACAAAAATCAATCATATGCAATATACCATATTAACAGAATAAAGGATGAAAATTATATGATCATCTAAATAGATGCAGAAAAAGCATTTGACAAAACTCACCATCATGTCATGCTCAGTAAACTAGATATAGAAGAAAATTAGCGTAAAACAATAAAGGTCATATATGAAAAGCCCAAGGAGATTATCACACTCAAAGGTAAAAAAAGTAAAGCTTTTCCTCTAAGATTAAGAACAAGGAAAGGATGTCTACTCTTGAAAATCTATTCAACATAGTACTGGAAGTCCTTGCCAGAGTAATTAGGCAAGAAAAAGAAATGAAAGGCATGAAAATCAGAGAGGAAGAAATAAAATTGTCCCTGTGGGTAGACAACATGATCTTACATATATAGAAAATTCTAAAGTCCTCTTTAAAAAAAACTATTAGAAGTAATAAATTTAGTAAAGTTGCAGGGTATAAAATCAACATAAAAATCAGTTGTCTTTTTATACACTGAGAACAAACTATCTGAAAAAGGAAATTAGGGATACAATTCCATTTACAGTAGCACCAAAAACAACAAAATACTTAGGAATATCCTTAACTCAGAATGTGAAAAACTTGTATACTGAAAACTAAAAAATATTGATGAAAGAAATTAAACAAGACACAAACAAATGTAAAGATCTCTTCTACTCATGAATTGGAAAACAATCTTTACAAAAATCTCCATATTACCCAAAGTAATCTACCAATTTAAGGCAATCTCTATCAAAATTCCAATGATATTTTTAACATAAATAGGAAAAAAAATCCTGAAATTCATATGGAATCACAAAAAGACTATAAAAGAACAAATCAATCCTGAGAAAGAAAAAGCTGAAGGTATCACACATTCTGATTTCAAGATACATTAGAAAGCTACAATCATCAAAGCAGAAAGGTACTTGTATGAAGACCACAGACACCAAAGGAATACAATAGAGTCCTCAGATGTAAGTATACACATATATGGTCAATTGATCTTTGAAAAAGAAAAATACAAAGGGGACAGGACTGTCTCTTCAGCAAATGGTGTTGAGCAGACTGGACCATTACATGTAGAAGAATGAAATCAGACCCTCACCTGGGTAGGATACTAGTAGTACTACTAGACAATACTACTTCTAGGAGTATTATGGTTTCAAGTGTCACATTTAAGTCTTTAATTCATTCTCAGTCTAAATATTTTTAAGAGGGTGGATCTCATATTAAATGCTATAAAATAAAATAAATTATTTCCAAGAAAAAATTGTATATCCAATCTAATGATCAACTAATGAGTGTGTTGAATAATAAAGACATGTTCAAACATTAAAAGTCTCAAAGATTTACCCTCCATGCACCTTTTCTGCAAGAAACCGCTGTAAGATTTCATCTCCCAAAAGGAAGAATCAAATTAGAGAGGGAAGAACACAGAATTTAGAAACATAAAACCCAAACTAGTAAAGAGTTAAAGGGAATTATCATAGTAGAGAAAGGATAGTTTATCAGCCAGGTGGCAAGTCCGTGAATAGATTGAGTTAAATTCAGAGGAATCACTCCAAGGGGGAAAAATGAGAGCTAATAATTTCAAAGTACTGATAATTGATATATATTTTGGTGAGAGGTTTGGGGAATGAATTTTTTATATATAACAGACAAGCAAATGGAAAAACAGGTCTATTATTAACTCCAGAAAAAGTAAAAAATTTAAAGCAGAAATATATAATCATAGAATACTAGCATAATTTAATGGAAGATATTATTCACATAGCCATGATAATACAAATGCTTAGTGTTGATTTTACTGAAAAATACAATTATTTCAAGATCAAAGGAAAGGGAAAATGTGTGTGTGTGCACACTTGTGTGCATACACATCTGCTTCCAAGCATGGAGAGATGAGAGAGTAAAAGTTACATCTTTTGCATTTATAATTTATTAGTTAAGATGCAAAACACAAAAATTTAAAGTGTTTTACATCAAATATGAAGTTGTAAGTCAAGAGAAATAGTAAAATGGCATAGTTACCTTAAGAAGTGGGACTCCAGGACTGTTTTTTAGTATTATTATCATGAGACATATGACATAACTGTTTCACTTAGTTCTTCTCTTGTATAACTTTGATTTAAACATTAAAATCAAAGTGTGCCTCTAAACATAAACAATTACCCCCACTGTATTAATCTGCTAGGGCTGCCATAACAGAATGCCACAGAATGGCTGGTTTAAATTACAGGTTTTTATTTTTGCACAGTTCTAGAGGCAGGAAGTCCAAGACCAAGGTTGGTTTCTGGTGAAGTCTCTCTCAGGTTTCATAGATGGCCACTTTCTCCCTGCATCTCCACATGGTCTTCCCCCCATATGCACACCCCTGGTGTCTCTTTCTCTTCTAAGGACCTCAGCACTACTGGATTAGGGTCATACTTCTTGACCTCATGTAACCTTAATTACCTCCTCAAATACCCTATCTCCAAGTACAGTCACATTGGGACTTAGGGTCTCGATGTATGAATTTGTAGGGACAAAATTCCATCCATAACACTTCCATGTTTCTGTTTAAAAATATGTCCAATTCATACATTTAAACATATTGTTTACAGCAAACATCCATTCTGACTGGCCAGAGCCCAAACTTCACTCATTATTAAATATTTCTGTTATTCCTATAAACACACATTATTTTCTTGATATATTTCCAGTCTTAAAGTAAATCAAATCTATTTCTGATGACTTTATCAAATGTTTAAACAGAGAAATATTTTTATTTATGGACATATTAAGGGGTTTTTTGGTTAAAGCTTCATAATGTAAACTACAGAATCATGCTTTTCAGTTTAAATCAAGAAAACATAGGGATGAACCATAGATCACCATATATATGCTCTTAATTTTCAAAATTGAAACTGCTAATGCTGATTTTTATGTGTGCACCTGCTGCTAAAAAAAAAAACCAAATAAGCTATTCACTTGGTTCTGAAGGTTGGAAATACATGTCCTTTGATTAGTGACTGTAGCTGCTCTCCAAAGAACACGAAATTGATTGAAAATCTGTCGCTTAGATTAGAGGTCAGCTGCAAACACTTGCTCCAAGAAAGTCTGATTGCTACATTCATTTACCATGTATATTTGATACATGGTTAAAAGCATGGGCTATGGAGTTAAGATTCAACTCCTAGGCCTGCAGCTTCTCTGAGTCTTTTTCTTTCCTACAGCTTGGTAGTATCAACAGAGACTACCATAGAGTTTTCCAAAGACTAAAGAAGATAATTTACATAAGGTCTGAGTATACTATCTGCCAAGTGTTCAAAATATTACTTACTACTTTATGGACCTCTGCTTGCCTCATTTCTTGGGATTCTATTGAGGTGAATCTCATCTAATGGTTCTCTGAGTCTCCCTGCAAGTTGTTTCCCCATTCAATTATAGGGTCAATAACGCAGTTGCTTCTTTAGGGTGTTACTGTGACCCAAAGACTAATGTGACATTTCCCGAAGAAATCAGGCCATTCAACTCAACAACTTCTATTTCCTCAAAAATTACATTTTGTTCCTCCAAAAGGTACTTTAAATTTATAAGGAATTTTTTAAAAAAAATGTCGAACTAGCTTCCATATTTTAAAAAATCATTCCTACGACTCAATAAGGAAAAAATAAACAACCCAATCCAAAAATGGGCACAAGACCTAAACAAGCAACTCTCCAAGGAAGACATACAAATGATCAAAAAGCACATGAAAAAATGTTCAATATCACTAATTATCAGAGAAATGCAAATCAAAACTACAATGAGGTATCACCTCACACCAGTCAGAATGGCCGTCATTCAAAAATCCAAAAATGACAAATGCTGGAGAGGCTGTGGAGAAAGGGGAACCCTCCTACACTGCTGGTGGGAATGCAGTTTGGTGCAGCCACTATGGAAAACAGTGTGGAGATTCCTCAAAAGACTAGGAATAGACTTACCATATGACCCAGGAATCCCACTCCTGGGCTTGTACCCAGAAGGAAATCTACTTCAGGATGACACCTGCACCCCAATGTTCATAGCAGCACTATTTACAATAGCCAAAACATGGAAACAACCTAAATGTCCATCAACAGGTGACTGGATAAAGAAGAGGTGGTATATTTATACAATGGAATACTACTCAGCCATAAAAACTGACAACATAATGCCATTTGCAGCAACATGGATGATCCTAGAGAATGTCATTCTAAGTGAAGTAAGCCAGAAAGAGAAAGAAAAATACCATATGAGATCGCTCATATGTGGAGTCTAAAAAACAAAAACAAACAAAAAGAAAGCATAAATACAGGACAGAAATAGACTCATGGACAGAGAATACAGACTTGTGGTTACCGGGGGGGGGGGGGCGGGTAGAGGGTGGGAAGGGATAGACTGGGATTTCAAAATTGTAGAATAGATAAACAAGATTACACTGTATAGCACAGGGAAATATACACAAAATGTTATGATAAATCACAGAGAAAAAAAATGTGACAATGAGTGTGTATATGTCCATGAATGACTGAAAAATTGTGCTGAACACTGGAATTTGACACAACACTGTAAAATGATTATGAATCAATAAAAAATTAAGAAAAAAAGAAAAAAAATCATTTTGTTGTAGGTAAGTCTTTGGTTAAATTACTGCTAACTACATACATACATACATATTGCTAAACTGCCTTAATTCACAAGTAATGCCTCACATATCAGGTAGTCAAAAAATACTTATTATATGAAGGCATGTATATAAGTAGAAATTCTATTCTATGAACTGTAAGATGTGAATTATTTTAAAGAGCGTGTGGTTCCTCAGGCACCAGTAACGTCATCATGTATATTTTTATTTAATTTTTAAATATGTATCTATGATATGTAAGTATTTCTGTTGATGAGACTATATAGAGTATACACAATACTAAATTTATTTACAGAAATAAATTACTTGTACAACTTAGGGCCTTCACTTAAAAAAACAGTTCTATGCTTCTGACAGTTGTGGGCAATGTCACATTTTACAAGGTGGGTGCCATATTGTGTGATTTACTGTCTTTTAATCAATTAAAAATACATACACAATAGATATGGGTTATATAAAAAAGAACCAGGAGAAGAAGAGATACAAGAGGTCTTTGTCACTGCTTGTATTTCATATAAGAAGAACTCTTCTGGTGAAGCTGTGGGCCATAGAAGTTATGAGGGAAACAGAACAATAGATGCCACAGCTCTTTTCCTTAAGTATTAAATGTTCCATTAAAATGCCCAGGATTGCTTGTTTTTTAATATCGTTTTCTGTTTGTTTGCTTGATTTGTTTTCCTCCTCTCTGGAGGTTGCTCCCAGGTATGTTCAGTCTCATGTTAAGTAAGTTTCTGAGCCTTATAAATAGATTGTTTCACTTGGGAATGTTTCCACATTTGTCTTCTTCAACGATAACCACCTAATGAAAACATTTAGAAAGTACAGCTCCTGTTGAATGACTTTCACCTGTGGCATCACCCAAACACAAATGAAAATCCTTCTTTAAGTAGGGATCTCTGCAAAGCCAGGGTGCTAATCCAGTCGCCCTTCCACGGCACTCTTTAATCATTGATGACAGCAAGTGAAATGGGACTGGACGCAGAGCAAATTGCTTCATTAGTAACACAGCCTAGGATACCTGTGAAACTGTAACCTGCATTTCCTAATACATGGGCCGTGAAATGTGATCATTTAATTCTCACGATTTACACACATATTGTCTGCTCAAGCTAGGTTTTTTGTAAGTTTTAATAAATTACTCGTTAAAATGCAAAATTATAATTTTCCTGAGTTTTCTATGTTCAAATATAGTACATGGCAGTGGTATAAACAACAAAATTGCTGAGAAAATTATGCAAAACTTAAAAAACTGACTATAGTATCTAATTTTATAGTGCATTCCCAAAGGGGGCATCATTAAGCAGTAAATTTGTACTCTTCATTTTTGTAAGTCATATATGAAATGTACTAATCCAATCAATATCAAATGTATGTAATCACTTTAAACCATCATTTAGTTGATTTTAGCAATATTTCACAAGTGTAAAAATGAGTGATAAATTAAACCAAAACTATACACTTTTTCAATGTACATAACCTTAATCCCCAATAACTAAAAGCCCAGATACAAACTCTGGAAACAAGATGAAAGAAATACATGATGGTGCATGACTGAGAGAAAAATTACCCAGTAGAGCCTCTCAAAAAAGAAGTGTGACATTTTCAAAAAAGGTTTTCTTCCCAAGAAGAAGTCTATTTAAAAAAAGGACAAAAGTAATAATGCCTTTTTCAGAAGTTGAAAAGTTTTAAATTATATTGTACAAATGGTTGACAACATAATCAAATTCATATCAAATATTCTTCGAGGCATAGGAAGAGGGGGAGTGAAATATATCTTTTGTTAAACACTATAATATATATCTTCTCATTAGTTTAAATCATAGAGCAGGAGTGGGCAAATTCTTCCTGTAAAGGGCCAGGTAGTCAATATATTAGACCTAGTGAGCTGTTTAAGCACAAAAACAGCCATAGACATATATACATAAGGGGTGTGATTGTGTTTCATTACAATTTTACGTACAAAATCAGGCAGACAACCAGATTTGGTCTGTGGGCCACAATTTATCGAACATTTATTCTAGAATAAGTTTTAAAGACTGTCATTTTAAAAAGACTCCATCACCCAAATACGCGCTTGAACCAAATAAAATCAATTCAGGACTCATCAGAAATATAAAAGATATTCTAGGACATTCCAGTCTATCAAATCTCTAAGTATTACTTTGAGGTCATTTAGAGTTGCATTCCTGCATTCAAAGCAATTGATTTAGACAGCTTAAAAGCACCGATGCTGATATAACTAAAAAGCATTTTACTGGCACAATATTTCAATTCTGACAATTATCAGTCCATGCTGATTGAAGGTACAGAGAAGGGGTGATGAGCAACCTTTCAAGTTACCCATGTTCAAGTTCATTAAAAAGTATGGATTTTTCTCCCATTAATGTAATCAGATGGATCCATACAGAATGAGCTGGTTTATAAGACATTATTTTCGTAAAGAGAAACAGATGTACTCCCTTTGTAAATCATCACAAATCCTGAAATTCCATCATTACAAGCTTTCATCAGTTTGGCTGTCAAGTCTTTTATCAACTAACAAAAATAATACAAAATAAAACAACGGCACTACTAGCCACAATTTATCCTGCAGAGTGTCTCCTTTATCCTTATCACAACAGTAGGAGTAATATTCTTATTTTAGAAATAAAGAATATTTGGGTTTAGGAATTTAGATAATTTTCAAATGTGACATATCCAATAAGGAATGCCATCAAGATTTAAAATTAGGTCCCCTTGTGATTTTAAACTTTTCTCACTACAGTATATTAAAAGGGTCATACTATGTATCTGGTGTTTGACATACAGAATTTTAATCTGCAACAATCTTTCAAAGTGTTAGTATTTCTCTTGCATCACTGAGAAACTATACACAAATAACTTACCCACCACCAGAGAGCTACCACAGCCTGAATTGAAACTATCGCTAGACACACACTTTCCCTGGTAAGCCCACCTGTTGATAAGTGATTCAAAATATGATAATCTTGATATCACTTACACGTGGAATCTAAAAAAAAAATGACACAAATGAACTTATTTACAAAACAGAAACAGACTCACAGACGTGGAAAACAAACTTACGGTTACCAGGGAGGAAAGGCGGTAGGGAGGGATAAATTGGGAGCTTAGGATTTGCAGATACTAATTACTACATATAAAACAGACAAACCACAAGGTCCAACCATATAGTATGGGAAACTATATTCAATATCTTGTAACAACCTATAATTAAAAAGAATGTGAAAATGAATATATATATATGTGTAACAGAATCACTACGCTGTACACCAGAAATTAACATATTTGTAAATTGACTATAGTTCAATTAAAACTTTTTTTAAATAAAATAAAATGCATCAGCCATAAAAAAAAAAAAATCAGCCAGACTAACTGAATGGTTAGATTTGCAAGAACAAAAGCTAGCTGAGATCAATAAAGAATAATACAGGATATGTAAGGATGGAAGTGAAGAGAAAAGAAATGTTTAAAACAGAGAATAAAATATGAAAAACCAGGAGGCTTACTAGTGTTAACCATTGTATCAACTTGAGTTAATGGCTCAACAGTGAGCAGCCTCTGTTGATTCATCTTCAACAGGAAAGTAATGATACCAATCAAAATGTGCTGATCTGAACATCCGATGAAAACCCACATATGTAAATTGCATCAGTGGCATTCCATTGATAATAAATATGTATATGTATTAATGTAAATATATAAAAATAAATAAGGACATATCTATATAGTTGCTTCAATCTCTTCATGTTTAATAGTTTTTGTTAAGTTTTGTCTTATTTCTAATGTCCAAATATATAGGGTTTTAAACTTGACCTTCTGGAACTGATTTCAAATTAATTGGGCTAATTAGTTGTATGAAAATGATTCTTTGATTGTTACTAAAATTTGGTCAGTTTTCAAGATATTAAATGTAAACTTAAGAAAAAAATTGCTACAATGATGCCAGATTTTGCTTATTTCTCCTTATACTTCTGTACTTTTTTCTTTATATATTTTGAAGCTGTCATTAGTATAAATCAAGGTTAGAACTGTTATTTCTTCTTGGTCAATTAAAACTTTAAACATTGGGCAGCTGCCATCTTTATATTTTATAATATATTTTGACTTAAAGTCCATTTTATATGATACTAGCACAGCCACAAAACGGTTTATAAAATTAAGTAGGAACTTTTCCACATTTCTATTGTTAAATTTTCTGTGAGCCTCTTATTATAAACAATCTTCAGTGATTTTTTAATCCAGTTTGACAAACTTTGCCTTTAACAGAAGAATTTAGTCCATTTACATGTATTGTGATTATGGTTTTATTTACATTTCTTTTGCCATCTTACTCCATAATAATTGTCCTGGAGGAAATTTTCTGATCATTTTTCCCATTTCTTAAGTTATTTATATTAAGGTGGTTTCCATTTAAAATTTAACTTTTCTAGCATTTTGGAAGATATATACTATTTATTTTAGGTGTTTTCCTTAATATATTATCAAGGACATTTAACTTCACAATGTTAAAAGTTAATTTCATAACAATCAGCTCCTCTTAACCACACAAAGGTGTTAAAATGTTTTAATTCTGATTCTTTTTCTGTCTTGCTTTTATGGCATAAATTAGACTTTTTATTCTTGTTTATAGAGTCAGTATTTTGTCAGATTCACCCAAGTATTTGCAATTTACTTTACTCACTATTCCTAATGAATCTCAGCTTTTTCATAAGGGATCATTTTTCTTCCTCCTGTATTGCAATACTTAGAAATTTAGCTGATAAGATATACTAGTGGTAAAAAGTCTCTTTCACGTCCTCTGAAATGGTTTATTTTTTTTTCTTTTTCAAAGACAGTTTACTGAGCATATAATTCTAGATTCACAGTTATTGTATGTGATTACTTGGAAGAAATGCTTCCATTATATTTTGGCTTCCATGATTATGGTTGAGAAATCAGTTATTTTTTTGCCCCATTGTCATTCCTTTGTAAGTAATCTTTTGCCCTTGAGCTGCTATTAAGACCTCTCTCTTTTTATTGTTAACATTTTAAGGTGTCATTTTTTTTCCCCATGGTTCACTACAATGTGTCTTGGTGCAAATTTCTTTTTCTTTAACTTGCGTAACGTGTATTGGTATTTGTGAATCTAGATAGGTCCCTTTTATCCTTTTTGAAAATTTTAATCAATATTCTCATCAGAAGTTGCCTTTCTATAATCTTCTCAATTCCAAATAAATACATATTATTTTCACTACCAGTGTAACTTCTTCATATTTTCCTTCTCTGGATTTCTATACTGTATCCTAAATAATTTATTTACAGCCTCCTCTCAATTTTCCCATTGTATCGTAACTTTCTGACTAATCATCAGGCTTTCAAATTTAATTAATACATATTTTATTTATAGAACTGTATGTGGTTCTTAGTAACAAATATAGCTGTCTGTGTTTGTGTTTCATTTATCCTATAGCAGATTTTGGAATATTTTTATTTATGTAAGTATTATTAAATTATGTATTTTATAATTTGCAGCCAATAATTCTAGTATCCATTTTCTGAATATCTTATTCTTCTGAAATTTGTCTTAAACTTCTAGTTGTTTCTTCTCAGTCTTCTAATGATGATTTTTTCTATTGTGTTTTACAAATTCTGATTAGTAAGGATTCTTTAAAGTGCAGGTTGAAGGTGCATGCCTACCAGGGCAACATGTGTTACCTTCCTCCCGAGTAGCCAAGGGTACTTCCTAATCAGAACCACTTTAAAACAAATGATTACTTGATAGCTTTTGCATCTCATAGGTGGTTACACACATGATAAATTTTCTCTGGTCCATGGCCAGGAATTTATAAGAAATGCTATTTTTTGTGCTCTGGTCCAAAACCAAGACAAGCCAGTATCTTTATTATTGTGTGCTGTAAACTTTCACCAAGTATATAATCATGTAAGTATTCTATAGGGATCTTTATTAGACTTGCCAAACTAGGTTGGTTCTCTGTGCCCTGAATGAGATTCATTAATTAGGAAATTCTGGTCACCAGGATTAGTATTCACTCCATACCATCCACCAGCCTTAACTCTAGTACTTTCTCATAGTTTTTGGCTTTTGAAGACTTCCTGAATTTGCTTACATTTTTAGATTTTCTAGTCTATTTTGGTGTTTTGTACTAGAGGGAATTTCTGAATATTGAATTCACCACATTATGAGAAATCGAATGTTCTGAATCTATTTTATATTCTGATAATTCATGACATTTTGAAAACAAACAAACAAAAGACAGTGAGAGCACTCTAGACTGTACTACAGTAAGCAATGCAAACTAAACTCCCCATCTCACTACTGAGCTGGTTCTCTTCTCCCCGTCTATTCTTTAGTGCCACTTGGCTGATCTCTATCCCGCAAATGAAACTGCACTGTGTCCACTTACCAATGCCAGGGAAGTTTGAAGGTATCAGTTCAATCCAGTCAACTTGTCCTTCTGTGGAAGGCTGTTTAGACATACAAGGAAAGGGCCCTCAGTGGCCACCAGATATCCTAAACTGATACTTTCCATTTTAACAAGAAGCATTAACATTAAGTTCCAATTTGGACTGATCATTACCTTGGCTGGCTCAGAGCTTTCCCACAGGAAGCCAAATGTAAACAGGGTTTTGTATAAATGACTTTTTTTTCCCCTCATCATTAAGCCTCAGAGTAATGATGAGATCTAAATGTCCTTTTTATTTATTTATTTTTAATCTCCAAATGAGCTTAAACAACAACAACAAAAACTCAGCTATGTCAACACACAAAGTGAAAGCCAGTCACAACTTTGTTTTTGTAAATATCACCAGTTTTGGAATGAAAATATAAAAGAAAACTATCTAGAGTGGAAAATAAACTCAGAGCGTATCTTGTGTCCCTGTCATTCATGATACCTCTGCTGAAATGTGTGAAGCTATAAAGGAACTCCTCTGCACAGGAAGGGCAGTGTTTGTTCTGCAGCCATCACAGCCGCTTATGGAATGTATAGTTTGTTTTTATTTTTTTTCCCGGTGCATCACTTCACAGAACACATGGCACTTAGTGGTGGAAAGAGTTAATGCTCCTCCACTGTGCAACAGGAAGGAATTTTTATGCCGCTTCTATGAAGTATCTTTAAAAACAGAGTTGTTTCCTTCCTCTGGTCTCTCTACTCCTGCTGGCTGGAATGTGACGTCGTGGCTGGAGCCCGCAGCCACGATAGGCCAGGAAATGCCCTTCCCTGGGAAGGAGAATCCCAAAGAAATAAGACAGAAGGAGCCTGAGTCTCTGACCCCACGGTGGAACACACCAGCTATGATCCAGATTACCTCTGAACATCCTGAACATAAGAGCAAAAAACCCCGGATTGTGTTTAAACCACTCAATTTGCCGTGTGCCGTCGCTGTTCCTAGTACTCACAGGTACATCTAATCCCAACGATGCTGATTTTGGAACCTGGAAATAGGGGGCTACAAGACACAGGACCTAAACTTGTAGCATTTTCTTGAGGGAATTGGTGGTGTGGTGTCTCACGAACTGAACTATTGTCACTTGAAAGCTTATTATATTTGGACAAATGATGGATAAGTGTATCCCCTGCTGTTTCTCAGAAGGCAGATCACGTCACTGTACTAACATTAGGAAAAAAAATTGAGAAATATTAAGAAAACTCAGATTATTGACTTTTGCTGGCTACTTCTGGTCACTCATAGCAAAGCCCGAGGGAGAGCTGAACATTGCCTGTGCTAGCCTGTCTGCACGCCAAGACGGGAGAGCACAAGGGAGGCGCTCTCTGTCCACAGGCAGCATTGTAAACAGAATGAGACTCTAGTAAACTGAAGCCTTGCAGACTTGGAAAAGTAAAATGCATCCCTTTCTGAAATGAGAGCCAGTTACCTTCCACGGCTCTTAAATAGCAGCCTCAGTAGGAGATTGAGGCCCACAGCTTTTTCCAGTAACTTCCATTAAAAATTCTGGGCCAGACAATGGGGTTAGCCCAACAGAAAACTCTGAAAGTGTTGCCTTCCCATTCAAGCTCCTTGTTTAAGAAGTCCTCAAAAGAGCCTCAAGCAGAGAAGCAGCAACAGGAGACTGCATATTTGCAGATAAAAAAGAAACATATCACTACAGACACACAGAGATGTAGAGATAAGATTATTTCCTTACCACAAGAAAGCTTATGACTGCAAGGTCTGGATGAGCGAGCTCACAGCCCACTGGACAAGCATTCAGGAAGGTAAGATCACTATTAGTCTGAACCTGATAGGCTTGAGTTCAAACTTTGAAGTCCACAGCACAGGCAGGAGAGTCACTGCAGGGCCAGCTGCTGCTTCACACCGAGGAGGTGAGTCAGAAGATCGGCAGTGGTGAGGCGGGCCAGTGGGTCATAACAACAGGACTGGGCGGAGAACCCTGCAGTTTTCCTTCCATCGTATCAGGCGGGTAGGAGGAGGCGAGGGAAGGAAGGGGACTGCACAAATTGCTGAAAGCAGTCAGTAAAATACGTGGCTTGAAAGCTAGTAGTAACTGCTCAAGGAACTGACCAGCAGCAAAGAGCTGAGAAGTCCACTAAATGTCTGAAGAAATTATATTTTCAAAGAAACTGCAAGCCTGACATTCAAAAACCTGTGTCTGTTCACATCTAAAATACCTCTAGGTCTCAAACCCACACCCTGAGAAAACTGGTTAGCTCCTAAAAGAGCAAGTTCCCATGTCCTCATTAGATGTGGCCGTCCATGGAGTACAAAGCGGGGTGGGGGGTAGGAATCTTCCAGAAGGCAGAAGCAGGTGCTCAGAGGACAAATGCAGAGGGAGAGTCTCCCAGAACACAGAAACGGAAGCAGCCAGAAGGTCAACAATAACTTATTCCACTGCCAGAAAAGAAGTATTCAGTAATCCATCCCTAAAGGATCTGATAATTGCTGAGGAGCAGTGACTACTTTTCCAAGTGAGAGTTTTTAATTGTGGCTATCCTGTTTCCACTCCATAAATGTATGTTGGAAGTGGTGACAGCAGATGACTTGTCTTTGCATTTATAGGCCACTGAACAAGATAAGTTTCCATATTATCTGTCCTATCTGAGAACTATGCATTACCTCGGTGTCCTGGAATTTGATTTGGATGCAATAACTGTACAGGCAGGGTGAGTGGCCAAACAGACTGTCAAGTAGCTGAGACAGCTTCCCGTTTCCCAAGGGTAAAATTTTACCTAGATCATGACTTCCCAAAATAATGGTTGTATCTCTTTGTCTAACTTGCAACTCAGTGGGGCCACTCAACCCACCCAACACGATGGAAGCAAAAGCATTGTGTGTTTGCTCCTAGACCACTTCCTTTAAAGATAACTGCCATGCACCTTTTATTTGTATCTTCATTATCTACACCTCCTTTTTACCACCAGAAATTCAATCTGATAGTGGCTGCCTCAGACCACCAGCTGGAGGCGCGCACCACTGTGATGGCAGAGTGGTGACCGGGCACTAGCCTGCATCTCTAAGTTCACGGAACAACACTGCACAAAGATACTGGCCTTCCTCAATCAAAACAATATGATTCCAATCCTTACTGATAAGTAATTTTATCACAGTCTCTAAAGATGCACAGTTTCTCTTTTATCTGTGTATTGCTTCTCATCAACCCCCACCTGCTTCATTTCTTAAGGTGTGCCTACAGTTTTACTGAATTGCGCCTTTAGACACCTTTCTTTTGTTCATCCTGTGGGTAGCCACTTCCAGCCCCTTCACTGGGATTTCTAGAAAGAACTTTTCTACCCATTAATTACAGAACTGCGTTGAGGCAAACCCTGATTCAATTCTCTCATCTGGGCTACATTCTCACTTTTAATTTTTGTAGACGCTACTTTGCCATTAAGTTTAAGCATGGCTCATGAGTTATACTAATTAAATTGTTCACGAAGCAAAATGTGGCCCAGGTGGCTTATAAAGCCTCCCGGTTGCAGGAGTGTTAAAACCAAACACGGCACTGTGGACGCTGTTGTATCCTGAGCGGCACAGCACACCATCATTACATTCTGTCTTGCGGGCTTTCACAACATAGCGCGCTGTCTTAATTCAGTTTTCCACTTTGACTGTTCCCGAACAGTGCTTTGTGGAATCCCAGACTACAAGATACCAACTTCACCAGTAACAATGATCTTTAAGATAACAGAACAATTTAAGGAAACAGTATTAGAAATTGCACATCAGATATATCACTCACATTTTAAAATGGTTTCATATCAACATTTCCGAAATCATGTCCTCGTGGTAAGGGTTCAGCTACATATAAACAAGTTACATGTGGGGGGAAAAAGGAATTTTGCGATTTAAGAAGTTTAAGCAAGAGAGTGTTAAATAAGATACAACAGGTTTTAAATGTACGCGAGCACTAGATATGGCCGAGTGCGTCTCCGGGCAGCGGAAGCACGTGCGGTTGGGTGCAGGTTACATGGCATTTCTCAGACTTGTTGGACTAAGAATCCTGTTTCCTTCAACAGCCCATGTTCTGTGACACACTGTTGGATATATGCTGTGTTGAATTATCAACAGACCTGACCTTCCGCAACCGTGAGGCAGATGTAGCTGCTTGGGATCTCGTAACCCATAATGGAGTTGTGGTCATGGCATGGTTATCAGCAACTTATTAGTTGTTTTTTGTTTGTTTCTGTTCACCCATGTCATGCAGTCAGACTGAATAAATAGATGTGGTATAGTTAAACTGATTGAAAAATGCTGAAATCATAAAAAGTCTGGAAGCTGGTATTAAACTCCAAATCTAACCATTCAGAAAATGCTAAGGCTTGGAAGACCTTTGAGAGCCTTCTGGGGCCAATGACTGTGCTCAGCAAAATCAGCCCCCGGGATGGGTAATAAATCACGGATGCTTTGGCAAAGATGTCAAATGAGGCATGCACTCTCAATAAAACTGAAGAGTTTAAAAACCTACCGCACAGGGAAGGGCAACAGGGAAAGATATTCATGGGCGGAACATACCTCCTGCGTGGCATTCTGTGCAAAAGACTGATAAACTCTTTTACAATGAAAGACTGATACAAGAGATGGCCTGTAGAAGGGATTTTTGTAGTTGTTTATTCTTATGTAAGACACCACTCTGACATTTTAATGAAAATCAAAGTCATTATGATATCTGAAAAATGATCTAACCTCACTGTGCACTGTATCTTGAAACACTTAATCGCTTTATCACTACCATCCAAACAGCTGAAATTCATTATTGATGTCAGGCACACTTTCTCATTAATAGAGAGCCACAGAAATCAAAACCCACACTCGTGTGTGTGTGTGTGTGTGTGTGTGTGTGTGTGTGTGTGTGTGTGTTGGTGGGGGTGGTCAAGTATTTCAGTTCAAAATCAAATTTGAGATCCTTCTATTTTTACTTATCTGTAATCTGTAACCTTCAGAATTTTGGTGATTGCAAAGATCAGCAAACCACAATTTTTCTCTTCGAAATTTTCAACTGTTCACTTCTCCTTAGCATGAAAAAACTGTATGATTTCCATACTGCTTTTCAACAATAAGAAATTAAGTTTAAAAATATAGTGTGATTAAGGCTGTGCCTGATGGCCATTAGCAAAACAGGACAGTAGCCTTACATTTGCAAATTTTATTACTTCCTGGGCTGCTCACAGAAAAATGGATTATAAAGCTGCTTGGCTGTAAAGTATATAAAGTATATATGTTAAAGAAGGGGGCTTTTTCTCCAGGTTGAATAAACAGAACTTACATAGTTAATTTTATTGAGAAATGCTTAAAAAGTCTTTGGAGAGGACACAAGGTACATTCCCCTTCTTCCTTATCCTGGTCTTCCTGGCTACAAACTTACATTTTAATTCCAATCTTTTTCTCTCTACCTTAAGAGCTAGACTCTAGAACAGGTTATCTCCACTAAAATATAGAACAACCCGCCTTAACTCCCCATGGCTCCCAGGGCTACTGCTGGACCAGTTAAAATTACTAACATAATGAAAACAATTTAGGATTTAGTGGGATGAAGGGAGTTGACCTAATGCTTTTACATTATTTTTGGAACATGTGTTGAGCATCTTCTATGTGAGAAGCTGTGTAAAAAGTGTGGAGAAGAAAGTGACAAGGGTGATCAGTCCCTGCCCACAAGAAGCTTAATTTAATATGAGAGTCCGATGGGAGAACTGACCAGCCCAGTCTATTATGATCAGTCCTGTGGCCTCATCCCTCTATTAGATTTGATTCAATTCAACTCAGTTTGATTCAGTTTGATTTGTCATCCATACTCATGCAGCCCCACCAGGTACCAGATACCTTGACACTGCCACAACTTCACCATATCCATAGTGAAGCTCTGACCCAAATATTTTAAGTTTCCAATTTGATTACTTAATTATATCTAACATAATAATTATTTGACTATCAAGACCATATTCACAACATTGTAAACTGACTATACTTGATTAAAAATATATATATAAAGATCATATTGACCCCCTGGCCCTTTAAAAACTTTCCCCATATACTTGAAGTATTACTGGATACATAAAATGCTCAATAAAAGTAAGAACAGAAATCAATGAAATAAAAAACAAGCATTCAATAGAAAAATATTAAAAACACAAAGTTTGGTTCTCTAAGACAATAATAAAATTTATAAACCCATAGCAAGATTATTTAATAAAAAATAAATTTAAAGAATACAAATGAAAATATCATTATAGATACATATTCAATATATAAAAAGGAATATAATGAAAAAGTATGTCAATATATTTGCTAATTTAGACAAAATAAAATTTCTTCACAAAAATTTTATAAAAACTAAAAGAATAATAAATAGAATTCTAAATAATCTTACATCCATTTAAAATGAGTATCTTTAATTAAAACCTCCATACGAAAATATTTCCGTTTTCCTGAGGAATTCATCATAGCAGTCAAGGAAGTAATAGTTCAATCTTACATAAAACTTTGAGAATAACACAAAAAATGAAAGACTTATCAACTCATTTAATGAAACCAATGTAAACTTGCCAACCAAAATTTGCCAAAATCTTTACAAAAAAGAGAAAATTGCAAGACAATCTTTCTTATTATTCAAAGATATAAACCCTAAATATTATATTTACAAAGAAAATCAAATGATGTATTAAAAAGAAAATCCATGATGATCAAGTAATTTTACTAAGGTTAACAGAAAAAGGAAAAAAATTCATGATCATCTCAAATTCAGTACAAATATTTGATAAAAATAGATGCATATTTATGTTTAAAAACTTCTTAGCAAAATTAGAACAACAGGAAATTAAATTCCTTCCTATTATCCTAGCTTCTCCCTACCTTCTATGTGAAAACATCTTTGACCACTTAATCCACAGTTATCTTTGCTTTTTTCGGCTCCTGTTTTCTACAATAAACAGCTTATTTTACTTGCTATTCTTCCCCTGCACTTGCTTGTGTAATACGTGTTATGAAATTTAAATTTCTTGCTGTATTTACACGGTCTCTCAACTAAACTATCACCTCCTGGAGGTGAGGGACTATGAATAAGATATACATTTAGAAGATAAAAAATAAAGCATTTTTCCTTCAACAAATGGAAAGTTGGACAATGTGTCAGGCACTAACATGTTAAGTCCTAAATATACAGTAATAAGAGAAGAAGAAATTCAGTCTACTGGAGGAAACAAACATATAAATGAAAATAAACAATAAACTTAGTGGGCAAAGTCAAAGAACACTGCAATAACAACAACAAAAAAAACCCTGTATTTGAGTGAGTAGTAAATATAAGTCTATAACTGTTATAGTTTAATAGCACTTTCTAAGATTTCCTGATGCAATCTATTTACATTTATTTAGCTGAATGTGTTTAGTTGATGTCATTGGGTACTTACTGTGTGCCTGAATATACAAAGATGAATGAGATCTGAACTGCCCTTATGAAAATCACAGTCTGAGAGAGAAGTATGGATGATAATGAAATGTGGCAGGTACATTACAGAGAGAACAAAGGACAAAGACATCAGCTCTGTCTGAGGCATCAGGGAAGGATTACTGCAGTGACCATCAAGTACTCATTCAATCAATACATACTGAGTCCCTTCGATGAGCCTGGCACTGCGTTAAAAGCCAAAAGTTAAAAGAGAAAACAAAATAGACCTGGGATTTTTTAATCTGGATTTTTAAAAAAATAGTCATTTAAAAGAAAATACAGTACAGAAAACAAATTATATACATGAGAAAAAGCTTGAGAGGCAATATAGTGGCTGAAAGGTCAGTTTTGGAGCCTGAATGTCCATATTTTATTCCAACATTAGGCACTTACTAACTTTGGGCATGTTAATCCTCCAATGTCTAATTCTTCTCATCTGTAAAATGTTAATGATGATATTAATAGCATATATCCCTAGTGTTTGTTGTAACTTTTAAATAATTTAAATGATTTATGCAAAGTATGTAATAAGGCAATGGGAACATAGTAATTCCTCAATAAAAACGCATACAAGCAATGTAAATATTCTAGGCAAGAAATTTACATAAGTGTTCATTGTCTGAGGAAGACTGCAGTGGTTTCCACTGAGCGGATGGATAATGGGCTGGAGTAGTAAGGTCTTTAAGTAATAGAAATGATGACCTAAGTCAGTAGCACGAGAGGTGCAGAGAAGAACTTCTTCAAGAGGTGTTTCAGAGGAAAGATGAAAGAATTTAGTGGTGGCTCTCATGTGAAAGGACAGAGGGTGAAGAGTTGGCACTGGGAAACAGAATGGATAAACTGTCAGTTTTCCAGGACTGCCGTAACAAATTATCACAAACTGGATGGCTTAAAACAACAGCAATGCTTATTTCCCAGCTCTGGAGGCCAGAAGTCTGAAATCAAATACAGAAGTGGGCAAGGTTAGTTCCTACTGAAGACTCTGAGGGAGAATCTGGCCCGTGCCTCTCTCCTGACTCCTGGTGGTTGCTGGCAACCCTTGGCACTCCTTGGCTTTGTGGATGTGGCGCTCAGTCTCTGCCTCCGTCTTCACCTGAAGTTCTATCTGTGTTCCTTCACGTGGCCTTCTTATGAGGACAACAGTCACTGGATTTAGGTCCAGTCTTAATCTAGTACAGCTCATCTTAACTAGTTACAAGTGTGTCCAAACCCTGTTTTCAAATAAGGTCCCACCTGAAGTTCTAGGTGGACTTGAATGTGGAGGGGACACTATTTAGCTTACAGCAGAAGGTGATGCTCTTGACCAAGCACAGATGGATGAGAAGGTTTAAGCTGGAGACTTGGAGAATGACCTCCATTTCATCACGTTAAGGTTTATGTACCTACAGAGAATCCCAGTGAATATGCCCAGTCAGCGACTGGAATTAGGGGTTAGAATTCAAATGAGAATATCAGTTTGGAGAGAGAGATTTGGCAACCACTAATATTCAGGTGATAGTTAAAGTTATTTTAGTGAATGAGATCTTTCTGTGAATATATCCAGAATGGATGAGAAGGAGAACAAGAAAATCTTCATAGGGTGAAAAAAAAAAATCTTGCAAACTTTAAAGTTTCTTAAAATATTAAGGTTTTCATACACTTTTCTTCATAAAGTATGAGTCACTGATGATAACTGTATTCAATTTTTAAATCCCTTTATAAACTCCTGATGTGATGACCCAGCCAATTTTATTAGTCAAAAAGCAATAAAAGAACTTATAAAAGATGCTTGATATAAATGACACAAAACTCTTTTATGTTTGACATTTTGTTTCTATTCTGATCAAATTAATTGTCATTTCTTGAATTATCTGCACCTGTATTTCATAACCATTATTCTACTAACTGAAAGATCTTTATAGTAAGACTTTAGACCTTAGCTTCTACCTTGTTATTTCCTACACTTTAGCAAATGAAGGAACTGTCATCTGTTCTATATATTCTCTAATATGCAAATAACACTACTGGCATGTCCCAGTTCTTACTTCCTTTCAGAGGTTGAACTAAGTGTTTCTACCAGTAAATACTTTATATCCTATACAGGATCGCATGCATATTGGGAGAAACTTAAAATAAAAAAAAAAAACTGATCAAGTCACCTAACCTTTCCATATCTCAGCTTCTTCAACCATGAAATGAGGAGAATAATAACTATCACTGAGTTTACAGGTTGCTAGAAATCTTGAATAAGGTACAACAGGTCAAAACCCTTTGTCAAGTGTACAGGGGTTTTATAAATGAAAGATACCACCAAACTAATACTGAGATGAAGACAAAGTTTAACAGAATGACCGTGATTCAAGAAGGTCCTATAATTACAATACTGTTTAGATATTTGGTACCTTTGGAACAAGTAGTCGGAGCGGTGGAATCAAAGGCTGAGATGACAGGGAAAACGGGTTCATGTTCTCTAAAAAGCAGCTCCAATAAATATGAGTTATCTCTCAACCGCTAAGAAATAGCACCATTAGATACAGCAGTTTGGCAAAAGGCCAAAGGTAGGGGTGGGGGCAGTCCAGGCAGAACACTGGTCGAAGCTTTAGGGTAAGGCGGAGTGTTAGAGGTTGTGCCAGGCTCTGCAAGTAAAGATCCCAGATTCACAGTCAGTCAGCAGTCGTCATACACAGAGAAACAGCAAGGAGTTATTTTCACTCTCTGAGACTCCGACCACTCTCCCTTCCTCATCCAACGTACAGAGGAAAAATAACTACTCAGCCAGAGAAAAGTTGCACAGTGGAGAAAAGCAGGGAGAAGCCAGGGCCAAGGGCTGGCTCCCTCTGACTGAGGACATTCAGAATGGATGTGATCTTTGCATACAGGGCCTCAGAAACAATGCTAGGTTCTCAAAAACAGCCAGCACGGAATAGCAAGACAGGCCAAGTTGATGGATATGCAAACAGGACAGAGTGTGATTAAAAAAGAATAAGAAAAGATACATGCGCCCCAATGTTCACAGCAGCACCATATACAGTAGCCAAGATATGGAAGCAACCTATCCGACAGATGACTGGATAAAGAAGTTGTGGTATTTACAATGGATTCCTACTCAGCCATTAAAAAAAAAAAAAATCCATTCGCAGCAACAGGGCTGGAGCTAGAGATCATTATTCTATGTGAAGTAAGCCAGAAAGAGAAAGAAGAATATCATATGAATTCACTCATATGTGGAATATAAAAACAAAAAAAAAATGAAGAAAGAAAGAAAAAAGGGGACACTAGTGAACTCATCTACAAAACAGAAACAGACTCAGACATAGTAAACAATCTTACGGTTACCAGGGGAAAGAGGGGGGGGAGGAATACATTTGGGAGTTTGAGATTTGCAAATTTTAGCTACTACATATAAAAATAGATTTAAAAATTTCTTCTCTATAGCACAGTAAACTATATTCAATATCTTGTAATAACCTCTAATGAAAAAGAATATGAAAACCAATACATGTATGTATATGCATGATGGGGACATTGTGTTGTACACCAGAAATTGACACACTGTAACTGGCTATATTTCAACAAAAAAATTCTCTGTAATCCACAACTGAAAAAAAAAAAAAGAAATGATAAAGAAAATGGTCAAATACTGTATAGTCTCTGTGGAGTTAGTGCATGGACCAAATGCGCCCTGCTCCTGTTTTTGTAAATAGTTTTACTAGACACAGCCAAATGCATCATTTATGCATTGTTACAGCCACTTCTGCAGCATGTGGCAGAGCTGGGTTTTGGGGACAAAAAACATATGGCCTGCAAAACAAATATATGTACAACCTTCCCTTTACAGAAAAAAGTCCCCTAACCTCTGTGTTAGAGGAATAGAAGCAGCACAATATTACAGGGAGTAGAAAATCTCACCCAGGGCATGAGTGGGATTTGATGCAGGATATGGGGGACACTTGGACCAAGTAAACAAAACAATAACAACATATATTCATCTTATTATTTGAAATGAATTGAGAACAGATGGGTAAAAGACAGCTATTTGATATCCTCATTTCTGGATTTTCTCACAAACACCATCTAAAATAAGCATTTGAGCTAGATGATCTCTAGAGCCCATTCAGGCCTGAACGTCCACGACTGCAAGCATTTCCCAGTATCTCCTAGAGTAAGTGCTTTGCTACTCAGCAGGAAAGATTACTTATCTCATTTATTTTCTTATAAACCAAAAGGAAGAAGCACTGACCATTAAACTTTTTTTTTTCTATATAACACTTCTTGATTTAAAAAGTTGGTTCTTGTAGAAAAGGCCTTTTAAATATCTTGAATCATAGGGAAAAGTAAATTGGGAACTTTATTCACATTCATATGAAAAGGAAGTTATGTGTATGAAGTGGGTAAACGTGTTAAAAGAGGAAAATAAGCATTTTTCAACTGTGCATCCAAGAATCTAAAGTCACATCACCCTCACCTCATCCCCACACCCCCTCTCTCCCATGTCCCCTATCTCAGTAAATGGCAACATTTTTTACTTAGTGACCCAGGCAAGGAACCCAGAAGTCGCTTTGAATTGTTTCTTACTCTGCAGCAACTCCCAGAGCATCTAACAATCAGGGCTCCAAGCCCTCGTCAGTATCTCCAATATCTCCAACTCTGTCCATCTCCACTGCTACTCCACTGACTAGGTTTAATCCCCCACCCCTTCTTTGCTTAGTATCACAGCTCCCTTCCTGGTTACACCAACAATGGCCAATTCGTTTGATTAATTATTAAAATGCACTGCTATTCGAATAAACTGCAAATTCCCTTAAATGATTTTTTTCAAGGTCCTTCATGATCCCATCCTGTGTTTTAACTCATTCATTCTTCTGATCACTTAACCTTCTTCATTCACTTACTTGGTCACCACTCATGGGATACTGCATCCTGTGGGTCTAATGACTTGTCCACACACCCACCTGTCCACACTCAACCGTGATTATTCAGAAGTCAACTTAAAGCTGTCATCCCTTCAAGACCATGAACAAGGTCTAAGTACCCATACTGAGCAGCCAGCATAAGCCTGGTTTAATTCATATCCTAACACAAGCAATACTGTGTTGCCATGTGTCTCATATCTACCTGAGCTCCCAGGAAAGACATTATGCTTCCGAAATACAAAATCTGTGCCTTATTTCTTTCTCTCTTTACGCCCAGCACATGATAGAGTGCCTGACTTGTAGAAGGCAATAAAAAAAAATAGTTGCTGAAGAAAAATAAATGAATAAATAAGTCACTGACATATTTAAAAACAGAATGTGAAAATTTCACTAGAAAATAAAAGGCTGAAAAAATAGCCAATTTGAAAAGTGATATTCTATGAGCATGATAAGAAAAATAGTTATAAACAGTATATGTGTTTAAAACAGTGTAATTATGCAATCTATCACAATCATTTTACTAAAATGATTTCTTAAAGCAATTTAAATAGCTTTAAGATGGGAAAAATAAACAATTAAACATCAGTTCTAAGCAGGCAGCAAACAAACAAGCATGCACAAAAATCACATGTGTATCCATACAAAAATCTCAAAGAATTTGACATGAATTAGGAAATTTTAAAAAATAATCATAAACCCTATCCATTGAGAAAGCAAGGAGTGAATCAACCGTGGACACTAATTATCAAATGAAACACCAGCATATAGAATCCATCCCTTCACTTAGGTGTCACTAGGCAGCATGAGGGAGGGGCAAAGAAAAGGAGAAAGGGAGGTGGGGGAGGGAGGAGAAAGAGTGGGAATTAGGAAAGAAAGATGGAGGATAATATTCATATCCCATGCTTGTTTAATATGGCAGAATTATTTTAAGGTAATTCATATCTACCAAGGTTTCTTATAGCTTTTTGTGGCCTGGATTCCTTTTGCAGTCTGGTGAATTCTACGAGCCTCAACTTAGAATGTTGTTTTAATGCATAAAATAGCATACATGGGAATGTCAACCAATCACACTGCAATACTGTTCTTAGCCCTAAATTAGATGCAAGGTAGAAATTATTTAAATGAAGAACAACCTTGTTCCTTGAGTCAAAGATTCCATTTTATCAACAGTGAATATGAAGTATACAAATGAGGTATTTTGTTTCTCTGTATCACTGAGTCAGTCTGGGGAGTACTGAAATAATAATGAGTAATGACAGTGTCTGAAACATCTTGCTAGCATGCATCTAAGCCCCACTAATCCACATGCCTGTCTTTATCTAATTGAATCTCAGACTTACCCTAACTAAACTCATCTCTTGATGCCCACAGGCACCTGATTATAGTTACAGAGATTACATTGGTCGAAGGCACAGCAAAAGCATTAGTCCTAAGAGATTATGAAGAAAACAGTAGCACATTATTTCTAGTTATCAACAGCCATACAAAGTTCTTGAATGCGTGGCTTATATCTTACATGATGTGTTAGCATAATGCATAAGTGCAGCAATGCATCCACATGAATTGAGGAAAAGTCCCTGTGCTTTTCTCTACATGCATTACTACTACTACCATTTTACCTATTAAAATTTACTCTTTGACATTGATATCATGCAACTTAGGTAAATTATAAATAGGCATGGCTAGTTCCTCAAAACAGACACACAAAAATATAACTCAGCATATTAAAATGTAGGGGAACAGCTCATTAACCACATAGAAAAAAATAAAATTAGATCTTCACCCTACACAATAGATCAAGAAACAAATTTTAATGAATTATAGCAGTAAGTATAAAAATACAACTAAAAATAAATAAAAATACAAACTAAAAAAATTAGTACATATCTACTTAGCTGATAGAAAATATCCAGTGGCATTCTGAGCAAAGACCTTAACGCAAAAGGAAGTTAATAGAGTTAACAATATAAAAAAATTTGCTTAAAAAGTTAAAAATCAGTGTCAAATAAGGTACATCATTTGTATGAATATTACACATGGTACTATGTTCAAAATAAAAAGATATTTCACAAGCTACTCAGAAAAGAATGATTCAACTAATAAAAAAACAAGCGAGGAAAAAATAGGCCATTCACAGCAAACTATATAAACTTATCAGTGTTAAATTCCATCTTAGGGATTTTTTTTTAGTTCACATTTAAACTAAAGTTCATTTTTGTCTCAGAAAATATATTTTTAGACCCTAACTTTCACAGTCGGCCTGGAAAAGAAGAGACGTATTTGTTGGTGCAGCTAATATGACGACATGAACCAACGGCAGTAGAATATTAACTCGATGGTCATAATTTATATTGAGAATAATCAGAGGTGTAAAAAAGGATTATATACAAAGATATTCATCACTAAAAGATAGAATAATATGGAGAACTTTAAAAAGAGAAGAAAATGTGCTCATTATATACATGAAAAGAACAGACTGAAAAAAGTGTGTAATTATAATTATGTAGAGAGAAGACTAGGAAGATGCACATCAGAATATCAAGTGAGAGTTATGCTTTCAATCAAAGTGGGAAAACAAGCAAATTTATCCTCACATTTGAAAGAACTAAATATTACAACAAAATACAGAACGAGTGTATGTATGTATATGCATGACTTGGACATTGTGCTATACACCAGAAATTGACACTTTGTAACTGATGGTACCTCAATAAAAAAATAAAATGAAAATACAACAAAATAAACGAAAGAACATCTCTCAAAACATTAGGTACTGGGCAAGGAAGGACAGTGGTTTCTAAGAAACGGGAAGCTGGGAAGTGAGTAAGATTGCTCCCACTCACTATTTGGAGAACGTTTCCAGGCCACAGTGCAGGGAAGGCAGACAGTCACAGCCAGGAGTGGAATGGCCAAAACTGGGTGTCCAACAAAGCCAACTAGCCTCTGTCTGTTAGACAGAGGCCCTACCATCTGAGAGAGGAGAGAGCTGCCTGGGGAAAGGAGCTGCTGGATCTGGAGGGGCTCCCTCAAGAGTTCCGCTGACTGCTGTTGATCAGTGAGTACATATGAAGGAACTACCTGGGACCCAGGAAAGAAATACCTGAAAGCATCAAAGGGAACTGTCCCTGGAGTCCCAAGACAGCAAGGAACAGTGCCTGCACCCAGCGGTCACAGTCATGAACATCAGTCAGAGGCCATTGGTGCAAGTGCTAAGAAGGGACGTGTCTCAGGAGAGGGAAGAAGGCCCGGTCCCATTTAACAAAGCCTTTAAAGGAAGATGTGAAAAAACCGAACTGTTCCCAAGTGACTAAACCCTGTCTAGTACCAAATTCTAGAGTACTGGAAATACAAAGGTACCTACAGGACTGCAGTCCATCCACCTCGTTCAGCAGCCAGTCAAAAATTACAAGGCAAACAAAAAAGCAGGAAAACATCAGCCATAATGATAAAAATCAATCAATTGAAACAGGTCCAGAAACAACAGAGATAATAGAATTAGGAGACAAGAACATTAAAATGGTTTTTACTAGTGTATCCCATATGTTCAAACAGACAGAGAAAAGAATAAACATTTCAAGAGTTGAGGAGATAGAAAAAGACCCAAATTGAATTTCTGAGCTAAAAATTACAATGTCAGCAGGGAAAACACACTGGATGGGATTGATGGCAGATTAAACACAGCAGAGGAATAGATTAGTGAGCTTGATGTTTAGTTTTGATTAGCTTTCTATTGATGTTGTAACAAATTACCACAAACTCAGTGGCTTACTACACACACACATTTATCATCTTACAGCTCCATAGGTCAGAGGTCCAACACAGGGTTAATATTAAGGTGCTGGAAGGACCAGTCTCCTTCTGGAGGATTTTTAAGAGAATCTGCTTGCCTCTTCCAGCTACTAGAAGCTACACTCATTTCTTGGTTCATAGCCCCTTCTTCTTTCTCAAATCCAGAAATATGTTGAATTTATCTCATCTTCCACGTCAATGATCTATTCTTCTGCCTCCTTCTACCATTTTTTAATACTTCATGAGATTAAAGCAAGTCCCCTAGATAAACCAATATAATCACCTTATTTTAAAGTCATTTGAATAGAAATATTAGTTCTATCAGTGCTAAACAGCAATACCAGTAAAGAAGAAATGTCTTAAATAAATGAACTCAGCTTCATCCTTCAGAAATTTAAAAAGAGAATTAAATTATATCCAAAGTAAACAGAAGAAGGAAAATGAAATGGATCACAGTAGAAATCAACATAAAAGAAAATATACATACATATATTGTGTATATTGTATATACTGTACACAGAGAATTTCTTTACTAGGTATTTTTAATAGAAAGAAATAGCAAATTAGTAGTTTCAGAATTGCACAAATACGTATTTTTTAAATCTTCAAGCTAATAGATTTAAAACAAAGATCTTTTTTTTTAAAAAAAAAAAAGGGCAAACAATATTCAATACTGGGATGTACCTACAATCAAAGTTTTAAAGAAAGTAAAACCAGGTCTGGGGGTGGTTAAGAATAGTATTTATCAAGGCCACGTTTCAGACGTGATCACAGTATAACAACTCCCGCATATCCACTCATTAACACGTACATACCATGTACTAAGCAGTGGGCTGGGACCTGAAGACACATTAATGACCAACCAGCAGAACTGTGCTCCTAGGTTGCAGCGTATAGAGACGTTGACCAAGGTTGCTGCCAACAGCATCTGGACCGCACCCCTCGGTGCTCGTCTCATTTCCACACAGAAGCTCATTTTACTTCTTTTGACAGTTTTTCAGAGCTGCTTCCCCTGCACAAGGGGTTGCTCTCTGACCATACACCTACCTACGGGGGTGGGGTGGGGCAGCACGTTGAGCGGGTGAAGTCCGCGTGTGCATGTGCACTTGGGCACCTGTGCTGGGCAAGTTGGGTGGGGAGAGCAGGACAGGACCTTGCCAGAAACATTGTTTCTTCCCCTATTCAGACCTGCCTTGGGGGTTAGCCCGCCATACCAGACGTGATCACATGCGGTGACCATCTTTGCACCTCACAAATCTTATGGTTCCTCTCTCCAGTTCATCCCGTTTGGGATCCTAGAAAAAATAGTGAGTTTAACTATTTCCCCATCACAATTCCGTTCTGAGTTTAATTTTCTGTCGCAGTCCTGCTGGGCTGTATTTAAATCAAGGAACGGTGTGGACATTTCTTGTCCCTGAACCTAACTCGGGTGTTATGAAGTTTCCTCCAGTTATGGTGTATGGCAGTTAAGGGGTCGAAAGGGAGCATTTATAAAGCATCCGTAGAATGGTGTGGCCACCAGTTGGCATAATCAGTGTTAATGGCACAGCCCCCTCAAATCACTATTAAGTATAACTTACGTTTTAGGTGTTTTCCCTACTACAGTGTGCATTCTTCTAGGGGCTATGTCTCACTCACTTTTATATCTTTAATATCTCGCAAAATAATTGCACATAAGAAGTGGACAATAAAGACTTGTTTATCAATAACAATGGCTATTAATTTTATCCAAAGGCTTTGAACTTCACTCAGTTTTTTCCAAGCACACTCCAAAATAACATGCTCTCACTTCCTAATTTCAGAAGTTGTTGAGCGACCACAGCAACACATTTAACTTACAAAGGGAGACTGTGTGTCTCCTTTTCATAGTTCAGGCCTGAAAAACACAGTACCCTTTGTTTTTCTCTGAGTCCTTTAGGCATCTCTGATTTAGCTAGAGAGAGTTCAGTCCAGGCACCTCAGAGCTCTTCTAAAAGTTTAACAAGTAAAATTATACCATTTTTGTAATGAACTTTAGATGTCACCACTTTAAATCTGAATCCTTTTAAGCAAGGATTTTCTATACTGTATGAAGATAAAAATAACTCAAAGTAGACAATATCTTGGTGATAACTGAACTCTCCAGACTTCTATAGCAAGGAATGTTTTCGTCTTTATTTTTCCTCTTAAACCATCTTATTTATTTATGGTATCATGCTCACAAACACTCGTTTATGTTATGTATTCAATTTTCACACCTGCTTCTTTGAAGTATAAACTGAAGAGACACTCATGGTTCCCTGAGCTGTTTTTGTTTGTTTGTTTGTTTGTTTTTTACTGTTTTGTGAACACTTGTAAACATGTAAACATTGTTTCCCCTCAGAATTGTCTCTGAATTAGAGAAACCTCACGATTTCCCTCAGAATTAGAGTAACCTCATGATTAAGGTCGGTTATAGCACCTGTGTCCTCCAAAGTTTCTCCAGCAAGATTTTCTCAAGAACTTCAAATAACAGGAGCTTCCCTGATACTCGGTGAGTTGCCTTTAAGAATTACTTTGACTAAAAGCCCCTGGAGTCCTCCCAGTGGCATGTCACATTGTGCTCTCTGAAGAAATTTGTGCCTGAAAACACACAGGTATTGTCTAAACGTGCTCCCGGGGCTGACTAACATGGGCTTCCACACTGCCACATACACACAGAGATTAATCGAACAAGTTGATGGTAATACTCGGCATCCGTAAGTCCTTCCTACTATCACTGTTTGGATAGTTAGCCGTTTGCTACCTCATGGGTAGGTCTCAGTGGGGCAGACTGGAAATGAGATCAAATGTCACCTTCCCACTGCTGACAGAGGGAAGCTGGGTGTGGGGAATTCTGTGCAGTCAGTGAATTTCTGACTTGGTACGTAACACACATATCCTCTTCTCCTATCCACCTATTAAGGACCCTTTCCTCTTGAAAGAACAGATCAAAAGTATGATTTTTATCTTACTAATTTACATCATTATGCCCACTCCTTAACTTTGTATCTCCACAGAATTGTGGCATTCTATTTCAATATGAATACAATCTTGTGATGCTTTGCTTTGTGAAAATTAAATAAATAGATATGGCATTTTTTATGATTAAAACTTTTCTTGACGATTAAAAAACAAAATATTAAAACTATCTTCAATTGTGTTTCAAGTATAAAACATGATAGCAATGCTAAATTAAAAATAAATAAGATAAATTTAATTTTTACTTTAAATGATCAACTGGAAACTTAATTCATATAGAACTGTAGTCAGAAATACATGAAATGACATGGCATAGATTTATTCAGGGACCAAGGAGCAGACCTCTGTAATGGTCATCATTCATTAACTTTACTTTCAGACTCTTTGATTAGATCTTATAAGAAATTTTAAGATTTAGTGAGGTGTTTAACTCATATTTAACTCAAAATATAAATACTTTGGAGAATGGAATTGTAAGCAGAAACCAGTACATGTGTAATTATTTTGAGAACCAACACCTTTTGGAAAAAAATGTAGTTTTTAAATGTTTAACTTTAGGAAATGACAGATATTTCAGACTTCTCAGTTTTCAAAAACTTTTAAGTTTAGTTGTTAGTGTCAAGAGCAAACATAAGCCCTATTGTTAACTATTGCTTTTTTCAAGAAAATAAACTGTGATAATGCAAATGCTTCAAAATAGTTTCAAAGGCAAACACTCCTCCGTAAAGCCAGTATGCAGATCTAAATATTTACGGGGACATATATAACTGTCCTACAAACGGACTATTATAAATCATACTAATGTTAAAACAATGACCCCAAAATTTCCTGTAAATAAGAAAACACTCACATTAGAAGAAAGACCATAAATATCTGACAGAGTGAAACAGGGTGGCTTTTTTTTTTTTCTTAGAGGATTAAAACATTCCTAAGCATTTGTATTTCATGTGACCTGTGAGGCTATAAATTGTGAAGCACAAACCAGTAAAAAGCCTGACTCTCTGGAGAAGAAACTAGTTTGTATTTAAGACAGAATTTGAATTCCGCATGTTTTATGAGACTATACAGCCTGTGGAAGTTTGTGGCATGCATGCAAATCTATATACACAAACATGCAGTTAATGATCCCAGTAGAAACACTGAAGGAAATAGTGGTGGTTAGAGTTAAAAGTGACCCAGAGGAGCTGGGATAAGAATTTGTAAAGATATCACTGTTCCCAAGACCTCCAACTTTGAAAAGAGGAATTAACAGCTATAAAGGATGTGTGACAGCAGAATTTCTCCAGCATTTGGCACATTATTTGTCCCAAACCACAAAATGATGTGTAAGCACTTAAGGAAAATCTCAGAAGTAAAAGAAAATGCTTCCTACTTGCTAAAAGAAGGATCTCACAATTTGTCACCTTGGAAAGATTCCATTTCATTTTTTGTGAAATTTGTTTTTAAGTGTGAAGTGCAGAAATTTCTTTCACACTTCACAGTGCATATACCTCACCTCATATTCACAGAATAATTCACAGGAAGATATATGCCATATATTAAACAGCCAATGTGTGTGGTGAAACGACTTAAAACCTTTTCTCATTATAGTTTATTTTATTTTATTTTTATTTAAAATTAGAGTTCCCTTTAAAAATATAATAGAAGGATGAGAGCCCTGCTGATGGCAAGGACATGCTATCCCTTGTCAACACACAAAAGCTGCCTCTTATACAGCTGGCCCTCCAATTTAACCACTACCACACCCCAAATTTTAATAATCATGCAGAACCATACAGCACACAGTTTCTTGTATGTTAGGTTTTGGGGCCACATCAAGGTATTTAATTCTATGCTATTTACTTTAATCTGGATAAAAATGCACTACTTATCTTACAATTTCTGTATTAGATTTATTCCTCCAAGACAAATTGTATTTTAGATTACTGAAAAATAAATGGATTACTGAAAAATAAATAAAGAGAGTATGCACTGATACACGTGTAACTTCATGAAATCAACAGAGACTGCGTCAAAATGATTCTAGTTTCCTGAATCTGAAAATATCTTGGGTATCAATTGCTTCTATTTCTCAATTCGTAGTGCACTAATCATTTATTCCATGTTTTAGTGCTTTATTGTATACACTCTCATTCTCTAGTTTCCAGTCTATTTCTGATTTTATCTGATTAAATGCTTCCTGCAGAGGGGAATTCCACCTCCCACTTCCTTTTCTACTATTCATAGCGTCTAGAAGACTAGGAGACACAAAGCAATTGCTCAGTTGTACCGGTGATGGCCTATGTGATGAAGGTAGATATATTCAAAAGAGCTCCTCGTGAATGTCATTCCTTTTCAAAGGCAAGCTTGCACAATACTCTTCTTCCATTTTTGTATTTCTCTGCCTTCTTTCCATTTAGCAGCTGTCACAAAAACAGTAAGTTTATTCTTAAATTCTACCCTCCTTCATTGATTTATTCCTGCACATTAACTATACACACACAGATATGTGAAAACCATTATTGAAGCAAAGTGTCATTTTTGTTTTATTACTTTGTTTAGGTGTTATATGCTTCACCTTACAAATAACACATTTTTAGAAGGAGAGTAAGAAAGAGGGCTATTTTGAATTCATGGATAAGTTTAACAAAATCATGCATGTCAAAATCATATCTTAATTTAAAAAGCATTTAAGGTTTGAGTGAGTTAGTTACTTGGGGAAAACCCTCTTTATTTGGGGTTCTAAAAGACTGGTGTTTGGGAGGCAAAGCAAAATTAAAGAATGCCCATTTTTCTTTGTCTTCTCCTGTTGACTTTGAACTTGTGCTGGGACTTCACTGAATTTCAGTAACCCCTCTCTCGGCTCTTCAAGAATAATCTATTGTTGGAAAGTCATACACGTGTAACTTATCTTCAGGCGTTTAAATTTTTTTCATGGTAAAGCATCTTTCTAGACATTTTTTCAAAGAATCTGTTGCACTAGACTTTGTGAAATATGTGATTGAAACAAGTTAACATTTCTATCCAACATATCAAATGTGTGCTATGTTATTTCCCTCCAGTGCTGGTCAACATAACTTATATTTGTGAAAATATTTTATCCTCTAATGGTCCAACTGCTTGGCCAGGAAGGATTTCTGCCATAAAGAACCTAACAAATTCCTGATCTCTCTCAAGTTGCACGTGGAGTTGTTTGTATCAGATACTTAAACTTGGTATCTAACTGTCATATTATGGAATTCAAGACCAAATAAGGGATTAATTACTCTTAGTGAATGTACAAAAATTTTTTTAAAAAGTGCTGCCCCTAATGAAATGTTCACAAGTGAGAAAATATTAAAGATGTAAAATTTGAATCAGATTATTCAAAACACACAGGTAAACACATGTTCATACACATACAGTTGATCTTGGAAGTGTGCAGTTTTCCTCATTTGTGACTACTACTTGGACCTTAACCAGCTTTACATCTCCTCTGATGAAAAGAAAAGTATACTTGTTTTTAGAATTGTTTTTAGGAACAAAACTACTTGACTTTCAAGAAAGTGGGATACAAGAATAAAGAAGTGAATGGCATATTAGTTCACTGCCTAGAAGGTAAAACAAGAAAGCCTCTGAGATTCCAAAAAGAAAAAAGAAAAAAAAAATCTGTCTCTGCTAAGCAATCTCAAAATACAGTCAGCCTTCAGTATTCATGGGGTATTGATTCCAGGACCCCCGTAGACACCAAAATTTGGAGATGCTCAAGTCCCATGTATGAAATGGCAGAGTACAGTCAGCCCTCCATCTCCGCGATGCTGTGTCACAGATTCAACCTTTAGTGGATGAATCTCAGTGGGATCCTGTGGATACTGAGTGCTGACTGTATTCTGAAAAGAAAATTACCACTGCCAAACAGATCTGTGCTCCTTGGGGACAGTATAAATCTGCAATATACTCAGTCACAGAGGTCGAACATATCAACAAAATGAACACAGCATCCTGAGAGCACCCACTTTTCCCACACATACTTTTACTTCCACTCCATTCTTGAGGATGTGTATGGCATAAAAAAAAAAAAAGATAGATGTCTCCATTCTCTTCTTCACATAGATACACGTACCTAAAGCATCTCTAACTCTGTAAAAGTTTGCTTCCCCTATGAATAAATTTGAGTTCTGGTACAATTCATCCCAAATCCATCCCATCTAGTCAATGATATTTATAGCCTGGAATTTGTACAACCATAGTAGAGTAGATATTAAGAATAGTCTCTAAATTAGAAAAATTTTAATTTTTGTATTTTTCCTTAGGATCCCTATAAAAATTTATGATTGCTGTAACAGCATACCAACATTCAAAAATAAATATTTAATAAAATCAGTAACATGATCACCATTTCACAAAAATAACTCAACATAAAAAATTGGCATCATGAAATTTATTGTTTTAGAAGAGGTAAAAATAAGAATCAAAATATTTCTCAATTTTTCTTTTTACTCGGGGTATTTTAAAATGTTAAGTGCAGTATAAGAGCTAGTTATCAAACTAGTTACCAAAAACATTCAGGAAAATAATAACAGCAAACTGTCCAAGTAAATAGTAGAATGTTACAATTAAATATATTTATGCATTTTATAATGTAAATATTTTACAAATATATATAATTATATATAATTGAATGTTTGGACATTCAAGAAGGGAATAGAGTGATCAAAACTACACCTAGGGTTTGAGATTTGCAAATGATAACCACTATATATAAAAAGTAGATAAAAACAAATTTCTTCTGTATAGCACAGGGAACTATATTCAATATCTTATAATAACCATTAATGAAAAAGAATACAAAAATTAATATATATATGCATGACTTGGACATTATGCTGTACACCAGAAATTGATGTATCATAACTGATTATACTTCAATTAAATTAATTAAATTTAAAAAAACCTACTCCAAGGGCCAAATCTCATCCACCCCATTTAGTCTGGCATGGTTCACTCACTGGATGGGAAGGGAAATAGCTGAAGACAGAGCTATAAATCTGAATAGGTAAAGATGATGGCTAATTTTGAATGCCAAGCTGAAAATTTCTGATCTTGTTAGTTAATATGTAGATAGCTATTTTATACACTATTAAAAGTAGTCAATCTTCCCAAAGTTTAATTCTGTTTACTGGGGTTTTCACAAGTTAGAGAAATACATGTGATCTAATTTTAGCCATCGAAGGGCATAAAAATTCATCTATAATAGTTAATTTTAGTCTTGTGTAAGGGTATCTCAACTGTGAGTCTCAAACCACAACATCTTCTCTCTGTACCATACCAAACAACATAATTGTCTGTGTTTCCTTTATTCCCAATTAGCACCAACTGACATGAATTAAAAGAATGAATAGAAGAGAGAAAATGAAAATAGGTGGTCTTTGGGAACAATTTTTCTACATGTATTTTGAGAGACTGAGATAACTATTCATAAGGTTGTAAAGTTATCTCTGAAGATAAGGAAAAAAAGAGAAAAAAAAAAGAGTAGTGGTAGACACAAAACCAAATCCATTCCCAAATTCTTCTTATGTTGCACCTTCTCAACAAATTAGAGGCTTAAAGACAAATGCTTTCACTGTCTTAGCCTTCTTTTCTGCCTGAGTATACATGAGGCTGACTCCAACCCAGGAGATGTAAAAGGAAGTCTTCTAGAGCACTTTTGAGAAAACAAATAAAAAGGACAGCCATAGATAAATGTAAGTATAATAACCATCCACAGGGGAACAAATAAAAAAGGATAGATGTAGATAAATTTAAGCATAAGAACCATACATATATTGCTCAGGATGTGATTTCTGGAGCTGCAGCAGCCATCTTGTATCCATGAGATAAATGCCAACCAAAGTACAGGATCATTGGCCCTAAAGTAGAGGACCATTGGCCCTAAGAGTATTTAGCCACTGCATCAATACCAGTAAAAGCCTGAAGAATAGCTTATGTGGGAAAAATGAATCTCAATTATTTCAGCCACAGGAAGTTAGGCTGTTTGCTCTTTTGTTTCCATTTTGCTGCTGCAGTTGTTAGTTACTGTTACTTGGACCTGAACTCCTTTTGGATTGATATGAAGTGTCTTTCATTTTTTTTTCTGCAAAGGAGTCATCATGGAATAAAAGCAGAGTCTAGCATGGAGGATAAGTATAAAGAATAACACTTTCAGATCTGTGAGCTCTGTATGTTCCTTACACTCATGTTTTCAATTTATTTATTAACGATCCTTAGAATCAAATAAATAAAATATATAGCAATCCAGTGAAGTTTTTAGTCCACTGTAATAACACAAAATTCAGTGGTTACTAATGACATGAACAGCCACTGATTTTTAAGATTTATGATCCAATTTACTGAGTTTTAGACTGTCACCCATGTGAGACAAGAGCAAGTCTCTGGCTGTTTTGGCTTTTTGTTGCAAAAGAAAAATGAAGACATAAATGTCTTAAAAATCAACTTTTTCAGATAAAGAAGAGCTATTTCATATATTTTAAAAGCTAAAACCACTAGTATTGATGGTAGCTCCTAGCTACATAAAAATTTTTGCTTTGAAGCACTGGAATGTTTAATGACACATCTTTCATGCCGCAGGGAGACTTTTCAATGAGAATAAGAAGGTGACAAATATATCTCTAGATCTCCTCAAAAGTACGCTTAATAAATATTATTTTAAAAAATTTAAAGATACAAAGTCATTAAAAAGTAAAACACTTCTAGCATACACACTTACATTTGCTCATGTTATGTAAAATTTTAACAATTAGTTACCATACTTTAGGTAATATTTATAAGCTACATCTTCTCCGTCTTTGTAATCTTGTCCACCAGAGCCTGGCTATTGGTGGTGAAATTAAAAATACTGAATGTCTCTAAATGCATCTTTGGGCATTAAGTAGAATGGAAAAGGCACTTCAGTATGTAGTAATTCTTTAATATAATTAGGCTAAACTTGCTCAAAATTGTGGAGAAGTATAGCTCGATGTAAATGCAACATTTCAGGCGTAATAGAGGAAAAAAAATCACCCGTGGCTTTCACCAAAAAGTATGCTTGCTCCTGAAGAATAAGAAGTTCAAAAGCTAAGGAAGAGTTTGTTCTGGAAGATTACATTTCTTGCTGGTGTTTTAAGGAAAAGAGACCATCATTCAGTACTGCCACACTGATTAAACAAACTTCAAGAAGCAAGATGCATTAAAAGGAAGCTGTCACTGCCCTGCACTTTATACAAGTAGTTCAGCTACTTAAAACTGTTTTCCAACGTGAAGAATGCAGTGAGTAGAATTTCTTGTGTCTGTGCTTTGAGTCTCTTTTCTGTTAACCTTTCTCTGAAAAGACATGCCAGACATTATTTTCAGACAATTGTTCTCTTCAGAGAAACATCGAGAACAAATAAGCATTTGCACTTGAAGTGTGAAGAACATTTTAATGGCGTTAGATATAATTTTTAGTTTGCTAGCTTCAGGGCTAACAAAAAATAGCCAAAGAAAAACAGTCCAGAGATGTGGTGAAAAGATATTTAGATTTATCACTGAACTCTGTTTTCTGTTTCTCAGACCTTTTCTTTCACCAGCTGGTAATAAATGTCATGCATCCTTCAAGCCATGCCACAAAGGAAGACACATCTCTTCACCAAGGAGTGAGGCTCTCCATCTTCTCAAAACTGACAGACACTCCGAATAAAAGATTAAAGGTCTAAGATAGATGTTAATCGTTCTAAGTTGAAAAAAAGTTTCTAAAATTTGGATGTTTTCTCACAATGACAAGTGATCACAATATAACCTAGATAGATTAGATTTTAGCTTTTTCAGTAATAAGTGAAAATAACAAATAATCTGTATTAGGTTATTATTGATTCATCCTAGTAAGTATATGTTGAAATTCTACTAAATAGTTCAGTATTGTCTTTTCTATTTCAGAGCATCTGCTATTAAATTTAAATTTGTCCTTGCTAAGCATACAAACATAAGATAATAATGCCCAAAGCAGAACGTAATTAAATGCCTTACTCAGGGGCATATTCCACATCGGGAGGCTGGTATAATGCAGTGATACAGAGCAAGAGTTCTGTGCTCATATATTCTGGGTTCAAGTATTTCCTCTCTTGTCTGGTTCTGACCATTGCATATTGACATCTCTACGAACCTCAATTTTCTTACCTGTAGAATCTATTGTCTTGTCATTCATTCGTGTTCACTGCCTGAGAGATGCACCACAGTTTCTGTCCCGGCCAAAAAATTTCCTTCTCCTTCCTTCCCTCCTTCTGCCTCTTTTAGGGAAAATGGAAGTCTGGAGTAGTATGTCTGCAGTCTGTTCTCCGTAAGCTGAACAGCTTAGAAAGAACTCCTTTAATTCTTGTTTTGTGTCTATTTTTCAGTGAATGCCAATGCTTCGCACCTCTGTCCTCTTGTTTCCCATCTGTAGTCTCAGCCCGCCTCACCCAATCCCTGGCCATTACTGCTCCAAAATCAAAGAGATTTCTCAAACAGGTGTGCCACAAAGGCTTCACTGATGGGGGGGGGTGGGGAGTGGGAGGAGGTTCATTCCTAACTAAAGCCTTCTAGAAACCCTGAAGTATACAAAGGCCTCTCCGGATTGCATCTTTCCACCCAAAAGAACACCCTAAAGAGCGAGGGCTGGAGGGGAGATGGTGATGAAAGGATACATAATCACCGTGTGGTAATGCTCTGAGTGGCACATTTATAACAAAATACATCGAATTTAAAACATTTGAAATCTAACTCAATGCCCTTCCTTCTGACCATTTTCCCAGCTGTTCAAGATAGAAATCTGAAAATCACTTTGCCTTCTGCATGACTTCGCTTCACATCTGACATTCCCCTGTGCCTCTGGAATGTCTCTTGACTCCTGCACACTGGACTACTCTGTTCCCTCTCATGGGTCAGGCGTGCATAATCCCGTGAGCATCACATTTTAATGTCCTCCCCACCAGCCTCATCCTCTGTGGTTCACTCTTCTAATTCATCCTGCAAGTTACTATTAGAATCACCTTCTCTCATCCCTCTTCCCTTTTTGTGTCTCAGCTTTCCATGGCCAAAATCCCCAAATAAATAAGAAAGCACCTTGTAGCCAGACAGCATGAAATCCCTCCCGATTTGACCTCATTCGCAAACCTCACCACGAGTCACTGTGTATATTACTCCCATGCATTACTTTGTTTTTACAACCTATGTTTGTATAGGCAATTCCTGTAAGTATTCTGCTATGTTTTTAAATTACACATAAATGTTATCCTGTAGCAGGTGTTCTGCCAGCTCTCTCTTATTGAATGTTGTTATGAAGATTCATTCATATTCGTGTGTGTAGCTGGAATTATTTAACGTCATTGTCATGGGCAACGTCCATGTATTAATATATCACACTTCTCATTTTGATGAACCTATTTTCAGTTTCCTTTATTTATCATTACTGTTTTTACAAATATTCTTCTAAGAATAGTCATATGTAACTCTTTGTGTACACTTTTAAAAGTTTGTCTAGGCTGCAATATGTACATTTAATTGGTATTTGAGGAGGAAGATATTCTTACAATTTTTCTCCACCATACATACATTTTCTACCAGGATTTTAATTTTAATTGTGTTGGTTACCTACTACTTTCAAGAAAACCGACAATGACATCTTTACAATGTTAAGATTAGGTCTTTCATAATATGTTCCAATAAAATGCTGTATTATTCTTCACATTGACTGTGTGCAGCTTGGTTAAATCAACTGGGTCCTAAGTACCAGATTTCTGTCGATTTTTAACATTAACATCTTCACATAAAATCACACTTTATAAATTTTTATATCTGAGACATAAGGATAAATTTATGTTTTATATTGATCATACATCTAGCAAACTTGATCAACTTACTGTTTATATTAACTTTCTTGTTCACTCTGGTTGATTAGATTTTCTAGGTCAAATTATAGCATCTGTAAGGATAGACACCGTTTTCTCTCTTGCCAAGTCTCACACATTTTATTTACTTTTTCTTTTGCTCTGGCCAAGGTCTGCAGGACCATTTCAAGAGAAATGGTGATGTCAGTCATCCATGTCTTGAAACCGATTTTAATCATAGTACTTTTTCTTTTTACTTTTACCTTTATGTTTTAACTTTAAATATCATAGCTGTAGTTTCTGGGTAGGCACTGGTTAGCAGTTTAAGAAATATTTCTTCATTTTGTAGTTAATTCAGATTTGTTTTGGTTTTTTGAAACCATAAATATATAACAGATTTTATGGAATCTACTGACTAATCAAATGTTTTTATCCTTTAATTTATGAAAGTGGTAAATACAGTAATGACTCTCAAATGTTAATCCATCTCTGAATCTGTGAAGCAAAGTTAACTTATTCATGAAAGATTATGTGTTTCATATACTTCCAGATTTTGATTGTCAAAATTTATTTCCATTTTTAAATTTTTTATCAGTGAATAAGAGTGCCCTACAATTACTTTTTAAGACTTCATCTGATTTGGTTCATGAAATACATTTGGAATAGCTTCCCCCTTTTTACTAACCTGTAAAACCTTATTTAAGAGGAAGAATATGTATCTTAAATGTATCTAATAATTTACTGTGAAAACAATCCATTTTTCATTTTGAAGGTTATAATTTTTTAATTGAAGTAAAATAAATGTAATATAAAATTTACCATTTTAAACACTTTTGAGTGTACAGTTTCATGGTATTGAGTCTACACTTTTGTGCAACCACCCCATCATCCATTTCCAAAACTTCTTCATCTTCCCCATCTGAAACTCTGTACCCATGAAACAGTGATCAAAGTTTATGTTTTGAAAATACTGACTTTCTATTGGTTTTAGAGTGTTGGTTTTAAGCAGGAGAAACCTGCTGGACATGAAGAAACCATGAGGGAAAGGAATGGAGGACATTTTATTTCTAATCATTCTATGTATAACAGAGGACATTTTATTTGCATAGTATTGGGAAGAGCACTAGAATTCAGAAGGTTTCCTCCACAAGTAACCTTTTTGCTCACCTACGATACAGAATTCACTGTAAAACCCCAGGGAAGAGAGGATGCCCCTAAAAGAAGCAGCCCCCACAGAGCCTTCTAGAAGGCATTCTAGCATCCATGAACTGGAAAGTAATTTGGATTGAAAAAAATAAAGTGATATTTCATGGAATATGGAACAGCGTCCATGAACTGGAAAGTAATTTGGATTGAAAAAATAAAGTGCTATTTCATGTCAACCTAATTTAGAGTGTTAAGATTCATACTCGATGCATATAAATTCTAACTATGGATTTCTTCTGATAGGTTTTCAACATCTGAGGCAGAACTCTCTCCCTATATGGAAATTACCACTAGAAATCATAATGGGAATTTTGGGCCAGGAAAGGAGCTATTAATCTTGCATCAGCCTACAATGGGAATATTTTTCTAAAGCCAGTTCACAACCTAGCTACTCTGGCAGCCTCAGTGCTGGGAACTTTAATATAAGCACTTATGCCAATTGCACCACGTCTCCAAAATTATTATTCTTATCTACCTATTGATGTCTTCTCAAACTAGCTTAACCTTTTCTGAGGTACAGTCTTGCCTCTACTTATCTCCTCTACTTGAAATTCCAGATAGTCTTCAGGGTGGCAGTTAGGGGCTAGAACCAGAAACTTGTTCAGTTTATACTGATACTGAAGCTGAAATGTAATCCGGTCTATTTCCAGCTTCAGTGGAAGAGATTTAGCTCAGAGACGTGTGGTGGAAATAGGGATTTCCTGCAGAATTTTAGGTCTTTTCATCTTTCCTATTATATCGTCATCATGGGGCTTTAATATCTTTTTCTGAAGTGCATTTGCAGAGAATTGGACATTTCTGTATCTGTATTTTGTTAGTACAGGATACATTCAAAAGACAAAATCCTGTTTGGAATCACTCACTGGTACTGTCATTAATAGAGATGCTTTGAAGAACACACACTTCAGTGGAGGGTTGGGAAATTTTTTCTGTAAAAATCCAGATAGTAAATATCTGGGGCTTTGTGAACTATATGGTTCTGTTGCAACTACTCAGAATCTGCTGTTGTAGCCCAAAAAGAGCCTTAGAAAATATGCAAATGAATGATCAGGAGTGGGTTCCAGTAAAACTTTTTTTACCAAGTAGACAGAAGACTAGATGTGGCCCAAGAGCCATAGTTTTCCAACCTTTGTTTCAGTATGAGCTCTACTCTCGTATCTTTACTGTATAAGGAAGCAGAGTGGGGACCCATATGTCTGTTAACTTCCAAATATTCCAGCACCCTTCCCAGGTTTGCAGTTACTACTGAACAAAATAACGTTTGAAAGCCAACTCATCCAAGGAAAGGACTTATTTAAAAGGGAGATTTTTATGTCTAAGTGGTTAGGCTTTGGAGAACTGATTCTGTTTTGATCTTTATTCTTAAACTGTTTGTTTGTTCGTTTATTATTTGTTTTGCCTCAAATATATCCAGAAGGAGAAACATATTGCTGTAGAAGGCTCTAGTCATCCTGGCATGTTTATTACCTTGAAGATATCACAGTGTTGCATGCGTGGAAACTGGGCATCACTGCATAGTTCAATATGTCTGCACTCGGGGACATCTAGGACCTGTTATATAACTTTCCCACAAGTGGTAAAATGGCACTGGCAGTGTCTTTTAAAAAATACACTCACAACTTGGACATTAAATACAGATGACCTGGCCTGCAATCCTGTAAGGTCACAGTTCCCAAGAGTGCTCCCAGGGACCCTGGGATGCTATGGTAAACTCACAGGGGTGCCAAAAAATACTTGAATTTTCAAAGAAAAAACAATGATTTGTCTATTTGTCAATACCTATTGGTCTATTTATAAGTCTATATTCCTGATTTGTTCTTTTGAATCCTTTCACACTAAACTTTATTAAACTCAGTAAAATTTTCTTTATCTAATGGGTTTTCTGTTCTATATTTTTTTCAAATTCTAGAATTTATATTATTCAGGCATTCTAAAGCTATCCATACTATCTCTTCAATTGTTTTCTCTCATCATTTCCACCCCTTCATCTTTTTGTTCTTTCTGAAACAAGTCACTGAATTATTCCTTTAAATAATTTAAATTATTTTTAATATAGCCTAGTTGTTATTAGATTTATTTCAATAAGCATCTTTGACTTCGGGAATTTAAGAACAGGCCTTCCCAGAGCGAGGCCTCCAGGATCCTTCTGTGGCCAGAACTTCTGTATGAATGTAGAATTCTCTGCTAAAGTGGGGAGTAATCCTTTGGAGGTAATAGTTGGAAATTACATGATTTCACATTTTGCCATCTATCCTACACACAACTGCTAGAACAGTCTTCATAAACCACCGTTAACTCCGCTGTTACTCTATTCAGTAGGTAGTCTTCAATTCATTGTGAAAACATTCAGATTAACGCTTATCCGTATTCCTGCCTATGATTCTTTTAATACCACCAGATTAAACTCCATTTTGTCTCTCAAATCCATTTCCAAATATACGTAGAAAACTAAACAACATTCTCTCAACAACAAAGGCTCTACAAACAAAACATATGAAGAAAAGCCAAGTAAAAATGTAGTCTTCCTCACACAGAATCTATTTTGTAGAGAACAGCATAACTTGTAGTGTTGGATTTCAACCTATAAATTATGCTACAAATCTACTGAGACAGAAAACTCCCAGCAACAGAAAAGAGAAGGGCACATTCGAAATTTGTTCTTAATTATAGAAACATGGTATCAGTAGTGGAAGCAAGAATTCATGTTAATAGTCTAGGATCTGCCTAATTTATAAATCATTTTCCAGTGTAGCTTGTAAACTTTAGGGATTTTTCACTAATAAAATGGCTCATCTTCAAGAAAGTATCCCTTCCAAACAGTACTGAGAAAAATGGCATGTTATAAATTCCTGGAAGAATAAAATAGCTCCAGTTCTGGCCAGTTTTGTTTCAGGACTGAAGTCTGTAGAGGGGGGAGAATTTTGTTAAACTTTTCAGCTTCATATCAAACTAACTGCTGTCGTGAATGCCTTTATTGTGTAACCTGGTGTAGATCTGCCTCCATATTCGAGAAGCATAAATCCTCCATCTGGATTATATTGTAGGTGTGAAAGTTTGTAGTTGAAAGACATGTACTTGGCAAAAACTTAAAATTACAGGAAGCTTTTTGAGTAAAAAGTGAAAGGTGAGAAATTACTACCGTCAGAAGATCTGAATATCTGATTTCTTCATTTCGAATTTTACAGTTTTCTTTACAGCAGTTGGAAACTTAAATGAGCCTAAAATCACTATCATTTTATATTTACTTTTCAAAAAAAATCTTCAGAAACATTTTGCTCACTGATGTAGAAGACTACTCCTTTATAAATATGCTGTAAGATATGCAGAAAAATTTGTATTTTATAACCTGTAGCATATTGCAGGTCAAAACTAAAAAGGAGAGAAAAAAAAAGTACAGTATAAGAAAAAGCAGATTTTAATAGGAACGTGTGTCCCAAAAACTACTTTCTTTAAATTTTAAACCTTTAAAGCAGAATAGTGAAAGCAACACTATCTTTAATGCCAGATTTGAAGTGTCCAACTGAAGACAAGCTTCTCTAAGGTCCTTGTACTCCTCCATCCCCACACAAAATCACATGTTTTTCTTGTAATGAGAACTTTTCAGATCTACTCTCTTAGCAACTTTCAAATATATGATACAGTATTACCAGCCATAGTTCCATGCTGTACATTACATTCCCAGGACTTATTTATCTTATAACTGAAAGTGTGGTTTCCTTTTTTATACCCATAGTTGCCTCAACATTGTACAACTTTAAAAACAAAATCCAATTATGTCAACTATTTTTAAAATCCCTGCAGTGGGTCCCCTGTGACCACAAAATTAAAGACAAATTTATGTCAGATAACTAGAAGAGTTTATGTGGATAACATGTGTAAACATGCAAATAATATAAACAAATTTACATGTCCTGATTGTATATGACAATGATGACCTTATCTAATCTGTGCATATAACACACACAAAAATAGTATAAACGAAAAACGCTTGAAAATAGTTTGTAATCAGAGAAAAACTGAGGAGGCGTGTGCTGGGGAAGCCGCCTTACGAGAAAGGGCCATGGGTGTGTGGCCACCACATCCTGCAGGAAGGAGCGTGCTGGGAGGGGCTTTCAAGAACCAGAAAGAAGAGCTCTCTCTCCTTCAGGTCCTTCCATGCCTCCCTCAAAGCCACTTAACACCATGCAATGTGCTAAGAGAAGAATGTTGTAGGACTAAGCGATCTGGAGCGAAGCGGCAACAGTGTATAACTGGCACCACAATCACCAAGCCTGATCTAATGCCTACGTGAACTACTACATCCAAGGAGGACACACTTACTTCTGATTTTCACGTGGATGGAACATTTCTGAAAATAGAGTTACAAATGTTTTTTAGTTTGGAAACCAAAGGAAAATATTTCTAAGACACTTATGAGTCATAGAGGAGATTATAATGGACATTTAAAAATACTTAGAATGGACAGATAATGGAAATATTACACAGTGAAAATTTAGAATGCAGTTAAAATAGTTCTTAAAAAGAGATTAATAAGCTTAGTTTTGAAAAGAAGCAAGCCTCAAAATTAATGAGGCATCATTAATGCATAATTAATTATGCATCTAAGTGATGAAGTTAGAAAATGATTACAGAAATAAATTTGATGAAAGTAGGAAAGATAGAAAATAATAAAAATAAAGGCCAAAATGAATGAAAATTTAAAAGGTAAATGGAGAATGAAATAGAAAACAACACAAGGTTCTAGAAAGCCAAATGTTCTTCTTTAACATACAAGCCTTTGGCAAGCTATTAAAATACGTATTTTAAAGAGAGAGAGAGGTTAAGTTAGGAGTGACACTGGAGTAGAAGAAGAGAAGAGGAAAAGGAGATGGAGAAGGAAGGGAAAAAATAGAGAAACAAACTTTAGTGGGATTTACCCTTTTGAACATCAATATTTACTAAAAAATTAAGGCACTTTGGATAATTTGGAAATGGCACTGGGATGGACAAGCAACTTAATGGGATGAAGTAAAAGAGTCCAGAGCTAATACAATATATGTAGAAACTTGATTTATAGCAAAGCATTGTATGCAAATTATGGGGAAATGACAGATTGTTTAATAAATACTGATGGGGCAATTGTTTGTGGAAAAAGATTCAGATCATCTGTGCCATCATAAAAATATGAAATCCAACTGGATTGGATATATAAATATGAAAGACATAATTATGATTTAGAGGTAAGGAATGATCTTTTAATACTATTTGCAAAGCACATTAAAACTAATTTTTTAATAAAAAGGGGACCATAAGATGTAAAAAAATAATTAGAAAATATTTGCAACCCAAGCAACGACTACAAAAAAAACACAAAAAAAGAACACCAACAAATCAGTAACAATAATTTAAAAGTAAGTCCTAGTTTCATGCCGTGTAGAAAATAACTTGAAATAGATCAGAAACCTAAAAATAATTGCTACAACTATTTTGAAAAAATAGAAGAAAATCACTGTGACCTTGAGAAAGGATACAGGTTTGTCATGTAGAACACCAGAAGTAGAAAACATAAAGAAAATTCAATCAATTGGACTTTTTCAAAATTAAAAACTTCTGCTCTTCAATAGACAATATTAATAGAATGAAAAGGAGAGCTATAGTCTGGAGAAAAATGTGTAATTTCACATATTGAACAAAGGACTGGTATCTAGAATATGTTAAAATAAAACCCTGTATCTCAGTAATAAGAAAGCCAACAACTCAATTAAATTAAATCAAGATTTTAAAGGACATTATATAGTAGAAAATATAAACGACCAATGAACACATGAAAATGCTGATTTATCATTACTCTTCACGTAAAGCAAGTTAAAACCACAATGAGGTAACTTTTCATATCCAGTATATTGCCCAAAGGTATAAATACTGATAACATCAAATTTTGGTGACTATGTCTGGTGACTGGAACTCTCAAGTACTGCCTATAAGAGTGTAAAATTGTACAAGTCCTTTAGACTTGTTTCTTATGAAGTTAAGCATCCATTCACTGTACAACCCAGTAATTCTAGCTTTAGTTATTTTCCCACTAGAAAATGAAAACACATAACCACACAAAGACCAGTACACAAATATGGTAGCATTTCTAGCCATAGCAGCCAAATACTGGACACAATTACATGATCATTAATCCACCGATGGATAAACAACTTGGGGTCTATACCTACATTGAAATACTACTCAGCAAAACAAGCGGAATAAACTAGTGATTCTCTTATCACTAGTTTTTTTGTAAACACAAAAATATTATACTGAAAGAAACAAGTACATGTAGATGTTACATTCATGTGAATTCGAAAAAAGGCCAACTACTGTTCAATGACAAAAAGCAGAACAGGGGTTGCCAGTGGAGGGAGCAAGATCGATCGCCAATGTCAATCAATATGGAATCTACCTAGGGTGTTGGAAATATTCTGTAACTTGATTTTAGTGGTGGTTACTGGAGGATATTCATTTGTCAAAATTTCTCAAACTGTTCTTTAAAAATGGATATATTTTGTGGTATGTAAATTATACCTCAATATAATTATTTAAAAAAAAAGAATAAATAACCCACAAATGCAAGGAAAACAAAGTTTATAGAAGTTTCTTAATATTCCTTACAATAACACAAACATGAGCTTTCTGAATCTACTGAATTAAAATAAAAAGGAATTGCATGAAAAACATATCACAAGCCAAATATCTGATATTGAGCAAAAAAACCAAAAATTGCAAAAATTTTTTAAGTTATTTTAAAAAATAAACCAATTTTTTTACCTGTTACAGAAATCTTAATCCAAAAATGCGAATTTTTCATTACTGCTAATGCTGTAAATGTGGGATGAAAAGGTTCAAAGGTTCTAACATTAAAATTGAAAGTGCAAGAAACATATTTCTTTAAAAATGGCAATCGTGTTTTATTTATTTCATAGTTCAATCAAGAGTAATAATGTGAAAACAATTTAATAAATGTTATAAATCAATTTTATAAAAATAAAGCATTTGGAATATTAAAATTAACCTTCCAAGTCAGGAAAAAAACAAAACAGAAGCTAATTTGAAGATTCAAACTCATAAAATTGGGACAGGTTGAGAATAATATTGATGACAATGAATTATATCACACTGAATTAAAAACAAACCTCTGTGTATATACAGTAATATTCATTCAAAAAAAGAGAAGAGGGAAAATGGAATGCCAAATAATAAACATTTAGAGACAACTACAATTAGAATATCGCTATATTGCAAACCTGGACAAGCACCATTCATTGAAGCTAATGCTACTGCATTATGCTAGTTGCATAATCTAGAATAGTCACATGGTCTCAAGTCATCATCCCACAGGTAACTTGTTAATTACAAAGGATAACAGGGAAGGAAAAATGCAGCCTAACAATGACTAGATCCTTGGTCACCCAGCTAACCAAGTGATCAATCTTTGCATCTGTAATAGATACAATCATTATGATGATGCCATAACTATATTATCTATGTTTTTATTTTGCCATTAATGTTTAACATGTATTTGTCACAGGGAAATACTCAGATAAATCCAGAATATAGGACTTTTTATCTGGTCAGATTACAGGAACTTGACTCGGCTTTCAAAAAATTCAGTGTAAAGAAAAAGAGAAAAATGTGAGCAGACTGCTCTTAATCCAGAGTGAATGAAGAAACATAACAATCAAATGTAAGATGTAAACATTAATTATCATCTGGGTGGGAAAAAAGCATCCAAAGATATGTTGGGGATAATTCAGGGGATCCGAATATGGACTGTTTATAATGTAATTTTTTCAAATAAATATTGATAGTCTTATGTATAATGATATTCTAGCTTTGTAGATGACATATTTGTAGGAATATGTCATTATTTTTAGGAGATGCACCAGTCGAAAAATGTGTGTGTGTATAAGAGACAGAGGGGGGAAAATGTAACAAAAAATTAACAGAATGTGACTTGTTTAAGAATTGTATTTTTGTCTTATTATTCTTTTTATATCCCTGTAAGTTTGAAATTTTTCAAAAATCAAAAAACTAAAATAGGGATAAACTATGTAGGTAAAAAAAGACTATAAAATACTGTCAGAATTTTAACACTACATTTAACAGTATCAATCAACCATGAACTATTTGAAGTAACAAGATACTAACATAATTTTATTATTGCCATATTAATTATTGTTGTACTAAATACTTTATTAATGTATGGTTGTACTGGTTGCAAAATAGCTCCTGAAACTAAAAAAACAAGTGTTTGGAAACAAACAGTGCAGTAAAAAATTTCATTCATTATTTATGAAGATTCAACTTACTTACATAAAATTTTAAAATACAAAATGTAAGAGTTTTGAGGATATTTTAAGATATTTTCATTGTTCGTTAATCTAAGGTAACTAGAGAAAATACCTGAAATAATGTATGAATATTTATTACCAGTATTTGAGAAAAATTACCCTAATGAGAAACACTGATACTACAATTTGTTAGGTTTTATAAAGTTTCAGTCTATTGTTAATAAGGAAGTCTAAAATTTAAGCAAAAAAATTTTTAACTCATTTTACATTGGCAATATCTTCATCACTATATGCAACTGTCTCCTAAGAAGGCAGTAACAGGTAAAGAAAAATTCATTGTCAAAATCCCTTCCAGAATTTCTTGATAAACTTTATATTTTCTATTGTACATCAAATAATTGATCAGAGAATTAAGTAAAATCTCTGATGAGCTGGTAATTGACGTAATACAATTTGGGGAATACCTGCACTTTGATGGGCAGTCTGTAGCACTGCAGTTCAGGCATATACACAGGCTGACCTCGGAGATGTTGCAGGTTTGGTTCTGGACCACCACAATAAAACAAATATTGCAATAAAGCAAGTCACTGAAATTTTTTGGTTTCCCAGTGCATATAAAAGTTATGTTTACCCTATACTGTAGTCTACCAAGTATGCAATATCATTAGGTCTAAAAAAAGTACATACCTTAATTTAAAAATACTTAATTGCTAAAAACTGCTAACCATCATCTAAGCCTTCAGCCCGTCATAATCTTTTTGCAATAATAATATCAAAGATCACCGATCACAGATCATCATGATAAATATAATAATAATGAAAAAGATTGAAATATTGTGAGAATGACCAAAATGTGACCCACAGACAGGAAGTGAGCAAATGCCGTTGGAAAACTGGCATCAACAGACTTGCTTGTCACAGGACTGCCACAAATTTTCAATTTGCTAGAAAGACAGCATCTGTGACGCACAATAAAGCGAAGTGCAATAAAACAAGTATGCCCGATGCCCACATACTCTTAGAAATTGTGGAATGGTAATAAACACTTGGAAAAAATTATAGTTTGGCTTCAAGAAATGATCTCTAATAGAGGTTTTACTTTTTTTGGCTTTACAAGAAAGATCTATTTCTGTTCTTAAAGGTGATAGATAATTTAACTGCTAGAGTGAACACATCAAATTAAAAGGAAACTTTGCAAAGAAGCAATGACCATGCTAGAAAACAAAGACGTGAACTCGTAATTTAATTGAGCTGTGGGCATCTATGTGGCCTTCTGTTTAACTACATAATGTTACACTTTAATCTTCTAAATTTAAGACACATTAATTCAGCCAAAGGTAGTGGACTTCATTTCAAACAAATGAGAATAATGCATACCTGATTTCGCTTTAAACTTAACCTAAAGCAACCCAGGTTTGTAGGTAAAAGACATCAAATTGGTATGCAAAAAGGTCTTTGAGATGAATTTAATATATCAAGCTCTGGGAACCATGGTATTAAACATGAAAAAAAGTTTTTTTTAAATCTCATTAAATATTTCTCACTGTGGATTAGAATTTGTTTCTTTTTTATTTTACCTTGAGGTTCTGAAAGAGTGAGCAAACTAATATATGAATGACAGGATAATAATAACATTTTTATATCTCCCATCTCCAAGGAACTCAAATTCTTCATAGGAATGATCTCATTAATCCTCGCAGCATCCCTGCAAGGTAGGTAGGTGAAAACTGTAATAACCACTTTATAAATGAAAATAGTGGGAAATTTTGCAGTTTCATATAAATGAAAAATAAAAGTGGTACCTTTTAACATTGAATACAGTAGTTATACAGGCTGCACTGCTACTTTATTAACTTGGAGCTTAGTTGCATTTTGAAATCATTTAACTCATTAAACACAGTCTTACAAAAATAAAATCCACCTACATATCACTAAGTTTATAATATTCAATTATCATCATATTTAGCAAGAATATTTAAATTGCCATTGTAAGATTTCTAACCAAGCAAAATTGTGAAAAATTAAAAAAGACCTAAAAGGATGCAACTTTATACCATGTACACAACAGACCATCAAAACTGAATGTAAGTAAAAGAATATTCCAATACACAGGACAGCTTACCTCATGAGAAACCCAGGTACAATCACTACACACACAATTTTTCATCCCAAAATAAATGAAATTAGCATTAACATGGTATATCAAAATATTAAAATATATCAGATATTTTCTAGATTATCATTGATTATTAAAATAATAAAGTTTATAATGAAAAGTTTGGAAAACAAAAAATTTTCATTAAGAAATTTACAATTATGAAAAGCATAAATACACTCTTTATGATCCATCAACACAAAATAAACCACTGTAAAAATTGGCATATTAAATTCCAGGTCCACGCTCACTCACATATTTTAGCACATCTATCGTAAAGGGTGCATTTTGCAGTCATACTGAACATGCAATTTTGAAAGCACATTTAATCTAACATTGCAAGTATTTTTCAACTCCTTGAAAATTCTTGAAAACATCGATTCCTACATCTGTATGGTAGCATATCACACGTGTGTAATATTTATGTGTCAATATTAAACATTTCCTTTGGCTGCATCTACTATCTGTAGTATAAGCAATGCAAGGATGAGTCTCCACAAGCATCAGTCCCTTATTTGCATTCCATGTTATTTCTGTAGATTGTTTCCTAAAGTGAATTGCATAGATGAAAGACATAAACTCACCCTACATTTTGAATGCAAATCTCCAGACTGTTGTTGGAAATTTGTATAGTTTACATTCCCAATACGCATCTGAATTTGTCTTCACAGGCACTTATTACTATGGTTTTTCCTTTGAAGATTTTTTTGAAATGAAAAAATACAAAATCCCTCTAATGTTTTAATTTTAGTTAGTCATCATTAAGGTTAAACCTCTCACACACCACCATACTTATTTTTATTAAGTATTTGTGATTCCATTTGTCTCCATGATCTGTTTATTTCTTTTCCTCATATACCTACAAGGGTGAGCTTTTAATACATTTTTGAAAGAGTGTATTACTTTATTAAAATAATACAAATTCTGTAAAAATATCAGGCTACAAAAAAGGAGACAAACAAGAAAGCAGTAAGACCCTGTCAGCTAGAAATCGCCTGTGCAATGATCTGGCATCCACATTCCATAAATAAGCACACACGTGGGGAGGGACACAGACTGATATGAAGGAGGACACAGCACCAGAGAAAGAAAGAACTTCGTAATTATAGGATTAGATTCAACATGCTTAAAAATGTATTACATCCCATTTTAATTGACTTTAACAAAAGAAATACAAATGCAATTGATACTGAAGAGATTCTGGAATTCCATATAAATGCTTCTTCAGTAGATGAGATATGATTTCTTTAAAAATCTCTTCAAGATTTAAAGAAGAGATTCTGGTATCTATATTGAGTTTGAAGTCACTGTGATTTTATTTAAACCACATGATTATACTTTAAACACTGTAAGCCTGATTCCACGCTGTATGAATGAGATGTTTAGTAGTCATTTATGTATTTCCTCCTACCTCCCTATTCCCACTGGCCTGTTTTTATTGGTTGGATTATTTTTTCCTCATCATGTTTTACTGCATTTACATCTTATTCATGTATGTAATTTTTTATTTAGATGGGTTTAATTCTCAACGTCAGTCATTTTACTACATCTCCTCTTTTCATACTTCATTATTTTGATTTCTTTATAGATTGGTCGTATTTCATTATGGAGTTACTAATTTAATTGGCAGATAAATAATCCCATGTTTATGCTTGATACTGGAACAACAGCTTGCCTGTGTGTAAGATTGTGGATATATCTCAGAATCCACTGAATTTAGGTATAAATTAGAATTTTTACAGTCTTCTAGGTTGCATATCCCTGAGGACTTCTTGGCTTTGTGAGACTATCTGTATTTTGACTTCATATTCAAAACCCTAGGATAAAATTCGGGGTTCATACCTTCCCCCAGAATTCTTTAAACAAACCTCCCCTATCAACTGGCCCTGAATGTTGCTACAGAGAATTCTAAGGGTGACTTGATATTTTCTTTTAGTTGCTGACTTTTCTTCCCTAAATACTTGTAGACTCTTTCTTACAGTCATTGAATTTATTTCCTTTTTCAGCATATATTTTGGAATTATTATCAGTTTTTCCTGAGATCTGGAGAGTTGTTTTAAACTGCAGTATCAGCTGTTCCTACATTTCATGGTTTTTTGTTTGTTTGTTTGTTTTATTTTTAAATGTGTCTTTTTTCATTTTTCCCATCACATTTGTAAGAAACATACACTGTCCATTCTCTTACATCACATACCTGTTATTTTCCAGTCTCCTTTCCTTCAGCCTGTCCACCAAGTATGTGATTGCTTTACTCCTGTTTATTGTTTTTTTGTTGCTTCTCATGTTTTGTGTCTATAATTTTTTTCATTTCTTTTCTGAGATCTGCCAGCTTACTTGTCATCTAATTCTGCTATCTTACAATTCCATACTTAAGCCCTTGTATTCATTACAATTTAACTTTTTCTCTCTCCTTTCTCACTTAAAGAGGAACTGCTGGAAAGTTCTGTTACAATGGAGAATAATTTTTGGAAGTCTTATGTTTCTTCAAAAATTTATTTTCTTACATAGATCATTCAGAAGGTGTCTGCCAATGTTTCTCTTCTCCTTTTACATTTTCCCCACTATTCATACAAAGAGCCCATATTGCTCCTTCTTTCACTCTTTTTTACTGCTTTCAGTATGATCATGAGGGACTGTGAACTAAATATATCTCACCTTACTATTGTAAAATAGAAATCTTTTACTGTTTTTTTTTCCCTTTGGTTGAATTATTTTTTGTGTTTTATTTTCTCGTATTCAATTTTATATTCTATTAAATTGGAATCATTTCTATGTGAAAAGTAATTCTTCAATTGTCAAATAACTCTGCAGGAACATTAAATATTTCATAAATTTTCCAAACAGGTTGAGAAATTCCACATTTATAGAAATGCATTTCTATTCTAGTCCTTCTGAAAATGATTTGAGTCCAGTTTCCTTCAACTTTTATTTTGTTTCCTGTAGCATCAACTAAAATTTATCTGAATTTTTTATTAAAAAATCCTGTTGATATTTTACTATAAGTACTCTAAACCAAATAAGAACTGATAACTGATATACAGAGATCCCTACTGCATAAAGTTAATGTGTGATATATGGCTATTTATGAAAATAAATGAACGATGAAATAAATGACTAAATCAACAATGAAAATAAAATGGATCAGTGTGGATGAACTAACTTTTACGGAAGGACTCTACTAATGACATTGGAATACTTTTTTTGATTAGGTATTTAGGATTTACCAACAAAACAAAATGCCAGAAAAGATAAGTTCTTTGCATTATTAGACCCCTTAGTTACAATGTTAGAGCATCATTAAAAATAATGTCACTTAAAATAAAGACAATGTGACCATCATGTATTTCATAATGAAAATACTATTGTTAAGAAAAATCAGCTTTGATAAATTCTTTTCATTTTTTAAAATAATTCTTGTTGCAATGGACATATCTTAGATTTTTCCCCTAAAATCTATTTATTTTTTCTGTCTTACTGGATTTCTTTTTAGATATCTGAAATTAATTCTCTTGAGTTTATTTTCAACAAAACTTTCTTAAAACTTTAAAATATCCTTGGAATTTTAATTTGTAAATAAAATAATATAAAAATCATGTCTAAATTTAAATGCTTTTTTAAAAAATTCTGTAGATCTGGAGGGAAGACAACACTTATAACAGTTATTTTTTAGCTTAGCATGATTTTGGGCATCCAAGGGCTAAGCTTCAGAAGAAAATGGTGATGTGTTCCACCCTAGGGATTCTGGTGCTCCACAATAGACTGAAAGAATATGTCTCTGTGTTAATTACGGCTTTGACATTGTTCCAGATGTACACAATACATGATGTGTAAGCCAGATGCCCTGTGTGTTCATGCCTCCACCTGGACACTGCTGCTCGAGGAAATCAGAACCCCCAAGGCTGCAGGTGGGACATGGCAGACATCCAAGATCTATCTCATGATACTTTTGCTGCCCTCTGGGGAGATGTGCAGGATCACTCTACAAAAACATTTATGATTTCATTAAAGCATGAATCACCAAGAGTCTATGGAGGCCTGCTAATTGGCATTTAGAGGTATAAATTTGTTTTAACTGTAAATGAGGTATTTCTATATCCTTCTTCCCTAACCATTTGCAAAAAGTTATATATCCTAACAAAATTTCCTTATTATGCTTGCTACTTTTAAGCTTCCTAATGGTTTTTCAACTTCAGAAGGATATATATTTCTACTAAGGAATTCTGAAAACATTGTAAGAAGTGTATATATACCTTCCAATCTTTAATTTTATATAGCTTCTACTCAAACTTCACCCAATGGCTCAATAAGTTTTCAGTTACCCCATCCTTCAAGAATTCCGGAAGTCTAACATTTTTCAGAATTTGCTCTCTAATATGTTGATTACAGTAACACATATGCGTTTAATATAAATGTATTTTCCTACCTATTACGTAAAGGGAAAATAAGCTTTCTGGCTTACAGTTTATTATTTATGATAATTATTTCTATAACTATTTTCCAAATAGCTATAACCACTTTATAAATAATTATTTATGCATAGAATGTTTGAAATTATCTTCATAAATATGGTTTTAGTTTGGGCAGAATGAATATTTGTCTGCCAGCCTCTATAAATTAATTCTCTGTTTCGAGAAAACTCAGGAAAATACATTGCTTCAACTAATCTTCCTGTGTCACTTTATAAAATTCTATAGCTTAAAACATGTAACCTCTTTTTTTGGCCAGTTGAGATTCTATAATTCTAGTGATTTTTTTCATTCCGATAGAAAATATGATGAGTAAACCAGTCCATAAATTCTGCAGTGAAAGTTCTTCTTGAAAACAGAAACCTATGCTGGTAAAGACTATTTTTTCATAAAAGATAAGTACTAGAAAATTGTTCCATTTTCTCTTTATTAACAAATCTATTTATATTGGAATTAATAAAATCTAGAAAAATCTTATTTATACATTTATGACACATACTGTTGTTTCACTTTTTAATTGTATTAAGCAAACATTAAGAAATCCAAAATTTTATATGACAAATGCCTCTTATTTAATGCCTTAATGAGTGCATAGTGAGTCTTCTCATTCTATACAATTGATAGAAGTCAACTTTCCTATTTTTAGCTTGTGAAGAACTTTCTGTTTTCTATTATTAAAATTATAGCCTCTGTTCACACACCACCATAAAATTATATTCTTGGAAAAATTAACTAAAAAAATGTTCTAAGCAAAAATAAGTGTAGACACAAATTTCAAAGAAAAGAGCTATTTTTATATCAGATATATTTTGGGAAATAAACTTCTAGTTTATTTTCACTGCTAAAATATAAGCATTAGCACAGGTATGAAGTTATAGAATGAACTTCAGCTAGACCCTATATTAACAACCTAGTTGCTTTATAAAATTTGATTTTTAAATGTAGATTCTCTGCTGTTAGATTACAATTCATTATTATTTATGTCTCTCTGAAAGGACTGGCTCCTCTTTACTGGGAGCAATGAATTTTTTTTTCATCATTTCCCTCTCATTATTCCTCTGAATGAAACTTTAAGTCATAGGACATATAAAGTCTAACGTCTAAAATTTTTTCTTACTATGTTGTACATTAACTTCCCAGGATTTATCTTATGAGTGAAAGTTTATATGTTTTGACTACCTTCACCCATTTTGCTCATTTTATTATTTTTATTTGTTCTGGAAATTGAATATACTGATTATATGAAAATTAACAGATAAGCCAAGCACAGAATGTCAGAGAATTAGAAAGCTAACAAATTATAGAATTATAATACAATTAACACAAAAACTCATATAATTCAGAAGTCATTTTGGAATTCTGAAGTCTTACAAAGGCATCAATATGAACACAATTAAAGCTCTATAATTATAGATGTAACAATGTATTGGACTAAATTTATACTGGCTGTGTATCTTATTTTGAACAATTTTAAGACATTTTTATATCTATAATTTAGTTTTCTAACTTTGAAAAATTACAGTTTAGAAGTCAATTTTTCATGTATTTCAATTACTATGTATGAGTTGACCAAAAAAAAAAACTTCCTTTTACTTGCATCTTTTCATAAACTGGCTATACCTCTTTGAGAAAAAAGATAGGTAACATGTCCTCTAGTGAAAAGTGTATATAATGGGAGCACCTTTATCTAGGAGAGCCCCAATTCCATAAGCTGTGCCTATTACATGGGCATTAAATAAATTACAGCAGTCTTTATCACATTACATAATAATTCACACTATTCTTTACTTAGATTTTTTTTCTTATTGTATAGAAAATTTTTCCTTGTATGTCAAAGGACAATTTATACATTTCAAAAGCATGACTGTTACAAGTTATTCAACAGTATTCCCACATATGTAAAGGTTCCTCTGGAAAATTTTGATCTAAGTGATATGATGCTGCTTCATTAAAATCTCATTTCCATAAACTATTTTAAAGAATTGTTTTACAAAAATGGGGGTGCAGTTGTGGTATACTTATACAATGGAATACTACTCAGCCATAAAAAAGAATAAAATAATGCCATATGCAGCAACATGGATGGATCTAGATTGTCATTCTAAGTGAAGGAAGCCAGAAAGAGAAAGAAATATATCATATGATATCATTCATATGTGGAATCCAAAAAAAAAAAGTGAAAAAAGGACACAATGAACTCATCTACAAAACAGAAACAGACTCCCAGGCATAGTAAACAATTTATGGTTACCAGGGAAAGGGGGTAGCAGGGGATAAATTTGGGAGTCTGAGATTTGCAAATGTTAGCCACTATATATAAAAATAGATTTAGAAAAACGTTTCCACTGTTAGAAAAAAAGATTTTTAAAAACTTCTTCTGTATAGCACAAGGAACTATATTCAATATCTTGCAGTAACCTTTAATGAAAAACAGTATGAAAACAAATACATGTTTATATATGCATGACTAGGACGTTATGCTGTAGGCCAGAAATTGACACATTGTAGCTGACTATACTTCAGTTAAAATAAAGGCGGGGGGACAAATTTCTATAAACTTGACAACACGAAGCCTAAAATCATCTTTTTCTCTTTGAATCTGTTACTTACCTTTTCAAGTCGGGCCCCAACAGGGTTCCTCCTGCCCCGCGTGCGTCCTTCAAGCCGCCAGAATGAACTGGTGTTCGGCTCAGAAGCAAAGGAGTGATCCCCTTCAGTCAGAGAACGGAGTGGTGCGACCTCTTGCTCCAGGACACGCGCTCTGCTCGCTATGACAGGCATGCGGCTTCATCCGGGTCTCGTCATCGGGAGGGGGTGGGGTTCTAGCAGGGCGGGATTCTCGCGGGGCGGGATTCTCGCAGGGCGGGATTCTCGTGGGGCGCGGTGGGTAGGGGTGGTGGGGGGGGGGTGCTCGCCGGCTGGCGCAGGCGCGTTGCTGAAGGCGCCGCGTCGGCACAGTGCCCAGTGCGGCGTCTCTGCACACAGCCCACTGCAGCCATCTTGGACTGTGTCGTGCGCAGGGGCAGCACAGGCCCGCCGACCTGAGGTAACCGGCCGCCATTCCTCACCGCGAACTCTGGCCTGACGCGCAGGCGAGGCTTCTGCTCGCCGCCGCCTGGGACCGAGAAAAACTGAACTCCGCAGAGGAGAAGAAAAAGGTCAGACTTTATTTTGTTACCCAGATCCTATTTTCACTCCCTAGAAATTGTTAATGGGCTTTTCCAGTGACAAATCCTTAGAGTCTCACGAGTGTTTTAAGTTTTACAAATACGTCATCTACAAAGGAAATTTGATGTTTCAAAGTGTTTTAATTTCTTTCAGCACTCATGTCAGCTCTCAACAATTCAAATAAGGGCATTTTTAATTATCAGTGGTACTGATTATATCAGGACTTAAATGATGTACAAAATTAGCTCTTGCTAGAAGAATCCTAGCGTGTGCATGTAATTGTTTTTTGGTAAGAATAGCTGATTTTTAAACCCCATGCTTCATGGACGGATGTGTATAGGTGATGTTTCTTGACCATCTGTTTTGTGCTTCACCCGATGCTATATTCTGGTATAAATAACGGTATATGTAAGCGCCTGACCTTGAGCATTTCACCCCATCTGCTAAAGAATTCAGAAAGGAATATATAAATGAAGTGTAATGGGGGAAAAAAAAAAGCCTTTCTGACTTGTCATAGTGGACCCACCTGCACATGGCTCTAATGAGAACGTATCCTTTGATTTAGATTTTCAAGACTGAGTTGGATTTTGATAGGTAAAGAAGATGCTAAAGAAAGTTCTAGTAGAGAAAACACGAGTGTAAACAGGCAGAAATGTGAAGATCTTGGTCCATTATGTGAACAGCAAGAAATACGGATTGTCTGGCTTGCAAGGAGATAGTTGGTCATCCATAATGGTAGAAAGAGTCATGTAGTTTTATAGCAGATGTTACTGAAGAGTTTGCACTGGATTACATGGAAGAAGTGGTAAATCTTAGCAGATTCTATGTCAAGAAGAGAAATTACCAGATTTTTGTTCTGGGAAAATCAGTCCAGATATAAGAGTAAGATGGCTTAGGGAGGAGTAAAGAAACTAAAAGTGAGTTACACAGATAATTATAGGTATCCAGGTGGAACAGAGGGTGGCTTAGGAATAGTACATACTAATGAGATTAGAAGGTTCCTACTAGATCTGGGGAGACATTTTGGAAATAGGAGCTATTTATAAGGTTTGCTGGTCTTATGTTATTAAATAAACTGGAAGTTAAATGTGATTCTTGATCCAGGTAACACAGGGACACATGTTCTGGTAAATATTTTGTAAATGTTAAAATATCTTTTCAAGTTTCTTCTAGAAGTATCCATAATATTATACTAGGATGAATAAAGGATAGAGAGAGAGGTAGAGCATCTCATCGAGTGAGACAACTTTCTACTGCAACTTTGTCTTGTATTTTTATGTATATATTACCTCTTGCTGATCCATCCATATTAGACATCATGCCTTGCCAAACTGCAAACATCTAAATTTATGTTTTATCTAAAGCTTTTATCATAAAGTGTACTGAATCGGATATTGGACCAAGAGATATATTAAATCAACTAGCATGGAAGGCTGGAAACGGTAGTTAGCCATTCAGAATGACCTGTCATAAGTCACCTGTGATTCACTCACCTGTCCTAAGTGTCATCAAAAGAAAGAGGGTAAAAACTGCCCTAGTCTTCTGCCTTCTGGTAGTACTACTGTGAAACAAGAGAAGCACTGAAATGGTTTGTCTATCAGCTGTAGACCACCTAGAAGTGATGGGGAGCTGCTTTTAGCTGAAGTTTTCTCTGTTGAGCAGCTAACAGATGTTGGCACCTTGACCTCGCATTGTGATTAAATAGAGGATAACTGCCCTGGGGGCAAGCCAGTCCATTTTAGAGGTTTATTTTGAGATTTTGAGAAACATGAAAAACATGTATTTAAGTTCTTTTATAAACAATTATGTAGATATATGGACAGATCTTATAAATGCAGATGTATATTTTAAGATAGTTTTATGTCTGTGTCTATGATTAGTCTACATTGATGCAGTTGACACTCTGAGAGTAGGTGGCCAAGACGGATATGCAGAATCAAGGAATGGGATAGGACTATAGAGGGTGAAATCACACACAGAAGAGACGTATTTGAAAAGTGGTCGCATATAATAAAGTCAGCTAAAGAGGTCAAGAAGAGACTAGTCAGAGGTGTAGAAGTAAACGAAAAAAGGAAATACCTTAAAACAAAGAAAATAAATCATTCTAGTAAATGCCTGTTGACCAGAGTAATACTGAAAATCAGAGATTCAACATTACTCTCCTGAGGCAAATGTTGATGCTTCTGTGGATAAAAAGTAGACTTCTATGTCTTTTGGTCTCATAATGAGCACACATATTCATTACATGAGATTTTTATGCAAAATTCTTGAATGGTAATAAATTGAAGGCTATATGAATCTATAATACTCTTAATTAATGAAATAACATTTTAACCAAACAAGAGCTAACAGCCTGTTCAGGATGAAAAGGTGTATGACTAAAATTGAGTTTGTTACCTTCACCAGTAATCAAATCTGAAAGATTGTTATGGTAATGATTTTTTGTAAAGCAAAAAATAAATGGAATAAGCAGATAACTGAAACCAAGATGAAGATCTCTGTGGCATTTGATTAACTGCCAGGAAATAACTGATTTTCCAGTAATCAAAATGAAAAAGGCAATCAGGTTGGTTTATAATATATACCACCACAGGTTCTGTGATATGTTATTCATAATTTAACCTTCTTGTGGATAATTTGCATTGTGAATACTCAGCATATATTAATGGTTTGCAAGTAAGCATTCACAAACATGCTACGGGTTCAAAGGATCTCAAAACAGCTCAAGGGACTCGCATAAAACTTGGTGATCTTTTAAAATCACACACCTGTCATGATTAGATGCTATCAAAAGCAGTGATTAAAACAAAAAGTCTTCAAATCTGTAATGTTTGGGTTTGGAGGACATCCCCATTAATGGAAGTTAGGAAAAGAGGTCTTGAACTTTTCCAAGTTTTTCTTCCAGACAGACAGAAAGAAAAATAAGTAAATGCATTCTTGAACATAGCAAAATACAGAACAAGGCAATCCTCGACCCCACAGAAAGTAAAAGTCCCTTCGTTTGGAAAATGACTAGCTACCATGAGTAGACATGGGAAGTCCACTTCAGGCAATTGTCTTTTTATAAAGGCCTGATACCCTAAATTTCATGATTTGGAACCTAATCAGAGTTTGTTTGCATCATTCACTACTGTGGCCTTAAACCCTTTTAATAAGAAAAGCACCTCACTCACATTAAAACCCAAGTTCGAGTAATTTGAAATATCTTCTGCATGCATACCTTGAATATGGACTTAAAATTTAGTTATTTCTTAAGAGATAGTTTTTCCCTTGCTTTTTTATTTACTAGACAAAATAGAATTTCTTAGTATTGTAATTACATTAGCGTTATTTTATTTATGACTTGATATAAAAATCCACATTTTTGTTACACTTTTAATGCAAAACCTCTATTCTACTGGTTACAATTCAAGAGATAGGGGAAATGCAGTTTAAGTTTGGTTCAGCTCATTGTCCTTAGAGACAGAGTAATAATCATCAAGCTCACTACCTGAACAAAATGATTTCCAGAGTTACTGGCAAATTGTTCATTTGTAACTCATCATATAATTTTTCGAACTTTCTTGTCAGTATACTGCAGTTCCCTATCCCCCTCATCAAGGGTAATAATTAGAAACAACTAATTCTGAGAAAGCTGCCCTCCACGTCGTGTTTTCTTCTCTCCATCTTGTTTGCTGGATTGAATAACTCTGGATTCAGCTTAGTCTTTGGGGTTTTCTCATGTTGGCACGTTAATAAGCAGACGTGCCCTCTGACCCACAAATCAAGAGGATGCTTTGGCATCCACACAGCTGGCTCTCAGAGCAGCATTTTTAGGGTGACAGAAGCTATATCAGCAGGAGCATTAGCATGAAGAGCGTGAAAAGCTGCCCTTACCACTCGAGCCAGTGAGCCAGCCCTTTTCTGTAAGATAGAACTTCTGTAAGAAAAGGCTGTCCCCACATGAAGTCTTCGAAAGTTAGAATGGAACTAAGACATCATTTAGTGCCCAAAATGACCTAGATAAATATTGGTATTTTTTATGTTGTTTAGTAGACAAAAGTAATGAATAGCACTTGTCTCTTTCTAATATGTGTGTGTATATACGTGTGTATGTGTATGTGTATGTATGTGTATATATGTGTGTATATTTTGGTACGTGTATATATGATTATATACACTCTCTTAAACACACACACACATTCTGGATAAATCCTCACCAGCTGTTGTTTTATTATCCCATACTTTGTAATTTATTTATGGCGAATACTTTATCCATTTGGCCATCAGAACTTCCATAAACTTAAGCATTTGACCATACCATTACTCGTATTACATTTGTGTTCAAAATCTGCCTCCCCCAACCCTCTTTTCTTAATATTTCATGTTATTTTTTTTTTAAAGAGATTCAATAATTATCTTCTTCATGTCTGAAAGACCTATTACTAAAGTTTCCAGGTGAGTACAGATTTTTGAAGCAATTTTTCAATTTTAAATAAATATTTTTTAACTTCAATATAGAATTTAGATTTAACTTCCAATATAAAACAGTTATGATCAGCTATTTGAAAATAGCGTATAATCCTGGGTCAGCCTTCATTATTTCTGTGGCTTGATTCAGTGAAGTGTGACCATAAAGTCCAAAGGCATGGGGCAGTGTTGGAGACAGTTCAACAAACAGTGATGGAATCAGAGTTTTAGAGCTGAATGTGGCATTTAGGAACAATGCAATCCCCTAACTGCACAGAGGAGAAATAGATGGAGGCTTGAAAAAAGATCATGTTTTTAAATAATTATTTGTGTTGAAAAGGAAGGCAAAAATAGTAGCTTGCAGTGACAAATATTTAAACAAAAATAGAATATAGGGATGCTTTTGCCACACACCTCACACACTGTGCACAACACACACATATGCACATACATGATCACGCATAAGGGCAACAAATACCCCTTCCTGTCCAGTCATGACAGGGCTGTTGTTCAGACTACCTAAAGAGCTTTTAGTGATGAAATCTTTATATTTTAGTGGCAAAAGATATTAGTTAATATCTTTATAGCAGCTTTTAGATTTTAAAGCACTTTTTATGTCTCTCATTAAATCCACACAATAATCCTGTGAGATAGGTATTAATATCCACATTTGCCATATGTGGAAAATAACAATAAAGTGTAATTTAACGAAAACCTCAGAGTTAGTAAAAATTCTTATGGCTAGCACTGCAGGTGTGATAGCCCAGGAGATGTGCATAACAATAATCTCCTTTTAAGATAAGTTGGGTTTTAGAAGGATTTTCTTACAAATTAATCATTAAAGTTTAGGTTTTCAAACAGTAAGCTTCAGTTGTTTGGAGACTACACTCAAGCGTACACAGATAATCCGTAGTAAATTTGTGCTGTCTGCTGCAGGGAACATGGGTTTGGGCACAGTCAGGCTTGTAATCAAATCCAGGCTTAACATTTTATTCTTAGGTCTCATTGCCTATATTTATTTTCCTTCTCTGAGCTTCAGTTATGTTGTCTGTAAAAGAGGAAAATGCCTATTTCAAAGGGCTAATACGAGGCTCAAACGAGATAATATGTCTAAAATGCTTTCTGCTGGCCCTTGCACAAATGCCATTCTGTTGTAGTTTTGTATATTTATAAGCAAATGTGCAGTCCCAGACAGACAGAGCTAGGGATTTGATTTAGTTAGTATTAGAAACAGTTAGATTTAATATTATAGTTGAAGATTAGGAAATCCATATTTTCTCCTCTTCATAATTAAAATACGTAATTACTATACATCCTTTGTGAGTGACATGTAAGGTAAAACTTACATACCTCAAACACTGACACATCAAGGTTGTTCCAAAAGTATTGTTTAGAATATTGCTAAATTTGCTACTGTACAGATGTCTGGTGCCAAAAACTACTGTGTCATGGCTTTTCCCTAGAACTCACTCACTAAAAGATTAGCTACAAAATATTACTTCTGGAATACTATTGTGGGAGAAACCATATGTGTTAGATGAGGGTTTCTTTTAAATCATACACAGATGAGTAATGATCTTTCTACTTCCAAACAAGCTGCAGAAAACATTCCAGCTTTATAATTCCTGTGCTGCTGTTATTCTACAGGTGGTTGTGTTCTATGAATAACTAATAAGCGTTTGATTAGGATGTGTATATACATTAAAAATAGCCTAGATTTAGATTATTTAAATGTATTTCTATTATTTTAAACTATACATTTTCAAGTACCTCATGCCATACAGGAGGGCAGGAATTAATATTTATTGAACATCTACTATGAATTAAACATCATTCATGTATTAGCATTTAATGCTCACTTCATCACGTTTCAGTGTTCTAAGGCATACATAGATTTAATAATCGAGCAACTACAGCATGAGACGTGCTTACTGATGCTTACGTGAGGAGTAGTCTGTCATTCAGGAAGAGCGCCCTCTGTCTTGTGGTTCTGCCGTCACCAACTGCCTCATCCTTTTTTGAATCCAAATAGAAGAAAGTATCTCATACTGAAGTTTTTTGTAGCCAGGCCTGGAAGTGGCACATTATTCTGGAAATAACTTAGTCATATGACCATACCTAGTACAAAAAGATACCAGGAAATGCTTTCTGCCTGTGTGTTCAAAGAAGGAGGACTTCAGGCTCTGAGTGTTAAATAATCATGATAACGACCAGGGTTTGGACACAGGTCTATCTGACTCCAAAAGTTCACGTAGTTTCTGCTTCTCAGGTTTTAAAAGATTTGTGTTTCTGCTACTCTCCAGCTCAAAAGTCTTTGTACATTTTTCTCCTTTTCTGAGTTACTGAAGAAGGCAGAAGGAATAACTCTTCTGAAGTCAATATCTTCAGCTATAAAAATTGCTTCTATAAGCATCTATGTCAGATCTAGTCTTCTAAGTGTGCATGAGTGAGATAGGAACATATCTACAACCTTCTGTGCTAGACATTAACTTGCAGGTCGCAGAAGACCTGAAAAGTCTTGGGAGCAACTTTCTTTACTCAGGAAGATCCCAGCATGCCCTGTGAGCAGAAATGCAAATATTGTATATTTAAAAAGAGAGAGAGAGAGAGAATCCAGTAGCTAGTTGGAAGTGTAATGTGGAAACCACACAAATATACTCAGCTCTACTTCCAGAGAGATCTCTGTGGGTGCACAGCTACCTGGCTGCACCAGCACCACCGCTCTGGTTTAACCATCACATGAAACACCAGCGCTGCACTTCCTGCAGGCTTCTTCAATTGGGGGGTGAGCACAGTTAGGGCACTAGGGAAGGTTTATCCTGCAGGTTCGCAGAACTCCTCTATTGAGAAACTTTGTCTCAGGAACTCCCCGTAATGATGGCCAAGCTCTCTTAGAACTGCTCTAGCATCTGAGACTCTTCCCACCAAATCTCCCTTCCTTCCCTCCCTTGTTTCACAGCTGCCTGGCCTGCCTTATAAGGTGAAGCCTCTCCCACCTCCTCCTGCTTTCTGCCCTTTATTCTTCTTGCGTGTTTCACCCGGTGAGTCTCTTGCTTCTCTAATTCTTTTTGAGCACATACTTTTCAGAGAACTCGAATTGGCACAAGTATTAAATTAAACTACATAGATACTAAAAAAGTATATATACGTTTTATATACCCAAATACACACATGTATAGATATAGATACACATCTATAAAGACTAGATAGATAGGTAGACTCAAAAGTCAACAAAATACTTGAATCAGAAAACATTGAAACAATCCCACTAAAGTCTGGAGCTAAATAAGCATACCTGTATAACAGCTATTTAATCCTGTAAATGAGGAACAAGGCAAAAATAACATGAAGATCCAAAGGAAAGAAGTAAAACAATCCATTTTGGCTTATATGACATGGACCTGAGAAATTGAAAACATAATATGATACCACTGCAAACAAAAAGAAAGTTCATAAAGATGGCATAAAACAAAATTTATATAAAGAAATCAGCTGCTTTTATACATATAAAGAATAACTAGTTAGAAGATATAATTGAAGGAAAGTTCTTAATAAAAAACAAAGGAAATGATAAAACATCTATAAATTTAATAAGACTTGTGCAAGATTTTTACAAAAACAACTTTAAAACACCACTGAAAAACAACAAAAGTTGAACAAAAGGAAAGACACACCCTCTTCTTGGAGAGGAAGATTCAATGTGGCAAAAATGTTAATTATCTGTGAGTTCATTTGCATGTTTGACATGTACCTAACAGGTTGCCAAATTTTTGCTTTTTAGAACCAGATCAGTTGGTTATAAAGCTAATATGGAGAAATAAATATAGTGAATAAATATTTGAATGCAAAGAGCAATGAAAATTACTAGATATCCTACTAGATATTAAAATATAAGACATCAGTAATAACAATAATGTGGTACCGGTACACAAATAGACCATCAATCAGAATTTAAAATCTAGAATTTTTTTTAATTTTGATAAAGAAATTTAGTACAATGGAAAGATTGCTACTAACTTACAAAATCACTGAAGAAAAAAAGACTATTCAGCAACTGGTCAGAATAACTAGGTAGACATTTGGAAAATATATGAAGTTGGACCCACACACTACACTATACACCATGGTAAATTTCGAATGATCAGATATTTATATGTGAAATAAGTAATCCATGAACTACTAGAACAAACTGTGTCTGAATCCCCTTATAACATTGAAGTAGGAAAGTTTTTTTAACTAAGACTCAATACCCAAAAGACATAAATGAAGAGTTTGATAAATTTAACTATGTAAAAATCAAAACTTCCTCAGTGTACAAGTTTACCCAAAACAAAGTTGGGGGATGGTGGAGGGGGAGTAGTGCTCAAATTAGCCACAAGGATTAAGCCTGGATACTTTAATTAATAAGAAACAAAACCCAGTAGGAAGGATGTGAGCAGATAGTTCACAAAAGAGAAAATACAAATGATTCTTAAGTACGTGAAAAGATGCTCAGCCTAACATACAATGAGTGAAATGCTTCCTAAAGTTTTATTGAAATACAATTTTTCTCCAGATATTTAAGGAAAAAATTTATATTTTGATAACTCACTCATAATGATGAGGCTCTATGGGCGCAGGCACTTTCCTTCATTGCTGGGGTCAGTTAGCACCATCCTTCTGGAGGGCCGTTTCATAATGTCGTCACTATATAGTTGAACCTTGCAACCCATCAGTTATATTCTGGGAATTCAACTACACAAATGTGAAATGCAGTTATTCACTGAAGCATCCTCTATATGAGCATAAGATTGAAAATAACTCAAATGCTCATCAGTGAATCAATGGGAACCCAAACAATTAACTCCTTATAATGGAATGTGATACATACTCAATTTCAAATGTGGAAATATTTCCAAAATATTTCAAATAAAGAGCAAGATAGAGTGTAGTGTGTGTAGTATGCTGCACACACCACATATCTATACAAAGAGAAAAAATATACGTGTGTATGTATGTGCGAAATGAAACTCTGGAAGGAGGCATACTAGAAACTGATTCTTGTGTGTGTGGTTAAGGGACAGATGTGTAGATGGAGGATGAGAATGAGAGACTTTTCCTTCTATACATTTTATAAATTTTGATTTTGCATTCAGATTCTTTGATTATCTATTCAATTTCTTTAATCATAAGAATAATATCAGAACAAGCAAAGATTAATATATATATATTCATTTATTCCAAAAATGTTTATTCAACAACTACAGTGTGGCAAGAACTGCAGCAGGCAATGGAGAATAAAGGATGACAATTCCGGTACTTAGGGAGCATAGAGTCAAGTGAAAGAAACTGACAAGCAATCATGACCTAAATGTAAAACTTGAGTGATTGAGGAAAGGAAGCTGCACCAGTAGAAACAAAAGTCAAAAGGGAAAGCCACTTTAAGAAATAATATAGTTGATGGGAGATGCTCTGCAATTTGATGAAGCGAAGGATTTATGCAAATTGAAAACTCCACCAGGAAGTAGATGAAAGATTGGCATTTAGAAAAGATTCCAAAACTGAGTTTGAGTATTCTTTTGAGGTGGGAAGTCTAAGAGAGAAAGCAAAAAGGAACAGGAACCCAGAATGAATCCTGGACGATGTCCATTTCCTAGGTTTCAGACATCTTTTCCTTTTATCAAAAGTTTCCATTCAAGATTCTGTTTTTTAATAATAGTCTCTGTAAAGGTAAGATTGAAGTATTTTTCAAATACAGCTTCAAAAGGCTTAAAACACTGTAACAGTCTCTGGCAAAACTTCTAGGTTTTTATGATATTGATAATTAAAAAGAAAACTCCATAGTCAGACAAGTTCAGTCCATGACATGATATTCCTAAAGTTGTATATCTGACATCTGGTGAGATATCTGGTGCCATTTTATGATGTATGATGCAGGAAATTTGAAGGTCTTTTGGTTACAATAGAACTTGAGTAAAAAAGGCACTTTGATTCAAATCCGTTTTCTTTTATTTTTGATTATTCAGAGAAATCATTTCATGTTGCATATTAATTCTCCCTTAGAGCCAGCTGGTAGAGCATGAGGCTAATGAGGCCAAAGTTGCTGGTTCAATCCCTGTACTGCCGACAGGCCCCACACAGGGAAAGCTTTTTGGTGTGCACCTCTAATCAAGTCCAGCTGTCTTCCCAGTTAGGCATTAGACACAAAGGGACTCGGGTGAGAAGGTGAATTTCTGATGAGGAATCATTGTCCACAAAAAGTAGCAGAAATTTCTAACCTAGTAAATCTTACATCTCACAACATGGCAGACTGTGGACTCCACTCACCTACATTTGTCTTTGAGAGTTTTTTTTTTTTTTACATGTAAGACAAGATTATTCAAATAAGTATATCACAAATGATTTACTCAACCAGAGTAAAGGGAAAATCCAAGCTGATGCCTGTAAGTGCAGTTGAATTCCTCTGATGTCTCCTAGACTTTATTTTTGTCAACCAGACCATTTGTATTACTCCTGTTTTAAATCTGAACATAACTTTGCCATACAGGAAAACAAACTCACAAACAAAAAATGCATTTCCAGACTCCATCACAAGTTCTGCCAAGCACAGACTTTACAAGTGTGGCAATGGCAGCTGTTCCCACTAGTAAGAACAGCTGGGAAAAACAGAACCAAAGTCATTATTTCTCAGATTATGATCTGTTGGAACCCTGCCCAAAACATCAACACTGACACTGAATGACAGCATTTAGTCTCTGATAACCCCTTTTAAGTTTGTGTTTCATTTCACCAAAGGAAATTAATGGTATCACATATTCAAAACCAAACAAAATATCTTAGCATTAATTCAACAGTGGGGATATAAACCTACTTTTTTGAGATAGTTGAGCTGCTTGTATTCAAGATCAGAATAAATATGAGTCACCCTATTCTCCTGAAAGATTGCAGTCTAAAGCATATACATTTTGAGGGTGAGAAGTAATAGAATTGATATTCTGTTCAAGTAATGCATGAAATATAATCCAGTTGTGATAGTTAGTTACTTCCAGAGTTAAAAATAGATATCCCCCACAATATCCAGATGACTGAGGATGAAGAGACATCTTGTCAACCTTATGCTTTGTGGACATTAGGATTAGAAATTCATAAAGTGAGTTAGATTTAAGGAAAATCTTAAGGAAAATTTAGGAAAAAGAACAATACATTGGTTAAAGGAAAGATGTGACTCAAACAGAATCAAGAACAGTCTCAAATTCAATTAGAGTAAAAGCTGGAGTGTATAATGTCATCATGATCTCAGCTGCCAAAGTTAAATAAAAGTTTTTTTTTTTCATGCTCTTGTGAACATCATAGAATGAAAAACAATCAACCCAGGCATCAGGTAACTGTAGGAATTATTTTAATGCCTGGACAACTGGTATAAAATATTCTGTAAGAATTCGATATTAAGATAAATAAAGTCTATCTGGAAAGCGGAGTTGGGGAAAAAACAGATGGCATCTGTAATCATTATGCATCCCTTTATGCCCTTCGAATTTTATGTTTAACAAAAAAAAAACCAATCCTTTAAATCAAATATTTAGATGACTGATGAGGTTGTAATAACATAGATGACATTATGGCTTAAAAACACAAGCATGAGTTTTAGAATCAGACCCAGATTTAGCCAGCAAATCATAGTTACTAAGGTTTATCAAGTGCTTCCTATATGCCCAGGAATCTTCTACAGGTTATACATGGAATAGTTTCTCATCAAATTCTACCAACCACCCAATAAGTTTGTATTGTTACTTATCCCCATTTTATAGATGGAAATGAGCCATAGAAAACTTGAGTAATTGGGCCAAGTCATAGAGATAGTAAATGGCAGAGCTAATATGTAAGATATTTCATTTTCCCGAAGTACCACTAGCTGGGTGACTTTAAGAAAGTCACTAAACTTCTTGTCATCTCACTTTGCTTTTTTTATAAAATATAACTAAAACCTACTTATGTGTATTAGCATAAAAGCCATTGATTTCTGCAGAATAATGGCTCAGTGATGGTTGACATCATTATGACCATTATTAAAGATTCTCTGTAGAAAATTTAAGAAAGAAGAAAGGACCCATGCCCTTCCTGCATTTCTAAAATGAGGACATTTCCTAGATTTTTTTTTTCTTAATTTGGTAGGTGAAGGACTTTACAAGAGTAACCTGTCTACCATAGTCTTGAAGAATAGCTACCTGCTTTGAGCTTCCAGATGTAAGCCTCATGCTGTGACATTTTCCTCCTCCAAATTAATAAAATAAACTGAGAAGTTCCACACATCAGAGGTGCTAATGAGAGGAGGCAAAATTCAGAGATGGGGAGATGTTGGGCAGCTGCATGTATAATTTTGATGTTCAGGTGGACTAAGAGGGCTTTAGCTTTCCCTGTAGCTTCACTATCCTTGAGATAGGTTTCTTCCTGACTGTAAGCCCCTAACCACCCTTTTCTTAGAGAACTTGCCATTGTAAATTTTTCCTCTGCCAGTTTGTGATGTAAATCTTCTCCTAGCCTCTTGCAGCTTTATAACCCAGGAATGTCTTTCCCAAGGACCTGGAAGCCATCTGTTTGAAATGTAATCAGGAAGGACAGAGCCTCCATCTCCCAGTCTCTGTGGGAGGGTGGGAGCACCAATCAGGAAACACAGATGCCTGATCACATTGACCAACCCCTCTTCAACCTTATGTCCTCTGGCACATTTACACTAGCTTATGCCAGCAATTAAAAACTCTCCCATTTTGTACTTCAACAGGGTTGAGTTCAGTGTCTTTCTCCTATTGCAGTAGTCTTGATCTCTATTGCAGTAGTAAGTCTTGAATAAAGTCTTCTTTTCCTGATGCAGTTTTTCTTTGACAGTGGTGGGCTTAGCAATCACTGAGGAGGGTAGACACGAGACAGAAAAAGGAAAGAAATGTGTGTAAATGGATTTTCTGTTGAGGGAAAAGAACTGAAGATGGTGCCAACATGCTTGCTGTGAGCTCTTTATGTTAAAGTACCAGCACCTCCATTACATTGTGATTGGGTCATGAAAGGAGGCATTCCTAAGAAAGCAGAAATCTTGGGAAGGACTGAAAAGGAAAGGGAGAAAGTATGAAAAATAAATGACAGCTTTAAAAAAGAACAATTAAAAATTTATACTCTAAAGACATAATAATAGACTTTTATGCAAATTAAAATGCATTTAAATGCAAATTCAAGGCATGTTTTTATGCAAATTTATATGTGGTCCTCCTGCCTACTTCGCACATTTCCTGTGACCTTGTAAAGACCTTAGCAACAGTTCCTACCTAGTGTTTTAGAGCAGTTAGGTAAAAGAGAGGTCTGTTGCAAGCTAATCTCCAAGGGACTGGATGAGTTTTCTGGAGGAAGATAGTAACTTCCTAATGGTGTGAGATACCTGGCAGACCAGAGTAAGAGAACAGCTCCCAGCTTTGATGGGCTAATATGGATTTCAGAGCTCTTGGTAACCATTAAAACCCATTGTCTACTCAGCAACATTAATGAGCCTTGGGGTGCAGATGTGACTTTCCTTGCAGCTGGGGAATCTTTGGAAGCCCTTGGCTTCACCTTGGAAAAATAAGCAGTTGTGAATTTTGCTTCCTTAGACATAAGAGCTTCAAGTTAGGACTCAGGTAATTATGTTAAAATTTTAGCTGTGAGATCTTGGATGAATAAAAGACTTAATTTCTCTGAGTCTCAGGTCCTCAACAATAACAAAAATAAAGTCTTTAATAAAAAGGATGTCATGATGCTTAATACTGTATCTGGCACAGGGAAGTCACTACATACAGACAGCTGCTATTGTGATTATCACTATCATTGTGATTTTCACACTTTTTATCCTAACTACCAATCTTAAATGCCATCCCCCACTGGCTGTAAGTTCCTGTGTGTGTGTGTTTGTGTTTGTGTGTGTGTGTGTGTGTGTGTGTGTGTTGTCAGGTACCTAACTTGTAAAAATATACTTAACTAAGATATTAATTTCAAGTAACTTAGGGCCTGAATAATTAATGTCCACTGCCCAACATGTACTATAATGATACATACACAATATTTAATCATAACTGCTTTTGATTCACTTTGCAAGTCTTTGGTTGTGTTAGTTTGCTAGAGCTGCTATGACAAAGCACCACACACTAGATGGCTTAAACCGCAGAATTTATTAACTGCAGAGTTCCAGATACGGAAGTTTAAGATCAAGTAGTCGTCAGGGTTGGTTTCTCCTGAGTCTCCTCTCCTTGGCTTGTACATAGCTGTCTTCTCCCTGTGTCTTCACAACATTTTCTTAAGTGTCAGTGCCCACCTCTCTTCCAATAAAGACACCAGTCATACTAGATTTGAGCCCACCCTAATGACCTCATTTTAACTTAATTACTTCTGAAAACATCCTATGTCCATATAGTCACATTTTGAGGTACTGGGGGTTAGGACTTACATGAATTTTGCAAGGGACACAGTCTAGCCCGTAACTGCCTTGCCTTCATAAGCATCTATTTTATGTAATTTTCTCACCTCAGCCATTATATTTTTCCATTATTTATACTTTTTAATCTTTATTTAATTATTTAGGCACATACAGAAAAAGTATCGTCCAGGTATTTAATTAAGAGTCCCTCAACCTCTTAGGATAGACAAGTCTGGAATCATGTATAAGAATCCATGATAGAATAAGTTTGTAAACTCCTGGAGAGCGTGGTCCAAGTATTGTATTTCTTTGTAAGTCCCACAGTGCTCATGCAGTACACTAACTCAGAATTTTGGAAGGATAAGTGAATGAATAAATGAGCAGGGAACAGGTAGAAACAGCTAATAGAATCCTGCTGCTTCTCCAGGCACACAAAGTAACCATGTTGTCTTATTGAAGACTCTTTCAAGCTGCCTAACTGGGGAATCTTCAATATAAGAAATGGCCTAGGGATCTGTATTCATCTTCGGAGCAGCCTGAACTGCATCTTGAGATTTTTCCAATGTTTCCAGAGTTCTATGAGTGTTCCTCCAGAGGTGTAAAGATTACTTCAGAGAAGTAATTTGCCAAAATCTTGAGCAGACTCTGGAGAGAAGAAGGATAAGAATACCACACAGCTGAAATTATTGAAAGCAAGAAATTTAATAATAAAAATTGTTGGGCCACTGTGTTTCTCCGTTAGGAAGACCAATTTTGTTCACTTTGACGAAATAACAGGTTTAATGCACAGTCAGGTGATGCATTTAACCCCCAAATGATTGCATCTTCAAGTAATGAAATAAATAAGCCTCCCTGATACAGGAAATCCACCAACATAATAACCACTGAGCTACATTTACAGAGAATTCTGTATAAATGCATAATTGTCCATTCCAAAGAGAAATCTGTCATCTATTTTTTAATCTGTAGCTTCCCTAACTCCACAATTTATACCACTTATAATTTTCAAATCCATTTTCATTCATTTCCCACTTTTTTCCACTTTAAAAAAATGAGTAATTCAAAAATTTACATGAGACATATAGATGATATAAATAAAACTAGACATAAATCTAGACAGATAAAATCACTGAAACCCTGATCTCTCTCTAGAAAGTATTATTGTTACCAGCACACATTTTACTTTGCTATTTGTTGTTTTGTTTTTGTTTTGTTTTTGTTTTTAACAAAGACAAAACAGAAAGAAGAGAGAAAGGAAGATGATACAATGGTACATTTCCCAGTGTTTTATCAGAGCATGAGTTTGGAGGTTGTGTTACAGTCCCTAGTGGAAATTTGTTTTCATCACAAACGACCTCACAGTATGATGCAATTTATCACGATTGTCATCTTAGGCTCAAGAGAGACCAGAAATAGAATCCTAGAGGCCCCATGCGGGAGAACCTGTGTACCCACTTGCATGGTTAAACCTCTAAAAATCATCACCACCATTGGATATTAGCTGCTGGTTACTTATTCTCAAAAGTCAGTAAAAGACTTTAATTTCTCAATTTTAACTCTTAAATTGATTGGAATTATATCAATCAATAAGTATTTAGGGGGAAAAATAGTCAAGTGCATAAGCATGCTTCCCCAAGCTCAACAACCACATACTATGTGCAATTCTATTTCTTTATATAGACAAAGCATTTTATAGTTTTTTATTTTTCTTTTTTTAAACCTGCATTTTATTATTCCATGAGCATTTAAACTTCTGTCAGAAATGTTGACTTGAACCTAGATTTTAATCTCTAATTTGAGGAAAGGAAAAGATGTAAGGTCTTAAAAAGAAGAAGGAAATGCAGTGAGTTTCTGCAATTAGCAATGTAGAAGTCTGTTAGGATGCCTTCTGGAAATCTCCACTAGATAGGGGGTAAGTTAGAATGACAGCAGGCAGCAGATGAAAACAGCGCTTGCCAATTTGGGAATCCTTTGTATGTGAGAGAGACGCGCTATCCAGTAGGCAACAGTTTTGCCTTTCTTTAAACTCAGGTAACTTGCTTTTATTTTGTCTGATTTTGATCATTAGTGCGACTGCACACACCATTGTCAGTTTAATTAACTTCAAGCTGAAAGCATGCCTACATTCCCACCTCATTCTACTTAAGTACTTTCAGAGAGCTCATCTCTTCTCAGAGAAACATTGAAACTAAAAGAATTAGGAAGAATGATTCCCATACTTCTAAACCTCTCCTCCTCTCTCATCTCTGCTATCATACCATGCAGTTAAAATTAACTCACTTGGCCTCACAACTTCAGTAGTTATGTTTGGACATCAGATCTAGCTCTCCAACCCATCTTTTCCTGTAGATCGGATTCTTACATTCAAAAGTTTTCTACTGGGCAGTCCATCTGGTAAAACGTAAGTACATATTTGCATTACTAATAGAAAGACAAAGGTCTTTCCTCAAAATACTCTGTTTTTCTCTAAAAATACTATCTATCCAATAGTTCAGTTCATGTGTTGGGGTGCTGACTTGTTCTTCCTTCTCTTTTTCAACTGCAGCACTTAACCAATCACCAAGTTTTCTGAGTTCTCCCTCCATGACATCTCTTGAATCTGTTTTCTCACTGCGGACCTCAGTCATCTCTCACCTAGATTATTGCAACAACTGCAGAACTTGCCTCTCCAGACCACTCATACACATTAATTCCATGATGCAGCTAATTATATTTCCAAAGTGCAAATCTCTTCATTTCACTTCTTAAGTTAAAACCCTACACTGATGCCACATCATGCAAGAATAAAGTCCAAATGACGTGAGATGGTGAACAAGCCTTTCATGATTTGTCTCTGGGGAGCCTCTCCAGCCTCATTTCCTCTTAGAAAGCCCTTACTGCAACAGGGGCTTACTTTTAAATCCCATCTTCCTCTATCCTAACAGCTGCTTAAGAGCAAGCATTCTGTCTTTTTAATCATTGTTTATCACTGAATCCCGAGTATATAACACAACACCAGGACCATAGAAAGTTAGTGCTTAATAAATATTGCTGAGAATGAATGAAGAGATGGCAGAGAAAGACATCTTAGGAGTCAATATCCCAGTCTGGCTCTACTCAAAGCTCTGCTGCTGTTGCTTCAGGGAGATTCTGGGGAAATTACTTACCTTGATTTGATGGCTTTAGCTCCCTCGCTTTTTGTAGTGACTATTTGATGAGGAAAACTCTACTGTCTAACTGTGTGATGTTGCAGTGGTAAAAGGAATTCTATCCAAATTTTTATTTTCCATCATTTCAATGTTAGGTGAAGTCTGTCACTTTCCGACCATAAATAGAAATGCAGTTGTTACAGGAAAAAGTTATTATACGGAAGGACTGAATTGTAGTAGTCCCCAGAGTGCTTCCTTCTCATTTCTAAGTTCTTGAGATGGAAAATAAATTAATAACTAGAGATAAGAAGTTCAGAAATCATCCTGTATGGACTTCAGAAACCATTGCTTTTCATATCTGGTTAAAAAAAAAAAAAGAAAAAGAAAAGAAATTCTACACCTCCTAAATTATATTTGCATTCTTACTTATAGTCGAATATGTTTTAGAAAATACAGAAACATGGGTATAGGTATATTAGATTGCTGCTAATTAATATTTAGTTATAATTCATGATTTCATAATTGTTTTTCTTATAATTTAATGGATAAAAGCTATTTACATGTTCAAATAGCCTGTGAAAGGTCTAGTGAGGCCAAGATCAGACGTATATTATTTTCCTAGGAAAAAAAGTCTCCTAGCCACCAAAATTAATTTATTAATCTATTGTTTTGGGACTCTGTCATGTTTATTAGATTGAAAATGTTGTATTAGGGGATTGAAAAAATGTAATTTTCTAAGGCAGGATTTCTCTACTTCAGCACTGTTGACATTTGAGACCAGATAATTCTTTGTTGTGGGCTGCCCTGTGCATCATAGGATATTTAGCACCTTTCCTGCCCTCCACTCATTAGATGTCAGTAGCACCCCCTCTGCCAGTTACGACAACCAGAAATGTCTCCAGACATTGCCAGACGCCCCCTGGTGGGCAAATTAGTCCTCAGTCAGGACCTAGTAGCAAAATAATTTGCTTCTTAGAAAACTAAGTACTTACAAAAAATTTGCTACTTAGAAAAAAAAAAAAAACTGGCATTAGTAATTTTTAAGGCACACAGTGATATTACAGAAGTTAGGAAAAAAAAGGGAATGAACGTGTATAATGTTATTCTTGATGGTCCAGCAAAAATATTTCTGGAGAGGTGGATTTTTAAACAATCAAGAATAGGAACCCAAGCTGAGTGGCACTTTAGGCCTGGGTTAATCCTAGCAGTTCCGCCTGTAAGCTCTCAGGCCAGATCTTTAACTTTCTTCACCCCTCATTTTCTTCTGTGAAATATGAAATAGTAATAATTTTCTCATAAGGTTGATTTTCAGGTCAAGGGAGCTAAAACATGAAACAGGCCAGTGAAGAAACTAGCACATAGTGAGCATTCAGTAAATGGTGGTTTTTATCATTCATTAAGCAAAACATTATTCCAAACATAATTCAAAATAATCATGAATTTTTCTACGTTGTTTACAGGGAAAATTGTCTATTATGAATCAGATGCCACTAAATAAGGTTGTCAGACTCTCCCGTGCCTTGGCTGCACAGCAGCCCTTACGTTTTCAGATATTTAGAATTAGCGTAGTGATCCTTCCTAGCTTCAGTTTTTAAGAGGTAGTTTAAGCTAGGAGCCAAGAATACAAACTTTTAAACCAGACAGACCTAGGACAGTGCACTTTTCCTCCAGCATGATTTCCTGTGCCTCAGGTATGAATTAAATGAAGCCAATTGTAAAGTTGTGATCTTACTTTTGAATTTACTTTCCACTAATATGGATTTGAAGGCAGCTCCACGACAAGATAAAAAGAAACCTATGCTTAAGAAACATTTAATAAATGAGGTTTCCTGGGACTTCAGAAACAATAGAAGAAGAAAATACGAGGATGTGATAATTAATTTTATGTCAACTTGACAGCCATGAGCAGCTGCCCAGGTTAAACATTAGTTCTGGGTGTGTCTGTGAGGGTGTTCATGGACGTGGTTAATGTTTGAATCTGTGGATTGAGTAAAGTATGTTGCCATCCCCACTTTGGTGTTTTTCATCCAATCCTTTGATGGCCTGAGTAGAACAAAAGGCAGAGGAAGAAGGAATTTGACCCCTTTATCTGCCCCACTGCTGGAGTTAAGACACCTCATCTCATCTTCTCCTGTCCTTGAACTAGGATTTATTACCGTCATACTCAGACTGATTTATACCACAGGCTTTCCTTCGTCTCCAGCTTGGAGATAGCAGATTGTGGGACCTCTCAACCTTCATAATAGTGTGAGACACAATTATTCATCAATTCCTTATGATGAATACATGTATTCACACTGTTCTGTTTCTTTGGAGAACCCTGACTAACACAAAGGAAAATATATTATTTTAGGACAGTAAGGAGAAGTGGGAAAAAATTACGTCTATCCAGTACCAGATGCTATGCCAGCTACTTCTGCAAGGACTCTCACTTAATCCTCACCATAGCTCATTGGTTTTATTTCACAGAAGAGCATCAGTGTGATGCTGCAACTTGCTTGATAGCATACCATCAGTAAATAATGGACTATGGGTTCGTGTGGAAATCACTCTGACTCCAAAACCTCTGTCTTCATCTACCACCTTGGGCAATTTAGGTGCATTCTGGCCCCCAGAGCTACAGAACTGTTCTGTATGTCCAGCTCCTGCTGACTTTACACCAAGGATACTGGATTTTATCAAATAAGATCATTGTAAGAAAAAGCGGTAGACTAGGGTTCTCCTCACCAAGATCATCTTAGGCAAGTAATTGTATGGTTATTTGTACCTTCAGTTGACTTGGGTTACTAGTCTGTTTATGAAGAGTACATATATTATTCTATAAGGAAGATTAAGAAGAAGAATAAATATTATGGTCAAGAATTTTTGTTAAAGAATAAAAATTTCTAGTATCTAAAACATTTCTGAAAATCAAAGGAAGATCTGTGTCTACCAACAGTCTAGGTGTTGGAGTAATAAAGTGATGAATTTCTCAAGTGTTGAGGGGAGAGGTGTTGGGGGTGTGGTTGACTTCTTAAATGTTAAGAGGTTTTGTTATATTGCAGAAAAATTTATGACACATTTAACTTATGTAAAAGATCTACCGATTCTATAGTCACTCTAACAAACAAAAGTTACCTGAATTCACAAACTAAGCAAAATGTGCTAATCTAGTCAAAAGATAGCTGAAAACGCCATTTATAATCTCTAGCTCTGTCCTCTGAGCATTGTATTTCACAGGTGCTCAGCATACTTTTGAAATGAGCCATGCTTCAAAAAATGGCATTTGCTTTGTCACATTAAAACAATTCAAGAAGCAATACAGCAGCCCCTAAGACAAATTTCTTAGGAAAGAATAGAGTGAGTTTGAATATTCACTCACAAATATATTTGCACTTTATGGTATTTATTACATAGACTTAACTAATAAAAAAGTAAAAAAATTTAGAACCAACTGAGCCTTTGTAATTTGACTAAAAGCGTGTCATTATATGTGGTTTGTAGAATGAACTGCTCTCAGACTGATACTCTTTAATGTTCACATTTGTTTGATAAATTTGGCAACAAAATCCCTCAGTGAAATCTCCCTAAAGTACATTAAGTAAATAAAAGCGATTCAAGGTGCAAATAACTAATAAAATCTTCTGCTCGTTAGTTTAAGAGGATGTCACTAACTGACCAGGAATATATCACTTCATCAGCTCTGAAATCTTTAACAGACTAGTAAAATAAATTGTAACTAAGTGCATGTAGTGGAGGTATGGCTTTTTAAAAATGCATTCAGTGAATTTTATTTTTATTTCTTCAGATGTGCTTTGAACACTCAGTGAAAGACTGTTTTTTGAGATGTAGATAGATTGTATTAACAATATCTGTATGCCTGCTGTTTTCATGTACCCTGTCCTGAATCTGGCCTTATTGTTATATGCTAAAAAATCATGCTTGGAATGAAAAGTTCTATAAAACACACCCAGGGTTTATTTCATGTGAATGCATGGGGACTTTATAAACACGGATTTTGTTTTATATGGCATTTAAAAACATGGCTCTAAATTTATTTGAACATCTTGCCATCTAGAAGTAGGCGTGTCCCCTCTTCTTGAACTTGGGTTTTGGGACAGCTTGAGCAACAGAAGACAGCAGATGTGATACTGTGCTGGCTTCTGTGCCCAGGTCTCAAGGCATTGGCAGCCCTTGAACACAACCACCACTACACATGAGAAGCAGCTCTGGGGAAAGCCCCACCTGGAGGGCACCTGAGAACAGCCATCCTGGACGCCAGGCTCCCTCCCACTGAGCTGCCTGCCCAGGCTGATGCCATGTGGAACACAAGTGAGCTGTCCCCACCATGTGTTCACAAAGATGCAGATTCACGAGCAAGCTAAATTAATGATGCTGTTTTAAAGATGAGTTTTGGGATCATTTGCTACCTAGATAATCATAACACTTATAAAGACCAACAGGTGCACTGAGCAGTTATTTCCAGAAGGGCAATAACCTCAGAAAGTCACTGCCAAAGCTGAGGGAATTTCCTACTTTTGTCACAAATTCTGCCTACGTAAGTATCCATGGTGCCATGGAGGAGCCCGAAATCCCAGACCCTGAACCATAGCATGTGACGGTACGTTTGGAATGTATATACTAATAGATATGCATATATATGACTTGGAAAAGATAGTAAGTTCCAAAAAAAAACTTACTACATTTCCTTTTCTGCTTAAAAAGTAAATGCAGACGATCAGTAATCTAGCGGTGTGAATCATACCTTGAAAAGAGCAGCAGTTACCTACCTGTGGAGAAGAATGTGGTAGATGTACACCAGTCTCCCAGCCCACGTCCTGATGAATTGACTGTCCTAGCAACTGAGCAGAAACTAGAAGAATAAATTGGATTTCCCTAAATACAGTTCTCAACACCAACTGCACTTGAGAAATTAAAAAAAAAATGTCTGTGGCTACCGCAGAACAATTAAATGAACATATCTGGGGTGTGGGCAGATATCAGCACTAAAACACAGCTAAACAAACCTGGAAGGCCTGAGCAGTTCTAATACTTATCCAAAGCTGATGATCAGTAGTCTAGAGTCTCCACTTACAAGTTCTTTCTTCTGTTTCCCAAACATGCCTTAGGGAGAAGGGAAGTGGCATTGGGGCTGGAGAATGCACTGAGTTTCTTCTTCTTCCTCACTTTTTCCTAAGCCTGGAGGACCTTTTGTTTTAGAGAAGACAGTAGAGTAAATGGAAGAAGAGCAAAGAAAAAAAAATGAAGAAAAAATGGCAAATGATTAAAAAAAAACCCAGTGCATCTACTAATAGTATACAAGAGAAACCCCATAAACTCATCTAATGTCAAAGAATTGAAAAAGAAACCAGAACTAGAAGTTGTCCCTTCCTACATATCAGAATGGGAACCTTTAAAAGAATGAATCACATTTAGTATGGGTGAGGGAATGGGGAAATAGAAACTCCAACTCTATTGGTGGGAACATAAATTGGTAAAAATTTTGTGGAGACAGTTTAGAGGCATCCATCAAATGTAAAATCTACATTCTCCTTTGATCCTGCAGTCCTGCTTCTGAAAAGTCTGTCCTACAGAAACACTGGCACACATTCACAAATACGTATGTGTAAAAAATTCATTTTCAAGTTGTACCTAAATATTAATAGCAGGAGGTTAACTCATGTATCTATCAACATAGTAATAATCAAATAAACTGTGGATCTGTACTTCTAGGAAATATTATATGACCATTATTAACAATGAGATAGATTTGTATTTAATGACAAATGTAGAACTGCAAAACACAGAATTAGAGAAAATAGTAAATCATAAATTGACACATACATTATGTTGTACATACCTAAATATAAAACCTGTCTAATGTGTGTGTGCATGTATATTTATTTATACTTTTACATATAGCTGTATGGAAAATTGAGTGTAAGATAATGTAAATAACAAAAGTGGCTACCTCTGGATATGGGAGAGGATTGGAGACAGTGCTAAGGAAAAATTTTTGATGTACTACCTGGATAATTTTTTAAATATTTTTTTCAGTGAAAAGCTAAAGCTTTCAAAACTGAACTGTGACACCATCTTACCTACTCATCTTCACTGGGGTTAAGAAATTGTGTATCTGACTTGCTTAGTTATCACATCTATCAATGCCTGCCCTGGCCAACCTCAGTCAGGGTGTCATCAATTAGCAAGGTTTGTCTCCATGCCCCAGTTGCCTCTTTCATTGCTACGATTTGCAAATTTGACACAATTGTGACCCATTTTTCTACTACTTTTCTAAGAAAAATCAAGTTTGTTTCATCAATTCCCTAATTTCCACTACTTGCTTGTAAATGTAATTCAGTTATCACTGAGAAAGTTGTCGAATGATTCTCTGGCAAATGTTTACAGTGTCAAGTTTTATGCACCATTGTTTTTGTCTACCAGTCATACATATGGTCTCAGTGACATTTCCACTGTTATAATTGCTAGTCAGTAGAAGAAACAGGGAAACATTACATTATCCAAGATCATTGTGCCACGTGTATGTCTATTTCATTTGTACTAAATGTTCTGAAAAGGGTGTATTTATAGACTAACTCCATACTGAAATGAGCTTTGAAAAGATTATATTTGTAAATGTTCATCATTTGGGAAGCATTTATTGAGCCCCTTCTGTATGTATAAATATGTTCTAATTGTTCCATGAAGGTTATGAGCAAGGAAGTACAAATCCTGACCTCAGGCAAGTTTGAATCCACTGAAAGACATAAGATTACTGATATCTAAGTGGCAACTCTCTACTGAAATTTAATTGTTGTTTATTTAAAAAATATTTACTGAACTCTTGCTATGGGCTGGGAATGGTTGTAAGCCCTTGGACTACATCAGGGAATAAAACAGAAAAAAATTTTAAGAAACTCCTCTCTTTCTTCACAGAGCTCATATTGTCCTGGGGGAAACAGGTAACAAGGAATAAGAAATTACAATACTATTTAGATTATATAGTATATTAGAAGATTGTAAGTGCTACAAAAAAAGAGAGGAGTTGCGCATGGGAGTACAGGCAGGTGGGGGCGCTGTAGTGAGGTGGGGGCAAAAGGTGTAGTTTAAATCGGGTGACGAGAAAAGCACTCAGTGAGAAGATGGCATTTGGAAAAATACGTGACGGCTTTGAGGGAGTTAGCTGAGTGAGCCTAGGCGGAGGGAACAGATAAGATCGTGTGTAGGGGCGATTATATTCCTGGCTTGTTTGGTGGAGCAGCAAGAAGGCCAGTGCTCTGAAGTGCAGGGAGTAAACAGTGGTCACAGAAAACCAAGTGGGTGTGAAACAGGTGAGGACAGATCATATAGGGTCTTGTAAGCCATTGCAAAGACCTATTCATTCAATTTAAGGGGGGTAAAACTTGGTTTGGGCATAGAAGGGACATTATACGAAGAGGTGCTTAAAGGAATCACTGTGAATGGGAAGAGTAAAATTATGGAGCTCAGTTCTGAGGTTGTTGGAATAATCCAGAAGAAATGTGATGCTCTTTAGGCCAGGGTGGTAGCAGTGGAGGTGGTGAGACCTACATTGTGGGTAAGTTTAGCAAGATTCCCTGGGAAACTCAGTTTGTAATGTCTGTTAGACATTCAAGTGTTGATAGTACAGGAAGCACATGGAATGCAAGCCTAGAATTCTGAACTGAGTTCTGGGATCTACATATACATTGGAGAATCATCAGCGTATAGATCCAGCCTTACAGCTGGATACAATCATCAAGGAAGTAAGTCTAGCTCTAGAAGAGTAGTGACCAAACATAAGCCCTGGGCACTCTGACAATAAAAGGACAGGGAAAAGAGAAGGAGCATACCAGAGACAGGGAAGGAGCAACCAATTAAAAAGGAAGAGAACCAAGAGTATGGTGTCCAGAAGCCAAGTGAAGAAAGCTTTTCAACAAGGAGGAGGTGATAAATTGCATCCTTTCTGTCAGTTGGCTAAGACTGAAGAGTCACCATCCATCGCGTGCAGCCAGTTGGTACCTTTGCCAAGAGCAGTCTGGGTGGTGTGGTGAAGTCACACTCCTGGCTAGAGTGAATGTCAGACAGATGGGAGGAGTGCAGAGGACTCTCTCAAGATGGTTTGCTATGTAGAGGGCAGAGAAATGAAAAGGAAATTGAATGGGAAAGGTCAAGGGACTAACCTTTTAAAGATATATTTCTATGCTGTTGGGGGATGATCCAGTCAAGCGGGAAGGGATGATGCTCAGGAGAGAAGGAAGATACCCTGCAGCAGTGCCGTTGACCAGGCAAGAAGAGGTAGGCTTGCACACACAAGTGGAGTGCACACACATCTGCTCTGTGCAGGGCGCATGGGTGGCTCATCTTGTACTGAGAGGGAAAGAGTACAGAGGTACAGTGGCTGGTAGGTGGGCTCAGTCTGTGGAAATTCTCTTCTGATTACTTCATTTTTCTCAATATAGTAGAAATCAGGGTCATCAGTTGAGAGTGAGATTGTAGAGGATACAGTAGAGCTTTTAAAGAGAAAAAGAAGACAAGAAAGAACAGTCTAGATCCATAGAAAGATGGGCTCATGAACTGGGAAAGTGAAGTAAGATTGTCAGACAGCATGAAGGCTTACTTGGGGTTCCTGGTTATGGATTTACAATGAGACTAGCCATAAAACAGTAATTACCCACATTCAAAGGGACTCTTTCCTTAAGAATATTTCAATCCCACAAGTTTCTAAGTCTCCAAATCTTACGAAACCTCTACCTCACTGTTGTTTTCAAAGTCTGCAACACAATCTCTCCAGTATATACAAAGTTGACAAATCTTCAACTTTTGAAAACTGATTTTTTGGAAACAGCAAAAGTCTCTTGGAGCTAAATTTAGTGAATTAAGTGAGTGATCAGGTTGTGTAATTCTATTTGGGGTCCCAAACAAGGTGTGATTACAAATGAGACATTTTCTTGAATGACTCATAAACTGCCTCTGAGGAAATTTCCAAAGGAAGAGTTAAACAACTTGGAATTAAGATCAACTTAATCAGGAAAGGGCTTCTGGAGAGGGTGAGTTTTAAATTGGGCTACAGAGGGGATGGAAAGGAAGTGGACTGACAGACATGAATGACCTTAACAGGTAGTACTTACATTTCTACAAATATTTTAACTTTATTTTATTTCAACATTTTTGTTAATAGTATTTGCATATACTGCTATTCATCCTTTAAATAAATGTATAAAGTAGGTGGCATTGTAAAGAAATAGGATTCTTTGTTCCCTCACTACTCCTATTTATAAATGAAGAAATCAAAGTCTTCAGAATGTAAGAAACTTGTCCAAAATCACAGAAATGGTGAGAAAACAACAACTAAAACCTGTCATAACTCAGAGTGCTCTCTCCTCACGTGTCATGGTCCTCAAACTTTGACAGAGGAGGAAGAGCATCAGAATCAATATTCCTGCCCATCTTTGGAATATATGTACAGAGAATATATGTAAGATATTTTCCTCAGTAAAGGCTCTAGATCAGTGGTTCTTAACTGGAGTGATCTTGTCCCACCAGGAAGCATTTAGAGACACAGCTCAAGGGGCAGGCAGGGAGCAGAGTTGCTCCTGGCATCTGGTTGGCAGAGGACAGGGATAAAATCCTTCAATGATAAACATTCTACAATGCCCAGGACAGCCCCACAACAAAGAATTTTCTGGCTCCAAATCTCAGTAGTGCTGAGGTTAAGAAATTCTACTCTAGGTCTAAGTCCAGATCTAGAAGTAATGGGTATAGCATTTGGAAATATGAAGATGTCTTTTTAACAGTTTCTGTGCACATAGTCCTTATATAGAACATATTGAAACTAATAAACATTCATAGAAACTGGTCCCTATGGTTTTCAAGAGGTATTTGAACATGAGTACATTTGTAAATTTATCACTGAATAAATAATCCATCACATGCAGTTATTTTTCAAAGAATAAATTTTGAATTTTGCAGTTAAAGTCCCAGTGTATAATGGCATTCTTATTTAGACAAGACAGTTGAGCCAAGGGGTAAAAATTGTTGATGGAAGATGGCATTGCTAGAATCATCTATAGCAGGCTGAAGTAAGAAAGGATGAAGACAGACAGGTCAGTTAGGAGAAAAACACAGATCTTCACTAAATGTCTAAAGATGAAGAAAGTCTCATTTGAAAAAGTCAGGGGACCAATGAAACATGATTGTGTCAAGTATCCATTTGAGAATTTTTAAAAAATATATAAATAGAAATAAAAATCCCAAACCTGGGAATGTAAGATTATAAATATTGTTAGAAGCTTCCTAAACTGAAATTGGGCATGTTTCTCACCAAATTGTTCTTTTATGTATGTTAAGAAACATTTTCAACAGAAACTTACAAATATGATAGAAACATAAATGACTTCCATATGAGTAATAATGGATAATGACATTTAATATTGTGAGACTTTATTTTCTATTAGGAAAAAGGATTTTATCTCTTCCTAGATATACTGTAGTTAATTTTCAATTTATGAATCCTTATTACTATTGATGCCTTTGGCCCTGTATTTTATAAGTGAAATACATTTGTATACGAAAACATCAGCAAGAGAATTTGTTTCTCAAAGCTGTATTTCAGATCTCGCCAGATTGTGTGGCTGTTGAGAATCGATTTTCCCTCACTTTGTGGTCTGTGCATACAGTTTTTATTTTCCAAGGGGAAACACCTGCAATCAATTGATGAACTGCTGTTTGTGGATCCAACTGTCACTGGGGCCATGCAGTGGCAAAAGCCTCATTACCATGACGGGAATGTGCCTACAAATGTATCATTGAGATGCAAACTGTGAGCACGTGTGTTACTGTCTTTGTAGAGTATTTGTTTTTAAACCAAGCTCAAATTTTAGAACTGACCATCCTGAGCCCTAGCCAATGAATGCTACCATTTGGTAGCACATTAATGACTAAGGCACACTCATATTCCTCCTTTGTCGGCTCACAGTAATTTTCCAATTTCTTCTCCCCAAAATAACAGCGAAAAAACTTCACTCAATCTCCCAAATGGTATTGAGTCTGAGCATCTTTTCAATTTAGGTATTGCTTTCAATAATATTCCATATTGTCACAGCTGGTAGGTGTCCTCTAAGGCAATTTCTTCTTTAAAAAATAAGAGAAAGACAGAAAAGGATGTATCTTGCAGAGTTATCACAAATTCTGTGATTGTATACATTTGCTGTTTTCATAAAGCTGCTTAGTATAGTTTTATATTAAAATATCCCCACTTCTTATAGAATCTTCATACTATTGTTGCACATGGAAGAATACACTTCTGATGCTGTTAAGTGAGTTAAGGTATCTTTCTGTGTAATTAACTCATTTTTAGTAGAAAATATGAAGTCCATATGTTACCCAAATTGCTAAGGTGCACTTAGCCAATAAGTGACAATTGTAACATGAATCTGGGTCTTTTTTGTATTCCATAGGGGATAAATAAGCCCCAGAATAGTTTTTAATGCAATGGTAAAGCTGACGAGTTAATTAGATGTGAAGAATTTCCTAATATGGTCAGTTTTGGAAATGATATAACTTTGTATATTCCAACTCCATATATATTACATACTCAGTAACCCCCAGATGAACTGAAGTGTTTGCATGATCTTCAAAGGCCTTTTTTCAATGGATGAACTTGCATTAAGCACTGCCATGTCTTGAGTATCTCACTCAAAACTAAGTATACCATGGGAAATAAAGGAGAGCCCCTACCCTCAAGGAATTTGAGGATTAGGGTGGGAAACATAAAAACACATGTGGAAATATCTCATTTTATTGCCCTTTGCTTTATTGTTCTCGCCAGGTATTGCGATTTTACAGATTGAGGGTTTGTGGCAACCCTGTGTGGGGCAAATGTACAGACACCATTTTCCCTACAGCATTTTCTCACTTCATGTCTCTGTGTTACATTTGGGTAATTGGCACAAAATTTCAAGCTTTTTCATTATTATTGTTATATTTGTTATGGTGATCTGTGATCAGTGATTTTTGATGTTACTGCTACAGCTCACTGAAGGCTTAGATGATGGCTCACACTTTTTAGTAACAGCTTGTTTTTAATTAAGGTATGTTCATTTTTTAGACATGATGCTATTGTACACTTAGTACACTATAGCACAGTATAAGCATAACATTTATATACACTGGAAACAAAAAAATTCATGTAACTCACTTTACTGTGATACTCATTTTGTTGCAGTGGTCTATGATTGAACCCACAATATCTCTGGAGTATGTCTGTAATTGCAAGATAATCTGATAACATGTTAAAATAGAATAGATGTGATCAACACAATGGCCACAGATAGGAAAGGGTGTTCAATTTCATCTGTAGGGATCAGAGATGTCTTCATGAGTGAAATGGCAATGATACCATGTATTTGAATGGCCTTTCTAAGAAATGTTTTGTTTTGTTTTTGTTTTTGTTTTCCTACTTTACTATTCTGTGTTGTCCAGGTATAGTATGTAGGTTCTTTTTGTGTCAGGTTCTTTCTAAAAAAGTGAATGATATTTTAATAGGGCAATGTGAACTTGTATTGTTTTATCTTTATTATACAAATAAAATAAGAATAAAAAATATGAATTTAATATTCCCATTCTCCAAATTCCTAGTAGTACTTACAGAAAAAGACTTCCCTGTTATGCAGGAAAAACATTTGGATCACCAAGACCTATTACAGAAGAATATATGGAGAAGAAGGAGGTAAAAGGGAGGAAGTGCCTCTCAGAGGTGGAAGGATGATGAGGAGCTGTAGGGATTTGAGGGAATGTGGAGCAAGAGCTGGGAGCTAAATCTGAGGACTTTGCTTTAAACAGAAGAGAATCACTGTGAGACCCAGGAAAGGAGGACCACTCTTTGGATGCCCAGAAGCCCCATGGGAATTAGTCACCGCCTTCATCCTGTGAGCCTTCCCAGTGCAGCTCTGAGGGTCCAGAGAACTCTTGTTGTCCCTTCTTTTGTAACTGGTGAAGATTTTCCTTTGGCAGCTTCTGGCGTCTCACTTGTAATTGTCCACAAGGAGTGATGCTGGTCCACACCCCAAGACTTTGCTTCAAGCCAGTATGACTTAGTGTTGTGGGCAGTCCCATTCCCCAGCTTGAACACCACACTTCACATATGCCCAGGACACTGTAAACCCTAGGGCAATGGACTAAATTGTGTCCCTCCCAAGTTCATATGTTGATGCCATAACCCACAATGTTATATGGCATTAGAGAATGATGCTTTGGGAGATAGTGTTAGATGAAGTCCTGAGGGTGGGGCCCTCTTGATAGGATGAGCGGCGTAATAAGGATAGAAAGAGAGAGAGATCACTGGCTCCTTGTGAGGACACAGTGAGAAGGTGGCCATCTGCAAGCCAGCAAGAGAGCCCTCACCAGGGAACTGAATCAGGCAGAACCTTGATTTTGGACTTCCCAGCCTGCATATTATGAGAAAATAAACTCCTGTTGTGTAAGCCATCCAGTTTGTGATAGTTTGTTATGGCAGCTTGAGCTGACTAAGACACCAGCTAAGTGGGCTGCCTCAGCGTGGTGACTCCTTACCCACATGTACCCTTTGATTGAAATGGAGAGGGTCAGAAGCTGGACTGAACCAGTGAGGTGCCCTGGGAGGAGCTGGTGGTCTGTGAGTTATGAAAAAACGTGTCCTCTCCATAAGCTGGGAAAGCAGAAAGAGCTCTGCTACTTCACTGTGTCATCTTTCTTTCTCTCCCAAGCGAGCGGGCTTCTCAAATCTCAGACCCAAGAGTGCACACATTTCTCAAATGTAAAATCCAGAAAACATCCTGCAAGATTAGGCTGAAATTTCCTTTGGTTTCTGTTACTGTCCATGAAAATATTTTTTCAAGGTGTCAGATTGACAGCTACTGAGAAATTCATGGCATGATACAAAATCTACCCTCTTTAAAGTTTAAAATGTGATTTCTGAATTGTTGAAAGTGAATTATCTAACCCCCAAATGCTCTTAAGGGGAATTATTTACATGGAAACATTTGTTACCTAGGCAGTCATTCCTTGGCACAGCTGAGGAGTTCTTCATTGAGAGATTAGCTCTTGGGAAAAGAAATAGAGCTTCAGTGTGTTACTGTAGTGACCTGGAATATATTTTAAAAATCTGAGCAAACGGAGGAAAAAGCAAGTAGCTCCCATAACCAAAGACAGTTTGAAAGAGCAACAACTGTGCTGCTTTTCTATATACTTAATTAAAGCATTTACTGTAAGGTGCTGAGAACTAGGCATTGTGTCTGCCTTCTAAGTACATGTTTTCAGAAATAGCATTGGCTTTGTATCCGAAACTGTGGTTTCAGAGTAACTTTGGCAAGCTATTTAGAATTTATAAATTTTAATCTAACTTACTGTACATTGGAAATATTAATATCTCAGTGAGGGAAAATGAAAAATACATATATATGCATATATATGTGTGTTTATATGCTATTTGTGTAAGTGTATATGTGCAAATGTGTTTATATGTCTATGTCTATATAGGTATATTAGTATGTATATGCATATATGTGTGTATATATGTATATCCATATATGTACATCTATGTATATATATGTATAAACTTGCAAAAGTATGATTGATTGATAGACAATAGATATAGCTTGCCCAGTATTCAGTAAATGCCACTCTTCTCCCACGTTATTGTATTTGCTGGTGTCTCCAGAAATTGCCCAGCCCTTCCGAGGTATCCCGCTGCTAACGAAGGCAGGATCTGTAACTGGAACCCAGTTCTCCATCACTGGTTCTGCTCCCTGCAAGCATGCATCCTGTCAGGCTGTGATTGCTTGTCTAAGGGAGGGGCTCTTGGAGGGGGAGTATGGTATAGATTCTGTTTCTCCTACGACTCCCACAGTGTCCAGCACTTAGTAGGCACAGAGGTAAGTCTTATTTGCCAAAGTCAATAACCAAATAACTGAGTGAGTGAAGGTATTCAAGAACAATTCAGTGTTCAGATGGGAAGGCGCATGTGAGTGTCTAGTTGGAAGTGCCATGCCAGCACTTCGAAGGGCCAAATCCTCAGGAGTTTAAACCTCCAGGGCCTGCAGGGCTTAAGGCGCTAACAGAAGTAACAAAGGAGGACGTGCTGGATACTGGGGCAGAGCACAGAACGCACACACATTTTAGCATTCCTAGATAGACTTTAATTTTTTTTTTAATGTTGCATGTACTTTTTAAACACTGGGCAAGAAAGGTCATTACTTCTGCAGGGCCTGACTCCCTGAGTCTCCCCCCAGCCCCTGGAGCAGGTGACTTGCTACAGGTCTTCTGCAATGTTAAAATGGAATTTATTTCTTTTGCAAGATAGCTAACAAAGCAAGTACTTCCATGGGTAATACTCAAGCTCCACTCCTCACTCCAGTCCTCCCCAGTTTATGGCTTCACTCTTGTATTAGAACCATAAATGACCATAGTCAAAGCTCAGACTGACATCATAAGTTATGACAGGTGTCCCTACAGGCTCACTGTGCCCCGTGGCCTCACGAGGATTGACTTTGTCCACATCCCTTAATGTATTTCTGCACGACAGCTCTGTGAAAAATACTAATTGATCTTGAGATAGCTGCAGTACAGATACAAAACAGCTTGCAGTTGCCCTGTCACCAGGGATTCCTCAGGGAAGGGAAGAGGTAAGGTGATTAACGACACCAGCAAGAAAGGTTTTATCTCGAATGAGATGCTTATGTAAGACAATCTGGCTTTTGCAACTTTTCCTTTTCTGCTTGTGTTTTATTAGAGGTCAGAAGGAAAGTACATTTATAGGTGAGGATTCCCCCCGGTGCTCTGACTTATTTTATGACATTCTTCTCCAGCCAAGTGCCCGAGGCACAGAGGAAAGGAAAGAGCACTAGACTTGGAGTCAGGAGGTCTGCATTTGGGCCTCAGCTTTGTGAACCTGGGAAAACCACTTGACATCTTAGAGCCTCAGTGTCTCCATCTGAAAAATGAGATAACAGTTTATGCCTTGCCTTTTCCTGTGCACTGCACCAGTCCTGTCTAATCTCATCATTTTATTCTTTTAATGCTAACCTCTGTTAGTAAAAAATTGAGCATCTTCTCAAACAGATATGCCTGTATACATTTGTATGTCTTGCACATATATAACTTTTAATATATCAGGTATGCTAAACAAAAATAGACATTTTCAGAAGCTGATAAAGAAATCATAGCAGCTAAAATAATTCCTTCTCACTTCCATCTTGCATGTCCCCTGGAGTACATGGCCACTACTTTGGAGACAGTGCTCTGGATGTAATAGGTTATATTTCTCTAAATGTGACTTTTCCTCCTAGAATCTTGATACTCAAAATAGTCCATGGACTATACAGTAGCATCAGCATCACCCAGGACATGTTAGAAATGGAAAATCTCAGTTCCCACCCCAGACCTGTTGAATCAGAATCTGCATTTTGATAAGATCTCCAGGTAACTGGGCCTTCATGGATGTGGAGCCATTTTCTTGAAATAAAGTCCTTTTATTTGAGTGTCTACAGAATGTTTGCTCACCTTTCATGACTTTAGGAGCACACAGGTGTTAATCTGCCCTTCCATGACCACCCTCATGCCCCCCAGTTAGATGCGCTTACATTTCTGATCCCACGTACATTTACATGCTCTGGTATACTGACAGCTCCTCGATGTCTACTAGACTCTGAGCTCTTGACATCAGAAACATTATCTTAAGTACAGTTGTAGTCTTCTTGGTGTCTGGTAATATTCATTGAAATGAAAATTCAAGGAAGTCTGTTGCCAGAAAAATGAGACATAGTATGTAAAGAAAGACACCCATTTATTCCTTCACTAAAGAAATACATTTTGAGCAGCCACCAGATGCAAGGAGAATTCCCAGGAGTGCAGTAGAGAAAGGAGGAGGGAACACAGCCCCACCTCGGGGACCTCAAGGTCTGAAGCATTAAAAAAAGTCATGCTTTTCATTCTCTTTACTTGGTCCTTGCAGTTGCTGCTTTGGCCCCAGGCATTTCAGGAGGTAGTAACATTCTATGGGAGCTCAGGTGTTTACTCTTGGGGCTGCTGTTGGGTTGGAATGTCCGGGTATCTTGTCCAGGAAAGCCAGCCTCTCAGTTTTCTTAGGACTCCAGCAGAGCTCTCCATGTCCCAGACCTTGTCCTTCCCTTGGGGTTCAAATTTTTGTTCTTGGCTGAACTATTTCCAGCTGCAAAACAAATGGAAATATATTTACATTTTCAGTGGGGAACCCAATAAATAAACTCAAAAGAATGGCTAAATAAGAACTTTAAACAATGTAGTAGAGAGGTAGAGGGCTCTACAAAATGTTATCTTTCTTTTCATTTGACCTTTATGTAATAGTCCAGTGGAATTTCCTCCAACTACAAAACAAGTTGCTTGCAATGAATTCTGTACTGCTACTATTACAGTGTAAAATTGCAGAGCACCTCATACCATGGCCTAAATAAAAACTAGAAGCCCAGAAAGTATACTCTGAAAAACAGACCACACCATATTTGATGGACCATCTGTCATGATAGAAGAATTAATTTCTAAATAAACACATCTAGCTAATTCCAACAGCTCAGAGCAATTGATGCACCTTGCCAGCTGCCCAGTTCCAGCTACAAAGGAGATCTCTACTCCCTGGTTACAAATATAGGAACCAAAGCATAGGGCCAGCAAGCTCTCCTGTAAATTCTCATTCACATGTGATGCAATGTGGACTTTTTAGTCACCAGCTCTTATAATTCACCTTTAGTAGCTCCCATCCCAGCTGTATCTCTTGCACTCAGTAAGAAGCTCCTTAGATACATTTTCTTTAAGAATTTGCCTGCTTTCTATAATTGTAATGCAATATTTCTCAAGTACTTTTCAGGGATTAACTTCTAGCCTAATATAGCTATTTTTTTTTCTTTTTTTTCCTCCACTACTTAAGTTGCTTAACCTAATTTGGTGTTTACAGACAGCTCTATGTGAATGGCTTTCCCTGGAATTGTTCAGTGCAGAACTTGTACTACATTACAGGGCAGCCTGTTTTTACTTTTTCTCAATTTTGCCCTCAAGATTACAATTTCAGTGGTAGTGGTTTATACATTTTTTTGTCTAATTTAAATGGATAGGCTGTTTCTATAGGGAAAGTAATAATCTCAGAAGAAAGACTGATTTTCTGATGGAAATGCTCAACCATAATGGCATGAATGGTGTCACTATAATTACCATTTAAAGAGGAGCAGAGAATGAAGCAGAGTGGTAGACTCATTAATTTCCCTGCCCCTAACCACCAAGATTCAGATCCAGCTCAGAGAGTAAGGCCAAAAGCCATATCTGTCTGCACCATGAATGTTTAGCACGGTGAAATGGAATGTCACAAGGGAGAGGAGGGAACCGGCAGCTCTGCCACCATGTTGACCTTGAAGCAACAAAATAAAAATGTTAATTACCGTTTGGATTATCATTTGGTAATGATGACTTTATTATGGTAATCACACATTTTAAAGTAGAATCAAACACATTAAATCAGATCCTCAGCAGATTCTACTGCTTGAGTTTGTAAAGGTCCCTACTCTAAATGTGTCTTTGAAGGTAAAGTGTATATAGTAATTTAGTTTGGATTTGCTTATGAATAGTATTGTACATAAAGTCTAGAATATAATATATAGAAGTTATAGTCAGTTCTTCTGTAAAAAACATATTTTAAATCCCATGCCACATAATATAGTTTTAGTAAGTATAATTTACAACAACTTTTACATGAAAATAAAAAGAAATATATATGGAATGTATGGGGAATTACAAACATTTTAAATAGAGAAAATCGATTCAATCTATTTATTGTTTCCTCCAAGTGGCACAGTTTGAATTCTTCGGACATGGAAACTGTGATAAATGATTGAATTAAATATTTCAATAATTTTTACCGAAGACTTAAGGTTATAATAAAGCACATACTAATATTTTAGCAACATTTGATGACAGAATTGGGGTCCAAGTGGATATTATCCCTGAAAGTTTGTTATGTTGATTTTATAGACAAATGAAATAAACAAGAGAGTGATATTCTTTGATTACAATGTCTATGTACTTAACATGTTGTGTATTTTTCCTTATATACATGTATCAAAATTTATGCACATGCATGTACCCATAAACATATAACGTATGGTTTTAAGAGTATGAAATTTGTAATAAAATATTATAATTTGAATATATATTCTGCAAATTCTTAGCTATATGCTCTTAGGCAGATTTTTAATCTCAGTCTCCCTACTTGTAAAATGTAAATAATGAACTTTACCTCCTGAGAGAGAGGTGAATGTACATAAAGTGCTAAGTGCTTGCAGATCTCACCTCCCTCTGCTTGTGGTCTTGGCCTCACCTGGTAGTTCGAGGCCTAAAAAATGAAGGCAAACAATCTCTTTCTATACCAATTTCCCACAGATACTCAATCTGTGCTTCCCTCTCACTCTCTTTCTAGATTTATATCCTCTGGTGCTGGAGGACATACATGGTTCAGTCTTCCCTTAAAAATCCTAAACTTGAGTTTTGACGACAGAGAGTTAAGACAGGGCAGTCCCCTCAGCTTTCTTCAGTCCAAAGATACATTGATGTGCTTAATTTAGCAAAAAAGAAATACACTCGGGAAGAGATTTTTATACAGATGTTTGAGCCAAAATCTTTATTTAACAAGGGCCATCTTGCTTATGATTGGCAAGATCACTGGGAAGGAGGCTCAGCCACACACAAGATTCAGCTACTACCAGATTCTCTTTACTGCTGTATGAACATCTATTACTATGCCAGTTTTTAAGAATTTGTGTACTGTGTTGACAGCCTTTTTAAGGTTTTTGATTGTGGTAAAATACATAAAATATAAAATTTAACATCTAAAACCATTTTTAAGTGTATGATTTAGTACACTTTAGTGTTAAGTGCATTGAAATTGTTGTGCAGCCAGTCTCCAGAACTCTTTTCATCTTGCAACATGAAGCTCTGTACCCATTAAACAGCAATACTGATATCCTTTTAATTATTCCTGAATATACAATGGTATAAAACAGATCTTATTTGACTCGAATAATGTGACAAAGTAGTAAGAAACTCAAAGCAAATGTATCACAGTCCACATTAACAATGAATGTCTACTATACATATGTATATATTGCATTTAATACTCAGAATTAACTGGTACTAATATACGCTAATGCTCAAGTACCATTACCCTACTTTTTTTTATTGATGTATAGTTGATTTACAAGATTGTGTTAGTTTCAAGTGTACAGCAAAGTGATTCAGTTATATATTTTTTCACATTATTATCCATTATAGATTATTATAAGATATTAAATATAGTTCCCTATGCTCTACAGTAAATCCTTGTTGCTTATCTATTTTATGTATTTTATGTATAGTAGTTGGTATCTGTTAATCTCATGCTCCCATTTTATCCCCCCTCTGCTCCCTTTCTCTTTTGGTAACCATAGTCTGTTTTCTGTATCTGTGAGTCTGCTTCTGTTTTGTATTTAGATTCATTTGGATTATTTTTTAAATTCCAGACGTAAGTGATACCATAGATTTGTCTTTTCTTTGACTTACTTAATGAAGTATAGTATTCTCTAGGTCCATCTATGTTGCTGCAAATGGCAATATTTCATTCTTTTTTATGGCTGAGTAATATTCCGTTGTATATACATACATCTTCTTAAGCCAAACATCTGTTGATGGGCACTTGTTTCTATTTTCTGACTATTGCAAATAGTGCTGCTCTGAACATTGGGGTGTATGTATCTGTTTGAATTAGAGTTTCCATCTTCTCCAGATATATCCCAGGAACAGGATTGCTGGATCATATGGTAGCTCTATTTTCAGTCTTTTGAAGAAACCGCCACACTGTTTTCCGCAGTGACTGCACCAATTTACATTCCCATCAACAACACAGAAATCATTACCCCACTTTTTACAGATGATGAAACATTCTAAAGAAGTAAATCATATTTCACTAGCCATGTTTACTAGCAGTAACTTTTAGCCAGAATTTTCTTCCAGCTGTAGGTATTGTGCTGGTCACTGTCTTTCATCCCACTGCTTTTCTCATAGTTCACACTCCATTAGTTCTTTCCTGGATATGAACCAACACACTAATACCCAAGTTGCTAGTGTATTTCAAACCTTCTCCTGTTTGCGTTCAAATAGAACTACATCAGATGCAAATCTGAACAAGCACCTTTGCCTATAATCCCTATAAGGAGATCCTGTAACCTTAAACACCAAAGTAAAATTTCTTCCTGTTCACTTTTTACATTTTTAGTGAGATACAATTAACATACAATAAGCAGCACATGTATGAGATATTGATGAAAGTGGGCGCATGTATATACACCTTTAAAACTATGAACCATAACCAAGGTGATAAACATGTCCATCACCCCCAATAGTTATGACCCCCATCTCCAGACAGCCATTAATAAAGTAACATTATGGTTAGTTAGTATTTTCTAGAGTTTTATATAAATAAAAATCATAAAGTATGTATTTTTTTCTGGCTTCTTCCATGAAACATGATAATTCTGAGTTTCACTCATATGTTTGGGTCTATTGGTAGCTGTTGCTTTTTGTTGTTGTGTAGGGTCCCACTGAAAAGACAAACTTTGATCTGTTTACCCATTCAGTTGCAGACACATTTTGTTTTTAGTTTGGGGCTACTATAGAAAAAGTGCTGTGAAAATCATGTAAAAGTCTTTGTATGAATATATGCTTTCATTTCTCTTGAGTAAATATCTAGGAGTAGAATGACAAGCACTTATGATAGATGTATATTTCATTTTTAAGAGAGACTCAAACTGTTTCCCTAAATATTTGTATCATTTTACACTTCTGCCAGTAGCACCTGAGAGTTCTACTCACTGCACATGCTCAGCAACACTTGGTATAATCAGACCGCTTTTGTTTTTAGCCTTTCCAGTGGGGTGTGTCATATACCTTAGTGTTGTTTTTAACTGGCATTTCTTTAATGACTGATGATGTTGGGCGTCATTTCATGGGCTATGTGCCACGTGTAATCTTCATCAGCAAAGTGTTGGTTCAAACATTCTTCCCATTTTTAAAAGATTTTTTTTTTTTTGGTCTCAGTTAGTTAAGTTATAAGAGTTCTTTGTGCAAATCAATTATTCAACATATTTTTTGCAAATATTCTCTCCCTATCTGTATGTTGTCATTTTTGTAACTGTGTCTTTTGAAGAGTGAAACTTTTTAATCATGAAAAGTTTCAATTATTGAATTCCCTTTCTTATATTTTGTGGGTTTTGTCTTCTAAGAAATTTTTCCCAAACTGAAAATCCCTGAGATTTTTCTCTTGAGTTTTATAGTTTCAGCTCTTAAATTTAAGTATGAACCATTTAAATTGAAGTTTTGAATATATTGTAAGGTCAGACTCATTATGCATTTTTTTGCATATGGTTATCCAATCATTCCACCACCAGTTTTTGAAAAGATTATAATTTCCAAATTGAATTACTTCAGCATGTGTCAAAAATCAGTTGATCATGTATGTATCTGCAGGTCTGTCTACCTGGACTCTGTTCTGTTCCACTGATTTATTTGTTAATATCTACTCTAACACAGTAGTATCTTAGTTACTATAGCTATGTATGAGCCTTGACATAAGAGAGTGTAAGATTCCCAGCTTTAATTTTCTTATTTAAATATATTTTGGCTATTATAGGTCTCAAATATTTCTATCTGAATTTCAGAAACAGCTTGCCAGTTTCTTCAAAAAAGTCTACTACAATTTGGACTGAGATTGCATTGAATCTGTAGATGATCTTGGGGAGCATAGACTTCTTAATAATGTTGTGACCTAATAACCTTGTGATCCATGAACAAGATTCTATAAGATCTGCTCTGTAGACAGTCATGTCATCTGTGAATAATGGCAGTTTGAATTTTTCCTTTACACTCTCCATGCATTTTATTTATTCTCTTTGCCTTACTGCATTGGTTAAAACTACCACTACACTATTAACAGAGGTGGAAGAAGTGGATATCCTTGCCTTATTTCAGAACTGAGGAATAGAATTCAGTCTTTCACTATTAAATATGATCGTAGCTGTAGATTTTTCGCAGATAAACTGTATTATTCTCTTCTAACATCCTAGGAGTTTGTTTGGAACAGATGTTGGATTTTTTTTCAAGTATTTTCTTCTTTTTTCGTATGTATTGAGTTGACCACATTGGCCTTGCTGGACTCCCAGACCCATCTTCTCAACTTGAAGAGTCCTAAGAGTTCCCACTGTGTCCCCCACCTGTACTATGGCCTGGAGACTCCCAGGAGGAGGCAGAGCCACTGCTGGGCTCACCTCCTTGTTTCCCCTCTCCAGGCTCACTGTTGCATGCTGCCTGATGCGCATTGTCTCAAATCTGCACCTTCATATACTTTTTCCTATTATTTAGCTGTTTCATGAGGGAGGATAAGTCCAGAAGCTATTCTTTCATCAAAGACAAATATTGATGTCGTCCTGTCAGTCTACACAGTCTTCTCTCTTGCCCGTCTCCAACTTGCAACTCTTTCTTCAGACCTAAAGAGCTACTCATGGATCTCCAAATGCTCTGTATCTTTTTAAATGATTTCTTCTGCCCCACCCCCCCATGCCCTTATCTTCACCTACATAAACCCCTCATCCTGTAAGACAAAGTATAGCTGCTGTATCCTCCCAGGAAACCTCCCTGTCCTTCCATAAAAATCAGGGTCCCTCCTGTATGTACCCCATTGCCTTGTGCTTATGACTGTCATATCAGCACCGACCTGCTTACCGCAGTGGATTGTGGCTATTTGAGAAGAACCTCTGTCATAGTCTTCCCTGTTTTCCCAAAATCCAGTATGTAATAGGAATTGATAAGTTGAAAGAAGGAAGGAATGATAATATGTAAGCCATTTCTCTGTCTGCTTTGGCATAGATCTGTTTGTATTTCACTATAGTTTCCCTGATACAATAGTTTTTAATATTTTAATCATAAATTAAGAAATATTTCAGTGAGAATTTGATAAATCTGAGTCTTTTTCTCTAGAAAATGAATTAATTTTAAATTCAATACATATTTTCTTATTTTTAAAGCTATTTTATATAAAATAACTATGGAAGATACTTAAAAAATCATCCTGGGGTTTACTTGTGCTTATAGACAGTTCAACTTTATTGTGATAGAACAAGACATAAATAATAATGAAAGCAAGTCAAAAATATTTATACAGTGAAGAAGAAAACCAACATCTTTGGATTTGTCTTTGACATTTAAATTTATAAGAGTTTGTGTGGTAGCCCTCCACAAAATTACTTTTGCCTCACTTTATTTTGATGCCAATGTGTCTTTAGACCCTGAAATATTCTTCAGTGTAGTCTGTATTAGTCTTTGGTAATAAAAACAATTTATACATCAAGGTGTATTGCCCCCAATAGCACACACAGATGGTAAATCAAGCTGAAGTATCTTTCTTAATGATCTCACCTCTAGACCTTTTATGGGTCAGTTATTTTTACTGTTGTTGTTGCATCTTTCTGAAAGTTATCCTGTTCATAGGTCCCCATCCCATAAAGAAGTAAACATGGCCATTCTCTGTAGCTCACTCAGTTCAGAAGTAGAACAGCAAGACAAACTTACCTCGACCCTCATGTTAATTTTAGACATCAAATCCAATAATCCAGCTGTTTGTTTCAATATAAACTTTCACTATCATCCTAACAGATCTATGAAGTAAGAGGAAATATTTCCCTCAGTCTCCCTGAAGAATCCTGCTTTCTAACATGGTCTTCATTGGCCCCGGAGTATACCCATACTTGTCAGGTCAGGTGTCTCATCCTTTATTCATGAGAAAGGATGCTACGGGTAGTCACTGATCATCTCTCCTGAAGTTTCTAGTTTTACTTCACTATTTGAATTATTTAACTCTATTGAAATGCCAACTTTTCCTCCTTCTGCTTAGTGTCCTCCTTATTTTTCTCAGGGTGAACAGAAAGGGAGGGAAAGCATAGCATTAAAACATTTTCAGAGCCATCCACTTCAACCACCTTATTTTAAAGAAAGGACAAGACCCAGAAGTTCTAAATTCACTGAAGTCTCACAAAGGTGAGAAAAGGAAGGTTTAATAAAACGTATGCTTGACTTCTATTATTTTACACAGTCCTTATGGGAGTTAGGAAATAGCCCCTGTTTTCATGTTGACCTTTCTCTTCCTTCACTGGTGGGAGGTATCAGGCCCTAACGTGAAAGGCAGGGTGTTCACGGAGTCAGCTGAGGCCCTTGGTGCTCTACCCACACATCCTCACTTAATCCTCACAACAGCCCCGGGGCAGGTATGGAAGCTGGACTAAGAAGTAAAACAATTCACTCAGACTTAAGAAATGAGTATTATTCAAGGGTGAGAGTCAGCCCCCATCTGTCGGACTCTAAAGTCTTACCAGCATACGATGATTTTCCCATGATGTCGTCTAAAATAACTGGAAATCTTGAATGAGGGAGAGAGAAGAGGTGGAGAAAGACATAGATAGAGACAGACGGGAAAAGAGACAAGTGACCTTTATCATGGTGTTTATCCTTAGTTAATTTTTGTTATGTTTCTTTTCAGTGTCCGTTCCTCACACCAAATTGAGCCTCCCCTGGGGAAAGATTGTTTTATGCAGCCTTGTATTGTTTTTGAAGCTCACAAGGCCTGGCACATAGTAATATTCAATATATGGCCATGGAATTAATAAAATAGGTGTAAATATATATATAGATGTATTTTCAGAATTTCTACATATTTTTGACTTGGAATTAAAAATTGTATTAAATTTACATATCTTTTTAGGGAGGCAAAATCTTTCTATTTTTAGCAAACTGAAGAAATAAAAGTATATATGATCTTATTCATACATTTCTACTTTATAGTACAATAACCTGAGATAAATTAGTATTCAGAAAAATTTCATAACATGTTATCTTTGCACTGGCAGACAGTTCTTTCTGAAAGCAAACCACCGTTCTTAGTCCAGGGTCACAGAACACTTCCTTTTGCCTCGATCACTGCTGCAAGCACGTGCTGCTGCCAGCCACCTTCCCCAGCACGCTTCTAACAGAGCAGTGGCCAGCCCGTCCAGAACGTCTCCCTGTTCTTCATGGTCTCACGCTTACTTTCCAATACACCTCCCTATTTATTGTGTGACTAACATGGATTTTAAATTGCAAACATAATTATACTTTTACAGCTTAGTGTTCTAATTCCAGAATCCCAGCCAAACTTTTTATTTCTTTGTGACTTGTGACTGGCTCAGGAATATGCAAACATCTGTGGAGAGCCAGTGACCCATTTGTCCACTTAACAATATACTTGGCGGTAAATGTAATTGTAAATGCGGCTCTGCAGGTCAGTGTTCGAGGGAGGGAAATGCAGTCCTAATACAAGGCAATGACATTCACTGTACAGCTATACCGATTACTCAAGTCTTCGTACATCCAAGGCTGTATCGTTGAGTTGAATATGCGTATAAGCAATTCAGAGAGGACTTAGAAATTTTAAATGTTCCTTCTCTTTCTGTGAAATTGACTTACACATGATTCTTAAATGGTTTTTGTATCCAGTTTGAAACTGAGAGCTTGTTCGGGGTCAAGTTCAGTTTGGTATTTCATGGTCCTGAAAAAGAAAATGAACTTTTGAAAAAAAGAATAGGATTCTAGTCTCCATTAATGGCAAGCAAATCACCAGCATGCACAGGTTTTACATCAAATCTAAAAGATAAATTTAGTTGATGTGTTTTCCAGTTAAAGATGAGTTTTAACATGGACTGTGAGACGCTCTAACATTTCACGAGGGCAAGTTTGTAATTGAGACACACACTATTTAAAACAGGTGGAGACCATGCATCGCTTCCCTTGGAAGCTTAATGTCATAGCAAATAATGAAATAGAATTTATAAGGTAAATAAGGAAAAGCCACTCCAAATTAAGTCTTACAATCATTACTGTATAAGGCATATATGTAGTGCTTCTTATTCTCCTAATAATTGCTATCAGAGTTACATTGCTTCACAAATATCTTTTCCTCTATTATTAACGGTCTCATTTTATTGAAATATATCTAAGACTGGACAGTAAATCTGGATGTCAGGCATACGTGGGGACAGTGCCAAAGTCTTGTGTGCATTATTTATGCAGGAGACACTTTAAAACAGTTTCAATCCAAACAAAAAATTTCATGTGTAGAGTAAAACTGCTTCCTGTACCCATGACATCGATCACAGTGGTCTCTGGTATTTACTTCTTCAGCAGAGAAGCTAAAGAAACACATGCTAGGAATCTTAATGAGCCTTAGTCATGAGGAACACATGATAGGAATCTTAAGGTTAAGGAATCAGCAAGTTGTAGTAAAGCGATTGTCATCCTTCCCCGTATGCTTTGTAAAGTTGTGTTAAATGGAAGGGTGAACCAAAGACTCTAGAAATCCTGTTGGAAAGTGGACAGTAAGGGTGAGCTTTCTGGAGGTGAGCTGAGGTCAGAAGAACAGTGAACTGTAGTTTAGTAGAGAAAGGGAAAGTTCAGGAACTAGCTGAGAAGCCTGTTTAAAACTCTTGAAAACATCTGCTTCCAGGTACTGTGTTCTAGGCCACAGAGAATGGCTCTGTAATGCAGTTACCTGGGGCCACCTGTAAACTACCCATTTAAAAAGACGTTGCTGAGGGAATATTTTGAATGTCTGTAAATAATAAGAATTTCATCCTTTTAAAAAGACTTTAAAATGAAAAGGCAAATATTACTTGTCAGAAAAGCTTGGGTGGACTTTGTTCATTAGCCAAATGCCCAGCACTCCCCTTCCAAACTCTGCAAGTCTGTCACAGTTATGAGCCTTATGAACATAGGTGATTAATTGATTCCGATTTTTTTTATATACAAAAAACAAAAGAAGCATACATCTATGACCCTCAATATCCCTGTAACCGCCAGTGCATGCTGGGCACCATGGCCGCTGCAGCACCAGCCACAGCTGCCCTCACCTGTAGGACAAAGGTAAAGGGCATGTAACCCTGCAGCTGCCCCTCCATCCCAGGCAAGAGGTTACGTGGTAGACAGATGGCAGGCCTTCCAAGAAATAGAAGACCTCATCTTTCCTGTCTTACATTCACCCCAGTACTGCTTTCTGCAATTTCACATTTCTTCTCTCCCTCCTAAACATTTGCACAGTGCCCTCTGGAATTTCTACTTAGTGAACAGCCACTTGACTACATCATTGACCCCTTTGCACAAAATTCCCTTCTTTTTTCATATTATATAGTAAGCCTATGTGTTTCAGAAGACAACATTTCCCTTTGACACCTACAAGTGGAGGTTTTTATTCTTTCCCTGAGGTCAGGAAGTAGGAACAGAGTCCTTACCTCCTTAATCCCTTGTGTTTTTTATCCCATTGCACTCACTTTGCAAAATTGTCTTTCTTGGAGCTCATGGCCGTCCTGCTCTGAGCTCTCCCAGGCTCCAGGATTGCAGGCTCCTTGCAATCATCTACAGACCTTGAGGACACTCTGTCTCATTCACTGATGACCCTTCCACCTGGCTCACACTCGTCCTGTACATAATTTCTCTGGCTGTGATTCTAGGTGCATCGGTATCTATATGAAGATACCCTTACAACTCTGGCTTTCAAGTTTAATGACTTCCTAGACTAAAATGTCCTTCTCTTTGTTCTATGGCAACCGCTCTCCCCCACCATCAATTCCTGAGCCATTTCTTACCTAAATCATGAATCAAAACATTCCACTTTCCCCACAACCTTTTATAGTTCTTACGTACCCAAGTGCCTTCACAAAACTGCTTCAGTCTCACTGAGCCCTCATTTTTGACCCTTCTGCTTCCTCTGTATCCAAAAACACCATCATCATCCCTTCCAGTTAGCCCATCACTTAAATCATGCATTTGTAAATGTTCCATATTGCTTTGCTTCATATTTTCTTTGCACCCACTTATCAAGCCCCCAGTTCTCCTTGTGGAAAGTATACAGCTGAGCAGACTGGTGTGATAATACATTTAGAGTCATTACTCTCAACTATGCTTTTAATGCTGCCTCATAAATAGTTCTCTCTTCCCTTCTCCACAAAAACTTAAACACATACAGCTCCAATCTCATCAAACCTCCAGCCTCCACATGTAGCCCTTGCCCAGGAGATATTGTATTGAGAATGTCAAGACATCTGCTGGGGATGGCCTCAATAGTCCATCACCAGATCTACAGATCATCAGGGTCTACACCCAACTACTTCTCCAGTGGAGAAAGTGTTCCTCCCAGTAGAGCTCATTCTCTCTACAGGGGCTCCCTTCTGGAATCTTAGGCTGTCATTTATGTAGATTTTCTTACTGTATTGCTAACCTTCCCCTGTGTAGAGAATTCAGCCCTCCTCAGCATTAACATGCCGTTTCCCCCCCAAAAAAACAAAAAATAAAACAACAACAAGAAAAGATTTTCCTAGACATCACAGTCCACTCTAGCTGTTGCTTTCATTTTCTTTCCATCGTTATCCAGCTTATGAAAAGTTTGTTCTGTGTGCTGTTTATCTCATCTTGCTCTCCATGCTACTTTATCTCATTTATGGACCCATACCCTTAAAATAGGACTCCACCACCACCATGCAACAAAATCTTTCTAAAGTCACTAGTGATCTCTGTTGCAACATCCAGTGAGCAACTTTTGTTCTTGTCAGCATTGTACAGAGCTCCCCCTTCCTATTTGGTAAAATATTCTCTTCTGTTGTCTCCCACGATGTATGACCTTGATATTCCTTGCTCCCCCAGACAGTTTCACAGTTTTGTCAGCTCTCCTCCTCCCCTCTCATCTTCCTTCTTCTTCTTCTTCTTCTAGATCTTAGAAAATTATACTTTCCCAGGATTGTTCCTGGACTTTCTCTTCTCTCAGAACACCATCTTTAGGGGTCATTTCACATACCCCTTTATGTACCATTGCATGAATTCAGCCCAGACCACTCTTCAGAACTCTGTGTTGGTTTACTCAGCTGCTTACATGCCATCTCCGCTTGGATCTCTAAGCACATCAAACTTATCCAGCTCAAAACTGAAGATCTGGTATTTTTTCTAAATGATGATTCTTCCCCAATATATCTCACTGATGCAGTAACACAAACCAGGAACTTTGAGGAAATTTTGTTTGTTCGTCTCTTCATTTTATCGCTGATTCCTATTGAGTTTACCTCCTATGTCTCTCTAACCTGCCAACTTCTCTCCATTTCTATCATACATCCTGGTCCAGGCTATATTCTCCATTCAGCAAACAGGAGGGGTTATAGAAATACAATTCTAATAATGTCACTGGTTCCAATAATTTCAAACCAATAATTTCATTGGTTCCCATTGTTCTTCAGACAAAATTCAGAGTTCAAATCTGGCTCCTGCCTACCTTTTTAGCAAAAAACCTGCCTTTCTTTTTGATCCCTGAACCACCAGGTTCCATCTTATTTCAAGGACTTCACATGTGATAATTCCTCTGCTTGGAACCATTTCCCTCTTCTCACTGCAATCCCCTCCTACCTATATGACTAATCTTACTCTTTTTAGTCTTCATTTAATGACATATCTTCCTTGTGTATATACCCCTAAGTAGGAGGGGAATCAGCATCAACTTAGAAACCAGCAGGGGTGGTCCTTCCCTGTGTCCCCATACAATGGAGTTCTCCAGTCTGGCCCACCTGCTCTCTAAACCCTGCCCACGGAGTGAGGAATCCAAATGAGCCCCTGCCCAGCTGCCCTAGAGCCTGCTGCCAGGACTGCTGCCAAGCCATCCCCCACTCTAGAGGCTGGATTCACATCTCTGCTGTACTCACCCCTTGGGACAAGGGGCAGCTAAAAGAATCTGCTGTGTGCAGCATATGAGAAAGTAATGGAATGGCATTGAACTTTAGGGTATGGTATCTCCATACCTATGTATGAAGTCCTTTGTGCACAGTAGAAGGAAGCTAGGTCAAAAGGAAAAAGCGTTGGTGCAGGCCAAGGGTGCCGTGTGGTCTCATCAGCAGGCCGCATACTGGAGGGTGAGAGTGACCTGTAAGTGGACCGTCAAGTGGCTGAATTAAGCGGCATGGAACATGCCCTCCTCTCTAGTGTGAAATTAAAGAAATGTCCTAGAAAAGCATCTTTCATTCCTTCAAGCAGAACTTTTTACAGAAGGAAAAGAAGTTGAAAAATCCTCAATAGGGGCCAATAGTCCAGACTTAAAATATTTGGGACCAGGATAGACCAGTAGCAACAGAAAGGAGCTAGAGTGGGTAGATTTTCAGGACAATGAGATTAAAAAGATTGGTCTCAGCAAATGCTTAAATGTAAACAGAATGTACACCCCACGTTCAGGTAACTTAAAGTGCTATTTGCTGAATCATAAAGTACAATTCCTGTTTTACTGAGTGCTTTCTCATTACACGTTATATTCCTTAAGTTAATCTAGTGGCTAGATTCTGTATTAACTCTCAGTTCTGCAGATGGCTTGGAGGCCTATAAACAATTACCCAAGTTGAGTCCTCTAGCACTGAATACATGGATTAATGTTTCAGCAAACTAATTAAGGTAGAAGAGTTTTCAGCTGAATGTTACCCTAGAGGATTTTAAAGTAAAAGTCAGAAAAACTCATCACAATTTTTGCGTATAAACTTATAGTCAAAAGCAACTTCAGGGTAGAAAATAGAGATCGAGTTAATATCCCCAAAGTAAATGTATCCCTACTGAGAACCATCATTACTCAGAAGATGGAGACTTTGAGGGTCCAGGCGATACTAGGACGATGAGCCACAAAAGCTGTGAATCACCAAATGGCCAGCTAGTTGCCTGGAAGAGAGTTGCAATCTCCAAAGTCACATCCAGGGAAGTGGTGATTAAAACAAGGAAAAGTTCTTGATGAAAATATGAAACCTGAGATGACACCAGACTTCTCATTATTGGAACCCTCAATCAATTCAGGATTCCAATGCATAAAAAATTCTATACTCCAAACACATTTCAAGGAGACCCAAGGGTTTTGAAAAAAGAAAACCTTAAATTGTAGAAGAAATCACCCTGTCAAGAGCTAAGAACAATGAAGCTAATAACAATTAGAATCACTGATGTTTGAGAAAGGTTGCAGAGGGTTATTCTATAAAAGCAAGTTCAAAACATCATTTAGAACATCAAGATGACTAGTGGTAATTATGCTTATGCCTTTGCTGTTGTGTTTAGATTATTTCATGTATAAAGTAGCTGTACTGCTATCATATATGTGCAATTTTTAAACAATGTCCTCTTTTTGCAACTAATATGACAAGTTTCATTCTAGTATTAAATCGGATTTAGGAACATTACCCCCATCCCTTCTGATGGTATCTCTTAGTGATTCACCTACACACATTCCAACTGTTACTTTCTCTTGAGCTGGTCTGTCTACATGCCGTCATGTCTGCAGTGACCAATAACAGTGCATTTATATTTTTGATTAAGTTTCATTATCATGGAGACCCACCACAACTGATGACTTCAGTCAAATTTAGGATTAAAATATTCTAGAGTAGATCTATTGTCATGTGTAGGCTAATATCATAAATACTGTTTGCAGGGAGTGGTGTGTAATATTTCATCTAACTGAATGAAGTCAGTCAGCCTACCTAAATGGTGTCCCATTAGAACCTGTGAAACGTATGCCTCCATGGGTGGTGGCCTCCTGTTCTCTTACTAGACTCCAGTGTAGTGTGATTCTTAACACCATCTACCCCATGTCTGTCAACTAAACTGCAGCAGATGTGGCCCTAATCTCTCCCATGTGGAGGCAAATAGCATTTTATAAGTGTACTGAGGACTCGTGCATCTTATGCAACAGCACCTGGAAACTTTAATTTTCTCCACACAAAATACATGCAATATGGGTGTGAAATTATGGAAGGTTGTATTAAATCTCCAATTCTGGCACCTCATTAAACACTTTGCAGTGTATCCTCCACTTTAAAAAAGCAGACCACATGCATGAACGTGTATGCATGTGCACATGATCCTAAAATGTCCTGATGGATATTCATATGGAATTCCTCCTAATTTTAGTCACTTCAGTCTGAGACTACATTAGACAAGAGAAAAATGAATTGTGAGGTTAGGGTGAAAGATTTCACAGTATAATAAATACTCCTGTAATCAGAGGTCTTAGCAAGAATGATGCCACTTGTTTGCAATCTTGAATTCCAAAAGTGACTTCTTATTCTGAGAGAAAGGTCATAGTAACCCTTTGAAAATGCTTGTTCTCAACTAGCAGAGGCCAGCTCAACACATTTTTAACAAAATGGATCAGGGCCAAATGTATTGTCAAATTAATACCAGTTTCTTGTTAATGGAGCATAGACGGTGAAAATAGCACAATGAAGTTAAAGCAAATGTATTTGTAACCTTTGATGATTCTGCTCTTGTGCTTGATCGGAGAACAAGAATGAATGGAAATAACGCTGATGATTTTTCCCACCATTCTGCTCAATAAGTGCCCATCTTGAGTGAAGGTGAGAAGGGAGATCGAACCTGTTAATGCTGCAGTGGATCCTCCTTCTGCCTCTTAAATCATGATCAGTTTGCCCTTCTAAGGTCCCTCCATGCAAGTCAATCACTCAACTGAAGAAAAGGGATTTGGTGTAATTTTGGAGGAAAAACTGGTAAAACCTTCTCCTATATTACACCTTCCTGAGAGATCTTTAATGGTAATTTTGTCTGTATGCGTTTTTTACTTGAAGCATTGATTTTTAAAACAGTCTTCATGGAAAATGAGATCCACTTTGTAAAGATCCAATATAGCAGTACAGCTGGTTTATTATGATCTGGGTGACAACTGAATTCCTAGCACAAGAAAAAGAAAGGTTGAACATTCAGCCCCTTAAAGCTTCAACATGTTTTCTGAATGATCTAAATGGACTGATGATATGGTTTTTGTATTTTCATTAGATTTTTAAATCATAAAAGTAATACATGCTTAGCTTCAAAAACCTAGAAATCACAAAAAGCTTACACAGACACAGAATCAAAAATGTTACCATTTTTTGTAAGTCTGTTTCCAATATGATAATGTACTACACATATCACTGTATATATTGACCTTTTTCAAACAATAATATAACTTGAAAATTTGCTATCAGGAATATTTATCTTCAGTGTGATTTTCAACAACTCCCAATTGGTACATCTTAAGGACGCACTTAACCAATTTCCTGTTGTGCTCTAGGGTGTTAGTATTTCCATAATTTTATTTTAAATGATGAAATAAAGTCATATATTGACACCTCTTTAAAAATAAAATTTTAAAAAGGAAAAAACACTCTGGTATTTCTTTAGGACAAATTCTGGCAGTGAACTTGCTGGTTCACAGGGAATGGACATCACTTAGTCTGTTGATGTTTGCATTCCAGTGCCTTCCAGAGAGATTGTACTCATATCAGCAGTTTGAGTGTCCCTTTTCTACCATCCCCTTCAATCAGGGGCATTCTATTTATTTTAAATCATTGTCCATTGGATAGTCTGCCATAACTAGGAGGGTCCTGACCACATGACTTCAGAAAGACAATCAGTTTTAACCTTGTATTAGTCAAATAAGTTAACTGGTAAAACAAAAATACCAAAATCTCAGTGACTTCGCATAAAAAAAGTTTATCTCTTGCTGACACACCAGTTTGGTGCATGTGTTAGGTGAGCAACCAACCACACAGTTATTCAGGGACCACAGCTCTGTCCCTCTTTCTGTCTTGTAATGTCACCATCCAGTAGGGCACTCTCAGCCTTGGCTGGATCCTCTGCAGTGGCCAGCACTCATGGGAGGAGACAACTCCTACATGGGACAGTTTTATGGGCAAGGCCAGGAAATAACCAAACACACTGGCTCAATATTCCATTATGCAGAACCTAGTCTCAGGAGCACACTCAGCTTCAAAGAAGCTTCAGACATGGTCTAGTTGTGTGGCCCGGAAGAAAGACAGTATATTTGGCCGGTCTCTAACCATCTCTGTCACAAATATTAATATTTGCTTTTGTATACATCTAATTGGAGAGTTAGGTTTTTAAAAAGAGAATTTAGTCCGTTCACTGTGAGTTAGGGTAATCACTGATACACATGCGATTGTATGCCTTCCACTCTATGTTTATGTTCCATTACTTTCTTGCACGCATTTCCCCTTTATTTCTGTTGGTCAGATGACACTGTTACCTTTCCCCTTTATTAAGCTGAAACTGCTGCTATACTTTTCTATCTCAGTAACGGTTGCTGTAGTGTTAACAGGATTCATACAGTTGCCCCTGAACACATAACCTGTATTTCTCCACAATGGCTTTTGAAATACCCACTTCAAAACTTCTCCTCCCTGATACCGTATCTTTTATGATAAGAGTTTTCGCTCTGTCTTCCTCCCTCCCCTCTCCATTCAGGCCTTTATCTCCTCCTTATCACTACTTCCTTCTACTCCTAGATTTTAATGAAAATGTCTAGAAATTATCAGCATTTCTATGAAAGAATGAACCTTCTATTTCAAGAGTTATTATGCTAAATATTATTAGCTTTTGTATTCTAGCTATATTATAGAGTTATGATGAATAAATGAAGAGACCATCATGAGGTATCTGGCCAATTTTTATGTTAATGTCATTTTTTTAGTCCTTTCCTCAAATTAGGTAGGAGAGTGATGACACTTGGCTAAAAACAGAGTTTTTCCTTTGTAGTCCTCTTCTCTGAAACTGTATATTCCATACCACTTCTTGTAGCTTCTAGTCTTACAGATGAAGAATGTATGCTCTTTTCTCCTCTGTGGGAACTTGTTCTTTTTGTCTTGGCATTATTGACCTATTAGGCTGGGTAATTCTTTGTTGTGGAGACTGTCCTGTGGATTGTGACATGTTCAGCAGTAGTTGCTAGTACCCTCCACCCAGTACATGCTGAGACCACCATCCGTTCCCCCTGAGTTGTGATAACAAAAAATGTCTCCAGATACTGTCAGATGTCCCCTGGGGCACAAAATCATCCCCAGCTTAAAACCACTGGTCTAAAATTTTGTAAAACTTGTTTTTATCTGAAGTTCAAGAAATTCTACCAGGATGAACCTAATTATGTGGTTCTTTATAAATTTATTTATACATCCTTCAGTTTATGTGAACCCTTTAACAAGGATCTCTCCCTGTAGACTGGGGCTTAAGGCTGACTGTGAGGCTCAGATGGAAGCTCTTGAAGAAAGACAGTCTGTACTGCTGTCTGTCACAGTGTCCCAGACGTGAAGACGTGAAAGCCTCAGCCTCAGGCTCCGTCCATCTTGGCCTTTGTGGGGTTATCATACTCACAAAATTCATGTAAGGTCAAAGATAACCGTCTCCCCAGACCAGCATAGTCCCCGCCAAGCTGGAAGCAGCTCTAGCTCCTAAGATTTCACCGAAACCAGTACTCCTGTTGCTGTAGCTACTTGCCCATAGAAAGAAAAATCCTTCCAGAGTTAGTGGGAGAGGGTAAGGAAGTTTATATTTAGGTGTTCCCAAAGCCACATTCAGAACTTACTTTAAAAGACTCCCTTTTGAAAATATTGAAGAATTTGCTGAAAATTTGGGAGAGGCTTGGTGAAGAGAATATTCCATGTATGAAACTTGCCTCAATTTAAATGACTATATGGTAAAATTAAGCACAAAGAAAAATGAGATCAAATTAGTTGGCCAGTGATAATAATTATTTTAAAATTCCACGTAGCTCAATCAGTAGTGGTTTTCAAGCCAGTATGAAAATAATAAAGATTTCAGTATTATATATAAGATCTCTCTCTAGTATTGAAAATTCTTTCAAAGGTGTGTGTGTGTACACAGAGTCCACTGACACTGTGTACCATGAAAAAAATAACTACAGAACTAGAGATAAAGAGGACATGTCATTACAAGATAGAGTAAGAATTTAAATAGAACCAAAAGGAATCACTAGTATAAAAAAGTCTGTTCCAAAGGAATGATTTTCTGGGGTTATACATTAAATATCCTCAAATAGGTACTAAATGAAAGAAGAATAGTTTTATAATACATAATATAAGTCTAAGTGCAAAGGACAGAATTTCTCATTTATCAGCGACAAAGGCGAATAGAAAGTCCGACCTGAGTCTTATCAGATTTGCCCTTAGCAGACTAAGCAAGGAACAACTACAAATATCAAAGGCAGGAACCACAACAAGACAACCTTGCTGCGTTTGTCTGACTGGTAATCAGATCAACCTACAAAGATTTTTTTTTAGTGATTTCGTTTCAGAAAGATTTCATAAGTAACACTCTTTGGCATGTTCTTATCCTTTTAGCAATCATTGAGAGCTTTCAAATGAGTAAGAAAATACCTGCCTCAAAACTCAGACTAGCTTTTTTTTTAAACAACTCTTGCAGTCATTTCTATCTTCAAATAACAGAGAAATCAGCTTTAGATGAATGGAACTTGAACAGTAGCAGAAAGGACGCACAACTCTCCCAGGCATATGTCACAGCTTGAAGGGAACGGGAAAGGAGACATTTACACAGAGAAAACGCCACCTCCTCCTCTCCTCCGGAAGTGGAATCTGACTGCTCACACACAGAGCCAAGTTAAAGTGAAGTAGGTGGAATTTCCTTGAAAGTCATTCTAGCAACTGCTCCCTGTGGACAGGTGGGCCTCCCCACTAGCAGTTCACAACCAGAGTAGGTCCTGAATCCAGAAACCTGGCCACCAGCTTTCCTCTCTCCTCCAGACAGTGATATACTCCCTTGCTCATTTTAGCCATTTCACCAAACACCATAAGCCAAACTGCACGGTGCTTCCACAAACATGACCTCGTGAGTTACACAGATCAGTGCAGGCAGAGACACTGTACAACAGCCATGAGGTCTTGCCCATGTTATTGAGCCTTCGTGTGTCACGTGTACATACTATCACTATCCCCCAGGAGATTCCAAGGACTAGAGGTGATGCAGTAAAATGCCTGTCAGAGCGGTCAGCAGCTTGTTTAAGTGGTTGTTGCTTTTGTTTTTGTGACGGTTATTATTACTGTTAATAAGAACTTCACCGTGTAAGTAATAAAACTAGGACACCTACTGACCCCCCCGACCCATCACCAGATAGATGATATCAGAGCACTAAGTCAGGCTAAACCTTCTCAACTCCAACCCCTGTAGTGCTCTGTCCACAACCCCATGTAGACTCTCAGTGGTAAAAAAGACTTTAAACATCTATGAACTTGAGTTAAATCAGTACACAGAGCCCAGCAGTCCTCCCATGGCATACAGTTGGAGTATAATGCACCTTATAAAGAGAGTATGTAGTTCGAGCTGCTGTGGCAGAACACCGTAGGCTGAGTGGCTTAAATGACGTGTATTTCTCACAGTTCTGGAGGCCGGGAAGATCAGGATCAAGGTAGGGGCAGATCACCAGTGTCTGGTAAGGGCTGGCTTCCTGGTTTGCAGATGGCTGTCTTCCTGCTGCGTCCTCCCATGGCTGAGAAAGCCAGCCAGCTCTCTGGCCTCTTCCTATAAGGCATTAATCCCGTTCACAGGGTCACCACTCTCATGACCTAATTACCTTCCAAAGGCGCCACTCACACAAATATATGAATTCTGGGGCAACAAAATATTCAGTCCATTGTAGAGAGTAAAGAATAAAACAGTTTGGCCATTTGGGGTATTTTGCAGAAGAAAGTAGGTGTGGAACACTGAAACCTGCCTTTGTGATTTGACATAAAGCACAAGTGTGAATCTGAGCTTCACTGGTGCATATCCGTCAACACCAGTTATTCTGCAGTTTCTTAGTTACCTCTGCCTCCTGCATTTGACCTATTTTATCTTAGAGTTTTCCATTGTGAAGGGTAATCCTCTGTGCAGTAGCTAGAATTTCTTGGTAGACAAAAATACAATAATATTACAGTTAGAAAATGCAGGATTTGGTCAGAAAGAAGCAAAGGATAAAGGAATTAGTTATCAACCCTGTTTCCAACATCCAACACTCTCCAGCCTTATAAAAACACAGTGCCATGGGAGGGCTCCAAGATGTCCAGTCCCCGTCAGTCATGAAATGAGCTTGCCAGCAGGGCTGACCTTCCCTCAAACATACATGCACAATAAGGACATTACTGGAGGCACGCAGAGACAAACAGGACTTTTCCTCGAAAGCAGACAATTTTCTGTCAAGAATCTTCTCATAGAAAAGCGCCTGGGCAACCCCTGCTATTTTTATCTCCTGAGGCTTAACTTAGTACAAATAAATTAGAACCATCGATTAAAAAGGGGTGGGGTGAAGGGGGCACAGGGAAAACCAATTACACATTCATAGAGACAAAATTGCAGAAATTATGAAGATGAGCAACCTTAAAAAAGTTTTCAGCATTTTTATGCAGCCTACATTCATTCTTTAAATTATACAAATGTACTTAATAAAATCAGAATTCACTTAAATGTACATACCCCATCACCCCATCGCTCCAGGCGCATAGCTCTCCAGGTCTACGTTTACTCGTTTTCCTGCTAATCGGTGAAGGTAACTTTTTAACCTCCCCAGTTTTGGAAAATAAAGAGAGCCCTAAACCAAAGCAAAAAATGTCTTCTACTGAGCTGTGCCAGGAAACCAAAATGAATTGCGCTGCCATTTGAAAGTTAATAGTGAAAGAAAGAAATAAAGTTACTTTCCATCAATCAGAGATCTCTTCATGAAGATATTTGTCCAAATTGCCCTACCATCTGGTTTCAAAGCTTTGCAAAAGGAAACCACCTAATATTTACGATATTATCTTAGTATCTTACATATTAGGATATACATCTCATATCTTCTTATCTAATATACGAAGATACATTTGTTTGTAATGCTTTTGATAAGAAATGACAAGAGGAAAAAAGAATGAAAAAGGAAGGAGGAAAAGAAGGAAAGGAAAAAATATATATATATATAGGCTCTCACTAAGTTGCACTAAGTCATAGCAAAATGATTTTAAATTAATGTTTTCCTAACAAGTACTTAATAAAGAAATAGGTTTGAATGACTTTCATGTATTTTAAACACTGTGACTCTGCAATTCAAATTCAAACTGAAATTCTCTATGTTTCAAAATATATGTCTAGTCATTAGCATGAGTTTGCAACAGTATAATCCACTTCTATAAAACTGCACAAAGAAGTAAAACATGACTCAGTGCCTTTGTTTATATTATCAATTTCTTGGCTATAAATGTCCTCATTTCCTACAGTGAGCAGAGCTAAATGTTATCCTGCTCTGCCTAATTACCACCAAACCCCAATTAGAAGAGTTCAAATCCACTGCCTAGTGCTGTATGATATATTCATGGTACTGTCAATATAGACTATGAGTTATGTATGTTCTAGGTATGATTTATAATAGTGATCAAAACTTTCATTACAGTGGCCCATAAAATATTAGCTTATAGTCACTGGAATGCAGTTTTCGTCATTTTCTTCCTGTGACCATAGATCAGTTATGTGAGCACAGCATCATACTGGAGAAGATAAAATGCAGTTAAGTAAAAATGGCATGGCTAATTCCCTTTGGGAGCTCATATTTAAAATGGAAATACAAGCTTACCCCTGAGAAAAGACAAGAGGAAATGGGCTTAAATTTATAGAAGGAGGGGACAAAGCATTTTTCCTCCTGCTCATACCCTCCCACTCTACCCTCAAGGTTGCTAACTGCAGGTGAACAGCAGAAAAGAGTGAAGAAAATGAAGACATTATGTAGCTGACCATGATCTTACCACTATGTGGAAAAAAAAAAAAAAGAACTGCACATCTGCCTCACTCTCTCTTCTTCATTTAGACTTTTGTAAGGACCATTGAGGCTGCACCAAGAAAAGTTTAAATGAAAAGATTCATTATCTATTACTTTAAAACAAAGTTAGGAGATTAATTGCTAATAATGGTCGGAAGGCTCTGCTAGAGGTCGTAACAATAGAGCCCTAGATACAGTGAATAATAAGGCAGTCGTTGATTTGTTTGGAATAGCACTCCATCAGCTTTGCAGTCACCTCATTACTGGCTTCCGGGTCCCAGCTCATCCTTCATCTCTTCTAGTGAGATCATTCAAACTAAACCAAACCAAATTGCTTCCAACGTAATGTGCTTGGAATACCCTCAAAGTGTCAGAAATCTAGGCAAAATACTTAGTATAGAAAAATTTTTTTCTTAAAGACCAAGGTGAAGATGTGGAAACATCACCATCTAGATTAATCTCAGCTCCACCGATTTTAATGGTAGCTGTAGGAACTTAAGGAAGTTTCTTAATGATTTTGTGAAAGTTTCTCCTCACCTAAAAAAAGATGTCTTATTTTTGAGAATTGGGGTAATGGATATAAACCACTTAAAAGTAGTAATCATAGCAAAGAAAAATACTGAAAAGAGGAAAAAAAATGTCTTAGGACAAAGCTTTGAAAGAACTAAGCAGAACAGAGAAGGAAAAAAACAGCCAAGATTAATAATTGGGGAGAGAGAATGGAGTCAGAGAAGTAAAGAATAGGAAGGTTAAAGGAAAATCATGATTAAAAACTTACGAGATTAATGATTAAAGAATTATGAGATAAATAGAGAATTTATGGCAGAGTAAAAACCAAGCAAATGCCTTTATTTGAGATTAGAAGTAAATTCCCAAACATCTTAGAGCAAATATTTCTATACGTATTTAGTTTATATTTTATATGAAAGTCTTGTCTCCCCAATAAGGAATTGAGGAACATATTTTACATTTCTTTATATTTCCATCCACATCCAACATTGCATAGTCACCAAAAAGGTCTATGAAAATTATGCAGTAAAGATAGTAGTTGAAAAGGACCACAAATGCACAAGAAATCATGCAGCCTTAGGTGAGGTGTTTTTACAGAAAAGTAAAGGAGATCGTGAACAAAGGGTCATTGAGATTTCTCCAGACAAAGGAAATGGATGTAGAAATCCGGCAGCAGAGGGGCAGGTTGGAAATCCAGAGTGTACGTGTAGAGTTTAAGGAAGAGGACGCAGCAGGGAGATGTAGGAAAGCACCAGGCTAAATACGTGGGTCTGGAATGCAGACAGATGTAGGTTCTGAACTCAGCTTCACAGGCAAGTTTAGATGAACACTTTTCTAAGCCTCAGTTTCCTTAATTCAAAATTGGGCCTAATCTTACTTACCTTAATGGGAGATGGTGAGGTTAAAAGAACTTTCTGAAATTTAATAATTCCTCACAGTGCCTGGGGCAGAGTGTATACTCTCTAGATGATAGCCATCACTGTCATAATTATCATAAGCATCACCACAATTAATGCTCAGTCCAGGATGCAGGGAGGAAATAGAAAATGAACATATGAAGGGAAAGTGGACCATAGAGAAAAATCTTTGCCTTCAGAGAAGAGTATAAAGTTACTACTGCAGGGAGAAGGGGGGACTGGAGGAAGATGAGCTTGGGAGCAAAGGAGATGACAGCTTGCTGCACCCCCAGCTTTGCCTTGTGTGCAGTGACTCGGCGAGGAGAGAGAAGGTGCTTGTGTAGGCATTGCAGGGCGCTGGACTGAGCAAAGGCAGAAACACTGGGTGATAAGCAACTTGATAAGCCTGGCTCAAGGTACAGAGCTGGAGAGGGCAAGTGCTAAAGGGCTACCTCTGAGTTCTGAGCATCAGTAGCAGAAGGATGATGAGGACAAGACTCAAAGAAGGTGGGAAATGTGATTTTCACTGTGGTTTCATTTCCCTAACCCCTTTTTAAAAAATCTGTGCTAGGTAGAGATTTTTCTCCTTGATTGTAAAGCATTAGAGCAGAGAGGAATATTAACATTAACTCATTTTTTAATGGATAAAAAACTCTCATTATGAAAGTAAAATTTTTAAAAATCATAAAATACTTGTATTTCAAGGTGAAATTAAAGAAAACTGAGAAATTAATTTGGGGAGAAAGGAAAGGGAAGAGGAAATGTAATGCATAAATCTGAGAAGAAATAAAGAGAAGATAGAATTAGATGATATCCTCACGTGTTTAATTTCTAACAGTCCTTTCCTGTACTTTAATAAATATGCAAATATATAAAATGCACTGTTTTGAATATAACTTCTTTAGACTATCATGTTTTCTCCTATTTTTTTGCATTAAAAATTTTTTTTCATGAATTTTAAAAGGTGCGTAATGACAGCTTAAATCAAGTTGGGGGAAAAAACACTAATTTTTTATTTGTTGCTATAAACTCAAGGTACAGAGAACCAGGGGAAGTAGTTTGAACATAGCAAGTTGTTGTGTCATTATATATTTAGTATCTTTTTGCACTAATTGAGTTATCTGGAAGCATATACATTATTCATTTTCTGGAGAGTTGGGCTGACTTATCAACACAGCCTCTTCTGCTATGACTTTTTAGTGTAAATAAAAGAACCCAGATTCCCTCAAAACTGAGCCCCATTTGCATGACATTTCACATTCACATACATCTCATTAACTAGGGAAAAGGCTTGATCTGAACTCAGCTGCCCAAGTACCTACATCCCAATTACAGTTTTCTACTTGTCTTCCAGTATGCTGCTGTTACAGTTGAACAAAAGAGAACACTTTACATATTTTTTCCGAGAGTTTATAAGCAGCATTGGATACACAACGTAACCTAGAGACTTCACAATGAAACATGAAAGGTTTTATGGAAAGAAGAAACTTTTACTTAATTTTATTAGACAAATTGTCTTAAATAAGAAATGTTTTTGAACTCTTAAAGTCTAACCCATCCCAGAGAGCAGAGTGGTGTTGATTCAAGAATCTTGTGGAAGGGAGGGGAGAGGCTATTTTCCTTTCTTTTAAGAGTTATTCTCAGCATTGAAACTTTCACACCAGGGAGACTTGAGTCAGGACAAACTGTAGACGTGAATGGGAAGGTGTCTTGTGTACAAAGCATCTTTTTGTTTATTACTTTCCGTAATGTTATCCTCTGAGTAGAGGCCTGTGAGAGAAGGTGGGTAAGAGGATCTTATCTCCCAGTTGGTTAGGAGTCACTGTTCTAGACTGTGTGCTCTTTGAGGACAGAACATCCTTGACTCTATGATCTACTGTCAGTATTTAATCTAGAAATAGCTATCCCATAAGTACCCAACATATGTTTTGTTGCTAAACGATGTCAATACAGAGAATTAAAGAGTATAACACACAGGTCCGGGAACTTTTAATGTAAAGGGCCAAATAGTAAGTATTTTAGATTTTGTGAGCCATATGGTCTATGCTGCAGTCACTCGATTCTTGTAGTGTTAAAGAAGCCTTAGACATTATGTAAATAAAAGGGTATGGCTGTGTTCCAAGAAAATTTTACTTACATAAACAACCTGAGGGCAAAATTTGGTCTGTGGGCTACTGTTGGAGGACCTCTGGTTTAACATATACAAATGATGGTCAGTTAGACCTTATCAGTCTAAAAGCAAGAGACCAGTTCATAGGTGGTTTAGGATAGAAGTCTTCAAGGTCAGGGTCAGGACTGAAATCAAAGGGCTAATGCCACAGAGCTTTGTGGAACCTGAAGAATAACTCCCAGTAAAGGCTTCTCTGATATTTTACCTAAAAGCTCCAAATTCTTGACTGCTAGAGTCTCCTGTCAAGGGCTGACAGAGGTTATCAGCAGGATTCCCTCCCTGGGCAGGGTTCAGTGAGTCTTTTTTCAGACATTCCTCAATGATCTGGATGGCTGACTTTCCAGTTAATTTTTAGATTATAAGAAATTGGAAAATGAAACAAATCCATGCTATTAGCCAAAATCTCTGTGATACCAACATATTGTACTTTTAACAATTCCCCCGGGAAAATGAAAAAAGAAAACAGGCATAAGGGTGATGGAAAAGGTATTCTACTTTATGAGCAATTATTGTTAGGATCTGAGCCATGTTAATGCTGTTCATATCTGTGCTCACATAATTCTCATTATAAGTGTGAGATAATCAATTTCCCTGTCTCAGGTGAGGAAAAAAAAGATTCAGAAGTGTTGAGAAACCTAGCCACACTGGTAAGAGGCAACAGGCTTTAAGCCTAGATTTGCCGTGTCCCGTCATTCTTCCACACCTTTCCGCTGCTCTCTCCACTTCCCGAACGCTGGCAGTATTCCTCCTCCTAACCTCTCAGGGTACACAGAATTACAAGGTAGCAAGACTGAGTGACTAGAGTGAGGCCAGAATGATGCTTCTAATATGGTTACAGGGAAGGTGTATCCATGGAGGTCTTATTTGGGCTGAAACTGGAATGATGAGAAGACTGTTGTACAAAACTCTGAGAGACAGGTTAGAGGAAACAGCAAGTTGAAAGCCCCAGGGCAGTAAAGTACTTTGCCTACTTGAGGAATACAAAAGTCAGTTCACTGCAGGACAGAACAAAGGCCACTGTGGTCAGGCCACAACAAACTAGGAAAACAAGACACCCAAAGATGTCAGATCTTGTAGAGTCTTACACGCCATGGTAAAGAGTTTGGATTTTATTCTAAGGGCAATAGGAAGTTATTAGAGGAGTGTGCTAGAATCTAACTTGACTTTTTAAAATATTATTCAGAGGATTGTGTAGAAATAGATTGTGAGGCAGTGAGCATGGAAGAAAGGGCAGTATCTAAGGGAGGGTTTATGGGGTATTGGAAGAGTTAAATATTTGGATTCAGCATATACTGTTAAGAATTCGTTGATGTTTTAATGTTGGAGGTGACGGTGAAAAATTAAAGGTTATTGCCAAACTTTTTATTTAACCAAACAACACAACTAGGAATGAACAAATTTGGGGCAATGGAAAAATTCAAAGTTGATGTGTCTATTGTGGAGCCAAGTGAAGAGTGTAAGCACATTGTTGTACATAAATTTTAGAGCTCAGGATGATGGAAGGGTGGAGATAGAGATGGAGAGATGGTAAATGGATGGATAGATAGGTAGGTAGATAGATAGATAGATAGATAGATAGATAGATAGATAGATAGATAGATAGATAGATGAATGGATGTAGAAGTAGACATGGGAGTGGAGGAGAGAAACATTTGGAAATCAGTAGAACTAGATCATCATGAAAGAATTAACAAAGAAGAGATCCTATCACTGATTTCTAAGACACTCAAAAATGAGAATCAGGTACAAAGGAGGGAACCATGCTTCTGTTGAGAGTAGTCACTATTGCAGATATGCCAATGTATCCTGAATTAATCCATGTTTTCAAACACACACTTGGCAGAAAATGTGACATTTATAGAGGACCACGAGTTAAACACTAGTGAGAAAGGCATGAATGTCCACTCAACACTGGGTTACAAAGGAGAAGGAACAGTTCAGGCATAAAATGTTTACAATGGCAACAGAAGTAGAATTTGAAGACACCAGTACTCAATACTCAAAGTAGAACAATAATTTAGGAGCTTGATACAGTAATGCAGTGCCTTCAGTGGTCACCAATGACACCTACTTTCCCGGGTCTCCTCCTCTCTCTGATTGGCCCTTATTAGCCTTTGAAGTCATCCTTCTTCCATCTGCCTGTCATGACATATCACTATCCCCTGTGAGGCCACGTTTGGCTTTCTTCTAATTCACTATGCTCTCCCTGTAGCAATCTCATGCAAGTCCAAAGCCACAATGACCACAGGTATGCCAGTGATGACCAAACCACCTTGACCACAGCCCCATTTCTTCCCCTGAGTTCCAAGCTCACATTTCAGATTGTCTACCCCATCAGAGCTGTTGCATTTCAGATGGAACATATCCAAAGCCAATTTCCTTGTTTTCCATCCACAGCCTACTCTGTCTTTAACATTCTCTCTATTAGCCAGTGGTATCCCCTACTACCTCAGCAACCAGGCTAGAAATATGAGGACCATCTTTGAATTTTCAATTTCCCTTCCCTCCCACATCCAGTCTGAGACCAAATCCTGTCAGTTATACTCCCACCATTCTCAAATCTATCTTTCCTCCCTATTCCCGTGGCTGTTGCAAATTCTTCATCATCTTTTGCCTAGATTATTTAAAGTTTTCTGACTCTTCACAGGGTGAGCTTTCTGCAAAGAAATCCGTCCGTATTTCTCCCTTGCTTATAACCCTTTAGTGGCCCTTTCATGGGCTCTGGCAGTATTTCTCAAATGTATTTCCATAGCTGTGGTCTCAGGAGTCCTGGACTTCTTTATTGATTTACAAGTTGTGCACTTTTTCAATGATAATCCAAAGCATAAACATAAGCATAAATGCAGGTGCATATTGCAGACAGTAAAGATGACACAGCTGTGCCACAAGATTCCAGCACCTGCCTGTCAGTGTCCATAGACTCATTAGCAAGCAGTGACACGCCAGTCATTGTTGTGGCTAAGAAACAAAGAAAAAAGTCATAGAGGAACTTAATTTCTCAACCCCAAATGGCATATCCCTGTGGTGTATACACAAAGATGTCCCTTTGGTTTAAAGAGAGGGACATGGTAAGCAAATTGAGCCCCAGCATGGCACATGTTAGTGTCAGTGAAAGCAGGACAGAATGAAACTCCAGTACCAAAGCAATCAAGACCATGTCTACATTAAAGCAGTGTTTTTGTTAGAGAGATAAGTAACATGCCTCCAACTTTGAATTGTAATAGTTTTACAGTTCTATTTATTTTTAACTTGTAATTTTGTTTTAGTTGTATAAGTGCTTTCTACATAAGGAGTTTGTACTTGGTTTTATATGTGTACATATGTAAGTAAGAATATGGTAAAAATAATTGAAGTGAACAATGTAAGTCACAAGAGCTATTTTCCTTTAAAAGGCATTCATATGTTACTCAAGTTTAAGAAATGCTGGTATATAAGCTCAAGTCCAAATGCTTATGTATGTATGTTAACAAGTTCCTCCATGATCCAGCCACCCTCACTTCCCACTGCTCAGTGTACCCTATGGTTCAACCAGTTCCAGCAGCCTACTTTGTCTAAATTGTCTTTGCTTTAATGTGCCTGGTGTTTTGCAGTTTAGATTCCTCTGTTTAATTCAAATTCCATCTTATAAATTGACAATATTTTGATTCTTTTTCATTTCTTCCATCTTCAACCCCCATCAACCAGGTAAATGCAAGTATTGCTTCCAAAGTCTTTCTCAAGGACACCACACGTCTATTACAGCACTTACCATATGTACTGTAATTATTGATTTACATGTCTGCCTTTTTTCTTGAGGTCTGAAGCAGCTTGAAGTTAGGAATTTTATTTTATTCATATTTGCATTACTAGTCCCTGGTTCATTTCCCAACTTACAGAAGCCACTCAATAAATAATTATTCTATAGATGAATGAAAATATAAATGAATGGATAGGTGGATGGATGGATGGACAGATGGATGGATGGATGGGTGGGTGGATGAATGAGTTGGTGAATGGACTGATAAATAGATGAATGACTAAACGGACACATGAAAGGATACTGTCACTTCAGAGTACAACATATTTTATTTATTTTTTCCTTTTTTATTGAAGTATTTCCAGTTTACATTGTTATATTCATCACTGGTGTACAACATAATATTTCAGTCATACGTATACATAGATATATTCCTTTTCATATTATTTTTCATTATAGGTTACTACAAGATATTGAATATAGTTCCCTGTGCTATATGGTATAAACTTGTTGTCTATTTTATATATACAAGTTAGTATCTGAAAATCTCAAACTCCTAATTTATCCCTTCCCACCCCCTTTCCCCCACTGGTAACCATAATTTGTTTTCTAAGTCTGTGAGTCTTTTCCTGTTTACGATATATTTTAAATTAAAGACAACTGAGAAATCACTGCCCTTCCTAATAACACTCAGTTTCTTCAGACTTCATGTTGCAACAGTATTCTTGTTATCACAAGGTCTTCATATGTAAAGTATGAGCTGTAATCTACCTTGAAGATATTTACACACATATATCAACACATCTGGAAAGCTATGATACTTTAACCTGAATAGATCTCTGTTGCTTAAGATATAAAAAAACCTTGCTGTACCCCAGAAATGGACACATTGTAAACTGACTACACTTCAGTTAAAAAAAAAAAAGATATGGAAAACTTTTGATGATCAATTTAAATCTTAAACCATGTGTTATTAAAAGTTTTATCTCATCTTCAGGTCAAAATATTATTAACCCTTTACATTATATTTACTATTATTTTTCCTCCTGATGAAATTATAAGGGGAGGAATTAGCTACATACTTGATATCCCACTTCAAATAGAATTCATGAAAGTTAATGTGTTAAAAATGACAATCCATAGGAGCAGTGTAGTTTAATTTGAACAAATAATCCTATGGGTAGCTGAACTTTACTCCTCAGACTCATAAACGCACGTAGATGAGCTACTAAGTACCACTGGAGGCCAAATGAGTACTAGTTGTTCTTTGGTTAATTTGTGCTTTGAAACTGCTCTTCTGTTTCGCAACTTTTTGTATGGTTTTGGCCCCTTATTTGTGTTTGTTTGAGAAATTTGGGTATAAGCAATAAGTTTACAAGTAAGAATTGATATTTCCAGGTTTGTAACATTTCTATTTGCATTTTAGCCATAACACCAAAAATATATATTACACATGGTATACAAAACGGTATCATTGAAAAAAATGTATTTTATACTAGTTTATTTTTTTATGTAATATTGACTCCTCCCTTGACATTCAGAGAACTTTAAGTATAGCAGGCAAAAGAAGATAGAAAAAAATAAGGAATATTGCAATAGAACCCAGTAAAAATTTATCTAAGCATAAAGATTGATGTAATGAGGAGTATTAATTATACTAACTTATGTTGTTAACAGTGTGAGATTGTTAGTAAAGGAAAAATTCTGTGTAAATTAAACATTTTCTTCTTTTATCCCTTTACCCAGTGGTAGCCATTGCTTCCTTGAAGAAATAGACACAACCACTGAGTTTTAGGAGCAGTACAATGGATCAGGAACAATCGTAGTTAATCCCTTTGTGTTTTCTGATAAGTTGTGAAATTGACATGGTAGAGCTTAACTGTACATTTATTCTAAACAATAACTAAATTAATTCACTGATGGCAATTTTTCAGGGCAAGAAGTCTCCATAAACATTGGCTCAAGTAAATTGAAGGAGAGGGCAAGCTAGTGTCATCGAGAAGGAAATCATGCTGTTATTCTTAGTTTGCCAAGCGAAAATGAAATGGAAGTAGCACAAATGTGTCTGTTACGGCAATTTGTGAAGGTCACACAATTAGTAACTTATTGAACTTAGATTAGAAGCAAGATCTGCCTCATCACATATTCAGGCAATTTCCATTATACTGTAGTGTGAATTCCAGTCTCATTAACAAGCAACACATGCATGTAACCTTTGTCTAAAAATGCTCTTGTCATGGAAAATCCTGGTAATTTTATTTGCAGGAGGGCTGGCAAGGAATGATCTAAGAATCCTATTTCTCTTTGTGTGGATCCCAGCTAAGAACCCTTGAGCACATTCATTTTCCTTGGCTATCTCAAAGCTATCCACTTAGAAAAAAAAAATAATATTTTAAGAAAAAGCTAAACTATTGGAAAATTAATTAGAAAGTTTTTGATATTCAATATAAATTTGAAATCAGAGCCTCATAACATTGTTATGCATCCCACAAATATTACTCCAATTATTAGAAAAAACAAAAAGCAAGAAATTTTCCAATTTCTAAGCCCATTTTACCTCTGAACCTACCTTGGCCAAGCTCTTCACTCTCAAATATCCTCAGACTTAGGCTGTTTGTATGCCTGTTCCACGAAGTGTTCCTCCTTTGTCATTTACCAGCTATTCTGTTCTTAGCTTCCCTACATCTTTCCCTAGATCTTGAGAGCCTCTGATCTTGAGAGCCTCTCCATTTCCTCCTAGCAATATTCTATCCGTTAGAAAATATTTTCTCTTTCAGTAAAGTTGAAGGAAAAACTAAATCTCCATCCTTCTCAGTTTGTCTGTTGAGCTGCTTTTCTGGTTCAGGCACAATAAACTGCACTGGATTAAACTGTTATTAAGCAGAGCTTATAAACACAAATGCCCTCTTTGGGAGAGGAGGTAAAGAAAGGCTTACCACATCTTTCTACATGGGTATGCCTTTTCTTTCTCTTAAAAAGTGGCCATTTTCCAAATCAAGGAAAGGACACAGAGAATCTGAGGGTCCCCAGAGCTATCATGAATTATTGGGCACAGGACTTTTCATTAGGGTGAACATTCTGTTTACGTATCCTAAAGGCAACTTAAACCTGATTTACTTAATACGGCATAATATGGGATGTTGAAATAATAAATCCAGTGGTAGTTGGCTTCCCTAGTGAAAAACCTATTTGAAGATGGATTTGCCGTCTTATTCACATTTGTATTCCCAATACTTTAAAAGGATCCTGGAATATAAGAGGTACGAAATAAATATGAATTAGAAGAAACTTTGACTCATACATGGCTAATGGGTCCTTTAACTACATGATATTTTAACAGTGAGGGAGGAAGAGATTTTTACAGGTTTCAAATGAAAATCTAGAAAATTGGTGTTGATGATTTGATGGCCAGATGTGGTCCTTTTTTCTTAATGCTATTCTGTCTTCCACCCTCCCCTTTTCTTTTTTAAGTCACTTGAACTGAACTCTTACACCATTGCCACAGGGCGAGTCTAGTGTGTAAGAAATGTAGGTGTCCGTAATTTGAAAGAGGCAGACAAGCCCTAGTTGATGCCAGGTGCCAACTACTCTGTACTCGATGATCGTTGTGCTGGTTTTCCCTCCTTACCTCACTGAAGCTCTTACTGTTAGAGAACTTTTTATTAAACAGAAATGTTTCCAGGAGGCCAAATAAATGTTGGACTATTGAAAAGGAAGCTGTCTTCCTACCTCCTGTGCGTTAACACAACAGAGAGCATTCATTCATCAAGCCAGCCCTGGGAGGATAAAATGTGGAAGAGTTCAGTTTCAACAAGGTTCTTGAGGAAGAGAATGGGAATGGCTGAATAAACACTAAGCTTCAAGGGCAGACTAACTGCCTTTGTCTGAGGCTTTGGTTGTCATCTCTAGGATGGTTGAAGCCGGTAGGTTAGAAGGATGAAGGGCAAAGGCAGAGACAGATGACAAAGATAAAGGGAGACCCAGACCTCCCTGAGAAGGGTTTTTAAGTGCGGCCATCTTGTCTGAGATTTATATTAAAAAAAACTATGTATACTTTTACTGTAAGTAACTACGTATGTTTTTTAATGATATCTTTTGAAAGGGAAGAGTGTTGGTTATGAGAAAATCCCAATCACAAGGCACAGTCTCTCAGACTCCACAGCATACATTTTAAACCCTGGCGGAGATTTGTTAGATGCCTAAAACCAAAAAGACTATTACAAAGAGTTTTTCAAAACAACAAAAAGCAAGCCTGAGTCTTCCCTAGAATAGAACTTTGTTCTTCCGCCTAGAGCAAATGTTTCAGCTGAATTACTTTCGGGACTTTATAAGGTGTTGACACGACTTCTGGTTTCACGTCGTAAATGTGCCACCCTAATAATCCCTGTTTAATTACTGTTTATTACAAATGAATTCTCTCAGCATTCCGGCGTGGCACTTTTCATTTTTCTGTCAGTGAAGTTTCTCTGGCAGAACTTTTGCCCCCAGCTACCAATGATATGATCCCAAGCATGCTCTGATCCAGAGACCTTGGGGAAAAGCACCTGGAATGCTGGAGGCAACGTCTTTGTCAATACTCAAATATATGAAAACTAAACAAGTCTTTAAAAATGACAGAAGTAGGCACTGCACCTTCAAAGCAAATGTTTTCTAAAGACTGAATTATATATTCATGAGTTAGCATCATCCCCATTCTGACCAAATATCCTCTCTTTGGAAGACTGATGGCTAATGAGAATTAACAGGAATAATAATTTCCCCTCTCCAGTTGCTCACATCTAATATACACTAGATTGACAACACAGAAACACAAGAAAAGGATATGAGACAATCTGAGTGGCAAAATATTCTAGAGGTAGGCCCAAAATTGAGCTAATTTTTATGATCACTGTATAAAATAACAGCTGGCCTTAATGCAGTATCAAGGGCTGAATGTTCTGGTAACACCAATATACAGGAATTAGAAAAAAAATCAAGTCAATAAATAATGTTTTCCCTGCAAGGATCAGATGGCCAAAATCTGTGAAATAAATACTTGTGATAAGCAAAGCTCATGGTGAGACAATGGGGCTATTCATTGTTACCAGAAAAGGACATCACCACCAATATAAGAAGTTGAGATTTTAAACTTTGGGTAATTAATTTCAGTCAGAGTTGGATTCAAGGTCAGTTGTGTAATACCAGCCATTATTTTCCCTTTGCTACCTTTGGCAGGCATTTTCCATGGCTCATCCATAAATAATTAAGGCCAGACTATCTGCTGCATCAGCTTAACTACTGTAGGGAAATGCAGAGGGCCAAGATTTTGTTTCACTTGTAACTTCTAATAGAAAGGGAAACAACCTTCTCTGTGTATTAAGAAATGAATCTTACTTCCTGCATAAACAACACAAACATTTCTTTTTAAGCATTCAATATGTTCATTTCCATCTGGACCTTTCTAAACTGCTTGAGTAAATTGAGAAAAATTACCAAAGCAAAAGCCTTATGCACATACTGCCAGCGTGAAACAATTTAAATCTGAGGTAACCTCCAGCTGACAATAGTGAGTCATCAGGATAATGTAATATTTTGTGAGACATGTGATGGAATAACAATTTGAAATTTAGCAATATGAATCATGCTTCCAAAGCATGAGAAGGGTGTCCAAAGGGACACTTGGGACTCCTCCATTTAAGACTGGTTTGGGAAAGAGACAATCTCTAGGCTGCCCATAAAATGAGAAGTAGACTTAATGGGGTTAAGGTTGGTTTATGAGTAGGTCAAAAAGTTCAGTTGGTAATATTTTAATTTCTTCAGGGGAAGTGATTTTGATTTCTCTTCATTCTTATAAATGTTTCATTTAGTTTACAACAGATGCGCCTTTGAAATGTATATTTTAAAGTGAAGAGATTCAGTTTCAGTCAAAGATACTGTATTTCGATTCAGTAAATGTTCACGTATGTATGTGCAAACTCTAGACTAACGTCATTGTGCAGGAGAGAGAATAACAAATTAGATATTAAAGATTTCAAGGTAGCTGCCTAATCCAGACCTAAACAAACATAAAATACGCAGCTTACCCAGCTCTAAGTTGAGGGGTCTGCTATGGCGAAGTGGAAAGAATTGTGGACTTGAATCGCAATTTGAATTAGATTTGTGTGAACCCAGCTAAAATGCTCAGGTGGGTTGAGATCGTAGGGGACTGTGTATGCTGAAGTTAGTTGACAATCACTGTACAAGTTTCAGGAAGCAAAACAACAGAGGAAAGCGGGACAAGAATATGAAGAAAAAATGAGGGACTTGAGAGTTACGCTTGTATGACCTTGTATGTCTTTAAGAAATAACCATGGTTTGGGGACAATCACCTCAACTTTTGATCCCAGAGGAGGTGATTCCACTGCTACTGCCAGTGTGCGGGTACACAGATATACCTACTCACGTAGCTGAGTTGGTTTCCTTTTACACCTTTTCTGTGCAACCTCAAGACCAAAGCCAGTTATTTGGGGGTCCACAGTGAAATCAAAACACCTTCATGTTTCCGGGTTTTAATTTTCTAAAATAATAGCAGAAAATAGTATTTAAATTATCCTGAAGAGATGTTATAGAGAGAGAATTAAAATTAATTCATACAAATGCATGAAAATTCACTTGTGTTTTTATGTCAGTGCTTGTTGTGATCTACTCTGAGCCTTTAGACTTGTTTAGGCATGAAGGGATTTTGTGATACAGTGTGGCTTGAGGACTATTTGACTCATAAGTCAATCAAATGTGACATTCTGTGCTAACTTGAAATATAAAAGTATTGGTTCCACAAAGATATATTTAAACTATATTCTAGAAGCTGGAAAAGGAACACAATAAACCACAGGCCTAAAATTATAATAATAAAAGGGAGGACTTTGACTTAGTTTGTATCCTCAAAGACAGAAAAAAGTTTAAATTAAAAGCTTCTCAGAATATAATGTTGCTTAAATTGAGTTGCATGATTCAAGTTTGCTTTAGTTCATTCTTCAAGTAGAACTCAGAAACAAATTAGCAGTGAGTTGGTAAGGGAAACAGAATGTAGAGATGGAAGGCAAAGACAATTTGCCCTCTTGAGGCTCGATGCCTAAAGGGCTGCCTTCTACTTCAGAATGGGTAATACACTTACAGCGCAGCGAATCTGTCACACGCCCAAGAGGATGCATGCTGCACCGTTTCCTCCAAGGGGGCCCTCAGAGGTGGCAGATTTATCATAAAAATAATTCTGCATTTTCACATGTTCCACTCTTAAAATCTGGTGGAGCAGATTTTTTTTTTCACAAAGAATTTGTTGTTTCAAACCACTTTTCATCTCTGAAATCCTCTTTTCTTTAATTTTTATTGTTCTTTTCTGTGTACTCTGGGCCATTAGCAACCTGCTCTCCAAGATGCCCATGAAAAGAGGCTCATTTTGCCCTTGGCTGCTCTCAGAGATTTTAGAGCATGTGGATTTAGACAGTGACTAGATAAGCACCTGCTGAGACTGGCTCGTGGTGTGGGGCCTCTGGAAAAGTGAGCCTAGGTGTTTATGTATAGTTCCGTCTGACAGGAGTTCTTTCATTTGGCCTGACTCTACCACTTACTAGGTCTGTGCACCCTCAGGCAGATTCTTAATGTTTTTATGCCTTAAATGTCTCATCTCAAAAATGGCCATCAGATTGTACGTAAATCTATAGGGTTCCGTTGAGATAGTCAGCCCTCCCCAGGATAATGTTTGCAGTAGGCCTGAACAAATCAGTGACTGACCTGCGCTTACCGATCTAGTGTAGGGCACGCTGTCTGATATTCTACCATTCTTCAGATTCGGGACAAATTTGAAAACAAGCTTGAGCCCCAGCCATTTAGGCACCAGTGGCAGGAACCAGGACCTCTGATTCCATATCAGCTAAAGAGGGTAAAGATTCCTCCCCAGTTTTTGTGAAGAACAAAATAAATTAAAAAGTTGAAAGCATGTTTATGAGTTTTAAAAGCACAGTTCTGATTATAACCATGATCATGACCACATTGGTACCATGCTCTTTGATCAGGAAGTTGAATTCCTGACTCCCAGTCAGGGAGAACAGGGACACTACTGAGTGAGTCACCTGGCGAACGTCGCCGAGGTGCTGGCAATGAACCCTCCTGGTTTTGAAATGCTTGCTCGACATGTGGGGAGAGCCCTGGGAAGGAATCTCTGCTGTAGTGAGGTCACAGAGCTAAGGGCTTCCATGTAGCCTCAGGGGCTGCCCAGGGCCAGAAGCTGTGCTGTGGGGGAGCCGTTGTCAGGAGAGGCTGAGGGCGTGTGAGTCACAAAAACACATATGACCCCACTGAACGGAGGTCATGTTTTGTTTCCTAAAATGAGTAGTTAGATTCTATAAGGATTTCTTCGTTACCACCAATGTTACTGATTTATTGGTTTGACTGGGGCACCAGAGACTAAGTTGTAACAGTCAAGGAAAGCTCAGTTTTGGTATTTATCTATATACTACTTGAAGGGTCTCTTTGATTTAAGCGTGTAGAAGGTATTCTGGGAGAAGAACCACATAAACCTATGAAATGAGAACTATAAGCATTTTGCTAAATGAGTTAACCCTAATTACACAAACATGCGTTGCAAAGTACAAATGACTTACAGTTTGGTTTATATGTTCATTTCTAGTTTTTTCTAACTGGAAACAGAACCCTCCTCATCAGGGTTCTCTATAACCAGCGACCAGTATTTACAAGCTTACCTTGAGGCCCTGCCACCTCAGACCGGGAATCACAGTATCTTCCTATTAGGTCTTTTAATCCAGATTAGGGAATTTCCAGATTACCCACCAGAAATTTTTCAGAGTTTAGAAATAATATGAAACCTCTATTTTTAGTCCCAAAATTTGCTTTCTTTCAGTGTATGCTCTGAAAGTTCTCACTGCCTTTACCCTCTGTGCTTACAAGACATGGGCACCCTCTGTGCCGGTGACTTAACCACAGTGGGTAGAAATTATTGCTGCTGGTTTTTAAAGGCAGGGAAACAGATCCCGGGGGATCAGTTCTTCCTGAAATCTCATGAATTTCATGGACTGAGTAGTACTCTCTCATTTCTGCATCTCGCCACCCCCAGGCTTATCTGAACCATGTTTGGAAACAGCTTAATCTTACTGTTTAATGATACTTCAAATACATGTCCATCCCTTGCCTTTGATTTCTTAGGTATAGAAATGGGTGGCACCAAAGCAGTAAATACAATGAACACTTTCTGAATACATCCAAGTCGAGATAATACTGTAAACCCATGGAACCAACGGCAGAAGTTACAGTAGTGCAGGTGGAGGTGTATTGGATGTAGAGGAGCCAGTCCTGGGAAGAGCTCTGGGACACAGTAAAGAGAGCAAATTCAGAGGTCCCGAGATGAGACCAAGCTTTGCGATGAGACGAAGGCCAGTGTGGCATCATCACACAAGGGCGAAGGTGGAAGGAGGCAAGCAGAGGTGGTTGTGTTAGTCCTAGTGTTGCTGTATCAAATGACCACAAACAGGGTGGCTTAAAACAAGAGAAATTCACTTTTGCATAAACCAGAAGACCAGAAATCAAAATCAAGGTGTCCGCAGGGTTGTTCCTTTCGGGAAGCTCTAAGGGAGAATCTGTGCTGTGCCTTTTCCGAGCTGCTGGGGGGTGGCCGGCGGGGCTTGAGGTTCCTGAGCTGTTAACTGCATCCCTCCAACCTCTGCCTCCATGTCCACATGGCCTGCACCCCTGTGTCTCCTTAATGTCTCTGTGTCTCTCTTCTTCTTATGAAGCTACCAGTCATGTTAGATTTAGGGCCCAAGCTTATCCCAGATGACCTCATCCTAACATAACTGACTACATCTGCAAAGACCCTGTTTCAAGGTTAGGTCACATTTTGAGCTTCCGTGTGGACATGACTTTTGAGGGGACACTATTCAACCCAGTACAGTGGGCAGTTGATTGCCAGATTATACAGGGCCTTGTAACACATTACATGGAAACTGGAGTGTGGTTTTTTTGTTTGTTTTTTGTTTTGTTTTTATTTTTCTAAATGTAATGTTAAATCCTCAGATGGCTTTTAGCAGAGAAAAGGCATAATCTGATTTATACATTTGTATCATTCTGACAAGTATGTAAAGAAAGAGTTTAGGTAGAAAAGAGAAGACATACAAAAAGCCAGTGCATTGACAACTGCAGTAATCAAGGTGAGAGATGATAGTGGTTTGATAGTGGTTTGATAGCATGTCGGCATTTACAACCAAGGGATGCAGACACTTTGGGGAACTATCTGAAAGATATAAATAACACGTGTGGCTGATGGATTTGATGTGGGAGTGAGGGGCAGGGAGAGACCTGAGATTTCTGCTTTGAGTAACTGGGTGGAGGATGGTACCGTTTACTACAGTAGGGAAGGTTGCCAGCTGGGTGTGGATGGATAGAAATCAAAAGTTCCACTTTGGACACATGATACTTGAGTTGTACGTTAGAATTCCAAGTGGAGATAACACAAGGCAGTTGGAGCCTGGAGAGAGGTCAGGACTTGAAAGATAAATTAGACAGTTATCAGCAAGTTAAGGGTAATTAAAGCCATGCTGGATGAGGTCATCTGGAGTTTGAGGGTAGAATGAGAGGAGAGCCTGGAATGCATCCCAGGATACACTCCTGTTTAGAGGCTGGTTATAGGAGGAGGAGGATGTAGCAAGACAAACTGGGCTAGAGGAGCTATGTAGAAATGAAGAGGTCCAGGAAGGCGGAGGTCACAGAACTCCCTTCCCACTCACAACCCTTCCTACCGTGTGCCCAGTGATGTGGAAGTCACATGAGGAAGATTCCATTCGTTGTTCAAGATCCTCACTGTTTTCTCTACCAGTCACTTCTCACAAGTGGCTCTCCGCATGGGAAGAATATTCTTCATTCAACATTGACCTAAGGCTTGGCTGTGGGACTAGCTGTGGCCAATGAACTGTGAGTGGAACTGACAGGTTATTCACTGCACAGAAGCGTTCAGAGCCGTTGCATGTTCTGCATTGTTCTGTTTCTTCAGGGTCAAGGAAGGTGCATCTGGGTAGGCTCACTCCTTCAGCACAAACGCAAAATGGAGAGGATGTGAAGAGCAGATCTGTACCCAGCCTTTAATGTCAGGAAGAATAAATCTTTTTACTGTGAGCCACTGAGATTTGGGGATTTCCCAGTAACCACAGCATAACCTAGAAAAAGCTGAGGAAACCATCACATTTTATGTAGAACAGTTATAAAGTGAGATGTTCTTCCTGATTCTGGAGCCCACGGTATTGTGGAAAGAATAGCAGCTTTTACATCAAACTTACCTAAGTTTAGACCCCTAATCTGCCACATACTAACTTTGTGAACTTCAGCACACTAATGGGTGTCTCTGAGCCTCAGTCTTCCTATCTGGAAAAAAAGGGGTAGCTATCTTACAGGACTATTGTGAGGAGTAAATGTGATAATATTTTTTAGAGCACTCAGTATATTTCTGGCCTCTTTCCACAAGTGTCCTCCAAAATTATACATTCATTTCTTCTTTCTTTCATTATCTCTTAATTCAGGTTTGGATTACAGGGCACTAGTAGGTTGATCAATCATCGCTAAGTCATTAGAAAGGGGGAAGATATAACCAAAGAATCTATAGAGTCCAGGCTGGGGAGTGTCCCCTGCTCCTGGGCTTGGCTCCAACAGTGTGGCCTGATGCCCAAGAAATGGAGACCACACCACTGTCAGTAACAGCCTTCATTCACACCACAGTCAGTCCCAGGGGACCCAGTTCAGAAAATAACCCAGACCATCTTTAATAAAGGAGGTACCTCGGGGAGTGGTGCAGGTCCCATGACAGAGCAAGTAGTAGGACCTTTAGTCTCTGGACTATGTTTGGGCAAAAAAAAAGAGTAGACCTCTTAGAGGTTAAACTTGTAGAAACTAAGCATAAGGCTAAAGAATCAGAAATTTGTATTTACTTAATGGAGAATTAGCATCTCACCTAAACCACATTATCCTTTTGAAGCAGGTATATTCATAACCATTTTACAGGTGAAGAAACTGAAGCTGAGAGACTAGATAACAGAGTTGGAAGCCGCACCCAGCATTATATGCCCCTCAAAGTCCATATTCTTTCCACTATACACACTGCTTCTCTAAAAAATAATGAATAAAATAAAAGATAAGGTAAAAATCTAGACTTGTGACCCTAGCCCATAAAAGAAAAAAGGAGGGGAAAATGGGAAACATGATCACCGAAAAAGCTGTACAAAAATGATTCTAGCAGCATTATTTTTAATAGCCAAAATGTAGAAAATAACCCATATGCCCATCCAGTGGGTAAACAAGTTGTGATCTATCCTTACAATGGACTATTATTCAGCCTTAAAAAGGAAGGAAATTCTGACAACATGGTACAACATGAATGGACTTTGAAAACATGCTCAGTGAAGGAAGCCAGACACAAAGGCCACACAGTGTATGGTTCCACTAATGTGCAGGACCCAGAACAGGGAAATCCATAGAGAATTCTATCAAGTAGATGAGTGGTTGCCAGAAGAAAGGGATAGAAGGGAATGGGAGTGATGCTTGATGGGTGTGGGGTTTATTTTGGGGTGATGAAAATGTTCTGAATTTAGTGCTGGTGGTACAACCTTGTGCATATGCTGAAAACTAAGGGACTGTGCACTTCAAATTACATCACAAAGAAGAGAAAAGGCAAAAGGAGTAGGATGTAATTTGGGAGTGTCTTCCTAGCAGTGTGTGGGGTTAAGGCTTGTAAACCACTGACTCAATTCCCAGTTTGATTACTTATCTCGAGTCTGAACCCCACAGCCTTAGGAGAGGTAGGAAGAAAGGCTCTGAAGAGCACTTCATTTAAGCCGCCCCTTGGTCCTGGCTGAGTTGCACCTGGAGCAGAGCCACCATAGAGGCAGGTAGCTCCGGGAGCCAGAGGGTGGGGGGCAGGAACATCCAGATGCAGCGTGTAGGAGCCTCCGGTGCACTGGGCACACTGGGAATGCCCATCAACCTTCATCTCTTTGGAATTATTTCAGAATCTTGTATCTTGAGAATCCTCTGAGGAAAGGAGGAAGATATTAAGTGCAGGAGAGCAAGGAAGAGCCTCAAGTAACAGAGGGCAGAATAATCTCACTACACAGGCACCCGTTCTGTCTCACAGCTTCCCCATCTCTAACCAACAGTGCTGCATCTTTACAACAAGTTCCCCAGAGGTAGGACTACTGATGGAAAGTCAAGACCGCCCTGGTGCCCGGATCCCTTCTCAGCCCCCGTGATCCTACCTCTAGGTTACAGAAGCATAGTCATTCTCTCTGACTCTTGGCCAGGAAATGATTCAGAGTCTGAGGAAAGTGACAAATGATGAGATCTCTGGTCTGAGTGGTGGTAATGAGCTGGGAAGAGCTGAAGAGGGATGACTTGGGGGCAGCCAGAGACCTGCCCTCCAGATTTGGTTCCCCCATTGTCTCTCCCACCATGGAACTCTCTGTGCTGTGAGTTCCTCAGGTGAAAACTGGAAATGCTGAAAACCTTGCTCCTCTTCATTCCGAATTGGGCTCCCCAAGTGCCCTGACTGGGCAGGGTGGATGACCTTTGTTCCCTCCCTCCTAAATGATTATCTCTCTGCCTTGTGTTCGCTTAATGACTGCTCACAGAAAGTCAGATGGGGGACAATTAGCAACAATTTGCTATTTCAATATAAAATAAGGAAATCAGGCCATGATGGGCAAGGAGCACTCAGAAGGAAGACTGTCATATTTAATCGTGGCCGCCACCACTTACCTGAAAAAAAATGGGGGGGAATCCCATGCTACCACCACAAGCCACGGATGTGTTCCCTGTGACCATCTTGCAGCATTTTGTAATAACTTTGGATTTTCACAGGTTTGATAATTGGTATTCCTCATTAAACATTTTTATCCTACTTTTCCCTAAATGACATTATGGCTTTAGATATCTAAACTTCTTAAAGCTTAGAATCTTTTTTTTAATCCTTATGAAAAATTGCTCGTGCAATTTCCCGCTTAGGAGCACCACTAGCCATTCATAGTGCCTGAGTTTTCACAAAATTTGAGTTCCCAGGGATGAGGAGAGAAATTTTCTTTAAACCCGATCCCCTTTCTTTTCTTAAAAAAAAAAATCAGCCTTTTAACTCTGCACAATGGTTCTGTCCAGATCCTTTTGTCAGGGACTTGATATCTTTTAGATTATAGTGCATTAAAATGCACCCAGAGAGCCTAAGGGGGGAAAAATAAATATGGTATTTATGTTGAACTTGTAAAAGGGGTCATTCAAAAAAGGAATTTAATAAAAATCATTACCACCTCAGAGCAATGCCAAACTTTAATTATACATTTTCAACCCCCAAAGTAAATGCTCTAACATCTCAACCCACTGAAAAGCAGGCTGCCTTTATTACTACCCTGCCTACAGTATTTTCTTGAAGCAGTCTCATTTGATTCTTGAATGCATGGCCACCTAGCCCTGCAGAAAGAGAATTTTTCTTTTTCTCTTAAATAGCCTCTGTCCTCAAAGGCCTGTGGCAATCTGTCAATGTGATCCTCCAAGGTAATTCGGCCGCTTCCCCTTTCCAGGCAGGCGCCCTGGAGGATGCTGCTGGCTGGGTAACAGTGATGTCCAGGGCTATCCGCGGTCCCTTTGAGCCATGGCAATTTTTCAGAAGGGAAATTAGTCCCCCTGCCAACTCTTATATTTTGTAGCAGCCCAGATGTCACGCTTTGCTAATATCATACTAGACTGTAATATTTTTATAATGTAGTATAGAGAACCAAAGCAGAGCCAAATAGACACATTGCTGCCAGATGGCTGACCTTTATTTACTGATAGAAGTTTTTTTTTTAATCATAAAACTTGAACTTGTTAGAAATGAGCTGAGTTTTCAAGTTTACAGTTGAGCCCCATCCTCTCTCCCAAGAGCAGGAGGGAAGATGAGCTCATGGAAAGGCAGGGTGCATAGAAATCCAGAAGTTTCCGTGGAGCAGGGACAAAATGGGGTGCTCCCAGGCACACGGGTCTTCTGTGCTCAGGAAGGGCAGGAGCTGTCACTCCTGAAATGAGCTACTGGCAGCATCTGTGCACTGTGAATTGAAGGTCACAGCCACCACCTCCAGAGCACGAGGTGGCTGTTCACTGTCAGGCGATGGCTCGTCTTCCTCCCGTGCCTTTAGCTGGAAGAGAAGGCTGAGGTCGAGTGTGTGGGCTCCCCGCCATGCCTTTAGCTTTCTCCCTGAAGCCATGCTTGTACAGTAACCAAGTTCCTAATTGAATGTAATCATGTTATTTTTACTTCAAGGAGAGGCTAATTATCCCTCCTTCGTATTCCCTTGTAGATCTGTTTCCTTTGAAAATGTTTTCCATCCTGATTCAAGCATTATTTTTTCTTTGCAGTTGGCTCTAAATATGGCTAGGATTTTAATGAGTCTTTTCCCCATTCTAAGATTTTTCTTCCCCAAATTTTTCTCCTTACATATTTATTGATATTGAACTCTGAGTGCTTCATGGATTCATCATGACCTTGAAAATAGAAATTTGCCTTGTTCTCTGCCATCAGTAGTCCAATTATCAGTTATTTTAATAACAATAAATGGCTTTGCCAATAAATGTATTTCCTACTACAAACTCCCTCGGTTTGTTACTTTTATATTTGTTAATAATTTGCTGCCTCACTCATCTGAACTATATCACCTTTTTAGTTTATTGTCAGTTAAATAATAATCATATTTTCCCACACTTCATAGATTCCTCAGGCCAGCAAGCTTTTTATCACGCTGAATTAGGATATATTAAAAACCAAATATTCTGCCCAGTCCAAAGATTTCCTGATTCAGGTATATTAAGAAATCTATCCACCCCTCTATTTTCCCTCCTCATTTCCTTCCTAAAACGTAGGGTCTTATAAACACAGTCTTGATTATTGGTAGTGCTCCCTCTAGACAAAGTGGTCACCCCTGCTAGCTAGCTTGAAATCCCACCATGCAGGGTGAATGTCTGAGTGGTTGAGCATTGTGTTTCAAGATTTTTAAGGTGAAAACAGCAGCTGGGAGGGTTAAGATGCTAGGACTCACAGTCAGACACCTTGGGATCATCAGCTCCAAGCCCTACCTCTTTCTGTGCACGTAACTGACCTTAGACATCACACTTCAGTGTTCTGGACGTCCGCAAATTGAACACAGCAGTGGCCTCCAGATTCTTGTGAACACCAAGGAACATAAGCGTGAGGATTTGCAAACTAAATACCAGAATCACCAAACTCCTGCCAGCCTATTAGTGGGAGGAGGAGAGAGCCTTCTGAGCAGTCACCTTGTGTCACACGGGACCTGGGTGTGCACAGATGAGTGAACACGGAATGGAGGTCCCTAGAACAAGTGGTACGTGTTGTCATCCTACCCAGACCTAACCTGGGCTTCCTTGGAAATTTTCTGTCCATGTGCAACTGGAAACATTTGTTTAAAGCACATATATTTAAAACAAAACAAAACATAAAAACCTAGCCATTATGGAGTCAGCAAATCCCTTTCACCAAAGGCTTACCTGTTGTCTTCAATCAAGGATCCTGTAAAATTAATTGACCAGATGTCCTTTTACTAATTAAAGTATACACCTTCCTGGTGACTTCTTTTCGACAGTGTTTTTCATGAGTAAATAAGTAACCGGGAGAACAGCAGCAGAGGCGCGACTAGGGGTGCTGCCTGGGCCCGGCCGGCCCTCACCTCTGTCTTCAGCCTCTTCCCCTCGTCCCCTCGCGCTTGAAAGCAGGCCTTTCTTGTTTGGTTTTTAATCTGTTATTTGGGTAATTTCTCCTTCCCTCGTGTTATCTCTAAAGGTATTTTCTCAGTTCCAAGAACTGATTTCTTTTCCAAATTGCCTGGCTTCCTTTTCAGCCCTAACTACCTTTCCTCTATCTTTTAAAACATTTCTCCCACCAAATATTTCTCCCCGCCATTTAATCACCCGCCTTGCTCTCGTTTCCTTAGCCTTCTGTAAATGTCCTCCTTTCCACAGCAGACTGCCACCTCAGAAAAACTCTTCAGTGCCTACTTCATGATATCAACAGTTTTTTTTTTCTCCTCGGTGGGGACTCATTTTTCCCCAGTTAAGTTTGCTGTGTATTTTCTCCTATAAGTGAATTCTCATGGTATATGGTAGGGATATCATCTCTCACTTTCCTCAAACAGACTTCAGATACTCTATGTCATCTGTAGTTTTTATTTCAGCAGTCCCTCCTGGGGCCAGTTTTTTCTGTAATGCAGCAGAGTCCCCTCTGAACATGAATCTGTTGTGCCCAGAAATGGAGATTTCCTCAAATGCATTTCCTCACGGGTACCTAAATGTGTGGTGCGGCACAGAAATCACAGGCCTCACTATCTTCCTGTGTCTTTTCATGATAATCTTGAAGGGGAAACTTGAGTCACCTACCAGCCTCGTGGTGGGAAGAAAGATTGCAGTCTCTGGTCCTGGCTGTGGCCTCTCCAGTTTCAGTAGAATGGGAAAGGAGAATGGAAAAAAATACACATTGATGTGACTTTCTTTCCCTTGAAGCCCCAAATGAAGTCAGTTCAAAGCCCTGCCTCCCTCGATAACCCCCAGCGACATCACTTCTGTGCTGAAGCACTCATCTGCCTGATAAACTCCACCCGTCATGGGATAGTCCATGCCGTACACGATGAGTCCATTTTAGTGGTGCATTTTCTCTGATTCACCCTTCTCTGGAGTTCCCATAGAAGTTACACAGATTGTTTTCAACTCTTATTTCCTAACACTCAGAGTTCTTTGAGTTGTCATTACAGTGTCTCCTGGGTCTTCTTGCACCCTGGTCCTCCAGCGGGTGGAGGAGCACCTCCCCCTGATGACTGATGGCCTTCAGTCCCTTCACTTGGGCTTTCTCAGGCCGACCACATGTTTCAACAAGTTATGTAAGTCCTGATGCATTTCTCATTTTTCCTCTGCTCCTCTCACATGTTTAGTTTTTATTTTTCATTAGTTTTAAAGATTCCTCTTTGTCCCCCTTTCCCCAGTCTGTCTCGTTTAAGTTACTTACCATGTTCAGTGCCTGCAGGTAAAAAGGAAGTGTCATCTTTATGCTCCAGGGATTTATTATTATATCTGAGGAGATAAGATGCTAACATACAGAACCCAGCACGGAAGGCCCTATTTTGTAAATATCAAATGATCAAGATGCTAAGCTCTACAGGGTTAAGGAGAGAGAGGCTTCTTGCAGGATGGTGTAGATGGGTCAGGAAAGCACTGTAGAATGGAAAGTATGCAGGGAAAGGTGTGTGTCTAAAACCAGAAACTCGGGTGTGCTGAGAGATCAGCTAACACACGGACAGTCCAGGTCAGCACAACTCGGGGGTTCATGTGGGGGACGCCTAAGACACACGGCAGGAAAGGCAAACTAAATCCTGACTGTGACGGGCCCGGGTGTATGTTTGAGACGTTATTTTAGCAGCTTTAGAGAGACTTTGAGAATATTCCGGGGGGAAGCGGCAAAATCAAAGCAGTGTCTGAGATGCTAATCGAAGGTCTGATTGAGCGGCGTCTTCGGGAAGAGGCAGAAGTCAGGGGCGAAGCTGCCGGGGCAGTCTGGAGGAGCGGCCATGGAGCAAACCAGTATAATGTCCACTGAGTAGTCAGAACCACCTGCCTGTTGGGAAACTAGTGAGCAGCAAGCAGGGGATGATTGCACAGTCTCCCTTCTGTATTTCACTTGCTTTCCGTTTCTTCAGCCTTGGAAAGTAGTAGAGGCGCATTTATTATATGATTATGCAAATGTTTATTGAACGATTACTACAAATCAGGAACTGTGCCAAGGACTTTATACAGGTTAACTCATATGTTCCTCCTGACACACCATTTAAGATGAGGAAACTGAGACCCAGACCAGAGGGGTCAAGTAACTTAACTGAGCGACATGACCAGCATCCCTCAGGCATTTTGGCTTCGAAGTTTGTATTCCTACCCACTACACTGCATTACTTCTCATAGCCTGGTTGTAGGACAGATTCTGCATGCAAACACCCTAGGTGAACATCCAGGTCCTCTTTTTATGTTATTCTAATGTGACTGTGAATTTAGCTGACTTCACTAAGCCTCAGTCCCGATCTGTAAAATAAGAAGATAATAAATCCTACCTTACGGGGTTATGAAAAGATTAAAAATAATCCATCTTAACCACTTCGCAGTTTTTGGTAAATTTTCTTTCTATACTAATAATGGGTGATTCAATGAACATCTATTATTAGTACAGAAAGTTCTAGGAAATCCCAGTTTGGCCTCATTCCCTCAGTACTGACCTCTCTTCCAGGTGAACTGAATGTCCCGTAAATTCTCTCCTGACTAGAAGCAATCAGAGTAAGCTGCTCTTTCCTTGCCAGCATAAAGTTCACACTATGTTGTGTGTTTTTGTGACCCTTGCCTCTGACCTCGAGCACAGAGGTAAAAGAGACCCCTGTCCTTAAATCATAGGTGGGTCTGCGTTGGTGGCCAGTATGTGGTGGCTAGTACGTCTCCTGGCACTCACGGGGAGTAGTTGCAGAATAAACCTTTTATTCTCATTTCTCTAGACCAAAATGTGTACCTCATATTTATATCTAATTGTCGACACCAGTTTCTTACTCAGTCGACAAAATCTTCTGATGTCATTTAATTAGGAGCACATGTGTCTCTAGCAAGCATTTCATTAGTAAATGGTATGTAAACAGTCATCTTGCTGCTGCTTCAAGACATTTTGGTGACATTCAGCCAGCAGTTTGCCTTTTCTTTTTCAGAGATTTTGTTCACAAATAAATCATAGTTTGCCCACTCCTAAAACTGACATCGTATGCTTTTGTGCTTGGTATCTCGGACTGCTAAGAAGTTTCTGTGTCATCTCCACTGGCTTTTTCTAATCAAGGTTTTCCTGAAAAAAAAATGTTTACTTTATTGATCCTTGCACACCTCTGTTCTAAATCTTCATAAAGACCAATTAAAAATAAATAAATAAAAATTCTTTAAGAATCTGAATGAGCCATCCACCATGCATCCTTTCTGCAGAGAACTACACATGCCCTACTTTCCTTATCAAGTTTGCAGTTTCCTTTCTTATGAATTTTAAACCTGCACTACTTTTGCTATTTTTTCAACCTTTACTTACTTTGCTTACTCTCCTCTCTGAGTTTGAAATGAAGACTTTTAAGTTTGGATTACAGTTTCTCTTTCCTTTTCTTTGTCTCCCTGCTGCTGGTCTCCTCTCAAGCCGCAGCCTCTCCGCGGTGTACCCCTCCTTCCCCTCTGCAGCAGAGGCGTTCACGTAGTCACGGGAAGACCCCCTTGCCAGCCCCCCCTGCGGTGCCCGACAGGAGGCGCTCGCTGGCCCTGCCTTCCTTCCGGCGGTCCTTTCTGTCAGGGAGGGAACTGCTTTTGAAACCACTTTACAGATAACAGATAATAGAAGTAGGATGCAGAAGAAGTAATTAGTTTTCTTAAGGTTAAAAATGAAATCAAATAGGAACACAGTTCTCTGAGGCCCACCTCCTCATTGTTCGCTGACTCCGCTACTTGGATCAGGAGTAGAAATGGGAGGAAACCAGCCCTCCCCTCTCTGCAGTGTCGTTGTCCACCTTTCCTTAAATAGGCATCTGCGATCATGTAATTTTTCAGTAAGAGTCTAAAATTTTCCTTCAGTGTAACAGCTATTAATTTATATTTCGAGTAACATGAGGAACACTCAAGGTAAACCCTGTATCGTCAGATCTGTTCTCAACCACACTCAGTTCCGGGCCTGTTTGCGCTGTGAACTGGCGGGATCGCCGCCGGAAGTCGTTTAACTCTGAGAGGTCTCAATTTCCTAATTCATAAAATAAATGGGCTATATTTTCCCCAAGGTCTCTTCCAGGTCTAACTGTTTTTAATCTATGCTATAAGATAGAAGTAGTCATTGCCAACTTTCTCAGTATTCTAGGTATGCCCCCTGAGATTTTACATGCTGGGAGAATTTTATCTGCAAAAATCCCAGGCATAAAAGTGTACAAGTGAAATATGAAAGGCTTATTAAACAAGCCATACCCTTTCAACTGGGGTATGACAAATGTGGCTTCCGCTAACAAAGTGACACAGCTTCCTTACCCAGTGAGAATACAGGCTGAGACTGGCAGTTCAGATGTCAGGTCTGTTCTGTACCATATCAATATATTTATATGTCACTTTTCAGTTAAAGTTACGATTTTTTGACAACCTACATCCTCCTTGCTACAATCAGAGGGAATAATCCCACAGGTTTCTGGGTTGTTTTTTTTTTTTTAACAGTTTTTGCAGCATCGTGATCTCAAATCATAACTCTGGGTAGTTTAATGTCTCTTCTTGAGAGCAGGACAATTTCTTTCTTCAGGAGGCATGAATTTCTGAAGATATGTAAATCAGAATTTTAATCCATGTGAGCCCTGTGTATGACTAGGTCTGAGGAACTGTTGTCAATACAAAGAACGAAAGCCAATTCTAAGATTTAGTTTCTCTAGAAATTAGAAAATATTCATTAAACTAATGAAACTTTAAAGAGCAACGCTCCCCACGTATCACATGCCCCTTAGTCACTCTGGGATGTTTACAGTGCAGATTCTGATTGCTTCGTTCTGGGGCAGGGACTGAGGTTAGGATGACAAACTGTCTGGGCTTCCCCATGGCTAAAGGGTTTCCTGGGACAAGGGATGTTCAGTATTGAAACTGAGAAAGCCCTGAGCAAACACTGAACTGCTCACCCTACGTGAGATTCTGTGCCTCCATCAAGCACCAGGTGCTGCTGCTGCTCTTGGTTCTCAGATCAAGATCTGAAGAACCGAAGTCAAGTACTGGTTTCAGAGCATGTGGTCTGGGTGGCTGGTTTTCTCTCGCTCTTTTTATTTGTGTGATCTTGTGCACGTTTCTTATCTTACCGAGCCTCAAACCCTCATCTCAAAATTAGGACAGTAATAAGTGCCCACTTCATATAGCTGTGAATTTTAGAAGAGATCGAGTATAAAGTCCCTGATCAATTAGGAATTCTCAACAGTTGTTAGTTTCTACTATAATCATTATCTTAATTTTTTCTCCTATAAAATATCTGCGAAATGAATGGCATTATCATACACAGCTGTAAAAGAAACTTGATTAGAAATGATCTTGATACTTGGTTGACTTGAAAGAAACAAAATTTTACTTCACTTGTATCAAGTCTTTGAGCAGGTATGTCTTTAGAAAGTCAAGAGCATATGGCAAAATAACAAATATGTGCACAATTTCATGCTTTAAATGTGAATGTGCAAATGGTAACAACCCTGCATCTGCATCAAGTTCAATGTCTCATGATAACCGGCTCACCATTCAGTAGTGAGTCTTTTCATATTTTTAATTCACCATGTACCTAATCGTTAAAAAAGAATTTGCATGTTAAATATTTGGAAACTGATCATCATTCAGGCGTTTTTTGATTCCCTTCTAGTGACTACTTCTAGAGATTCTAGGCATCTTGTTTTTGACCAGGTAGTCTAGCATTTGAACTTTATAGCCAGAAATCAAATTGTGAACATAGTGGGCAAGTTTATGATTATTATGCCATGGATGTGACCTGAGCCACTGTTTTCTCATTCACTCCCTGAACCTATAGGAGTCATAACTTTGATTCATGATTTGGATGTGGTTCACCATCTAATCAATCAGCAAGACAGTTGATTCCAAATAATTTCTTTCATGTTAAGGTCATTTACCAGCCTGGGAATAGGTAACTCTTTGGTAATATTTAAGATATGTTTTTATAATAAAAAGTATTAAATCATGTATTTCAACTTTCATATGACAGAAGAGAAAAATAAGGAAACCAAGGCATTTGGAGGAGAGCCCGTACTAGAGCTGAGTTTGTCTAATTTCTGGTCTCAGGCTTTGTTCCCTGCACCAATATCGACAGAGAATAAAGAAGAAAAATTGCATCAGTGCTTGAGCATTGATCACCTACTTTGTCATTTGTCAAAGGAGTAAATGCTCCATCCTTGCCAAGCCCTTTTGTAGATACTCATTTCATCTTTCTCCTCTATTGATTTAGTTCATGTTTTCTCAGACTTCCTAACTTCCTTTGAACTTGTTGAACGATTACATATTCAAGGGCATTCACTAATGCAGTACAGAGTCACCATGAAGGAAACACACAGCGCAGGGCCCAGATGAAAAGTCAGTGCACCACATGAGGCACATCCATGAGCAAGTGTGATAAACATCCTATCTCATCTTCAAGCATCTTGAATGTGGCCATACATTTATTGCTGATTTGAATATTTAATTTTCTAGGTCCCCGTGAGTTCAGGTTTTTGCAATCTAGGGTGCATTTAGTCTCTAAGCAGCAGACTTCCTTTAGAATGAAGTAGTTTATGTAAGTGTTTGTTCCTTCAGTGTCTTGTAATCCTCAAGAAGCCCTTGGCCACCTACGGTAAGAAACCTCCTCTCTTGCAGAGCCACTTTAAAAAATCCCTGAGGCTTCCAAAACAATTTCATCTAACCTTTATTGGAAAGCCCACCATCCTCCCTCCTACACCCTACATTTGGCAGCCATTTTTCAACCCTCTCCCAGGTGCCTAAGTAAGACAAGTTGCACATGTGCACATACAAAATTATGTGTCCTTTACCAACAGCTGGCTTGGGAGGGGGGAACTCTGTGGCTGTAATCTGCAGATGTTTTATTTGAACAGATATTATAAATGGATTTTAATTGTGCTTTCAGATGTAAAACACCCACCAAGGAATAACCCTAATAGACCTGTAGAAACTCAATAAAATAAATCAATAGCATATGTCCTGGAAGAGTATTGGACCTTCTAACATTTTGATCAATACTGACATTTGACCTAAAAAATTTGTTATCTGCAGATTTGTTTTAAGAATTTGCTGATACAAGTACAACCACGTACGAGAAAACATTTTAGAGAAAACTTTAGTCTCCAATACACTTGCCAAAATTTTTCTGACACATTACCATGTTATCACCTCTCTCTTGCTTATGCAGCTCTTGTTGCAGGAAATAATCATCATTGTGGCAGATCCACATCCTCCTCTGAATCTCAAATGCCAACATTGTTCCATCACCTACCAGGTTGGTATATTAGCTCACTTCACGCAGGAGAGCACAAGCCACAGGACTAAGTCCGAGTTCTCCGTAAAACGCAGCCAACAAACCTTAGCCAAGTAGCTCCGGAGGCCCTAAGATGGGAGTAGTATGATCAGGCCCCTCACAGGCCCCTGTCCCAGCAGACTCAGTCTGTCGTTCACACTTTCCTTCTTCCTGACGCCTTGTTTGTCCGTTTTCATTGAACATATACATGCTAAATATTATTGTTGTCAGTTACTTACGCCATAAGAGAAAACTAAAATTTTATTTTTAAGAAACAGCAAAAATGCTGAAAAGACTAACCAAGCTAAGAGGCAAGATGACAGGGTAATCTAAAAATCTAAGATTTGGCAGGAAATTTGGCTAAAGAAGAAAGAATTGAATAAAATCATCATACTGTGGTCCAGCAGTGCAAACAGTCAAACATGGCAGATTCAAAACAAAAATCATAATATGTTTCAAAAACAGATGGGAAACTGGGGCAATGATTGGAGTTTGGGGCTTAAGAAGGTTACACAGAGGAAAAGAAAGTAATGTTTTATTGAAGGGTTACCAAGTGCCAGGTCTTCACAACTTTTGAGACAGAAACATTCTTCTCCCCCTTTCCCACTGAGGAAACCAAAGTTCAGAGAGGTCAGTTAACTTCTCAGGGGGCCCCAGCTCCCGACTGAAAAACTGAGATGCAGACTCAGGCCTGCCTCATTCCAGAGGCTTCACCAGTTTCCAACATGCCATTCTACTGATCTCTTTTATTGTCTTCCTGGCCAAATCTCTGAAATACTAAAGTTTATGATCTCTCACTCCTTACATGTGCTTTTTCAGCTGTCGCAGTAGTCTGTGCTCTGTGTCCATGAAGAAGGCTGATCAGATTCTCACAATTTCCTTTACTAAACCATGCTGGGCCCTCTTTTAAGACTTAGGTTATGTTCTCTTATTGTTCTCTAAGAGTAGGAGAGTGACAGATACCAAGGGAATAAAACAAGTGCAGGGACTCACGCAAAAGCAAAGAGTGTGAAGCAAGATTTTTTTTTTTCAGGAAACCATATGTAGTGATAAACTTAAGCAAGAGAAGGATAAAGACAAAACTCAGCAGTGTGGTTACCTCTGGGGAAAGGCAGAAAGATGTGATATGGAAAGAAAACTTAGGTAGATGCAACATCATTTTTTATTGTTTTAGGGCTTAAGTTGGTAGCAAGCTGAAAGGCATATAATCTATTATTAAGCTTTGTAAATAATGTATATGTTCATATACTGCTTTGCTGTTTCATATATTACATTAAACATTTAGAAAGACATTGGTCCAAGCCCAGAGCAGCAGGGCGGCCCAGGCACTCTCCATGCAACTAAGGTCCTAAGGAAGACCTTGCTGGTTCCTCCTTCCTCTGAACAAAGCACTGCTGTTCCACAGATGTGCTCTCTAATTGATCACTGAGAGTTGAGTCTGTGCTCATACAAGGGAATGGCACGCCATGAAGCAACTCTTCTTTCTTATCAATAACTGCGGTTTGGGTACTCCCTTATGGATAAATGATGAAATGCCCCTCTGGCCTTCCACCCTCCTACACTCTGCTCCATTCTCCAGGCATGCAAATGCAATTTTTACCAGTCAATCAGCGAGGGAAGGAATGCCAGCGTGTTTGATTGGGCCTTTGTCAATACAATGCTGAATAGGAAAAATGGTCATTTTACTGTACCAGCTGGTAACATTTTAAAAATAAAGTAAAACAAACAATACTCACTCACTTAAAGCCAGAATATGTTACATTCTTTCCCCTGCATAGGAAATTGGAAAGCTTTCCCTTTCAGCACTACAGCAATATTGCACTTAATTCAATGTTTGGCCACTGTCTGCCTTCTCCAGGAGACTGTAAGTTTTATGAGGGCAGCTGTGTCAGTTCAGGCATTTCTCCAGTGAAGACATACAGATGGCCAACAAGCACATGAAAAGATGCTCGACATTGCTAATTGTCAGAGAAATGCAAATCAAAACTACCAAGAGGTATCACCTCACACTGGTTAGAATGGCCATCATTAAAGTATACAAATGATGTGTGGAGGAAAGGGGACCCTCCTACGCTGTTGGTGGGAATGTAAATTGGTGCAGCCACTACGGAAAACAGTAAAAAACTTTAAAAAGTTACCTTAAAATACTAAAAATAGTTACCACATGAACCAGCAATCCCACTCCTGAGCATATATCCTGAGAAAACTCTAATACAAGAAAGATACGTGCACCCCAGTGTTCACAGTAGTGCTGTTGACAATAGCCAAGCCATGGACGCAACCTAGTTTCCGTTAATGGCAAGCAAAGCACCAGCATGCACAGGTTTTACATCAAATCTAAAAGATAAATTTAGCTGATGTGCTTTCCAGTTAAACATTAGCTTTAACATGGACTGTGAGACTCTTAACATTTTGAGTTTATTTTTGTGTATGGTATGAGGGAATGTTCTAACTTCATTGATTTATATGGAGCTGGCCAGTTTTCCCAACACCACTTGCTGAAGAAACTGTCTTTTCTCCATTATATAGTCTTGCCTCCTTTGTTGAAGACTAATTGACCATAGGGGTGTGGGTTTATTTCTGGGCTCGCTGTTCCGTTCCATTGATCCACATGTCTGTTTTTGTGCCAGTACCACCCTGTTTTGATTACTATAGCTCTGTAGTAATGTCTGAAATCGGGGAGGGTTATGCCTCCAGTTTTGGTTTTTTCCCTTAAGGTTACCTTGGCAATTCTGGTCTTTTATGGTTCCATATAAATTTTAGGATTATTCTAGTACTGTGAAAACAATGTCGTGAGTAATTTGATAGGGATCACATTAAATCTGTGGATAAAAGCAATCTAGTTTTAATTGTTTAAAATAATAGTCTATACCTGACCAATAAGTATCTTTCATCTACTTTGCACAGGTTCTAAAGCATTAGATACATACTTGTTAGTTATGTATTTGAGTGCCATATTTTGTTTTTAAATATCTATCCATAATGGGAAGAGATTGCTGCATAATTATAAAAGAAAAATCTTTTTTTGTGTGTCAGTTAAGATAATAATCATTCCTTTTGTACCCACAGCAAATAACTATAGACACAAGCTAGATTTTCCCAAGAAATATTGACAGTTATGTATGGATAATATACAGGTGTAAACACCTAATACAAAGTAAGACAATATGGAGGAAATGATGAAAATTCATAGAAAAAAATAATTGAGTGCCAAATAATTTCAATATTGTGAGGTGGAAGTGAGAACATAGCAAAGGTACCTGCCTGCCAAGAGAGTGGATTTAGGAACTGAGTGTCAGGAGCACAGGGCTAGAGGGGGAGCTCGATGGTATTCTCAGGAGGCCTCTTCATCGGGAGGGTGTTAAGAAAAAGGATGATTAGGAGGAAAAGTGAGAGAAAGCCCCACAACCATTTCAGAAAATCGGTCCTTAATCCAGAATTCAACAAACAAGGGCCTCACTAGTGATCAGGTTAAACCAGGAGAAACAGCAAACAAAGGAACAGGATAGTCAGGTATCTAGGTGCACCCTAAGAGTGACCCACTCTCTGTGAGAAGAGCTGGTGAGAAAATCGGCCAATAGCCTTTCAAAGATAATAATCCTTCACCTCCTCTCAGTCGTTCCACTAGAATCATCTATATTTTGTGAGGCTTAACAAAGTTGAACATTTAAAACTAAATCTGACAAGTCACAAATGTTCATGTATTGCATGACTCTGTATGAAACGTCCAGAATAGGCAAATCCACAGAGAGAGAAAATGGATTAGTGGTGCCTAGGGCTGGTGGGGAGGGGGATTGAGAGAGAACGTGGGGTGACTGCTAATGGGGACAGGGATTCTTTTGGGGGGTGGTATTGTTTAAAACTGATTGCGGTGATGATTGTACAACTCTGTGAATTCACTAAAAGCCATTGAATTATTCACTTTAAATGGATGATTTGTAGAGTATATGAATAAAACTCAGTGAAATTGTTTAAAAAATACCCTAAACCTAAGAGTTCAAAACCAAATTAAGTGCTCATTTCAGCAGCACATATATATACTAAAATTGGAATGACACAGGAAAGATTAGCATGACCCCTGTGCAAGGATGACATGCAAATTCGTGGAGCATTCCATATTTTTTTTGAGATTTGCAAATATTAACTACTGTATATAAAATAGGTAAACAGTAATTGTTTTCTGTATAGCACAGGGAACTATATTCAATATCTTGTAGTAGCCTATAATGAAAAAGAATATGAAAATGAATGTATGTATGTATATGTGACTGAAACATTATGCTGTACACTAGAAATTGACACAACATTGTAAACTGACTATACTTCAATTAAAAAAAAATTAAAAACCACATAAAGAGTGTCATTCATATCTCACAGCATATAGAAATCTTTTCTTAGAGGATTATTTTTAAAGTTCCTTATAGAAGCATATTAATTTAATAGGAATTGGATATCTACTTATTGTCCATCTCTACTAGAGAAAGAGCAAGGACAATCAGGTTTAAAAAATAAACTTTAAGAAAGAGAATTAACAGATGATTTTTACAATTCAATTTGGAATTCTAGAAAGGCTATGATACACTTTCTCAACAAGGATTTTAAAGATTGAGCAGATATCCACATCTCATGATGATTTGAACAAAGCCCTGTATAAAGATCAGAGTAATAGTTAATTTTATGTGTCTGCTTAGCTTATGCCGTGATGCCCAGTATCTTGGCCAAATCCAAGTTTAGATGTTGCTGTGAAGGCATTTTTCTAGACATGATTGGCATTTAACTCTATACACTTTGAGTAAAGCAGATTACCCTCCACAAGGTGAGTGGCCTTGTCCAATCAGTTGAAGGCTTTAAGAAAAAGAGGAACGTTCCTAGACGTAAAAGGAATTCTTCTCAAAACTACATCATAGAAGCCCTGCCCGAGTTTGTGTCTAATGCCCTGAGGAATTCTGAGTCAAGATGCATGTACCTACTGTTCCTTGAATTTCCAGCCTGCCCCACAAATTTACTATTGATCAGCACCCATAGTCACATGAGCAAATTCGTTAAAATTCTCTCTCCATCTCTCTCTCTCCTTTGCTATCTGTCTGTATCTTCATCTCTTTTTCTTGAGAATGCTGATTGATATAACCAGCATCAGAAGTTGCCTCTTATTCATTCCTGATGAAACAACGTAATAATCAACCCAAAAATGTGAAAATTCTGCTGCACAAAGAGCTATTTAGGTTTCAAATGTTCAGTGCCCAAGCTTAATTGATCCCAGTGGTGACTAGGCTAATATCTTTACAACACAGATGAGCCCAGAAACCACAAAGCCTATGTATGCATGTCTTGTGACACACTCCTCTCTTTTCTCAAAAGATGGCACATGTGACTGCCCACCGACACATTGCTGGGGGCAGCTTCTACGTGAGGAGGAGACAGAAGAAAAGAATGATGTGTGTGATGTATCTGCGATATTTATGCACATCATACAGCTTACATGCACAAGGCATTATGTAGAGGTGAAAATGAAAGTGTGATTCCCTGGATTTCTTCTTTTTTACTACACACAGTGTTTGGAATTGTGTAAATAATGTACATGCCAAGGAGAATATCCAGTGTAATGATTTCAAAGGGACAATCTTTTCAGAATTCACTTTATTGTTTTCATCAGTGATAGAGGCCTTGGATAAGAATCCTACTCTTGAATTCCCTGGTATTGCAGCACTGTGGACTGGGCTTTTAGTCATTAAGAATCTATAGTACCTTGAGGAATAAAGGAGACTTTATTTTTATTAGGCAATCTTGTGCAAGCTTTATTTCTCAAAGCTATGGACATGCTGCCAGTAATGGAGCAAAACGGGGGGGGGCGGGAAGCATTTAGCAGAAGAACCCAGACATCACTAAATATTAAGCAAAGCAGGGAGAGAATTAGATTGGACAAATGATTAGGAGGAGATAAGTGACAGCTCAGCTGTAAGTTTCCATTTTGGTTTCTATGATTTTGTTTTTCTGTAAAAGGAAAAGGGATGGGAATAACAATTGAGAAACTTGAGGAGAATCACTGGTGGAGATTTCTGGAATGAAGAGGTATCAATTTTCTTCTTTGAGTAATTACACTGCTTCTTTTTACTACAGAGAGGAGGGTGTTTCTTCTCCTATAATGACAGGAGAAGATGATGACAGACGATGTAAGGACCTCACAAGCTGAAGAGGGTCCCAAAGTTTTGGGAGGAGTTGGCAAGGACTAGTTCTACTCCATCAAAGCAGGAGCCACCCAACTCCAAAACAGAGCAGTTCAGTGAGCTCCCCCAAGACAGAACTTTAGTCAATCAAGAACCATTATTTTACTTATTTCACCTAAGATCCTATAGATTTCTGATCATTGTGAATTAAGATAGAAAAGTGTTATTTACTTGAGTTTACAAGTGTACCACAGTTATCCTCAAATGTGACTCATCATATGTGATAATAATAAAAATGAAATCAAAGCACAGAAGTGATAAGAGATAAGTGCTCCTGACTCAGATCCCAAGTCATTTCAGAGTTTATAGAGGAATTCTTGCATCATGACCTTTGTCACATGATGACAGATAAAGACCCTTTGTGATCTATTGGCAATCCTTGAAAATGTTCACTGACAAATCGTTACGGATTCAGATGGTCATTAGGAGAGTTTGAACCCATAAATCATGCTTTCTTGAGAATTATATCAACTTCTGTTCCTCAGTTTTGTATATTTGAAAACAATAAAAAAATGTTTTTCTTCTGTTAAAAAATCAGAGATTTGTAACAGGAAGGAAAAACTATCATTACAAAGAAAGAACAAAAGAAAAGGAAAAGGAAGAAGGGAGGAAGAAAGAGGAGGAGAGGGGATGGAATGGAATGAAGTGAGTAGGCTGTCTTGCTTCTAAGAGAGGAGACACATTCAGAAGGCAAAAGTCTTGTTCAATGAAGGCAACACTGGACAGACTGATATGATGTAGGGCTTTCTGTTGAGAATATTTCAACATCATTTGGAATTATCTTTTGTTTTGTTACATAGGAAATGAGTTTTAAATTAAAACTTGATTACAAACCTGGCAAGTTAGTGTTTCCAAACAACTGTGCCTTCCTGGTCAACAAAGAAAAGGTTCACTTAAAAAGAAATGACACCATCATCTCATTCAAGGTAACTGACTGGAAAGAAGTGTTTTCTGTTTCTCCAACCACAAACAATTCAATGAAAAAACCAAATTGTATAAGAAATAAACATAAAAGTAAATACATTAGAATGTTGAAAAACAGGACTATTCTACCAGCAGATCTCAAAGTAAATAGTTTTTGAAGGGCGTAAAACAAATGGAAACAGAATGAGAGTGAAATTCAAGTCAACTGAAGAATCTACAAACTGCATAGAAGCAACAGAGATGATGTCAAAGAAAAAACAAAAAAAAGGATTTTCTGAGCAAAACCTTGGACTGATCCCAAAACCTGGCATAATGGAGCTACAGGGAGTGGGTCCTCCTTGCAGTGAAGTGGTGGTTAATTAAAGGATGTGACCTGTATGCCAATACTACCACTCACTGCATTCATAATCCTGATTTTCTCTAAATGGAACACCAAAGCCAATGTATGGAGGAACTTACTGCAATTTGCAGGGGTGGGAACCACCTTCTCCAGAAAACAAACAAGGAAGAAACTTTACTTGGTCACAAGCCCCATAAATTTCCTGAGCAATCACAAGAAACAAACTTCTGTAATCCAAAGTGGCTTTAAATGCCAGGCAAATCTAATTATCATTTAGCCTGAGAAAATACACTCCCAGTTATTAATTTTGTTTAAACCAGATTCTCATTTAAAATGTGATCAAAACAAGAAAGACATTGAAAACTCAATATATAACAGATCTAAAAATTAAAATATAAAGGAACAGAAGAAAACTTCAGCATGATTATAATTAATATCCTCAGAGAGATTTCAAAGAACATTAAAAAAAAAAAGCCCACACTAAAAGCAAGTTGCTATGGAAAGAGAAAATTCAGAGTTCTTTTGGTTTTATAAAATACAAGTAACAGTATATAAAGTAGGTAGACAGAAAAGTAACTCAGAACTGATAATTAAACACTAAAGTAGAAGCAGAATCATACGATAAAGGCAGATTAATAGTAAGAACAGCAAGAACAACAAGAACAAAAATGACACTGTCTTCAAGGAGGAAAAATAATGCTGAACCCTCAGTTCTTCATAAGAAAAAAGAAGGAAGTGTAATTCAAAAGAAAATGGAATAATTTATTTAAAGTTCAGGAAAAAAATGCCTTCCTTGATTCACATACCTTTGAAAATATCTATCAGAAATAAAGTCAATAAAGATGTTTGCTGTGGATGAATTTTCTCAGTTTTGTCTGCAAATCACATTTAAAAATGTACTAAAAAAAGTTTCCATGCACAAGGACTGTGACCTCAGAGTGAAACCTAAAAATAAAGGAAAAAATAAGAATAAATAGTAAGTCACAGGTTAATATGTGGAAAAATTAGAGTATTAATTATATAAAATAGCAAAAATAATTTGGGGTTTAAGATTTTAGAAGTAAAGTACATAAAAAATAACAAAAAAGAGGGGTTAAATGGATTTAAACTTTTCTAAGTTTCATTGTTTTGGAAGTGGCTAATGTATTAATCTATATTAGACATTAATGATCAAGATTATTGTTGTCAACTCTAGGGTAACTACTAAAAAATAGTGAAAGAATATGTATCTAACTATCTCATAGAGAAAAATTAAAATGAAAAAGAAGAAATTTTGATTAAACTAAAAAAAGGCAAGAACAGGAATAAACATTAATAGACAACATGTGAGAAAAATAAATAATAAAATGGTAAATTTAAATCCAAACATATCAGGAACCACATTAAACTGTTAAAAGTATTAAAAGATTATCAGACTATATACAAAGCAAATTTTCATGATACACTGCACACAAAAAAAAATCAGGCCTTTAATTTAAGGGTACAGAAAATTTAAAGTAGAAAGATAAGAAAATAGATACCATGCATTCAGCAGAGGAAAGCTAATATAGTTATGCTAACATCAAATTAAACTTTAAGGCAAGAAACATTACTAAAAATAAAGAAGAAATAATAATAATAATAATAATTTAAAAAGTGTCAATCAAGCAAGAAAATAAAAAATTTCTAAATGCCCAAGCTACTAGTTACATAGGTTTGAAATATTTAAAGTAATGGTTGAAAGAAGTAAAAGGAAAAGCAGAGAATTCCATTATCATACTGGGATATTTTAATATACTTCTATGAGTAACTGCTAGCAAGCCAAGCAAAAAACAATTCCATAAGGATATAGAATACTTAAAATGATTAATCCAGTTGACTTCCATGGAACACTGCACACAGCAAGTGCATTCTGCTCATAATTTCCAGGTGCAGGTGAAATATATACCAAAATTAAACATATTCAAGGCCATAAAGCTGGTCTCAACAAAGTTTAGAAAATTGAAATAACACACAGAATATATTTGGACAATAGTGGAATTAAGCTAAGAATCAATTTAAAAAAAAAGAAAAAAGAAATATGTTAGAAATCAAGTAGTGCTTTTCTAAATATGAATCAAATAGGACATGATAAAAATTACAAAAAAATTTTAACTGAATGATAATGAAAAGAACAGGTCATAAGTGGAAGACATAAAACTCATATATAGTTTTAAATTAATATATTAGGGAAAAAACAGCTTTCCAGTCTCAGGTCTATTTGCACAAGATGACTAATTTTATAAAAAGAAGACAATCTTAACCCTCAAATCTATCTGGTCTTTTTGGACTTTCTGGTTGATATGGGTGGGGATCTGGAGAAGAGAGTGGTATTACTGGAAAACATATTTTGTTTTATTTTAATCCAGAGAGAATGTTTGCTATTTTATGCTTTCTCGATGAATAGTCTCATTCTTACCATTATGACAATTGAGAAGACTTAACCAAAAGAAGTCTTCTTTGTTTTGGTTTGTTTTTCGCTTGTCTCTTGTGAGTTACCCTTCTTCACTAACACCTGGTTTTGTTGAGACAGAGGGCCTGACAACACATTTCTGGTCCTGCTCTTCAAAGTGGCTGGCCACGAGGATTCCAACCCCACATTCCCAGAAAGGAATATCCAACGAAGGGGATGCATTTTGCCATTCTCGTGGTCCTCACAGAACAAGAAAAAAATCCTCACTTTATTCCTCTTAGATGTTTTCTTCTTTGGTGTGCTGTAAGACTTGATCCTTGTCTTGGCATCACAACAGTGTGTCTCTGCAAAGGGTGAAGAGGGAGTTGCTTCTGAAGGTCAGGGTCAAAGACCTGGTCTGCTGATCAGCTGATCAGGATGAGTTTTTTCCTTATCTTGAACTTCCCTCTTAGCTTTTTGAAAATATTTGTATTCTCTGATCGATTCACTTACAGGTGGAGGGAGAGGACAGGGACTTAACCCAGGGGAGCAGAAGGGCAGGAGGCAGAAAGACTTCCAACCAAAGTGCACAACAACACACCCCAATACAGTGTTTAAAACATTTATTAGTCATAGAAAACTTTAAAAATCTGAACAATATTATTTTTCCTGTCCCTAGGGAAAAACATTGCACTCACACAAATACAAATATTACAAACAACTTCAAGGCATTTCTAGAATGCCGAATGCCTCATGTCCACGTCCGAAAATTGATTTCTGGACCTCTGGCTTTAATACTCATTAAAAAAAAAAAGAGGCGATGGCAGGGTTGGGGGAGAAGGAGAAGATTAAAACTATCATAAGAAAGTGAGTAGAAATAGATATTTTTTATTATATCAACCCACTTAAATTAAGCTCAGATTTTTCAATATCTTCCCAGACTCAGCACCGAGCATTTAATGCCATGAATTGTTCTTCCTCCACTTAAAGAACTGTCATCAACAATGCCTTTCTTTTTTCCTTTGTAGCCTATTCACTGAAGCAAGACAGTGAAACGAGAAAGGTAAAAAGAAATCTCATCGCATTTAAGATCATGCACTTGATAAAACTGTTTTCTTAACCAGACAAAGTGTGAAATTCTTTTCATGGTTTTTAGTTTAAGTAATTTGATCAGATCACCATTCAGCATGTCACCCAGAGCTGCTCCATTACACTGAGTGCTTCCCCAAAAATGTTTCTTCCCATCCAGCTTCTTCTCCACTGATGGAACAAGCAGATTAACAGGATTAGGTGCCTTTCATTTGTTCCTTTTTATTTGGCAAGACTCTATTACTCATATGCTGGGGAAAGCTTTCTGTTAGATTTTTTAAATGTTTTATTTTACTGTTCTATTTTTGAAAGCTTCAGATTTTTTCCCTACCCACCTCCACCCCTTTGTGAAAGTCTATATATCTCAGTAATACAAAAGATAATCTGTAAAATTTTTTCACCTCTAACTTGGTTAATGCTCAAGAAAACACCATCTGATTATATTTATTAGCATTTGCTTTCATTCTGTAATATGGGGAACAACAGACCTTAGGATTATGTCCTCTGAAAGATGCATCTTTAATCAAGAAAGTGTATTATTTTCCTCTGATTCAGGATTTTCCACTTCAAGTCCAAAAGATAGTTGGATTAAGTTCTTGATTTGGAGAGAAGAGAAGAAAATAGAGAGGGAATAAAAAGAAACAAACAAAAATAAACAAAATGATTAAGTAAGTAGCTGCTATGTTTCAAAGGATACATGAGAAAATGTCATTCTTCTTCATTTTATCTTCTTGTCAATTCTGATACAGGGATTTGTAATCCAATTCTACATTTATTAGCCTATTAGCAAACTAGCCATTGATGGCATCCTTGCTAAGATTCAGGGGGCTCATAGCTCCCTCTCCATTACCATGGTACTGGTACCCTGCTCTCCTTCACTCCATCCCCTCCTTGGGCCCAGCTTGTAGCCAGAGAGCATCTTGGGGAACTTAGCTCACCCCTCCCTGTTGAGTTGACAACCTCTGGGCAATTTAAGGATGAAATCTGAATCTGATTCAGCTGCTGGGGCCCTCCTTGAGAATGGGACTCCCCACTCAGAATCCCCACTTTGGATTCTGACTCCTGGCATCCAAAGTTGTGAAACACTCCAACCTGTGAAAACACCCTGTAACCTTTAGACTTCACTTTGTCACATCCTTCGACTGTCCCTCAGCTCCCTGTTGTCTTTTGTATTTCTCTTCCAAGCTGGAATGTTTTTTGAGTGGAAGAATGCATCTTCAATGATTACATGAAGACAGCAGACATAAATTGTGACTGTCCCACACAGACTCGGACCCATCATTGTCCTAGAGCCATACTGCTTTCCGTACAGCTGACTGACTTTGGTCAGTAATAATCTTTGGGCCCCTGGGTTCAGAATGTTTTCTTCTGGAGAATGCCGCTTGCCATTATTGAACGCCCCAAGGCACTGCCACCCTATAAGTCATTTATATTAATTCTTGGCTTGGTGTTTCCTAAGTCATGCAATTATGGTAATTATCCAAAGAAGGAAGAAATGTTCATTAAAGTGTTCATTTTCCACTTGGTGCCAAGACTAAGGCAGACATGTTTTCTTATAATCTCCCTTTTCCAAAGGTCATTTCTTCTTTTCCTAGTCTGCCTTTCCCTCAGTATGTAACCCATCTCTAAGGAGGGAAATTCAAGTTCTTACCTTCATCTTCTACATGGTCAAGGCCTTGTCTTCTATCCCTGGGCAGCCAGTCCAGGACAGCTAAAGCATCAAAGCTTGCTTAACACTCTGGGAGTATCTTGTATTGCATTTATGTATTTACACACTTGCTTGCTCACATACTTAGGGAACTTCCGTATGTACTTAAAATTATGTTTCTATGTTTTATCCAGTATTTCTAGATACTCAGTATGAAAAGTGTATTCAAAACATTTAGTCTTACCATATGGTTATAATCAGAACTCTGAAATATAATGTTTGTCATAGAGTCAGTTCTCTACTTTCTAGAAATTTCCTTTACCCTTCCAGATCTTTAACATGGGAAATCATCAAAATCTAGAAGGGAAGACTTTTTTTTAAAACATTTTTTTACATATCTTAAAGGCTTTTTTTTATTTTTAACTTTATTTTGAAAAGATGTCAAACTTACAGAAAAGTTGCAAAAACAATTGAGTGAATTCCCAAATACTCATCAAGATTCACCACTTGTTCTTATTTTTGCTCTGTGTGCTTTATCACTCTCTATACCATATATACTATTATTCTTTTTAATAAACGATTTGAGAGCAAATTGTAGACTTTTACCCCTAAATATTTTCATCTTCACTGCTAACAGTAGACATCCTCTTAAAAAATCACAGTACAGTTATTAAATTCAGAAAGTTTAACATTGTTAAGTTATTGTTATCTAATCTGTGGTTCATATTCAAATTTCACTAATTGTCCCAATAAAGCTAGAAGGGAAGACTTGTAGAGTTAAAATTAAAGGCCCTTCTAAAAGACATCATGGCCCCTAATCGTTCATAAAACCCGTAAGAGATAGTAAGAGGACAGAAACTGGATGAATTAGTAATTCCCTGACTTTGAGAAGAGAATCAGATACCATCCTAAGGAAATTGGAGTCTCCAAATTGTGAATTGGTCAAAATGCAGAATTCAGGACAATTTTTATAAACCCTAATTTCAGTTCCTTTCTTCCCCCTCCTTTTCATTCTTATTGCTTTTCTTGTTGTTTTGAGTACAAGTCTTTCTACACCTATATGAACTTGCTCCACCAGCAATATTTTATCTTTCTCAGTGGTTTATCTGATTTCCAGAAGCAAGATTCCCTTTAACCACACTGAAAAAGTTGGTCTGTATGCTGCCTCCCCTTCATACCTTCATCTTCCTTCCACTGGCTGATAAAGTTCTCATCTCCATAATCTAATACTGTGTATTGACCAGCACTGGGCCTCTTATTTCCAGGGTAAAAGCAAGAGGTAGATGGTGAAAGCAAGAGGTAGATGGTCATTTTTCCTAAATTCTAAATTATAAGAATAGTAAGACACATTGGGCTATATTTTCAGTGTTATCTATAGTGCTGGCTCCAAGATGAGAGATGTAGCTAAAATATTTTTCACTTATTACACTCAATACAATGTAATACTACCGTAACATGTATGGTATATAAATGGGTTCATTGATAGCTTTTTAATTCATATGTGTTTTTCTAATTTTATATTCTGAGAGGAAAGCATTCCATTCATTCCGTAACAGCTCTTGTTAGAGTTTCATCAGACCACAACAGTTCTCTACAAAAATCAGCTCTCCTGTGGGATGGAGAGAACCATATAAGTTTAAGAGGTCATCGAATTGAGCCCATGTACTGAAATGTACCATGCACTTTAGCAAAAAGTGTAGAAGTATTAAGACAAACCACAACCCACTTGCCAAGAGATGGAAGCAAATCTGTCAAGAAGACATTCCTCCTACTTATACCAGACAGCTCAGGAGAGCCTCCCAAAGACTAGCAAAGATAAGGGTGAGCAATCCACTTTTGCTTCTACTAAACCAAGAGAATAAGAGAAAGAAAGGCAAGTAATTCTGAATGTAGACAAATATTTGTACTAAAATCGTGATTTCTCAAAGATAAACTTTTTAAAACTTTTCACAGGATCATCGAGAAATGTGATCCTTAACTTCAGTGCCCCTCAAGCCAGAAATGGAGACTTTTCAGAGTATATTCTACCTACCATAGAGGGGAAACCTACCATCTCTAAAGATAGACATCAGTTAGAAGCTTTTTAACAGCTTTGGAGGGCAGCATTTATCTTGTTGTGGTACATCCAGCATCCATCAGACAGTTTCTTCTAGACCAAAGCAGAACATTTCTAACACAGCAGTTGTATCTACAAGCTCTCTGATCTGAGTCATGTAAGATGGGTTGGGACTAACTTTGAAAGTAGACAAAGACCAATTTGTAAGAACAAGTACAGAAAAGAGTGAAGACAATGAGGAATTTTCAACTTCTCTGGGGAACTCATTTGGGCTGGGAAACTTTTGAACTTCCCCAGATGCCTCAAGCATGAATTTCCCTCCAATAGAAGACTGAGATTAGTTTATAGTTTTACATTGCAAACACACAGGGAAGTTTCCCAACACCTTGTCTGACTTGTTGAGTATTCAGCCAGCAAATTTTTAACAAGATTAGTAAGGTGCCGTGTCAAACAACATTTGAAAGTGTTAATCTAAGACCTTTTGAAATGTAAGTTTATTATAAGTTTCTCCACCCCTAAAGGAGAACCTAAACCAGGCTGGTAGGCTCTCTAATGGGGGGAAATGGTTACTTGACAAATAAATCTGTTGCATTTGGTGCTGGAGGTCTAGAAACTAGTTCTTCAAGTAAAGATCAGCAACTACCATTTTTATATATAGCAACTACTTTGTGGATGGGCCTAATTAGAGTCTGCTATAATATAATGTTGATTTAAATATTTTAAGCAGAAGATAAATACTTTCAGACTATGATTTGTTTCTTCAGGGAATTTTATTAACTCCACACACATGGAGACCCAGGGTTTACTTCATTTTATCTTTGGAAAGGTCAGCCATCTTCTACCCCAAGTGTTAGTTCATTTGCTAAATCAATGAAAATTTACTCCTGAGAGGTATTTGATATTTGTCCTACACTAAAACTGCTCCACTCTCAAAATTAAAGATTTAATTATCTCCATAGCTTTGGTTCTTAAAATCTCTTGTACAAGTCTTTCCATGAAAACAACTCATCGTCATGAAAACTTCCAATCCACTGACCACTCCATTTCCATTAGCTCCGCCTTTCTTCCCTTCTTTATGATAGTTCTTTTTTCCTTAGATTCAAATTCACAACCCATCACTACAGTCAACCTCTTACAAACATTCTTTCTCAGTAATTGTTCCTCCATCACAGTCACTTGGAAAATAAAAAGTAGCCATTAATCTAATGGCCATTTGACTTCACCATGTCCAAAATTATACAGCTAAGAATTGTTGAAGAAAATCACAGAAAAGGTGATTCAACACCAGCCAAGAGTCCAAAATCATTTCTCAGTAGCCTCAATAAAATTAGTTCTCTCTCTCTCTGTCTTACCTCTTTGATGTATCTTTGGTATTTAGAAAAGTATGCATGTTTTGTTGTAGTGGTTTCATTTATAACCCTGTTTCAATAATTATTTATCCATGTTGAAACTTATTCCACTTCTTGGAAGACGGTCTCATGTCTTTTCCTTACCCCTCAAACTCTACACTTCCTTGTCTCTGCTGTGCACGTTACCTAGTACTGCACTGACACAGTCCTCAGACTGTATCTGATTTTCCTGTTTCCTTTACCCAGACTGTATTTCTCTCCTCTTGTGAAAATAGAGGAAGTATTTTTTTTTTTTTCTAGCCGATGAAGAATCTGCTCATCTCAGCCTTCCAAGGACTTTCCTGGAGTGACTCTTCTCTCACCTAAATTCTCATTCTTTCCTGTTAACTGGATCTTTTTCTTCACACAAGCAAGCTCTAGTATCTACCATTAAATAAAATAAAGGTAAAAAGGAAGAAACCCTCCTGATTTTCTGTTCTTCTCTAGATTCTCTCACATTTCTCTGATCCTGTTAAGGCCACATTTTTTTATGTTGCCAGCTCATTATCTCTTATCTACAATTCCTGCTTACTACCTGACTCATTTCAGTCTGGTTCTTTCCCTTACCATGCCACTCAGTCTGACTGTGCCAAGGTCATCCATCAGTTACCTACATGTTGCCAAAGCCATTAGTCATTCTTCATTCTGCTGCGTACAAGTAGCAAATGAAAGGCTTGACTACCCCTTGCTTCCTGCAAGATTTTTCCTCTTAAGGCTTTCCCTGTACCATCTACTGTAGATAGATGTGTACCCTCTAAATTAGTATGTTGAAGCTAAACCCCCAGTATGACTATATTTGGAGATGGTGTCTCTAAAGAAGTTGCATTTCTTTACACTAACGAATCAACAGGAAAATAAAGTAAAGAAACAATCCCTTTTAAAATACCACCCAAAGTAATAAAATACCTAGGAATAAATCTAACCAAGTAGGTGAAAGACTTACTCATGGAGAACTATAAAACATTGATTAAGGACATTAAAGAAGACTTAAAAAAATGAAAAGATATCCCATGCTCCTGGATTGGGAGAATCAATATTGTTAAAATGGTCATACTGCCCAAGACAATCGACAGATTTAATGCACTCCCTATCAAATTAGACAGGACATATTTCACAGAACTAGAAAAAATAATCAAATTTATATGGAATCACAAAAGACCCAGAATTGCCAAATCATTACTGAAGAAAAAGAAAGAGGCTGGAGGAATAACCTTCCTAGGCTTCAGACAATACTACAGAGCTACAGTCATCAAAACAGCATGGTATTGGTACAAAAATGGACATATGGACCAATGGCACAGACTGGGCGTTTGAAATTTGTAGATACTGACAGGTATATATAGAACAGATAAATAAGATTATACTGTATAGCACAGGGAAATATATACAAGATCTTGTGGTAGTTCACGGTGAAAAAGAATGTGACAATGATACATGTATGTTCATGTATAACTGAAAAATTGTGCTCTACACTGGAAATTGACACAACATTGTAAACTGACCATAACTCAATAAAGTAAAATTTAAAAAAAGAGAAGTAATTAAGGTTAAATGAGGTCATAAGGGTGGGGCCCTGATTTGATAGGATTAGGATCCTTATAAGAAGATATACCACATGTGCTCAGAGGAAAGCCTATGTGAGGACACAAAGTAGGCTCCTGGGAGCAGGAAGAGAGCCCCCACCAAAAACTCTCCATATTGGCATCTTGATCTTGGACTTCCAGCCTCCAAAACTTTTAGAAAATGAATTTCTGTGTTTCAGCCACCCAGTCTGTGGTGCTTTGCTATGACATTCCTGGAAGATGGAGACACACCTTCTCTGGAGTTTCTTCCAGCTCTTTCACTGCTCTTTTATAATTCCAGCTCCTCTGCCCTCATGTTAATACAAGGATTTCTCACAGCTGAATCTTTATCTTCCTCTTTATATCCTCCACGAAAGCAATCTCAAGATTTTCTGTGGTTTTTAACTACTATCTGAATGCTGATGACTCCTACAACTGCAAACAGCCTAAATGGCTTCTGAAATTCACAAAATTTCATATCCAAGCCCTTAGTGACTGAGAAAAGAAAAAGCTGAAAGATCTCACTGGCTCCTAAGTTTCTGCCCGGAAATGACACACTCCCATTCCCATTCAGTTCATCAAGGCAGGTCACCTGGCCATGTGTGACTTCAGCACGTGCCTGGAAAAAGAGAAAGGATCGAAATTCATCACCAGTGACTACAATAACCCCAAACCTGTTTCTCCTCTGTATTGCTGAGGGATCCTCTGCACCTCAGCACTCACACCACTGTTCACTCAGTTGCAAAAGTTTGTTGGCACACTGATTCCTTCCTTTCCTCATCCCCCACGTGCAGTCCTTTGTTATCCTTTGCATTCTTCCTTCTAGAAATATCTAGACTACATTTCTTGGCAAATCCATGTAACTTACTTAGTCCAGGTCACTGCCATCTCTAACTTAAATCAATACAATATCATTATAACTGAACCTCCCACCTCCTCTCTTTCTTTCCTTTGCCCTGCATTTTCTACTTTGCCCTTTTCTAATCCACCTTCCAAATTTCAGGTAGAATGATACGCTAGAGATGAAGAAAGAAAGTCAGCCATTCAGTAGCTCCCATCACCATCTCCCGGCATGTCCTGTACCATTTTTCTCACTCACTGTTCTCCATGCAGGCTGGCTTCACCTGCTTTGCCATCTTCCTGACATGCTTGCCTCTGGCTGGTCCCATGGCTATATCCTTCTCATCCTCAAATACCAGCTTAAATATTATTATCTCAAGCAGGATTTCCCAGTAATCTTATTTTAACAGTGACACCCACCCCACCTTCTTATTTCCACTACAGAATATGGTTCGTGGTTCTTTAATAAATTTGCAGTTGGTTTGCACTTACATGTGCTTATCTGTTATTTTTCTTCCCCCAGTCGACAAGACATCTGTCCTTTTTGTTCTCTAGGATGTCCCTGGTATTTAACACTGTCCCTTAATAAATGTTTATTCAGTGAATAAATGACAAACACCAACTGCGAAGCTGAGGCCAATGTTTACTTGAGCTAAAAGCAGACTTTAAATATGCTTGTTCACCTCTCTTACTACTTTGCTCACAGTGTATGTTCAGCAAGTAGAACAGACCTTGTCCACAGTATGTACCCAACAAATATTTGTTGAATCGATGAAGGAATGAATGTGGTAAAGTGTGTTAAGGACAAATATCAGATTATTTGCAGTTTTATTGGCCTTTTCTTGGCTTTTGGCTTTTAAAATCATTTATAGGTCACACTGTTGTGTTTTTAGCCTAGACCATGGTTATTGACACATGAACATCATGTTCTCCTTAACTCCCTGCTGGGGATCCAAACTTCTTCTCCCAAAGCAGTTAAAATTTCCAGCTGAAGAACTCAGGATAATAGTGACTCCTTTCTTTTAAACTTGATTGTTAATCTGATACTACTTTTGAATGTGTATAAACTGCCCCTGCTACAGGAAAATAAAATGGTCATATCATATTTCATACATATCCATTATGCTTTTATTATTTATAACCTTGTACCTAATTAATTTTAAACAAAAAGCGTTAAACATCAAACATTTTAGTAATAAAATTATTAGTTGACATTCTCTATTTCAGGCAGATTGTAAATAATGACCCTATGTAACAAGATAACATTCTGTTACTTTAGTGTTAATTTTCCAGCCATTTGCAAAGTAACAATGAGATATATTTAGTGGGGCCATGAGGAGTATCAGCTTACATGTGCCTTGAAGTATTTTTAGGCTAAAAGTATCTTATCCATGCCACATAAACTAATCTTTGGACCTCTGCCCCCTATTTATCTGTTCAATAGAGCAAATTTAAAATGATCATTCAGGTAGCGTCCTGACTTAGAAGACTAGTCATCAGATCGTCTCATACAAATGTAGGATGATTTTCTATCTGGGTTGTGTCTTCGGTGGGTTCTTCAGCTTCCATGAAGACACAGAAACCACACTCGTGCCCCATTTGCTGCCGAGGCAGCGTGGAAACATACAAACATGACCTGTGAGCCTTCAGAATTGAGCCCAGAAAAAGTTTTATTCAGGACAGTTTCTTCAGAGGACACTTGGTCCACCCATTCTTCTGAGTATTTCGTAGCGAAAATGGCAGTGGACCAACAATGGATCAGCAAAGATCTGGGAATCTCACTGACAGCATGATAGTAGGTCTGCTTTTAAGTGAGTTGCTCTTGCTGCAACCTCAACCGTCTGCATTGAGGTCCACTCACAGAGGAGCCCAGTGAAGCAAAGTGATAGGTCAACAAGACTTTGCTGTCAGGAAGGTGTTAATTATATCACAATGTTTTATTTTATTTTTTTAAGTAAAAAAACCCAGGAGCTACGTCTGTTGTTTTAAAGATCTTAAGCAATTTTTTTTCAAATTTTGTCTTTCTGGTTTTTGTCTCATTTTCAACTTATGTTTCTGTTTATTTGTCACACAGAAGTAATTATAAGCATTTCTTGAAATAAAAATATGTACACACAGATAACATATAAATACACATATGTAATATATATACACAAAATATATAAACATAATATACAATGTATATTACATGTATAAAATATATGACTAACCCCTTTAGCATCTCTCTCTAATAAGATTTTTGTCCTTTTTTGAAGACAGTGTCTTTAACCAAAGAAATAAATCTACAATGATGCAGTTTTACCCCAGTGGAAGGCTTGAGGGAGATATTAGTGAGTAGGAAGGAAAATACCCAAGTAATACTCAAATTACAAGTTAGCAGTTACCTACCCCATCTGATCACTAGACCATTCTAATGTACACACAGTTTTCAAAATTAGTTCCATTCTAGATCTAAGGCAGAAAACAGGAGCTTAGCCTTCTCACTCTCACTCTCTTATTGACTTAAACCTGGGCCGTCACTGAGCTGTTTGGTAGCCTTCCTTTCCCATATTGCTTCCTCTTTTCTCTCTAATTCATGGGCAGGAACCACATCTCCTGGATTTAAAAATTAATCCATTCATCATTTTTTAAGAAACACTTGCTCTGTAGGCAGCACAATGCTAGACTTTTTGGAGTATTAAGAGGTCCAAGTGTCGTCCTCTTCCCTGTGTCTGGCCAGTAGTGTGATAGGTCCATACTCACTGCTGTGTGAGCGACACATAAGCAGAAGCACAAGGTAAGAAGTAAAGAGTCATTGTCTTAGGGGAGGAGATGTCTGAGTTGACAATTCAAGGACAGCTAGACCCTGAAACGCACAGTGAATTTGGTACAGTAGGTTAAAAAAATGGTGAAGAATTTCTGAGGAGTGTGGGTAGAAGGGATAGGATAAATAAAAGTTGCAAATATAAGCATATTATGCAGAGAATCCACAGATAACTCTGAGAAGCAGCATAGCCTAATAAGAAAAACAACAACAACAACAAGAATAATAGTAGTTAGCACGTACTAAGCACTTAAGTTCCCAGGTATCAGCTAATTAAATCATCACAACGACCCTAAGGTTGAGGTGTGCTCAGTATTCCCATTGTGACTCATGAGGAAATTGAAGTCCAGAGATGTTAACTGATTTTCCCACGATCACACAACCAGACCAGGCATTGCGGCCCCAGAGTCCACCTGACAAGGGCCAGCCCTCCATCCCTGCTGGGTACTACCTGTGTGGCCTTAGGTGAGCTATGTAACTTCTCTAAGGTTCAGTTGTCTCATCTGTAAGATGAAATTATATCAAACTGTATCATAGGATTAAGAAACATTCACTGAGTTGTCAAATGCTGCTCCGTGAGTGCTTGCTACCTGTTACTTATTATTGCTTTCTTTATTTTTGTTGTTGTTCCTCTTGCTGTTCTAACTAGGGTTCTTCTAGTTAGAAATGTAAGTTGAGGCTGGAAATAGAGATTTAGTCCAAACATTACAGGGCCTTGACTGTCTGGCATCACCCACACAAAGGTAGATATTGGTGTCTGTAAGCTACCCGAGCACAGAGGTATAACTTTATGCTTCTTTGTGTCACAAACTCAGGTGGAGAATTGAACCCAGTAGATGCATACTAGATGCTGAATGAACAAATGGGTTCACTCACACTCCCTGCTTCTCGTCATGTGTGTTGGAAGGTCCACAGGTTGTCACAGAGCCCTGTGAGATGACCAAGTGGTGCCTGTGGCTCTCCATTCAGTGCAGCATGGAGCCAGCGAACTACTGGGACTGCAGGAGGAGACGGGAGGAAAGAGGGACTGAAGCCCTGCCCTTTGCCATCTGGGGCATTAGCTATGGGGAAACTACCAAAGTCCCTAACGCTTGGAGGGAAGTCCGGACAAATATCATGGAAGAGTGGTTTTGCCCCTCCTCCTTGCAGGGCTGTCGCCTGTGAGACACCTTTGCTGATAGGATTAAAGAGGAGCCCTTTTGAAGAGACTCAGAATTGCCAGTCTCATTCCCTGAGGATTTTCGATTTCACCACAGCCAGTGTATTTACTTTGCTTCCTGTATCTCTACCAGTGATTCTCAAAGTCATCTCCCACTTTTATAAACCTTAACCTTGGCTGAGATTTTTTTTTTAAGTAGAAATTTAAAAAGAATAAAATGTAAACACTAAAAATGTACATGTAACCCCCTTCTAGATAAAAATATGGAGTGGTAAAGGCAAATCCTAGACAGAGCTTCAAATCACAAGACTACACTGTTTTTGTTTTTGTCTTTTTGCCAAATATGGTAGAAATAAATCTGGGTCCAGTGAGTTTGTCGTAGCCTAAATTATTTTCAAGAAATCCATCTTTGATCTCTAAACATACAACCCTCTCAAAGAATTTCCAAAAACACTGAAGTGGAAACAGAAGGAGGAAGGCAACTCAGTGCCATGAGATGTGGTACAGAGAAGCAGTGTTATTTCAATCACAATCATTTGCTAACATCTTGAACTTCTAACAGCTTTCTTAACCTCGTGCCCTTTACCATGTGGTGTGTTCAGTCTCTTTGCATACTTGGAAGCATACAGCACTAATTTCCTTGACCCTGTTATTCTGGGAGCTGAGGAATAGGGATGACTGGTAAGGTGGTAACTTAAAAGCCATTCAGAAAGATGATGGCTTTTAAGGTAGTATGACATCAAGCTGAGAAGTTATGCTCACACAGGACATTAATGCTTGAAGGAATTGTATGAATCCATTAGGAAGAAATTGCTTGGTGAACTTTAGCCCTTCCTTCTTAAAAATGCATTATGATTACTTGTAATAATTTAAGACAGATTTTTTTAATGTGTATGCTACTTTTAAGAAGTGAGATTTATTTTTTTAAGTCACTCTATTAGCCAACTTCAGAATCTTTTTGTAAGAAGCAGTGTGAGTTCCAACATTTGTTTCTTGGTCTATAGGAAAATTCACATCAACTTTTATGGCAGATGCATTTCATTCAGTCAAACAGTCACTATTTCAAGAAATATTTGTGTGTGTGTGTGTGTGTGTGTTCGGTGCTGGGCTGTAATGTTTAGCAAAATGGGCCACAGTTCTCTACTCACAGATTTTTACACTCTACTGAGCAAGATGGATATTGATAGCATAATAACAAAAATGAATTTACATGGAAAAGAATGATAATGAGTGTATGTATATATATATATATATGTATATGCATGACTGGGACATTATGCTGTACACTGGAAATTGATACATTGTAATTGACTATACTTCAGTTTTAAAAAATGAGTTTCGAACTGTGGTTATTGCTACAAATGAAACATGTGGATCCGTGATACTGTCCAATAGTTAGGAATTCTTGTTTAGACACGGATGGAGTTGAGAATATTATACTAGTCAGTGATAGCCTCAATCCAGGATAGACGTGAAGGGTATTGAGAAAGAATTACAGCCTCATTTAGAATCTGAAGTCAAACTGTATGAAACATTTCCTTACAATAAACAAAAGCAGTTCTCTTTGGTCTCTGAAATCTCTTTTTAGAAACAACACATGAACCTTCACTTTCTCCATAGTTACCCTCTTACCTCAATGCTAAAAACTCAGAACCTGATTATAATAGCCGAAACTGCAGTTTATCAGAGTAATGGTGAATCTAAAATGGATTTTTAAAATCCTAATAAATGGTCACAATTAGGTCCAAAGACTCTTTTCTTTTAGCGAAAACTAGAAGCAAGTCCTAAATTTAATTTTGCTTCCTTGTACAGATTTGGTCCTCTTCACCAAAAATCATAAAAGAACAGACAGATGAAGTAAAAACACTGTCATTCTAATAACTTCACTTATTGAAAACAATTTCTCTGTTCATCTGTGGGTGATAACAGAATTCCTTTTCATTTTTCTTGAGGACACCGCCGATGAAGACACACAATCCTAAACGACCGTTTTAAACGCCTGTCCTAGAAATAAAAGCCAGACACTGTGTACAGGAAAAAATCTCTTGCTCCTGAAATCACTTTCATGCTACGACACATTCCACTATGTGGATTTATGGAGCTGTCCGAATTCCCATAATAATCATGAGATAATGAATCCCTTTGGCCAGGTAGCTGCAGGCTCTAAAATGGATTATTTGTTTTTAGGAGGAAAAAAATGAGTGGACGCCGACACAGTATTAATGGCTAGCTTAATCTACTCCTTGTTTTTCTTTTCTTTTATTAAATGTTCTGTGATTGTGTCGGCAGCACTCGTAGTTTTTATACCAAGTGATAAAACTCAAAATAAAATGGCACATTTGTGTTTCTGCCAGGGAGTTTTTAGTCACTGAGAAAGTATAAGCTTTGTCTTGAAACCAATCGCTTTACGATGTATTTTCTAAAACTAAAATGTGTTCACCTTACCCTGAAATGCATATCGTAAATGTAATTCCTTTTCTTCTACCAGTAACACACAGGGGAGGTTTGAATCAAACAAAGCAAGTAAATTAGGACCCTTCTCAGCCTTCTGGAAACCCAAAGTCTTAATAGGAGACTATTAGTGTCTACTTTATTTATTAATTTATAAGATTTTAATCTTATGTGGATCACTTATCCAAACATATACAGTCACTCTGGCACAATATGGAATGGAATTTTCTGCTGTTTGGAAAGAACACAAATTAAAACTCTGCTCTATAGAACATTGCTTGAATTTAGAGCTGGATGCCATGGTAAAAATTTTTATCCCTTTTAATTTTACATAGTGCAGTAATAACAAGCACTTGTGTTGGGCACATAGGTTAACTCCTTTAAACCAACCACAAACCAGAAAGATGGTACTTTTGCTGTGCCCATTTTACAGATGGAAGAACTGCATAGAGACTACAATGAATTGCCATGGTTACAGAGCTGGGAACTGGCAAAGCTAGAAAGGATACAGGTCTCCAACCCTCAGGGGCGGGCATCTCAAGGGAGTTGTGAGAAGCCTATAAAGCCACTGCAAACAAACCCTTTGAGCCAGTATTTTTTGTCTCATTTTATTTCTTTAATTTTCAGGTCTATTCGAACCAAATAGAGCTATCCCCAAAACTTTAGAGACAAACAGGAGTGCTTTCCTTCCCTCTTTATCTCTGTCCAGGTCTTATTTTTATCACTGAAAAATTACACTTTTGAAAATTAGCTTAAGACCCAGAATGCATCTCAGAAACTACAGTGGTTTGGATGATGCTTTAATTGCAAACTCAAAGAAATTCTTTACATCTGACAAACAGAAAACCTGTCAGAAAACACGAGCAACATTCAAAGCAGTCATTTAAACAGATGTAACTCTACTGCGATGTTAATGTAGCCATGGTCAAGAGGTGACAGATTTCATCCTGAGGTCTACGCACAGTCAGCCCAGTCGGGACTATGCTTTGCTTTCTATTTCTTCATCTCGTAGCAAGCCCCCGATTGCCCCATCTCTGAGTGGTACCTAAGCTTAATCTGTTTGCCTTGTTTGTTTCATCGCTGCCAAGGGCTGTGCTGCATTGCAGGCACTTGGCTTCCAGAGGTCCTTAGAGAATTTCTTTCCTGCCCTGTTTGCAGTCACCCTGTTCATCCCATAACAGAGTTCTGCCATCTAGCCTGTATGCATTTCCAGCTCGGCAGAAACTGAATTACATGAGGTATAGCTTCAAAGTTATACTCAGTCAACATTACAAATGGTTCTTGGCTGACATTGATGAAACTCCTCAAATGTCTGATGGGACATTGGTGACAGAGATAAATCTCACAGGCATGTGTGTGAGCAGGCATTTGTGCGAGTTGAGAAAAAGTTAAGTTTGAAACTTCAGCTTGTAGGTCACCTCTAGATGAACATTTATTTCAGCCATTATCAACATTTAATTTTTTCTGTTTAAATAATGAGAGTTATCTATGTTATTTGCTTAAGGAAATGCCAATTGCTATAATGGCTTAATAATATTTACTTATTAAATGAGATAGTATGTAGAATATTTGAAATCATCTTTTATGTGAAGGTTACTTCTCTGAGATCTTGCAGTGCCCTAGAATAAATGTATTGTCACTTTAAATGTGTAGTAATTATTGATTCGCTTGGCTGTCTGCCTCAGATCATAAGTTCTAAAGGACAAAACAAGTGAACAGATAAATAAGTGAATGATTGAATGAAGGGACAAATGCATTCTCTAATTCTTCCCACTGGTACTGAAGCTTAAAGAAAAGTACAATTAATCTCAGCCATCACTGTTATTCGTGTTATTCCTCTCTCTCACCCAACGTAGAGTCAGTTACCAGACCTGCTGCTTTTACTACCTGATTTTTAAACTAACGTGTGTTGCCTCTTTCTTCAATATGCTGCTGAAATTCAAGCCTTCTTCACTTGGACCCCCAATACCAGCTTTTTCCCTTTGAAATTCAGCTTTTGTAAAACCGCCAGCAATATTCATTTTTTTCCCATACGCAAATAGCATCATGTCATGCTCCTCCACGGACTTCATCGGTTGCTCCCCGATGGCACACAAGGACCTCCCCGGCCGACCAACCAATAGGCACAGCATCATCTACCACTTCCCCTCTCGCAGAACAGATGCCAGGAGCCATGTCCACCCTTCCACCGGCCCTGCTTCTTGGCTCTATGCCTTTGTCATTGTGCTCTCAGCCTCTCATCCTTAACCTTTTCTTCAGTGTCAAGGTGCAACTCAGGCTTCCTCCTCCAGGGAGCCCTCCAGCACTCTGCGGACAGTCCTGCAGAAGGGCGCCCCACACTCTGTCATCCAACACCTTCGCCCTCATACCATAGGATGACAGTTCGCGGGAGACGCTGCTGCAGCCAGTTCCAGCTCCCTGTCAAAACAATGAGCACGGATATTTCTTACTCACCTTTATTCCCTTCACTTGACGAAGTGCCTGACTCACAACAAACATAGAAACAATGGAGACCAAACTCAGTCCATCCTTGTAGAACAAGGTGGCCTGTCTCCATTCAACCAGATTAAAAATGGGCTTCTCCAGAACAACGCTTCACAGCATTCAACCTTGTAGCCAAGGGCAACTTTATGTTGATAAATTTAAACATAATGAAAATCAAATTTATTTTCCTCATTTTGGATTTAGCTAGTCGTCCTAAACAACAAACTGGAGGTCATTGAAAAAGCCACCTTCCATTTCATTAGGAGTCACTGATTTTTCCTGGAAGTTGTGCAGGTAATAATTTCCTAACCAAAGCTGACTGTGTAATTGGTCTGTCTTTGCTTCAGTAGAAAAACAAAAAGTCAATTAAATTGTTATTTTCCATTTTTTTTCACTGTGAGTATTTCAGTCCTCCACACGTGTTTAAAATTAAACATTTATTTATTACCTTATAGCTCAATTTATTAATAGTAAAAAATGTTAACTCTCCAAAAGCAGAAAATTGGTAACCATTCCAGATTTCTCCTTCCATTTCTGGCCAGCAAAGTTGATCCCTGGATGCAAGACGAAAATTCATGTATATTCATGCTATTGAGGACATGGTGGCTTCATCCTAAATCTTGCCTTAGTCACAGAGGTTGAATTGAAATAAAAATTATGTGGCACTTTGATAAGAACTGCAATGGTAAAATGTTGACCAGAACTTATGCCAAAAGCAGGCTTTCCCCACAGATAAGGAAAAAAGTCCAGTTCAAACCTAGTCTTTGTGTCTCAACATACAATAGGAATGTATTGTACAGAAATCACCAGTAGAACAACAGACTGTAATCACTCTATGACACAAATATTTAAATGGATCCTAAGCTCCTGGATTAAAGGGAGTCATGGAGTATAAAAAAAAAGGTGGCAGCTTTGAAACATAAAATAAGGAAATGACGTGAAGAGTCATTTATTAAATCTGACCTAGACACAAAGGGGGACACCATAATCATCACTGAGTGATGGCTGCAGTCAGGTCTTTGTGACAGGCCATTGAGATCTGAAATGAAAAACTGAATTATTGCTAAATAAAAGGATTTGCTTTCATTGTTGAATTTATTCACGTATTTAATACAATTTAGTTATCTTTGGGGTTATATTCAAAGGTCAAAGTATAAAATTGAAGCATTTTCCCTATTGCAGAGATGCCCCTTGGCTCTGTAGAGTACGTGTCTCCTGAATTTAGAAGAAAGTTAGCTCCCTTATTTAGGCTTGTATGGGAGTAGACATGCTAAGGAAGTACAGAGAGCCAGAGGATGGAGATACACAGATACAGATATAGATGATTCAGATATATGAATTGGCTTACATAATTATGGAGGCTCACATGATTATACAGGCTGATCTGTCTGCAAGCTGGAAACCCAGGAAATCCAATGGTGTAGCTCCAGTCCAAAGTCTGAAGGTCTGAGACTCAGAAGAGCTGATGGTGTAAGTCCCAGTCCCAGAAGACTGATGTCCAGCTCAAGCAGTGAGGCAGAGAGCAAAGTCTCCTGTATCCCATCCTTTGTTCTAGTCAAGCCTCCGATGATTTGGATGAGGGCCAGCCACATTGAGGCGGGCAATCTGCTTTACTCAGGCTACTGAGTCAGTGTTCATCTCATCCAGAAGTGCTTTCCCATACACACCTAGAATACTGTTCCACCAACATCTGGGCACCCTGTGGCCCAGTTAAGTTGACACATGAAGTTAACCATCATACCGTGTGGGCTCTCCTAGGTTCTCCCTGAATGGTCTTGACCCCACTGGTGAGCATCCTGTCCCCTAACATGATCATTATTTTATTCCTTTCTCTCCAACTGAGCTTTCATGTAGTTTTTTGTTCACTAACCCTGAAAGTGAACAATTTTTTCCTGTGAAAAAGAAAATAAAACAGAATGTATCTAATGTCTAAACACATACTGGCCAAGAGTACTGTTTTTAAGTCCCTCTTCCACTGGAGGGATGGCCCAGAGAGGAAGCACTTTCGTCCCACCAATTGTTTCATTTTAACTGACAACACACAATGCCCTGTTCTCATATGTAATACAGCACAATGTGCAGTGGAACATAATACGTGTAATAGTACCTCAACAGCCACCAACTTGCGCCATCAGTGTTACTGAAAAATCCTTTTCTGCATTTAGTTATTTTATGTTTATTTATACATTTTTTCAGATTATATCCATTGTAATGCACATGATAACAAATTCAATTACTAAGAAACTTTAAAGAAAAAAAATGTTTAAATAAAACATGGGTAACCCCAACACCATCATTTGAAGTTGGAATTAATTTGAAGGTGGAACGTCACCAACGAACATGCATTTTCATATGGAACATTGGGCAGTGCATCCAAGAATGGTTCTAGGTCACAAGGAACACTTGCTCTGAGAATTTTCTTTTTCTCATTTTCCAGATAATTTATTAGAGCTCTGAAAAGGCCTTATCTTTTCATCAGCTTTTCATTTAGTTTTTTTATATCATCTTAGTGTAAATATGGCTATAAATGCTTATTCACAGGCTGCTCTCCTCTCTTAGATGAAAGATTATTGAGAAGGAAAGACTGAACAATAAAATAATTTTTGGGTGTATGCTTATCAATGGTGTCAAATATTTCTGATTTAAGCCATTTTCCTTTTCACTTTTCTTCTTAATTAGAAAGAAAATCTTTTCCAAATAAATAAATCTTGAAAGTTACTTGATAAGTTTTCAACGCTGACCAGATAATGGAAGGAATGTCTTTGTGATAGCTTGGCTTCTTCAGCTACAAATGATTGGTTCAGATCATTTATTTAAAGTTAAAACCAGAAGAAAGCTCTGAGTCCATTGACATTATCTGTGGAGTCCCTGGACTAGAAGTACTTTATAGTTAAACTGAAATGATTAAATGTCTAATTAAGCTTTGGGCACAGAGTGACAATTCACTTTCCAAGAACAAGGGGAAACATTTTAAAACCTTGAGGAATGTAAAAGTTTAAAATTTACCCATGTTTCTAAGTTCCTTTCTGTTCCTGGATGGCACTCAATGAGATTTCCATGATCATATCACTGAAGGTACATGGAATTTTAATCACCTTTCATATTTTCCTGCCATTTTTACTATTTTGAGTTGGAAGCATGCACTATCACATTAGTATGCGTCTCCTTCTAAATACCTGTTTTTTAAACAACACAAAAACCTTCAGCAGGTATTAGTTTGCTCTCTTTTCTGTGTTCCCATGGCACCCTCCGTGGCCTGGATTCCAGCCCATGGTCCTCTGAACCACCGTCCTGCATGTGTGTCACTAAAACAGGCTCTCCTTAACTCAGGGAATCTTCCTGCTTACAGCTTTAAGCTGAGCCTAGCATTTTGTAGGTGTCTGATAACTATTTATTGAATAAGTAAATGCACATCAAAGATGGAAATGTGTTTTCCTGATGAGAATTCTTCAGTTTCTCTCTGATCAGTTGGCCTGTTTGAGACCCTTCTACTCAACAACTATGAGTAACCTCATTGAAATGTCAGCATACTTGAGTTTTAACAGCATATGATATTTTCAGCTGTGAAGTGCTTAATTCATTTATCTAGCAAAAAAAGAATAAGAATCTATTAAAAAGGGGGGCTTATTTTGGCAAAAAAAAATCTCGTCTTTTTTCAAAATAATGTATTTTTAAATTTTAAATATTTATTCAAGTCCACACTTAAAACAATATTGAAAGAACTTTTTTATTCTCTATTAAGACTTGGCACAATTATGAATGTTCTTGATTAACAAAATTGTGGGCATATCCTGCTTCATCAAACATACTTCATTAAACAATCAACTTCAATTTTTCCTTCCACAGCTAAGTTACAGATAACATCATCCTGAGATGTTTTTAAAAACAAGTCCATCTTTTCTGACTCCAAAACAGCCATTACTATTCCCTCTTGGTCTACACTGTAACAGTTCTTAGTGTATCAGTACCAGAGAGCAAGGGAACTGTTGAAGTCTCCAAACCACCTGTAAATATCAGTGGTCTCCTACCTATAACACATCACTGTGTATCACAGAGCTCTCCTAGGGTAAATGAAGGCCATGTCCCACAGAGGGGATCATGAAAGGAGGGAGTTTAAATTTTTTATTTGGCTGTTTTATGTCTTACTTGTAATTAGTTTATATTCCTTAATAATTTTTTGCTTTAATTCTGAGACTACAGTATGGTCTTTTCTCAATTCCTTCCATTGCTTAGGTTGTTTTTTGTTTGTGGTGATGTTGTTGTTTACCTTTTTTTAATTGAAATATGTTGATTTACAATGTTGTTTTAGTTTCTGGTGTACAGCAAAGTGATTGTTATACATTTTTTTCTTTTTCATATTCTTCTCCATTGTAAGTTATTACAAGATATTGAATGTAGTTCCCTGTGCTAAATAGGTCCTTGTTGTTTGTCTGTTTTATGAATAATAGTCTGTACCTGCTAATCCCAAACTCCTAACTTATCCCTCCCCCCTCCCCTTTGGTAACCATAAATTTCTTTTCTATGTCTGTGAGTCTGTTTTGGGTTTGTAAATAATTTTATTTGTGTTATTTTTTTTTAGATTCCACATATAAGTGATATAATATGATGTTTGTCTCTATCTGACTTATTTCACTTAGTATGACAATCTTCAGGTCCATCCATGTTGCTGCAGATGGCATTATTCCATTCATTTTTTATGGCTGAGTAGCATTCCATTGTATGTATGTGTATATAGCCCACATCTTCTTTATCCATGTACCTGTCCATGCACATTTAGATTGCTTCCATGTCTTGGCTATTGTAAACAGTGCTGCTATGAACATTGGGGTGCACGTATCTTTTTGAATTACAGTTTTCTCTAGATATATACCTAGAAATGGGATTGCTAGATCATGTAATAACTCTGTTTTTATTTTTTGAAGAAATCTCCATACTATTTTCCATAGTGCTTGTGCCAATTTACATTCCCACCAACAGTGTAAGAGTGTTCAGTTTTCTCCACATCCTATCCAGCATTTATTATCTGTATACTTTTTTAATGATGACCATTCTGATTGGTGTGAGATAATACCTCATGGTAGTTTTGATTTGCATTTTCCTGACAATTAGCAATGTTGAGCATCTTTTCACGTGCCTGTTGTCCATTCATATGTCTTCATTGGAGAAATGTTTGTTTAGGTCTTATTTCTACTTTTTGATTGGGTTGTTTGGTTTTTTTGTTATCGAATTGTATGAGTTGTTCATATAATTCTGGAAAATAAGCTCTTATCAGTCACATCATTTGCAAATATTTTCTCCCATTCCGTAGGTTGCCTTTTTGTCTTGTTTATGATTTCCTTTGCTGTGCAAATCTTAAAAGTTTGATTAGTCCCATTTGTTTATTTTTGCTTTTCTTTTTATTGCCTTGGGAGACTGGCCTAAGAAAACTTTTCTTTTACGTCAGAGAATGTTTTGCCTATGTTCTCTTTTAGGAGTTTTATGGTGTCCTGTCTCCTGGTTGTCTTTAAGCCATTTTGAGTGTATTTTTGTGTATAGTGTGAGGGAATGTTCTAACTTCACTGATTTACATGGGGCTGTCCAGCTTTCCTATCACTACTTGCAGAAGAGACTGTCTTTTCTCCATTGTATATTCTTGCCTCCTTTGTTGAAGATTAATTGACTGTAGGTATGTGGGCTTATTTCTGGGCCCTCTATTCTGTTCCATTGATCCGTATGTCTGTTTTTATGCCAGTACCACCCTGTTTTGATTGCTGTAGCTCTGTAGTAATGTCTGAATCTGGGAGGGTTATGTCTCCAGCTTTGTTTTTTTCTTCAGGACTGCTTTGGCAATTCTGGGTCTTTTATGGTTCCATACAAATTTTAGGATTATTTGTTCTAGTATTGTGGAAAATGTCATGGGTAATTTGATAGAGATCACATTAAATCTGTAGATTCCTTTGGGTAGTATGGCCATTTTAACAAGATTAGTCCTTCCAGTCAAAGAGCGTGGGATATTTTTCCATTTCTTTGAATCATCTTCACTTTCCTTTATCAATGTTTTATAGTTCTCAGTATATAAATCTTTTACCTCCTTGGTCAGGTTTATTCATAAGTATTTTATTTTTTGTATGTGATTTAAAAAAATTTTTAACTCTCCCTTTCTGATATTTTATTGTTAGTGTAAAGAAATGCAACTGATTTCTGTATGTTTAGCTTGTATCTTGCTCCCTTGCTGAATTTGTTTATCTAGTAGTTTTTGTGTGGAGTCTTCAGGGTTTTCTATATATAGTATCATGTCATCTGCATATAATGACAGTTTTACTTCTTCCCTTCCAATTTGTTCATTTGTTTAAAAAACAATGTGTACCACTAAACAATATTTTTCCATGAGAAAGAGTTTTGCTTGTAGGGAGGATAACGCTTGGATCTAAATTAAGTCTCAGGGAAAGTGGTCAGCAGGTACTAACTGAAAGTAGATGATGCTCACCATTTTGTCTGCTCCAAACAGCACTTCCTTCTTCTGATCATATGTTTTCCCCCTTCTTTAACGATGTGTTTTGGTTGGGAGTTGCAGTGTTAAAACCACCTTCTCTGATCTAGGCCACTGATTGAGGGATGGGCCACTGGCCCTTCTGGGCTTAGGACAGAATCCAGCTTCCTGGGCAGGAGTTGGTTGGTTCTGGGTATGCATTTGACCCAGTCTCAGCCAGTCTTCTTCCCTGTGACTTTGAACTTGGGAACAAAAACGAAGAGCCCCATTCTGTCTAGTAATAGACTTGGAAAATGTCAAGTACCCAAGCTTCTGCTCAGCACAGAGGAGGCCCAGTCTGAGAAAAGAGGCCAAAGTGAAGAAAGAAGCCAAAAGAGAGCTGGAAAGTGAATCCACTGTCCTGGTGTTTCTGCCCCTGGTGTCATCAGAGACCAGGCTCAGCCACACCTGTTTTAACATTATCAGCCCAGACTTCCCTATTTTTGCCTAAGCTAGTTCAAGTTTGATTTGAAACCAATTCATCAACTAATTCACTGTGTAATGACCACAGTGATGCATATTAGACAATGGTGTCTATTAGAAAGCTGCTAATTTCGTTCCATTGATAATCTATAACCTAACATTTATAGACATCCGTGTTTAACTTCCTTGTAAAGGTACTTAAACTTCCATCCAGTACTAAAAACAACAGAAAACTACTCCCTCTCTTGAATGAGTTTTCCTAATTCCAACTAAAAAGCCAAAAAGGGATACATGTACTTTTTTTTGATTTGGGTTTTTTTTCACTTAACTTTCTTCATTGTTGAGCTGCCAGCAGTTTTTCCTGGTCTTTCTTTTTGTCAGAGTCCCATAGTAAATATTCACTTAAGATAACACATCTTGAAGCAAATATTTATAAATCTTGATCTTTTCTAGTCCTTTTATTTTCTACTGGAAAAAATGAGTTTACAAGCAATGACCTTTAACTTTGGCTCCAACACCAATGGCTCCTCCAGTAACTCGATATTTGTGCAATGCTAATTTATTACGCTTTTATTTTAAAATGTCACCCTCTGAAAAGCAGACATCTTTTCCTGACTCAAAAGTTATGGAAAAGAGAAATTGTGTTTTGTTCTTAAGAAATTGAAAGGTGATTGATCATAGCAAGGTGAAATCCTTTCCCTACCTAGGTGTATTTCCCCAGAGAGCTTTCATTTAAAGTCCCATAGTCATGTTTTCAAATTTCCAATGATTCAAAATGACTTCTTACAGCATTGACAGACTTACCTTACCTGATGTTTCGCTGCCATATTATCTATTAATCTAGTACTGGAGAAAGTCGGGAGAAGACACTACTCAATTTGGCCTCTTTCCTAAGTAAGCTTCACAGCCAGGCAACATGCCTGAATCTTTGATTTCTAATCATGCCCGGGAGAACAGAGAAGGCAGGGAAAGAGATGATTTCCAGAGGAACCTAAAGCTCTCTTTACTTAAGTTACTCATCCTTGGTGCATTACCAAGTAGGAACAACAATGCTATTGAAATAGTATCTTGTCTCGAAGCTACAGAAGCCATGCAATTCACATATGAAAACAAAAAAGCCCACACTGCAGGCCATTAAAGTTTTCAAGATAATGGCACGTGAACCTACAAGCAGTGATTTTTCAAACATGCCTGGCGCCTTCTTGGCAATTACACACCTTAGAAAACATTTTTATTTTCTTTCCGTTGGTGTTTTTAAAGAATATGCCAGTGAATCACTGCTGCCTAAAAAGTTCCAGCTCAAAAACTCATATTTCTCATTATTGCTTCAAATTTCCCATCTTGGTGTTACTGCGCACATGAGACCAAAGTCTACCTGAGAGTTCAGCTGAATTCCAAATAGAATTGAAAACAGATTTTAATGGCCAACTGTTGTGTATGTGTGTGGCTATCTCAACCGGAAAAAGAGTCTGTTAAATATTTATAAAAATCATTTCTTGGTCCCCAAAAAGCACAGTTCAAATTAAACAGCCCTCACAAGAAAGGCGGTGACATCCCAGATGATCCCTACCACTGCTGAGCTTCCCAGACTCTTCAAAAGTGCCCTGAGTAGATGGGGATGGTTACAAGCCTTTTAGACTCACGTTTAAAGCAAACTTTCCAGTATCTGTCATGATCTTGGTGTTCCCAATGGCCTTTTAAGTCCTTGCAGAGGAACCTGCTAAATCATGTTTACCAACCTATGGCTTCTAATTTATAGATATATTTTTTTTACATACATAACATGCTTCAACAGTTAAAAGAAAAATTATAGTAGCGTCAGCTGCATAAAGATTGTGTTGTTTTGGTGGTGGTCTTTTATTTTGATTTGTTTTGCTCTGTTTTAAGAGTGGCCTCCTTTCATGTGAGAGGAACCCAACAATACAACTGCATGTGACACTTCTGGGCAGCAACCGCATTTTTCCTCCCAGGTAAGGCTTTGACGTGTTAAATTCTGCCACAGAATAACATGCAGAATTTCAGGTTCTCTCCCCGTCTGCTTAATGGATGAGAATGTCCCCTGCACCAGCTGAGATCTGTATTACTTCCAAATTGTGCCGGCTGGGGTGGTGGCTGGGGCTGCGAGGACAGGGAGAGGCTGTCACCTAATTACCCGTGGCTGCAAATCTGCCTCGCCTACACTTTCATGCAGAGTTACACTAGAAGTCCCCATTTTTGTTTCAGTAAGGAAATGAGTTCGATTCTGTTTTTCAGGGGAAAAATCAAGAAAACAATTACATACTTTATACTTCCACTTTGAAATAGCCCCGTCCTACTCTCACTAGTGATGGAAGGTTGAAGTTTGACTTGGGGAAGACTGTCTGAATCAGGTTACCTGTTCAAGTATTTTTCTTTTATACGAGACCACTATAAAAATGATATGATAAGATTTCCAAAGGCTGTTTGACCCATGTGGCTCCAGAAACGTTTCAGGACTACTTGCCTGTGACCTGCAGTTGAGCTGATGTGCCAAAGCCCTTTCTCCCAGTGGCGCAAGAGGCAGAGACCAGATCTTGTGCTCAGTTGTGTTGTCATGAGAAGAGGCCACAGATGAGGGGCTCGGTCACAAGTTACAAGACCAGGAATAGATGCGGTTCTGCTGGCTCAACAGAAGCAATCGAAGCACATTTTCAAGAAACATTTCCAAAGGTCATAGCAGTCACTAATGACAGTATATTTTTCTCTTACAAAATCACCTTTGAACATCCTTTCCTTGATACGTCCTATCGTATATTAAAGAAAAAATTGTTTTATTACCTTTTTTGAAGGCTTAGGAGAAGATTTATACTGACCTAGTAATTATTATCTTTTCCCCTACGTTCTTAGAGGAGAGGAAAACTAAGTGCAAGTATAAAAACAAAGTATTTAACTCTTCTCACGTCCAATGGCCTGGCTGATAAGAACTAGCTCAGATTCCAAGCCAAAAGAAAACGTGCATGCACGTGTGTGTGTGTTGGGGTGGGGGTGACTCGCTTGTTACTCCACACAACCAATTAGAAAAACGTAAAATAAATTTACTTCAGTTATTTACTTCAATTTAATATCCAGAGTGATTTTCATTAGGACGATAGATACATTTTGAAACTACAAAATCAAAGCAATTCCATTTAACATCCCAAGCAGGTGGTGGAAATAGCATCTCTCAGCTCTTCTTCCTAAGCACGTGGGATCCCCAGGTGTTACAGTGAGTGACAGGACGTCCCCCAGCAGACTCTTTGGTCTTCACCCAAGGTACGTCTTCTGTGTGAACCCCACAGTGAAGGCAGGGAAGCAGCATGCTTGGTCTGGCCAGTCTTTCAACTCCCTGGCCTCCCACAAGGCCAGGTGATCCAAGACCTTGGTGAAGTTCTCCGCGTACCTTAAAGGAAGTGAGGCCGCGCAGCCCCCAGATTCTCACTGCAGGTTCCAGGTGGAAGTCACAGATAAATGATGAAAGGGGGACCCAAGCTAGGAAGCCATGAAAATAAGCCCGCAAACATCCGAAGCTAGCACTGCCTTTCCCCACGATCTGGAGTTACTAATAAAATTTGAAATCTATGAAAAATGAATAGGCTTCTCCTTAAAAGAGCCAGCTGCACTGGGGAAGGAAAGATGGTATGAATGTTAAATGAGGAAAGACCTTAAGACACCTGAAAGCAGTTTGGCGAGCGTGCGGGATCCAGACCAACACAGGTTACCTGGGAGTTACAGATGGGGAGCTTCCGCTTCCTCCCTCAGCCAGACTTCTCACGGGCATGGGAGCCGCAGCGGGGCAGGTGGACAGGAAGATGCAGAGGATGGCCCTGAAGCCAGGAGCGGGAGCAGCCACATGGTGGTGAGCGTCTCTTGGTAGTTAGGACACATCGGTCAGTGATCTGGGACAGTCAGAATATGGCACTGTGAGCAGTGATTAAGGAGCACTTTGTCATTCCTAGAACATTCCAGTGCCTGGCCACACACAGTGCCTGCCAAACCTGCAGGCTCTGGCCACTGGGTGCTTCGTCTCTGTCCATTTTTCCCCTCAGCAGCTCCACTATTCCATCTCATTTCTAGAACGGCCAAGCTCATGTCCAGTTTATGCCATAGGTAGCTGCCCTTCCTTCCGATTGGAATGTTCCTTCCTCAGAGAGACGTGTGACCGGGTCCCTCAGTGAACGTTTCTGCTCACACAACAGCCCTTCAGAAAGGAGTCCCCTGGTCACTGTGTTCGTAAGCCTTCCTGGCCCCACCACTCTCTAACACCCTGCTGTGAGTGGTGGTCCCCCCGAGAGGATATATCCATGTCCTGGTACCTGTGAAGGAGACCTTACTTGGAAAAGTGTCTTTGCTGATGTAATTAAGAAGGTCTTGTGAAGACAGAAGCAGAGATCAGAAGGATGCTGCATAAACCAAGGAACACCTGGAGCCACAGACACTGGAAGAGGTGAGGAAGGGTCCTCCCCCAGAGCCCCGGAGGGAGCCGGCCTCACCTGCACCTCCATTTGGACTTCTGGCCTCCGGAGCTGTGAGAGAATAAATCTGTGTTGTTTTAAGCCACTGAGTTTGTGGTAATTTGTTACGGCAGCCTCGGGAACAGACTTCGTTGTCTTCTTACTCGTACTTCCTTTTTCTCTTCTTCACAGCAGTGGCTGCTGTGCACCGCGGATTACTTGCCGGCCCAGGAGAGCCTCTCTAGACCTGAGTGCGGGGAGTGCGGCTGTTCTCCGTTCACTGGCATTTCCCTGTGCCTGCAAGAAGGTCCGGCACACAGCAGCCACTTAATAAGAGTGTGCTGAATTACGAATGAGTGTGAGCTACGCAAGTCCCTGCTGGGTGTTTTTATTTGGGGGCGATTCTGTGGATGACCTCTGGATTCTGTTGCCATGATGCTAACTCCGCCGTATGCCCAGGTTGGTGGAGAACACACTGCTGCCGACACACTGACCTGCGCCTGCCTCCCCGTGACCATGTCATTACAGGAGTCATTAAGAGTGCTTCAGAAATCATTTAAAAATTCACTCGTTTTGAGATGTTGCCATTCAAGAAGTACCACCGTGATTCAATGTTCCCATTAAGTTGAATTCAATATGAAAAATTCTACACGGAAAAATCTTTTGGCTTCCTGAAAGGTAGCACTCCCTGAATAGTGTGAAAAGAAATCCACTGCTCAACATTTTCTGGTTTAACCTTACCATGCTGATTCAGGGTTAGGCTCATTTAATTTCTGGGCAGAGCCAGCTCGCAGGAGACGAAGGATGCTCTCTCAGTGGCTAATGCTGCAAGAGACACTGTCAAGGTCACCAAGTGTCTGCTCCTGGGGACTGTAAAGACAGGAGAGCGATGGGACCGCCGGGCTGTCGGATGATAAGCAGAGAGACGGCACTCAGTGTGCAGGGCACTCACTCATGTCTCCACGGCCGCAGGGTGACAGAGCACGCAGCCCTGTCTTCGGTAGGGCAGGTGAAGGGTGGGAGGAGGTGAGTCAGCCTGGCTTTTTCTTGGGCTAAACAAGCTCAACTCAGGCCTCACTAAGTGTTACAGCACAGAAGGGGCAACAGGGGAAACGCAGCTAAAACTGATTGTTTCTTTCTCTCTAGTTTTTGAAAGTTGTTTTATATCTCCAGTAACTCCATTTATAAGATCAGCTAATGTGCTTATACTGCTGTTTGCCATTCTGCCCACAGTGAACACTCTCCCTTGAATACTTAGCCTGTAAAATAGGGTATTATGACAGACCCTTTATCTTCCTCTTCCCAACTTCTTACCACCATCTTCAGCTAGCCACAAACTTTTACATTATCGAGATTAATAATATTTATATTCTGGCTTGAAATTATGGTTAATGTGGAGGTCTGAATATAGGTTAAGCACCAAAGTCCAAAAGCAGTAAGGAGTATTTACACTTCCTAGTAAATATTATTCCCGGAGGACCCGTCTGAGACAGAGGTCACATTTTCTTCCCCCCCCGGGTCAAATGTCATGACACATAAGCCATACAGAAATGCCTGCTCCCAGCCTAGGGGTCAGTGGCTTTTTCTGCCGATGAGTCATCAGGAATTAAATCCGCGCCACATTTTCTATATGACCTATTTGACCCATGCCATTCTTATAATACATTTTTTTCCTTCATTTCTCCCAACATTGGTGTATAATAATTATTTAGATACTTTAGCTCCATGAAATATTTTTTGTTACTTCCTTAATATCCTTTTCATAGTTTATTTCTGTTCTTTCTTTCTGGAATACTTATTTATCAGACATTGGCCTTTTATGCTTCAATCTTTCTCTAATATTATGTGTTGAGCTGTTTGTTGAATTTTCTAGAGCTTTTACCCAATTATTGCTGCTAACCTTTCTGTTTATTACCATTTTTATTTTAGCAATCATTTTTAACTTTCAGGAGATCTTTGTGTCCTTGATTGCGCGTCCTGCACTTATTCTTTAGATCTGACATTTTCTTGATTTCTCTGAGGATAATAATTAGAGGTTTTATAAAATCCTAGCAGTAATAATATTAAAATTTTTTTGACTCACCCTTACATTTTCCTGGCTTTCTCCTGAATTTGTTGTCATGTTTATGTATCTTTGTTCTTTTTAATGCTGGCAGTCTTCAACTGGCTGGTAATTGTTAACTTCCTTATTTTCCTATTGTGAATCTCAGTATATTTCTTTGCTGGGCTTTTCCTTGAATGGAAGTCAGTCTGGGGGTCTGTTGATATGTATGGGCTTGCAGACTGAGTAGACAAGCAGAGAGTAGGTGATATCAGGGAGCTCCCCAAAGCTAGTTCAACGCAGGATCTATTCTGGGCTGCCCACCTCACGCTAGCAACCTTGGTTCTTCCCAGGAAGTTACCCAGTTGGAGGGGTCACATAAAAGCCCTCTAGGTTTTGTCCAAGGATGAACCCTGAATTGCCAATCCCTTTGTTCCGATGTAGGAAAATTAATGAGGGGGTCTATGCAGGAAAATTGTTCCTTAGAAACAGTTTGAATTAACTCCTTGTTTTGTATCGATCTCACTGCCTCCTTGAAAACTGGAGGATCCCAAGTCTGGGCCTTCTCTTCTCAGGAGTTTTCTGGACAAATGATCTTTAAATTCCACTACCCATCCTGGGCCAAAACTTCCTCAGCCCTCTTTCATCCATCGATATATTTTCGTATGTTTTCAGAATTCATGGAGGTTTGAAATTCACCATCTGTTGATTATTGCCCTCCCCTCTACTATCTCTGCCACTATAAATCTATTTCCATTGCTAATTCTGCGTTATGTTTGTAGTGGGTTTTGGAGTGGAAGGGGGAAACCATACAGGGGAAGGCAAACCTAACATTTAGTCCATCATTTTAAATTGGGAACACTTAGACTTGTAAATAAAAGACATTAGTACTTGAACAAGAATCCCATCATAATATTATGTCAGTGTTCTCATCTATCTGTTTAAAACAACTATGAAATTAAATGACATCCAAACTCTAGAATCATACTGTCCAAACAATATGGCTACTTAAATTTAAATTAAGTAAAGATAAATCTAATCTAAAATTCATTTCCTCAACCACATCAGTCACATTTCAGATGCACAACACCACAGGTCTGGCATCTACTTTACTGAATAGCAAAGACAGGGAACATTTCCTGTGTGATGTCAGAACTCGAGTGTAGATGTTCTATTGGACAGCGTGTCTCCAAGCAAACTCAGAACTCACTGATAAAGGACTGATAATTGAAAATCAGGGCACAACTGATGGAGCATGAAAAAGGGGCTCTCTGCTCTTTATTACTGAAACTTTGGGTGAAAATGTCCTAGCATATGTTTCAAAAAAGAATCTATTTCCTGGAGGTCCTTTGCTTTCAGTTGGGAGCTGCTCAATGGATTAACCTTGGCTGTGTGTATTGACTGACAGCTTGGCTACTGCAGACCTGATGAGTAAGTGAGAGCTTGAATGCCTGCAGTGCTCTCTGAAGGCAGTGAGTAGGCGCTGCAATGTTTATCCTGTATAATGAGGCTTACATACGTGGAGGATCTTAAATTACCTCCAAGAACAGCACATGAGAATGGGCAAAGAGAGAAGACAGACTTTGACAAGGACTTTGCTCTGTTTAACTTTACAGTTCACAGGCCATCTATGAGGTGGTGGAAGTGACAGCTCATCTTACCTCCCTGGAATCCGCCCCTGAACAGCCGACAGTAAACCTTTTAAACAGAACTCTGATAAGGAAGAACTACTTCTAACCTACCCTAAATTGTTGTTTTTATCTACTGTGATGAATTGGATACAGTTTCTGAAGTGGAAAGTAATGGAGAAAGTCAAAGATTGGTATTGATCCAGAGATAATATTGGATGAGGGGGACAGGCTTATGTGATTTAAGGGAAATTCGGCATCTTGGGAATTTAATGCACTTGGTTTTATGCCTAAGAAGTAGGTGGTGTATAAAACAAAACTAGAAATAAACTACACATTAAAATAAAGCTAACACTGAGGTTGGTCAATGATTCCCTCTGGAATTGTGAAGCCCCGGAAATTTCTTGGGACTTCGGTGTTTCATGAACTGTGACCCAACTGGGAATAGCAGACGTGGTGCCCCCTCGCCTTTCCTCCTCACCATCCAACTCATCATCCTCAGATGTTAGAAGCCAAGCCTCCAGAGAACGATTTCTTGTCTTTAAGAAATGTACATGCCCATTCTCTCCAAAAATCTTTTTGTGTGTGCTGGTGCAGGTTTTTAGTGGCAACACCCACATGTGGCATTTTTCTGTTCTTCTGTTTTTCTAGCTAAATCTAATTAGGGCATGCTGCTTTGATATGGAGTTTTTCATGAGAGGATAAATAACATGTCCTTGACCTTTTTATACAAACTGGTCAAGAATTCATAGACTAATGTATTTTTTTTCAATATAGACACACTCATTAACAACATGGAAAAATCCATATTCAAGTCTGGTTTTCAGCTCAAATTTCTACATGGATCAAATTAATTGGGGGATGTTTTCATTTCCACTTTTCATGTGTGCACAGTGAACACATGCTAATTTGTGTCACATTATCTTTGCTGGATCTGTCAATCCACTAAACAAATATGAATTGAGACCCAGTACAAGCAGGACACCTCAGTGGAGAGAGAAATGGATCAAACACAGATTGATGATATGACAAAATAACTGGAATTGAGTCCACCCCCGAATCCCTGTTTGGGCCAGATTTTCTGATTTTATCTGGTGCTTTAGGATGAGGTTAATGACGGCCCTGAGCCCTCTTACTCCTGCCATTCCTTCCTTCCTCAGGACTCTGCCAAGCTGGGCAATATTATTGGCCACATGTGACCCACTGCAGGAAGGATCCAGGAAACCAAAGATGAATGAGGGAAGCAGCACTTCAATGTAGCCCATCTACTTTGTCCCAAATATCTCCCCCACCCCAAAACCCCAACAGCTTAACCAAAGACACTTAGATTTCTGCAGCTAAGTAGAGAGTGATGCATCCTCTATGGTACTTTAGGAACATAGCAGTCAATAAGAAAGGAGAGTCTGAATAAAAATGGTTCCACCATGGGTTTGGGAGGGTTCTGCAGCAACAGGGTTTATGAATACCCTAAAAAGGGGCACTGGAAAGGGGAACAGCGCTGCTTTCAAATCCAGATCCAATTGTTGGGAGATCTGGGGGCTGGTAGGCAGGGAGCATATTAAATACAAAAACAACCTATGTCCAAATCCCCCACCCTTCTGGGATAAAAAGATTTAGATGAACCTAAAAAAGGAAGGGAAACTAACATCTGCAGAGTCCTCACCATGATATTATCATGCATGCAAGGTGCTTGACATATGATATTTTATTTAAATCTTCCAACAACCCAATAAAGTTATTCCCATTTTGGAGAATGTAGTTAAGTCAGTGAAGATTCAGAGTGGCAAGGTAACTTGCTCAAAGTCACACAGCCAGTGGTGGTAGAACTAGGATTCAAACCCTGGCTTACTGAAATTAGGTTTTCTGTGTGTGATAATGATCCCTCTGCCTGGGGCCGCCTGATTTGTCCAGGTGAAGCCTGGCTTGGGGAGGGGAGCGGTGCGGAGCGGGGTGACAGGAAGTGTGGTTCTGACAGTCCCACTCCTGTGGCTCGCCGGTCACTGCCCTCAGCCTCAGAACCAACTCTCCCCGATGCCTCCAACGTGTCTGCTCTCGCATCATGGGCACAGCTCATAATGATGCAGCAGACAAGTTAGGCCTCTGGGGTTGCCTGGACGACGCATTTATATGAAGGGATTTGTGTCAATGTAAACAGGTAAGCTGGACAGTTAACGCCACTCCCACCCAAGCCATGTTCTTTACAAAATGATATTTCTGTTCAGTGATGACCTCATCAACCTGCCACTGAAGGCACGGGCTTGGCATTTCTGTTCTTTCTCGAGGCACAAACAAGACGGTGAACAAACCAGGATGAACATCTAACACTGTTTGGGACTTACAGGCCTCCTACTGGTCAACCAGCTTGTGAGAGAGATTTACAAGCTGTGCTTTCAGCTGCGTCCATAGTTACCAGTCGCCTGCTTTCTGGTTGTTGATAACACTGTGGAACACCTCATTTCTAGAAGACAGAAGACCGGGCAAGAGAAGGCGTTCGGGGTGTAGAATCGGCCACAACTGGTCTGAACTGACTTCTGCCACAGGGAATTTGTTCATGCTGTGTACCTTCTGCACTTTAGTTCTTTGACTATAAAGAACAACTAATAAAGGCTCCCCCATAGCGCCATTTGGAGGATTAAATAAAGCACCAGACCTGAAGGCACTCACTGAATCTTGGTTATTGTTTTTCTCCTCTTTAGCTACTTGACATCTTTACCAAGTAATGGAGAGTGAAGTGAAATTTTTCATATTTACAAAATATGTAATCATATGTATACGTACATATACAAATATGTGTATATACATTTTCTATATATATAAAATGCTTGAGGAAAACTAAATGATTTTCTTATTAATGCACACCTGTGTAATTTTTTAAGACATATACTAACTTCAGTCACACTTGCATCTCTTTTAGTGCATATTCTGGAAATGCCTTATCTTTTTTCTTTCTTTTTCACATCCCAGCACTGTGCAAAGTTGGAAACTCAGTAAATGCCTTTGATGACGATAATAGTGTGCCATTTCAACGTATGGATACTTTGAGTCATAGAAAGGTTAAAGAGCTTGCTTCGAACTGCCGGATGCTTGCTTTTCAGCCTATGAGCCAGGGCTCTGAATGCATTCATCTTTCCCTGCGTCTTACTCTTTGGTCCTTCATAGATAATTGATAAACAAAGTCATTTCTTTTCTTTACAAAAGATGTGTCTTCCTGACTATATTAAAGTTTTGGTAACCCAATTTATTCTCTTAACCCGACAGAACAAGCCATTGATTTCTTTTCCATTTTCAATCATTGAAAACGTTGTCACATTTCATTCTTGCTCTCGGAGTTATTAGATTTCAGGTCTTGTTTCCACATGCTTTATATGCACAAGTCAAGTGTAACCTGAAAGATATTAAAGTGGATTTGCAGGGAAATGGCCCATAGCTGGGAAATTTGTCTTATTGCCTCTTAACTCCTCTTTTGTTTAATGTGCTTATTGGTATTTTCCTAGGATCCTGCTGGTGCTGTGTGATGACACGTTTCTGCTGACAGCCCTGAACTTTCATCAGACAGAACCTCTGTGAATAAGGTGAGAGGGAGTTTTTAATGAACGCCTAAGACTGGGAGTGAAAACAAAGAGCAGGAAGGCTTTGAGATGGATCTGGCTGTCAAAACAAAACGAAATAAAAATCCCAAAGTGCTCTGCCCCAACAACAGCACCACCTCCTGCTGCTGGGCACCCACCCTCCCCCGGGCAGAAATCAGCACCTGGGCCACGACCTAGAGCCCATGGAGGCGATGCTTCATTTGGAAGGAATCAATAAAGCAACTTCCCACAGAAATTCTCTACCCGGGGCCCCTCATGCCTCACCCCTATCTCTGCCATTAGAGCTGTTTTCAAATCCCCAGTGATCTTAAATTCCCTAGAAAGGGTTTGAAAGCTTCTCCTGGTAATTATGGCCTAGTGAGAAACAATCAAACTGGGAAAAGAGACTCTGAAAAAAATCCCTGACGTCAGCCCTGCCCATTGTGTCTGTGTTTAGAGTTAGATGAGAAATTCGTGTTACACTTTAGGAAGCCCCTTTGGTGAAATAGCTTTGAACGTCACAGCCCAAGGCTAGAATTCTCTTTCTTGAGAAGGAGATATATTTCAGAATCAGGTTATGACTTCGAACACAGCCTGGTAAATCCAATATCGTACAGCAGAGAGGCGTTATCACCAGGGCTCAAGGACAGCTAAAGATTTCGTAATTGTCCTCGTATCACTCTCTGGACTGCTCGCTGCCCTGCTCTCTGATACATGTGTGTTCTTTTCTACATGTGAAAACTAGTCTAAAACTTTTATCATTTTAAACAAATATTTATGGAGCACTTACGATATGCCAGGCATTGTCCTAGGAGCTGGAAATCCAGAGGTTACTTTAAAAAGCAAAACCCTTGTCTTCATAGAGCATTCACTATTAAAAACTCAACTGCTCCGCTGAAGGTGCACACAGCAGTCTGTATATTTACACAAAAGGAATATACAGCTGGCTCTGATCTTACTTCTCTGCTCACCTCAGGTTTGTTGTCCTGTCTCACCCTGACTGTAAATTCCTCAAGTGCAGCAGCCGCAGCCTCTTTTGATGTCTCTCGGGGCCAAAGACAAAGCCATGTGCAACGTGACTACTCAAACCCCGGACAGGCATCCCAGGCGTTCAGATATTCTCTGATCATCCTGAACGACATTCTGGAGACACACAGAGGGAATGCCATGGGGCTTGTTATTTGTATTCTTGGAACTCGAGTCTGTGTGCTTGAATAGGTTGGCCAAGAAAACAAACCAAGTGGTCAGGCTGAGACAAGATTGCGAATCTTGGGTTTCCCATCCAACTTTCTGAGCTAAAGGAAAAAAAAAAAAAGTGGTTGGGGAGGGAGGGTATGTCTGTCAAGCATGCAAAAGCCGTGACTGAGAGTGGTCTTATAAGGTCTCAAGCAAATTGAAATGTTGTCATTGGGAAGAATAACATCTACACATGATTAGCACTTTACACCTTTCGTTTAGTCATTCATTCAAAAACAAATACCCCATGTGGCTGGACCATGAGAGTAGGCTACAGTGATCACCACTGTGCCTGCCTTCAGGGATCGGATCTGTTTGCTTGTTCTATCTTCTAAGATCCTTTGGGACAGTTTGCAAGCCACTGTCACCCCTAGGCAGTGTAGCCTAACATTTCAAACTTCAGACTTTGGTGTTAAACTGCAAAACACAAGGTAAGTCTTCAAGCTTCGTTGTATTCATAACAATGTTCAAACACTTATCCAGCTTGGGAGGCATAGCGGTCAGGGTTCAACATAAAGGGATTTATCACAGGAATTGGCTTACACCATTGTGGAGCCTGGCTAAGCAAGTGTGTCGTCCCGAGGGAGATGGTCAGGAAGGGACCCCACGGGCAAGAGCTGAAGCTGGTGTCCACCCACAGGCGGCCATCCGGAAGGACTGTCCGGGGGACTCACAGACTCAGCAGCTGTTGGGAACCTCTGAGCTCCAGGAAGAAGGACTAACCGCTCTTTTATGAAAGGCTTTGCTGCTAATAAAGTCAGGCCTGCCCGAGGTACTCTCCCTGTCTGATCAGAATGAAGTCCACTGATCAGGGACGTTAGTGATGTCTGCAGAATCCCTTCCCAGCAGCACCCACTCCGGTCTTGGACTGACTAGCTATGAGATGATCTGTGTGCTGCCAAAGGGCCCTGACTCGCTAGCCCTCCAACTCTCAAGAGACGTGTCCCCTGCCCTCACCAGACCATGGGAGAAAGTGACACCGGATCAATGCCAGTCAAGGTGACTCAGCAAAAAGGCATCCCATGGGGCTGTTGTGAAGCTTAAGGAGCTGATGCACGTGAAATGTCTGGAGGACACAGAAGGTGGAATTGCCCTTTAGCAGATGAAAAACTCAGGCTCAGAAAACAGAAACAAAGCGACCTTATAACGGTCAGAGCGTGGAGTTGACGTGGCAGTCTGAGTCTCCGCCTTCAGAACCTTCGTTCTCGTGCGGTCATGCTCCACCGCCAGTGCACCTTCTCCTGCTCAGTCAGGGCTGCACAAGCTGGAAGAGAAAAGTGAGCAACAGCTACAAGGTGGCCGGATTTGCGGCTCCTAGGCACGTAGGATGAGGCAGACGGAGCCCCAGCCCAAGGCCTAGCGTGGGCTTCTTAGATGGATGAAGCCTCAGACACCCTCACACCGCAGGCTACACGCTCCCTGTTGCTCCCTGAATAACCAGCCTCTTCTTTGTGAGCTTCTGGGAAGCTGACTCCGTCACAAACCTGCTCTCATTGTTCTCTCTTGATCTTCTTTATGAGCAGGTTTCGCTTTGGAAATGCTTTGTTACTTCCTTTCTGTTGACTATTTTTAGGCTACAAATTCAAAATTTATGAAAAGCCTTTCAATGATTCAAGACCAAATTTTGTTAGGAGGGATTGGAGTGATAGTTGTTGGGTGGTTAAAAATGAGCAACACTCTTTCCCCACCCACCATTCTCACTGTGAAGTAAATAATAATAGACATAGAAGCACACAGAGCTCAAACAAGCTGTCAACACACATTAATCCTCCGGCTCTAACTCTGGCAGGGAAATAGAAGCACCCATTTACCTTGTCAAGGTTCTGCCTCCTCCCTAGACAGTGTCCCAAAATCTGCTAGAACACCGCTGACATCGGCCGGGCAGCCGCGTGAACCGCGCTCATCCCATCTTCCCCCAGCTCACGTAAGCCTTGTGCGACTGAACTTTAAAAGAGCCACATGCTAAGATGTCATCAAAATGCTGCCCCAAAGTTACAAGCTCTCCAGTGGTGCATTGGTACACTCCTAGTCTTTAAAGCCGAGTTCAACCATCTTCAAGTCACCAAACAAATATTTATGAAGTGCCTCTTAGGAATTCTTTTTGAAAGCTGAGATTGTAGCTGAGAACAGGACAAGCAGGGTTTCTGCTCACGAGGCTTACATTCTAAAGACGCTCCAGAAAACATTCGCATAGTAAACAAAAATGAAACGATTCAAATAGTGTTTAAGTGCTGCTAAGAAAATGAACAGAGTGACCCAATCAAGAGTGATTAGGGCTCCAGGTTGTGGCTTAGAAACAGAGGCAGCTTGTTCTCCGAATAAGCACTGTTGTGTGTCCTTTGATAAAGAAGATCGTTACTTGATGCATTTTGTTCAGAAATTGCATCCAAATATAACGCCATACATCTTTAAAAATACTTGTGCGTTCACCAAAAAAAAAATACATAGTGTAAAAGAAATCTTAGCATTTAAAACACTTAGTGAGCACAGTATGTCTCATGCAAGAAAGAAATAGTGTTTAAAAGACAGGTGTCTATTGTACAATCCTTGATGAAAGACTAAATATCTAGAAATCAAGAACAAACCACAGTCTAGCCAAAAGTAGAATGCACAGGTGGAGAAGCTGTCTGTGGGTTGGATGGAATCCAGCTAGAATCAGTTAAAATTAACCAGATTGTGAAAAACGTGATTTTTTGCACAAGGACGAGGATGCTTTCTGATGGGCTGGTTAGAAAAGAGGGCACTTGTGTTGTTTCAGAGGATGGAACAGTGACAGATTGATAGCATATTAGGGAGCTCCATTTTGTTTCTTACTCAATTCTACATAATTCTGACCTATTTTTACAGTCCATGTCCTTAGAAATTCTTTCTGTGACTAAAGGATATTAAGTCAAACCATTTCATAAATGACAAGCTTGACTTTATTTTTTTCAACCCAGCATATTAGCCTGTTCATCAAAAATATACATAACAGGTGCTAGAGAAGGTTCTAGAGAAGACACGCAGCATCACGTTGCTGACAAAGTGAAGCTCAGCCAGAGCTCAAAAAGTTAACTCTCAGTTTTCTGGGCCACAATTACTTACATATTTCTCAACTCTTTTTTTTTTTAAATATACCAAGCCCTTTGCATCATGTAAAAAAAAAAATTAAGAAAAATGGTCCCCATAGGATTTCCTCTAGACCCATAAATTCCTTTTGCTGCTCTAAGATTCTGTTTGGGACTGTGGAGCGCGTCAGCCCCAGAGCAAATGCTTTGCATGCCCTATCTCATCTAATCTTCTCCACAACCTTATGAAGGAATTATCATCATCATCATCATCATTCCTACTCTATAAATTAGAGAGTTCAAGTAATTCATCCAGGTTCACAAAGCTCATGCAAGCCAGAACAGTGATTTCAACTGCAGCCCTTCAACTCAAAAGTCCCAGGAAAACTGACTCTTCTGTCTAGATTCCATGAATACTTCGTCAACCTCTCTGAAGTACTTTCTACTTTATATTAGAGATCCTTATGCAGGATATGTACATTAGCTCTCTGTGAGTCAGATACATGCCTGATGTTTCCTTGCAGATACGGGTTTATTTAACAACAGCTGTATAGCTCCCATAATTTCACCATTATAATCATTGTGAACACTGTCTGAGATCGTATTCTATACCTGAAATCAAGCCAAGTTTTTTAATTCATTTTAAAATGTAATCCTCAAATTAATCCCGAGTAATGTAAATACCAGTAGTATTACCATTTTTAAAATGGGAAAACTGAGGCTTAAGGAGGTTTCTTTCCAAGATAACAAGACAAGCACGTGCATGAATGCATTAATATTAAGCACATCTTTTGGGCTGTGCCCCACAGGCCTACACGGCCTGTACTTGCCCAGCTTCAAGACCAAAGAAAGAGCCCAGAGATATGCATGGTTTAATGGGTAGGGGGATCTTCATGTCTGAAGCAAGGTCCTAGAGCAACACCCCACTGTATGCGGCCGTCGGCGGGCCGGACCCGGCTGCAGTCTTCACTTCCAAGGGAAAGGGAGGTTAGCAGTTATAATGGGAACTGAGGTCAGATTGGCTCATTGGTCACCAAGGAAACCAGCAGAGGGACCCCTCACCACCCCTTTGATAAGAATAATCAGTAGCTGGAGCCTGGGGCAAGTATGTCGGAAAGTCGGTCATGTGAGTAGGATGTGAGTGAAAGCAGGCCCTGTGGAGCAGGGCACGCACAGAGAGCAGGAGGACAGCCATCTTGAGTGGCCTGAGCGTGCACACGTCAAACATGGTTATTTAAGATACATTTATTGAGCATTAAAATATGCCCCGGGTGCACTTCTAGCTAGTAAGCAATAGAATACAACTTAACCAGTGGGAGGGAGACAGAAACGAAGACGTCACACTGGTGATACTTGGCAGGAAATAGTAGGGAAGGAGGCAACAAAGCAGTTTGTTTTGTGAAGATGTGATGTGTTATAATTTTATAGAGAGAGGTCAGGAAGGGGAACAGTGGGGTGATAACTTTGGAGAGAAGACCCGAAGGTTTTGGCTGTTCCAGACTGATGAGGGAAGAGCAGATGCAAAGTCCAGGAGGATGGGGTAAGCTTGGTTTATCTAAGGGGGGCAAAGAGGCCACTGTGGCTTTGCCAGGAGGGAGCAAGGGGGGCAGTTTAAGCAGTGAAACCAGAGATGAACATGGCTTTGTAGTCAAGACCAAACATTGGAAGTGAGTGTGGAAGATGAAGGCTGATTAGCGGGCTATTGGAATATTCCCACCTAGGGGTGCTGGTAGCACAGGCCAAGTACTGCGACTAAAGTGCTTTAAAAGAGTTGGCCTGTGGATATATTTCTAAGGTAGAGTGAATAGGAGTTGCTGAAATTAGCCATGGGGAAGGGAAAAAGGGAAGTCCTTAAGGGTAACACTGGGTTTCTGCCCTGAGCAATGGATGGAGCAGGATAGAGAGGAGGGTCAAAAGTTTAGTTTAGAACCAGAGTTTGAGACCCTGATTAGATAAATGGAGATGGTGAATGAGCAGATATTTATATGAGTCATAAATTCCCAGGCTGAACAGAAAAGTCAGGGAGACTCTGCCAATGGATTCCTTAAATCCATGAGACCGAATGAGCTCACTGAAGAATGAGTCTACATACAGGAGGAAGAGACCCAAGGACTCAACACTGAGCCACTCCCAAGGTTAGTGATAAAAAAGACACGGAAGCTTCAGCAAAGGAGACGGAGAAAGAGGCAGTCATGGAGCAGGGAACCCAGGGGAGAGTATGTTCCTGGAAGCTGCGTGAAGAATGAGATCCAAGAAGGAGCAAGTGTTAACACTGTGTCAGGGGCTGCAGATGAGGCAAGTGAGATGCGGACTGAGCACTGACAGCGGCCTCTGCCCGGGCGCAGCCCCGGGAGACTGACAGTCCCGCTTCAGAGCAGCGAACGGGGTCATGACGCTTAATGGTCACTTGGGTGAAGTGTCCCTCCCTCCTACCCTGGCTCGCCAGGGCCTTGGATTTTCTCCTGATCATTAGCTCCACGAAAATAGCTGACTTGGGGGAAAGATCGATCTTTCTCATTGTAGTTTTTTGTTCTCTCTTCAAGGAATTCACCTGGTTTCAATTATTAGGACTTTTATTAGATAGTTGTTTCTGTGTTTGTGTGTATGTATACGTGTGTGCGTGCTTTAATTTCCAAACCAGAGCGGCTTTGATCCTAGGAAAGAGAATACTCAGCATTCCATCCAGATGAGTATTGCTGCTAAGCCCTGTATTTGCTTTTCTCCTCCCCTGCTAGCTTAAACTCTATGGAGGCCAATTAAACTGCCTACACCAGCATCAAACACAACACACACTATCTCGACATGTAGGTGATTATAAGCATCCAACTGTATTTTAGCATCAGTACCGAGCTGTGCAGGGGGTTTTCACTTTTACATGAACTGTCTTTTGAATAGAAACACATTGTAACTTGCAATGCACTCAGGTTCTCAGGAGTATTGCCTTTAACTACAGGAAGACACCTGCACTGAACTTCCTCCTCATAATTAGCGAGGTCAGATCACTCTTGACATGTGTGTTTTTCGGTTCTTGCCCATTTTCTGAGGCCTGATGATTAAGTCTGATGTATGACTCACTCACTAAAGTCATTATAAAAAAGGTAAATAAAACATTTTAGCCGTGTCTGAAAACTCAGAGGAGAGTAATTCCTGCTAGGGGAAGAAATGAGGCCAGTAAGTTCTTAAGAGTATGAAAATATAGAAGTTTGTATACCTCGCAGGAATACGTGCCTCAGACTACTCTGAACAAACATATTGGAAAATTATGTTCTCACTGAAAAATTGCCTCTATTTAAAATGCTGGAGAGGCTAGTACGTTAAATAAGGAGATCATATGAACAAGTACCATCTAAATCTGCATTACTTTTCTCCTTTGTGATTTAGGGAAAAAACACTTGCATTAACTTATAGATATGCACAAATTGGCACAAAGGAATCTTGAAAGCATCTGCCTTACTAACCAATAGACAGTAACCACCTGGAGAGACACTGCTCACTGTCACCACCGGGCGACGTAACTGGTGGTGGCCCTGGTGATGGTGTGCCGCTGGCCAGGAGGGAAGCCCAGCAGGCCTTTTTGTCTGCTTTCTGCAAGTGAAAATGAGACGACCTGGTAACTTAGTCAGAGGGGTTGTGCTGACGGTGCATTATTCGGCGCTCACGTGTGCTTGGAAGAGGGCTAGAGGCAACCACAGACACTCACTCCACACCCAGGCTACAGAGTGCGTACAAACAGCAGTTTCTTGAAGGCTATTCGTTCGTCCATTGATTCATTTGCTTCCTCAGTCATCCTCATTGAACATCACTATGTTCCAGGAGCTCTGTTTGTTTACCTCCAGCAGAGGGATTTCAGTGGAGACAATTTCAGAGCAGACCGAATGGCAGGTTGATGCCATGAGAGGCCAAAGGAAGCAGTGTGGGTGCCTGTAAGGACTCATGCGCTCAACCTGGCACGAAGCTCAAGTTTGCCGATTCTTATCTTAAATGTCACTTCTCCCCTGGCCCCTCCAATCTAAACTGCTTCCCGTACTATTTCCTCTTAGTTCTCTGTTACGATCCTTTATACCATTATCACAAATTACAATTTGCATATCACATTTGTGTGGGTGATTTAATCAATGTCTACCCTACCAGAGGCAGCATCCACGAGGAGAGAGAGCTTGCTGGACTTGGTCAACACTATATACTCTGTGCCAAGCATTGAGCATGCACATTCAATGAACTGAACATTCTTAAACATTCTTAAACTAAACAAATATAACAGAACTTTCTAGGCATTATGCTTTGTTTCCTAGGAAATTTTCAGTATTTTTATCCTTTATAGCTCCAATAATATATTCTTTTATTCTGGATAATTTGCATTGGCCATGAACTTCTTTGCTACCACTCCACCCAAATTCCCAGTGCCTTCCTGAGTTTAGATGTCTAGAATTGTTTCTTCTATTCCCTGTATTCTACTATATTTCCAAGTACAAAATCATTTAAATACTTGAAAAATGGGAGGAGCGGGGCGTTTACCTTTCTTGAAACTACGCAGCACTGATACTTTTACCTTTATGCCTTTGAGCATCGGCACAGAGCAGAGGTCTCAACCCAGATCATGTCAGCAGTTCTTACGCATCTGCAAGTTTCCTCCTCCTCCCAGCAGTTTCAAGGCCCTCCTCCCATCCTCAGCATCCAGCATCTCCTTGGTTATCCCAGGCTGCATCTCAGCATCTCCCACTTTTACACACTTCCTGCTTTACTTTCTTCTGAAATATGCAGCACCCAGTTGCCTCGTTTTCAAATTATTTTCATCAGCAAATCTCATCTCAAAATTCATGCATACTAAAGCTAAAACTTCTTGTGACTGAAGAGAAAGTATATGGAGTGAAATCTCTGTGCGTTTGAGTTCCTATTAGGGGAAACTGGAATTTCTAACACTTGATGAGATCCACACGTCATGTGTTAGCAACCTCTGGGCTCATTTAGTGCTCTTTAAAAAATGGTGGTTCTCTCTTATTGCTTCTTTGAACTACTGTACCAGTTATCATACCACTAGCTGAATATCTCCTAGGTCCAGGCACTACAGCAGACACTTCAGAGTTGATACATCGACAGCCATTGACCTTCACTTCTGGGGATACACACTGCCTTGGTTTTCCTCCTTCTCAGTTGCTGTTCTCCATCTATTTAACTCCTAAATGCTTAGTATTTGGGGATTGTCTGGGGCCCTCTTCTCTATTCTCCTAGAATTGATGATTTTCATACAGACCAATAGCTTTAACTACGACACAGCCTTAAGATGGATAACTCCACCCCTTGAATCCGGACTCTTAACTCCAGGTTCCTAATGTGTTGTCTCCAGCTGAATATCCAGCAGGCATCTAAAAATTATCATGACCAAAGTTGTCCTTCCCCTGGTATTTGCCAAATTCTCAAGGTGCAAACAATCACCCAGTTGCTCAAACCAAGAAACTCCAATCCAACTTTGATTCCCCACTTTGCATATCTAATTATTATGAAGCTTTATTGTTTTATTTAAATTTTTATCTTGAATCTGCCCACCTTCCCTAATTTACATTCAGCCACTGCACTACACCCAGCCAGCGCCTCAGCTGCATGATTGTAAGATCCGCTTTCCCAAGTCCTGGTTTCCACTGCTGACCATACTCTCCTCTCCATACCAGTAGTGTCTCACTTTGCAAGAGAAGCAGTGTCATCCCCTTGTTTGTGACCTCTCAGTTGTTCTCTGTTGTATTTACAATCAGATCAAAACACCTCACTGAGTCTTATAAAGTGACACGAGATCTGGCCCTGCCTGCACCCTTCACCTCCCCTGCTGCCGCTCTCTCCCGACCCCACCAGCCTCCCTGTCAGGTCCTTGAACCTGTCAAGGTCCATTCTCTCCTCAGGGTGGGCAAGGGGCAGAAGGTGAACAATTCTGCTTCATCGTAGCAAAGCACCGCAACCTTTAAAACACTCTTAGGCTTTATGTTGATCTTGAAGCTTGTCCTGTGTGTGGTAAGGAAGTGCTTCTACAATCTCTGACTCTGCTGCTTCCTGAAAGTGAGAATCAGGGCCTTCTTATCCCCTAAGACCCCGTGGCCCCGTAAGGTTTGCTGGATGAGTGAATCAATGAGCGAATCCGTACAGGATGCAGAAGCCCCGCCCATCCCACCTGCACGGAAGGAGTATTGCTTGCTCAGCTTCCTCCTAGCACTCGCACCTGGGTGAGGTAGTGCTGAGGTAAGGACCCCTAGACCCGGGCTCTACTTATCCATTTATTAAATGTGTGATCTTAAGCAGCAAGTACCTCTCCTAAAGCCCTGCATCCTCAGTTGTGAAATGGAGGCTTTGGAGTGGATTGGTGGTTCTCCAACTTTCTAAATGAAACAAGGTTTTAAAGCAAAATTAGACAATGAGCTGTAATATATGAATCTTTAAAAATGATGCTGCCTCGGTTGAATGGACTGGTGTTCATGGAGTCCTGCCAATCAGTAAACTCCTCTATCCCTGCCTCTGGAGATCCCAGAGGCACCCCGAGAGATGCCGGAGGGCTCTGCAAAGCCCAGTTCAAAAGCCACTGGACTCAAAAGTCCCTGAGGCCCCGGGGAGATCTAACATTTCATGATTCCAACTCTGAAATAAACAACAGATGTTGCCAACTAAAGCCGAATGAAATGTATTCATGCACTCCTTTAAAAATTAAATGGAGGACTTTTCTCCCCTTTAAAAATCAAGCAAAATTCATTGCTTGGAATTCCAACAGAGTATACAAAGAGCCTTTTAAATGCTAAAGAACATTCATAAATGACTTTGTCACAAAGTGTTACAAGATTTTGCAAAATTGAACTTATGTAGGTTTTTGCTGACTTGAAGTGTTATTGATTAGAAAATACCTTCTACCCTCCGGGCCACGCACGCCTCAGAAGGTTCCAGATCCAGGAACTCGAGTCGGCTCACCTATGTACTGGAAAGGTCAACCCGCCATGGAAACCCATTAAAACACGTGCGAGCCTTCACTCAGCTTGGAGGTTGAGAGTGGCAGATCCAATCTCACCCAGAGCCACACTGCAGCCTCCAGGAGGCTGATGTAATTCTCCTGCGACCCTGTGGTTTAAACGAAATTGATTATTCAAAAATATTAGATATGGCATTGCTTGCTTTTTCACATTGCATTAAGCACTCCCATACATAGAAGCAGAAACTAGGCAGACAAATACACAGAGATGTGCATGCTGCCTCCCTCCCTCATGCATATGCATGCACACACCTGCACATGGGCACACGCGTCCAGAGAGGAGGCAGCAACATTAATAGCTTACATATGTGTACGGATTTACATTTGTAAAACACTTTAATATAGCAGTCCATTCAATCCCCCTAAGAACCTGTAAGCTGGGTAGTTAAGAGCTTCTATGTACGAAAAAAAAAGTGCACTAAGTGATTTTCATACACTTATCTTGTTTAACTGTTTCCATATTTCAGTTGAAAAGATGGCGGCTCCAAGAACTCAAGTGGCTTACTCAACATCATGACGCCAGAAAGGCAGATTAGTGAATAAAAACCGGGGCTATTGACTGTTGAGGGAAATAACATTCGTCCATCACTCAGGTCCAACTAAATCCCAAAACAGAACATGGGTTGTTTTTTGTACAAAAATTTGCTCTAACAGAGCAGTTGTTTTGGATCGTTTTTCTAATGTAAAGCTAGATTTCAATAGGTCCATTCATGTCTACCACGTCAGACGGCACCATTTATGACAAGCTGGGTGAAGTCAGAGCTGCAAACTAGGTCACCCAAGGTTCATCTTATTGACCTTGACCTCATTCATCGCCTTGCTAATCAATAGAAAGAAGATTCTGATAAGAGGAGTAACCTTGGGGCAATGGTTTGCATCTTCCTCCAAACATGCCACCTTCCCAATGGAACCATAACCGCAACCCCTTGCTTTCCACTTCCCCCCTTGCAGTTGATGTTATATTTTCTCTTCTGTGTGATGAGATATATGATCTCCCCTGTCTCCTTAATTTTGAGCTGGCAGGATTAGCGACTGATCTTGGAGGAACAGGAGAAATGTGATGATTACCTTTAGTGGTTTAGGAACTTTATACCGCTGGGTCTCATTAATAGGACACCAGCCAAGAAATTTCATTCACATGTAGTTTAAGCCCGTTGTGCAAAATCTCCAGAGCCTGCCACGGCCTGGAAGTTGTGAAAACAATCCTGGATTAAGCTGTTCCGTGAGGAAGGAATGAGAATTGCCCAAGATAAACTACCAGTCCTGTAACTAAATGGTACAGAGCTTCCAGGGAAGAAGAAAGATAAATGATTTCCTTGATTACAGATCTCTCACTCCTATAGAAAACCTACTCTCCAACTCTGAGGCCATGTTATTGGAAGAGCACCATCTGCCACTGGCCCAGCTCTAATGAAGAAAGAGTTCAATATAGTAGTGATGGATTCTTTCAGTGGCCCCATTCATCCTGGGGAGGCTATTCTGACCACTTCCTGCAGCAGCATGCCTTCCCCTGCTGCTGTTGTTCTGTGTGGAAGGTGATTTTTCCTAGGAAACAGGACAAGGAGAGATTTCAAAGATGTGGTGCTGCAGTCCTGCAGTTGGCCCCACAACCTACTGCGTAGCTCATAACATACTAGACAGTTACCGTGGGACTCAGTTTATCCAGAAGTGGACTTAACACAAGTCACCCAGAAGTTCTTAGTACAACTGTGTAGTAACTGTAAACATCTGTACATCCCTAGAAGAACGTGATGCTAGAATTGTGGTTCCTCCTAAGGAAAACACCTTCTCATGTTTGATTCTCTGTTCCAAGAGATAATTGACACAGTATTGACTTCTAAAGTGAATTTCAATCCCACACCCACCACCCAGGGAGAAGCTCAGAGCTATGTGAGGATGTCAGCTGGAACACTCTAGATTCAATTTCCAGATTTAATGCCTTGTACACATGTGAATTAATGATGCTCACATTGTAGTCCTGTCCTCTCTGTAGTAACTTTAATGCCTGTGTTTCTCAACCTCACTCACTAATGTACCCACTCAGTTTCTGGTCATCAATTCAATAGGGATCAGCAGAGTCCCTCTAGTAGAAAAAGTGCAAAGCCAGAGAGGGAGGGGGTGGAGGAAGCCAAGGAGAGCAAGGCTAAATGTGTCATCATCATAGCAAAAACACCTGGAGAGAGAAAATTATGAGTCTTCTTTCTCCATTAGCCTGGAAACAAGGACATTCAATCATAGTTATGGTGAACATATTTCCCATACCAAAAACTTTTGGAACAAATCATCTCACTAGGAACCTTTGTACCACTGCTGAGGGTGACTTATAGGAGCTAGAGATATAGTTTGGGTCCTGAAATATGAGTATCTAAAACACATAGATAGATTCAGAGTGAACAATAAAGTAAATTTTAAAATGATGCCGTCTAGCAAAATTCAAAGATATGTGTTCACAGAAGTCATACTCAGCATAAAATTACCATTTTATATCAACACAATAGTGGGTAGAACTGACTGAGAGACCTTGAACGCTTGGTCTCTTCAGGCATCAGTTTCCACATCTGAAAATTGAGGGGGATATGTTAGATAACTTCAAGGTCTCTTCCTGAGCTAATATGCTATAATTCTATAATTTATTCTTTATGCTTTTACAGTCTTGCTTCAGAATTATAACATGTACACACACGCACGAGTCATTTACATATCCACTCATAAGCTTGGCTTTTGCCATTATTGACTTCTATTATGGTAACTACACCCTGTCTTTTTCCCCATATGTTGGTCTTTCAGTCAGGAACACCTCCAGGTCTTTGCCCAATGACAGAATAGGATGACGTCTAAGTATTCAGTAAATAACCAGAATGCACACTTCCTCAGAACTCTGGGCTCTGGTCATCACAGCTGTCCACCTTGTATGTCAGTTTGTGACTCCACGATGAAATAAGAATATCCAGTCTTGGTATCTCCAGCTCCCAGAAGTTTGGCTGAAGCTGGTTTCACCACCTCTCTACTTTCTGGCAATGGAAAGACTAATGGTATTGCATTACCACTTGGACCAGTACATTCATATCCAACAGCCAAGTTGCTCTTCTTCAAGTCCTAGTTTCTCTAACAAAGTGGGTAGAATAACAGTATCTACTTCATGTCTCTGGTGAGAAACAAATGAAATAATGAATATAAATTATTTTGTCTGGTACAAACTTTTTGTTCTCCAAAGCAGTAAAATAAGCTGAAGGCTATGCAAGCAGCCTCTGTCACCAAGAGGTATTGTATCAACTCATCCTCAGACAATCAGCCTCTGAATCAGCATCCGTTCTTGAATGCCCTGGTTCCACGATTAGGTGCGATTCCGTAAATGACTGTGCGGAAAACAGCTAGAGAGAGAGAGGCAGAGTGCAAGTCCCATGAGCTGGAACCCATGCCTATAGAGAGAGATTACTCCAGATGTCCCAGTAGCCTCACAGTTAGGAGAATACATGTTTTTGATACGGGAACAGGTAATTTCTTTTTTTGGCAAATTTAGTAGACTCATCAAAGATGTAGACAGAGACCTATTTACAAGGATATAGTTATTGACATTTATTTAGAACAGTAAAAACCAGATTATAAGGAATGTGATGTTAATTTTATGTGTCAACTTGGCTAGGCTGTTGTGCCCAGTTGGTTGGTCAAACACCAGTGTAGATGTTGCTGGGAACATATTTCTTAGATGTAATTAACACTTAATTCAATAGCCTTTGAGTAAAGCAGATCACCCTCCATAATGCAGGTGGGCCTCGTTCAGTTGATTAAAGGCCTTAAGAGCAAAGACTGAGGCTTCCTAAAGAAGAAGCAGTTTTGCCTAAAGCTTACAACATATAAATTCTGCAGATTTCAGACTCGAGAAAGTAATGTCTACTTTTCCCTCACCTTCCAGCCAGCTGGCCTGCTCTACAGATTTCAGACTTCAGACCCACAATCACATGAGATTAAAAAATGTCCCCCCATCTCTCTCTCTTTCTCTTTCTCTCTTTCTCACTCTCTTCATTAAAGATAGATAGATAGATAGATAGATAGATAGATAGATAGATAGATAGATAGATAGACAGACAGATAGACAGACAGACCATCTTATTTCTGTTCTCAGGAGAACGCTTACTAGAAGAGGGAATGATCACAAATATAAAGTTGAAACATAAGAAACTACTGTTTTCGTAGCTCAAAAACAATTGAATATTGGCAGTTTCATCCAGTTTGACTGATACACACATATACGTATGAATGCTAAAATAAGGGGAAAAAATTTGAGCACTCAATCCCTGGTTTGTAAGGTTATGAGTGGTTTTATTCTTCATAGCTTTTTCATCTTTTAATTATCTAACATTAATACATAATATTTTAAAATTACAAAGATACATTTATATGTTAGTCAACCCAGAGTGTTTTCTCCAATAGCACCATAAAACCCAAAATAAGTTAAGCTGTTGTAAATCATTAAAGGCCTCCTTTTAAACATCACTGCTATGTGGTAGCCCTTTTGTTTATTAGCATCCTAACAAAAGCATAAACCTTCAGGAATGTGAGAGTGTGACAGACAGATACTGGTGAGTGAGGAAATGGTAAAAGTGAGCACAGCACCTTGCCTTGAAGAAAGTGGTTTCAGGAAAGGGAACTGCAGTGGAATGTTCAGGAAAGGGATGTCAGAGACTGCAGGGAAACCCTAGGAGGCCGCTAGGAGAGCAGAAGAAGAGAGGATCAGCTACTGGGAGGAAGACGAGGCTTTGAAACCACACACATCACAAGTGGCTTAGAACCAGTCATGCATTGGTAGCAAATGGAATTGGGTCCTGGTGTCAGGTTCCCAGGACGCAAAGACAACAGATGCTGGCTTTAGTCAGACTCACTTGGTTTGGTTTGGTTTGGGTTTCTAAACAGAGCAATGACCAAGACCAGTGGGTGTAAAAGACAAATAATACCTTTAGCAGAGCTCTTAAAGGTAAATGTTTATCGTTATTTTTCAAAGCATTAGGGTGCTGTGTAATAATAGAAAACATTCCCCTGAATGTCAAGAATTCCACAATTTCTCTATAGGGACAGACTACTTAGGGGTTTTCCTTCTGAATGTCTGCTGTACGTGGTAAGAGTCGTAATTCTGGGAGATTATGAAGAATGATCAAATGACTTGGCTTGGGGAATCCTGTTAAAAGATTGCACAGTTCCTTTTAGCATCTGATCAGTACTTCTTCCCAATCCCTTTTCTACTACATGAAACCATCCACTGAAGCACCCTCGCACACCTGCCTTATCTAGTGTAGACCGGCTGTACGCATGGCCCAATACTGCATGTCTCCCTTTGGCAGTGCTTTTCTTCACTGACCATATACTTGGCAGTGTGGCTCGGTTTGCCCAAGGGGCAGCAGCAAAATTCATATAAGCAGAGACATACACATTTTGGCTGCCTCTTCTGCTCCTTTGCCTTCACCTTGACATCATGCTTGGGCTACCCTGCCAAAGCAGAAGATACATAAAGCAGACATGTGTCTTAGTTGCCTAGCTGAGGCCCCAGCCTGTGAAAGAGGCCAGATAAAGGCAGGAAAGCCATCTAGCCATCAATTAAGCACAAATCAGTGTTTTATTGTTGGTTCCCACCGAATCAACTATAGTTTTGTTGTTGTTCGTTATGGGGCATTACTGCAGCCTTAGAAAGCTGATACATCTGGGCAGGACCTTATGCTCAGCCTTTCTTCCACTCCTTACTTCTCACTAAAACCAATCACTCTTAAGTCATTCCATCAGTCCTAGTCGATGTCCTCTAATGTATATGACTTTTTTAGTGTATTATAAGAATGGATAAAATTATGCCATTTTTGGTTGCTTTATTAGGAACATTAATGGTATCAGGAGAATTTCCACATTTCCTACTTGTAAGAAATTAATATAGGACAGACCACAAAAAATAAAATGTCAAAGTAACTGCAATGCTGGGATCGACGGGTAAGAAGATGTCCCAGGGGTAAAGGCTAGAAGGGTGGCCCAGGCATTCAGCTGGGGGCGCATATCAGACAAGTGCTGGTGTCAGGGAGGCCAAGGTGCAGGGAGAGGTGTTATGAGGGGAGCAGGTACTGCATGGTAGCAAGATTGAAGATGCAAACTACATCCACAGATCTGGAAAGATCAACAGCTTCACAGAGAATAAAAACAACTAAGGAGGCAATGTTTTCAGGAGTGTTGGCAGGACAGAATCCCCAGCTGGAGGGGTCAGAGTCAGAGCCTCAGTTTTAAAGCAACAGAAAAGGGAACCTGAACCTGAACCAGCGTCTTACTGGCAACAGAGCAGAAACTGGGTAATTAGCACCAGTGGAAAGTCAGAGCCTCTCCAAAATAAAAAAAGTAGGTTTGATGCTGTATACGCTGAATTACTGAAGTCGAGTGACTTTTCTTTCTTTGGCTTTTGTAGGTTTGAAACAGGAAAATAATTACAGAAACTGGGTTCCTTGCCCTGCACTTGAAAATGTAAATCAGTGTGCCAGTCAGTATGATTTGGATAACTTTTTACCTTTAAAAAAAAGTATTGATTTTAAATGTCTACCAAACTTGTAAGCAAAATACAATCGATAGAAGAATTAAAGACTTTTTCAAATTGTATGTGAAGTGGTACTTACACAGACACAGCCTGAAGACAGTTAAAACAATTATTCAGAAAATTCAGACTCTTGCAAATCTTTAATTAATGAAAAACAATATGTTTTAGCCTAAATTATTCCAGTTGACTGTTTAAATTGATGAAATTCATCAAATATCGCACAACTTTATACCTCATTTTGCCCATGTACAACCAGAATCCTCCTAATGGTTGCTCTAATTGCATGCAGTAAGCTCCAAAAACTAAGTCCAGAGTCATGGCAGTCAGATCTTAATAATTTGATACCCTCAAGCCTTCCAAAATTGGAGACAAATTTAAATCTAAAGTAAAAGCATAGTTCCCAGTAGGTCTCAAAAATTGCTGGACCCGTGTGTGTGTGTGTGTGTGTGTGTGTGTGTGTGTTAGTGGGTGTGTGAATGTGTGTGTGTGTGCATGCTTTGTTTATAATTATTACACCAGGTACATAAAGTGCAACTTGCATAAAAATTTCCTAAAAACTACACATCTGATACAAAATTAGTTTTCCTTCATGAACTGGACTGTAGATTAATCTAAGTACGTTGCATACATTTTAATATTGGCTTGTACTTGCTTCTGTCTGCTCTACTCCAAAGTATCAGACACATTTGTCAGCTTTATCTGCTGCAGGCAGGTAGAATTTGAGGCCATCACTCAGCAGTTTAGTATGCAAGAGAAGCCAAGCCTAAGCTTACTAATGTAGATGAGAGTAACAGAATCAGAGAAAGTGCCCTCTGTTCCATGAGAAGAAATTTCTTGGCACTCCCTTGGCATGCTTGAGGTTGATAGTTTCTCTGCAAAATTATAGGAAGGCTTGAGGAAAACCTAACATGATGTGTTCTGCAATAGACAACATAGAATCCAGAGACGCAGTTCTTCCTCAATTGGAGTTTAGTAAAGGACTTTTTTTTTCTTACCAGACTGATTCTATGGTGCGTCCATCCCAGAAAGCATCAGAGAAGCCAGGCAAGTTCAATTGTTAATTAAATGTAAGTTTCCTGGTGACTCACAATAGTCATATTTAGAGACAGGCAGAATTAGGCTCTTCCATGGCTAATGTCTTGCTTCCAATCTCCCTTGCCCTTTTAGGAAGCCATACTTTCCATAAGGTCTCATGCAGCAGAAAGATCTTGACTCTCGTTGCCTATTCGTCCAAAGTCAGGCCCAGGCCAGCTTCCCCAAGGTTGGACCTTCTCCATTTTTGTATCTGGTGATGCCTGCATGGATGTGGGCTGACCGAACCAGATCTTGATTCTTAACTTTTGCCAGCCTCTCAAAGACTGAGCTGGGGCTTTTTGCTTGTCCTTCCCCCACTGCTCCTCCCTTTTACTACCACCAAACAACATTGTCAGTATCACTCAGGGCTATTCTAAGTGCTTCACGGCAACTGAAGGTATCAGTGTCTGGAATTTTGAGAAAGACATAGTTTGGAACAACTCCACAGCACAAGAATGTTTACAATCATGAAATCAAGTCTGAGTAGAGTGAAGGAAAGCAGAAAAGATGTCCCCAAGTCACTGCATGATACTCAGAACAGTCAGATGTTTTTTGTGAAAGGGAGTGGGCAGTATGCTACCCTTTGCCTTCAAGACCATGGCACATGATGGTTTCGCTGGGTGCATCTGGAGACCCTGCAGCAGTCATCAAACGCTCTCACCCATGAGCAGCTGGCCATACCTGAAGCTCCTTGAAGGCAACACCATTGCTTCCCAGTATCCTGCACAAGGCAGTACACAGTAGGAGCTCAATAAATATGTCTTGAATTAATCCATTCCTTTAGAAGATCCATCATCATCAACTGACACACGATTTTTTAGTTTGATTGGTATTTTTGTGAGTTGTATGGAAATAAAGTCTATTATTTTGTTTTTCTTATTAGAAAAGGAATATGGATTCATTATAGTATACTTGAAAATATAAAGATGCAAAGGTATATCCCTGTGTATTACTTACTTTTTCACTAATACACAGTCAACATCTTGCCATGTGATTGGATAGTGTTCTACAGCACGTGAATGGCTACATACCATTCCATTACAAGAAATATCATTATTATTTGATTCAGTTATCATTGGTTAGCAAGTAGAACAGTGAATGGCTCAGAGCAGTGGTTTAGTATGTATTTTTGAAAGAGTAAGTGAATTGAAGAGACATTTAGTTTTTCCTCCATTTCCCTCTATTAAAAATAACACAGCCGTGAACACGTTTGTGATTAAATCTTTATGTACATACATAATTCAGCCTTTGGGTGAATTCCTAGACATTAAAATGCTGGTCAAAGAGTACAAATTTGCTGGATTTTAATTCCATCACTATAAAATTCTCTAGAGAGTGTAAAGGCCCCATGCACAGAAATAATTTGCATTACTCAGAGCTGCCAAGTGTTTTGTTTTCCCCAAGTTTAGCCTTACAGCTAAAAAATAAAAGTTAGTTTTCTCTCCTCTTGCTCCACAAAAAGAACCCAGACCTAAAATAATTAGGGCATATTTGTTACCAGGACATCTATCTATTAAATGCAAAATAAAATGGGTCAGGAAAAAAGTCCTTTAGTTTGAGTCACCAGGGACCAAATAGGAGTGATTACAGGGAATGCAGTGCTGTCCAGCCAAGTAAATGACTGCACTGGATGCTAATGAATGTTTTGCCTCAGCCCATTTGGCCATATATCCAGCAGTTTGTTTCAGTAACTGCCACGAAAGATGGACTCTGACTGCAATGTCAATGTCATCTATGATCCCCAGGCTGCTGAGAACTGGAGAACATCATCTACTTCAGCCACCTGCCTTCAGACAGGTCTGCGTTTAAAACTTACTGAATGAGACACATCCTGCTATAACATGCATTCCTGCAAGGAATTGTGGGGCACCCCAAAAGGAATTAAAAGACAATATGCAAATCAGGTAACAGTTGAATAGCCCAAAATTATTGAGCCACATTTGCAAACAATATTGTGTTTAAATGCAAGCTTTTCCTTTTGTGTAGCACTTACATAATTCGAAGATAAAATCCCAAATACCTGGAAATGCCACTAGCACAGTATTTCATGATATCACCGAAAATCCCTGTTACCAGCCAACCTGAGCTCAAGTGTATTTCTTTTATTTTTATGAAGTCTTTCAAGTGAATATTAGAGTGGTTCCTTAACATCACTGTTTTCTAAACGTCAGTATGACCACTAAGATTATCCACTTCAATTAGACACAGTTTGTAAATTGCGGTCTTTAATACACATGTAAAGTGATCATTTTCAACTTACGTTAGTGTGACTGTGCATTTAGGCTCAGAATATCCAGAACCAAAGGTAACTTAACACTTTCTCATGCCTTCTCCACTTTTATCATGCTGCTACTTTTTTTTCATTACATAATGACTTGTTGACCTAGAATTTTTTTTTTTTGAGAAAAATCTTAACAACAAAAATAATGACTCCAAAATTACCAAGTGCAATTATGGGAACTATTTGATCTTACCGTGTGAGAGACACATCAAAGGCTGACAGCCCAGGCTTCACAGGGTAGCAACCTCTGGGAACAATTATTTCAGTTGTTAAAAAAAGGACGAGTGAAGGCTGAAAAAAGAGTTCTCTCTGTTTCTCTTTCAATTAGATATCGTTCATAACTGAATGTAGGTATCACAAGATATTTTTAAATGTGCAAAACTTTATTTCTACAGGGACATTCTATCACCTAATTAATAAATTAGGTGTAATAAATATGGCCTGATCATTAAAGTATCTGTGACTACTATAAAAAATAACAAGGTGTTATGGAAGTGCTACTAAGATGATAATTGTAGGCTGCATATTTCGTCTAGGGAGTAGCCACATTGCCAATGGAAATGTGACCTTTATTTCTTAAATCCTTGAAAAATGCCCTCTTTTGACCTATAAATGTGTCTTCAGACTAACCAGTTCAGAAGATAGGATAAAAAGCATATAAGACTTTCACTAGTTTCCAAATTCTTTTTGCGTAAACCCAATGAGGAAGGTCGTATTGTCAACCACGTTTTACAAGGGAGGAAACTGAGGCACTGAGCAGGTAAATAAATTGCCCAAAGTGGTGGAGAAGGATTTAAACCTAGACTGTCAATTCTTAACCACTGGGCAATAATACTAAAATCTCATTTGTGATGTCTGGCTGTTTGCCATTAGCCAGTTGCTAAATGAAATCTCGCTTTGTGTTACAGAGGTTAAAATTGCCAGTATGACCTTGGGCAAGTCACTTTGGCTCCCTGAGCTTTTGTAACCTCACTTCTAAATGGGGGTTTTAGATATCTGTGTCTTGGATCTACCAGATGATCTAAATGATACTTTCCAGGTCCGGAAGGGGTTTTTTGTTTCTCCTTTTGTTTTTCTGGTTTTCTAATATTAAAAGATATCGATTATTTGAGTAGCCACTTTATACAGCTGAATCATTGACTGTGTCTACATATTACTGTTTCCATTTTCCCAAAATGTTGGGCCATGATTTCAAATGACACAAAGCTTTATAGGTTACCATTATCTACTGTCACAACAAAGTATTAATATATCGCATTACAGAGATGCCAAATTAAGTCAATAAAGTGAATTTGAGCCACAATGAAAGGATTCACTAAATGTATACAGCCTAAAATACATCCCAGTGATTATTAATTTGCCAGTAAATGATTTGCTTCAAAGAGAAACCATGGAATTCATAAAACTCTATAAACTCCACTAAAAACATGATGGATAGACAACTGATACTCCATAAACCACAGTGCCAGAGAGGTATGAACAAGATGAAGAAGCAGAGAAACCTTTCCCAATTAAAAGAACAAGAGGAATCCCCTGAAAGAAAGCTCAATGAAATAGACATCGATAGCCTACTAGATCAAGATTTCAAAAAAAGAGTGATCAAATTGCTGAAGGAATTAAAAGAGATAGTGCTTAGAGAAATAAAATATGTCAAAAATGAAATTGAAGCTATAAAGAAGAGCCAAACAAAACGGGAAAACTCGTTGACAGAGATGAGGAATGATCTAATAGCTGTGCAAAGCCGACTAGTTAATGCAGAGGAACGAATTAGTGATCTAGAAGACAGGGCAACAGAAAGCACCCATTCAGAAGAACTACAAGATAAGCAAATAAAAAATAATGATAATAGCATAGGGACCTATGGGATAATATAAAGCATCCCAATCTTCGCATAATAGGGGTCCCAGAAGGGGAAGAAGGATCAAAGGGGATTGAAAAAGTTTTTGAAGAAATCAGGACTGAAAACTTCCCAAACTTAAAGAAGGAATCAGATATACAAGTACAGGAAGCTCAGAGGGTCCCAAACAGGAAGAACCCAAATAGACCCACACCAAGACATATAATCAAGATGGCCAGAGTCAAGGATAAAGAAATGATTCTAAAGGCAGCAAGAGAAAAGCAAAGAGTGAACTACAAGGGAACCCCCATAAGGCTCTCAGCTGATTTCTCTACACAAACACTACAGGCCAGAAGGGAGTGGCAAGATATATTCAAAGCCCTGAATGAAAAAAAGATGCAGCCTAGGATACTTTATCCAGCAAGTCTATCCTTTAGGATAGAAGGAGAAATAAAGAGTTTCACAGACAAAAAAAAAAAGCTGCAGGAGTTTAGCAACACTAAACCCATGCTAAAAGAAATATTGAAAGGGCTATTCTAAATAGAAAAGCAGCAAGATGCTACAGAAATGAGAAACGTACAACTGGAAAGGTGATAACTCATGAATTACAAATAAAGAAAACACGAAATTATAAAAGAAGACATACAAATCACTGAGAGTGGGAGAGGGAGGCAGGGAAATATAGAATATTTTTTTCTTTCTTTTTAAAATTTTTTTAACAGTAGGATGGGTTTGAGATCATGTTATCAGTTTAATAAAAACGGGTATAGGTTAATAGATTTACAAAAAAGGGTAACCACAAGTCAAAAATTTACAAGGAAGTCACAAAAATTAAATAAAATCCATGATAATACAAAGGAAAATTACCAAACCACAAAAGGAAGAAGAAAGGAACAAAGAGGATATACCAATTCAACTGCAAGGATAAGTTCAAAATGGCAATAAACACACATCTATCATTAATTACTGTAAATGTTAATGGACTAAATGCTCCAGTCAAAAGACATAGAGTGGCAGAGTGGATAATAAAGCAAGAACCTTCAATATGCTGCATACAAGAGACCCACTTTAGGGAGAAGGACACATATAGATTGAGAGTGAAAGGATGGAAAAGGATATTCCATTGCAAATGGAAAAGCCAAAAAAGCAGGTGTTGCAGTACTGATTTCAGACAAAATAGACTTTAAAACAAAGGCCATAAAGAAAGATAAAGAAGGACATTTTATAATGATTAAAGGAGTGATACAAGATGAAGATATTACACTCGTTAATATATATGCACCCAATATAGGAGCACCTAAGTACATACAAGAATTACTAACAGAGATAAAGGGGGATGTTGATGGGAATACAGTCATAGTTGGAGATTTTAACACTGCATTAACATCACTAGACAGATCTTCCAGACAGAAAATAAACAAGGCAACAGAGAAATTAAATACTACAATACAAAAACTAGATTTGGTGGATATTTTCAGAGCTTTACACCCCCCAAAAATAGAATATACATTCTTTTCAAGTGCACATGGAACATTTTCCAGGATCGATCATATACTTGGACACAAAAGAAACCTCAACAAATTTAAGAAGATAGAAATTATCTCAAGCATCTTTACTGACCACAATGCCATGAAACTGGAAATCAACAACAGAGAAACAAAGGAGAAAAAAAAGAAAAGCATGGAGATTAAATAATATGTTATTGAAAAAACAATGGATCAATGAGGAAATCAAAGCTGAAATTAAAAAATACCTTGAGACAAATGATAATGAAAGCACAACCACTCAAAACCTATGGGACACAGCAAAGGCAGTGCTAAGAGGGAAGTTTATAGCGACACAGGCCTTCCTCAAAAAAGAAGAACAATCTCAAATAAACAAGTTAACCCACCACCTGAATGAATTAGAAAAAGAAGAACAAAAAGCCCCAAAAAGCAGCAGAAGGAAGGAAATAATAAAGATCAGAGAGGAATTAAATACAATAGAGATTAACAAGACCATAGAAAAAATCAACCAAACCAAAAGCTGGTTTTTTGAAAAAGTAAATAAAATCGACAAACCTCTGGCCAAACTCACAAAGAACAAAAAAGAGACAGCACAAATTAGCAAAATAAGAAAGGAAAATGGAGAAATTACAACAAACAAAATAGAAATACAGAATATCATACGAGAATATTATGAAAAACTATATGGAACCAAACTGGATAACCTAGAGGAGATGGACAAGTTTCTGGAAACATACTGTCCACCAAAACTGAATCAAGAAGAAACTGAACACTCGAACAATCCGATCACTAGAAAGGAAATAGAAATAGCAATTAAAAACCTCCCTACAAATAAAAGTCCAGGACCGGATGGCTTCACCGGGGAATTCTACCAAACATACAAAGAAGAACTCATAACAGTCCTTCTCAAACTCTTCCAGACGATTGAAAAGGAGGGAATACTCCCAAACTCATTCTATGAAGCCACCATCACCCTGATACCAAAACCAGGCAAAGACACTACAAAAAAAGAGAATTATAGGCCAATATCACTGATGAACATAGATGCCAAAATCCTCACCAAAATTTTAGCAAATAGAATCCAACAACACATAAAAAAGATTATACATCATGACCAAGTGGGGGGTTCATCCCAGGGACACAAGGCTGGTTCAACATATGCAAATCAATCAATGTAATACATCACATCAACAAGAGAAAGGACAAAAACCACATGATCATCTCAATCGATGCAGAAAAAGCATTTGATAAAATTCAACACCCATTTATGATAAAAACTCTCGCCAAAGTGGGTATAGAGGGAACATATCTCAACATAATAAAAGCTATATATGACAAACCTATAGCCAGCATAGTTCTCAACGGTGAAAAACTCAAAAGCTTCCCACTAAAATCCAGGACAAGACAAGGATGCCCACTATCACCACTCCTATTGAATATAGTCCTGGAAGTCCTAGCCACAGCAATCAGGCAAGAGAAAGAAATAAAAGGGATCCAAATTGGAAAAGAAGAGGTAAAAGTGTCATTATATGCTGATGACATGTTACTATATATAGAAAACCCTAAAAGGTCCACAAAAAAGCTACTAGAGCTGATCGAAGAATTCAGCAAGGTAGCAGGTTACAAAATTAATGTTCAAAAATCAGTTGCCTTTCTTTACACTAACGATAAATCAACAGAAAAAGAAAGTAAAGAAACAATCCCCTTTAAAATAGCACCCAAAGTAATAAAATATCTGGGAATAAATCTAACCAAGGAGGCGAAAGAATTATACACAGAAAACTATAAACCATTGCTGAAGGAAATTAAAGAAGACTTTAAAAAATGGAAAGATATTCCATGCTCTTGGATTGGAAGAATCAATATTGTTAAAATGGTCACACTGCCCAAGGCAATCTACAGATTTAATGCAATCCCTATCCAATTACCCAGGACATATTTCACAGAACTAGAACAAATCATAATAAAATTTATATGGAACCATCAAAGACCTAGAATTGCTAAAGCATTACTGAAGAGAAAGAAAGAGGCTGGAGGAATAACTCTCCCAGACTTCAGACAATACTATAGAGCTACAGTCATCAAGACAGCATGGTATTGGTACCAAAACAGACATATAGACCAATGGAACAGAATAGAGAGCCCAGAAATGAACCCACAAACTTTTGGTCAACTCATCTTCGACAAAGGAGGCAAGAATATACAATGGAATAAAGACAGTCTCTTCAGCAAATGGTGTTGGGAAAACTGGACAGCAGCATGTAAAACAATGAAGCTAGAACACACCCTTACACCATATACAAAAATCAACTCAAAATGGATTAAAGACTTAAACATAAGACAAGATACAATAAACCTCCTAGTGGAAAACATAGGCAAAACATTATCTGACATACATTTCAAAAATTTTCTCCTAGAAGAAATAAAAGCAAGAATAAACAAATGGGACCTAATGAAACTTACAAGCTTCTGCAGAGCAAAGGAAACCAGAAATAAAACAAGAAGAAAACCTACGGACTGGGAGAAAATTTTTGCAAGTGAAACCGACAAAGGCTTGATCTCCAAAATATATAAGCAGCTCATATGACTCAATAAGAAAAAAATAAACAACCCAATCCAAAAATGGGCAGAAGACCTAAACAAGCAATTCTCCAAGGAAGACATACAAATGATCAAAAAGCACATGAAAAAATGTTCAATATCACTAATTATCAGAGAAATGCAAATCAAAACTACAATGAGGTATCACCTCACACCAGTCAGAATGGCCGTCATTCAAAAATCCAAAAATGACAAATGCTGGAGAGGCTGTGGAGAAAGGGGAACCCTCCTACACTGCTGGTGGGAATGCAGTTTGGTGCAGCCACTATGGAAAACAGTGTGGAGATTCCTCAAAAGACTAGGAATAGACTTACCATATGACCCAGGAATCCCACTCCTGGGCTTGTACCCAGAAGGAAATCTACTTCAGGATGACACCTGCACCCCAATGTTCATAGCAGCACTATTTACAATAGCCAAAACATGGAAACAACCTAAATGTCCATCAACAGGTGACTGGATAAAGAAGAGGTGGTATATTTATACAATGGAATACTACTCAGCCATAAAAACTGACAACATAATGCCATTTGCAGCAACATGGATGATCCTAGAGAATGTCATTCTAAGTGAAGTAAGCCAGAAAGAGAAAGAAAAATACCATATGAGATCGCTCATATGTGGAGTCTAAAAAACAAAAACAAACAAAAACAAAGCATAAATACAGGACAGAAATAGACTCATGGACAGAGAATACAGACTTGTGGTTACCGGGGGGGGGGGGGTAGAGGGTGGGAAGGGATAGACTGGGGTTTCAAAATTGTAGAAAAGATAAACAAGATTACACTGTATAGCACAGGGAAATATACACAAAATGTTATGATAACTCACAGAGAAAAAAATGTGACAATGAGTATATATGTCCATGAATGACTGAAAAATTGTGCTGAACACTGGAATTTGACACAACACTGTAAAATGATTATGAATCAATAAAAAATGTAAAAAAAAAAACATGATGGAAAGGTTTATTTTCCTAGAATTGTCTTGTGAAAGATTTTCTAAGGGAATAATTTTAGTAGTCTGTTTTAGATGAATTGCTTTCCCACTAAAGTAGGTGAAACCAAGGGCAAAATTGATATCCACTCTTCACAGCCAGAGCCCATTGCCCCACAGCCCCTCTTTGGGGCTGGAAGAGCAGCAAGGGAGGGTTAGCTCCATTGTTCAGGGCTCTGTCAGATACCCCATCACACAGTGACCAAATCAAGAAATAGAATCCTGGAAACGTTTGCTCTTTCTCAACAAATATAATCATCACTAGTAATATTTTGGCCAGTTATTTTTAAAGAATAAATAACTCTTGCCCATTATCACCCCTCCCCAACCCCCTACAAAAAAATACATTTCATGATTTATGGGTTAAAAGTGTGAAGTTCTGAAACTAAAAAAATATTTCACATTGCAAACAAACTTGTGGGTCAACTGAAAATCCTAAGATGCAGCAACGTGGAATGGCCTTCTAGATCTTACGGAAATCTTTCTTCATTCCGTATCTGAGAAGAAATGTTACTTTCTACCTTTCCTTCCCTTGCGTCTCCCCGCCGATTGTCTGGAATTGGCCAACAGGCATGAGAGGGCAGGAAGCAGTGGATGAGGAAAGAGGAAGATTAACCTGCAGTGTCTTTCCCACCTCACAACTGTAATTGTGAAGCCTTCATAGACAGAGACTGAGAGTTTAGGCTTCAGATCAGACTGACCTTGAGTCCTGGCTTTCCACTGCCCCTTTGTCTAGCTCTGTGACCCTGGGCAAGATTTTTAACCTTTCTAAACCTCAGCTCCCTCATCTGTTAAAAAAAAATATATAATTACAGAAGCCTCAGGGGTTTGATGAAAAGATAAACTAATGTATGTAAAAGCTAGCACAGTGTCTGGTGTGTAAGTCATAGATTTTAATAATAAAATTGCTTAAGGTTATGTATCGCCATAGATGCTCTGGGTCGTTGTACATTTGATTCCTTTTGAGCACACAGCAGTGATTTACATTGAAATTTCTCTGAAAGTTTGTCTAAAGGGCAGTTGCTCTCAGTAAAGAATGACTGTTGAAGGGCTGTCTTGTATGAGTGCTCTCATAGCTGTATTAATTTCCTGGGGCTGTCATAACAAGAGATCATAGAATGGTTCTCTTAAAACACAGAAGTGCGTTCTCTCAGAGTTCTGAGGCTAGAAGTCTGACCCCAAGGTGCCATACGGGCCTTGTTCCCTCTCAGACTCTGGGTGGAATCCTTCTTTGCCCCTCACATTTTCGAGTGTAGCTGACCATCCTTGCACTTCTTGGCGTCTGGCTGCATTGCTCCCTTCTCTGCCTTCATCACATGGTCTTCTCCCTGTCTCAGTTTTCCTGTATCCTCTCCTTCCTTCATAAAAACACCAGTCACGTTGGATCAGGGGCCTACCCTACTCCAGGGTGACTTCATCTTGCCTTAACTAACTACATTTGCAACAATGCTATTTCTAAATAAAGTCACATTCTGAAACACTGGGGGTTAGGTCTTCAACATATATTTTTGGGGGACACAAGTCAACCCATAACAGTATCTCTTGCCTGGACCATTGCAATGGTTTCTTTCAAAGGCTTTCCTGCTCCACATCCGCTGCCCCCCACTAACACATACAGGAGCACATGCATTCTGGTCTCAGCAGAGCAGCAAGAGAGGGCTCATTCACAATGTGGATTATAGCAGGTATTGTAAATCCATTTGTAAGTACTCCTAACAAGCACCTGAATGGAGTCAAGCTGTGTTCAGCACTGAGGCTTTTCTCTGGGTCATGCTGATGGTTTAGTCACGTGTCATCATGTTTTGATTGATTCTTTTGACAGTAGGCTCTCATTCTAGTTTGAAGCAAATAAGCTAACAAGCCAGACCAGAGCTTGTACTGGGTATATGACCATTCAGGGGGCCAAGTACATTTCATAATAAGATCTTTATCAACTTGTCTATTTTGAGAACACTTAGAAAATATTTTGTTATTTTTATATATTTAAAATTCATAAGGAGGACCAATTATGAGGCAACTAAATAGATGCATAGGGCCCTGAAATGTTGGAACTTTTAGTTGGAATGCTGTGACATCATCTTATAACTTCAAAAGGAAAACCTTCAGTAGTATCCTTGACTCTACAAACTATTACCTTTATAAGAAAGAACCTAATAAATATTCTAGCCTATGACACCACATAACTTATGTCGGAAAACTTAAAGAAACATCTACTAAAACAAATGGTATCTTAATATTTATTCAGGAACTTTTGCTCCATGAATCCATTCAACCTAAATCACCAACGAACATCAGTAGAGATACACAGAGTCAAGTGCAGGCTGCTATGAACTACGTACTCTCTGGACACAGATTCGAGGGTGAGGTGTGTAGAACCTGCAAGAGAAAAGGCTCCCCTTGTGAAAAAAAAAACTACTTAAAATTCACAGAAAGGAAGTTCACAAACTCAGAGTTACAGGCGATTTTGATTAGTAACATGTCAGTGAAGCACAAGAATTCTTTCACACTCAGCAAGTCCAAAGTACTCACATCCTAACAGAGCAACTCCTAAATGTCTACAAAATGAAGAGTTAGTGTGTTTCAGATTATTTGCTCACAAAGCTCATTAGTAAAGTGATTATGGAAACCACAGTGTGGATTTTAATTTTAATGGGCTCACACTTGATACTTCGGTATTGAGATTGGTCAATTTCATGTCTGCATAGACCTTCTCTCGTGGAGTCAACCATCAACCCAGAAGCATCTTAGTAATATCAATACTACCACTAAAAGTCTGCAACAGGTATGAGGTGCTCAGTATGTGCTAGACAACATTTTACGCCTTAACACTTGTTTATTATTTAATCCTTATGATAACTTAATGAGGTGGGTGCTAGTGTAACCTTCATTTTACAGTGAGAAACCTGAGCTGCCTGAACCCAGGGTTTATAGACCTTGAAACATTATGCTATCTTGCCTCTAAGAATCATTTTTCACAGCGCTTATACTTTTACTATATGCAACAAACATCTCAGATTTAAAATATCCAACAAACAAATCCTTTTTATTTCTGCTGCCATCTACTCCTCCTGTAATGTTTCTCACTTCTGTAGACAGCATATAATTTTTTTCAATTGCACAGGCTAAAAACTTGAGGGTGATCCTTGGACTCCTTTCTTTTCCTCACATCCATCTTCCTACCTACCAGCATATCTAGTCAGCAATCCCTTCTAGATATTTTTGGAATCTAACCACTTCTCCCAAGTTCCACCACCATCACCCTTACTCAGCTCTCTACCGTCTTTCATCTGGATGACTGCAGTGGCCTTTTCAAAAGCCTTCCTGCTCCATATCCCACCACCAACACATATAAAAGTGCACAAACCAGTGTCTTACTGCAGCAAGACAGGGCTCTTTGAAACAAAACACAGTAACCAACCTCAACTCAAACCCGCCAAGGGTTCCCTTCCCATTGTAATGGATAACCAATCTGTGCCCCATTTGAGAGCCAAGCTCCCCATGTTCCCCGGCTCCCCTCAGCCTCCACTGGCTCAGGGACCTTGCTCCTGGAGCTGTCCCCTCTCCTAGATGATCAGTTTGTCCTCTCGTATGTCTTCCTCACCAGCAGGAATAGAGGCTGCTTCAAGTAGGCCCTTAGCCTCCACCATTCTTGTGTCCAATATACCTTTAAAGTGCTTTGCATATTCATTATATTAAGTACTGTTCCCAATCACCCTCTAACTTCTGACTCTTCCTTTTATGTTCATGGAACATTTCACTGTGTGAAATTTAATTATATAAATCACTACTTGTCAGCTTCCTTATGGTTTGTCTCCTTCTCTAGATTATAAGCTTCATGAAACCAGAACCTTGTTATTCACAGCTATTCCCTGAGTATCTAAAACAGTGCCTTGTACAAAATAGGCACAAATAAACATCTTAGAATGAATCAATGAATGAGGGGGTAAGTGGATAGATCCTGCTACTCTATACATATCTTTTCTTTGCTATAAGAAAAACCAGTTATCTGGGATAAGGGCCTGACTTACATCAAACACACTTCTTGGACTTGGTGTAGAACAGTCTTATTTTAACATATGTTAGTATTGTCTAGGTTTGTTAGACATCATAATAGCAGCTGTATGTGCCTACTACTATTTAATATAAACGGACCATCAACCCCAACTCTACTTATTCCTGTGAATGTTTCACTTTATGTACAAACAGTTGAATCCACTGTCTCCAATTTACCCTGCAATGAACAATCAACACCTTGGTTTCTTTGAACTCTCTCCATTATCTTTGGAAATTCATTTAAATTCAAGTTTTATTATCTACATTGTTGCAACTCCTTTTTAGTAAAGGTTTGAAAGAAACAAATTCATATATTTAAATGTACGTACTGTCCCCTTCCAAAACCTCGTGTTCTTAACCTCTCAAACCTGCTCAACAATTATCGACATCTCTGAATGCTTAGCGCCCCTTTTTTTCCTCAAACTGCAAAAGCAATTACACTTTTAAAACTCTCCTGAAAAAAACTAATCACAGTAAGCAGAATAAAATGCCATTCTGAATGACAGGACAGAGCTTTGGAAAACATCAGTATTCACAGAACAAACCCGAGTTTACTGAAACCAACAGGTGGCTTGGTTCTCCCTACAGTGTTGACAAATACAGCTTCTAAGGCTGTTGTGCCTCAGAGAAGCCCCCAAAAAAGGCCAGGAGAAGAAATCATAATGACAGTGTTTGGTGTTTATTGCCTTCCAATAAAAATAATCTCCTGTTCTGAAGACCTGCAAAGTCACAGCTGACAAAGCCATGTTGCCCCAAAGGACTGTCCTCTGGGAACCCTTGTGGAGTGCCATCCAGAGAGCAGAGGGAGAGTCCAGCATCTACAGAGCCTTCTGTGGAAAGGCATGCCTGTTTGTTACCTAGGATCTGTCCAAGAGCCTTTGGGAAAATATCAGGAGAGCAATGACTTGTGTTTGATACAGAAGATGTATAAATTCTGGAGTTCCTGTGCAACATACTGCCTGTAGTTGACAATACTGTGCTGTGTATTTTAAAAAAATTAAGAGGGTTGATCTCATGTTAAGTGTTCGTAACACACACACATACAGGGAAACAAGGAAATTGATAGATGAAAGAAAGAAAGAAAGAAAGAAAGAAAGAAAGAAAGAAAGAAAGAAAGAAAGAAAGAAAGAAAGAAAGAAAGAAAGAAAGAAAGAAAGAAAGAAAGAAAGAAAGAAAGAAAGAAAGAAAGGAAAGGAAGGAAGGAAGGAAGGAAGGAAGGAAGGAAGGAAGGAAGGAAGGAAGGAAGAAAGAAAGGAAGAAAGAAAGGAAGAAAGAAAGGAAGAAAGAAAGAAAGAAAAAGAAAGAAAGAAAAAGAAAGAAAGAAAGAAAGGAAGAAAGAAAGAAAGATGGAAGGAAAGAGAGAAAGAAAGAAAGAAAGAAAGAAAGGAAGGAAGGAAGGAAGGAAGGAAGGAAGAAAGAAAGGAAGGAAGGAAGGAAGGAAGAAAGAAAGGAAGAAAGAAAGGAAGAAAGAAAGGAAGAAAGAAAGAAAGAAAAAGAAAGAAAGAAAGAAAGGAAGAAAGAAAGAAAGAAAGATGGAAGGAAAGAGAGAAAAAGAAAGAAAGAAAGAAAGAAAGAAAGAAAGAAAGAAAGAAAGAAAGAGAAGAAAGGAAGGAAGGAAGGAAGGGGAAAGAAAAGAAAGAAAGAGAGAAAAAGAAAGAAAGAAAGAGAAAGAAAGGAAGGAAGAGAGAAAGGAAGGAAGAAAAGAAAGAAAGAAAGGAAGGAAGGAAGAAAGGAAGAAAGAAAGGAAGGAAGGAAGGAAGACAAACTTGAGTTTATACTTGAGTGGAAAGCACTGTTTCTAAAACAAGTTGTCCTCTCTGAAGAGTCAGTGGCAAGACATCCCGACTGAGTGTCAAGGTGCCCACTCATGGCGCCTCCTGGGAGAAGACTGCATCCCCATTCAAGGTGTGATGTGAGGAGGCTCATGGGAAGTCACCATGGGGCGCTCACAGGCAAGTGTGATGAACAGAGACTCTCGTCTGTCACTCCTTTAACAGCTGCTGAATCCCTGGAGATGAATTCAGGCTTCCTCCAGCACTGGACAGACCCACCTCTCCCCAGAAGTGTCCACAGAGCTGAACATGGGAATTCGTTTACAGAAGGCTCTGTCTTCCATGCAGTGAATCAGTGCTCAGAACCACAATTCTGGAAGAAGAAGAAACAAGCTCATCATTTTTCAGGCAGTTCCGTGACCGGGTACTCTGGCTCTTTGAAGTTTTTGGTAGTTAAAATACATATCTTCAGGGTCTGATGTACCGATTTTCAAACTATGTTCCCCAGAGATCAAGGGTTCAGGGGCTTCCTCATAAGCTCCCTTGGGACAGCAGAGATAGGGCTCAGAGCCTCCCTCCTACCTTCCAACCTCCTCCCTTTGGGCAGCCTCACTTGTCCAGTTTAAATATTAAGACTTTCGAATACAGCTTTTTTTTAATGTGAAAACTATTATTTAGTGATTTGTACATGAAAGAGTAAAATCCTAGCACTCCATCTCTTTCTGAGGGAGGTGGCCTCCCTTAAGTACACATGGTACCTTGTCTATCTCAGGTTGCTCTGTGGTGTTGAGTATATTTAGATTTCTAGATGACAGTGAGATCTTAAGCAGAAAAACAGAAATACTTACATTATTTTTGTTATATAAGATGCTGTATTTTGTTTTTGTCCTAAGTATACAGTTAGAATTGAAGAAAAACCACCAGAATTCTTGGGACAAACCAGATCATCTTAGACATCAACTTTGTAGAGAAGGGGTAAAGGCTGTCTGGATTGCAGGCATGTTACTATCAAGCCGTACCCTGTGGGTCATGGGTGTTGTCTTCCATACACGTTAGCTACTCTAGGCCCCCTACATTGGATGGGCTAGAACCAATAAAGGTCTGAGATACACAGCCCACATGTGCCCCAAGATTTATCCTGATTCCCATCTATTCTTTTCCCATCCTGTGTTCCAATCCTTGCAATTTAATCCACTCATGTTTTAACCTACAGCCCCATATATCCAGAGGGCCACATCCATCTCAACCTAGCACCTCCAACTTTGCTCTTATTATCCCAACCTGTTCCTATTTAAAGTTCCTTGTCTCAGCTAATGCCTTAACCCAGGGATCAATTAACTGTGTAAAGGGCCAAATAGTAAACATTTTAGGCTTTGTGAGCCATAAGCTCTTGAGGCAAGCAGTCAACTCTACCACTGCAGTCCAGAAGCAGCCACAGGTAACACGTAAATGAGTGGGTATGGCCACATTCTGATAAAACTTCATTTACAAAAATAGCCAGCAGGTCAGATTTGTCCCAGGGGCTGCCATTTGTTGACCTTTGCCTTACAATTCACCCCGTGTGTAAGCCACACACCTGAGGGTCATCCTTCTTGCTTCTCTTTTTCCTACTACCCAAATCAAATGGCTTACTAAGTCCTATTAATTTTGTCTTCCATATATTTCCAGTCCTACCACTGTCCTCAAAGTCCTCTGTAAGTAGATGAATCCGGTTCCTCAGTTCTTGCCTCCACTGCTATAATAGCCTCCTGACTTATTTCATGCCTCTCCCTTTCCGATTTATCTTTTCCCCACCACCAAGTATGTTGCATATAAACTTCGTGTTACTGTCCCAATTAACATTGGCCAACAGTTATTTTGTAGCCCATAGGAGAAACTCCACACCCTTTACTCGGTATTAATGACCCTTATGTGATCAGAGCCTGGGCCTCATACACTGACGTTCCCCTAACTGCGCACACACATCCCATCTACCCCAGATGTACCATGGCTTTCAGCCCACCTTACTGATTCATATGCCTGTCCCTTGCCTGGACCATTCATGCCATTCCCTCTACCAATGTTATCCCACATTCCCCACACTGATCCAGCTGGTTAACTCCAATTCCTTTAAGATTCAGCTCAGGCATCATCCTACATGGACGCCCTTAGCAGGCCATCACTCAGCAAAGCTGATCTTTCCTATTTTTCCTGCTGCTGTACCTAGTGCATGTCTCTGCTAGAGCGTAGACCTCATTGTATCACAAATATTCTTATGTGCATCTTCCATCCTTAACAGAAAGCATTTAGCATAATCCTTGGCACAAAGTGCATGCTCATTAGCTGTTTACTGCTAAGTACATTAATGAACTGATTAGTGGTCCTATCGCAAACCATATCCATGGTGACTTTATATTGATACCTGGTGAAATTTTGTCCACTTTGAAATTGATAACTGAAGGGTTTCATTCATTTTGAAATTGCTTGGGTTCCTTGAATTTTTTTCCCCTCATCTTCTCGTTCAAGCTTTTACAGCTGCATCTGAAATACAGTCTCAAGATGATGCACATATTCATCATATGATGCAGCAAACATGGTGCGAATTTAATTCATCCCACAATATTAGAAGATTGGATATAAAAATATTATTCCTATACTCATTATTTGGGAACAAACTGCAAAATATTTGAGGAAGCTTAATTTTATGTATACTATACCCTATCTTTATGAGAAAATTTGAAATCAAATTTCTAAATTGTTTATTATAAGGTTTCGTAAATATGCCAACCAGCAACTTGGACTGTGAAGTTTATCTGCTTATTTCAATACAATAGGGGATCATAAACTTTTCTCTAAGAGGCCAGATAGTAAATATTTTGGACTTTTCAGGCCATATTGTCTCTATTGTATATTCTTCTTTGTGAATACACACACACTTGGCAACCTTTTAAAAATGTAAAAACCACTCTTAGCTTGAATGCTATACAATGTTTTTAATACATTTTTTAAAGACCGCTAATGACCAGAGAGGATTTTACTCAGAAGGCACGGTTTGCCAATCCTCGTTCTACAACAGTTGTTTGTTTTCTACTAATTATTTTGTTTTAACCTGTTTTTATCAAGTTAGTTATTGGGTGAGTCTTAAATAAACAAACAGTGGATATTTATTCTACTTTTCAAGTCTTTAGAAGGTAAAATCAACAAGACTTATTGAACAGCTGCCATGATACAAGGGAGAACATGGAGCCTAAAGTTACCCCAGGTTTTAAACATAATGGATCTGGTGGAAAAGATGAGTAGTACATCTGAAGTGGGACACACGCATTTTTGACTTAATATGACTTCTGTATCTTCCTAAATGTTACTCAGGGACTTGCACTGTGCTGAATTTGGAAACATGGAATATCGAGTTTTCAGGAGGGTAGAGAGAACACATACACCATGTCTATGACATATGGAGGTGGAGATATGCAGTAGAGAGATGCATATGACAGTGTTTATACAGAAGAGAGGCATGGCTGGAGTATAATCTGGGGGATCATAAGCATATTGGTGATACTTTAAACCAAGAGTGTGGCTAGAAGTATCCAGAAAGAGGGTGTAAGAGGAGAAGAATCAGTAGGTGTAGGGACAGTTTGGCAGGACAAGTGTGTGCTCTATTCTCCCCAACCTCCATGCAAGTTGTCATCCCGAACACAGTAAGATAATCATGGGAACAATGGCTTCATCTCTAAAGTTAGAGGATGCTCAGCTGGTCCATGTGCCCCTACATTATATTCTCAGAGAGGTGGTGGGTAAGAGACAGCTAAAAGTAGGAGCAGAAGAATCCAGCATTTGTTGACCTCAACCCCCTTAGTGTTGAAGAAAGTGAGTGAGGTGACAGTGGCTGTTCTGTGTGGGCACCTGTTTCAGAAGAGTTTTGGTTTTTCTAGGTAGAATGTCACTGGTTACGGGAATGATTTGGTTTTGTGGTTCACACATTTAGAATCTATCTATAAACAGCTGTGTACACAGGAGGTATAATAAATGCTCACTGAGTGAGAATATGACCATTTTTTCCACTGGTGCTATGGAAAGTGATTCAGCTCCTTTTAGCATTTTTTGCAAATATATAAAAGTGCAACAGGTCATCTTTAAATTATTTCCATTTAGATCCTTTGTAGTGAATGCTCTTCATTATCACTTACTGTTAATGATTAACTGTTAACTTTGTCTAGTGTTGTTCTCTAGGATTAGAGAACTTCCTGTGGGAAATTAATAGCCACAGTTCACTGTTACAGAATGAACAGAAATCATTATGCTGTACACCTTAAACTTACCCAGTGTCATATGTCAATTCTCTCTCAATAAAACTGGAAGGAAAAAAAAACAACAAAACAAAATGATAGAATATACAGTATATTTTAAAGCAACAAGTGTTTAATGGAGAATTACTGAAACAGCTTTTTTTTTTCTGTAATTGCTAAACTCACACCTTCTTGACCAACAGTGGACATTATTCTTAAAAGAATGTTTCAGGTTAAGATTGAATGAAAATCTAAGAGGTGGTTAGATTCACGTTCATCCTCAGCTAAAGCTGACAATTTCAGAATTAAAATGTGGATATGTCTTTGTGCTCGACTCAGGTCCTAAAACGATATCATTTTGTGGACTCGCTTTTCCTTACTTTTCAAACTACAAAATGGAACGTTGGCACGCAAAGGTCACCTCGGCCAGCCACTTTTCCACAAAACATGGCGCAATGACATTTGAATTCAACCTTGTGTCTACTGAACTACTCACTAGACTTACTTTGACAGATCTGAGTATGATAGATGTAGATTTCCATCCAAAAGGTTTGGCTAGGCCTCAGCAGGAATATAACCTTTCTTAAAGGTTATTTTTAACCACTTGCTAAAAATTCCTGGAGGAAAAAAAAGTGACGTGCCCTTTAGTAAAATGAATGCAATAATATACCTACAATTGATACCACTGCAGTCGAGTTTGGCCAATTGCCTGAGTAAGAACCGACTCCTTAATAGCCAGGAGCTGTCCAGCTCTGACCCTGCCCCTTGAATGGGGGCTTAAACCAAAGATTATGCAGAAACTGAGCCACAGTCTAATTCTGAAACAAAGAGAAAGAGGAGGAAATAAAAACCTCTAAGGTAGTTCTTGCAAACCCTCCATTATATTGTCAATTAGCTCTGATACTGTTTTTATAAAGTCAAATCAAATATAATGCAATGGATTTATTCATTAGGAATCTCATTGACTCAGTGAAGGTTAATCTAACAGTTAAACAATGTTTGGCTTTATTTTCAAAAGATTTTAATATGATCTCCATCGCTGAGAGATAAAGTAGAATTAAGAAATATAGCAATCAGCACATTGACTGGACCAACAAAATTAGCAGCACTCCATTTGAGATAATAACCAAAAATTATTTGCCAAATAAGACTCCATTTACTTTTATAATTTGTTAGTGATTGGTTAAGAAAAAAAGGTTGAACAAATATAATTAATCTTCTTGCTTGTGGAGTTTTGGTAATGCAGATTTCATCTTGACAGCATCAAAGCCAATATATTGCCATTCTTTAATTCACAGCTAAAAATCTCTCATTCCAGGGTTCTCCAATTATTAAGGTCATAAAAGGAATTAGCAGCAGCGCCATGCTGGCTATACATGGTTTGGACTGTGTGTTTTCTGGGTTTGGTTGAATGGGTGGCACTGATCAAAGCCTTCTCTACAAGTTCCTCTTCCCTCCCCTCTTGACAGCTGTGGATACAGACAATCCCAGGAGACAGCTCTGAGGAAGATGTACACTTCCTGGGAAGATCTGCTCCCGCTCCTTAAGAGTAGAGTTAGAAGCTGAAAATATGCCCCTGTGGCAATACTCAAAGAGAGATCCAAACCGGAGTTGTAGAGGAAAGGCTCCTGCCTGGCACTGTCCTCTGAGATCAAGGTAGTGATTTTGTCCAAAAACCTTTTCATTTGTTTTCAATATTTTTTCTCAAAAAAGCAAACCACTGTATTTCATTCATTTCTCTTTTTAAAGAAAAATTAGGTGCATTTTATCAGTTACTTTACAAAAAGAAGACCATTTCTTCAAGCCCATTTAACTAGTGTAAAACGTTAGAAACCAAATGCCCGTGTTTTGAGATGCCCATCACTCCAAAAACTCCCTGTCATACCCTTTGTTTAAGCTACTTATGTAAACATTAGTATCCATTGTTTTTTAACAAATTCACTTATTATTGGCCTGAGACTCTAAACTTAAGTCTACCTCAGGAAAATAGGTATTGTGAAATATGTGATATATGAGAGCCCAATTAAAATCCCATTTATAAAATCAGTGTTCCAGCTTTATCGATTAGACAATGCTGCCTAAAAGAAAATGGTAAAGATGGAAAATCCTCACTAGTAGTTTGAAAACCGGTTCCCTTTCTCAGACTTCAGATGCACGAATGCAGAACTTTCAGGGAAAAGGAGTAAAACAACCAGGATAGGACGTCTGATATTTTTTAACATATAAAGTTGCAGTGTGGGTACCCTTCCAATTTTATGGATTTTTCTAAAAAGCACAGAGCATGTCTTTAAATGCATTAAACACTGTCAGCAAGACTCTGCTGTGACATCCCAGTTGGCACACATATGTCTGTTTCTAAAATGCCCACTGTGCATTGGGCTCCAGGAGACTTCCCATGTGCACAGTGTCACCAGGGCTCATAAACACCTCAACTCCAAACTGCTAAATTCTAAATGTTCAAGGACTGTGTCTACCAACTATGGAAATTACTATAGGTACACAGGCTCCAGGCACTAAAGAAGTTAAGTTGGGATGAAACAGTGTTTGCAAAAAGTTAACATTTTAGTAAACATTATATTTAAAATCTTCCTGACGTAATTGTGTAGCTTTGATGTAGTATAAAATTTCATACTTTGTACACTTCTCCAGTAGGCATTAAACCATATAGAATTTATGATAAATCTGGACGGGGAATGGATGGGGGGATGGCTGAAGAATGCACTAGGGAGGGTAATTAACTCCACTACTGACCTGAGATCAACACTCTGATACGTCAGTTGTTAATGATGAGGTTCCGAGGACGGCAGCCGACATAGGACCTGGCTACAGCTCTCATCCCCCAATTGGGTCGCGGTGAGCACTACTAGGAGTTTTCTAGTCCATTCAAATTAGTTCAAGATTTCATTGCCTCCTGCATGCTAAACTCTGTGCTAGGAATTCGACTTAAAGGCTTTAAATTAAAGTGTAGATGCTTCTGGGATGCAGTTTCCTTCCATGTGAGATACATTAGTGATTGCAAGAGTCCCTTCCTGTTTCACTTTGTTTTCACTCTCTTGTCTGTGTCCTCGCCTCAGTCCCACTCCCTGCATTAGGCACCTACCTCCACTGCTGTGTTTGAAACAGATCTTTAAATATGCGTGTATCCTTGTAAAATCTGTAGTGCTTTGCTTGTGCTGTGAATTTACATAAGGAGTCTTGTGCAATCAATTCCCTGCTGTTTCCTACTTTTTCACCTGGGCGTTGTGTTTTTAAATTCCACCCATGTTGCTGAGTGCACAGTCTGTCACTACAATGCAAAGAGCTCATCTACAAATGGTAAAGAGGGGAATGATGTCAGGATAGCAAAGATGGTACACTGCTTCATAAGCTGTCCTCCCCACTTCTTAATATTTACAACCACCAAGTGAGAGCCACTGATCACAGAGCAGGCAAATCCAGCTGAATGGAGGCAGCACGCTCACGGGGCCCAGTTCCCCACATCCTCTGCTCTTGGCTTGACCATCTACCAACCTGGAAGCCTTTTCATGTGCTTCTCGTCAGTCTTTGGACCCTTTGCTCTTTTCTCCAAATTCAGCAGGCTAAACACTTCCTCACACCCCATCCGTCATCCTACGTTCAGATTGTGATGAAGCCCTATATGGACTTCAGTGCTTTTTTGTGTGGTAGGAATCTGTTTCTTTTTAACTATTCATGCGTTTATTAGAATAATTATTGTTCTTTTCAGTGTTTTACTGTATCTTAGTGGTAGGGCATAAGTATGCTGTGTCATAACTTACAATGGAAGGGAGTGTAAGAAAGTGTATAAAATCCAGTAGCCATAAAGGAAAACCTTGACGTTTCTGTCTGTACAACAATTTAATATACAACTGCATATGAGCATACAGCCTGGGAGAAATTTTTACAATACATACAACAAGCAAATGATTTATAACCATAATGTAAATATGGATTTTAATCCTAATTAATATGGAAAAATAATAAACTAGAAAAAATGGGCTAAAGAAACTAATAAGCAACACAAAAAGAAAAGAGAAAAATGACTAGAAAACATATGAAAACGTACTCAAACTAATTAGCAATGAAAAGGGCTCAAATTAAACAATGAGATAGTGTTTTTCTGCCTTGAGATGGCTTAAAGCAGTCGGGAAAGGCACCTGCTCTAATAGTGCTTATGTCTCAAGGGGAGAGGAGAGTCAGGGAAGAGACAAATGGCCCGTCGTTCCCTTATTCTCTATGGTGTTTCCTTGTTCACTGTGAGTATGTATTGTTTAGGCAGTTGGATTTTTTTTATGTAAATTTTAATGGAAAAGTCATTATGGGCTAATGTATATGGTCAGAAGAGGCTTCACAGTGCAGGAGATGTCTGGGCTTAAGGGATAGAAGGACTTGGGCATTGGTTCTCGATGGGGGGGCAGTGTGGCCCACTGGGGACGTTTGGAGGCATTTGTGGTTAGTACCAGGGAGGGCTGTACTGCCGTCCAGTGAGTGGAGAGGCCAGGAATGCTGCTAAACATCTTACAGTACACAGGACAACCGCCCCCCCCCACCCCAGAGAACCATCCAGCCCAAACTATCCATCAGCAGTACCATGGTTGAGAAACCCTTGTTTAGACAAAGAGATGATGCATGTTTCCAAAGGAGAGGGATCTGAGCAAAGTCGCAGAGGAGAGGATGCCCGCGGTGTGAACAGTCAGCCCTGTCCACACCAGCCTCACCAGAGCGGATGTCTCCAGTGTCCTTGGGGGGCCCTCTGCTCAGCACTGATGCACTCCTAAGAATGCTCTGCTCTTCAGGGGACGAAGCAGAGGGAAAAGAGAAAAACAGCATTAAAGCTGTTTTGGTTGACTTGCATTACTTCAGACTTCTTCCATTCGATTTTATAGCCTATAATTACTTTAAAGATTTCCATTTTAATCAAGACTATTTACTGCACTTTAGAAGTCTGTTCTGCATAAAATAATACCACATGTATATAATAACATTTTGAATGTTCAATCTGATGCTTTTCTAAAAAAAATGGGTTCCACAAAAAATGATTAGTAAGTAGTTCTGTCTGATACGCTGGATTAGTGAGGCCTGGCATGAGGAAAAAATGGCTCAGAGAATAAAACATTAATTTTTAGTGAAACTCGTGCCACAGAGTGCCAAAATATACTCTGGCAAGTGATTTCCGTGTAGCTGGTGAAACTGGGAATCACTGGATACAGGACTATTGGCCAGGATGATAATTATTTGAACCCAAATGGATACCCCTGCCATTGCAGCAACCTCGCAGAGCAAAGTTTTAGTTCACATTCTCCAGGCATCTCATTAGGTTAACTGTGAAAAGCAGACAGATGTGACTTCCTTTGTCAAAACAAACATCTTTTCAAGGCCTGCTGCAGGTGGATGATTTGGTAGCAAGAAAGCTATGCTAAGGTGATACTTTTCTTTTTTTAAATGATTTAACCAGGGTTAGCAGCATACAGAGAATAAGACATAACAGTTTACATTTTCCAAAGATATTGTCAGCAATACTATGGTTGTCCCAAGATCTCAATCCCCCATTACCTAGCTTTCTAGGGATAATGTCCAAAACCCCCTTTAATTTACCAGAGTAAACCTGTGGTTTGACAGAATGCACCAATAAATTGCAAAATCTGGGCTAACCTGGCAGATACGCTGAGCAAATGCATCTCAATAGTCCAGTGGGACCATCTGAAACATCTTCAGCAACTGGAGAAAAAAGGAAGGGACATCCATCTCCCTTAGCCTAGGCAGCTACAAACATGTGAGTCATTAGCTCAGCTGAGGAGAGCATTGTGTTAAAGAGGCCAAAGGCTCAGTTCAATGCCTGTGGCCCATTTCGTTCTCTTCCATTACATGGCCCCAGTATCTACATCGGTAAAACTCCTTGAGCTCAGGGACCCAATGGAAAATTGTAGATGAAACAAAACAAAAATAGGACATGGAAGATGACAAGCCCTTTGGATGGATTAGGAAAAATGTATGCACAGAACTCCGTCAACTAATCAACTTTTCACGTAGCGTTATCTGAATTTTTCCTACAAATCTGCATTCGAATGGAAATCACTTTGTAAGAGAAAGCACTTTTGTGAAAATAGACTCTTCAATAGAAATTAAATGTCCAACTTATGTACTGTCACGAAGATGAGCAACTTTTGAATGAAACTTTTTACTTCTCATCTGGTTTTCTTATTCTCCTATATATAGAAAGCGAGATTAGAAGGAAATGAGAGAAATTCCATACACTGTACTTTGCCACCTCCATCTCTTCTCTTCTTGATAATAGGATGGTTGATGGACACATTCACCCTACCACAGACTCTCCCTCACCAAAAATTCTTAAGTAGCACTGTCATAACTTGCTTTCCAAGTGTGATCCATGAACCAACATTGTCGAAATCACTTGAGAATTTGTTAGAACTGCAAGATCTCAGGCCCCTTTCAGATACATTGATTCAAAATTGCCAGTTGACATCATGCCCAGATGACTCTTATGTGTATGAAAGTTTGAGAAGCACTGCCCTAACAGAGATCTGGAAAATGACCAGCAGTTCACCCAGGTCACTTCTGTCCGCTCGCCTGTCCACAGCAGCCATTCCATGACGTGCCAGTCACCTGCTTTACAAAGTCGACCTCACTGGGTGGTGTTTTATGGTTGACCTGTTTGATGAGAATTCTTTTCAGAGCTTATCAACATTTCATGTGATGTCACAGGCATCAAGATGTCTAAATAATCAGTAGCAGAGAGCAACCAACAAAGGTTTTCCAGTTCAAGGTATTCCTTCACCTGTGAGTGAAAATCAAAGGCTGCCTTAAATACAAATACGACATGCCAAGTATGTTGATTAACCAGCTAAACGTAAATGGCTGACTGGGCTCACAGCGTGTAAAACTGCCGTCTGAAGCTGTCGCACTGTGGACCGAACAATGGAAAACTTTATTTTGTGATTTAACTTGTTAGCTAATAAAAATGGTCAATATAGAAATATTTTTATCTTTGATGGTTTCTGTGCACAAGTACCCTTTTCCAAAGTTTGGGATGATCCAGTGATTACATATAGGACACAGGAAAGTCCATTGAATACATCATCTTTTTAATAAACTGTTACTTGAAGAATCCATTTAGAATGACGTATCAAGTATTTCTGTATTTTAAAACCTAAAGCCAAGAATGAAACCACTTTTAAGAAAAGGAGTAGAGGTTCAGGAAACCAAGAGCTCCAGACGTAGAGCTCGGCGTTTACAGCTCAGCCCTTTGTTTCAGTATTTAATGAAGTAAATGTGTACAGGTAGAATTTCGCTTGTTTTCATTTGAGACATACATTTTTTACTTGCAGCGCTGTGTAGAACTCATTTCTAACCTAAATTCCGACTCTTCTTGCTCTGTCCTCTCGTTTCTTTTTTTTTAAATTATCTGGTTGGCTTAACAGTGTTACACTGTGCTATGTCTTTTCAGAGACAGACAAAAATCAGAACAGAGGTCATAAAAAAATAACAAGGGTGATTTCTTTGATCTGGCAACAATCAATCAAGTGGATTTTTTTTTCTTCTTGGGTGGTTGTCTATTGCAAATAGTCCTTTGTTAGGAAGACGGATTCCTCCGTGTCCAGTCCTCTGAGCTCAGGCTTGGTCCAGACATCTGACTGTTGTGTATTGGGATATTGATATGTACGCACTAATGCTGCAAGCTTCCAGGGCATGGAAAGGGGGCCCCTATGGCGCCAGGATGGAAGTACTTACTGAATAAATAAGCAAATGAGTTACCATGAAAGCCAGCTAATGACTCAACTGGCAGGCTCACAGTTCAGACCAGCCAGTCTCATTCTGCTCTGCCTTGTCTTTCTTTGCCACAGGCCACCACCACGCATTCCATAGTAATTTTCAAAAACATTGCTAGACTAGGTTTATGTCTCTTCTGATTTGGCAGACACACTGTATATTTACTGCGATGAAAGAATACTGTCATTAAATCCACCAACAGCTGACAGTTGGAAAAGGAATTCCAAAGTGGAAATCCCCACTTGTGACGACCTTTTATCATCACAAAGATGAGAACTCTGACCAGTTCTCGTAGGAAAGTAAAGGGATGGCAAATAAACCTGGACTGAGTTTATACTCATTACAGCAAACGAAAGCAAATGCCTACGTTGAAGAGTAGAGATTCAAGCAGATTCTGACTTTCTACAGGAAACTGCATTGACAATCAGTTTACTGGGGTTGATTTTTGGTTTTGGACCTCTGATATGGTTAGAGTATTAATTTCCTTAAACCAGAGGTTTTTCTAAACATACTGGTCTTGACCTCATATCAGAAAGTTGGAGGGCAAGTTTACATCTCCCCGAGATTCATCTCTTTTCAGTATGCAGGCCAAAAACTTGGTATCAGGTTTAGGCTTTTGGAATTTATCTTAGCTGTTTACAGTTTTAATGGTTACCCGTCTGTGTAGAAGTTGGCATCTGTGAATTTGCCTTGCAGCAGGCTCTCAAAGTGCATTTACAAACGGAGTCAATATAATTGCTGAGGAAAACCTATTCCTCTCCCTTTACTTTTCTCCCCAGACCAAGTGTTAAGAGCATTCCAAGGTTTCACTCCAGTACAAAATCTACTGAAGGTGGAAAAAGAAAAGTCAAGATAAAGTTTATAAAATGTATCTATTAATGTTTTAACGTGGATAGAACTGCCAAGAAGGAATGGGGTATAACCATCCTGGTTGTATGATTGTCCAGATTTTACCTTGGGAAAACAAATGTGTTTAGACTTTTGATGTAATCTCTCATTCATATCAATCATGAACATAAATGACATTTGGTTAGAAAGCAAACTCAAATCACATGTGTCATCATGCTATACAAAGTTATTTTTAGTTGATAATGCCACCTTATATTGAATTACTGTCTACCAACAGTAGACCCCATTTATAAACTTCATCTAAGAGTGACAGTATGACTTTCACACACTTTTTTTCTTTTAGATTCCTATCAACAAGGCCTCTGGGCAAATGTGCAGACAAAGTTCATGCACTCCTTTCCAACAGCTTTCTCAGTGACATTCCAGAAAGGACTGTGGTAAAACAGTCTTGTCAGCAGATGGGAACTTCAATGTTTAATTTACATCAAAACCATCCATTTTCACTTGGCTTCACGTAACACCATTTACTAATCTCAGGAGTAGAGAGTAACACAGAATCCTAACAATCAGCTGTGGGAAAGAATCGATCTGTTACCCAACAATGCGGAAAATCTAGTATTTACTATTGTAAACATTTAAACACGTGTATTATATCAAACTACAGGATCGATGCAAAGGCCTTCAATCCTACTGTTAATATTAACCCAATAATTATTTTAGAAGACATCTATTTAGGAATAATGTATGTTAAGTATAATGTAGAAAATTTAGCAAATATATTTTCATACCCCTCTCTCTGGCTTGACTGAAATATTTATCTACAATTTGTGATACAGTACACAGCATTTTTTATTATTTGGTATTAACCAACCCTCTTACTTTAACAGGAAATTTGTAAATCACACCTTTTAATTATGATGTCAACATCAAAGATGATACTTCATGGAACAGATGTTTATGAAATGAAGCTTTATCTTCTCAACATCAATAAAAAGTAAAAGGTAAGGCCTTACTATGTTTGTGATGCCTCAATCACATAAATAAAGGTTTAGAACTGGAAGACAGAGTTGAGATTTATAATCCAATCATTTTACAAATGGAGAATCTGAGAGCTGGCATTGTTAATTGACTTTCTCAAGGTCACAGAAGTTGTCAGAGGCAGATTGGGAACTAAACATTCCAGCCAATCCACATGCCCATCTCTTCCCAAAGGATTTGGCATTTGACCTTGGAGCAATCATATCTTTAAAGATACACACACATGGCTCCAATTTGTCCATCTACTGAGAAGAAAACAAATGTTATATACGCCCTTTCATTTTCCAAGTCTGTACTTTTCTAAGACAAGACAACTCTGGGCCCCATGAAGCCAGATGGGCTGAGTCTGCCCTGAAGCCAACTGGATGTCCACCTGTTAACCTTGATGTGGACTCACTTTCATTTTAATGAAATATTAAAATATTGACATCTTCCTGGTAAGTGTAAAGGAAGATTTGAGCTTCTAAAGTCCTTCAGTCCACTGTGTCTGTGGGAACATTTCAGAATCTGGACATAGTTATATGGGTATCCAACAATCCAGTTAAAGGGTAAAAAATTATTAATAATTAATTAATAACTAGCCAATACTTTGGAATAAAGAGAAATTTCTCAAAACCTCTTTTTAGGCAACCTTTTTATATCTCTGGTGCCTAAAATAATGCTCAGCATTTAATAGGTTTATTGAGTGAACTACTCATTGATGTTTACTCATTAAAGAATAAACCTATAAATAGGTCCAAGAAATAGGTCCACACACTAACTTACTGAAACCAATGCAACTTTAGGCAAAGGCTGGTGGATTTCTGAGGTACGCAACTTGGTTTACGCCTAGTAACTCAACATAGATGAGAAAGCCCAGATCCAGGTACAAGGTCAGCAGGCCTGGAAGTCTGACTGGGATGTTTATGTTCAGGAATCAACTAAAACTAAGCACCATTAATAATTTGAACACAACTCAAAACCAGAGGTAAAAGAAAGAAATAACTTTAAGCCAATTCATACTGGCCTATGTAAAATGAATAGATATCTCTGGAGGTCTTGACTGGTAAGAAAGGAAACATAATCCCTTTCAATGTTCTGCAGATACACATGTGTTTAGAAATAATAGATGTGTTAGGTGTTCTAGATGTTTCCTTTACTGTCTCTCCTTTTCTGCCATTAAACTGAATGGTACTGTAGCTGAGTTGTGAGAACCATTACATTTCTGTTCTATATCCAGATATGGCATAAGAACAAAAAGAAGAGTATATGAATAAGACATGAAGGTTCAAAACAGGTTTTCAAGGTTGTTGGCCATGCATCCTTTCAGCAGTCCAATGGATTAACTTCAGAATAATACTTCTAAATGTGTGGAAAAATGTAAATATAAAATAGGCATAAAATAGTTAATGTAAATGTAATAAAAATGACTAAATAAGTATAAAGTATAAAAATAAAATTCCAAGGACTACAAAGAAAACAAATTATATTGGAATGGCCATGACAATCTGTTAAGAATAAACTACTATACGTTGTCAATAATGGTAAGTAAATGTCATTGCAAGATACCTGCAACAACTGAATTGTGATAGAAAAATACCTGTGCTTTTTATAGATGATGATGTCCACATATACCAGATATTTCTGTGATTGCCTGCATTCATAATTAAAGAAAATGTTCAATTTCAGTTAGAGGTAAACAAAAATAAACATGCAAACTTTTCCCATCCACGTTCATGGAATCCCTAAGTTCTTTCCACAGACCCCCTGAGGTTGTGTAGATCCAGGTTGAGTTTTGCTTGATTTGGAGCAAGACAGAGCCTGAGCTGGAATTCTAGCTCCGCCGTAGGAAGTTTTGGTGACCCTGGGTAGGTTGCTTACCTTCTGTGAGCTCCAAAAAATGGGAGCAGAAATGCACGTGTCGTGGGAGAACGTGTGCAGCACAGTGCGCACGGTCTGGAATATGTTACTCTCTCAATGCGTTATGTCTTTGACTCCCAGTGGGATGATTTTTCTGTCTGGTAGTTTTATCTTTTAGGATAAGTTCCTTCACTTCTGTGTGAGCGTGTGATATTCCCTCTCTATTGCTGAAAAGTATACTCTCCTTCATTTTAGCAACTTAATTCACAACAACAACAACAAAAAAAAATGTACTGAGGGAATCAAGATCCCCTGTGATTCTATAACAGCCCTAATACAAACTTTGTTAACACTAAAATCAAAGAACATTTCATAAGATAAACAAAATACCAAGTGTTTCACGCACCCAAATTCATACTTTTGGAGAGGAAGTAGGCATTGAATTTGGGGCACTAAGTCCCTTAGATCAATGAGACAGTATGGTGCCCCCAACAGTATATACCAGTTTTGATGTTGCTACTCTTATCGACTAGGTATTTGTACTTAATTGACACAAAATTCTCAAGCTTCAGAATAGCTAAGCAGAAGATGATTTTGTTTTAGTAGGGAGCCTTTCATTTCTAGAATCTTGTAACTGGCCAGAGGCTATTGTCAATCTAACCTGTGTTGAGGGTCATCATGTGGAGGCACAGAATGGGAGAAAGAGAAGAAATTCTAGCAGTTATAATCCACAATCATCTTAAGTGAGAAAATGCATATTAAATCATTGTGAAATGTTTTTCAAATCATCAATTCAAGTGTAATTTTTATTAATGACACTGATTTCTGCACCTTCAAAGTAAAACATGGAGAGTGAAACAACATGCTAAGGATTTTTGTGAAGCAGAAAATTCTGTTTCCTCCAGGAATGAGTCAACAAAAATAAGATTTTCTTCCCTGCGTTTGAGGGATGCATTAATATATCATTTCATGCTGGAAGAGACATATGAAAACTTCGTCAATATTGTTATAAAAACAAAAGTGAAAGTTAAAAAATGAGCTCCAGTTTAAAAGCATCTTCACAGCAAAAAAAAAAAAACAAAACTATTAACTTAAAAGTCAACCTACAGAATGGGAGGAAAAAATTTGCAAACCATGTATCGGAAAAATATGTAAGGAATTCATGTAACTCAATAAAAAAAAAGTTCAGCTTTTTAAATGGGCAGAGGAACTAAGTAAACATTTTTCCAAAGAAGACATTCATATGGTCAACAAGTACATGAAAAGGTGTTCGACATCACCAATCATCAGGGATAGGCAAGTAAAAAGCACAATGAGTTAGTGCCTCACACCTGTTAGAATGGCTACCATCAAGAAGACCAGAGACAGCAAGTCTGGGCAGTGTCAGTGAGGATGTGGAGAAAAGTCAACCCTCGTACACTGTTGGTGGGAATGTGCACTGCTTCAATCGCTATGGAAAACAAAATGGAAGCTCTTCAAAAATTTTAAAATAGATCTACCATATAATCCAGCAGATCCACTTGTGGGTGCATACCCACAGGAAATAAAAATAAGATGGTGGAGATACATACGCACTCTCATGTTAATTACAGCATTATTCATAATAGCCAAGACATGGAACAACCTAAGTGCCTGTCAGTGGATGGATGGATAAAGAAGCTGTGGTCATGTATACAACAGAATAGGATTCAGCCATGAAAAAGAGGGTCATCGGCCATTTGTGACAACATGGATGAACTTACGGACATTATGCTAAGTGAGGTAAGTCAGAGAAAGCCAAATACTCTATGAAATCACGTATTTGAGGAATCTAAAAAAGCCAAATTCACAAAAGCAGAAAGTGAAATAATATTTAGTAGGGGCTGGGGGGTGGGGGGAGATAGGATAGATGTTTAAGAGTATGAACTTACAACAAGTAGCCAGTAAGTCCTACAGATCTAAGGCACAGCATAGTGAATAGAGACAACAGTATTGTGTTACAAACATCCAACTTGCTAAGAGACTAGATCTTAATTATTCCACCCACTAAAAGCAAATGATAATTATATGACATGATAGAGGTGTTAATTACCACTACAATGGCAATCAGATAGTATATAAATGTACTAAATCAAATGTTGTACACCTTAAATTTACATACTGTTATATGTCAAATATACATCAATAAAAATACAGATTTTTAAGCATTTAATTAGAATTAATGTTGGAACAAAAACCCTAAATTATCCTTTAATTTCTTGTAAATGCTTTTGCCTATGATGAATTTGAGGAAATTTAGAATGAAGAGTATATTGGTAGAATAAAATTATACTATGAATTTAAAAAATAAAGATCTTTGATTTTCAAGTAAAAAAATTGTTATTAATTGTAGTTCATTAAAATTTTGGAAACCTTCCAATGGCCAGGAGATTTGCTTTTCCTAAGGACTGAAACACATAAATTATGCCAACAGGTCTTTAATAAGTTTTTTACTCTTTCTAGAAAATGGAAGACATCCCTTTTAACTATTAAGAGGGAGAATGTCCTTTTTATTGCCATGAATATTTCAAATCTTACTTTTGTGTTCTATATATTGTACCATTTAGTTCAAGTTTTCTTTTTTAATTTCTTATCTACCAAGCCTAGATTCCAAATTATATGAATCTATAAAACCTCGTGTGCTGTAATGATGTGATCTTGGACAAATTATTTATCTCTCTAAGACTCAATTTGTTCAACTGTACAATGGAAATAATAATAGTAATCAGGTAAGGTTGTTTGAAGTTTTTGAGAAAATGTGTAACAGATGGCAAGAAGCCTGGCACCGAGAAGTACCCCATAAATAATAATGACTATTTTTCTTATCTTCAGAAGCTTTGATAGCCTTGGCTTCTGGGTGAAATGCCTGCATTGTTTAATTGCATATAATCCACCAAATGTCTCACCACTCACAACGTGTACTGTCTTTATAAATCACCTGCTGTTGGAAACTCAAGAAAAAAAATCAAGAATTTGACTTAAATATTTTTACATATGAGTCAAGTAAGTACAATCAAAAACCATATTATGATTAAAAGAAGGAATTTTGCTTCATGTTCTGTGGTTCTAAATCCCAAATTTCCTTTTTGTATTTAATCTATTATGATTTATAGATACAATTTTTCTCTGTATGGGGAAAGGTGATATACTATTCCATGAATCATTGAAAATACAAATAAAATTAGTATTCCAATTTTTTACAGAAATTATTACTTTTTAAAAATACTTCTGCTTGAAGTATACTTTTCTAAGATAACAAATGATTTCATGTCAAACGAACAGTAATTACATAGCACTTTACATTTTACACAGTTACACATAAAGGACAAAATGTTATAAAAATATTTACCAGGCACCATAAACCTTATAACAGGGACGAGCATGATTACGACCCTAGAGATAAGGAAGTCATGTTCAGACCCACTGGCTCTTCATGGAAGTCCAGTCATGCAGCCAGTTAGTGGCAGAATTTAAAATGCAGGTGTAATGGGCTGGTACACTGACCCTCAAAAAAAAAAAAAGCCACATTTGTCAATACTCATAGCCTGATATGGTCCACAATGACCAATTTAAGCTACTAATAATTTAACAACCAGCTTGTAGAACTCCTGAACGTATTCATCTCTTCAGCCCTCGTGAGCTGTTACCAACGGATTTACACACACCACTGAGGCTGGTCTCCTGACTCATAGATCAGTGCTCTCTCCTCTTCACAAGGCCATCTCCCCAACATGCATCACTGATATGTCCAAAAATAATGTGTGTTTTTTTCTAATTCCTTTTGTTTTTACATCTGTATGTTTCTATTGTGGACACGAGCATGAGTTGCAGAGTTAAGCCCACCTCAGTTCAAATTCTGGATTTCAGTACCTCTAAGCTGTGAACCTGACTTCGGGTAATTGACTTAATTTCTCTGTGCTCAATTTACTCATCTGTGGAATGATGGTAGCAAAAGCTAATAATAGCACCTACTTTATAGGGTGGTTGGAAAGTTTACGTGAAATATGTATGAAGAGCTTAGAATAGTGCCTGGCATAAAGTAAGCACTCCAGACATGGTCGCTTGTTAATACTAATGATAGAACTTTTAAGTAAACATAGAAAATATTAACATACAGTAAGCATTTAACGCTTATGGCTTCTAAGTGGCAGAACTGAGATTAGAGATTCCATACTCCTCACCATACTATCTCTCAATACATATTTTAATAAAATGGATTAACACATTAACAGATAATCACCCTGTGGTAGGATTATGGGTTTTCTTTATATTTTCTTTATCATATTTTTCATATTTTAAAAACTGTTTGAAATATTACTTCTCCATGTATATGAGGATGTGTCTGTATAAATGCAACACATGTACACATGCAAAAGCTTTTATAAATAGAGATATAGCTGACCTAATGAAGGCAACCTCGATCCGTGTCTATGCCTATGGCTATTCTAAGGCTGTAATATGTATAATATCTAGTATATGTATGTATTTTATATATATCAGCTTTATATACTCTCCTTCCAGCTAGCCTTCTCAATAAAGAGATATAAGTCTACAGAGCATTAATGATAATTGTAGATTCTCCTGAAAATGTGGGTGGGATTATGTCACATAATAATCCAAAACCAAAAAATTGTATGGGGTGTCTTCCATCCTCCAAAGTACCTCTACAACGCTGTCGGCCCTCTCTCCTTTTCCCTTTTATAGGCTCTAAAGGCCACTATTATGTCCTGAGTGCTTTAGATTTCAAATGTCATTCAGCACAGTAAAAGTCAGGCCAGGCTCTGCCTACCTCTGCTCGAGTGGCTGTCTGTGTCAGCTCCAGTGGGACCCTTAGGTGGTTTATCCTTACGCCCACTCCAGAGCATTAACAAAATTTTCATTCACCCTACCCCCCACCAAAAGAAGAAATTGAAAAGCAGATGTCACAGCGGTTGGAGGGAAATCTGAGACTAACAAAATACATGTTGGCTTTTTGCCTGTTTAGAATATTACCAAATACCATATATTTGTCATCAGCACCTCCATTTAGCTATCATCTCAGTCTTTAGCTACGCAAGAGTGACTCAGTCCATTTAATCAAGCACATTTTGAGGAGTATATTTCAGTCATTCATATTCGACAATTGCTTATTGGTGTCAAATACTGCATTAGATTCTAGATACAAACATCAACGAAAAATGGTCTCTGTTTCAGGGAACTTACAGTTTAACATGCAAGATAATAAGCGTGTTCAGAATTCAAAAAAATGAGCCCTGGTTTATCAACACCCAAAAGTCATCTTCAGGGACTGAGAGATCTCGTTCCTTGGTTAACAAAGTACTAACAGTTTTTTAGAGAATGAATGGTGAATGAATCAATAGGTGTAGGAAGAATGTTCCCAAGGAGGTTTGTAGCTTGAGTGTATTTATACCAAATAACTGTGTGATTAATGTACACAAGGATCTTCCTTCTGCTCCAAAGAAGCATTCCCAATATCAGAGCACCAGGCCAGACCAGAGGAAGGCAATAAATTGATTAGTTGCCAAGAGAACACAGAATTAATTTAAAAAGGAAGGTTTTCTTTCTTTGTTTTATTTAGAAGACCCTCAGGAATCGAATTCCCAGAGAGAAACATGAACATTAGCTGGGAGAACTGAAGAAGGAAATATGTAGCTTAAAAAAAGAGTTAAAATGAAAGAGATAAAGGGGACTCTGGTCCCTACAGAGTGATCCATGCTCGTGGATAAAAGGCGGTGCCCAGCAGCGAGCTCAGAGATGGAAAGGACACGTGGTCCCGGCACAGGCTTTCGTCAGAAAGGAGGAAAAAACAGCAGAGGACAGAACGTGGGAATAAATACAAAAAAAGGATACAGATGTGTTACTACCCCCAGAAAAGAGGAGGCTGCTTTATGTGGTAATAAATCCCCATCTTTGAAAGCATTGGAAGAAGAGATGGATAAACAAGGGTATAGCAGAGGTGATTCATTCAAGTACAGGGCTGGGCTAAGTGACATTGAGCACTTGGGGGTCATTCCAACGTGGAGAAAAGTCTATGATTGTGTGACTGCTTTAAAACAAAAAAGGATGAGGCACATACTGAGAGCAAAAAGTGTAGGGAGACTCAGAGAGGAACAAAGAAAAGGAAGGAAGGGAGGGAGGGAGGAAAGAAAAGAAAAAGAAGGAAAGAAAGAAAGGCAGAGGTAGTGCTCAGTGGTACAAGCATGTGCCTAGCAAGCATGAGGTCCTGGGATCAATCCCCAAACCTCTATTAAAATTAAAAAAAAAAAAAAACTAATTACCTCCCCCTACAAAAAAGTGTACAGTGTTCTGTGTCAATGATATCTCAATAAAACTAGAAGGAAAAAAAGAAAGATTTTTTTTAAAAAAATTAAAAACAAAGAGAAAGTGGAGAGAGAAAGAAAGAAAGGAAAGAACCTGTAATCCCAAATACAAAATGGGGACATCCACCAAGTGTTGCCTTTGAAGACACCTCTGAAAGCTGAAGTGCCACTACCCGGAAGTGACCCATGACCTGACCTGCTGAAAGCAATTTCAGGGGCACAGAATACGCCCTGGTTCTGACTATGCCACAGAAGATGCAGGGGTGCTCCAGGAACAAAATGCCCCTCCTGGGTTCACACCGTTCGTTCTCAGCAACGGATTTATAAACCACGCACCCCACCCCTCGCCTAGTACACTAGTAATTCACACCTCGGCAGTAACTAGTCCAATAAATGCTTTTTCTTTGCTTAAGAAATTCACTCTGGCTGGGATTGAACCATAGATTCTTAGTTCCAGAAGAACTAGAATCAACATGGTGATGCCCAGCTCCAGAAATAGTTATTTAATCAGCTCCCTGTTAAATACCCATGTGTTTGTAAGTTGCTAACCAGGGAAAGGTTCATGCTCACTGACTATATTGGCCTGAACTGAATAACCACAGTTTCGTGACTAAGGAAGTGACAGTCAGGCCAAAGCGTCCACTTCTTTCCCATTTTCCACTGTCCAAGCACTTCTTCCAGCAATGAGGTCGGATGCCAGGCATTAACACTTTTTCCCCCTTCATAGGGAACCTGAATTTAAAGTTTTCTTATCCTCCCTCTTTCCAGTAAGGAAAAAAATTTTTTTTCATAGAAACTATTTATTGTAGAAGTTTCTTTGGAAAATAGGCCTTTGTTCAGAAAGTGAACTTTCCTTTTCATCAAGAATTCACATTCTTTAAGAAAGATTAACACTTGCAAAATTAACATTATAAATTATATGAAAAGAGATCAACTTCGACTCTCAACCGAGTTATATTAAAACCCCTATTTCCTTATAAACTTCCATCATATATTTTCTTTTCTCTAATTTTATTACTCTAAAGTTCACCATAATACAGTTGTATTAGGACCAGGAAAATTAGTATTAAACTACTGGAAGTGAAAATCAAGGCACCTCTGATTCAGGGATTTTTTTTTTAAAACAGTGCCTCTGGATTAGTTTCCTGGCTGTTTATTACATATCTTAGCAAGAACCAAACTTTCTTTCAACAACATATACATAATTCAGAGGCTGGATTACTCAAAATGAGAATGATAATGTCCTTATTCAGTATAAATTCCTCCATTTCCCTAGACCCCACAATATTTTGAAACATTATTTACAGCAGTGGTAAAATACTTAATGAAAAGTCATGATCACATACCCACACAGAAAGTGTGACATTTCCTGCAGCATCACTCACATGCAAATGATACCAAGAGGTCCTGCCCAAAATCTCTCTCTCTGCTCTTCCCTGAAGAAGTCTGGTTGTCCTGCTAAATCTAACACTAAAAACTTTGTCTTTGTGATACCACTTTAATTTTTAAGCAAGCTACAACAAAAAAGAAGTCAACAGTCTGCAGCTTTGATAGGTTACTGGTATTAAATTACCAATGAGCCTTCCTCACAGTCTCTGAGAATACAGACAGAAGGTGGATTTCAAAAAATGACAGTTTTTAATTATTTCCCTTATCTTTGAAGATTCTTTGAAGTGCAATAAAAGGATTCTAGGCATGAATGCACTATGTGTGCCAAAAAGGAGGTAGAATTAGACACGGAAATAGCATCCACCAATTTTGGACACTGCCCTCATTTTCCAGTTGCTTGGCCTTCTGCTAGATTTTTAAGACATGATTCTTCATTGAGAATGTAAATTCACATAAATCCATTTAGAATAGTGTTGAAAATGATCAGAGGGATACAAAGAGATGTGATTTACATTTGGGGGAATAAGCAGACAAAGTTTTTCTGAGAAGGTCCCTAAGTGAAAAAGGCCAGTATCTCAGATTAGAGAGGCCTGGGGAGTGAGACAGGAACTCACCCTCACCTTCAGGACCTAGTGAGAAAATGCAAGGGCCCAGCCAACCCTGAGTGCTCAAGGTAGATTCAGGGGGAAGCAACTGACTTCCTGGATCGAGTGGAGAACAGGTATGTGATGTGCCCTGGATGTAGGATGCCATGGGTGTTTGGTGGGAAGAGGTTATTAAAAGCGTATAAACCCTACAGCCAGTTAGATGTCAAAGGAAATACTCAGTACAGGAAATGGCCTCTGGGAAGACAGAGGTAATTTTCTCTCTGAAAATTAAACCAGAAATATCAAATACCCAATGGTAGTGTCCATATGGTGAAGTCATCACAAGAGGAGTGTTATCTCAAGAGAAACAAAACAAAACAAAGCAAAACGAAAGAAAAGAAAAAGAAAAAAAATCAGAGTCCAGGTCATCTGAAAATGGATTGTAGAGTAAAATCTATAGAAAACAGAACTTCAGTACTGGCAATAACTCAATATTAAAAAGAACATGTGAGCAGAATAAATGTTATTTCATGTGACAGAGAAAAACGGCATCCTGAAATCTTGGCAGATTTTATCATGTGCAAGCCAAAGGAGGGCAGTGCCAAGACTTCGTCCATCAAGGCAACATAATTCTTAAAGGCGGGGATGATTTGTTTAAAGCGTCCTAGCCAGGGGAAAGAGTGCTTAAGAGTATCTACTGCCCCAGCTCAGAGTTCATCTCCAGTTAACTTTTTAAATTTAATTTTGCTTCCATAGGAGAGAATATGTGGACTGTGGATGACACTATCAATTTGCAAAGCTTCCTGTTGCAAAATGATGTATTTGCAGTCCAGTGTATTCATTCATTTCTTGTAAATGGTGTATCTGTTCCTAGAAGATGACCAACACTTGGGACACTGAAAATCCAAACTGAGGGTTTCATTAAGGAACTTGTTCCTCTAAAGCTTGACTGGGTCACCAACCCGCTCCAATCTCTGTCATCTTTGTGATATTATTCTTTAAATTCAGTAAAGGTAGCAAAGCTTATTAATGCTGTGCAAGTAGTAGCTTTGAAGATGAAGGAAGAGGCCTTGAGCCAAGGAATGTGACTGTCCTCTAGAGGCCGTAAAAACCAAGGAAATAGATTCTCCCCAAAGGCCTCCAGAAGGAAGACCACTCTGCCAATACCTTGGTTTTAGCCCTGTGAGACCCATGTCGAACTTTCAGCCTACTGAAAGACAATAAAGTTGTGTCGTCTTAAGCTACTATGTTTGTGGTAATTTGTCACAAAGTAATAGTAAATGAATACAGAATGTATTCAAGTACCACTGCATTATGATTTGATTGCATTTGACTTAAAGAAGCACAGCTGTGTCACCTAGGCTCTAAAGAAATTATTTTGTCTATTAGGATGATTAAGATAATAGGCTTTGGCACTACTGCAGAACAGAAAACAGAAAAAAGAATAACAAGGAATGAGGATAGTTTAAGAGAACTCTGGGACAACATGAAGCGCTCTAATATTTGCATTGTAGGGGTCCCAGAAAGAGAAGAGAGAGAGACAGGTCCTGAGAAAATTTTTGGAGAGATAATCACTGAAAACTTCCCCAACTTGGGAAAGGAAACAGTCACCCAAGTCCAGGAAGCGCAGAGTACCACACAGGACCAACCCAAAGAGGAGCACACCAAGGCACATAGTCATCAAATTGACAAAAATTAAAGATAAGGAGAAGATATTAAAATTAGCAAGAGAAAAGCAACAAATAACATACAAGGGAACTCCCATAAGGTTATCAGCTGATTTTTCAGCAGAAACTACAGGCCAGAAGGGCATGGCACGATATATTTAAAGTGATGCAAGGGGAAAACTTACAACCAAGAATACTCTATCCAGCAAGGCTCTCATTCAGACTTGATGGAGAAATCAAAAGCGTCACAGATAAACAAAAGCTAAAAGCATTCAGCACCACCAAACCAGCTTTACAATAAATGTTAAAGGACCTTCTCTAGTCATTAAACCATAAGGAAAGAGGAAAAAAAAAAGAAAGAAAAAAAAAGAGACCTACAATAGGTTGCTTTGGCTGTTCAGGGTCTTTTGTAGTTCCTTACACATTCTGGAATTGTTTGTTCTAGTTCTGCGGGGAATGTCAGGAGTATTTTGGCAGGGGATGCATTGGATCTGCGGATTGCTTTGGGTCGTGTGGTCATTTTGATAGTGTTGATTCTTCCAATCCAAGAGCACAAGAAGTCTTTCCATTTCTTTGTGTCATTTCAGTTTTTGGAGTATAGATAACCTCCTTGGTTAAGTTTATTTCTAGGCATTTTGTTGTTTTTGATGTAATGGAAATGTTATGCCAGTTATAAAATTCTGATTTTTGAAGTGAAAAAAAAAAGTGAATGAAGGACCGCAAACGGCAAAGTATCCTTTCTTATGGGTGAGTGTATTCCATTACATATCTATCTATCTATCTATCTATCTATATACTGCATTTCCATTATCTATTCAACTATTGATGTGCACTTAGGGTGCTTCCATATCTTGGCAATTATAAATAATGTTGCTGTTAATGGCAAGGGGTATATATCTTTTTGAATTAATTTTTATTTTGTGGTTGGCTTTATCCTTTTGATAACTATGTAAGTTTAAACAGCTAAAGCTCTAAACGTTCTTAGAAACAATGAACAGTACATACATGTAAATTTTTAAATATATGTGCAGTAAAAAAAAAAAAAGCTATCAAGCCATGAAAGACTTGGAGGAAACTTAAAAGACATATTACTAAATGAAAGAAGCCAATCTGAAAAGGCTATAAAACTGTACAATTCCAACCAAATGACATTCTGGAAAAGGTCCAGCTACAGAAACAATAAAAAAGATCATGGTTTCCAGGGGCTTGGGGAGAGGGAGGGAAAGAGGGATGAATAGATGGAGCACAGGGGATTTTTAGGACAATGAAATGATTCTGTATGATACTATAGTGGTGGCTACATGTCATTATGCATTTGTCAAAGCCCATAGAATGTACAACATCAAGAGTGAGCCCTAATGTAAACGATGGACTTTGGTTGATAATAATGTGTCCATGTTGGTTCATTGATTGTACCAAATATTCCTCACTGATGAGGGGTGTTGAGGGTGGGGGAGTATATATGTGTGAGTGAAGAGGGCTATGTGGGAGCTCTGTATTTTCTGCTCAATTCTGCTGTAAACCTGAAACTACTCTAAAAAATAAAGTCTATTAAATTCTGGCGAAAAATTAAAATAAAGGTGTACTTTTAGTGGGGAGGGTAGTGCTCAGTGGTAGAGCGCAGGCTTAGCATTCATGAGGTCCTGGGTTCAATCCGCAGTGCCTCCATTAAAATAAATCAATAAATAAACCCAATTACCCTCCCCCAAATAAAAAATAAATAAAAGTGGAATTTTGAGCAAGTGGTGGGTAGAAAAAGTAAATAGGCATGATTTGCTATATGCAACATATTATACATCTTCAAGGTCATGTTTACTCTGTTTTTCATTATAAAAGTATGTATTTTTTTCACTAAAAACCATACAAATTATAGAAAAATAAGTAACTTAGAATGAAAGTCTACCTTTTTCAATTGATCTCCCTAAATTTGTGTGCATCCTTCTCAACTTTTTACAAAACGTATGTACATAACTGTTTGTATATACATAAAGAAAATTACAGCTGTTCTTCTTTCGACACAAATGGTTATACCATGCGTATTATTACTCATTTTGCTTTTTTAGTATAATGAGAAGTTTCTTCAGACAGTGCATATGGATTAACTCAGTCTTAGTAATGCCATGTAAAATTCCACGATAAATGTGGATGCACCATTATTTATTTAAGCATTCATCTATTAATAGATATTTAGGTTATTTCCAATTTTTCTCTATGATAAATGGTTCTCTATGATAACTGACATCTCTCTACATATATTTTTGCAAACTCTCATAAATGCCTTAGTATCAATTCCTGGAATTGGAGTTGTTGGACAAGAGGTATGAGCACTTCAGCTTTGGAAAGATACTGTCAAATTGTGTTCCAAAAATGCCTTGCAAATTAATACTCCCACCATGATCATGGATTTCTAGGCATCATTAATACTTACATAAAATTTTGAGAATAATAATTGAAGGCCAATACACACATAAAACACTTAAACATAACTTATAGACAAGAAGGACAAGACATAAATAATGAACACTGTGTAACCTGTGGCTAATTCAGTCTGTTTATTTTTTCTCTTTGATGCTCCTGGCTTGACTTCATGACGCCTCTACCTCATCTTCAGTCAACGTGAAATGAAGCTTTTGTTCTTCAAAGTGACGGGCCTTTTTCTTAGTTACTTGGTCTGGATTTTCAGCATAATTCTAGCCAGAAGCAGATCCTGGCACGTGTGGGAGTTTGACAGCAAGATTGTTCCCATTGTGTTCATTGGACTCTGGGAAGCTTTATATTTTCAGAAATTTAATGTCTCTGGCTCAATAGTTGAGTTGCTGATGCATAGCAAGATCAACTCGAGCTGGGTCATTTCAGATGAAATCTGGTATGGGCAGGACCTGATGCTGTTGGCGAATTTTATGATGTCTACAGTCCTGATTTTTGGCTCAGTGGCACTTTGGGTCAGCCGGATCAAGGCCCCGTACCCAGGGTTCCTCCAATTGTGCTACAACACTGCTGCCTTGTTCCTTTTACTCAGCTGTAGTTGTACCATGATTTCAGTGAGCTGGAATTTCACTGTGGAATTTTATGGTGAAACCACCCTTGACTTTCCAATTACCTTTCCGGTTGAAAGAGAAATGCTGACAAAGAAACATATCTCTTACGTGTTCCCGCTAGGAATCACAACTACTATCCTCTCTCTGCTGAGCGCCACCATGTTCTCCTGTGAAACATGTCCAGTAAAACGGTGGACACTAGTGAAACCCTTGGGTGTGGCCAACTGTTGAAAACAAAAAGTCTGAACAAAGGACTACTATTTGGACTGGCTGGGAATAGTTTTCTTGAAGAAATTTCTACGTGCATGTCATATAGTCACAGTCACTGATTCATGTAAAATAAAATATATTTGGTTTAAAAAAATAGGCTTTGGAAGTAGACAAACCCAGATTCAAATTCCAGTTTGCACCATTTACCAGCAGTATGAGCAGATTACTTAAACTCTTAAAGCCTCAGCTTCATCATCCATTAAGTAAAGAGAATCCCTACCCTGCAGACTGTGTTGAGGGTTTAATAAGGCACAGTCGCCTAGTCCAGTAACAGCGTCTGTGCAGCACTCACACCCAGTGAAGTGTTTGATGAGGGGAAGTTATGCAATGATTTAAAAATTTAATTAACACTTCTATTAGATGCTGGGGCTGCAACAATGAACATGACAGACGCTGAAAAATAGCCACATGACTTTAGTATCCTATAGATCAACCTTTGATGAACATGCAGGAAGTTCTGTTATCACGTAAGGGGTTCTTTGGCTGGATTTATGCATCAGAGAACACCTCTCAGGGGAAGTAAACTCCAAAGGAGGCCTAAAAGGTAAATGAGAAGGAGACAAATGAGCAAACAAAGAGTAGAAGGGCATTCTGTCCCGGGAACAATATGGTTTCGGGCACAGGAGCTCAGCAGACAGGGGAACTGAACATCCCAGGGAGGGAGGGACATGTCTGAGCTCAGCAGGGGCCAACATGGGAAATGCCTTTTATCCTCATTGCCTGATGAATTTCTTGGAATGTTTTAACTGGAGAAGAGACACGGGTCATGATTGTGTTTTAGAAAGATCTGTATAGCTACCGTGTCGAGTACAAATTTGTAAAAGTAAAAAGACAAAAAGTCAATAGGATACCCACTGGGAAAGGGTTGTAACAATGCAGACAAACTACTGTTACTTTTGGAATTGAGCAACGAGAAAAAAGGAATGAACGTGAGAGAAAGAAATGAGATGAGCCCATGCAAGCAAACTTCTGTACATGTGGAGGCAGTACTTTACTCCAGAGTGGAAGCGGATGGAAGGAAGGAAGGAGGGACAGAGGGAGGGAGGAAAGTAATGCTTTCACAGCAGCACAGAAGAGGAATTGTTCAGAGACAGGGGACCAAGGGATGAGGGGTCCATCAGCCACTTACAGGGAAACGGAGCAGGGAATAGGACAGGGGGCAAGATGTAGCCTAAGGACAGGATCTCAGACCCAACAAGAGATAGGACTGTCCTAGTTGAGAGTACGCTGTGTCTCACCATTACTGGGTTCTTCTGGTAGAATTCTCAATGGAATGCAGACAGCAAAAACACGGGATGTGACTGACCACATTCCTGGAGAACGTTGAGTTTCAGAGTCAAGAGAGCAATCTTGGGAAACACCCTCACTCAAAGCCACAAGTACCTCAAACCCTGTCTAAATCTGATCCAGTGTCAAGGAACAGAGGCTCTGCTCCATCGGGCTGCTCCTCACGCAGGGGGACCTGCGACCCTTAAGGAAAAATGCTTGAGATGGATGAAGGATGTGGGAGAGGCAGCCCAGGTGCTCTCAAGCAGCTGCTCCATGTGGAGCAGGAACGAGGAGAAGCAGGGCCACGCCCATCACCATGCAGGTACAGCCAGGTGTCCGTGAGCAAGGACTCAGTGCCAACAAAAGAGCCTGCGCATCTCAATACAACCTTCCACATATGCAAATAGATCTCACAGGACGCCGGAAGTGAAAAGAACAAGGATTTATTTTCAGCAAAACTGTGAAGCAATACTACAGAATATGATATTTAGATAAAGGATAATTTTCATACAAAGGGCAAAATCATGACTTATGTAGATATAAGAATGAACGTGTGTTTACAATTTTAGCTCATGAATGACGAAAGTGGTGAAGTCTGGCCACCAATTCAAAAGAGAGAAAAAAAAAGCCAACAGGACTACGTAGAGGTCAGGAATATTGAAATTAATGTGCAAGATGGGGACAAAACTGGCCTCTTCCACAGTCAGAGGAGGGAAGACAATTGAAATGAACCTCACCAGACGAATGCCCTTGCCTTGCTACCAGCTATCAATATGGAGATCTTCCAGACTTGTGAATTAGCTCCCACAGAATAGAGTCATGTCCTAAGCACAGGCATAGCTTTCCACTGAAACTCAGATTTTCCTGAGAGTGCTTCAGCTGGTATTTGCCTACAGAAACGTATCAAAAGTACACTTGCAAATGATCATGGAATTTTAGAGAAAGAAACGCATCTCCAGGCCGCCATTTTATTCCGAGGGTGATACGGATGCTGAGGAAGCAGTGGGAGGTGACAGCAGTGACAGCACGCAGAGAACCTTGCTGTGCAGCCTGCTCCCACAGCCTGTTTCTGAAGATCCGTCTATTCATGTTCCATCACAGAGCCTGCCTGTGCCAAGTTCCCTGTTTCCCAGCTCACTGGCCCCCTCCCACCCCTAAAGCATGCTGTAGACCTTGAGAAGGTCTGAAGCTGGCCTCCAGTCCTGACATCATCCCAACACAAAGCCTGGGTCTAGGCGCTCCGCCAGCACTAAGATGAAATGTGAAAAATCCAGCCCTCCAGTTGCTTATCTGTAACACCCTACACTGAGTCCACACAGCATCGTCACAGACAAGCCCAAGCCTCCCTTCTCTTACTTAGGTGACAGATGTTAACGGGATTAGAGCTCAAAGACGTTTGATCATAGAATAACAGGCAGTGGCCACAACTGCTCACAGACTGGAGCGACCGGAAGGCCTGCAGCAGTAACGTGCGTGATTCCTTCCGAAACGGAAAGCAAAAGAGCACGTGGGACAGATGAAACAAAATGTGCCTTCCACATGAAGCTGAGGAGAAAAAGTACATTCTGAAGCTCCAGGAACCCCCAGAACCCCGGAGAAGTACAAACACTCTGCCAAAATGTTGTTTCAAAGGCAGAGGATAGAAAAATGTCAAGTCTGGGTTGGAAGGCAAATTTTGCCTCTAGACGCCAAAAGCAATTGTAACACAGGTTGGGACAAACGCTAGGGGAAGCTCCCAGAAGCAATCATGTGTGCGCGGTGGTCACTTCCAATAGTGTAGACAGAATGACAGCAATAAACGTCCGCAAGAAATGAGAATACAGTCTAGACCAGGAGATTTTACTGTTCTCAGATGTTGATGGTTACACACGATTGAAGAAAAAAAAAATCCATTTTCTTTTACATTAAAACTCTTTCAAATGAAGTCAAACAAAATAAAGACAAAAGTAATATATCTTATGGAACACTCTAACAAAGGAATTTGGTTGGAATCTGAATACCCTGTTTGTTAATGGAAAACCCATTATGGCTCTTGAGGAGAATTCTTTTTTTAAAAAACAAATGAGGATTTGTCCCATCACACTGACATCACTCTCCCGTGGTTAGTCCAGAAATTTTGCAAATATCAACAGTGGCACATTTAGCGGGCACGTCATGTCCTAAAAAGAAAGAGGAGAAACAAATATTTATCATCGCTGTGCGCCAGGCCCTGAACCAAGTGTAATCTCAGTCTTATTCAACACTGAGCTGCTCACATGTCCAGATTCAACCCTAGATACAAACAGGGGAGGATTTTTTAAAAGAAAGAAAGAAACTCAAAATTGAACCTAAATAATCATGTTGCACCAAACAATTAAGCCATCGAGTTTGGATACAAACCCAATTCTGTCTGACTGGGGAGGCGGGACGCTGCCTGGGTGATGGGTAGGATGTGGTCTGTGTTATCTTGTTGGCTTTCTTAACGCAGTGCTGCTCTCCGACAAAAGCAAGATTATATTCCAAAACATCTTTTGCTATATTCAGTCAAAAATTATTTTTATCAGGATTTGCAGATACTAACTACTGTATATAAAACAGATAAACAACAGGGTCCTGCTGTAGAGCACAGGGAACTCTATTCAGTACCTTATAATAGCCTATAATGAAAAAGAGTGTGAAAAGGCATATATATATATATAACCGAATCACTGTGCTGTACACAAGAAACTAACACAACATTGTAACCCGACTCTATTTCAATAATAAAAAATATTCCTAAGCATCTGCTGTATGCCAGACACTGTTCTGAACAGCACTGGGGACACATCAAGACACTGGAGGGGGAAAAAATACAGAACGTTCTGTCCTAGTAGATTTACGTTATATTAAACATAGATTTGATCTCTGATCTCTTTAGAGAGAGAAAATGTTTTACTCAAATTTTCTTTTAAGTGTCTTAAAATTTCCCAAAGGGAAAAAAATATATATCTAGCAATAGTATGGTTAACTTAGCAATAGTGTGATTAAAGCTCCAGGTATTATAGGGAGATGACACTCTTAGGAACACTGTTGTCCCTGTAAAACATGATTCCTTGCCCGGTGTCAGTATGTGTGGGGTGGGGTCTGGTGGGTAGAATGTCATCGTGTAAGGGAACAGGGTGTACCACGTGTGTTCCAGCTACTAACCCTACACAGATCATCCCAGCTCTCCAGACCCCAGTGTCTTGAGCTGGTAAATGAGGTAACAAGACCCCCTCCACCGGGTGGGTGAGAAAGCTAAGTGAGCAGAGGGAAACTCAGCTTAGCACAAAGCACTTGTAAGCATCAACCGATACTATCCTGACATGAAAGGACGTGACTTTCTGCTGTTACCTAATTTAGTTGTCTGAAAAACATCAGCATCTAGGCGATGGCATTAATGCTCAATACTGATGTCACCCAGCAGCAGCGTCCCGTCAACTCCGCTGGCCGTGCTAGAGGCCAGAAACAGCAGAAGTACGAGGTGTGTGCGCACACACTCACACACACCTACACATGTGAAAGGAAAAGAACGCGTGTGCCTTACATACCTAATTCCTGATGTTCTCAATTTCCCTGCTGGACCTACACTGTTGTTGCGTTTCACAGAAGAGGAGACTAAGGATCAGAGTGATTGACTAATACGCCAAGGTCACACAGCACTTAAAAGATGAAATATTACCCCCATGCTCATCCTTTTCATTCTTACACCTGGTGCTCCCAGCAATACCATGCTTCTCTCATGTGTAAAAAGTTAATACTATTCAGTTCTGCAGTATTGTTCCATGCCTATCTTTGAAATAAATTTCCCTTATGTCCTGAAACTTCCCAGTCAGCCTCCATCTGAAAGTATGGATCTGCACTGTGACAACTGTTATGTTCTCCATGCATCCTTTATTGGCTAAAAGTCCCCAAACCCTCACTCCATTTGGGGTGAATATAATGCACCTCTGAGACTGAACTCAAGTTCAGGATGAGAAGTGACTTCTTCCTTCTCTAAATAGTTTAGAGCCACCGCCTCTATGTGACTCATCTGTGATGATCTGGGGCCCGCGTGTGGAGGAATAAGTGAATGAATCAACTAACCCATCGGATGTGACTAGTTCAGGAGTTCTGGAGCAGGAGGTACTCCAGAAGCGTGAGAACGGTGGCAGTCACAAGTGCTCCGGTAAGGAATGACAGTCACACCCTGGAAGTACGGCCAAATGTAACATCATTTCCTAATAGACAGGTGGGTGGGATGTAGTTTGTGGATGTTTACTAAAGTTTGTTTTAAAATGGGAAAAACAGGAGCTCCTGCCGGTACTTCCGTTCCCCTGCTGCCCGCCGTCCTGCTACTCCTGCCCGTCCCCCAACTTAAAGTAAAACAGGGAAAGCGTGACGAATGGATGCACTGCGCTGTCGAATTCTCCCTGTTCCAGTGACTCCAATGCACTGTAAATCCTTGTAAGCACATATTTCGTCCATTAAACTGTAATTCAAGAAAGTTTGTGCAGTTAGGATCACACGGCTTGCTTTAGGAACCATCACATCAACCACCTCGGATGCGGTCCTTTACAAAGCAACCTGCACGCTCCTGAGTGTGTGTGTGAGGTTTGTCTTGATCACCTGGAGGAGCTGCAGACCCAGCTGTCCTCACAGAGGGACAGGAGGTCCCCTCACGTCTTAACACGTGTCACCAGCAGTCATGCGTATGAAGTCTCCAAGACCTTTTGAACTCTGTTACTTTACCCATTCTGTTTATAATCAGTTTTAGTTTTTAATTTGATTTTGAAATTGGAGTTAAGCAAAAGGTATTTTCTTTTTAGTGCCACGCTTTCATTTCCTTGCAGCCAACACTGTAATAACTAGAATTTCAGCAACTTACTCCTCATTAAATCCCCATTAGAAACACCTTTCCTCTGTATGTTTTGGATGATAGTTTATACCTCTGCTCCCTTTTAGCCTTTTTATAGTGCTTACAATTTTTCACTGATAGTCAAACTTTGGTTTCTTTTCATATGCAAGTTGAATTTTTATTTTTCCTGTTTTGTTTTCATTGTCAACATTCCAGATTGAGCTTAATAGAAATGCTTCTCAGAAAATATATAAATATTACATCAAAATCCAAAAGTAGGAAAATTGTATTCCAGTAAAACAGTACTATATATATAATATTCCGATTCAGTGTTACTAGGCCTCTAGGCATGCTAGGAAGGAAAAAAAGCCCTACCCCGAAATTGCCACAATCTATATAGTCTGAAATATTAATGATCACTTTAGCCCAAAGGTCAACTTTTTGATAGAAGAGACGATCATTCTTAATAAAATATTTATGAGTGAAAAATATCTGGAATAAAGCACTTTTTAAAAATTTGTGGTAAGTTTAAAGTAATCAGCACATGCTTCTCCTTGGGGACCAATATTCAGAGAAATCAGTTCATTTGACTTTATTGACATTAGTGATGCTTGGCAGATTAGGGATTTTTCCTCTTTTTAAATTTGTTAAATGTTGAAGACCTGCCAGATTGGCAGCCCTGGAAATCTCGGTTACTTCACGGAATTGGCTCTCCTTATGTATCACCGTGTTCCTCAGCTTGGGGTGTAGATTTTGTTGGGTGTTCTCCCTCCCTTCATTACTTTCCTACTGCAGCACAGTCAGTAATGAATCAGGGAAACCACTGGAAAAGTGACTGACCCACTCCGTCCCTGGTGAGACATAACTGACTCCTTAGGATTACGGGAGAAGGATTTGAATAGAGAGCAAGGAATTGAGGTGAGGGAAAAAGAGGAATGTTTGTAGCTCATGTAGGCCTGGTGGTTAATATCATGTAATAGGCTGTCTGCATGGTTTCTAACCCCACCTGAGTGAGACACAGGAAATTGCTGAGCATCAGAGAAGAGCCTTCGTATTCCCATGTGTAGAACTCCAGAAACTTCGACTCTCGTGGTTAAAGGACCAGGACCCTTGGGCTAAAATACAGCTCACAGGCAGTGTTGGCACCGCTCTCCAACACAGGCTTCCCGGCTGATCATCTGTTCTTCCACTGACAAGAAACTTTATATCCCCTAAGGCAGCTCATTGGAGAGATAAATATTCTTTTATTAAGTTGAAATGCTGCTTCTTTCTAACTCAGACTCCAAATGGCGTGGGGGTCGCTGGACCCAACTCTATCCCTTGGGGTCAGTTCCTCGGAAACATTTCTTGTGTTAGGATTTAGGCTGGCTGCTGCTTTCTAGTCAAGTCAAAGTTAATAAGAAAATAATCAGTCTTGTAAATTATCATTACTTATGTCTCTCGGCCTGTCTCCAAATCACCCCAAGCTAAAAGACGGTTTTCCATTTTGGCCTCAACTAAACTGGAGATTTGGGGTTTGTTTTGAAGCTGAAAAGCCCATTGCTATTTGCTTATTTTTAATTCAGAAAGTTTACATCACTCTTTTTATGTATCTTTTAAATATCTTTCATCCTGGGGGATGTGGGCAGACCATCTCCAAACTTTGAATAAAACAGATCTAGTCACTTTATTGTTAAAGGGGCATGGTTGCAAAAAGCAAAGTCCTGGGTTTCCCAAGGAAATGAGAAATTTTCAGTTTTCAGTTACAAATGTGTGAAACACCAAAATAACTTTGCTCGAAGTGCTGACCAGAACAAAACACAGTACAGTCCTTGGTCTGAACAGAAAAGCCCCTTGTTGTAGGACATGAGTAGGCAATATCACACACAAACCACCTCAGATGACTTTTTCTTCTAGATTTATGGTCAAACCAAGTAAGCATGTGTATTAGCAAAATAGAAAATGAACAGAAACCGTTCAAAATGGGCTCTGTTTGCACTCAGGGGAGTGCACAGAATTGAGGGGGGCACACATCCAATTAAAGGTTTATTTTCTGATGTCTAAACTGTTACATATACACTATTTATAACAAGTGTCAGAGGCAGTAAACTACTGCAGAATGATACCCATGACAGTTGCAGATTTGTGTCCTGTAACACATGTTGTTGATGATTAAAAAATTCAGACAAGTGACAAACATTGATGAATTCTGCATGTCATAAATAGTGAACTGCCCTTTCTAGAACAAATGCCAGAAGAGAACCATGACATAGAGGGAACAGGGGATTAGAATGACATATCTAGAGAGTGTAGAAAGTAGGTTGCCTCTGTCCACTAAATCAGGCACCAACTGAAACCAGTTGCTTACATGCAGACATTCCTAGGTGCCTGCGATCCTCTGAACTTCACATTGCCCACTAAAGAGACTGGTTCTGTGGCTTCCATTTCTCTAAAGCACAGCTAAGTCACCATGACGCCCGCCGTGGCCCTGTTCCTGCCTGACCTCGGCCACATAGCATCATCGGTGGTGTCAGTTCCTTCTTTACCTTCATCTTCCCAGGTCTGTGCCTCCTTTGTGTCATCAGCGTGGGGCCATGAGAAAGTGCTGCCTGGAGGCCTGGGGAGTGGTCCCATGCTGGCCAGCACCTTCATCTTCAGGCAGAGCACGGTGGTGGCTGTCTTGGAGCTGCCACTTAGATCCAAGTGATTCTCTTGGAAAATAAAGCAAAATTGGAAGGGAAGCAGTCTGAGTAGAATCAGCAGTTGCCGCAGCTTCTCCAGGTAAGGGCGCTTAATCTCTATTTCACTGCACCTGAAGACACCCACAGACGCCTAAGGGACTCCCTCTCAAGAGGCAGAGGGACTCCGGTCTCACACGCCAGAGCTCCAAAGGAGGTTACGCCATTCAGGCTTTCCCAGCACGGTGTGAAGACACGCCTCTGCCCTGGAGGGGCCACACACTTTACCTGTCGGTCTGAACACCATTAGCTCTGCAAGAGCACGAAGACCAGGATGAACTTACGTATTGTAGCTCTCCTTTTTACAATAAAACATGTCGAGTTTACTTGGAGCCAAATGTGACCATTTGCTTTTGAGTTGTTAAGTCCCTTGGATCCAGTTGCTTCAAAAAAGGCTGAAGAAAACAAATAGAAGACATTTTCCTGAAATCAACAGTTCTTCTCTTTTCTAATATGGTAGGAAAAGTTAATATGAAAGTCGCTATTTGAAGTGTACAAATTCATATATATGAACGCATATAATTTCAAATTAATAAGATAACACGATAATTTTTCACAGCAATTCCCTGCTCGGAAGCAGTCAAAACCACTGTCATCCGTAAGGGGATATTTTTATGGTTCAGTTTGATTTAGATACAGGATGCCCACTATAAAAAGGAAATGAAGAAACATGATTAAAAGTTCGCTCTATGTTCTGCTTTAAAATATTTTTCTTTTTTTTTCTCCCACCGAGGAAGCTAATTCAAACTTACAGACAAGACATAAGTAAAAATAACTCATCTACTGAAGACCTCTTTGAGAAAAGCACTTCAGTTTCCCTCTTCCATGAGGAGTATTTTAACTAAAATAAATGGAAGAGATCCTGTGTCTCTTCCCTACACCCACATATCCTGTTTTTCTAACTGGCAAGAAAAAGTGCCATAAATACAAGTCAGGGAGGGAAAAATCGACTGATGCCCCTCAGAAGCATGCTGAGAAGACCCTGGTGCAGATGATTTACTATGAACGCATCAAATTCTTGTCCGGAAGAGGAAAAATAAGCAAAACAAATGCTTGGAAATATAATAAAAAACAAAGATGGCAAAAGTAGAGAAATGAATTTCCAGAAAAATCCAGTAAGGCCCCAAACGCACACAAACTGATTTCCTACTTCATCTGAAGGTTCTGCTGGCTCGTCAAGTAGAAGCCGCCTGCAGGCTAAGGGATATCGACCATCACTCCAAGCTGTAGAGCTTTGTTTCCTGAATTTGATCTTCGAAGTTTCCATCACAAATGAAACAAGTCTACTAAAAGTTAGAATTTACTTCGAAGAGGAAGTTGCTTTAGCGGTCCATTTTAGTGTCGGTATAAATCACATAAAATACAATGTATTGTAAACAAAGTAAATTTATTCCCAAGGAAGAGATTATAAAATATGAAAATGTCCTTTGGGAAGCCACTTACCTGACTGAGATGATTTTACTACAGTCTTCACATCATTGTACCTTAAATACCCTCCCCGAAGTACTTCAGTTTATGTTGAAATAACCATCTGTTTTTCAGGTAACCAAGTGAACAGAACCTGATCATGTGAGAGCTATTGGCTTGCACAGCTAACAGGCATTACACAAACCAAGGAACCGTGGTAAATTTATGACAAATGGCATTATGTTTCCTTTTAGATACATTATAATACACCAAAATGATTGTCAATACCATACTTTAAACAACACAACTGCACATTTTCTAAAACAATAATTTTGACAACATATGTATATTTATGCCAAATGCATCATATGGTAAATTGATTTGATTTTATAAGCTATTTCTCCCATAAAAACTAGAGTAAGGGAAAAAGCACCCCATCAAAATTAAGAATTTAGCGAAGTAAAACAAAAACACAGAAAATACATTTGAATTAGTCGTCTTTTTTTTTTTAAACGTCTGGTAAACATATACAGGTTGGATTTAGCTCTCGGGTTCTGGAAGAACTATATAGATGCTCTTTGAGTGCCTGAACCATGACTAGAGCGTCTCCAGCTTGGATCGATTATGAGTTATCGATTCTCTCAGATGCGGTGGCCAATCTGTGTGTGAACTCGTTGTCCATCACAGACGTGAAACAATGTCAGTCTCTAACACAGACGAGAGGCAGCGACTTAGACAGGCCGCTTGGATGCCCATGCGAGTGGGCCAGTGTGTGTCGGTGCGCAGGGCGCAGCGTGTGTGTATACAGTAAACTGCCCTACAAGATGCTCGGCATTTGAACAGGTCAGGTTTTCAGTTTGCAGGGGTTTTGTTTTTGTTTTTGTCTGGCGGATTGCAGAGAGAGCTGGGCCCCCGGCCGAGCTCCAGCGATGCTTGCTGGGGTACTGACAAGACACCTTAGCCAAAGTGCAACATTTGATTCTCTTGGCCTTCCCCAAATTCCCAAATTCATTTTTCTCTCTCCCAAAGAGATTCACTAAGCAGTTAAAGATCATGCTTAATAGCCCTCTGATATAAGGAAAAGATTATATTTAATGGATTTAAATATTCCTTTCTCTATCATGCTTAGCATTTCACAATTCAGGAACTTAATTGGTTTGCAAAGGTACAGGGGGTGGGAAAAAAAAAAAAAAAGACGGGACTCTGGATTTTATATGTAGTACTTTCTTGCCCCCTACTGGAAAATGTGGGCCTGGCATACTAAGAATTCTCACTATAGAGTATTTTCTGATTGATTTTTCCTATACAGCACCTATAAACCCATACCCACTTCAAGCAAAAAAGAAAGGTAGTAGGAAGATGTAGAAAGCCTTAAATACCATTAGCTCTGCATTTTATTGAAAAATAATGAATTTTAGAATTTCAATTTGTAAAGAAAAAAAAGCCCTCAGGAGTATACAAAAGTCAATTTTCCAATTGCACAGTAAAGGTTAATCTACCATATCAAGTTGAAAACTGGTAGAATTCTTTGTAAATAGAGTTTAAGGGAAGCTTAACAATCAACTGCATTTGCAAAAATTATAAAGGGCGTGTATTTCCTGCTTTTAAATATTATTCATGACTTCTTAGGCAACCAAAAAAAATTCCATTAGAAAGAGTATTTCAATAATATCTTAATTTTTGAAGACACACTTGCCATTTTTCTTCAGATATATTTTGCAACCCCGAGCAGCTGGGGCCTCTGGATCCCTTTTGATCATGTTTCCTCCTGCAGTAAATTATTAACGTCCTCTCATATTAAGGATGATGACCATCGCTATTTCTTGGGTATGCTTTTTAGTTTTTGTGGTTCAAGACCTCTGAACATTTTTATACAAATGCAGCTAATCACAAATTGCAATCCGCACAATGATGTACGTTTTCCTTAGACCAACATTCTTCTTTCATCAAATTCCAGTGACTGCGAGGCTGATAATAAGTATGACCGGCCCTCAAACAAAGAAGAGGTCACTCTTGGCGGGGTGCCCCGCTGGGACTGACTCTGACTTTTTCTGCCTCTTCAGGTCTTTGAGACAAGCAGTGGTTCCCTCCTGGGTGTCAGGAACCTCTGCTGAGAGCTTCTCAGTCATAAGCAACATAGAGCTTTTTACTCGGTGACCTTAATCTTTCAAATGACGGGTCACTTCCATGGTGAAGAAAATGTCCCCTTCCAGGCGCATCCAGGGAGGAAGGGCTCGGACGGACAGGCAAGAGCGTCCCGGAAGAGAGGGGACCTTTGCTTCTCCTCACCCCCCGCGGACACTGAATGTCCTCAAAGGCCAGTTCTTAGCTTGATCCCTAGACAAGCTTGCACTCCAGAGGCACAGAGCAGGCACAGCTGCCAGCAGACCTTCCTTCACTCGCCTCTTGGCCCCTGACCTCAGTTTACGGAGGGTTCCCATCTCCTTGGAAGGAGCCTCGCCTGAATTCCTTTCATGCTTAGTGTTCTTCCGCAGTCCCGTCCTTTTCGTGCGAAGACAGAGCTCTGCAGGTGAGACAGACGGGCATCATTATCTTCAATAATAATCTTTGAATCCCCAAATTGCAAACATCTGCTCCAGGACAGCAACTATCTCTTCCCGGTAAATGGCATCCCAGTGGGGGCAGGGAGAGGGCAGAAATTCAAAGGTTTCATTTCATACAATGCCTGAGAAGGGTCTTGAACCTTTTAGGGCTAAGTCATTCACTCTAGTCATGGGCGCCAGGGATGCTCCCTCAGAAAAATTACCTGCTCTATAAATAGCAAGTGCCAAATCTCTGCGCCGACTCTTCTGTGACCTCTACAAAATGAGCATCTTCCAACAAATTTCCCAGCAAACAAGTATGCATATTACCAAGCTCAGGGTAATAAACTCTCCTCTTTCCCCCACAGTAGTAACGATTGGAAACTGGGGACACTCAGTAAATGTCTCCAGTTGAATTGAAGTACGAATAAACTCAACTCAGTGATTATCCTGCTACAGAAGAAGCAAGGTTCAGTTGTAAAGCAATTCTGAAAGTGTCAAAGAGCAGCACTGGCTCAAAACTGTATCTCACAGTCTCACTCCACCGGCAGGGAGTTGACTGCCAGGACTTTCGAATAGAAAATCAGTTACGATACAAGGTCACGAGAGTTTTCCTAGTCTTTTTCCTCCTGATTTGTCTGCATGGATGTCTCCTCAATGTTCACTGGTTCGATTTTAGGGAAAAGGAAACTAGTATGAGATGATGCCGTTAAATCAAATCATTTACACCGCCGTGAGTACAGTCAAAACATGAGGTAGCGCATCTGGAGTTAGATTTTATAAGATCTCTCTATAGGTCTGCTGACTTAGTTATCGGTATATGGAGGGACATTTTGTAGTTCGCTATGTCTGTCCTCAGAATCTTCTAGGCTAATTTTCTAGAATTTAGGAAACAACTTTTAAGTCTCCAACCAAACACGGACCCAAGAATTTTCTCACACCCCGAATAATTTCCTGAGAAGAGTTTTAGCCTGCCCACCAATGGAGGAGGAATAGCCACACACAAAGGTTTAGTTCAGTGTACAGAGAATTTCATGAAATTGGCTTCAGCCATCATCCTTTCACCCACTTCACCCTCTTGCTTCTAGTTCTTTTCTCTTCATGATGCCAAAACTCTTAGCTGCTCACTAACCCGACACACCATTTATAAATATTAACTGTGATTAAAAGAAGCAGGTAATAGATGAAAAGACAAACAACTCATGTCTTCATTTACTAATTGATAATTTCATCTCAGAGAAAGGACTATCTCACCATGATTTCTGGGTGATTCTTTCTTCTTTTGGAGAATCAGAGTTGTAGTTAAGCCATTCCTTTAAAAAAAATTAAAATAACTATGGCTTATTTCAAAAATAAAATTTGAATAACTGAGATGAATTTTGATTTCTTTTGACGGCACAAATTATTTTGAAAGCTAACAGCTCTGCACATTTTAAAATAGATCCAATCATTCAAACTCAATCATAAATTTTCTACCCCATAATAATTTCTAATCATTTCACAGTGCACACACACCCGCATCTAAATGCCTTCCTCCACATGTCAAAATAAAATTCATATCTATTACCACACCTCTGAACCATCAAATCATTCAAAATGAAGATCATAGAATGAAGATGTTTTGGAATGATGTGTCTTATGTATGATGCCGCTGCAGAAGGTACTCAGCAGAGGTGAGCAAGCCAGACTCCAGTATCATATTTCTAAAACTCACCCATACTTTGCCTCTGAAATAATTCATTTTTAACTTTCTAAATAGTTTGTAATGTTTCCAACTTAACGCAAACTTTGCTGAAAAGCAAACAGCCCCAATTTGTACTGAGCACAGTATCATTTTTGGAATCATCCACAAGGCAAACACCATTAATATCATCATCACTGCCCCTCATTCCATTTATACGGTGGTTGTGGTCATTGATGCAGAAGCTCAGGTTATAGGAAAAAATAATCTACCCCAAACATATATAATTCATTTGCAGATAACTGGAGCACTTTATTAAGATGGTCTGCTTTGGACCATCTCCCCTTCTCCAATAAATGACAGCAGTTATAAACTGAATGTCACCCTTCACATGTCTCCTCTTCAGGACCTCCCCTCTTGCACACACAAGAAAACACACACAGAAAACTTCCACATACATACATTCACACACTCCTAGACTCACACTCTCAAATGCTGTCACCCATGCATGTGCACACACACAGCACACCTGCACACAGACATGCAGCTGAGGACAACCTGGATGGTCTGATAAGGATGACATGCCAGGACCGTCCTTCAATACACCTTCACTCAGGCCCCTACTTACAGAAGTGGATCTCCTGAGCCCTGTGCGTACCTGTGAACAAGCTACTGGACAACTGGACTCATGACCCAAATCCTTCCCAGGCCAAAAGCAGTTCCCTGGCTGGGATAATGACCTGTGCTAAGTTAGCAGTGGCTCCAGCCCCCATTGTAACAGACTCTTCTCTCAGAGGACAAGGTTTTCCTAAAGAGGACAGCTCTGTGTCCTCCCATAGCCGTGTCCCCTTTTGCTTCCTTTAGCCGGGCTGCGCCTTCACCAATGCCCTTCTCCTGCCCTCCCCTTCCTGGCTGCACACATACTGAAGGATCCCAGGGGCTTAAGCAGGCCTTCAGCTGAAGGCATCTGTCAAATGCTGGGAAACCACCAGAGAAGGGGCTGCGGCCGACTCATCGCCGGGGCCGTTCAGGGGACACTGCCTCGCTGGGGAGAGCTGTGGGCAGAGCCCACTGCAGACCCTCCGATTCTCTCCCCCAGGGGTTCTCCACTGGAGGGCTCCTCTGTCTGCGATTCATCCTGACCATGCTGCTTCCCTGACTCCACCCCCACTGCGATACAAGTGTCTCTTCCCCAGTTACTTCCCTGTGCGTCTTACAAACTCAGCCACTTGCGACTCTTCAGCGGGAGGCCAGCGGGTGTCTTCAGCGGTCCGTCCAGCTGGGAGGGTTCTGTTACAGGAAGCACAGAGAGTGACTCTGTTTACCAGAACTAGCCTTGTTGAACTGTTCCGAGCTTTGCCTGTTTTCTAAGTGAGAGTCTTTCCATCCAGCATTCCAGAATACCTGCCTTGAACTTGCACACACTCCTGTTAAATTTGTGTTACTTGAATTAATACAGCTTCGCAAAGCATGCTATTTGGATGCTAACCATGAAATCCTCTTATTTTACAACCATATGATAAGATTTGAGGAATCATTTGCATTCCTGGGTAAATGAAATAGCTTCTGATTTATCAATCAAAGTAACCGCCAATTTTCATCAAGAATTGGCTCTTTCCATTTGAAGCTGCCACACACCTCCAAACCCAGGAGGGGTACAATAGGGCTTATGTCACACCATTTCCTCCTTTTCAAAATCGTTCGCCTGCGTTCTGGTGGTGTCTACCAGAAAGGAGGTAGAATTCTATGCTTTGACGGTGATGCAAGGAAATTGCAAGGAATTATAAAGTCGAAAAAGAATGCTGGTTTTTTTTTTTTCTTTCTGAGCAAATTTGAGTATCTTCATCTAGCAATCAGAGAAGATCACTTTCCCAGTGAACTGGGTAAGTAGGTAAGCAAAAACAAAAGGAAATTGTAACAACCAAAGGCATAGCCTGATGGAATTACCGGCCGAAGGTACTACCTGCTGGCCCTACCCCCTGAGATAATATTTCCAAAATACTACACTCTATGGTTTGTGTTAATCTTCCATGTGAATCATCCTTCTATCCTGTACCTTTCCAGAAGGCATTTTAGCAAATAACTTCCTCTCAAATCAAACTCTTTAGAAGTACGAATTCAGCTTTCCATTCAACTCCTTCAAAATCCACCTCAAACATCCCACAGTTTTGTTTCTTTGCTTCTTTCACAGTCCTGTGAAGCTCTGAGCCCAAATTCCATTCACAGGAAACTTCCGTCCGTAGAAATAAGAATAGTGAACTTCCTAGCACACGTTTTTGCAGGGATGGACATTTGTTCTTTATTTATTCATTTATTAATTCATTCAGAGAACATTTCTCATATCATCTATTACCAAAGCAGTGTGTTAAGAACCAGGCTGCTGCGGAACTGAACAGAACATAGTCTTAACATTAATGAGATTTCAGTCCTACAAGGGATTATAACACACTTACACAACAAAAAGGTAAAATAAGATACATGTAAATGAATGCTTTGGAGTTCAGGGAAGTACGGATAAACACCATCTTAGCTATTAAGATGATGGGTGATTTTACAGAGGATCTGGCATCTGACCTGAGGAAAAATGGGTAGGACTTGGTCATTGGAGGCGGAAGAGGCAGAGCTGAAAGGAGAAATGCCGTGGCAGAGGGAAGGGGACCAGCACAGGTGAGAAAACGTGAGGTATGGGAACAGAAAGCAGTGTTCCCCTTAATTTGCCTGCAGCAAGGGCTCAGGAAGAAGGGGAGTGATGGGAAACACATTTGCTAAAACACACTGAAACTAGATCAGAGAGAGACTGACATGCCAGCTGAGGAGTTGCTCTTTATTCTAAAGGGAATGGAAAATCTCTGAAAGGTTTGGAGCATGTGATTAAATAATCAAGGTGGCTTTGGGAAGATTGCCAGCTGGGTGTAAAAAGTAGAGTGGAACACAGCCGGACACAAGACCAGTTAGGAAGCTACTGCAACGGACCGCACAAGAGAGGGAAGAAAAAAGCGCAGGAGTGTGAGGGCTATCTCAGAGACGAAGCTAAAAGGACTTAGCAACCAGGTGGGTATGGGGGACAAGCAAAGGATGAGGAATCATCGAGCTCTGAGTAACCTGGAGAATCTTGAAGCTGTTCATAGACGACACAATGGAAGGAAGCAGAAGATAATAAGTTCCTGTTCATACATACAAATCTGTGTCGTATTTCTGCAAATTTTAGGTACATCCCCCAACCCAGAAAGATGTGCAGATCATCTAGGGAAGATATCTGTGTAGGATAAATATTACATTAACCCTAAAGCAGCATTGGCTCCATCAACACCTCCACCTGGTCCCCACCTAGTCTTCTCTCCTCCTTCCCAGCCGTGAGCCTGCCCACCGGAAGGCTGGCTTGCCACATCCCATTCACCCCAGCGCCTGTCCTCCATGCTGGCTTTCTGCTGACTTCATACTGCTCTTGAGTATTGGACCTTCACAGCTCAGCCACAGCAGCCTCTCACGAGGACTTTCCAAAATCCACTGGACATAGCATATCCAAGGACCAGCTCCAACTGGAGGGCTGGGCCCAGACAGAATTGGGGGTGTCAGAGAGATGGCTGAAAGAAGATGGCTGCAGTCAGCTGGAAATACAAGATTGGAGTTGAGAGTTCTGAAAGGTTGAGAGATCTCATGACAGTTCTCCTCAGTCATCTCCACAGTGAGGGGACATGAAGTGTGCCTGCCCATCCCGCAGGACAGGTGGGTGGCCGTGAAAGGAAGAGGTCCTCTGAGGGAGGAGGGGGCGGAGCTCACACGCCTGGTCTCTCACACACGTGGATGTTTGCATAGTAGAGGGTGGACGGGGTGGGGACTGCTTTGCCACGTTGATTCTGCAGTGAGCTCTTTGGCAGCTCACGGATGCTGAGGGACCACTGGTACCCCCTCTGGCCACGAGCAGCAGGCACGCCCTCCAGAATGGAGCCCTGAGAGGCTTGGAGGAGCCAAGGAATGAACAGAGGTTAAATGCTCTTTCACTTACTTCTAAGTGACAGGCTTTAATTAAACATGATTCACACCTCAGCTGAGTCAGTCAGCTCTGCAGAGAGTCCAGGTTTATGCTGCCGACAGATCTGAAGGCTGACAAGGGGGTAAGAGTGAGGAGAGGAGACCTAAGTGTGGACAGGGTTGGGTGGAGGAAGGTGCAGCTTGTATGAAAACGCATCAAAATTAAGGGAGAAAATAGATAAACAACAAGGTCCTACAATATAGCACAGGGAACTATATTCAATACCTTATAACAGCCTATAATGAAAAAGAAAATGAAAAGGAACATATATATATAACATGCAAGTGAATCACTATGATATACACCAGAAATTAACACAACTTTGTAAATCGGCTGTACCTCAATTTTTTAAAAAGAGAGGGAATAAAATACACTAAAAGGAATATGCTGTGAATAAATGTGGTTTTACGTACTTAAGGTGGTGATTTTGATGTTTCCACTCTCCTAAAAATGTAGCTAAATAACTTGTCTTTGTGGAAAAAAAAAAACGATGCGAGTGTTTCTTTTCATCAGTTTCCAAAAAAAAAAATCACTGAAAGATGTTACTTATTTCATGACAGTAGAAATATGATAATGCAAGCATTCCCATTGTACAGATTCAGTCACTGACACTGAGAGAAAAGAAGCCAGGACCAATTCATGTGGAGAACAGGGTCCAGGATGACAACAGAAACTCTGATTCCTCCCAAAGAGACTCCAGCTTGGCTTTAAATGGAAAAAAATTCTGACAACATCAATGGCTTTTGCACTTTAAGCCATTTCCCTTTTGTTTGCCAAAGCTAACAAAATTAAAGATATAAAAAATTATTCTTGCCAAAAGTCTATTTCTGGGGTCACAGCTGCAGGATTAACATATGCTAAAGCTAGAACTACTGAAGGTTGATTGTGCACATCTTTTCAAGTGCAGCTTAATCGCCCAAGAATGCAGATCACATTTCAGATGTATTTAAAGCATGAAAAATATTTATATAATTATTGTCTCATCAGACAAATATTAAAACCCTGAACTACTCTACGTAAGGTCCCTGAAGTTTCTGCATTGACTCCCCACCTCCATATCAGGCAGCCCTTTGCTGTTTAGCAAATCCTTCTGCATCCACTCAGATCCAGCTCAAATTCCACATCCGCCATGAAGCTGCCCCTGGTGCCTTAAAGGGGACTGTCACCTCCGTGAAACCCCAGAGCACTGTGTCGTCCTGTTGTGGCATTTTTGTGCCCTGGACAGTAGTTATCTGGACAGGCACACATCTTACTTCCCATTTGCTTGGTGCGTGGTGCAGCCCCCAAGGGGGGAGCTGTAATTTACACATCAGCATATCTGCTCTAAGAGCCTAGTGGAGGACGTCCTGCTGAGGTGATGCTAACTGCACTTTTTAAATGAATGATGACTGCGTGAAAATTCTCCAGGGTCCTCCGGCTCTCCTTTTCAAGCTTGGTCTTAGAATATGGAAAGCAAGCTTCTGCCTGGCGCACCTAGCCTGCAGCTACTCCTTCCCGGCTGAATCACAGACGAATCCCGTCTGCTCCACCTCTCCACTTCTCCATCTCTCCACTCAGCCAGCTGGAGGTTCCCTTTAGGCTAATTGGTCACTCCCTGTTCTAACCTGGGATTCCTCTCAGTTCTCACTCCCAGGGAAACCTCAGGAGGGCCAGGGGTCTCTCTAGGATGCTGTTTTCTGAGTTATATGCTCAATACCATATGCTTTTCCTCTTTAAACTCTTAATTACTGCTTTTCTTTTTAGTTATCTTTGTTTCCTCCCTCCTGAAATGTTCCGGAACTATTTCCTTTGAGCCATCTACAAAACATAAGGCAAACAGATGGTGTTCCAATTGCACTGGCAATTACCCCCTGAGAAAAGAAACTTTGTTCCCAAAGCAAGTAATTTGGACGAAATCAGAACTTTGGCCAGAATAACCCAGGTGAGTAGGGTGATGAGCTCTAGACATACACGATCTTATTTTATATAACAGGAACCATCATCAGGAGTTTTTGACAAAGCCAGGCTGTTACTCCCTACACTGAAGGATGGGCAACATCTAAAAACGAATATTAACTATTTTCTTTTCTGTCTAAAAGGAACTCTTTCAGGCTTCACCCACTCCTGCGTGCAACGCCACGTCTGCAGTAGGTTTGAGAGCGCCCGAATCACAGTAGAGAAACTCTTGGGCACTTGCTCTCACCAACAGTCATGAGCTCCACTACTCACAACTAATTTTTAAGCATGAAGACTATTATTTTATTACACTTTTTTATTATTGAAGTACAATTGATTTATAACGTGTTAGTTTCAGGGTTACAGCAAAGTGATTCAGTTATATGTATATATATATTCTTTTTTAGATTCTTTTCCATTATAGGTTAATTGAATATAGTTCCCTGTGCTCTACAGTAGGTCCTTGTTATTTATCTCTTTCATATATAGTAGTGTGTATCTGTTAATCCCAAACTCCTAATTTATCCCTCCCTGCTTTCCACTGTGGTAACCATAGGTTTGTTTTCCATGCCCGTGAGTCTATTTCTGTTTTGTAAATAAATTCGTTTATATCTTAATGATATTTTAAAGGAAATTACTGGAATGCAGTTTCCACCAGTAGGTAAATTATTTTAATTCTTTGGCAAAATCAGTATCAAATCTTTAAACCCAGGCTTGGGATGGTGGGACAAACAGAGACCCCTCTTTGCTAGAGAGGAAACAGATTTCTGCCTGCGCATTCCCTGGTCTCTGATCGTTACTGCAAACCATGGTCTGCCAAAATTCTTCTCTAACAGTAAAACTAACTAGAGAGCTTTCCATCCAAGAACAGGGAACGCTATGTCATTGGGGAAAATGGCAAAGGTCATTGTAATGAACTTCACAGAAGGAGAAGAGAAGCAGGGAGAAATGGTAATTGCTTTTCTCCCGCCCAGACCAGGTCCAATCACCACCAATTCTTTGCGGTTTTCCCTCTTTTCTATCTCGTATATTAGTGTGATCATTCAAAGGCTTCAATTTAGATGTAGGGCTCGTTAGAAAGAAGTTGGGATTTTAATGTGTGTGCCCAACACAAAGCAAGATAGTTATTGCACTTGGCACAGGGCAGAGGTTAAAATTGCATTGAAAAGATTTTTTCAGAGATTAACATAACTGCAAGTATCTCTTCTTCTCTCCTAGAGAAGCAAAATAGAGCAGGAAAAAATGCTTAAGGATGAAAAAGCTCCTGCTAAACTTGTCAGTTTCATCAACATTATGGACAAATGACGGCCAATTTTACAATAAAGTGCCAGTGTTTTCCATCTCGGCATTTTGGGCCTTCGCTTAGAAGGCTGTTTTGTACTCTTTGGTCATCTTCTCTTCCTCGACTTTTTCTGATGTTACAAATTGTCCAGACTACTTGCATTTTCTGTTATTAACCTTCTAAACTTCCATCCACTCTATGATAAACTTGCTGGGAAAAGTAAAAAGTGGAAGAAGTGAGATGTTTTATTTTTCACTATTCTACTTAATGAAATAGCTTAAAGGGTTATTTTGCTGTTCAAAAGTTACTCACCTGTACCCATGGGGTGAAAATGAATGTCACCTTAAGCAGTATCGGAACCTCACAAGTATTAGCGTTTCTAATAAGACTCAAATTCCCTCAGTCTGGTGAGTAGGGAAAAATGAACTGTCTTGGTCATTTGTAAGAGTGAAGTAATTCTGGTTAATACAAGGCCAGCTGATTGTGTGGTCATGAGAAGACCACCAGAGATCCTTGCATCGAGGAAGTAATTGATTGATAAGGGATAATTAATTGTTATTATATATGGCTAATAGCCAATACTTGACTCATCTATTATATTGACTCTGCCAATATAAGTAGCTCTATTTTCAACTCAACTGATAACTCTCTTCACATTAAGTCAAATTAGTACTTCAAAACAGTCCTTGATAAGTCCTAGTAAAGCCATGAACTGCATCTCCGGTTTGACGAATTTTGATATTATTTATAAAGCAATTAACGTCATGTTAAAATCAGTTTTAGATGGACTATGTCAACATAGGTAGGCGCAGTCTATGCGTTGGACCCTTTATACCTTGAAAAGTAGCAGTTTGTTCAGTTAGGGTCCAATTCGAAGTTCCATTGTGAGTAACAGTAATTCATTACCTAAAAAGGAACCTATGTCATCTATGAATTGCCCTCTGGGGAACTGTGGTCCACGTCATGCAGTCCTCCTACTCCTCAGAATGGTTGGCATTTGTTGAAGTCTGACTCTTTCCTGACCAACAGGTGGCAGTAGCTGGAACATCCAAGAAAGTGGTTCTCAAGGTGGGGTCCCCAAAGAGCAGACTCATCCTCACCTGGGAACTTACAAGAAAGGTAAATCATCAGGCCCAGACCTGCTGAATCAGGAACTCTGAGGGCGGGGACCAGCAATTTCTGTTTAACAAGCCCCAGGTGACCCTGATGCAGGCTCAAGTTTGAGAACCACTATCCTCCAAAAGGATTTCTCCAAATGTGGTGTAACGGCCATCAGCATTAGGATCACGCGGTACCAATTCCTGGAGCCCACCCTGACCTGCTGAATTATAATATCTAGAAATCTACATTTTCATAAGCTCCCCAGGCCTCTCTGTACACCCTGTAGTTTAAGAATCACCCAGTTAGTTTTAGGTCAGTAGATGATTCTTCCACTGAAATGCCAAGGGGGTATGAACCCAACTATTGGATTCGCTGAAAATTCTGCATATTTGAAGATGTCAAAGATGTCAGTATAAGTCTCACCTTCAAACCTGCGGACAGATAGAGAGATCTTCTGTACTGGTTAGTTTAAGAGCTGAAGTCTGCCCTTCGCTATAGCTATTAAAATGCCTTTAGTCAACAAAAAGAGGATTATTTTCTAATTGAAAAAACTAAAGCTGAAATAGAATTAACATCTCAGTGTCATTCTGTAATTAGCATGAGACTGCCAACAGCCCAGGAAGTAGGCATTTTCTTTGTAAATTAGGTATTTTTTATCAGGTTTTTTTTTAATAGTCTAGAAATGTCACTGGTGACACCACTCATCCACCAGCCACACTGTCCGTCAGTGACATAACTTAACAATCTCCCCCTTTGTCAAAACACAGCCAGAAGTAGTTACAAAAAAACACTTGCCAATACTAATAAATAATTTCATGTCAGAGAAGGGGAAGCAGATGTTGAGATGGGAAAGGGAGGCAAAGGCAACTGAAAAATGGGAAAAGGATAGAGTATAAGACAGAAGCCAGGCTCCGTATTGGCCTTAATAAAAGTCAGTCACCTCCCCCTTTATCTAGCTGAGTGGAAATAAAAGTTTCCACAAGCACATTAACATTCCTGTAACAACAACTACAGTCATGGCAGCAGCCTCAAAATCCCACCCTCTTCCTCTGAAGTCTCTGAAAATAAAAATCCGCAGGAATAAAACATTCCATCATTAAGAACCCGCACGGTGTCACTGTTGGACACAGTGGGTTTTCCTAGCATCTTCCTATATCACAGAGTCTTTATCAAGGTAATGTTTGGATTTTGCCAGATTAATTTTGTAGCCTTATCATTAAATACAGGTGTCTACTCTCCAACCTGGCAAACAGCAATGAAAAACAGATATTGCAGGAAACTGCTTTCTTACAAAGACAATGTGATTTTGGGGAGAAAGCAAGATGTTTGCAGTAAGAGGGTCTGGATTCAAATATCTGTTCTCCCCTTTAGTTGCTCTGTTAGGGGAGCAAGTCAGTAAAACTAATCTGAGTTTCAATTTTCCCTTATTAAAAGGCTCCCTCAGAAGGTTGGATATCAGATAAAGTCCATAAAAAATTAAGTATAATGGATTTTCACACACATTGCTAGACTCTAAGTGTCCTAATGTTAAGAACTGTGTCTCTTCATACTTTCTCTCCAATGCACATATTGATACATAGCTTATTTAATTAATAGATTCATTAATTAGGTGTTATGTGAGCCTGTCATGGGGATTAGAATTGGCCCCAGAAGATGACCAGCCAAATAGACCCAGGCCCCAGGGTTCAAAGCCAAACCAAGAATGGCAATCATCCAGAATGGAGGCACCAGTTAGCTCAAACCCACGTCAGAGGGTGAGTGGAGAGGGTCCAACAGCAAGTACTAAATCTGTCATCTGGCCCCAGAGAAAGGGCAAGACCTGAAACTCAAGGCCAGGTCCAAACATCTAGGTGTGAGCAGTACGAGCATGCAAAGGGAAGGGCGAACAAGGAAACGGGGCCAGAACGGCCCCAAAGCATGCCCAGGGGACCCTCATCTCGGGGAGAACAACACCCCAACACTTGTGTGAGTCAACCTGAGTTCGGGTCCCAGGACCAGGGCAGGTTGCTGGTTAATTTTTACGTAACATTATTCAAAGGAATGAACATAGCATACGTGAAAGAACATGACTGTGTTTTCAGCCAGACAGGACCAAGTTCACGTCCAGTTCTGCAGTTTGGTAGCCGTGGTGGAGGACACGTGAGCCTTCAGAGTGCCAGTTTCCCCATCTCCCCATAAAATTAGGTTGGTGGTATATCTTCCGCTCCACGCTTTAGTGGGGATTAAATGGAGTCAGGAGTCACGAAGGGTCTGGAGCAAGACTTGGCAAGCACACAACAAACGTTAATTTCCTCTTCCTGCATTCAGTTCTGGCCTCTCTCAGCTACATCTTTTATCCGCAATGTATTATCCTTGTAAAGTTTTAGCAAGTGCTTATTGAAAACAATTATGTGCCCAATACCATATGCCGTAAATAGAAGCTTTCCCTATGAACTAGTATTTAAAAAAATTTTTTTCAGAACGTGAAATTCTGAGATTGGCCTTCACCTAAGAGATCATAAATTGAAAAATACAAATTAACTTACTAATTTGTTCAGCACGTATTTATTGAACTCATACTGTAGACTGGACATTTGGTTCAAAGCTCAGGACACGGCCCTGGAACAGATAGACATCGTGCCTGTCCCCAGAGAGCGTAAAGGCCCTTTTTACCAGGAGAGCCTCCATAATAAATGACCTCTGTCTAGGCCACATGATAAATGAACTTTAAAGTTTCGGTAATTTCACAAGACCAAGACGTCTCAGTCAGTTAGGAGGCAGCTGCTCTTCTCCCAGTGGTTAACACGGGGATTCACATGCCTCCTGTCTTTTCATGCTACCACCTTAAATACATGGCCTCCAGGGTCTTGAAAGAAAAAGAAGCAAGTAGGTGGTCAATAGCCCAGCCTAGAAGTAGATTCCAGCACTAGACCCACATCCCCCTGGCCGAATCCGGTCACCGGACCCAACTTTACTGCAAGGGAGTCTCAAAATGTAGTTTTCCTATATGCCCAAGAAGAAAAAACTTAGAGCGGGATTCAGTAAATATATAAAATTACATTTAGCCCATCTCCTGTTTGCAAGTTGCTGTACTGGGTCTAAGAGAACCAGATGCACTCCCTCCTCCGAGCCTTTCCCAGGAGCTTCCGACACCATGAATGGTGACAAACAGACACAGATAAGCGATCGGAGGTAGACCTGACATATGGTGTACGGAGGGTCTGAGCTCTGGGAAGCCTGGGCTCCTACGGCAAACTGAAGGACAAAAATTCAATGAAGAAAGGGGATGAGCTTTTCCAAGTAAATACAAGGAAAAGGGTTCCAGCTGGAGAAAGAGTTTGAGAAAAGGAAATGTTTAGGAGATGGCGGGGCCTGGTGTGGCCGGCGTGTAACTCGTGATACGTGATAAGCTTGCAAAGGGAAGGCACCGATCAAACGGGGCAGAGCTTGGAGTGTCACGGCTTCGAGTTTGAGATCATCCCTGTTTACAGGCAAGAAGCAGCAGAAGGTTGTTTCAAGGAAGCAGTCCAAGGAGGGGTGGGCAGAGCTCAGTGGTATAGTGCGTGCTTAGCAGGCACAAGGTCCTGGGTTCAATCCCCAGTACCTCGATTAAAAAATTAAATAAATAATAACCTAATTTACCTCCCCGCTAAAAAAAGAATGCAGTTCAGAGGCACTGAGATTCCAAACAGAGGATGTTCCCCGGCCACTGCTCAAGTCCATGCCCCTTGAAATCAAGTACTATGCCTTCGTCAATGCCATTTCTTTTTTATTTTGTTTTCAGTTTCCCTCCATGTCTACCCAGGGCAGGGAGGGCTTCCCTGGTCAGTGCTGATGGGAAGAAGGGCTGCCCAAATAAATACAGGAGCAGAGCCCTTCTAACAACAGCACACACCACGAGGACACTGATCGCTGCCCCGTAGGTTGGGGATCCATGTACAAAATTTAAGGAGAGGAACGAGGACCGAATGACTGCGAGCAGGCTCCTGTTCAGAGTGGGGACGACGCATCCCGTGTTCAGCAGGGAAAGAGCATGATTAATTGGCCAAGGCCCAAGAAATGAGAACAGAAAAGCAGTTTCTTCCATTCGTCTTTACACACCCCGGTGGCAGGAAAGGCCTTCCCCCTGGTTTCTGGGACACTGAGCTTGAATCTGCTCCCACTAGTCTCCGGCTGACTGGCTTTAGACAAGCCGAGCACCCGTCCCATTTCTTCAACCAAATGCATTGATGTTGACAGTTATCTCCCCCAGATTTTCAGGAGGTAAAAGAAGGTGGACGTAAAAGCACTTTGAAAAGACTGAAGTCCTAAATAATATATAAAGTACCCGTTTTAATGGGAAGCCTGGCCTTCAGGTAGAAGGAGCAAGAGACGAAGCAGGACACTGGTTAGAAGAGGAGTGAAATCTAACGCTTTGTTCTCAGCAGCCTAAGACACGCATCTAGACGCTTGGCCCGTCCGTGGCTTGGGCTTCAGATGCCAGCCGATCTGGACAGGTACTATTCCCATCAGCAGCAGGATGGGTTCGGTACCCAGAGCTGCTCCTGCCTGGGTTTTGCAGTGGTGATTAGCTTCTCTTATTTAACACCCGGAGAGATTGCCTCGCACCTCCACACTGTAGGGTGACTTAATTGAAGAATTAGGTAAACAAAGCAATGCTTCCCTCTCTGTCAAGCCAAAGTGTCATGAAAAATAAAACAATTAAGCAGAAACAAAGGCACCGATAAAATATTCGAGCAGAACAAGCTTATACAAAACCATAATAAGGGTTTACTATTACAAATCAAAAGGCCAAGAGACAGCCGGCCAAGTTCTCTGTGGCTGCCTTGCTCAGCCTTACCTAGGATGCAGCAGCGCCTGGAGGGGAAGACGAACAGGTATGCAGAAACCACAGTATGCCACACGTGTGTCCTGCACTGAGCTTTACCGCGTGCTTCCGTAGGAAACACCTCGTTTAATCCTTCCAGCAGCCTTCTGAAATGGTATTAGCTTCAGTTCTCAGCTAATGAAACAAAGGAGTCTACGTGACTTGCCCAGGTTTGCACGCCAACTTGAGGTTAGCCTGCAGGGAGAGTTTCTGGAGACTCAAGACTCTGACCACACCCTGGTCTGCCTCCCTGATCTCTTCCCGGGACACCCACTGAACAAATCCAGCCAGAAGCCAGAAGGTGGGGGTGCCATTGGCGTAACTCAGGCAAGTCAGCCTCAGAGCTAAAGAGAAAAGATGGAAGATGCCCAGCATAGAAGCCAAGAGGACAGGAATCGATGTTTCTGACCTCGGGTTTAACCTTGGTACAGAGCGCTGAACGGCCTCCAGCTGTGAAATCTGAGTGCAAACGACAACACTGAAAGACTTCAAAGCTTGGTGTGGAAGAACCCCAAACTGATTTCACATATCAGTCATCTAATCCTCAAAACAAATACATATAATTTATTTTTGGTGTCTGTTACACGGGAACTGAAGGTAAGGAATCTGTTAAGAAAAGTAACAGAATATCACTCAGCAAACATTCAGCTCCTTAATGAGTAGTCCCCAAAAAGCCTGAACATGTTTTTGCTACCGTGAGTAGCAAATCTAACAGAGAACTTACTCAGCCCCAACAAATTGAAAAGTCAGGCTCTTGGCTGCCAGACCTCCCGGCCACTCTTTGGGCAGCCTGCCTGTGTTCACTGCACTGACTCATAACTAGCCTCTCTCTCTAAACATTGGATTTCCCCGGTCCATCTCTTTCAGTCAATGGAGAGTTCTTTTTGGAACACAGCACGCTGAGGTTTAGAAAATACACACCAACGTTGTTTTTTTTAATGTGCTGGAGAATTATGGAAGCCTTAATTGCTGTTCCACATGGCCATCATTAGTTTCCTGCACCTCTCATTTATTAAAGACTATTTGATTTGGAATATAATAATGAAAAAAAAATGTTTTTCTACCTATGGTATCAATTATGCAGATTGACTTTTCTGGGGGGAAAAAGTAACGAGACATCATCAGTATTCCTTGAATTTCTAATTTAATTCACAGTTACCATGATAGTATAACTTACTGTTGGGTACCCGAGGTTGATGAATTCTCCACAGGCTGTCAGTAATTATTCTCAAGTATCTATTACGAGGACACAGAAAATTGCTATTATGTGCTGACTCAGGAGTGTGTGTGAGAGCGCCCCGCTCCCGCCCTGGTCCTTCTCCAGGCGCTGAGATTTCACTGTGATATATCTTAGCTGATTCGCTCAGGAAAGTTCTATTAAATTTCAAATTATCTAATCACACTCCTGATGGTGTATTAAGATATAAATAAAAGGAAAAAGCGACATGATTTATTTGGTGCATGTCACCCCATAGGAAGAAAAGGCAAAATGAAACCTCAGGTTGATATAAGGAGCAGCCCCAGCGAAACCTATTCTGTAGGATTTCCAGGGCTCCTGGGCTCTTTAGGCTGCGAACTCGAGTTTCAGTGGAACGTGAGCAACCCAAGCTCAGGACAGCCCTCCCCGCGACCCCCTCAAAGTCTGGACCCTTTGGATGCAAGTGAATGCAACTCCTGGACCAAGGAAAAAGGGAAGTGACTGGATGCCATAGCCGAGAACCCGGCCTCGGGAACAGCCCGAGCTCCAACGAAGGGTGTCGATCTCCCTCCCCACCTACAGGATGCCTTTTGCCCGTGTGTTGGTCTGGTTCTCACTTAATGAGGTGCTGGCTGTCCCTGAGGCGTGAGGAGGAGAGGCCTCGGCGACCTCGGGGCCAGGGAAGGGATCAGGGGACGAGCCTCACACCAAGTGGGAGTGAAACGGGCAGCTGCTCGGAGGAAGGCGATGCTGTTTCCGGGAGGGAGCTGGGCAGGAAGGGAGGCTGCGGGGACAAGACCGGAAACGTCCACGCGGATCCTCGCACCGCAGGCTCCCCTCCGGACGGACGCGTTCGGGAGCCCGGGGAGGCGGGGTTCTGAGCAGACCCGCCGAGAGTGGTGAGGCCCTGGGTCTCCGGCTAACGAGGTTACTTATGTGGTCCCCTCCCCTTCAACCCCAGAAAAGGAAACAAAGATCTGAGGCCTTGAGATGGGCATGGGGGGAGCACCTCGGATGCTGGAAACCTGAGGCAGAGCCCAGCTCCTTTCAAGGACCATTTCCTCCCCTCTCTGGATACAAATTAAATACACAGCCATCAAACCAAACAAGTGTCATTCTCTTTTCATTCTTTTAGCCCTTTGATTAAAAATTCAAAATCTGAGAGCCTCTCTAACACCTCGCCATCCTTTAGCAAACAAGAAAGGGCGTGGCACTCCATGCTGGTTTATGGGGTTTTCTTAAATGAGTAACACTCTTTTGGTGTCACAGTGCTGACTGTGTATTTAAAAAGTGGCACCTGGTGAACCATGTCCCCTCCCACACCCCCTCTTGTCTTCAGACACGATATAAGGGGTACTGTGTCCTCTCCATGCGAGGCAGAGCAGAAAAACGGGACCTGTTTTCACAACCCTCTGGCTCCAACTGCATCTGTCCACCAAATGCTTTCTGAGGGGGCAAGGTTTTTCTCCTAAAAGTAACTTTTAAATTTTTTTTCCTAAAAATTAATGAGACAAGGCCCCTGCCTTCCAAAATCTGAGGAAAGAGAGTCACAACCATCCATAAATTCTAATAATGCAGGGCATGTGGACATGGATGGCCATCTCACACAGGAGCCCAGAGGAGAGAGCAGCAAACTCTGACCCCCAGCTGGACGGGGGCTCCAGAAGGGGGTGTGTTTATGCCGCATCTTTGGGGATGAATAGGACTTAAGCAGTCACGGGGGCATGGAGTCGGACCGAGGCACTCCGGGCAGGCAGATCTGCATGGGAGCGTGTGGACATGGGCGAGGGCACAGCGTGGAAGCTCAGATGTGAGCACTAGGTGCTGAGGGAAAGCATTGGGAGCTTAAACTGTGGCAGGAGCCTGAGCCAGCTGGTATGAGTCTCTGTATCCCAAGGGCATCAGTCTCCCAGGACGGCCGTGACAGAGTACCACCACCCAGGTGGCTTAAAACAACAGCAATTCATTCTCTCACAGTTTGGGAGGCTGGAAGTCTGAAATCGAGGTGCTGGCTGGGTTGCTTCCCATTAGAGGCTCTGAAGGAGCAACTGGTCCGCGCTTCTCCCTCCTGTCTTCCCGTGTTTGTCAGCCGTCCTCTACTTTCCTTGGCTTGTGGTCGCACCACTCCAGTCCCTGCTTCTATCCCCACATGGCCCTCTCTCCTCTGTGTTTACCTGAGCATCTCTTCTCACCCACAAGGACCCCAGTCATGTTGGATGGAGGGTCCACTCTACTCCAGTGTGACCTCATCTGAACTTAGATCTTCATGACATCTGTAAAGACTTATTTCCAAATAAGGTCACATTCGTAAGTACCACACCTTTTACAGGAACAATTCAACTCTCAGCACCAAGGTAACAGATGTCAAAGAAATTGCGTGGATGAGTTAGACAGGCAGGGAAGACCTTATTCAAGAGTTTGCAGTGGAGAGGAGACTAAGACTGTTGAAAAGGTACAAGAGCTCCAACTCCCCTGAAATGAAAGGGATGAGAGTTTTTCAGCACAGGAGGGAGCTAGTGGAAAGTTCTGAAGAACATGACTGGGGAGTTTGGTCAATGTGATGAGGCATCAGGGTTTGCTAACTGGTGCTGACAAGACTTAGGCTCCCAGCCTCCCACGGAGACTTGGAGACGGGGCACTGTCTTTCTTGATGACTGTATTTCAGAGGGATAGTTCTCGGATCCTTGAGAAAGACATTGCTGGGTTGTGGAAGGGTTACATCTCAAATGGGCAGAGAAAGAATTTACAATCGCAAATTTCCAAAGGAAATGCTCTAAGAAAAGGGAGGGCAGGGGCCTGTGGTCGGGAAGAAACAAGCTAAGGAGAACATTAAGGTTAGTCCCAGGGCTTCAATGACATGCAGTGGTTCCAGGTGCGTCCAGGTATGGACCCCCCTCAGCCCAAGACCACGAACAGCCTTTCCATGTGTCTTGGCGGGTTCTGACATGAAAGTTTCCATGTAGCTGCTGGAATTTGCTTTTATGGAATTCTAAAGACCAAGTGAAGGAAAGCTCTTAAGGAAACAGGAATGAAGGCGAAGCCTAATTACGAGGAGCTGGAACATCTGAAAGCAGTGTTAGCGGAGCCGAGAGAAGGGGTTAGAAGCATTTCTCAAGTGTCTACAATGGTCTCAAAAATTGAGGTTGATTTGATGCTGTGCCTTGTGGTTTTGAATCCTCAGGACACTGGGCCTGTAGTTCCCCAGATTTTTGAGCTGTTTGGAAGGAAGTCTTGGGAAGTGTCCACCTGAAGTGTGTAAACCACAATTTCCTCTCCCTTTCACTGCCTGTGTGCAGAGCAAGAGAGGAGGAGGAGAGGCTGGGGAAAGGAAAGGAAGGATTGTCGCTGTTGCCAGGTGACAATCCAAGGGGGCTGTCTTTCCAAATAAAAGAGCAGCACACACTCAAAGACACCTGCAGCCATTCCAGATGAACTTGGGGTCCCCCAGGAACCATGCGCTCATGACCACATGCTGGCTTTGGGCCACAGATTTTAATCTTCTTCAATTTTTTTAAGTGATGCAACACGCCTTGCCAAGAAGTCCACTGGGACCCAAATGAAGAAAACAATCCTCTCATCCTTTTCTGCTTGAAAAAATCTCTACCAATCACCATGGAGGATCTAGAAATGCCGAGCTGGGCGATGTTAACGTGCAACCAGTGTGTTTCTAGGAAGGACTAAGGCTCTCAGTGTAAGGTTATCAAACCCTCAGAGTGAAGGGCCGCAGAGTAAACATTTTTGGCCTTGTGGGCCCCATGGTCTGTGTGGCCACCGTTCAGCTCTGTTGGAGCACAAAAGTAGCCGCAGACAACGTGGCAATGCATGGACGTGACTGCCTTCCAATAAAACTCACTCGTGGACAGTCACCGGAATTTGACTTTCCTGAGCAATGTGATTTTTCTTTTGATTTTTTTCCGATCACATAAAAATGTAAAATCTGTTCTGAGCTGGCAAGCTGTACAAAAACAGGCAACAGGTCCAATTTGCTTCACAGGCTGCAGGTCGCCCACCCCTGGTCTGAACGGGAAAAAGATTGCAAACCCCACACGCTCCCAGTGCATCTCATGTTCTTGCCTCTCAGAAAACCCTGAACCGGTCACCCGGGAAACGTCCCAGGACGCACGTTGGCAGAAAGAGAAAGAGAGGCAGGTCCTCGGTTGACCGGTGTCCCAGCCTCGTAAGCGCCTAATACGACACAAAAGCAGCGGTTAATTCACACGGCCACACGCTGTTTGTTGACGGCCTGCTCTACGCCAGGCACAGAGCGACACCCTGGCACACACAGCGGAGGCCCAGCCCTCGGCCCCTCGGAGCCCCCCACGCTGTTGTCCGCTCACCTAAGAGAATATGAGAGGCCCCTGGGTGGCTCTCAGAAACGGCAGAGTGGCTGTTTCTCAAAATGCCCCCAGATCAGTCAAACCAGGATCTCTGAGGTGGGGCGCAGCCATCCTTCGCTTCAAAATCAGTTTGCTTTTGAGACCTTTTACTGCCCACACGGTAGCCTCCCAGGTGGATTGAATTGCTTCACGGTGGGCCCAGGCACAGGTCGTTTCTAAAGCTCTCCGGGCGATTCTAAAGTGCAGGTGGGATCGTGAGCCCGGCCCAGAGGTGGACGCAGGAGACTCGGGGGCCCATCAGCCACGCCAACACCTGAGAGCAGTTTGGCGAGGAGCTCCCTCCCACACCCCCGGCTGCTCACGCCTTCACTTCCACGGGGCCAGGATGTTCCAGCCTCCGCCGGTGAGGGATCCTCAGACCGCCCCCCACCCCCGGAGCCAGGTTCCAGGCTGGAAGCTTCTCACCTCGAGATCCAGCTTTCTCGGTTACTCCAGTTGCTCCACAAGGTCGTGTCTCAGTTTCTTCTTTCCCTTCAAAATAGAGCCTTGAAAACGTAGCCTTCTTGCTGTCAAGGTCTGTGTGGGGCAGTGGTTGTCACAGCTTGGCCCTCGATCCCGCAGCATCAGGATGACCTGGAAACTTGTCAGAAATGCATGTTCCTGGCCCCACCCCAGACCTCCGAATGAATCAGGAACCCTGGGGGGTGGGTCCCAGCAACCTGGTTTAAAAATCCCCCCAGGGATTTCTGAAGCACACTTGAGCTTTGAGAACCAAAGGCGCAGAGAAGTGAAAAGGAGAGTGAATTTTGATGATGTCACTAAATCAATTAGCAGTTGTTGGGGGAAAAAAAGTTAAGAATGGACTAAAATTTAGGAAGCTAAGAATTTTAGCTTTGGATCCCTTAGGACCCTCAGCGTCTAACTTGAGAGACAACAGAATTCTTTCAGACTTCAACCCGGCCACTTGCAACATCATGGGTGAAGCTGAAGGACGTTGTGCTAATTGAAATAAGCCAGGCCCAGAGAGACATGATCTCACTTACAGCCAGAAATCTAAAGCAGTCAAACTCCAAGCAGCAGAGGGTAGAACGGCCTTTACCAGGGGCTGAGGGGGGCAGGAGGAAGTGAGAGGTTGGTTCAGAGGGTGCAGACATTGAGTTCTAAGATGCCTGGTCTGGAGACCTAATGTTCAGTACGGTGATTTATAGTTAACACTATTATGTTATATATTTGAAATTTGCTAAGAGAATAAGCTCAGATGTTCTCACCACACACACACACACACACACACACACACACACACACACACACACACACACACACACACACATTATGGTAACTGTGTGAGGTGATGAATATATTAATTAGCTTGATTGTGGTGCTCACTTCACAATGTATACATGTATCAAAGTATCAGGCTGTGCACCTTAAATATATACAATTTTTATTTGTCAATCATACTTCAGGAGAGGTGGAGGGAAACAATAATGGAGTTTTTCAGCCCCAAACTGCAGCTCATGGGGATTATATCTCCTGAATTACAATATTCTCTTAAACTAGACTATATAAAACATATCACAAGGACGTTTCCATCATTTCTGGGTCACCAGCATAGCACTTAATTTGAGGAAGGAAGACAGAGCAGTCTCTTGCTTGCTGGAAGATTAAAACTCCTGCAAGGGGGTTGGGGTTGGGGCGGAGTGGGAATTGGCGCTGACATCACGTGTAAAGCTTCGGAGAGCTGGGCCAGTGTGGAGCTGATAAACCAAAGGGTCACCCACCTGCCACTCTAGGTTGGTGCCTGTCTAATGTGGTGTTTGGATATGCTGTTTTCAGCTTCATAAACTTTGTTTTCATTGCCCAAATGTCACCAAAAATGGAGACCTCAGAAGGACAGAAGGATATGGGATCTACATAACCCTCATCAACGATAAACAATGTCAGATGCTAGTTAAAGTGGTGAGGAAAGATTTTTATCAGTAACATAGCATGGCAGTAGGGTGGATAGTCCACTGTGAACTCAAGTCAACTTCAACTTGTCCAGAGCGGGGTGGGCGTTTCAAACCTTAGGGTCGGGGGTGGGTATAGCTCAGCGGTAGAGTGCATGCTTGTCATGCACGATGTCCTCGGTTCAAGCCCCTGTACCTCCATTAAACAAACAAACAAACAAACCTAATTACCTCTCCCCCCAAAAAAATTTAGTTTTTAATTTTTTAAAAAATGTAAAAATTAAAAAATAAACCATAGGGGCTTGAGAAGAGTGAGGGCAGTGACTAATGACAGAATGGGAAGGGGATTCATCCCTGTGAGAACCACTGGGGTGAGGACCCCACCCCCAACAGAGGCCAGGAGCCAAGGGCCATGGCTGCAGGTGCTCGCTGGAACAATCCAAATGAGGTCACCTGTCTGGGGGCACAGCACTCCTATGTCACTGTGGGGGTGTGGGGGTGTGTGTGTGCGCATGTGAGGAACAGTGTAAAGTTTTTCTAACCCACTGGAGAAATGGTAACAGGGGAAAATAAGCAGAGAATAATTAAACAGCCCCTGAAAGACATTTTTATCTCAGAGAAACTGGGGCACCACCCACAGCTGCCTCTGCCCAGGAGAGAAGTTGTTTAGAAAACGCGGCTACACCACGGACCTTAGAAGGAAGGTTCACAGAAGCATTTCCTTTTTAACTTCAGTCAGAGAAACACAGCACTGAATATTCCAAACCGCTGCTCTGAATGTGTCAGAGAGACCAAAGGAGCGGCAGCAGAGTTAGAGGCACGGTCATCTAAACACGGCAGACAGGAGGAAGCTTGCCTCCTGCGGGAGAAAAATCTGAAAAATCATCAGTGCACAACAAATATTATTAAGTGGCAAGAAGCAAACACAGGAAAGTGCAGGTGAAAAATAGACTCTCGGTTGTCGCCAGGCTTGGATGCAAGACAAACAGGGAACTGTAAGAGACTTCAAAATATAGTTAGAAGGGCAAGAAGAAGAAAAGCCAATTAATGCATGAGGTATGGAATAAAAAGGTGCATTGTGAATAAAGTATCAGGCAGGGGAGAAAATTCTTCATCCTATTGTTCCCATTCAATTCCAGCTGGAATCCGAGTTATACACGGAGAACAGCAGGATTAAGACAATGCAGCATGAATAGATGTATCAAATCATTTCTTACCCAAGAAATGACATCGAATCCAGATTTTCTCTGGTCCTTTTTCCCCATCATGTTCTGTCCAGTGTTAAATATGATCACCCCCACTGCTCAGAGAATCTCATACAAGTAAGGACACGACTGCTCAAGCCACCACCCTCTACGGGACTCAAGGATGCCACCAGTTAAAGCCAGGAGGCCCCAGGCACTGGAAACTTCCCGCGGGTTCTGCGGTTACTAGGGGCAACAGGCAACCTCACAGGTGATGCCTTGAACGTTTTCCCAACTCTGGTGAGGGGAGCTCCCAGAGAACTGGTGCCGGGAGGAGGGAGGCAGAGACTGATGAAGGAATAGCTCTGCAAAGCAATAAACCGAAGTGTCTGCAGAGTTCCGGGGGGGGGGGTGCATAGACTGGTGGTTCTCAGCAGCGGTGCTCCTGCCCTTTAGGGGACAGTTGGCAAAGTCTGGAGATACTTTTGTCACACTGGGGGAGGAAGCTACTGACATCTAGTGGTTAAGCATCCTGCAGTGCACAAGACAGGCGTCCACACCAGAGCCATCTAGCTCCAAACGCCACTAAGGCTGAGATCAAGAAACCCTGGTGTAGACCGAGGAATACCAGAAACAGACTCACAGACTTAGAAAACATACTTATGGTTACCAGAGGGAGAAGAGGGTGGGAAGGGATAAATTGGGAGTTGGAGATTTGCAGATACTAACTACTATATATAAAATAGATAAACAACAAGTTTATACTGTATAGCACAGGAAACTATATTCAATATCTTGAAAAAGAATATGAAAATGAATATATGGATGTATATGTATGACTGAAATATGCTGTACACCAGAAATTGGCACAGCATTTGGAAACTGACTATGCTTCAATTAAAAAAAAAACAAACACTGAAGAGTGAAAAGGACTCAGCTTATGGCAGAAGGATTCATATCAAACATTGGAGGATGATGGAGAAGCAGCTAACCAAATCGTTAGCGAGGTAGTGGATGTTAGTGTGGGCAGGTATGTTCTGAGAGAAAAAAGACAAAGGCATGGGGACAGGGTGCATAGAAAGTCATAAGATGTCCTCGGCACCATACTTACGAGTTGGACAAGGATGCTCTGGGCATTTGAAATTTCTTATGAAGCAAGATATGTAAGCAGTGTAGTCAGGGAGTTGGCCTGAGCCCCTGTATAAGTCACACAAGAAGGACTGCCAGGGAGAAGACAGGCTAGTTGAATTAAAAACACCTCAGTGGATGCCTGGCTGCCAGATGGAAGGTTCACGGCCCCTCTGTCAACCAAGGACAAGGTAAAACATCCTTAAATTGCTGGTTTATAGGTTCTCAACATCGACCTATTTGCACCATTGGAGGAGAAGTTTCTTCCAAGAAGAAAGCTGAAAAGGGGAGATTTCTGAAAAGACAGGAATATATTGATTCGCCTAGACAGACAACTAGACATTGCAGCATCCTTGCCCTATGAGTATCATATCAAAAGTTTCTTCCCAGGTTCTTGATTTAAAGATGGCCCTTTTGAACCTCCCGCCAGCTCCCGGAGACCCTGGGGCAGAAGGCTTAAACTCTAACCGTTATGAGCGGACGACTGACCACATCGGACAGAAGCGGTTCCTAGGGCCTGGGTGTCATCTGCCTCATGCTGACATGTCCTTATGAAGCCAAACCCCACAGCAAATGTAATAAATGCCACAGATCGTGGCATTTGGTCCACATCCAGCATGTTCCGCTAGTGGATTTGCTTTTCGCATGCTTTAGTCAGGCTCTCTGGAACTCTCTGCGTAACCATGCTTTTTTATTCTTTTTTCACTTTTGACAAATTCATGTTCACTGATCCATAGATGCTGTGATACCATCATAAACCCCTACGAGAGCAGGAGTGCTTTCAGAGAGTCTATTTTTGGTTGCTTCCCATCTTCTCATCTACTTTGATGTGAAGCAAAGCCTTTACACAGATTTCAAAGGGCTACAACATGACAAGGATTACAATGGCAAAACGTCAACAATTTTGCACAATGAACTGAGAAATGTTTCTGAAAACTGCTCTCTTTATCAAAAGCACGTACAATCCAGTTATCCTGAATCTGTGCCCATCTCTTGCAACGCTGTCCTTTAGCGCATATAAAGGGCTTTTTGTTCCATTACAATAGCTGAAACAACTTAAAACTGCAGTTGGACATGACATATCAGTAAGTGAATTAAAAATGAAGGAGGGGGGCCCTTAATAAGGCCAGAGCACATGTAGATTACCACCATTTTTCAAAATCTGTTTACTTGGATGTTCATGTAGGTTGAACCACCAGAAAATGCCATACTGACCCAGAGATACCCTAAAAAATTACATGAAAATGAAAAATTGTTTCAAAAATATTTATACATAATTTCTATTTCTGCCATATTGTCTTTTCAATAACTGTAAAATTGTTACTTATTTGGGGGAATTCCTAGTTTTCATCAAATGTTTATGTCATTTCTTATAATCACTGACCTCAATATTCTTTTAAAAATGAGTTCTAATAAACTCATGCCTTGGGAACCCAGTTTTGATTTTAGATCACCAGACAAAACCTATGAAAATTTTAAAGCTTGCTGCAATCTAAAAAAGTTTAAACAAGGAAAATAATAGCCAACTTAGAGTGACCTACAACAAATATTCAATAAACTTGAATATCGTTTATTTAATATTCTGTTTCAGATTTGCGTATGATCCAAGTAATTAAGACAAATAATTATGATCCTAAAAACACTGCAAAGCTACTATGTACTTTTATATAGAAATATTATCAAATCATTTAAATATTAAAATTCACACAAATAAGTTCATATAAAAACATCTTACAGAAAATGTACAGAAGTATTATACTAACCAAATATAGGAAAGGATTAAAATAGTTTCTACTTAAATAATGCTAATAAAAATTCTTTGGAAAGGTCAGCAGGCCGGTGAATAAAAAGTCAAAATTACAAAATATTGATTTCTATTTAGTGCTGGTCTGAAGTTCTTGATTTTCCAAAGAGTGAAAGGAGAAAAAGTAAAGGAGGGAGAAAACCAATACTCCGGAAGCACCCACCAAGTTCCGAACACTGTGCCTGGTCCTTTATGTCAGGGATCTCATTGCATCGCAAGAGCACCTGCCTGGGACAGGCTCTGACACGTGAATCAGCACATCACATAAACCAACCCAACTCTGACAGCAAAGCTTGTAGTAACTACAACTTGGTTTTGCCCAGTGTCATACCTTTTGGATAATCTTGCAATTTTCAGAAGACCTAAAGGAAACAACCCAATTTGGTTTTATTTACTCCATCATTTTGCAAATTAATTTGACCACGAACCCTTTCATTTTCCTACAATTAGACATTTAAAGTAACAATGAATTATACCAGTCCTTCTGGTATGTGAAATTGAACATATTACTGGGAAATGCAAATTATACAATTTGTCAAGGACACTCAAAAGAAGCTTCTAGAAAGGGACCTGGATCTAGTGTAATGTTGCATTTTACCTCTTGGCTCTTAAACTGTCTAAGACTATTCAGCTTGCTTCTAACATTTCACAATAAACTATTATGGCTTAACTGGCTATTCTCTCAAAACTATCTGCACGTTAAGCAGGCGAATGATGAGAATTCCCTCCTTTGATGCAAAGGTAAGATCTGCTGAGGCAGCTAGAGGGCTCAATTTGGGGGGGCAGCTGGAGGGCTCCATTAGGGGGGCAGTTGGAGGGCTCCATTGGGGGGGCAGCTAGAGGGCTCCACTAGGGGGGCAGCTGGAGGGCTCCACTGGGGGGGCAGCTGGAGGGCTCCACTGGGGGGGGGGGCAGCTGGAGGGCTCCATTGGAGGGGGCAGCTGAAGGGCTCCACTGGGGAAGCTGAGCTTTCCTGGTGCACCTCATCACCCAGCGCACCCAAGATGACCTATCCAGCATATCTTGGCTCTTGGGCACCCACTTGACCCAACTGCATCTTTATTTCTTTAGAAAATGTGAGTAACAGGATGTCACTGTCCACAGATATATAGAAACGCTTAACAATTGAGTAAAATGTTTGTAATGCAATTTGAGATGCACATACAAAAGAAGCAGAGTAAGAGGTCTAAAAATGTAAGGCATGCCTCTCTAGTGAAGTCATCAATTTTAGTTAAAGTATAGGTTTCCATTTTTTTTAAAATAGCATGAACAGGGAAATGTACAACTTAGTAAATCCAAAACACATTATATGAAAATGACTTTTTTTATTAAATCAGGAAGAAACTAAAAATGTCTTTGACTATGAGTTTGCTAAAGTATGACATTGTTACCATAATTTCCATACTTAAGCATTAAATAAATGGCATGATTTTGGTTTGTTGAAGTGAATATTAGGAAGCCAGAGGCAATTTAAATTGAGATAATCTCCCCATTTTCTTGTTCTTGCGCCGTCACAAAAAGGTCAGCAGGGTAAGCAAGAATACATTATAGAATTTCAACTCTAATCTTATTACAAATTCCTGTATTGGTAGGGTGTTTTTCTCTGCATTACTCTGTGAAATACTGTGTTAAAATGTGACTCTGAAAAATTCAAATAAGTTTAAGAAACTGCAGGCATTCACAACTCTTCAAATATTTACTTATTTCACAAAATTAAAAACTTGCTGTTTTCTAAAAGAATTCAGTTACTCTAATATTCTATTATGGGCCCAATCTGTGCTAAAGACACTGTAGGAACACACACACACACACACACAAGTGTATATAATGTGGTCCCTGCCCTCACCAAACTTACAATTCAATTATGAATTAAAAATAACAAGAATGACAGGGCTGAACATGTCACTGCAGCGTAGATCCTTGATGTTCATGAGAAAGGCATTCCAAGAACCTCCCAGGCCCTGAAATATCGGGCTGTCCATAAAGCCCTCCTGTGTTACTGAGATGGAGTGACACCAGCTAAGTGACTCTCAGAAGTTAAGCAGAAAGAGGAGACATGGCTGAATGGTACCTTCCTGAATGCCCAAATCTACTTAAAATCAGTCATGAAATTGTGAAATACTGACAGTGTTGCTAATCTAATTCAGAAAGAATGGATATGTACCATCATGTATTCACAACAAATATGGCTGCACACGGACTATGTACCTGGCCACAAAGACTCTTCTCTCATGAAGCTGAAAGTCCAGCAGAAGAAGACAGAAAGTAAATGAATAAATACTAAATTTGTCAGATTATGCTATGAGGACCAAGGCATAGGCAATGCTAGAAATGGGATTGGTTGCTTATTTATAGAGAATAGTCAGGAAATACTTCCTTGTTAGATATTTGAGTAGAGAACTAAAGATGTCAAAAAGAACTAAGGATTTGTCAAGCAAAGAAGAAAGCATATGCAAAGGCCCCGAGGTAGCAGCAATGTTCGCAAATTTGAGGAACAGCAAGGAGGGCAGTGTGGCAGGAGGGACATGCAAAGGACGGAGGAGGGAAATGAGGTTGGAGAGAGATGTGGACCTGGCTCACAGGCAGCAGGAGTCAGCTGTGCTGGCTCGAATCAAAAATTGGAGTCATACTAGGAAGCATCACGACGTAGGATACCTTTGTGCAGATCTTGAAAGATAAGTCAGATTTGTCTAATCTGAAGGAAAGGGAATCTATCTGAGAGTCATACTTACATCTGTTAGCAATCTTAGTTTTAGACCTTCCTGGCACTTCTGAGAACGTTAAAAGAAAGACCAGTGTTTCTGCTCAGACTTTTATTCAAAATCAGCCTTCGACTCCTGACCATTTTCTCCCACTAGAAAGTCTTGGAGCCCATTGAATTCATCTGGCCAGTTTACTGACTTTCTGACTTTCTTCACTTTATTCTGGAAATCTCTCAAAAAATGAGAACACATAACCACACTAGTCACATATGGCTCCATGTGAAAGGAAAACTTCTGAAAAACAATTTAAATGTCTATTCAAAATTTTTTTAAATCCATGGTGGCCTCAGTCGGCTACCCGCTTATAGTAGCAGAAACTTTAAAAATGTAAGAAGGTGGGTTTTCAGACGTCTGTCTGATAAAGGTGTTCAAGCATGGTTTGGAGAAAAGGTGAGAACTAATCAAGCAAGATGATCTCATCCTAAATATACACTAATTTACGAGGTGTTAACAACATGGGAGTTAGCCTATGAAATAGCTGCTCACTTTATTAAGCAAAGTGGATCAAAGTGTGCTATTCTCATTATAACAGAAAAATGGAATACATCATACCAAAAGACAACTAAGCAATGACTGGAATGGGTTTTATAAGGACAACATGCCTTCTGAGCAGCCCAGCCCATTTCAGGTTCAAGATACTAAGTCAAAAACTAACTTTCAAGTGAATTTCTTCAGCCTTCATAGGTATATATGGGAAATTGATTTCTGTCTCCATTCCTCATTTTTCTCAGCTATTCATTGAGGAAAATTCCATTTCACTGCTTCCCATGGGGTATCTTTTGGAGTTGTTTGTGTCTGCAACTGCTAAATATTACGGTTTTCTCTACTGTGTGTTTATAACCTCAAAATAGTTTGCAAATTTCAAGGCACACGCATACATACAAAAATCAATGTGTCCTAGTTTCATTTATTGGAAATCTCTTAAAAGGTCATTGGAGTGCCTGGCCCGATATCCTGAATGTTGCTTCTTGAGGTCTGGGATTCATGATGGATTTTCCCGTTGAACTTATATAAATGAAAAAGAAAGGAAAAGGAAAAGAAAGAAAAACAAATCTGAGCAATGAATTGGAGATGGGATTTTAAAAGTCCTGCAGCCTTCATAAAGCCCTTCTCAATCATCTGCATAAAAGTGGTCCCCCTCCTTTGAAATCCTGCAGCATTTGTGTCCTGTCTTATTCATCTGTCAATTTATTTTCTACTGCTTTTTGATGGTTCGTCTAGCCTTTGTATTTAAGCAATATTTTAATATTTTATTGTTACATTTCTCCATACTTAGGGCTTGTTTAACCAGATTTTTAATCTTTATAAGATTAAAGACTAAAAAATTAACATCCGTGCCATCCCTTGCCCACACCCAAGGACTCAGAGCAATATCTGAAATATTGCAGCAGTTCCTCCTGACAATGTGTTGATTAGATTATTTGATCTTAGATACGTCATTGGAGAAAAAGCCACAGCTGACTAATGTTAGGCATAGCTACTGATGCTAAAGCAACTACATCTTCCAAAAAATGTTCACTAGGGCCTGAATAAGTCAACCTCTGAAGATAATAACAATTTTTACATAATTGAAGATATAAAAGCTACACAGTGAGGAAGATTCAGAGAAGATAGCAGGGTAGGAACCACCCGGAATCTATCTCCCCTCCTAGACGACAATTACACAGGCAGAATCTATCCACTATAGTTATTTTGGAACTCTGGAGTCTATTGAAGAGGCCTGGATGGTAAGTTGTGGTTAATTGTGGTCCATTTCAGCTCTTAGTGCTGTAGCAGCTACCCATCGCCCCGTCCGCAGCCTATGGCAGGCAACTGTGCACGTGTTCCCGGAGCAGCTTACACACAGCTCATGAAGCCAGCAGGGATGGGGGAGGAAGCAAAAAGGACTCTGTCTTTTCAATATCAAGACTCTATGCTCTGATTGCTGATGCTACTTCTGATCACAGAAGGGTGGACAAAAAGGAGGGTGGCTAGATTATGAAGAAGTAGAAAGTCCGAATAGATGTATAACTAATAAGGAGACTGAATCAGTAATCAAAACTCTCCTGACAAAAAAGGACCTGACAGCTTCACTGGTTAATTCCAGCAAGCATTTAAAGAACTAAACCAATCCTCAAACATTTCCTAAAAATGGAAGAGGAGAGTACACTTCATATCTGATTCCAATAGGCCAGCATTGATACCAGTGCCAAAGACACTACAAGGAAAGAAAATCACAGACTAATATCCTTTAAAAAACATTGATGTAAAATTCCTCAGTAAAAGACTAGCAAACCAAATTCAGCAGCATATTAAATATAATATAAATCATGACCAAGAGGGATTTATTCCTGAAATGCAGGGATGGTTCAACATGCAAAAATCAATTACTGTGCTACACCATATTAACAGAATGAAGGGGAGAAAAACACATGATCATCTCAATTAATGCAGAAAAAGAATCTGACAAAATTCAATACTCTTTCATGATAAAAAAAAATCCAACAAACTAGAAAGAGAAGGAAACTGTCTCAACATAAGAAAAAGCTATAAATGAAAAGCCCACAGCAAACATACTCAACGGTGAAAGACTGAAATCTTTCCTCTAAGATCAGGGACAAGGCAAGGATGACCACTGTCACCACTTCTATTCAACATAGTACTGGAAGTTCTAGCGAATGCAGTTAGTCAAATAAGAGAAATAAAAGACATCCAAATTGGAAAGGAAGGGATAAAGTTATTTCTGAATGCAGCTGATATGATCTTATATGGTGAAAACTAAAGATTCCACACAGAAAAAACAATTGTTATAACTAATTCAGCAAAGCAGCAGCACGCAAAGTCAACGTGCAAAAACATTTACATTTCTGTGTCCTAACGATGAAGAGTATGAAAAGGAAATCATAAAAACAATTCAATTTACAAGAGCACCAAAATAATAAAATACTGAGGAATGAACTTAACGGAGGAGGTAAAAGACTTGTACAATGAAAACTACAAAGCATTGTTTTAACAAATCTATGAAAACAGAAATAAATAGAAGCACATCTCGAGTTCATGGACTGGAAAACTCAATATTATTTGGATGTCAGTATTTCAGCAATCTATAGGTGCAGCATAATCCAAATCAAAATTTCAGTGACAATTTTTGCTGAAATAGAAACACTCATTCTAAAATTCATATGGAATCTCAAGGGACCCTGAATAGTCAAAGCAATCTTGAAAAAGAAAAACAAAGCTTGAGAACTCACACTTCCTGATTTCAAAGCTTACTACAAAACTACAATCATCAAAACAGTGTGGTACTGGAATAATGATAGACATATAGAAGAGTGGAATAGAATGGACAGCCCAGGAATAAGCCCTTGCATATCTGGTCAAATGATTTTTGACAAGGGTGCCAAGACCATTCAATGAGGAAAAGACAGTCTTCAATAAATGGTGCTGGGAAAACAGGATATCCACATGCAAATGAATGAAGCTGGACCCTCATCTAATACCACATACAAAAAATTAACTCAAATGGATCAAAGACATAAATGTTAAGACCTAAAGCTATAAAACTGTTAAAAGAAAATATAGGACAAAAGTTTCACAACATGGAATTTGGCAGTGATTTCTTGGATATAAGACCAAAGGCACAGGCAACAACAACAAAAAAAGACAATTGAGCTTCATGCAAATTTTAAAACTTGTGTGCATCAACAGACACTATTAGAGTAAAAGGGCACCTCACAGAATAGAGGAAAATATTTGCAAGTCATATATCTGTAAGAGATTAATAACCAGAATAAAAGGAGAATTTCTAAAACACAAACAAGAAAACAAGCCAATTAAAAATTGGGCAAAGGCCTTGAATTGACACTTCTCTGAAGAAGATGTACAAACGGCCAATAAACAGATGGAAATATGCTCAGCATCACTAATCATCAGGGAAATGCAAATCAAAAACTACAGTGAGATACCACCTCATACCCATTATGATGGCTACTATCAAAAAATAAAAATAAAAAATAAAAAATAACAAGTGTTTGGTGAGGATGTAGAGAAATTAGAACCCTTGTGCCCTGTTGATGGGGATGTAAAATGGTACAGCTATGGGAAAAAGTATGGCAGTTCCTCAAAAAATTAAAAATAGAAATACCATGGCAGCAGTTCCACTTCTGGGTAAATACACAAAAGAATTTAAAACAGAGTGTCAAAGAGATATTTGCACACTCATATTCATAGCAGTATTATTTACAATAGCTAACATTTGAAAGCAACCAAAATGTTTATCAGCAGAGAAATGGATAAGCAAAATGTGGTATATGTAGACGATGGAATATTATCCAGCTTTAAAAGAAAAGGAAAATTCTGACACATGCTACACCATGGATGAACCTTGAGGACGTTATGCTAAGTGAGAGAAGTCAGTCTCAGACAAAAACTGTATGATTTCATTTATATGAGATACTTCAAGTAGTCAGAATCATAGAGACAGAAAGGAAAATGGCGGTCACCAGGGACGGGGGGTTACCGTTTCACGGGTATAGAGTTGCAATGTTACAAGATGAAAAGAGTTATGAAGATGGATGGTGCTGACGTTTGCCCAGCATTATTTACACATCGAACACCACTGAGCTGCACAGTGCTTCAGTTAAAAGCGGTTAAGATGGTTTTCTTTAAAAAGCTGTAGATTGAAAAGCAGAAGTATGTAGAGGGCAAAGCACGCACTTTGACCTCAGAGAAGTTGGGATCAATTCTCTGGTGCTCAGCTTGTTGCTTCTGTGACTTTGTGCGAGTTGCAAAAGCTCTCGAGTGCTCCATTTCCTCCTCTGCAGAAAGCAAATACTGTCTCCTTCAAAAATTATTGTATTGAGGGGAGAGCATAGTGGTAGAGCGCATGCTTAGCGTGCATGAGGTCCTAGGTTCTATCCCCAATGAAACTCCAATGAAAAAAGAAAAAAACTTTTGTATTAAAAACACATTTTATATACTTGGAAAAGTCAGAAGTCCAAAAAGCTGTTCATAGATATTAGGGTCCTCACTGAACACTAGCAGGTAATGTCATTAACCAGATCGGCTTAGGGACAGGAAACATCTTGGAACTAAGAGTATTTGCTTGTTAAATTTTTTTTTAAGGAAACTCAGATCATGTAGCCCAGCTTTAGTTAGTAAACAAACTCTCTCGCATGCATTTCTGTGCACCAGCTTTCACTCGTCTACCTCTGTTTTCCTGCATTGTATGTGTTTATGCAGCTGCAAACTTTTTGAAAAGTTATGTAAATTCATGAACAAGGTAAATTAGCTACATGTTGGACACTGACAAATTTTCTGAAGAATTACCCAGTTCACTTACTGGTTTTTTCAAGTCAAAACGCAAGAGAAGAAAGGAAATTAAAAGCAAAAGTTCAATTGATCATGTATGTCTCTTTCGAGTTGATTGTTGTTTCATTAAACAGAAAACCTGTAATTCAGCCAGTGGCTTATGAAAGAAAATATTTTCCTGCGTTAAAGTAAATAGGATCTTACGAAAGCTTACTTCAGTTTGGGGGACCATAACTGCAAAGAACTAAGCAAAAGCCTGTGATTAATGACTTTCACTAGTCCTCCCTCTGCCACTCACCCTCCACGAATGTCAAGATTCTCTCATTTCCCTGAGTCTAATAGGACACTAAAATTCCTGAAAAGGCTGAGATTTTCATCTTAGCCCTATCACTTTATGAATTCTCTTTACGGCTTGGACCATACATTTTTGTTCACGAGGGAATATCCCCCAAGTCACAGAGGTTTAAATTTTGACCTATGCCTCTTACTTCACAGAAGATATCCCACTGCACCTGGTCTACAAATTAATGTTTTTAAAGTCCTCACCCACCCTCCACCCCCACCAAACACATTAACTTTTAAAATTGTAACTGAGTCATTTCTTTGAGACGTTTTCTGAAAAATGCTGATCCTAACAGATTTGCTTTCAAAAATCTGGATATGATTTCTGTAACATTTTGAGGGCAAAATGCCAAACGTTCAGAACTATTAAAGACCGTGTAAATGACCAAGCAGACATACAGAAAGTATCAGCTATAAAAGTCACTGACTGGGAACATTTCACAGTTAACTCTTGCATTTCTTCAACTGTGGGCTTATCTGGATGAATTTCTCCAATAAATCTGTTTATTCTTTGATTTTAAAAGAAATCAGTATTGGGGGGGAGGGTACAGCTCAGTGGTAGAGTGCGTGTTTAACATGCCTGAGGTCCTGGGTTCAAGCCCCAGCACCTCCGTTAAAATAAATGAACAAATAAATACGTACATAACCTAATTACCTCCCTCCCCCCCAAAAAATACTTAAAAAGAAAGGAATCACAGCGTTATCTGAATGGAGAGAAGACTGGTGTTACCCTTCTCGTGGCGAAGGGGGTCCTGTGACTTGAGGCATCACCACCTGCATGTATCCTCATTAGGTTTGCTATTTCCCCATTTAGGTGGGGGGTCCACTTTGTGAACATTTATTGAGCCATGTATTTATGCTTTGTATGCTTTTGATATGTAAATTATAAACAAAAAAGTATTTTAAATGTTTTTTAATAAGCGATGTGAGGCTCATTAGTGACTTTATTTCTCCACTGTTTTGATTTACCAAGACATGGGTGATTCATCTGTTTAATTGAAGAGATGTTAAAATAGGCTACGAGACAGAAATGTTTTAGGTACTGATCAACCTGAGAGATGTGCCGGATCCTGTATGTTTTGAAGCACACAGCCAGTTCATCCCAGGCGGTTATGATCTAGTGTGTGCAGTGTTCACTTAGGCACGTGGTTTCTCTTCCTCTCTGTTTCCCATCTTTAAACTATTTTCTACTTCGTATATCCTCTTCCAGAGAGTAGACAGAGAAGGAAAAATGGGGTCAAAGTAACCTAAGGCTTTGCTACCCTAATGGGTGCACCAGAAGTCCCTCATTTTGATAAAGGAGGCAACCTATGTTTGCCAAAGAGAAGCTTGGTGATTATCAGTGGGATTCCACGAATCATTCTGATGCTCGTTCATCTGTTTGATGCTCAAGAAGTGTTTGTAAATAAAACGATGACACCGATACAGGCTCTATTAATAATAATTTGTTTCGTATTTGAATGTCCCATCAGGTACTGTGGATTCCCCTTTTCTTTCTATGAATGTTGTACTGAAGAACTTCCCCCTTGATTTGTTCCTTTCTTTCGTCTTTAGAAGGGAGACGGCAGAGCTAATCCGTTCTTGCCGTGGTATTCACTCATTTATCTGGACTTCCCAGATTCCACCTCCTGGGGCGCCTGTTACGTGGTTCCACATGTTTCTCTTCATCTTTATGGGTTAAGAAATCCACTAGGTGTCAATCTGGGTGACAGTATATATATTTTTCTAATCAAGGAATTCAGTCTATGTGGGATTTAGGTCTACTTACAGAAAGTGTGCATAAAATGCAATAGATTAAACTGTGTGAGTGTGTGTGTGAGAGAGAGAGAGAGAGACAGAGAGAGAAGAGAAAGACAGATGAGGAGAGAAGCAGAGACACAGAGAGACAGAGAGCGAGCACCCGAACCCCGTTTCCTGGACACTGATCACTCCACACGTCTGTTTCACCTACCGAATTCCCATTCAGAAGCTAGTGACTCTATAGGCCATTTTCACTGACATCCAACAAAAATAAGTTACAAACTTATAAAGACTTTTATGGCTATAAAGCATGCTTATATATATTACCTCATTTGATCATTACAACCACTATTTCATAAACGTAGAAGGACATTCATTAATCTATCAATTCCATGGGAAAGAAACTTTCCAGTTAGTGATTAAAAATAAAAAAAAAAAAACCAGTTACCGTGGGAAGCATTGCTTGTAGTACAAAGTCAAGAACAACAGAAATGTCAAAAGCTTTCTTTAACTGAAAATGTATAAAGTGGCTAAGAAGCCTGTTTAAATACTTCCTTCTTATATTTTACCTGACTTTGTAAAACCTAGCAAATAAAAAACACTTGACCCTTGAACAACACAGGTTCGAATTGCGCAGGTCCACTTATATGTGGATTTTTTTTCGATAGTAAATACTACAGCACTGCACAATGCATGGTTGGTTGAATCCACAGGTTCGAAACCTTGGATGTGGAGGAACCACACGTACAGAGGACCAGCTGCAAATTACACACAGGTTTTCGACTGCTCAGAGGGTGAGCGCCCCTAACCTCTACACTGTTCAAGGTCGACTGTAGACTGAAAGTTCAAATCAAACCAATCATTAGGGTCTTAAGAATATTTTCCACAATTAGAAATGATTTTCTCTTCCTTAAGATATGTAATTAAGAACCTATGTTGATAGACAAAGGATAAAGTTAGTCTGAATTATCCAGACTAAACTCACTCACTCCACATTTACAGATTATTGATTCCTCCATCTTAGATTATTATTCAAAGCAATAATAAAAAATTCAACTCAATTTTAAGCAGGCAGTTTGCTAAGATGTGAAAGTTCTATTTTAAAACATGACCCTACCTTTTTCCAGTCTTATATGCCATTATTTATCACAAAAGTGTCATATACTGCATGAAAATTTAAATTGTGGTCAATTACTTATGAGATTAGCAGATTTCAAGTGTTAATGGACTAAATTAAAGATCATAACCTTGTCAACACAAAGTGTCTTTCACATACGTGATTAATAACAAAAGAAGCTATTTGGGGCTTAAATTTTTTTACTAGCTTCCCAGTGTTCGATCATAAGATACAAAACAAATATGATAGATATCCTTCATCAGTGATACTGGAGTTCTCATTAGGTCCTCATTAAACTCCTGCACCTTAGAATAACCTTGAGAAGTGCATTAGACACGAATGAGTATATGCTTTCATTGCATAATCCTTACTAATGATAATGGAATTTATATGCATGCAGTAAGCAAAGACAGTAGAAATTGTAAAAATAATAGCAATTGGAATTTCTTACCTCAAGACCAAAATCAAAGATATATTTGTTGATTTGCTTTTCACAAAAGGTCTGCATAAATGCCACACACAGGATAAAAATTAGTTAAAAGAAAAAAAACCTTCAGCCTTAAATGTTTGGTAATAAAAATTAAGATGAAAATGAAAAACTGGGTCTTTCAGAACAAGAGTAAGTTTCTAAAAACAAAGCAGGAGTTTTGGATTCTGTGACATGTTACAGACAAGTTTCTCAACGTATTTAGTTAGCAATACAATTGATGAATTGCAAGGCCTCTAATCTCCTTCCTCTTTCTCTTTTTGTTTACTGTTGTTGCCCTTTGGTTTTTATTGTATTTAAAATTTCCCATGCTCAGAAATGCCTTGCTGTGGGAAAAGACATGAGATAGATCAAATTAAACCATGAGCCAGAGGTAATGAGAGCCTGACTATTTACTTCCTCTTGACTTTGAACACAAGTAGCTAAATTATTTTCATAAATGACTATCCAAACTATTTCTGAAGTTAATCTACAATTGAGATTTTCTAAAACTTCTGATGGACCCATTCATAAATATCATTGTCTTTCAGGAATTCCTTTTTCTTTGCTACCCAAATTACCCTAACATTCTTAAATTCCATTTCTTCTTGTATCCTCTTTGGAGATGAGGAAAATAAGGTCGCCATCTTGGAACAGTAGAATCTTAGATCAGAAGGAGGCTGAAAAGATCATCTACCTGCCAGACAGTAATGATTCTCCTTCACGCCACCAGCACTGAGAAACTTAGTAATATAAAAGGGAGCTGATTCCAATTGTTAAAGCGTTCCTTCTCATAATTAGCTGAAAGCTATTGTGTGGATAATACCTGCCCTGAAATACTAGACCTGGAAGTTGAATAGAATGAGTTTAATTCCCCTTCCATATGACAGACCTCAAACACATGAAGAATGGTTTCTTTGCTGATGCCTCTTTTTCCCGCTGAACACCCGCAGCATCTTCAAGCACTGCTTATATAAGATCAGGCTCATTACCCACTGACGCCTTGCGGGGGTATCAGAGAGATGCTCTCCCGCTACACTCAGGCACCTGGAATTAATCACGATTTGCCTGGTGAGGGCTTAGCAGTGCTGAGTGCAGGGAGCTTATTATCTCCTGTGAACCGGGGGCCATTCTTCTATTAATGCAGCCTAGGGTTGCATTAGATCTTTCGAAAGCCTCCTCACCTTGGATAACCCTCCAAGTCCATGGCTGTATTACCAGAATGGAATTAAGAGGAACTTTGAATAGATCATCTAATCTACTTCCTTGATCCTTTGATCAAATAGCAGTGCTTTTCTAGCAGGCTATCTGGAAACCTAGAGAAGTGGGTCATTAAAAACATTGTTGTTTTTGAGCCGCTGAAAAAAAAAAGGGGAGTGAAAAGATTGTCCAAACATCTCTTCATTCATTCCTGTCCTCACAAATTCAGAATTTAATATTGAGCCGCTACCGTGTGTCTGGCTGGGAAAGAGATGAAAACTAGACCCCTGCATCTTAATTCCAGGCTTCTCAGACCAGCCAATCACCGGTAATGAACTGTGCTGATAGTGTGATGACGATCTGTAGCAGGGATGTGGGATCACAGAAAAGCCTAAAAGTCAGATGACGGTCTGAGAGGCATCACCGAGAATCCCACTGTGAGTTCAATATTAGAGGAAAAGCGAGGGTTTTCGTAGCTCTCTCCCATCAGTGCTCCAGATCACTGCCTTGGCGTTGAAAAGTAAATAAATGAAAATGTAAAACAACACAAATTTAAAAGGTAGATGACTTAATGAATTGATGGACTGATTGATCAATGAATTAATTAGAAATAAAGAGTATTTCAAGCAAGTACCAGTCAGGAAGATTGAGAGTTTAACCTGTTCATAGAAAGGTAAGTCGTTTGGTGAAGCTACAGCTTGTGCTGGAGAAATAGGACTAGAAAAGCAGGCAGTGGAGAGAGAGAGAGATGGGAGGGGCGTGACCAGACCTGGGAGAACCAACACCTAGGACCCCCCTGACATCAGAGGTAAGGGTAGAGATCACCACTGTTTCATTTTTTGCTTGGGGACAACTGTAAAGAAGCAGGTGGAAACTACCAACCTTCAGACCACGGGTGGGGCAGGTTCTGAGAGTGAGGAGGCTTACTCTCTTACTTTGGATTAAATTGAAGATGGGGTTGTCACAAAAGGTGTCCGTGAGGCCCTGGCCACCCACACCCAGTTTCCAGATGGGGAGAGGGTTCTAAACAGATATCTGGGTCATCAGACTGACAGCTGAAGCCCTTGGTGTGGGTGAGATGGTCCAGGAAGAGTGCAGGGAGGAGAGAAAAATGCCCAAGTCTGCGAAGCTCCCTCGATGCCTCCTCTTTTCCCTTCACCCTCCACGTGCAATCTGCCAGCATATCTCTCCAGCTCCACTTCCGCTGTCTTCTTGAACTTCACCATTTCTTCCCACCCACAGCCCAACCACCAACCTATCCTGCCCAGACTCTCCTAACTACCCGACAAGCTCTCTGCTGTGCTTTTACTTTCCTGCAATCCAGAGTAATCTTTCTTAACCATTTTCAAATTATGTCAGTCTCCTGACTAAAACTCTCCAATGGCTTCTCATGTCACATAGAAGAAAATCCAAACTCCACATCAGGGTCTTATATCTGGGCATGGCCTCCTCCCCTACGTCAGCTTGTCCAGAACTCTCTCTACCCACCAGGCTTAGCCACAGGAAATCACAACGCCTTTGCTGACCTCAGGGCCTTTGCACTTACAGCCGGTCTGCCTGGAACACCCTTCCCTTCAGGCTTCTGTGCATTTAGGTCTCTGCTGAAAGGTCACGCTAATAACAGCCATCCCTAACCTAACTCCTCTGCCCAGCAGTAAGGTGGGTCTCTGTCCCACTATCCTGTTTCCTTCATCTCTGTTTTCACCACCTGAAATTAATCTTTTTTTAATTTCTTTTTTACATTTTTATCTGTCTCCACCAGTATAAAACCATGGATCACACATAAGTTACTTTACAGTTCAATTTACTATACAGAAATCATTTGGGTTTTATACTTTCAGTTAAATTCAGAACTGAGATGACAACCCTGTTTTAGAAAAAGCTTGTTACATTAATTCAGTATGTTTTTAACATGCCAAATTGAAATACATAAGTTCCAACTTCAAATTTATGGCAAACAGTCTTCAAATACAATGGATGTGCCATGAAGTTCCAAGTTGTACAGTCAAGCCAAGAACTCAAAGCTACACCATCTTATAAAAGATTTGGCATTTCTGGACCAAAAAGTACAACATGTACAGAAGGTTGGGAACAATTTCCCCTCCTCAGTGGCAGGGAGGGAGAGGGAACTGGTTCATGGTGCTTTCAGTAGCTGAACCCAGTCCTACGTTTGGTGTATTTCTCTTCTCACCTAGACACAGACCACTACGCTCTCCCGGGGGCTCATGGGTGGCCCCAGCCCAACACCTCCTGTGGCCATCTCAGCCCCAGAATCTCATCCAGCCCCTTGGCTTCTCCCCTTCTTCTCAAGCCGCCCCATCCACCAACTTCCTTGGCCGACAGACACCACAGTCCAGTTCCACATGCCCCCAGGGCACCATATGTTAACCTTTGCATTTCTTTGTCTTTCACTTTAGCCAATGGCCCTTGGTTGGTACTTACTGGTGCTTCTCAGCCAGAGTGCATTGCTTTATCTAGTTTTAACACAAAGGGGTGAGCCCATGAAGTCTGCTCGGTAGGCGACCTGCACAGCCTGCCCAGAGGGTCAGGATGCCTTTTTCTTTTTCCTCCTCAGTTCATCCGCAGTGCTCCCAGCACCTCCATTTAGGATTGCCCCTCTAGCCCATTGGCAGCTCAACATTTGAGGACATCTCCTAGGAATGCAGCAAAATGTTCAGCTAAAATAAGAATGATACAAGAAAATAACTGAAAGTATGGTCATAAATACTAACTTAAAAGTCTTAATTTGATAGAGCAGGAAAGAGTTTCTTACAAGTTTGTTTCTATACAATAATTTGTTAAAAATCTCTTTAGCAGTAATTGAATGACGATGACTACCAAAGTCATTATTAGGATTCTGCATAATTTTAAAGCAGATCTTTCTTTATAGCTACTTTGAATGGAATAATAGTAAATGGAAGATGATGGAAATGGTTATAGATACTTAAATAGAGTATTTTTCACAACACAAAAAGTTGATGTAACCATGACTCTGTACAGGGGTGATATAAAATATCAATTCAGGAAAAGGATGATAAAAACTTTTTTTAAAGCATTTTGTCAGATACCTCCCAGAACTGCTAAATTGCCTTTCTATCCTCAATAACACAAGTCAAAGACCTCAAAGCTGGTATAAAAAATGTGAAACAATCCATCTCAGAAGCAGCACCTGATAGGAGAAAACAGGATTTCCAAATCAATTTGTCATGATCCAATATGGATTAAGCCGTTTATTTGTTTTGACATTTCTCATTTGCTAAGTGCCAGCATGCCGAAGTAATCTCCCTGTGATACATACACGGACCAAAACATTTATGATTATTTATTTAGGGGATTTATAGCCCCTTTTCCTCCAGAGAAGTCATTTGAAAGCAGAAACATTTTGAAATTGGGACTGCAGGTGGTTTCACCTGATAATAGTTTAATCTCATCATTTCACTCCTTCAGTGGGAAATGGGGCTCTCCCACCTCAGACAAGGTGGGAAAGAGCTTCCAGATTTATGCAGCAAACACAACTGCCCAGAGGTAGACTTGTATCTACCCTGATGGAAAGTGATAGACAGTCATTTATAATCTAGAACCTTCCTAGTCCAATATTTAATCCTTTCCCATTCGTCTTTATGTTGAGTCAGGAACCAGTAAACTTGGAGACTCAGTAGGGACTCTTGAGTAAAGACTGTTAGAGCTGCAAGAGATAAAACCAGGAAATGAGGTGATTTTATTTGGGGTGAGACCAATTTGAGTTTGAATCCTAGCAGTGCTTCGTTTTTTAACTATTTGACATTAAGCAAATTACATAACCTTTCTGAGTTTCAAGTTCCTTACCTATGTGATAGAAAACTTTTCTTATTGGACTGCAGGGAAACTTAAAATCAGATAATATAAGTAAAATTAACTGGCCCAGTGCTTGGCCCACGGAACCTCAAAAAATTGCATCCAATGTCTCTGGGCCCAATGTCTCTTTTAACTACTTGATCATTCTAGATGTTTATACACTTTCTCAACACCCAGGAAAAAAGAAGAACTGAGCAATTTATTTTATGAATCCACCATAAGCTTCAAACCGAAGTTTGATCATGAACAAAACAGAAATTAGAGATAAGTCTCATGTATTTCTGTAGGTCTATAAAAAAGTCCTAACTGAAATACTAGCAAATTTATAATCCATTAAATTCAAGAACACATACTTGGATGTTTTAATATTAAGGAATTTAGCATTGAAATATATTATTAACTCAAACAAGAAAAATCTTGTAGTTGCCTCAGGTTTGGGTTAAAAATATATTTAATCAAGTCCAATCATTATTCTTGATTTGATAAGATTTTTAAAAATCTAAGAATAAAAACATGAGACAGAGTAATAATCTCATACCAAAAGCCATTGCCATCAATGAGTCACCCTCGTTAAAGGAAGGTTATCATCATCATTCTGTCTTAGCATTGTTCCAGATGCTACAATGAAACTCAAAACAGATGACGATAATTAGAAAGAGACAACAGTATCTTTATTAATGACTGATGTGACTGTCTATCTAGAAAATCTACCTAAAAAAGCTGAAAAGCCTCTTCTAATTCATATGAGAATTCAGAAAAGTAGATACACACAAGAACACACACAACAATCAATAGTTTTTTCAATACATCAATAATCATCTTTCAATAAAATCTGTAGTTTCTATAGAAGCATTGAAAACTATTGACATTTTTTATAGGTACTTTATTGAGAAAATACCTTTTTTTTTACCATATATCTAAACATTGTAAAAGAAAATCTGGATAAATCACCAGAAGTATCCATATTTCTAGACAGAAGACATGGATTCCTTGCAGCCCAATGTGTAGGTTAAACATAATTTCATTTAAAATCTCAAGTTTGGAACTTAACAAAATTATTTTTAGGAATATAAAATTTTGCAAGATTACAAATTGATGACTGCTAAAAATTACCTTATAAACAGAAACAATGAAAGAAGACATTATTGCTTAGACCATAAAATACACTATCAGCTAAGAGGGGGTTTCCAATGTTAGCAAAGTACATGCAACATATATGACAAATTACAAATTTAATAACAAAAATACTAAGATTCCAATAGGCAATTGGAGAATGAACATAACCAGAAATTCATGAAAGAGATGATTCAAATGGCCAAACATTTGAAAAGAAAATACATCATGATAGGTGGTTCAAGAGTGTGTTCAACTATGAAATGCTACTTGTACTTATTAAATTTGCAAATATGATACCAGTAATATTGGTAAAGCTGTGATAAAATACTTTGTTGCCAGTGGAAGTGTAATAACTACCTGGATGGTGATTTTGAAGCATGGACATGAGTAGGGGAGGAAGGGAGGGAGAAAAAGAGATAAGAAAAAATATAGAAAGTATTTGTAGCATCTCAGGGTGGTGAGCTCCTGTTGTTATTTTCTTTGTATTTCTGTGCTTCTCAAATTTTCTATAATGAGCATTTATTAATATAAATGATGATGTGGTTAACATAAATATTACTTTTAATTAATCTAAAATTAGTATGTGGAATTGAAATAGACAGTCTCTAAGTGACTTCCAGTTTGAATTATCCCATTGCTGTAATCATGTCAGCTTGCAGTTTTCTGCAGTTATCACTTCTGTACAAGGGACCCATATGCATCTCAACCATTTTTAAGACTACTGATGACCTACTATGAATTTTAAATCTCTGTATCCTCAGTCAAGCTTAATGATACATTTTTACTTTTCTTGTTTCAGTAAAGTCAACTAGGAAGAAAGGTTCCTTGCTTACTCTAAAATTACATTAAGATGTAAAGAATGGAAATAATTGATTGCCTAGAATCTGTAATTTCTACAAATTATTTAGACTCTTCAACTAGGTAAGCAAGACTTACAAGTTACCTTTAACAAACAAGTTTAAAATATCTGGGAAGAAAGCTTTTGTATAGAGCCTGACTCTATGGGCAAAGTATAAGTGGAGAAAAACTCGTATCTTTTGAGTTAAAAAAAAAAAAAAAGAAGAGGGGAAGTAACGTCCATGACTTTGCTGGGATTTGAGAAAGATTCCTATGGTTTAGGTTTAAAAGGGAGAGGAGAGCGCTAAGATGGTGTCCATTCAGTTGTTCAGGTGGAGAAAATTAACCAGAGAGTTATTCACCAGTTCACATCTATTATTGTAGAACCTGATCACTGATTTTGTCTCTTTCAAAAAACAAATCAGTTTGTTGTCATCATATGTAGTGTTCAATTATACAGCAGAATAAAATTTTAAAAGGAAAACTGTGCAGAGAATCTGCTTAATGGCACTCAAGCTAAATTGTGGCCCCCAAACAGGCTTTTGAATATGACTTAAACAACTGACTCTACTTCATTCCTGTGCTTGGATAGACATAAGCAAGAACATCATTCTGCTCGCTTCAGTAAAATAAAAGCAAAGGGGTAATTGATGGGTTTGCATTTCATCAAGTCCATTACCCATATCATTTCCTTATCTGGGAATTTAAAACTGAGATTCCTTCATTTTCACGAGTTCACTCTTCTTTGGGAATCCAAAGGGAATACCTTCAAATTTTGCTTACCTAGTCCCAGTAAAGGCAAGATTGCTTTGGGGAAAATGTTTCTTAGAATAGAAACTCCATTATTTCTACCTATTGTCAAGATCATCTTTTACTACAGGGACAAATTCCCAATCTAATTAATCATTACTCTGCCTTTCCTAAAAATTAGAAGGATTTTGCAGTTTCTTATGTATTTGTAAAACCTGAACATATATCCAGTTGATTCAGTGAAGTAACTTCTGCTGTCTTCTATTTTCTGTAATAAACTGTTTACCTCAGCCACAGGTTTGAGTCAATCAAAATATTGTGAATCATTCACTGTCAAAAATAATTGGATTAGTCACTTTAAATTTTAAAATTCAGTTGAAAGTAAAATCCTTCCCTTATTTTTTCTTCCATCATGTGCAGTCTTCCAGTTTACCTTATCTGATGTAAATTAAGAAATCTATGATGCATTTTAATTCATAATATTTTGTTCAATTCATAATGCCAACAGATGCTTTGAAACCATTATCATGTCTTAAACTTTCTTTCTCCAAACTGAGTATGAAATCTTTATGATTTCTTACATAACCCACTCTTCTTACTCCTTAACACATTTTTTGATCCTCTTGAACACTGTTGATTTCAATCTTTTTATAAATTCTGAAACAAACATTTTCTATAATACATTAATTCATCTAGTATTTCTATACAAATTGAGTGTATCATGTGTCCATCCATGGGAGATTAGTAGGGGAAAAGCTTGAATAACTATCAGAATGGTACTGGAGACTACTTTTTGTTCCTCTTTCTACTGCTGGTCTGTCCACCTCCACATCACAGACATTTGATTCCTGTCCAATGGTAGTGAGCGAATGATTTGACAATGCACTGGGATTTGACTATTTTCTTGCCACAGTTGTTTGGATAATTTCAATGTCTTTTGACTGAGTTTGATATCAGTCCCTATGTATGCACTTTTGTTTTCAATACACAATTTTTCTAATTTATCAAAGCCACTATGCAATCATGAATGTCGTGCACTAAAATCTCACTGGTTTACTTCCATTTAGGGACTCACGATGTGAATCTAGTTTGAAAAGTCATTTCTGTTCATCTTCAATCCGAGCCCTTCAATTGATAATTTTATTCTCGAGACACAGTGCGCTCAGAGCCTACCTGACAGGTGTGGGCTCTGAGGAGGTGGTGTCTGAGATCTTTGGGGAAGAAATTCCACGTACTTGAGGCAGCAGGTCTCATCACCGTTTCTGCCTCTTGGTTTTGCCAACTTTGATTCTAACTCATCAAAATGGAAGGAGGAAAAACTAAGACAACTAGAGAAGTCAAAATACAATTAAAACAGACTGGAGAAGGAATGAAGGATAGGGACTCTGCAAAGTATCAGTGGTATCAAACGGGCTTTCTTAGGGTCCATTTTCAGACTCCGTTTGTGAACTTGGACCCCCTGTTCAGCGTGCTCCTCCCCTAGTCAACACTGACATCCACTATAATTCAGAATGGGCGATGAATTCGGTTTAGGTGTAATGAAACAGAAAATAGAGAAAAACAGTGACTGAAGCAGGAAATAACTAATTTCTTCCTCATGCAAAGTCTGAGGTCTCAACCATCACTCAGATGTATGCTGGTCTCACCATGTGGCACCGACATTGTTGATCCGAATGGCAGCCTTAGCTGTAGCTTCGCATCCAGAAGGAAGGAGCCACTAGGAAAGCAGAAAGGGCCAGAATACGTGCTCTGTCCCTTTAAGGATGCTTCCCGGAAGGCACCTGTGCGATTTTTGCCCCCTCTTCTGCTCACATCACTTTGGTTAGAACTGTGGCCGTACCAGCTGTGAAAGAGATTAGGGACTTGCATTTTTGTGCTTCCAAGCTAGCATTTGGAAGTTCTACGATGAAAGAAGAGAGAACAGATTTTGAGGGAAAACCATCATTATCTGCCAGAGAATGAATTATTTTTGTTAAATAAGAATTTGAATAATTGGATAACATAAAATCTGACCACTTCTGATGCTCAGTCCAGTTTTCCCTCATAGGGTGCAATGGACAGTTTTGCCCTAAAGAACAGTTATCAAAGAACCGTGATGGTAGAGGAGATACCGTTGAGTGCAATATCTAAATTTACTGCAGATATCATAAATATGTATGTCTTCGGATAAATCAGACTAAATGACCTACACATAACATTTCACATCGAAAAATGAAATGTCTGTTAAAGTTCATGAAAACTGATGACTTAAATTTAATTCATGTTTTGAGAAACATAAAAATATTCCTCTCTTCCCTGACTGCACTTACCATCACGCTGGGAGTTTATCTTCTTGCTGTTGGAGCGATTTGCTTCCTTATCTCCTGATAATGCCAATGCCCGGCACACACCTGAGACCAATTAATCCCGAATCTGGAGGGTATAGAAAAGGGAAGTGGGACCAGATCTCTGGATGTTTGAAAAGTACCTTCTAAAGCACAGAGCTCCATCCATGGTAACTGCTAATGAAGCCTCAGAATATAAGCATTAAACAGGGCGGCACTGATGCGTTTAATTGCACTCAAGAGTAAAGTGCAATTAAGAAAATCTGTGATGATTGATCTCGCTGTATATTGGAAGACTTTTGCACTAAATAAAGTCACTAAGGTCAATTAAACACATTTCTGATGACTTTCCTTTGAAACCCGACACTTCTTTCTCTTCCAGGTTAATTGTATCAAGCAATCGCAATGATACAATGTGTAGTAACAAAATACCTCCTAAGTGCAGAAAGAGGGGAGACTTAGGTGCGCAACATGATAGGAAGTATAAGACTTAATTGAGATCCTTTAATGTCTTCACAAAAACTTTCGAATCTGTTAGTACCAGGGGGCTGGGCGTCTTTAGAGATACCCACTGCTCTTTTAGCTAGGCGGGCTTTTTGGGAGTTCCAGCCTTCCTCAGTGAAGGGGACAGGCGTAGAAAGATAAAACCTTTGTCCTAAAAAATTATTGTAAGGGCAAAGTCCTGTGGCAGTGTATTGCAAGCCCTCAAGGCCTGACAGGCTCACTCGGGATTCAGGCAGACCAGAAAACCCCGTGTGCCTGATACATCAAGGCAGACAAAGCCGCATCCAGCCAGCAGTTACCGAGGATCTAACCAGTGCGCTTGCGCAGTGCAAATCACGCGTGTGTAACGCTCGTGGGTACTGCGCATGCGGGATAACACAGCTGAGTCGCGGGGCACCGGATGTCCGGCGAGGGAGCCTGAGTGACTCCATCTTCCCTACAACCAGCATGAAAACACTTGGATTTTAAGCCTAGATCTGCCCTGATCACCAACATGACTTCCAATAACCCACTCTCCCTGAAGCAAGGCACCCTCACCTGTGACACACAGGCGTTTGACCAGGAGTGTTCAGATCCTCTTCCAGCTCCAGAATCCTACATTTCTACTCAGCAGTGATCCTAATTGGAAAGAAAAACTACTAATTCAGATTTCCTGTCCAAATAATTGCATCAGTCCTTCCCTGACCACAGGTGACACGGGAAGGGCAGCAGTGACTACAGGGAAAGCCCTCCACCGGAGTCCCTCCCACGTTCCCCTGACAATATAAGAACATTAAGTTCAGGGAACGAACGGGGTTAGAGTGCACACAAGTGCTTATGCACGTAATACAGAAAACACCTGGCGGGCGTTCTTCCCTTTGGGATCTCTAGGGAGGACCACTGCTTAAAGCTTTTGAGACTTTCTGAGAGGTATTTATCAGCCACAGGATGTATAACTTTCCAATGGTCCACAGAACAAAACCGGTTTCAGAATGGGCGGGGGACATGCTGAGGTTCTGAGGGGATAAATTTCATAAAAACCCATTTACTGGGGAGGAATATGGAAATAAGGACAGAAAAACTGGAGACTCATAGATATGAAACAAATCTGGAATGTATCTCAGTTTCCAGAATGAAGAACAATGGATCCAGTTGGGGCGATGCAACTCACAGCCTTGATGATGGAGTCAAGATACTTGAAGTTTTTGTACAGAGTTCCACACCACCTGTTAAGAACTCTGAGTGAGAAATGGCATAAGGTTAATTGGGAAAAACCTGAGAGTTAAGGGAAGCATGTATCAGAAACTAGAACACCAAACTATTCAAAGGCAGGGCCAGATGAAAGAAGGATCGATCACGAGACCCAGAAGAGAATTTAGACAGATCTCTTTAGTGGATTGTACACCAAATATTCACCCAACTGCTTACTGAAGGATCCCAGGTTTGTTTAGGGCGGTGATACATTCTTGTAGAAATACTCAGTCTCATAGCCTCCCTTGCATGAACAGGGGGTGCATGGGTGGGGAACAGGGTCAAGAGATCTGGCCAAAGTGATACAGGCAGAGCTCCCTGGAGACACTTTCCTCTTCCAAATCAGAACAGACAGAAGCCTCTGAAGGAGGCAGCAGCTGGCCCTTCCTCTTCATCCAGTGTGAAGAGTGACTGTGCGGCTGGAGCTGGAGCCTCCATCCTGCAACTGTGGGACCAAAAGAAGACCAAAGCCGTAAGGTAAGAGGGGAGGACAGGTGATGGAGGGAGGGGTCATCACGGATCCACAGACCATCCTGAACTTCATGCTATAAGAAGAAATAAAACACTATTTGATTAAGCTGAATTGAAGAACCAAATAGTGATTCAATAATGGCCAGATTATTGAATTTCGTTGAATAAGCCAAACAGCTCATTAATTACAACTTAATAATACTTCATGACTTCGCAACAGTGAAGCAGTGGGAAGCATGAAAAACTTGTACAACAGAGCATAGCCTGCTATTCCAACATCTGCTCATAGGAACCAACCAGACTCCTCTTGTCGATAATGTAATCTCCCTTGAGATTAAAATTAAAAAGTTAAATAGTCTTCCAGGAGCCAGATGAACTCAGAGCTTTAAGACACATGTGAAGGAATGTGCAGCATAGCCTTACTGAGCGGGGGGTGTTTCTGCCATTTCTATAAACAATGGAGGAAAGATACTAAAATTAAAATCATGGCAGAGCCCTGACATTTGAGATGATATTAAGACTACAGACTGGCGCTTATAAATGACGAGAGACTCGCAGGAGACAGCACATCTGCCCCGTGTAGCTGATTAGTTTGAAAGGGAGCATTAAGACTCAGCAGTTACAGATAATGCCTGAAGAATTTCAGATTAGCTGAAGAGAGATAAATAGGAAAATACTATTTTTCCGGTTCATGAAGAGGCATTGAGGCCTGAACACCTGGCTGCCGGAATAAATAAACTCCTTCAGGGCTGCATTGTTCGTATTGCTTGCAACAGGAGCATCTGACTTGGGACTGGCCAGAGCAGGTCACCGCGGGGCTGAGCTTGGTGACTGCACCAGTGCTCGGCAGCCTTCTCAGGCTCCTAAGTGGACGTCGGTGGAAATGCAAAAAGGAAAAGGCCCCCTGAGCCTAAGAATTATATTTTCTTAGGAAAACCCAAGCTCTCAGAGGAGCTTCCATGTAGAAGAGCTGGAAGCCATGGATTCAAACACACATCCACCAAGGAGTGTGCCTACGCAATCCTTCCTTCCTCCCAGGGAGATGGCTCTTTGGTCCTGTGTAGACTCGTGGTGTCATGAACCCTGGTCAAGGGCCATCCCCAGGTTGGACCCCAGAGTTGACTGCCACCTCTCCATCACGGGCTCAGGACGGGCCAGCAGAGCCAATGTTGTATCTGAGAGCCGGGACCAAGCAGCAAGTCCGCCATGACAGTGTCTGCAGGACGCCATCACCTCCTTATGTGCCCAGGGGACCAGTGAAGTCATGTTACACGTGCATTGCTGACATCACACGGTGGCAAATCGGGGTTTGAAAGGTGGTTTTTTGGTTTTTTGTTTGTTTGATATTCTTCCCCAGCCCGCTAAGAACTTGATTGAGAGTCTCTGATCAGAAATTATGTCAGGACACCTCTGCTTTAACAAAGGTGACAAGCTATGTATGGAAAGAAACGTGAATTTTAATCGTGATTGTACAAAGTAGATGAAGAAAATCCTAGTGACATACTCTTCTTTGGGAAAAGGAGCGTCATGTTGTAAAAGTGAGACAGACCTCAAGTGGAAATCCAGCTTTCCTCAAAACAAGCCACGTGGCTTTAACCCAGGCACCAGCATCGCAGAAGCTCGGGCTCTGTGTTGAAAGGGCGTTGGGACAGCATCCCTGCAGGGGGTCTGGGAGGTTTAAACGCGATGACTGCTGCAAAGAGCTTGGTCCTTTGGGAGTTATGAGGAGTAGTCATTGTGGCCCAGTTACCATGGCAATCCTAAAATCTGGCTAATACTTCCTTCAAGAGGAAAATATAGGTTCAAGATTAAATCTTTGGCATAAAAAGTAGTTTCGATCATTGAAAGACGAGTTTTGACCCTAGATCTGAGTACAAAACACACTGGCCCAGGAAGATCCTGGCTTGCTCCCGGGGACAGGCTGATGGTTGAAAGTCACCAGTCAGCAGACCAGGAGGCTGTGCTGCCCTTGGATCTAGGGGGTAATGCCCACCCAGGAAGCACTAAAGAGCCTGTGACCCCATTGGTCAACATAAGTTTGTTTTCTGTGTCTGTGAGTCTGTTTCTGTTTTGTAAGTAGGTTCATTTGTGTCACTTTTAAGTTCTCACATATAACTGATACTGTATGATATTTTCTTTCTCTGTCTGACTTACTTAGTATGATCATCTCTAGGTCCATCCGTGTTGCTCCAAATGGCATCATTTCATTCTTTTTATGGCTGAGTAGCATTTTATTGTACAAAACAGATACACAACTAGGTCCTGCTGATGCAGGAAAAAATGAAGCATGAGAGAATGGTCATGTCCCAGGTCTCAGATGAGTCCCTGGGAAGTATCCCACCAAGTGAGGGTCCTTGGCCTCACATGGGAAGGTATTCCAGAGTAAGCCATAGTTGAGTGAAGGCAGATTTACTCAGAGAGAAGAACGCTCCATAGACAGACTGCAGGCCGTCTCGAAAGGCAAGAGAACAGCCAAGAGGCCTAGGAGATGCACATTCCATAGGCAGAATGTGGGCCATCTTACTCAGAAGGGAGAGTGGCAGCCTCAGAGCATGTGATGAGCTAGGAAAAGTGAGGGCAACTGTGAGATGTGGGCGTGGTTAGTTTTTATGGGCGCTGCGACTTCGTAGGCTAACAAGTGGGACGATTAGTCCAGCTGCCTTTGGGAAGGGGCTGGGGTTGCCAGGAACTGGGCCATCACCTACTTTTTAATTAAAATGTTAATCATCTTAATATGCAGTGAGTTTATGATGGACATTTTTCATGAATTAATAAATAAATATGCTTCAATTTTCTCGGTTTTAATTCCTGATGCAGTAAATAACAATCGATACAACCTACCTAAACAAAAGGTCTTTGGGATCTTCAAGAAATTTTAAGAGTGGAGAAGGGATGCAAGATGAAACAATTTGAGAGCTATTGCCTAAAGCCAAAAAAAAAATTATAAGTAGTCAAAAAAGCAATATTTAGTAAGATGAACTTTTTGTGCCTTCTGGGAATTATTCAAGATACCCGCAGGGCTGGGCAAAATAACGGCCCTGGAAGACGTCCAAGTCTAACTTCCCCAGAGCCTGGGAACACGTTACCTTCTGCGGCAAAGTGAAGCAAGGTACTAATCAGCTGGCTTTGACAGAGGACATGATGCAGGTGAAAGAGGGAGGGGGCAGGTCAGTGCTGGGATGATGTGGTGTGAGGAAGACTCTTCCAGCCATTGCTGGCTTCCAAGGGGCCACAAGCCAAGGAACACCACAGCCGCTAGAAGCTTAAACGCCAGACAGAACAGACCCTTCCTTGGAGCCCCTAGGAGAAAGTCAGCCCTACCCACACCTTGATTTTAACCCAGTGTTACCCATATCAAAATGCCAACCTCTGGAAGGTGATAAATGAGTGTTTCTTCAGCCATTTCCAATGTCAAATTTCACCCAAGCCCTGTAATCTTGGAAAAGAACCAACATCAAGAAATCGCTCTGCCATTTTGAGCTTGGAGAAATGGCTCACCGCAGAGAAGCCCACTGGCCCTCTGGCTTAGATACGACTCAGAGATGCCCCCTGTTTACCTAACAGGAGGCCAGGCACCAACCCTCCCAACCCCCACTCTTCACCTCATACATGATGAGCGTGCACTGTTTTGTCCATTCTGTCAACCTGAACAAAATGCTTGTCAAACAAACATCAATCAAGTTTCTCCCCTCGCCCCTTTCCTGGGCCCCTGAACCCACCCTCTACCAGAGCCAGCACACAGCTCTCCGTAATGTTCCCACCTGAATATAGGGTGACCTCAGGGAGGAACATCCTTTGGTCCACTGTCCCATCATGTCACCCTTCTCGCTCAGCCCACTTCCCACATCGGGCTCATTCTAGCCTTATTCACTCTACACAGGAGAAGGCTTTTTCTGCCTGACCTTGGAGACATGGGTGCCTCCATGGCCAGAGTTATCCCTATCACAACAATCTCCTGCAATAACCTTTTCAAAGAAAGTGTCTCCTTACCAAAGTTCAGATTTGTTTTTATTTGATCCCACTAAGTGTGTGTTCATTCGTTACAGCAACAGTAGGACACTAGCACATCTGCCTAGCCTGGCTCACAGCAGGTTACTACCTCTTGGGAGGATGGACAAAGCAGGAGATGGGAACATTGTTTCCCCTCATCTGTCATCCCTATCACATTGCTAGTATGGCAGTGTTCCTAGCCAAGATGGTAACTGTTTGAGATTGAAGGAGATTACCAAGATGAGGATGTTTGATGAATCAAATCAATGATTCCTCCATCCAGACTTGCAGGTGGCATGGCAGGAAGTCTGAAAGAACCATCTTAAAATCCTCAGTGGTCCAGAACCCAGAGCTTCACTATGGTGGGAGGGCCCCCCTCAATAGACCGAACAGGAATGCGCTTGACCTCTTAGAATCCTCCATTCTAGTACAAGTCTGCACATGGGAACTCTTCATTTAAAAATTAAAATGTAAAACTTGCAGAATGAGTATGAATCATACCATTCCCTGGGGTGAAAATGGGAAAAGATTCTTCTCTCAATCATAGTCCTGTGAAACCCTTGAGGAGTAGGCCCCTTCTCCACCAAGACCTTGTGACATGTAGCTTTGGCAAGGATGTTCTCTCAGCAGAAAATGGCTTTGTTTTCCTGTTTGCAGTATTTTAAGCATTAGGAGGTGCGATGTAAGCAATGCTGATAGCTGACATTTTCAAGTTGCAAAACGAGACCCTTTAGTTCCCAAGAAAGAAATCTTTATCTCCTAAAAATCATCCTGATGAACCAGATGTTTGAGTGATGTTAATGCTATTTTAATGTCTTAAGTTTTCTCTTTTTTTTTTTACTTAAAGATCTAAAAACAAAGATGCAAAGGGCTCACTGACTTTCCTGAGCAGCCGGCCGAGCCTGTGAATGAGTCTCACACACACACACACACACACACACACGCTTTCCTTGCACCGGATTTCTCCAATACAGCCGGCTTTTCAACCCTCCGTATCTGAATCCACAGGCTGCAAACTTCATCTACCCAGAGCACTCACGACCATCTGAGGAATCATCGCTGTGCCAAAGACAACCCCCTCACGTCCAGCCTGGCCGTCCCCATCTTTTCCAGACAGTAGGCAGAACTGGAGACTTCTGGTTTACCATCCTATAAAACACAGAGGAGGCAACTTAGGAGATCTCATAAAATAAAAAGGGTTGAGACGGGAGCTCTACCCACAGCTGCAGTCCTGGCTGCATTTTATGACTATTCCGTTGCTCTCTTGGAGCCCAGCAACCTAGTTTGTGTTTCCCCTGCAGCTTGAAATCTGCAGGAGGCCTTTCCCAGCTGAGTGGCCCACGGCAGGAGCCATGGCCCTTCTCCAAGAAGCACGCAGGACAGCATATGTGCTATTTCCAACCAGCCACCTGACAAAACTGTGAACTGTCCCCACGTGAGGCCTGGAGGTTGTGGAGGAGTTAGAAAAAGCCAAAGAGAAATAAAAAAGCAGGTTGAGCCTAAAATGAAATCAACATATGGGGAGACAATCTCCATCCCCACACCCACCTTTGATTCCTGGATCCGCAAAGGGCTCCTAACCGAGGTCCCTGAGTGGGTTTTGGGAGAGGGATGGTTTCCTGTTATTAGATGCAAAATTATGGGAGGTAGGGGGTGAGTGGAGGTGGAAATAGCTTTTATTAGATTCTCAATAAAAGGCAAAACCCCCTCTTAGTAAGATTTAAAATTCAATTGAGTCAGAAATACCCTCTTTAAACTCTCCAGCGCAGATCAAACTATTAAAAGTAATCGCTCTCATATCTGTGTTTTCACTTCAGGGGGAACCGAAAGGAAGTTTCTGTTCCTTTTTTATTTTGTGTGTGTGTCCAGCAAAGAAAATTAAAATGGAGGAAAGGGAGAAGCAAAGAAGGAAAGAAGAAGGAAACAAAAATTGGAGCATAAAGCAAATTAGCTAGCTAGAAAAATGTTTTTAAAAAGTAAAGGACAAAGAGATCAAATGAGATCAAATGAGGATCAAATAAGAAATTGCTACTGTCCAAGGATTTGAGAGCTAGAAGGATCATTTATCCCAATACTCCCTTTTAATAAGTGAAAATAATTAATGACTTATCAAAGACCGAACAACTGAACTCTGGCCTGATCACTCCCTCTTGCATCTTAAAACCAGCAGGAGGGTAACTGACCAGGATGAGTGGGTAATGATGAGTCACTACACTGAGGTATCTCCTGCTGGGTCATCAACGGGCTCCTTACAGACGATGCTTCCCTCCGGGTCTGCCTTTAAAGATGCTGTGGATTCACAAAAGCTTGTAGTGGCAACTGGACTGACGTGGAACAAATGCAAGTGAAGATCTAAATAATTTTCTTTGGTGATATTCCTTTGGTTTTATCACTTTTCTTTCTACCTCTCACTGTGCCCTGGGAAGTGAGAGAAATGGATTTGAGAAACATGTTTGCATTTGCTTAAGTTGATTCCATTGTTTCCTGCACCTCTACAGCGCATGTGTGCCATTATGGTTTAAAAAGATGTTCTTCAAAAGCATTCAGTTACCTGGGCAGAACAGGCTGGGGTATCAGGGCCACTCGAGGTCCCAGGATCCTCAGGTCCCTCACGCCACACACTCACAGTCTCCAGGTGATCTTCAGCAGCTTCCTTGCCGTGGTCCCGAGGACTGTTGACCAGTCAAGTGTCTACACACCCTGGGCTGCCCTCACTCTCCTTCTTCCTGCCTTTGGTCCTGATGCGCCCTCTCTCCAGAGTGCCTTCCTCCTTTGTCCGCCTGGCGAGCACCTGCCCATATTTCCCCTTTCTCCCTAACCCCAGCAGTGGCAGGATGGCCCCCTCTTCCCCACCACCCCACCAGACCCTAAGGTGCTTGAAGGTAAGAACCACATCTTCCTCATCTCAGAAGATCCAGCAGTTGGCAGAAGGTCTGCTTATTGCAGGAAGTCTCTGATGGTATAATGGTTGAACAAAAGTTTTAATGGACTTAGAATTTATTCATCTGTGAAGCATCTATTGATCACCTACTGTGTACCAGGTCTGTGCTATCAGGAAGGGATACAAAAATAAGTAAGTCACTGTTCTATTTACAAAGAGTTCTTAGTCTAATGAAAATGACTGCAAGGCTGCCACCTCTAGGGAGAAAAAATACCTAAGTTTATACCTTCTGATAATAGTTCTGAGGTATGTTCACGGATGAATATCCTACCCATTATATTCTGCCACTGTGCTCCGTGATTCTTAGAGGAACTCACTTAGCTCTATATCACGTCCACGCCTAATGGAGGTTTAATAATTTGATATCTTGAAAGTTAAATTCAAGTTAACAGAGGCCCAAAGATATTAGGGTTGCGTGGGGGGAGTACAAGGGAGAAAGAAAGAAAATTAAATATGAGAACAAGAAAAATAAAAAAGATGATCAAATTTTACAGGAGGAAATTTCATTCAATTTCTTCATCTCAAAGTAAAGGCTGAAGGAGAATTTCCCTTTAATCTTTAGAAAATCGCAGCCAGCCCAAGAGGCCAGGCACGTACTCAGCTCCCACCTTGAGACTTCATTTATAGTAGTCTCCTATTTTTAAAAATGGATTTCTGTGAAATGTTTTATAATGTGGATTGGTTTCTTTGGGGTCTGCCTCTGCACTGTAGCTGCATAAAAAAAAAAAAGACATTAATAACTTCTCTGCTAATGGGTTTTTCAGAATCTCCAAAGACTCACCTTGAACATTATCACTTCCTCCCACTTAGCCTGTGGCTAAATCTTGATTGCCCTTGTAAGGCATCTTCAGGACGCAGTGCCCACGTTAAAGATGGTCCTTCGGAGAAATAACTCCTCTCACCCTGCACAGCACATGCTCGCGGACCAGCAGCACTGAAGCACCATCATTCCAGGTGTCACTTAACATTTGTCCCCTGAAATGTTTGGCTCCAAGGGGGCCGACCCAACCTTACAAATGAAGAATTTCAATGATGGAGACAGACCTAAGAGGTGACTTTGAACTGGTTACTTCACATCTTGGCAGACACTCTAGCCAACTCTCCAGCCATCAGTTTCATGAGGTGGGAGGCAGAGTTCCCAGGAAGTTTTTGCTCAGTTTTGAAACCAATAGAAGAGGGGAAAAAAGACAGCATAAAACCACAACTTCCTAAGTATACCCTTGTGTGTATATACTTATATATGTACACACACACAAATATACTATACACACACACACACGCATACATCCATATGACATATATAAGTATGTACACGGCGTCTTTATATAGATAGTGTACAGCTACACGGATTAGAAAGATAGTAAGAGTAGCCTTGGAATGAGTCTCAAATTTTGCTCCAGAGGAGCTGTGACACCACAGGATGTAACCCATCCGAGGGCAGGAACTGTGCCGGCTCAGGTTGGTCACTGCACATAGTCTTAAAGAGTTACTCTTTTCTGGTTCCAGTAGAAACCGAGCCTGTCTGTTTCTAAATGTCTGTCACTGAACAAGCAACCAAGGCCAGCCCGCTCTGACTTGGCACGTAGAACCTGAATCCAGGTGTGACGAGCGAAGAATCTACAACTTTTCTTGCTAAAGCAGGAATTCTTTAGCTTTCAGGAGTTACAGACAGCTTTAAGACTCAAAATAAGAAAGGTGCATCGGGACACACACAGAAGTCTGCACGCGATTTTGGGGAGCGCTCAGGCCCTAGCTAACTGAAGAGGCTCTACTCTTGAAAATACTTCTAAAAGCACCTGGCCTCGTGTCCCCACATCCTTGTCTTCATCTCCAGGTTGGCAGTGCTTTGTGTCATTTGCGTCTGCACCGTCTTCAGTGCCGATCAGAGAAGACTTGTTAATGTCACCACTGAAATTAACAGGTAACCGTAGTGGAAGGTGTGTGTCACCATGCTGCCCTTAAAGAAGTGACAGTCTGATTACCAAAGCAGCACTGGTCTCAAACGGATGAAAAAGCATCGTGGCCCTGAGATCAGTTTCCAAACAAATGGCTGTCTCACGCAGCTCACCGCTCTGTCACGGGACTGTCAGAGGCTGCCTGTGCGTCATTCGCCTCTGAGGAAGCTTGGCCAACTGGCACTGGGAGGAGATGACATCTGTCACCAGCATCAGTCCCTGCAGGCTTCCAAGTGGGACAGCAAACGTTCAGACACAAAGCAGGATACAGGAGCTGTCCTGTGGTGGCAGCTGCAAATAAACAGCAGACAATGAAAAGTTGCTTCCAAAACTGGGATTTGTGGTTAAGGTGCAGTGTAGCATGATGGCCCAAAGCACAGGCCTTAGACTCCAGCAGACTCCCTTCTGCCATGAATTCGTCTGCTAGTTACTGAACTGCCCTGATCCATAGTTTCCTCTTTATAGAACGTGGGGAAAGGTGGGGTGGTCAGAATCACCATCTTCCAGGGTCAAGAGAGAGGACGGAGAAATAGAGGGCGAGCTCTCTGGTGTCTCTTCTTCTAAGGACACTGATCCTATCAGACCGGGACCTCACCCTTATGATCTCATTTAGCCTTAATTTCCTCCTAAAGGCCCTGTCTCCAACATGCAATCACGTTGCGGGTTAGGGTTCCAACGCAGGAATTTGGAAGGGGACACAATGCAGTCCACAGCAAGTCGTCACAGATTTTACGTACTCGGAGCAGTTTGGAATAATGAGATCAGAACTCTGATATTATCTCTGATTTACAAATTATAAACAGTCAACTAAGAAAAATTAAAATTATGAATTGAGAAGAAAAAAATCTCATACAAAATCTATTTCTCTTCTTCTTGGTTTAGAAGGAGACATATGAAGCATGGAAATTCTTCAACATTTGACTCACTGTGTGAGAATATTTGTACAAGTTGAGGTTTGAGTAACAGAGCCAAAGATACAACACAACGAACACTCCAGCAACTGCAGCAGCGAGGGGGAATGCTTTAAGATTCACATCACAGAGAGTACAGAAGGAGGCAAGGAACATTTACTGAGTTGAGGAAAACTTGCCTATTTCTCTACTAAATTTACATGATTTTCTAACTAACTAACTCTCAGAAAACTAAACTATGAGGAAAAAAAAAAGCCCTCTGCATCTCCATGCCTTTCCATCTGTGCTTATTCCTTCAACTTGAATGGTGTTCCTCCCTTCCCTGGTGAGCAAAATTGTCCTTCCAGATCGAGGGCACTTAACACTTGTCCCTGTAATTTCTCCCAAGTCCCCTCCACATTCTTTCTCTCTCACCCCAAGTCCCAATACACTTTCGCCCCCCTACACTATTACGTAACCTTTTAGCAAATTCTTCCCCTCTCTGTGCCTCAGCTTCCTCACCTCTACAATGGGTATAATATTGGTATGAATCTCACAGATGTGTGATTATTACTAAAATCATAGTCTTCCGTGCTTCTGTTTGCATTGCTGTTTTCAAGTTCTTTGACCTTTCTTCTGTCTAATCAGTTGGTGAGTCCAACTGATTGATTAAAAAATAGTTAATTTTTTATTCCAGATATTATATTTTTCAACTTTATAATTACACTGGGTTCTTCTTATAAATTTCATTTCCAAGCTCACTATATTTATCTTTGAGCATATTTATATTACCAGCTTTAAAATCCTTGTCTGTTCATTCCATTATTTCTGTCATTTCTAGGCCTATTTTTATTGATTTATTTCCTCTAATATGGGCCAGATTTTTTCCACTTCTTTTCATGTCCAATAATTTTTCACTGGATGGTGGATTTTGTGACTACTGTGTTATTGTATTTTGTTATCTCCCTTAAGGCATGTTGAGTTTGTTTGGGCAGATATTTAAGTTAGTTATCAGCATGACCCTTTAGATACTTGTTTTTAGACTTTATTACAAGTATAGGGTAGCCTTTTTCTGGGACTTTCCTTCTGAAGCATGAATTTGGGGGAGTCTCTGCTGGGACATGACCTCTGGACTTGCAACTGAATGCCCCAAGTATTCAGTTCAACATGGTCTCTCCACCTGCCTTGTCAGAAATTAGACGTCTCCCAGTGCCGTAAGCTCTAGGAATTACCCTTTTACAGCCCCAGGGTAGTTGTCGTCTGCCTAGCCTTGTGGAGTTGCACCCTGTGCACAGGGGGCCTGGTGGTCAGCCACAGATTAGGGGCATCCTGTGCAAACTTCTGCAGCTGTGCCTCTGAGTAGCTCTCTTCCTTCCAGCACTCTGCCCTGCGAGCTCCAGCCTCCTCCTCCGTCTTCTCAGCTCAGTGCAACCAGCATACTCTGCTTGTGTGTCCTCCAAGGTCCAAACGGTGCTTTCAGGCAGGAATCTGGGACAACCATAGGACTCACGTTGTTGGTTTCCTTTGTTCAGCTCTCAGAGAACTATGTGAAAACAGTATTTGTTACTTACTGACCAGCGTTTCAAGGGAGATTCGTCCCAAATCAGTTCTCCTACCATGGTTGGAAGGCCCTACCAACTTCTACACACATTTGTTATGCAGCTTCTCATTGAGCTGCAGTCATTTTTGAAACTGATCTTGTGCACCCCACTAGACCACACTGAGGTCGAGAACTTTTGCCTTTCATATTTCTAGAACCTGAACCTTCAAAAATGCCTGGTATGTAACGAGCCTCGGCATGAAATATTTGTTGAACTGATATATGTGATTTCTTCCTCATTCCAGCCTCCAGCCTCCAGTTTTCCAGGTGTGACTGGCAGGCTGACTTAATTTTCTTCTTCATCGACCTTGTTTCCTCATTATCGCCTCTGCTTCCTTCAGACAGAGAGCTGTGTAGTTTAAAGTCAATCTGATAAATCTACCCTGATTCCTATTTATTTTCTTTACTTGATTTTTGATTTTGGGATTTTGAACTAGACTTTATCCCAAGTCCAACTGATTTAGTCAGACAGCAGAAAGATGTGAACTTTTCCCCCGGCTGCTGTGTACAAATCAAATAATATATAAGAGAATGGAAGCGCTCCCTGGCACGTGGAGGGTGGCTGATAAATGGGCTATTATTTCTATAATCTCAACTAATCAGCCATCATGGAGACAGAAATGATTATAAGAATCTACCACATTTGCATCCCCAACTACAAGTTACCAGCAACAGTGAGTGGTTAATTTGCCTTTTATTTGCAAAATTCTTTATCTGGTTTTGACCTACATTTGCTACCATTGTTTCTGTCACTTTTCAGTTTCTTGTTTTATGCTTTTGCAGTTGTCTGTCTATTCTCCCTACACAGGAGCTCCTAGTAGTCAATAATATTAGCTCAGAGTTAATGTTTATCTAACACTTACTGTGTTAGACACTGTCACAAATGCTGAATATCTATTAACTCATTGAAACATTTTAGTCCATTCTTTCTTTGTTATTTGTTTCCTCAGATCCATGTCTGCATATTATAATCAAGATCCCAACATTTGGTCAATACTGACTACGTCTGCTCTCAGTATTGACTGCCTTTGCAAATGAATATTAGCAAAAACAAATGTTCTCATTTGTCAGCAATCAAAAAGTTATTGGAAGAATCAAATAACTTAGCAGGTGAAAAATTGCCATAGGGTAGTGCCTGGCACAGTAGATGTTCAATAAACGTTCCTCACTCAATCAAAACGAAAAAAAAAAATCAAAACTAACCACGAATAAGCCAATAGCTCTTGGCTTTTTGCTGTTTAAGTCACCGCAGCTACGATCTTGTAGGCTCCAGAACATAGATCCTGATTTTTTTCCCTCTGGTCCTAAATGGATATTTTATTGGTACAAAATATGTAAAAGTAATAACATGTCAAGTTGAGCAGTCTTAATTAACCGCCTTCTCACACTCTGCCTATCTCTTTGCCTTTGACCTTGTTGAAACATGAAGTGAATCTCCTTCACACTATACCCTTAATGAGGTCATTAGCCCACATACCCAGTGAGATAGTGGCTTCTGTCACAAATTTCCTACTTCAAGATATTTCCCTTTAGCTGCTGAAAGAATTAACCTTTTAACTGAAAATAAATTCTAATTGCTAATCACAACTAAACCTTTAGATATATTATTCCTTAAAATGAATACTTTGCATTTAAACGTGGTAAGCTTTGTGAGTAGCCACTCACTAAAGAAGTTTAGGTCTCTTGTTAAGTTCCTGTGTTGGCCAACTTTTAATTATTTGTGCTAATAGGTAGCAACATAATTGAAATTAATGATCCAATAGCCCCATCCCATTTTCCAAAAACCTTTCCTTTTATATTTGCCACAACATCTACCACACTTAAATCACTTAAGTTTGATCTCCTTCTGTTTCTACTACCCATGTTTATAGATGAAACGCTAATAAGCAGACAAGAGTCAAATAGTTCAACTAGAGGAACAAAAGAAAACAGATTAGCACACTCACAAAAGAATATTCATCCCCAGATAAGTAAGAATCAACTATACTTCCTATTATAAGAGAATGGGGGGAAATTTACATTGTGGTAATTATAAGTGATGTGTGATCAATCAAAAAATAGTGTTTTTCACTGACTAATACATAGTGTTCATCTCACGTACCAACTCCAATCTAAGGTGCATGATGAGAAAGATTGCAGAATCAAGGACATGGATGGAGGGAGAGTGCTGGCAGAGCTCACTTTGTCTAGGCTTTTGAGAAGAGCTTTATTCATAATAAAGTGCTTCAACCTTTTCATATCTGTAATGCGCACTTAATTCATACAAGCCTCACCTTCGGGCCAACCACACCTTCCATTTCTGGTATGTAGGCTGCCATTGACCATTCATGTCCTGCACCGCACTGCCACTAACCCAGCTGCGCCCCCTGGATTCCCGGAAGATGGTACTCACTCCCAAAGGAGGATGGCAGCCGTGAGAGAAGCTTTTTCCATTCTGCTCTACATTGTAATCATCCACATATTGAATTTGTTTCCTTCCTCCATCAAACCATCTTCACCTTCAAGGCGAAGACTTATCACTGTAGCCCCAGCCATGCCTAAAACAGAGCTTGGTATGCTGGAAGCCCTGGCGGGATATTTTCCAAGTTGAACTGAAGATTGTATTATGGATAAATATCCTTTGATTTACTTTATGTTTATTTAAATTTATTTTGTGTCATTTTGCAAATATTACTGACTTTATCAACTTAGTATTTATTTTTCCCTTTTGTCCCTGTTACTGACAATGAACAATATTCTCTACAGAGTGTGTGCATGAAAACCAAAAAAGAAAAAAGAGAGAGGGAAAAATAGAGAAAGAAAATGGTAAACAAAGTCTTGCGTTTAAACTCCCTGTTTTATATTTCCAGATGAAAGTCCAACAGCACCCCATGTTCTCAGCTAACCTGCATAATGCATGAGGCTATGGCTCCACTGAAATAAAAAAATAAAATTTTAAAAGCAAGGTTACATTACTCTTCTTTGAGACCATACTTCTCAATTATCCTTTGGCTTTTGTCTAAATAATCTTTCATCCCCATGAAGTTTAGTGTTCTCTCCCCTTTTCCATTGTAAACAATTGACTTCACAAATGCAGAATAATGAAGTTAGGTTTAATAATGGAAAGTTATGACTGCTGATAGCAAATAAATCATATCTCTTTATCCTCCCCATGCTTTGCTTCTTGGTCTCTGTGGTTCCTTCTTCCTGGATCTGTGCCTCTTAAATGCCTAAAGGTCTAAAAGCTGAAAAGTGGAAAAGATGAGAAGAATTACCGTTAATGAGGACAATTGGGTACTGTGACTTTGCAGTCAGTATTTTAAGTACAAAGCAAAAGAATGCTAATTCAAGAGCCAGCTTGAATGTTTCATCTTGTTTTTCAACAGGAGCACCTGGAAGAATGTGCTATTTCTGTTTAAATAGGTTTTTATGAGACCCATCATGGCTCTGCACACGATGATGTGCAAAAGGTATTTAATACAGAGTGAGAAAGACAAAAACTGACAATACATTTGTTTCCAGATTATTTAAAAGACATTGAATCACTAAACCAGTAAAGGAAAAGGAAAGAAGGAAGGAAAGAAGGAAAGGTGAAAGGAAAGAAAGAAGGGAGGAAGAAAGAAGGAAAGAAAGAAAGAGAAGGGAGGGGGAGGAAGGTAGGAAGAAAAGGGAAAGACAAGAAAAGGAAAGGAGGGGGAAAAAAAAGAAATACTGACATGGGAGAATTAACATAAGCTTTCTTTCATAATAAGTAAATTGAAAGAGCAAAGGAAAGACTTTCAACTAACTTACACAGCACCTGTCAAAGTCCAAGGTTGAGTCTATCTGAAGAAAACAATGTGGTCAGTTTCTACATTACAGAGCTCCAATAAAACCATCTGAAATGTCTAAATGTATGTTTACTGTGACTCACGTTTTCCCTGAACGCACAGGCATGCACCCAGCTGTTATATAGTCAATGACATGGAAGGTATCTTTCCAGTTCAATGACCAAAAGGCTAAACCCTTGTCCTTTACCTGATAATAGCACTTGTACTGAAGGAAAGAGAATGAGATGGGTAAGGGGTGTTCGGAAACTGGAATATACCTTTTGTTTTTTTTAAAGAAAATCAGTGAGGAAGAAAAGGGACTCCACCATCACAATTCTCTATTCAGACATTCCTACTCCAAGACTCAAATTCTCTTAAAAGCAAAATGCCTCCCTCTTCTTCTTTTGCCATCTCCTTAACTTACTGTTTCCTCTATTCTCTATTTCTCTTATTAGCATTGCCAGATTTTGCAAATAAATATCCAGGATGACATGCAGTTAAGTTCGAATTTCAGGTAAATAACAATTTTTTTAGTATAAGTACACTCCATGCAAGATTGAGAAGCCTTATACTGAAAAAAAAAAAGACTCATTGTTTATTTGAAATTCAAATTTAAACAATGAATCATTTTTTTAGTATAAATATGTCCCAAATATGGCATGGGACATACTTACACTGAAAAATTACTTCGTGTTTATCTGAAGCTCAAGTTGAGCTGGAGCTCCTGAATTTTATCGGGCAACTTGGTTGTTACGTGAAATCTTCCATTATTCAAGCCCAGATCAAATCCTATTCCTTCAGTGACTGTTTCCATATCTATCTTATGCTGAAGGGATTCATGCATTTATTCATCACCTCCTAATCAACAAATATACATTGAACACCTGTTTTCCTCCAGGAACTGTGTCAGGCACTGAGGATAAAACAAAGGGTCCATAGCTAAAAGCCAGAGGATGTCCTGGAAGGCAGGCAACAGTGATACAGCGGAATAAGTCCTGTAAGAGAAAGGCACAGGGTACCAGGGGAAATCCCCAAGTGAGTCTCATGGTAGGACGGCCGGCGGTCCATTCCCTTTATCTTCTATCTGTGCCTTATCCAAGGGCAAATGCTCTTCACATCCCTGGTTACTGCAGGACAAAAGCAGGTCTGACTGACCTGAGAAAGTACGGTCATGAAAGCTTGTAAAGTAACTGTTTATGGTTAATTATCATGTAATTAAAAATAAGTAAAACATCCTTACCCATTCGGTAAAAAATTCAGAGCAAACCAAAAGTGGTGTAGAGAGATGTACTTAGGATGGAGTATTGAGACTTAATTACACACTTAAATATGCTGAATGCTCTAAAGTCTTAGTAACTTTCAAAAGGTGACCTTATAAGGCTATGTGATGAATGTTAACAATATCCATTTTTCCATTTGCATAGCATGAGGATGCTTAAAACACGAGGGATTAATTTGGAAGCACTCCAAACCTCCATTCTCTAAGGAGGGTACTGAATGTTCCCAATTTTTGATGGCTGGGGTTTCTAGCAAATACGTCATGATTTAAATTTTAGCTACCTGGGATACCGGTAGGAACCAGAGGAAAAAACATTTTTTTTTAACTATGGAAAAAGGATGATGAACTGACAATACTCAGATGAAGAGAGTTTTATCAGCAGGAAATCATCTTCCTCTATGAATAACAGAGGCTTCTGTGCGCAGGTCTCAGTGTTTATGTCCCACTTAGTTTAATGTAGTAAATCAGGGGAAGGTTAGCTCAGTATAATTTTTGCTAATAAATTAAGGTGTTAAAATCAGTAAAATTGTTGGGAAGAGCTGTTTCTCCCAGATGACATACTGATAACAAAAGCTAAGACCTCACCAACTGTGAAATAAAATCTATGGCCTTGTTCCCTTCAGAGTCAGAAGACAGCACAGAAATGGGAAGATAGCAAACAAAATTTTGTTCGATACTTATGTACATCACAAGTTTCAAAATCCCAAAAATATACAAAATCTTCTTCCTTTGGGGAAATTTTACAGCATATAAGTCAATGTGAACTTCATAGATAACTGACAATACATAGTATGACATTTAGAAAAACATTAAATGTCAACAGAGACATCTAGAGTGAACATGTCACAAAGGCCTGTGTTTATCACAATAAAATACAAATAAAATTGGGGGAATAATAGAATCTCAGAGGCTGAAAGACCTTTAAAGTTTATCTGGTTTACTCACCCTGAGTTTTAATATACTCTCTAGTGTCTTCTCTCAAATCTAGGCAGTTCTGACTTACGTGTGAGTGATTGTACAGTATCATTCAGAAGTTCATAACCTATGTTTCCACTCAAAAATCATCACTAAGATTGACTTTTTGAGAAAGAGCAAGAAAATGGGGCCAAGATTGGGAAAGGACTTTGAAAACACTTGTTTTCCACCAACTCCACAACAAACAACTCTTTCTTTCTCTCTTTCAACTTCACCCACTTAATCTTCCAACCTTTAGAAAGAGAACTTGGGCCCTTGGAGAAGGAAGACTGAGTGAGCTGAGAACCATGGGTGGGAACATTGATATGAAAGGAGAGGAAGATCAAGAACAGGTGCTGAAGGTCAGTGAGGACAGTGCAGAGTCAAGTGTCCTTACCTTGGTCTGGAGCCAGGGAAAAGTAATGTTATCAGAGACTTTTCTTTTTTTTTTTTTAACTGTGGTTAAACACACATAACATAAAGTTTACCATCTTAACCGTTCTCAGTTGATAATAGTTCGTCCTCATGGCTCATGCATAACTCACCTGTGAGTTGTTTGAAGATGTCAGTCTTTGGAAAGTTGATAAACTCCAGCCTCTCTATACCAGAAAACCAGAAGATAAGTCACTCCCAGGGAGACACCTCCAAACTTGTGCCACTAAAGGCCTATTCCATGAGCAGCTGAGCTCTCTCGTAGGTTTACCTTTGGGATCTAACTTCCATGCAGGGGCAAAGGATTATCTATCTATCTATCTGCCTATCTGCCTATCATCTATCTATCTATCTATCTATCTATCTATCTATCTATCTATCTACCTATCTATCTATATATCCAGCAGTAGTAAAGAATGAATCTCAGTGGGAAGATCTATCACAGGTTGTAAAGATCAAATCTGTTTCAACCCAAGATAAAGGATAGAAACTGAGATAGTACAGTTAAGTTGGGAAATGGGCACAATTGCTAAAACCAGGACACCCAATAAAAATGAAGGAATAATTTAGATCGTCCCAAGCCATGACAGGCAAGGCTGGAAAGGAGCAATAGCATAAATCAGGACAGATGTGACTTTGACACCCTTCAGTCCGTCCCAATCAGCGAAGGAATCCTATCTGCCATCTTCATCCCATTATCACTTGATGTGAACCTCTCTTCTGCCCTCCTTTTAGGTGCAACTCTCAGAAATAAACATAAAATCTGTCATTTACACCTTAAGGTGAATGTTATCCCACTCAGCGGGCTCTGACAATTACTCATATGTTAAGCCTCAGCCTCTATAAATAAGCACCATGGTGAGTTGAGTTCCTGGAGACAACCATGGAGGTGACTTAAATGGTCAGGTAGCAGGGAAACCAAGTACGGTAATCCACAGGTCTGCTGGGCCACGGTAGGTAGGTTTCTCAGAATGAGAATCCCAGGCAAGTCAGCCGCTCAGATTAGAAATAGTTCTGACCTCGCTGGCTGGATTTTGTAGCAGACATCAGTCACTGACTGCAGCTTTTATTTTGTTTTCTGGGTTTTTGTGTTTGTGGTTTCTGGTTTGTTCAATAGCTTGACGATCATTCTTTAAGATGAACATAGACAGGGATGACCAGGATTCTGAATCCAGTGTCTATAGCCACCTTCAAAACGGCCCGGGGTAGTCAGGCACACAAAACACGAGGATGCACAGAATTACACTGTATGACTTTAATACTTTGTTCCACAGCCCGTAATCTAAAAAACTCAATGCACCACCTCAGCCCCGATCCTACACGCATCTATTTTAATCTTTGTTCTCTGTTACTTTAAAAATTCACAGAAGGATGAGCCCAAGGGAAAAGCATGCCAAAAGAAAGAACGAATGTAGTCCTAAGGCCAGCTTTGAGGAAACGAGAGGATAGACAAGAGCCACAGACAAAAACTGGCCCATGTCTGGGAGTGTTTCTTTTGAAGGTGAGTTCATTAGGTACCACAGAAAGCGGGTGGGAAAGGATACCTTAGGGAGTTTGAGATTGACAAATGTTAACCACTATATAAAAAAACAGATAAAAAGCAAATTTCGTCTGTAGAGCATAGGGAACTATATTCGGTATCTTGTAATAGCCTCTAATGAAAAAGAATATGAAATTGAATATATGTATGTATATGCATGCCTGGGACATTGTACTGTACACCAGAAATTGACACATTGCAACTGGCTATACTTCAATTAAAAAAAAATTTGGCCCAGACCATCTGTCTTACCTTCCTCTGTCCATAACCATCACCTGGGTTCCTGCTTAGTAGTGTAATCTGTCTACCAATTCCTGAGTTACAGAAACCCAAAAAGCAGCCGACTGTCTGGAATAAAGATGGAACTCGTGCAGTAAAAACAAACCAAACACAATCTCTCAAAAATTATCTTGTCACACACGCAACAAAAATTCAAAATGCTCTCCTCAGTAATTATCAAATGTTAAGATAATCCTCAGTGAAACAGATGGAATAAATTAGAGTTCAATATTTAAATGTTCACTGGGGCTCTCACAATTTTCCAGATAGTCCAAAATTCCAGAGTAGTATTCCTCAAGATGTACCAGAGATTTTTTTTTTTTTTTTTTGGAGTTCTTACCACATTGGAGAAGCTCTGCTCTTTTTATTAGGAGAGGGGCAGGGAGGGGTATTCTGATGGATGACTTCCAAGTCACTGAAATTTTCTGTCTATAGAAACAAGATACACCATAGGAAAATCAAGCTCAGATGTGAGTAAATTGTGGTGCCTCCCATCTCTTTATGGGAATTGACGTCCATAGACTTTTTTGAAAGTATACATTTTACCAGAACTCAAGGATGTTTTTAAACAAGGCTTTCTCACACAGTATCATTGGCTTCAGTCACTCTATAATTAGATTCAATTAACATGTCCCAAACGCCAGAGGGCTTGGCAATAGTGACAACGTTCACTACAGTTAATGTACAAAAATTAAAATGTTTGCTCTCTGTAGCATTAAATTACATATCATATTCCTCTTTACTTCTCTAATGTTCCTTCTTAGGAACCTAGAGAATTATGGTTTCTTGTGGTGGGTCATACATATCAACTTTTTAAAAGACAAGTTTACTGGTAGATTATATAGTATGAAGACAGAACAATCAACTCATAATAAAAGACAGAAGTTTTTGAACCCCATCCTTCTTTCTTGTCAATTGCCTGGTTGAAATCGACCTTCCTGGAAGAGGTCATGTATGAGGATGAGAGATGGGCCATTTGAAAAGATGAAATGTAATACTTTTCAAGATATGTAATAGCAACCTCTAGTTCTATCAAATAAGAAGTATAAGATAAAATAAACTCTACATATAATCATGCCTATAACACTTAGTGGCTTCATGATCATGAAGCAAAATATCATGATGAGAATGAAAGACAGAAAGAAAACAAATAAACTACAGTGTGAGGTTTGAGATGGACCTACTTATACAACACACGGCTACATTATTTTCAGAAGTTTAGACATGAATTACCAATTCCAAATTGACCAATTCAGTGACAGAAATAAACTCATGTATGAATATTAGTCAAGAAAAGAGAAGAACAAAATGAAGGGAAAACTAAATGAATGTTTAATAACTCATCAACATAAAAGTACGATAGTTGCCACACAGTAAGCAATCCTGACCAATATTCCGATGAGAATAAAACAAGTGTAAACAGCTTTAAAAGATCCATTTGAAGATAAAAGAGCTGATAAGAGATACAGAGAAGTGAGGGGGTTAAAGAAGTGTTGGGATCTTTTTCCCCTGAGGTTCTTGGACTTCTAGAAGGGAGTATACAGAAAGGATCTGTGGCACAAGGAACACCTTTTTATGGGTGGAATACAGTGGTTGGAGTCCAGCACACAATGAAAAATAACCAAGAACTCAACAACCTTCATTTGAACAACATAAATGAAACCTAGTCAGAGTGAAAAAAGAGGCACCAGAATCAGACCCACGGTCACTCCAAATACTGGAGAGTCTACATTTTAAAAGGATGATTACTGTTTTCAATAAGATGGCAAACAAAATCGATAGTTATGATCTGAGAACTGGCCAGTTTCAAAATAACAAAAATTCTAGCACCAAAGGCACAGTCACTGCAATTAGATGATATGCATCAGTTTAGCAGCAGAATAAACTCAGCCAAATGGAACGCGAACTGACGAACTGGTAGAGAGACCAGAAGGAAAGATTCAAAATAAGAGATAGAGAAAATATTATAGAAAATACATGAGAATCAGCATTCAGAAGGCACTGAGAAGGCCTAAAGTATGTAATTTGTGTCTGGGAAAAAAATGGGACAGAGTAATATTTACAAAGATAATGGCTGACAGTTTGCCAAAATTGAGGAAAAATATCAAACAACATATTAAGGAATACTATGAAGTCCAAGCAAGATACATAGAAAGAAAAGTGTATGTAAATGCATCATATAAAATGCTGACAACTAAAGATAAAGAGAAAATATTAACATCAGGGAGATGTGGAAAAAATGACAAATACTTTCAAAGGAGCAACAATAAGACTTAGAGTTAATTTCTCAACCAGCACAATGGAATTCAGAAGAAAATGGAATTACCTCAAAGAGCTGAAAGCAAGTAACTGCTCAAATAGAATTTCATATCCAGTTTAGATATCCTGCAAGAATGGAGATGAAAACAAAAACAAAGAATCTTCTGTTAGAAGCTCCTCACTAAAGAAAACGTTCAGTGCTGCTTTCAGACAGAAAAAAAAAAATCACCCCAGATGGAAGCTCAGAAATGCAAAAATAATTAAGAGGAACAAAATAGTAAGTATATTAATGAGATCTAATGAATGCTGACTATGTAGGTGAAATAATAATGTTTTATTTAAGACAGAGAGATAAAATTCACAACCATGACATGTCAGGAGTGGTTACTGGCATTATCTGGGGATAGGACAGACATAACAATAAAACTGGGTTTATAATTCAGGTGTGCATGTTGTAATTTCTACCGCAACCGCTAAATAATCATGGTAACACAAGGCTCCCAGTCTCACACAGAGGGGAGATATAATAATAGAAAATAATAAACCCAAAATGAGGCAAGAAAGGAAGGGAACATTGAATATGTTCAAACAGAAAGCATTTAGTAAAATTGAAGATTCAAAGCCAAGTAAATATGAGAAAGGAATTTTCAGAATACATAAAACTTAAAAATGGGACTCTAAGTGGCTATAAGAAAGATATCTTAAATATAAGTAAATAGAAAGGTTGCAAATAAAAGAATACAAATAGATGTGCTATGGAAGCACTAACAAGGAGGAATTTATTGTTGTTGTATTTTAAAATGATAAAATTTAATTTATGACAAAAAGTATTACCAGAGATAGAGACAATTATATTAACGACAGGTTTAAATCAGTAAGAAGACATAATTTGAGATTTCTATAATTTAATAATATAGCTCACAATACATAAAAGCAAAGTTGATAGAACTTAAAGAAGATATAATATATTCACAATTATCATGGGATACTTTAACATACCTCTCTCTATAATTAATAGAACAAGCATACAAAAAATGGTAGAAATACAGAATATTTGAAAAATATGACCAACAAAGGAATTTAAATAATACCATACTCCAAACTGCAGGAGACACATTCTTATCCAGTGCACACAGAACATTTACTAAAATGGAACAAATGCTCATTCATTAAGAAAATCTCAACAAATTCGAAAGAGTAAAATAAAACATATTCTTTAACCACAATTCAAGCTATAAATTTCTTTAAAAAGATAATTAGGAAACTGCATATATTTGCAAATATTAATGTATACTTCTAAATAAACCTTGTATCAGAGAATAAATTAAAACAAAAATTAGAAAATATTTTAACTGATTGATATGAAAAATATAACATATCAAAACTTGTGTAATATAACTAAAGCAATTCAGAGTGAAAATGCATATATTAAGAGATAGTTTTTATATATGCGATTTTTATATATGATGCACATATATATAAAATCAAGTTACATACCCGTCTCAAGAAATGAAGAAAAAACAGAGCAGTGCAATGGAGAAACTGACAAAAAATTTACAAATAAAAAAATTACAGCTACTTTTATTCTTGCTTCATAAAGTATGTTGGAGAATATTTCTCTAAGTATGTTAACTAATTCACCAATAGACCCTATGGGTCTGAATTTTTCTCTGGGAGAAGATGTGAATTACAAATTCAGTTTCTTTACTAGATACAGAACTATTCCCATTTTCTAATTTTTCTTGACTTAGTAATGTTGATAAGTAATGTTTGATAAGTAATGTTCTTTAAGGAATGTGTTCATTTCATCTAAGTTGTCTAATTTATTGGCATGAAATTTTTTATAGTTTTTGATAATTATCCCTTTAATGTCTGTAGGATTAGCAGTGACATTGCCTTCTTTATTCCTGATACTTGTCATTGAGTTTCCCTTTATCTGATCAGGCATTCTACCTGTTTATCAATTTCAGTAATCTCGTCAAAGAACCAATCTAGTCTTCTCTATGGTTTCCTTCTCTTTCATCAGTATCTTATCATTTGTAGTATTTCTTCTTTTTTATCTTCTTAGGATTAAAACTTTAGTTCATTGATTTTCAGCCTTTCCTCTTTAATATAATCATTTGAAGCTATTCACTTCCCACTGCTTTTGCTGCATTCTGTCTTTTGATATTATGTATTTTCAACTGCATAAATTTCAAATTATTTTTAATTAATTAATTTTTAAATTTTGTCCAACTATTTTTTGCGGGAGGGAGGTAATTAGGTTTAGTTACTTAGTTAGTTTTTAATGAAGGTCCTGGGGGTTGAACCTAGGACCTTTTGTGTGCTAAGCACATACTCTACCACTGAGCTATACCCTCCCCCGCAAAAAATATTTTAAAATATTTCTTGTGGTTTATTCTTTGACCCATAGATTACCTAGAATTTTTTTAATGTCCAAATATTTGAAATTTCCCTAGCTATCTTATTGGTATTTATAATTAATTCTCTTGTGGTTAGAGAATGTACTACAGAAGATTTTGGTCTTCTTAAATTTATTTACAAATTGTCCTATTTTGTGATCTACCTTAGTTACTGTTCCATGTGCATTAGGAAAAAAAATGTGTAGTCTGTTGTCACTAGGTGTAAAATTCTAAAAATGCCTATTAAGTGAATATGGCTGATAATATAATTTAAAACTCCTACATCTTTACTTAATTTTTGGCTGTACGTTCTATCAATTACTGAGAGAGATGTTAAAAATTACCAAGTATGATTCTGGATTTCTTTCTTTTGTTCTATATGTATTTCATGTGTTCTTAAGTTTGTTAGTAGATGCATACACATTTAGGATTACTACATCTCCAAAATGAATAGAATCTTTATCATTATGAAATATTTCCTTCATTGATTGTATTGCTCCTTTTCTTTAATTTAGTTTAGATGATATTAACAGAGCCACACCAGCTTTCTTATGCTTACTAGTCTGATATGTCTTCCTTCTTTTTATTTTCACCGTCTGCACTTTTGTATTATGGACTGACTATTTGTGTCTCCAAAAATTCATATTCTGAAGCCATAATTCTCAAAGGGATACTGTTTGAAGGGAGCTTTGAGAGGTAATTAAGGTTGAGATCATAAGGGTAGGCCCTGTAAGATGGACTTAGTCCCCATTCCACCACGGTTCAGTAGTGAACATTCATAAACCACTACTGAGGTTAAGAAATGCAGTACAACAACAGCAGCACCCAGGAGCCTTTCTGTGGACCCTTTTAACCACTACTCCCCACCTCTCTGCAAAGTAGACCTTGATTTTCAAAGTAATCACTCCTTTGCTTTAAAAAAAAAATGCCACCTAAGCACACCCTCCTAAAGACCATAGTATGGTTTTGCTTCTTTTTTGCATTTTGAATAAATGACTCACAGACTCCTGGTTCCAGTAATAGCAGAGTGGCTCAGGGTGTGCTCAGCCTCCTACAGTTATCAATTGTAAACTCTGGCAAAAATATTAAAAAGAACTATTTGAGGGTAATGAATAGTCACCAAAGGCAGAAAGAAACCAAAAGGTGCTTGATTTTTTATTTAAAAAAAAAAAAGAACCTCCTAGGTGAGATCTATGATTACAAAGCTTTTCTCAGTCCATGCAGCATGGCATGGTGGAATTAAAGCAGAGAGCCACACAAGCTTGAGATGTCAGAGAAAATAATTTGGGATTGCCAGAGAATCTAAAAATTAAGGGAAAAAAATCCCAGGAGAAGAAAGATACAGGGAAATTTCCTCAATTCTGTGTATCTCCCCTAAATCCTTGGTAGACTCCTGAGCAACTTATATGCAGGGGAGACTCCAAGCAGCAAAGCGGAAAGACAGAGTTGGATGTTTGAAAGAGCTGGGCATAGGTTTCAGCCTCTGCTGACCGCAGAAGAAACAACTTTGAGTTCCAATAAATTAGAGGTGTTTTGTGAACACCTCAGGATTCCCATCAAAATCAAAGCAGAGCCCTGCCTCAAAAATAAAATCTGTGTCTCAAGGCTTAGAGTCTAGCCGTAAGACAAGACTAAGGACAAAACCAAGAGGCTCACTCTTACAAAATGAAAAGCCCATACAAGTCCAGTGTAATAAGCCAGTGATTTAACTGCCCCCTGGATCAATACACAACACCCTTTAGAGGAAGATTCCATAATTAAGGTAACTGCAATGTGTAATGCACAAAACCCAGTACACACTTGAGGAAACAAAACCTAGACATGTGAGGAAACAGGAAAACGTGACCCATATCGAGAGAAAAAGTTATGATATCTAGAAAAAAACCTCAAAATGTGACATTTTGTCTTAATAAAAAGTAAAATCCAGCATCCTTGCTCAAAAAAAAATCATCTAGAAACAAACAAGTTGAGATACATAACTAAGAATCCAACATGTAGTACCCGAGGTAAGAAAAAGAAGACAGGACTGTTTTGCAGCAGGGCTCCTAAGCCTCTCTTCCAACCGCCACCATTCTCTCATAAAGAGGGAGCGATATCCTAAAATTGGTCTATATATTCCAAAATATAGAGCCAAGCAAACACAAGTGATACCCTTACAGTTTTTATCTTCAGATTTTTTCAATCAGGAGAAAGAGGTGACTATGAGGTGTGAACCACTTGGGGCTGTGTCATTGTCTATATTTTACACACTCTAAGTATACTGGAGAGCACGCCACAGCTTAAGGACAGAATACTCCTTCTTCAACAAGTGGAATAAAATCTGGCAAGGATATTTAGCAAAATCTGAAAAGCAAATAAAACCCAAGTATTTTAACACACACTTTAGCTAAGTTCTCCTGTGCATTAATGATCACAAAAAAGTATAATAATAAAACCACCTGTAAAACTCTCTCTCATAAAATTAAAGAAAAATGTGCCAGATAAAGTATCAAAAGGTAAAAGAAAAGTTAGTAAAATTATTACATAAGACAGGAACTCTTAAATATTCATATTCAGACATGAGTAAAACAAGAAGAAACTGCATATTAAATATACAAATGTGAGAAAGTTGGAGGGAGGAGGAAAAAGGAGAAAGGAAAATATAGGGGGAAGGGAAGGAAAAGAGAGGAAAGAAGACAACAGTGTGCAAGTCATGGACAGTCAACCCACTCTGAGAGAAAACCTAAATCAAGGAACAGAAGGAAATTCTGTGTGAGTACTTCCGACTTTATAATAACTAAAAATAAATTCAGTAAGATAAAATTTAACATATTAAATGCTAAAATTACATAATGGGTGTTACAGTAGTAAGTAAATAATTTAAGGACAAAAAGATGTATCATTTCCATGTTAAAAAATAATTTAGAAATGACAGGAAATCAATCTCAGATGTTCTAATTAACTCACAGACTCAGGGGAATCCGTGTTATGGATATTGTTTTAAATCACTAAGCTTTGGGGTATTTTGTTACACAGCATTAAAAAAAAACTAAAATGCTAAAATAGAGGAATTTATAGTAAGCACTAAATCCATTTTAAAAGACTAAACATCCATGAAGCTTATAGTTATAAGGCAGGATGTAAACATTATAATGATTGCAATGAGAAAAAGGATAGTAAGACTAATCATAGCTCCCACTTCACTTGGACTATAAGCCAAGGTCCTCACAGCGGCCTCTAGGGCTCTGACTGGTCAGTCCTCCCACCCTGCAAACCTCTGTCCTGTTCTATTACTCTTCCAGCCCTGATGGCTTCCTGCTGTTCCTAGAATTGGCTGATGGGTTTGATCTAGCTTTCCTGTGCCTAGAATGGTTACCCCAGGCATCTGACTCCACTCACCTCTTCTCTGCCATCTTGCCTTCATAATGAGTTATTTGAGAGTATAACCTTCTCTCACTCCCACACCTGTCACCCCTGCTCCTGCTTACCCTTTTTTTTTTGCTATTTTTATTCATTTTTATTTATTAAATTATCATCATGTTTACCTTCATTATTTACCTCCTGTCTCCCCCTGACTCTACTATTAGTTCCACAAGGGCAATTTTACTCATTGTCATTTTGTTCACTGACCGTTTTATTCATTGATGTATCCCAAACACCTAGAACAGTTCCTGGCTCTTAGCAGATGCTCAAACATATATGAGTTAATACAGTTTGGAAGCTGGGAGGCAGAGAAGAAATGTGAGAATGCTGACTTTTCCTATCTTTTATGCTAGGGAGTCAACATTGCATAAAATTCAATGTGTTTTTAAATGCATTCAATGTCTTCTGCTTTCCATAATACCCTCTCAATATTTATGTGAAGTTCTTTATTTGATATTTTTCTGATAAACTCGTATGATTTTTTCAAGATTTTACAAAAGTGTGCATACATGATCCCATTTTTATAAGCTTATCTTTATGCCAACAGAAAAACCTTATCCTTCCTTCCATTTATCCGCATAGGGACACCTCTGGCCCCACGCTCACTTAATATTAACAAAGGTTATTTCTGGAGGCTGGTATTTGGACATTTTTCTTACTTCCTTCTTTGAATTTGTTTGCGTTAATCAAATTCTTTATAATTAATATTTATCAGTTGTAAAAATTATAAAGTTAAATTTAAAAGATAAATTTCTTACTGCTTAATGAGATATGTACCCAAATGTCCCCAAATAGCTCATAGTCAACATGTATCAAAAAAAAAAGCAAACCTGTCCTCATCCTTTTCACCCCAAGCTTGTTTTCCTTTGCTTCACTGAGGATGAATTACACTTGAAATTTAAATCTATCTTTGACTCTTTCTGTCTTAACAAGGCAACTAGTTATTAAGCATTCTTTGTTTCTAATTTTAATTAGTGTCTCAGATCCATTTCTGCTTCTCAATTCCATTGCTGTGATCAAAAACCCTGAGCAGGAAGAAGTTCAAGTTCCTTCCCCCATCACTCAAATATCTGCTCATTTGTCCTTGACTGCTTTTCCCACCTCAGCCACTCTCTCTCCCTGGCCTAGACACCCCTCTTGCATTCTTAAAAGCCTGGGCAACTTGCCTATATTTAAGCTTTCCTGTATGTTATTAATTCTACTTTCTTCTCTCTCTGTATTTAATAAAGTTTCCTTCAAAAAGCTGAATGTGTTTCAAAGTACAGAGGAACACAAGGAAATGTTGTCTGTCTTTTCTCTGTCTTAGTTTTCCCCAGCCTAGGGATTTGAAAGGAGCACCTGAAGATGGTGAGGAGACAGGGAAGGCGTGCTGCGAGGGAGGAAACCAAAGGAGAACATCTAGAAGAAGACACACAGAAGGGCACTTCCCAGTGGTTACTCAGCTGTCCCTCCACTTGGAAAGCTCTATTGCCAGGGTGCTATGTTCCATTTTTGGAGGTTATATGTTTTATTAGCGAGATTGGTACCCTGAATTTCATTTTTCAAAGTACTATTGAACGTGGACCCCCTGACATGACTGATGTATATTTGGTAGGCAGTGGCCAGGCTTTTGATCCCCTCTGAGTAGCCAGCAGGCCATGAAGCCACCTCCCAGGGTATCTCTCATGTGTGAGATGAGGGGCTGTGGTGGATGTGACCAGTTCCTTGAGGACCAGAGAGGCAATAAGAATCCAGGCCCGTGAAGAGAGGCATCAGAGGTCAAAGTGAAACCATGCTCAAGGACTTGCAAGGTTGGGGCTGGCAATAAATCTGAGGTCAAAGAAGGGTGGGAGAGAGTTGCTGAGCAAGGACAGTAAATCCCAATCACATAGCAGCACTGATAGGTGAGGCAGGAGGAAAGGCGGGGATGGTCTGCACAGTCGGGGCAGAGGAAACTGCATACAGGCGCCAGCCTCGGAAACCCCCATGACAGGGGTTTTCACACCCTGATACAGAGTGCTAAGCAAAGGTCCGCTTGAACGTGTGCAGGAGGAGAACGTTCTCATGCGTTTAGTTAGCAAGGACATCTTTCCCGATGCCATTCTGGTGCCGAATAACATAGTAATGAGTAAGAGAGAACCATTCTCCAGAAGGGCCTTGGGGGGGTGGTGCTAAAGACCGAACTGTGTCCCCTCAAATTCATATGTTGAAGTCCCAACCCGAGTACCTCAGAAGGTGGCCTCATTTGGAATGTAAGGTCTTTGCAGGTGAACAGTTTAAGATGAGGCCATTAGGGCAGATCCAGATCCAATATAACTGTGTCCTTAGAGAAGGACAAAATTCAGACACAGAGGTAAACATGCACACAAGGAGACCGTCTTGTGAAGATAAAGGACGATACAGAGGTGATGCTTCTACCAGCCAAAGAACACCAACGATGGCCGTCAAACCCCCAGAAGCCGGGGGAGAGACGTGGAACAGATTCTGCCGCAGGGTCCTGAGAAGGAACCAGCCCGCCAACACCGTGATCTTGGACCTCTAGCCTTCAGAACTCTGCATACCAGTTGTGGTGCTTTGTAATGGCAACAGGAGCAAACGAACGTGGGCGGAAACTGACAATAAATAAGTGAACAAATAAGTATGCAGTGGATTCCCACTTGTAGTAAGGGCTTTCAAGGATTAGCAGGGTGATGGGGTGCACATGGGGGCAGGGGCACTTTTTTAAGGAGGGTCATCAGAAAATGCTTCTCCGAAGAAGTCCATCTGAGGAAGACCTAAACGAAGTGAGGGGGTTAACAGTCCTAAGGGCAAATGGCAAGTGTTCTGGGGAGACAGTGTGGCATGAGGCACTTAGTATTTGTTTGACACGAACCCTGTGTCCAAATTGATCCAAGGCTCTGAGAAAGGTCACTATTTTTTAAAAGGAGCTGATACCCCCAGGTCTTCCACATACTCCCTGTGTGATCTGAGCATGTCGCTTGATTCCTCTGAGCCTCAGTTACTTCATCTGTAAATTGGGGTGATAAGACCCTCCTCACAATGTCATAGACTGTTATTCTCTGACACGATGGCATGATCTTACTATTCCTAACTTGACAGATGATAATTTAGCTATTATCCTCTCCAGGAAGCCAAATTTTACTTCATCGTTTGATGGCATATAACTGAAGAGCCGAGACCACAGTGTCACCATTCTTTGAAATGATGCACCTGCGTTTCCTCCGGTTCCTGATGACATGAGCACGTGGTTGAAGACTCGGGGAGACTCTGGCAAACAGTGAAAGGGCTCAGGTGGGAGCACGAGTTCTCCCTCTTTTTAAAGCTAGTGCCAACTTTCCAATTTCATACAATCTTGAAAACACTTAATTCATTAAGAGGCTGTGTCCATTTGCCAGTGTTGCCACCACAGAACACCACAGGATGGGAGGCTTCAGCGAGAGAAGTGTTTCTCCCCTAGCTCCAGAAGATGCAAGTCCAAGATCAAGGTGTCTTTGGGTCTGGTCTCCTCCCTGCCTCTCTCCTTGTCTTGCAGACGGCCGTCCTCTATCTGTGTCCTCATGGGGCCTTTCCTCTCTACACAGGAACCTCTGGTGTCTCCTTTTGTGTCCAAACTTCCTCTTTTAAGGACTCCAGTCAGATTGGATTAGGACCTCATTTAACGTAATCACCTCTTTAAAGGCCTTATCTCTAAATGTGGTTACATTACAAGGAACTAGGGGTTAGGATTTCAACATAGTGATTGGAAGGGTGAAGTGGGGAGAGACATGATTCAGCCCATAACAGAGGTTAATTCCTGTAAAACTCAAAGGAAACACTTATCTGATTGGCTTGAAAATTACAGCAGATAAGTAACAGTTTTACCCAGTTGTATTATGTAATAAAAATTCCCCAAACATTAATGGCTGATAACATGACGGCTTGCCTGTTACTCACACAGGCTGTGGACAGCTGTCACTCCATGTGTCTTCTCATTCCAGAAACAGATGAGGGAGCAGCTTTTAGGTAAGACCTACCATTCCCGTGGCAAAGGGAAAAGACCGGGGGAAAAAACGTGGTGCAAACACACAAGGACTCTCAAGATCTTCTGCCTGGAAGTACTCAAACCATCATCATCACTAACGTGCACCGAGCCAAGCTTAACAACTGAGTGTGCTCCCCCAGCAGGGAAGCTGCAAGTCAACTTGAACAGGGGTGGCTGTCCAACCCCACCTCAGGGGAGGGCAGGAGGCAATTCACTGAGATCAGTATTACAGTCTCCCACGAGGCATGTCACAGATTCCGTGGAGTGTTCCATTTGTCAAGGTTCTAAGTGCAAAGTCAAATGTAAGTAAGATTTCACACAGACAAGTGTAGAAAACAAACTTACGGTTACCAGGGGCAAAAGGAGGTGGGAAGGGATAAACTGGGAGTTTGAGATTTGCAGATACTAACTACTGTACATAGAGTAGGTAAATGATAAGGTCCTACTGTACAGCACAGGGGACTATATTCAATACCTTGTAATGGCCTATGGTGAGAAAGAATATGGAAAGGAATATATATATATATATATATATATATATATATATATATAAACAAATCACTGTGTTGTACACCAGAAATGAACACATTGTGGATCGACTGTACACCAATAAAAATAAACAAGTATATAAATAAAACTTAAAAAATTTTTTAAAATGGAAGTGAGGAAGTCTTTATCCAGTTCATGAACGACAATAGGAGATACTAGCAAAATACACAAGTTGATTTTCCACGTTAAGATTATGGGTCACTAAGGAAGCGAAAAGAACACCAGCATTGCCTTCTGTAAAGAGGGTTGGCTTGGAGGTTTCTCTAGGACTGATTAACCCAAAAGTACTTTATTAAAGGTCCACAAAGATTAATGTTTTTAGACATTTGGGAAATGTTAAATTGATCACAAAATTACGAAGCCATGGTTAGTTAGTAACCGTTGGATGGTTAACAGAACCAACCGTTGTTAGATGGTGAAGGAGAAACGTCCGTCTCCCTACCTCTCACCTAGTCCTTACCCGCCCCGAGCCCCCGCTTCTACCTCCTGCTTTATTCTTCCATGATGTCATCTCAAGTCAAGTGTTACCGTGTGTCGCTCGCCTTCTCTACGGCAGGACATAGATCATCCCCTACTCTGTTTTTACTAGAAGTGTTGTTATTTTTAACTCTCCATTGAAGTACGGCACACTTCTGACCCCTATGGGTCTCTTTTCTCCCTCATCCAAGGGTAATAGCACCCTGAACTCTAACATCATAGAGGACTGTTGCCTGTTTTTGCGCGTGTTCTTGTGTGTCTGGCTTCTGTCACTCAACATTAACTCTGCCGTGGTGGCTCATTCATCCTAATTTGTGTGTCAGATGACATTGGTGAACAGATCACCGTTATGTGCTCATTCTACTTTTGATGGACACTTGGATCATTTCCTGTTTGGAGCTATTGTGAATGGGGCTACATGAACATTATAGTTCATGTCTTTCGTGGAACTCCATTTATGGGCGTGTTCAGGTCTTTACCCGGGAATGGAATGACCGTGTCATAGGAGCTGTGTATATTTGGCTTTAGCCATTTTTGAAAGTGGTTGTACCATCCTCCAGACTTTTAATAAGGCTTCATCTTCATTATAAAAGCCTTAACATAACAGTTGGTCTAGTGTTTCCAGCAGAAGCAGACCTAGAACTCAGAGCTTCTGATTCCAAGTCCAGTGCTTTTCACACTCAGTAAATTCTCAGCCCTTCATGCTACTTTCCTCTCTCCAACACTTCACTGCCTTTCTCCTTTAATGCCACTCGGATGCCTGGACAGCTAATGGTTCATGGACTATTCTCCTCAGGGTATTTTTGCCTCAAAGAGGGTCAGTGGAGACTCCAAATAATAAATCCAATGGTGGGACTTTCAGTTTCCATAAAAGCTCAGTCCATAGGAAAGGATGGGAAAGAGGAGAGAGAGAGCATTGCAGTCGGAGGGAACTGTTCAAAGAATCTCTCGGGTCCAGAAAGACCGGTGATGTGAACAGAGCCCTTCCTGATGAAACACAATAGGAAACAGAAAGCTCATCTTTTACCATCTGAACTTCAGAGCAAACACCTTGAAAAGCTATTAAACTCTCATTTCTCCAAAGCAATACACCAGAACCAAAGGAGAGCCTGAGAGGTCCGATTGACCCACAGTCCTCTGCTTCTCCCCCCAGGAGGCCCTGAAACAAAATCTGCTGCTGGTTTCTTGAAGACCGTACTGAGCCCAGGGCGTGAAGAAACTGAGCAGAAAAGACTGAGAAAGATGACAATGGAACTCAAGTCCAACCTCCCAGCAGCGCACTCAGGCGTGCCTCTGTCCCCGTGTTGTAATTAAAGAGAATGATTTTTACATATTTAGATATTTTTCTATTCATCCTGGTCTGATGCCCGAATTTGAATGCAGCTGAAGTGAAGGGTATTAATTAGTTGTGAATCACTCTGATACTTGAATATAAGGCCTCATGAGTCGAATGTGCAAATTTATGTAAAAACAATGTGAAAATTAGAAATGCATTGGCACATTTTTTTTTAACCAGAACTGTAGCACTCTGTCGAGTCAAACAGACTGCTCATTTGCAAGTTGTCTATATGCAAAGCATGCTGCCCCTGGGAGCCTCAGATCTCCTTAGCGAGTCGTCTGAAATTCGAGACGGGCTTTGTTCTGACCCTGCTTTGTCTCTGACCCCTTTCTCTCCTGCGGAGGAAAGGCTCAGTAACGCTTGCACCTGGCGACCCCACGCTCCCCCAGAGCACGAAGCCCATCCCAGGAAAACTCCCAGTCCTTCCTCCCAACCCACTGGACCCCAATTTCCTTTCCAGACCAGACCTGATGAAGGCAAAGAGGCTGTCTGCGGGGAGGTCCTGGGCTAGCTTTCAGGTGTGATGTTGGAGGTTAGAGCAGGGTAGCTGCTTGGAAAGCGGACCCACGCTGCGTCTTTGTCAAGGTCGCATTCTGCGCTTTGCACCCCCACCCCCCGAGGGGCGCCTGGGGAAGCAGAGCCAGCGCTGCAGGTGCCAAGGTGAAGCAGCAGGGGGCGCACTCAGCTCAGCTGCCCTTGGCTGGCTGGCACCTGAGCAGACAAGCGGGCCAGAGGTCAGGAGACGCTTGGAGCGAGCCAGCAGGGCCGGGCCGGGTCATTCCACTCCTAGGAGTGGAAGGGGAGCCCTTATGGGAGGCAGCTAGTCATTTAGCTGTGGGAGTGGGAAGGGTGATCAGAGAGAGGGGGCATCTCCCGGGAACTGGCAGGCAGCCAGATGATGGTCGCCCACCAGGCGAAGCAAGGCAGCGGCAGAGCTGACGGCTGACGAAGAACGCTGCCGGGACCGTCGCTGCCCCAGCAGTGAGCTGAGTCGCTGTCACCCTTTCAGGACGTGGCTCAGGGTCTCGCAGCAGCTGGGACACTTGACTCAGCTGACGCCTCTGCTTGGTGGCGCCCCTGCTGCCCACAGCTCGCGTTTACGCAAGTTACGAAAAAGCTTAATTTCCCCCATCGAGTTGCTCTGTAAACGCTCTTTTCAGTAGGTTCTTCAAGAGGTGAGTGACCAGTAAGTTCAAGTTTCACCAGGCTTGGGAGCAACTGTCGTCACGCTGACATCGGTGTTCCGAGACGGGATGCTCCAAGCACCGGCCAGGGGGGTCAACATCGTCACCGTGAACTGTGAGCTTGTCGGAAACGCAGACCTCTGGAGCCCACCCCCGACTTCCAGACTCAGAGCCTGTGATTAAATTGAATAATACATTAGAAATTGTCCTAAAAATTATGGATCGTGATCAAAATACTCAGCTATTTTCTTAGGCTGCATCCTGACTCAATCATTGAATTATAAACTCCTGGGAACAGGAAAGATCTCTCCTCTACCTCTTTTTTTTTTTTTTTTCACCTTCTCAGTACACTGAGTACAGCGTTCTGCCCATAATAATTTTGACCATTTGACAGATAACAAAAAGCAACCTCCCTGGAAACCTCAGCTCGCACCCCCCTTCCAAAAAATTTCTAATTTCAATTCCTGACTTCAAGCACAAAGAGCTGCTGTCACTTTGACCTAATCTTCTGCAGCTCATCCCTCTGAATAATTGTGTTGCCTCTCTCCATGAAGCACTTTGTTACTATGGCGACGCACACGTAATTGTGTGTGTGAGGAATTGAGGGTGGCTCTCCCTGTCAGACGCCTTCCCACCAGACAACACGGAAAACATCCTACCCTTCTGCGTGTTACTGTCCCGTAGGTTGGCATCAAGCCCCTACAAGTTTCTCAAACTGAAATATTCTTTATGGACACTACAGACCAGTACAAGCAGGCAGCTTGATACAATAGGGAAATTAGTGAAGGAGGAAACAGGACGTCAGTGCTCCAGCTCAGAGTCTGATACTTGGAAATTTGACTTTGTCACAAGTCACTGGACTTCTCAGGACCCCATTTAAAGGAGATGAGATAAATGCATGCCTTCCCACGGCTTAACCCCTACGATCTTCTGTCATTTTCTGAGTTGATTTTATGTCACTTAACTGAAATTATTTAGAAAACCTACCCAGCATTAAACATTAACATGGCTTTTTTTATATGTCACGATTCGTTATCATGCCAATAAATGATTAATTCTAATTCTCTGTCTGGACCAATACTTTGGCAGGACTTTTATGATTCATAATTTGTACTGTGTTGTAATGTTACCTCTCGAAACTGACATACTAGCATTTATTGTTTTTTATGGCCCCTTGAGGTGGCGTTTGAAGGAGACACCAGGTGGCATGTTTAGGGTTTAAAAGTTTGATGCGGCTGGAGTAGACAGAACTTATCTAGTGGGGAGTGGAGGACTGGTGCTTCTGTGGACTGTGAGCCTTTGAGCAGCAACCCAGCAATGGATAATTCAGCAGTCTGTTTGGCCAATGCCACAGTTTGCAATGGCACGTCCTGTGTGGTACCGGAGAGCAACTTCAATGCCGTTCTCAGTGTGATCCTCAGCGCCGTCTTGACTACCCTGTTGGCACTGGTGATGTTCTCTATGGGATGCAATGTGGAAATCAAGAAATTCCTAGGGCACATAAGGCGGCCGTGGGGCATCTGTGTGGGCTTCCTCTGCCAGTTTGGAATCATGCCCCTCACGGGGTTCATCCTGTCAGTAGCCTTTGACATCCTCCCCCTCCAAGCCGTGGTGGTACTCATCATGGGATGCTGTCCTGGAGGAACCTCCTCCAACGTCTTGGCCTATTGGGTTGATGGCGACATGGACCTGAGGTAAGATATCTAAACCTCCAAATACTGCAATCGCATTGAATTCTTCTTCTCATAAGCCTGTGGTGTTGAGAATGCCCATGAGCTCCGCCACTGATCTAGGGTACAACGGAGGAATAAAAAGGACAAGGAGAAATGCATTTCCTCGCCTTCCTGAGCAGCCGCTTGGTGATGCGAATTTAGGGGTTCTGTTTTGTGCTGATGTCTTTAAATCTAACTCCATTAACTAGGAGTTGTATCATTGCCATTTATCTTTGGGAGAAAAGTCCAAGTTTTTCAAAAAAAGGAATCCTATCCAAGCCATAAGAAGCAGCTCAGAAAGTTTTCCTTGTTAATATCAGGAAAAAAAACAAAAAAACTCTCTTTGTGGTGGTGAGGAGCTCTGAATGCAATTGTGAACTAAATTGTTTATTTAAACGGTAGCCCCAAGGATGAGACAATGACCAAACATAACCAGATTTTTTGAACAAGCTTTTTCTTGGTTTAAAGGCGAAGAAAGATGGTGTACATTTACTTCACTTCTATGAGCATTAAACGAAAAGAAAAAAACAAACAACAGTGTTTTTAAAATTATGCTTACCCTTCTATAAAATAAGCAGAAAATGGTTTCCCCGCTTCCCACAGAATAATCTAAACTGCGGCGTTTGCCCAGTTCCTCCTGTGCCAGTCTGACCTAGCACTGGAGGAGAAAAAACTAATGGAGATAAGATGAAGCATTAATGTGGGAGACTGAGAATTTTAATGCTGCCACTCAAATAGACAAATGTCTTTTTTCCTTACCTCATTGCTCTTCATTTCCTGTGGAAGATAAGCATTTCTGGACACAGCCAGGTGTTGATGTCATGTGTGCTTGTTACATGCTGTCCAGTAGGCAATGGACTCTGTTAATCACCAGCTACAAAACTCAAAAGAGAGATGTTCACGGTGTAGAAATGTAACCACAGCAGAAGGTGAAACTGGACTCCAGGCTGAGCCAGCATCTTGCGGGCCGTTGGGAGCCCACCACCTCATCCTGGCTGGTGCCGATTTCTTCAGAAGCTTTAGAAAAGCCTGCCAACAATACATCTTCACATTATATGCTTTTCACGTAAGGAAATCCTGTCTCTTCCTTGAAATAGATTTTTTTATTCCCAAGGAAGGTCCTGTGAGGAATAAGGATGGCCAGGGATGTTCAGGTTTAGTTAATCTGTGAACCATCATGTGGCAATAAGGTCTTCTTAGACTTCAGCTTGACCTGCACACAGGCACGCCGGTGAGAATTCTGCAAGCTAGGAGCTGGCTGAGGGGAGTGAACTGAATCGAATATAGGACTTTGACTCTCACTAAGCAGCTTTTACATAACATTTGTAACTTTTTAACGAAACCAAAGAGCCGTGTACCTCATTATCATGCCACATGTGGAATCATTCCAGAAGACAGAAAAGCATGTGTGATGCTGGGTTGTTTGGCTGCTGAAACAGATTCGTTTCCATGGGCTAAAACTGGAAAAAAAAAAAAAAACCCTCATCTAAAAGCTCTAAGTTACCTCTTCTGTGGTTTTATGGAAATCTGGAAATTTCTCTGGAAATAGGAGATGGTTATATTAACTTGCTTATCTCGCATAACAATTCCTGTGAGAAGTAAAAGTATTTATAAATAAGAACCAAAGGTAGAACTTGAGACCTTGGCAAGAGACAGCCAGCTGAGTCAGTGTATGTGACTGCATCAGAAAGTCAGAGTAAATCCTGCAGTGGAACGCACAGCATTGAAAATTTTTTATTTTCTTTCTAGAAAGTGTGGACTCATTGATATCCCTTGTCTTGTGAATAACATCAACACCTGTCTAGTCCGATGTAAATCCCACTTAATCTCTGAGACCTTCCTCACACAAGACCTATTTACTCTCCCAATTCTAGACCTCTGTTGCGCTGTTTCCCAGCAGGGGGGATGCGAAACAAGAAGTGGGGGTGGGGGGCAAGGTGTTAGATGGGCAGGCCTGTGTCCCCTAGCAGCAAGTGGCCACAAGAGCCTGACCCCCAAGAGAAAAGACCAAAATGCTTCTGAAGTGAGAAAAGACAATTCACAAAACACAGGTGCCTCTGCATCACAAATTTTAGGGACAAACGGCTCTGAAAGAGCATTACCCAAAGACATCACTGTATTTCAGCTGAGCAGATAATAACATTTACCACAAAGCCCGTAATCATTGAAGAGAGGTCAGATTATGCCACTAGGGAGGACTGGGGACATTATGCATTGCATATGTTAGAGGAAAAATTTGAAGTATTTCTTTAAAGCAAACTAAGGGAGTAACACCTCAGCTATTAGGAAACAGTTTTGCAGCCCTTTTTCTATTCCTCTGGAGTGAGCACTGCAGTCTCATGATTAGTTAGATGCAATCCTATCTCTCCTTTATGTTTTCGATTCTGTCCTCTTGGAACGTTACCATCTCCGTTTCCACTTGAACTCTAGCAATGGCGGCCGAGATGTGACTGTTTATACCAACAGGTGTCTGCACCCGCTGAGCGGACAGCACACAACGCTGGCTAAACCACTCCATCTCCGTCTCGTTTTAACTCTCCTGGATGTGGTTCCTGGGAGAAACCAAATCACCTCCCCTTCACCCTATCATCTCTTCCCAAGCTGGGAAACCAATGCATTTTGCAGTCTCTAGTGACTTAAACACACACACACACACACACACACACACACACACATAACAAAATAACCGACCTTGCTAATTGAATCCTTGCTCACTGACATGCAGTGAGTGACACTTCAGCTCCCTCCTGGACCACTCGAGCCTAGAAAGTTGTCGTGGGAATCTGATCAGTGAACAGGCATTTTCACCTGACTTAGCTGTGCCGTGGCCCCATTATGCACAAAATGTTTCAGGAAGAAACGCAGGTGATGGTTTCAGGTGACTTCTTGGTGGCCCAGCCCTGTGGGTCAGGGATCGCAGAGAACTCCCACCACCTGGTGTCCGCTCTATCCCCAGAGGCTCCTGATTTTTGAATCTCTCTTTGCCAACATTGGCCTCCGCCGCACGCACCACACGAGGGTTTTCCTTCTCGTTTTCCTTTCTTTGACTTCTTCTTTGGGGAGTCCCTGCCAATGCAGCCTTTCCTTCACTGCTCTGCCCTGTCTGCACTCCCTTTTTATTATTTTCCAGATTTAATAGTTTCTGGGTTTTCCTACCACATCCTTTGTTCTTCATCCAAATGCTGTTTCTTCATCTTCCAGCTTTGTGTTGACTGTTATTATAGCCGTTCAAGATCCCTGACCCTCCAGCCTATTGCAGATTCAAAGCAGTTCCTCTCATTTCAACATAAATGTCCAGATCCTCACTAATCTAAGAACTAATCCAATGCTATTTGGATTTCCCTTTATTTTCCCTCAGAGTAACCAAGCTATGTTTCTCTCTGTAGCATTACTTTTTATTTACTAGCTAACGTTTAGGAGGCACTGGTAAGAACCACACGCAGTGTAAGCATGCTACGTCTATTTTAATCCTCAGACTAATCCTCTAAGGTTAGGGCTGCTTTTCTGCAGTTGCTAGGTGAGAAAATTAAAGCTCTTAACCTTGACGGAAGTCATAGTCAGTGCATGTCAGAGTCAGAATTAGAGCCCAAGACCTCTCCACTCATCTCTGTCCAGAGTCTTAACCTTGGCTCAACACTGTTTCTATCACTTGTCACATCTCCACTTTCCAGCCCCACTAGACACGTTTCTTTCGATCTTTCAAATTTGATGTTTCACTTCTAATAGGGTTACAGTCTTCTGCATTCCTCATCACTGCCTGGACCAAATTCCTCAACATTCACTAAATTCTCATTTATTGCTTTCTTTTAATTCCAAAAAGAAAAGGAAGGAAAAAATATTCTTCCTGGAAGTTAATAGAGCTAAGGCTCTATTAGAATTTAAACTAAGAGTTTTTTTTCTTTTCTTGTGTTTCCTCTTATTTCAATATAAATGCATGGTATAGTATTTCTATTGGTGACACTTATGCTTCAGAGTTTTTTGGGGTTTTTTTAATATATAAAGTTATTTTTTTTCTTTTGCTAATTTATTCTCCTGTATTGATCCTTAAAATTATTTATCTGTGAATTGTGCTTCATCTCATTTTGAGTGGTTCCAGCCATCTGTACTCCCACCCCTTGGCTGTACCTCGTGATCCAGGTGACCCACTAGATCTAAACCAGTCCCTTCTCCAACTCCAACTCCTGTCTTGTCCCTCCTCGTGGCCTTTGAGAAGCTAGTCTTGCCAAGTTCAAAACCAGGATATAACTTCATAAATTATCTTAGCAATAAGACAAAATTTAAGCTTTCACAAGGAAATTGAAAAATAAACAAAATACAAGGAGAGAAACAGACGTTCTTCTAAAAGTTGCTTTCATGGTTTGAAGCAAATAATTCTTGGCCTTCTCTTCCCTGTGGTCCAGATCTGAACACTGTCCTTCTTCAACCCCTCCTGTCTTCTCCACTCAGGAACACATATTGGATGCATCAGAGTAATAGTGATTTTATTACGGGGATAACTTAAAAGCCATGCTAATTTATTTAGAAAAAATAAAAGATAAAAAAAGAAAATGGTGATGGAAGAGAGAATGGGTAAAGTCATTTGCAAACTCCAGTATTTTAACTATAAGTAGGACAAAGCACTGTTTGTAACAAATTAACTTATTATTACTCTGTTTTTAGCTTCTACTGTGCACCCAAATTAAGTTAACCTATCCCCATAATAGGCTGAATGTCTTAGAAATGCTTTACATACATCTCTACCATTGATTATTTTTACACTATTTTAGCTCTACTATAGCAAGTATTTTTATCTGGATTCTTTAAACAGATTTTAAATGAGGTCATTCTGGTTTTTTGGGGTTTTTCTTTAATGATACTTAGGGAAGTTAAGCCCTTTGATAAACATTGCCCCATCCTTTATTTTACCAAAATTGTGCTTAGTTAGATACACTGAAATGAAATTCCTCACCTCCAGAGTTTTCCTTAGCAATGTGTAGGGTGGTTGTTTTTATTGTTGTGGGGTGGGGGGTGCGAGTAGGTGGTGTAAATAATTTAATCTTTTCCTTCAAGCTCACGTTAAATACCTTTAAGGAGTGACTAGGCTGATCATCTGTCTCAGTGCTACAGCTATTAGAGAAAGAGCCTTTCAGAAAAATCTCTCTAGTTTCCTGATGCTGTGTTATTCTGGAGCACATCACACACACACAGACTCACACACACACACACACACACACACACACACGGTGGCTGGGTAGATAATACCGTAACTGGCTTTTAGTGAGCGCCTTGCCTTATTCTAAGTATTGGACTCCTTGGGTCACTCGGTCCTCTCAGCCTGTGAGGTGGCCGTGATTTCTCAGATGAGGAAACTGGCAAAGAGAAATCAGATAAATCACCAGAGTCACGTAGATGGCTTCCAAGCCAAGCAGTGTCTGGCCCAGTCATTTAAGGTCTCTGTTCCCCAGGAAGAGAAAGTGGCTCTGTGCCCAGGGCACTTTGCAGGGACCAGAGGACTCACTATCCAGAAACCTGTCTTCCATCTGCTGTGGCAGTGCTGAAAATAGCATCGTTCCATGTGAAGTCCTCCACGCTGGGAGCCGAAGTCCACCTACCCAGCCAGGTCTGCCCTATAAAACTGCTGCTCTCAGGAGGAATGCCACCAGGCCCTGATTCTTCTGAGCACCATTTGCAAAATTCCTGAGCAGAAATAGAACCCAGGCCCACCCTGCCTGTTTGCATGTTTTCTTGTTTTTTGTTTTTAACCTTTTCTCAAGCTACGGGTGTTTGGGGAATAATGTGTCTGCTTTAACGAGAGACGCCGAGGCTTCTTCCCTTGGACGTACTTTCTCCCCCAAGGGCCATGGAGGCCTGTCTCACCCCAAGCCGGACAGACGCAGCAAAGCCCGTGAAGTATCGGCCAGTGTGACTGTGTTTGCTGGTCTCTGATTGGAGGCATGAAGGGTGGCATGTCCGAGCACCTGTGCCTTGTGTAATAATGAGTTTAAACAGTCATGAGATATCTTCTCCGATCCTTGAGAACCAATGCAGAGGGAAGGATGACACAAGACAAAATAGAAAGACACCAAATACTGATCTCATCATCCCGCCCCACGCAGGGCGCTGCCCAGACCGGGGCACCTGTGTGCTTCTGTCCATCAGACCGAATGGTGTTGCTGGTTGAGAGAGTCTTTTGCACGACTTTCTAATCGTGCACTGAAAACTGAAACCACTCTCCCCAAGAAAGCCGAGGTGGTCTGCCAACCTACCCATTTCTTTTCAGCATCAGCATGACCACGTGCTCCACGCTGCTCGCCCTGGGGATGATGCCGCTGTGCCTCCTAATCTACACCAAGATGTGGGTGGACTCCGGGGACATCGTCATTCCCTACGATAGCATAGGTGAGTCATTCCTGCCCCTGGCTTCTAAGCATCGCCGCCCTCCTCTCTGCTCGTCCCTGCCCAGCTCTCGGGCCAGGCTCAGACCCAGCAAGCCTTTACCTCTCACACCAGCAGTAGTTCGTGCCCCATTTGGCTTTCAGGACAAGTCTCGCCTGTATTTGAGTGAGGGCTGGCAGACTCTGAAATTCAAACCTTGACCCCATGGGAGAACCGGTTTCGTCCTCCACTGAAAGCACCAGGGAGACAGAGCAACGGAAGGGACCTCTGGGCACAGCCATCTGGACCTTAGGAGGTGGGAGTCTCTGGAGGCTCCATCCTTCCCTTAACGCAGAGCACAACTAGTCTAGGGGGGACACAAGTTTGCTCCTGAACACTCAAATTGAAGAAAGACAAAAACCATCTCGCTAATGATTTTAAAATAGGGCACCCGGTAAGCAGTGATGACTGTGGCAACAGGAGACCTCCAGATGAAACACCCTGTTTATGACACTCTTGACTCAGAAGTCGATCTGCTGGTGCAGCCTGTGATCATGTCCTGGGAGTCAGAAGTGCTGGTTATAACTCTATCTCCACTCATCTCAGCTCCCAGATGGCCACCCCCACCCCAAAAGGGCTCTTTTCTATTTCTGGCAGAACAAACGAGGGTAGGAGATTAAGTCACTGGTGTAACATGGGGTCAAGGACAGGACAAGCTAGTTCCTGGTCTGCCGAAACCCCTGTGATCACCAAAGGTGAGAGGTAGGTGAACTAGTACGTGGTACCATCACCAGGTACAGGACACGCTAGGTCGTCTTTTTCCCAAGGCTAACCTTAGAGACACGTGTCTTCTCGGGGGGCTGTGCTGCAGGTGTCCCGTGGAAGGGAACACGTGAGCAAAGACTAAATGATGACTCAGAAAGATGTTTGTGAAAGGATTCCTGTTGGTGTGGGAAGCTGGACTGGATGGCATCTCAAATCACTTCCATTTCTAAGAAGGATTGTTTCTGTGATAAAAACATGCATCAGGATCTACACAACTGAATCAGAACAGACAAGGGAACCTTCCTCGGGGACAATCGGTGCTGCAGTATTTTCAGATAGTCTCTCCTCTCTCTACGCCTACCATCGCCATTAGACACGCCCCCTCCTCCAAAAAAGTGGTCCTTCTTGGCACACCTTGTTCAGTACGGGATTTCCCCTCACAAGGTCCTTCTACAGACCCCAGGGAACTCCATATCAGAAATCATCTCATGCAAGCAGATTATGAGGCGACCCTGGGCAACCACCTTGCCTGTGCCTCAAGCTGCTTAACTCTCAGTCTGCTCCCTTGGAGGACGCTCTCCTTCAAGTTAAAGGGTGCAGTTTGCTTGAGGAGTGTTTATTTTAGGCCTCTCAAAGTTGTTTGCTGAATGAGGAGTTTTAACTCTATATTACTTATTGTTTAAGAAAAAAAGTTAAACCTTCAAATAGCCTCCTCTGGATATTCATTCCCTCCTAGAAAATGCCCCAAAGCAGTATTGAGAAATTCTAACTACAGTGTGAATGACTGATAACACATCCTTTAACATGAATAAATTTTGAAAAGAAGAGAATGAGAAAGAGTAATTAGTACCTCAAAGGAGGAAAAGATCATCATGCAAGAGTTTAAGGACAAAAAGAAAAGAAAACAGAAAACAGAAAGGGAGAGAAATGAGGAAGAGATAAGACATTTTTGAATGAAAGGTTGAAAAGCAAAGATATTAACTCTGCTTAACTCACCATTTTGCCCAGGGCCTATTTTCCTACCTAACCTTCTCACTATTGGTTTTCCTAGTCCTTTAATGTAGAAAAAAAAAACCTGATTCATTCACAAGATGTTTTTCACTGAGGAAGTTAAGGCTCAGGGTAAGGGTTGAATTTGTCCAAGATGAACAGGGAGCCGGAAATAGCCCTCTAGTCTGCTCTCCACTCAGCTCCGGGGGCAGGGCTGTTTGGCACAGTTTCCATACAGTGCACACCATGTTCAGGTGATTCAATAAACAGCCGCTGAGCCCCCTCAGATGATGACATCTGGACAGAGGAGCAGGCAGCTTACACAGCTGGTACCACTGAATACACCGCAGCAAGTTGCTGTTCTTCTCTTCCCCACTCTGCCGTTGAGTGTGTCTAGGACCACGAATTGTGTATCCACGTCACCATCTGACTCCCACAACAGCACCATGAGGGAGACATCTTTCTGCCCATTTCACAAATGGGGAAAGCAAGGCTCAGAGGCATCAATAATCCTCACAATTCTCACACTTTGTGAATCAGGTCCAGCTCCGAGTCTGTCCGGCTCTGAGTTGCACCGTGTGACTCCCTTTCCCACTCTTTCCTTCTCTCTTTTCTTTCTACCTTTCTTCCCACCTGTATATATTCTTTGTAAACTTGATTAAAGACCAAGTTGTGGTGCTCAAATTGTGGAAACTCTAAGCAGATGCTTTCTCATCTAAATAGACAGGCACCTGCCACAGAGAGTGCAGGCAGATCTCTAGCCCACTCGGGAGTAAAGAATCACCACAACCCACCTCTTCAGGCAGAAGCCACACACTCTGAGGGTGATGAAGGGCAAAGAGTGTCTTTTCCAGTCAGCATCGTGTCCCAGAAAGACTATCTGGTCTCATCTGGTCAAGAGAGGAAATACAATTCCACCATGGATTTCAACAGCCAGTCCTGCTGGTGTGTTTATCCTGTAGCCTTGGGCTGCCCCAAAGAGATAAAGACTCCTGGCAAAGAGGGGCCAAACACGAAACTGAGCTGACTTTCCACAGCTCCAATACATTACAAATACACTACCAAAACCTAAGCACGCTCACAGTCCAGTCTCAGTGTTGGTACCCAGATTTAAGCGGCCACAGTACAACAAATCTGTATCAAGATGGTTTTCATTTAAGGACTACAAACTTCACAATTTGGAGAACAGGCTGGAGACCCAGGGGAAAAATTCTCCTCTCAAAGTAGCAGGAGGTAAGAATACCCAAAGGGGGTTATTCTGGGGGCTCTTATGAGTACATCCATCCATGTCCTTATTTCACATCCTTTATTCCACCATTTTCTCCTCACCTTTTCCTCCCTGATCTTTCTTTTTCTTCTTCCTCTTGGTATCTTAACTATTACTTAATCTCATTGAGTAATTTCTGGGAAAAAGTAATTGCTGACCGTATCTTGCCAGGAGGGCCAGAGGCTACAAAGACGTTATGTTTTCATCACTATTATATTCATTTTAAATTGATATTTATGGCCCTGGAATCTGGAATCCATTTCCCAGTCCTAGTGCAATCTACTCCAATACCAAGCAACATCCACTCTCAGAATTTCATTATTCAATTCCACTTTCTCCTACTGCTTTAAAAGGATATTTGACAAAGAAACAGCCCATGAGAAGTTAGAAGTTGTTGGTGCTGTGTTACACAAAAGCAGCAATTGGACAAATGAGTGTTAAATAATATGGAGAAACAAACCACATGTCATGAGAACAGCAGTAAATTTAACACAGTGAAACTGAAGTATGACTCTTTCATCTGGCTGGGTGAGCTCATTCCTGCAAAGAATTATAATTACTCGAGAGGTCGCCAAATATTTTATCTCACGGAAAATTTAAAGCATGCTTTTTCAACCTTTTCTCCCACCTCTCTGCTGCAGATTTAAATAACCCAACTCAATCTTAACCAGAAGTCATTAGCCCACAGAATGCCTGGAGAATTTTGAACTTTTTTCTTTTTTTTCTACTACCATGAAGTAACAGACAGATGTAAAATACCGTCTTTCTTTATACACCACCGGAGCACAGACACACACAGAGACTTTGGAAACGTATGATCCCAAGACCAGAGAAGCCAAGCTTCTGACAAATCGAAACTAAAAGAGACTGACTGGTAGAATAAGGATTCTTCTAAAAAAATTAATCCAGGATTTAGGGAAAGGATTTATATCATCAACATTATCAATTTTCCAGCAGCAATATTGAATTATTTACTGGAGTAGGTAAAGAAGTAGAGTTGGGGTTGGGGGTTGTTGTTTGTTTTTTGAATTCTGTTTCATGTATTTAAGAAGAGAGACAGAGCTACGACCTAAACCTTCTGCGGGCTGTTTTGCTTTCCTCTTCCCTGTGCTATGTGTTCTGTTGATCAGATTGCTCTCTGTCACTTTTAGGTACGTCTTTGGTCGCTCTGGTTGTTCCTGTTTCCGTTGGAATATTTGTTAATCACAAATGGCCCGATAAAGCCAAGATCATACTCAGGGTAGGTGTCCCCAGTCATAGCATAGCATCGTCACATGCTCCGCAGTGTCCGCGCGTAAACGGTGGGTCTCTCCATCTACTGGACCGGGTTTTTCACATTGGATGATAATGCCCCATCTAGGGCGGCTTAAAGTTATCAGACACGCAGCTCACTCTTCTAGAGCACCCTCCTCTGTCCCATCCTCAGAGCAAGTTTCTATCCACCCTTGGAGAGCCCGAATTCAAGGGCAGGATTTTTTACCCTGCACACCCACAGCACTTTGCTTTTATCCCTGTTATGTGGGTTTGTATTCCAAAATATATCTAGACAGCTGTCTTAGAAAATAGGTCATATCTTTCTTATCTCTGTATCCATATGGCCAATTCAGTGCCCGGCAATTGGTAGATTTTATATATATGTGTATGTATACACACACACACATACACACATACATGTGAATACATATATACACACACATATTTATAGATATAGAATTATATATAACTATATATAATAATATATATAACTGCATTTATATAAATGATGATATATGTAATTAGTAACCATTCATTCCCTTTTATCAACTGTATCCTTGCCAGATGAGATGGAGATGGATAATATAGATAGGTTTCAGAAGGCAAAATAAGCCACTTGGTGTTCTTTGTCTCTTTGACAAAAAAAAAAAGTTATAAATCTCTAATTCTTTTTAATGTCAAAAGGGGAAAAAGATAACAGTGGCTTTGGCTTGCCTGTGCCTTTTTACCTTTTATAGGGTTTTATCTCCATTTTCTCACCATTATAATCATAAAAGGTGGCTAAGGCAAGATTTCATCCTCAATTACAGACGAAAAATCAAAGATTCAGAGAGGTTTTGTGACTTACCGAAGGAAGGAGGGCAGGAGGAGTTGAATCTGGCAGCCACGTCTTCTTGGAGTGGGTTTTCTTCCTTTCTGACAAGGATAATTTTGAGCTAGAATATCTTCTTCAGGTTAACTGAGTACAGCCCCTCCATGTCCTGTTAATTTTCTTAAAAATTGAAACGTGGGACAAGCACCAGCGTTTCCAGTGGGTCTACCCTGGCGTCAGGCACGGGGTACACAGGGAGGTCACTAATCATCACTTCCCCAGAGGGAAGGAGATGCTTAGACTTCTTCTCCTACAAGAATCTTTGCATTTGCTTTGACATGCGATTGTTGCATCTGCTTGTCTTCCTTCTAGATCGGGTCCATCACAGGCATCATTCTGATCGTGCTCATAGCCGTGGTCGGAGGCTTCCTGTACCAGAGTGCCTGGATCATCTCGCCCAAACTCTGGGTTATAGGAATCATATTTCCCTTCGCCGGTTACTCCCTGGGCTTTCTTCTGGCTAGAATAGCTGGCCAGCCCTGGAACAGGTATGGTGTTTTGGTAAATCAGACGAGGAACTTCCTTCTGTAATCGCTGCTGTGTTCGTTTGCTGCTGTTATGAAGTACCACCAACTGAGTGGCTTGAGCAGTTCTGGAGTCTTGATGTCCAAGGTCAATGTCAATATGACTGATCCTTTCTGAGGGACGAAGGGCCATGTGCTCCAGGTCTCTCTCCTTGGCCGGTGGAAAGCCATCTCCTCTCTATTTCTCTTCACATCGCCCTCCTTCTATGCAAGTCTCTGTGTCCAAGTTTTCCCTTTTCAGAAGGACGCGAGTCATATTGAATCAGCGTATGTCCACCACACCTTGTCCTAACTAATTAGACCTTCAGTGACCCTATGTCCAAATAAGGCACATTCTCAGGCGCTGGGGGTTAGGATTTCAGCGTGTGCATTTGAGAAGATCCAGTTCAGCCCATAATCGCTGTAAACACTGAGGACAAATTCACAATTCTTCACCTGTAATAACGTTCACTCTGTTTCTGAATACATCATTATAAATAGACTCATTCATTCCTGAAAGATGCAAGTCCTCTGGAAAGAAAATATGGACTGCCTCTTTCTTGTTCAAATTCTCCTGGCCCTTCCTCCTGGGTAGTACAGGTTGGGCTCCTCTGTGCTCATTTGTCCTTAATTCTCCAAGCAGAGTGACTCCAGCCAGAGCTGAATTCAGGTTGGTCCTGTAATATACAAGGATTCCTCCAGCCAGAAACAGGACGCACTCACAATCCAAAAAGTTCTGAAGAGCAGAACTTGTTTTAGCGTGTACGGGCTTGGGACAGGGTGAAGGCGTTCCTGCTTCTAGCATGTTGGAATCAGTAGGCAGAGGGAAAATCAGGTGTAGGAGCTGGTGCACGTGTGAGGTTGGGGACAAGATGAGAGGCGCAGGCCGGTGGGAAGGGTGTGGCTGAGTCAGGCTGACTGGGGTTGGCACTGGGACCCACCACTCACCCACTGTAGGACCCAGGCCAGGCTCTTTCTCTTTCTCTGATTTTCCTCATCTGTAGAATGGGGACAATGATAACTACTCTGCAGATTTTTGATCAAGATTTAATCAGAAGAACAAAACCAATTTAACAATAAAACAATAGCAAATACTCTATTTTGAGTGTTTTCTCAGCCCCTGCTCTGCTCTGCACTGATGCCAAGGACCTAATTGAACAAAGTGAAATCATCCCCCTCTGCTGTTTATGGAACATTAACATAAATGAGCCTCTCCTTTCAGAGTTCTTAAAATTTATATATATATATATATGTATCTGCTTTTAATGCATAATTTTATTTTATAAATAGATATATAAATTTATTCAATATTATATTGAATAATTATATATTACTTATTAATAAATATTATCCAATATATTAAATATAACATACATACATATGTGTGTATGTATATATATATATATATATATATACATAGTTATGCATATAGACATAGATGACATTGATAGCTTCCACTGCTCATAGGGCAAAATAAGCTACTTGGTGATTTTTGTTCCTCTGGACAAAAGAAAACATTATAATCCCCAATTTTTTTTTAATGTGAAAAGGAGAGAAACGATAATAATGGCTTTTATTTACATAAGACTTTTAAACTTTTACAGGGGTTTATATCCATTTTCTTATTATCATAACAGTTATAAAGATGACTAGGGCAAGAGTTTTATCTCTATATATGTAGTGAAAAAGAGAAAATGTTTGTATTATAATGTATTATCTGATAATATATTAATGCATATTTATTGAATATAAATAAAACTATAGAGTTTAATAAATATATACATGAAAAGTAGACGTGTGTATTCAGACATGTTTCGGTACTTGTTCTCCTATCTGCTTTTAATTTTCTACAATAACAAAGCAAAACAACACCACCAAAAACAGACCAGTGAAAACGTGTGTTCTTGTAACATTTCTTTCAGGTGCCGAACGGTTGCTTTGGAAACAGGGATGCAGAACGCTCAGCTGTGCTCTACCATCGTCCAGCTGTCCTTCACCCCTGAGGAGCTCAACGTCATCTTCACCTTCCCACTCATCTACAGCATCTTCCAGTTGGTCGTGGCAGGTCTATTCTTAGGACGTAAGGAACACCTATAATCACATTTCACTGTGATGTTCTTTGAGAAATCCTGGAGTTGCTAATATGACATCTTTTAATTCCCCTTTTCTGCTAATGAATTGTACACATTAAACCAAACTCCCTTTTCCTGGCAGTGAAATAAATGGGTAGGAAACGCTACCCATAATATTCTCATGACATGCCAACTGCTGATAGAAGATTATAATTTTACCAAAAGGTTCTAGTAAAGAGTATTTTTAAGTGAAAAATAATGGAGGTTGATTCTCTCCACTGACTCTCTTTTTCTCAATAATTAAGGAGGCATATTAACCTGTTAGAGCCATTTTATTGTGTCCCTTCCTACCTGCTTCTAAGAATCCTGAACTGGTCAATTTTTAATTCAAACATCACCTTGGTATGCTTAGTATATATAGGATATTTCTCAGAAAATTGGTATAAAAGGATATTTATCAGGCTAAGTTATATTGGATGATAGATATATGCATGCATGTACTTGTGTATGTATATAGTTTTTAATAACCATACAATTGAAACAATTGAAGCAAACATTTTTTATTTCAAGTGCTAGGAATAGCTAACCTGGCTTTTCATTTTACTGGGACGTAGCATATAGCTTTGGTCCACGAGCCCCTGCCACCTAATGGCCTTCACCTACTTGAAACTTTTCTCTAATTTTGCTTTCTAAGGACTGGTGATGGTTAATCTATTTTCAAATTCTGGGGCTTTTTTAATAACAAAACTTCTTTAAGTTTCACGACATTTTAATGGGGATCCTGTAGTGAAAGTGAATGAAAAGATAATGTGACTCTTAAGTGGCACAATGACCCTAGGTACAGCTTTTTTTAGAATAAGGTTTGTTTTTACACTTAGCTCCATCAGGTACTCCACTTGCCCTTGGGAACTGTTCATTCTCTGTGCTACGGTCTTGAATGTCATTCTCGAAGCAGAGTTTTCCTTTCTAGTATAGGGCTCTCTGGATCCATTAGAAACGTTCCACTGACTTATCACTTGTGCAGGAGAGAGGGTTGCATGGCCTAATTAATTACCTCATTTTCCTGTATCATGGAGATTTACCCAATTTGGTGCACCTTGGGACTTTCCCAAATAATTAGCTAATGGTGTCTACCAGACAAGCCAGAGAAAGTAGTTGAGAGCGAGGACAATTAAGTAGATTTACTAGTTAAATAACTCATTCAAAGGGAATTAATATATAAAATTGAAGGAATGATGGGAAAGTGGGCAACAGTCTTACCCTTTCCCACAATTTCAGCAGCAAGAATGAGAACAAGGAGGCATATTTACTAAGGATGTGCAATTCCAGGAAACATATTTTGGTGAAAGGATTAGAAGTCTAAATGCTTTCTTTTTGGAACAAGGAAAGGAAAGAAGGAAGGGAGGGAGGGAGGGATGGAAGATGGAAAGAAGAGAGGAGAATAGTTTGGTTGAATAAAATTGGTGATAAACTGAGGGATTTCAAGCTTAAAACAGTTTATAATAAAAGTATAATAAAAGGGATATTTTCATGAACCACAAGCTCAATTGAATAGAGTCAATAGCTTAGTGGCTTCTAAGTGAATATACTGAGTGGGGAGAGAACAGCTCAGTGGTAGAGTGTGTGCTTAGCATGCATGAGGTCCTGGGTTCAATCCCCAGTACCTTCATTAAAGATAAATAAATTTGAAAACCTAATTACCTCCCCCCTCAAAAAAAAAAAAAAGAAAGAAAGAAAAAACTAAAGCAAATTAATGTAAAAACCAAAACAAATATACTGGTAGATGTACAGGAGCCATCCAAGGAGGTATTGACCTTGAAATGTTCAGATCTCGGAAGCAAGATCACGTCTCTCTCAGCTGCATATCATCGCGAGCGTTAGTGCTGACTGAGCCCTTACTGCTTTCTCAGGGGTGGGCACTGTACCATTTTAGCTCATCTGTGTTCACAATTGCCCCATGAGATAGGCAGTATTTTTATACCAATTTTAAGTGTGAGGTATTGGAGTCTGAGGGTTCCAATAAATAATACCTTCTCCTCCCCTGTTGGAACCAGATCAGAGGTAGAAGGGGGAAAAAATCAGATATTTAGATAACAAAATTGCACTTTTATTATAGATAAAACTTAATTAGAAAATATGGCTCAAAACTGTGACCACGTGGGCTTGTTGATATCGTCCTGCTCCGTGGCCTCCCACTGTGCACGTAGCATCCACAGATACACATAGACTGCAGGCCAGTCTGGCCAGGTGAGCTGACCTCAGAAATACACTGAGAAATGGCCGCCCCCAGAGACTAGCAGCTTCGTGGAAGAGATGAGGGCTGATCACCCCTCAGCCAAGGCTCCCCCATCGTGGGAAGGAGTGAGTGAGGGCTGGGAAAGTCCGTTATTCCAGCTCAAGTCCTCCCCCACAGACCTTTAGACCAAGGTACCGACACTGCAGCTTAGCTTGTAGCCTGTTTGAGGACTGATACGTTAGCTGGAGAGGGAAGGGACAGAATAGATGCCTGTTGTCATTATTGGTGAGTACCACCTGCAGGGCTGATCAGCGGAGGCTAGGTGAGCAGATATCCCCTAGCTGTGGGCCAGGTCTTCCTGAAGTGTAGCCATCCCACTTACGAGCGGCCGTGGAAATAAAAATGAGGGTGGTGCTCCCTAAGGAACTTCCCGCCTACACAAAATACAAACTGCTTCTTGAGTCATAGATTATAATCACTGTCCAAAGTAAGTCTGCAGCTTCCTATTATGAAATTTGCTTAACCTGCTGTGTATTGTTTTCTAGTGTATGTAGCACACAAGAAATGTTTTGGAAAAAACAATGTGGAACTTCCAGACGGCAAAGACATCGAACCACTCCCTAAGGCATCCTTCAGCAAGGCGAATGAAGCATTTCAACCAGATGAAAAGTAAACACCAGTGGACCAAAAAGAAGAACTCTAAAGAACATGCTTCAGCTATAAAAAATATTTAATTATTTGTTTTGATGGGATATTTGTCAGAAAAAAAAAGTTAAAGAAAAAATTTAAGTTTGAATTGAATCCATATATTGGTTTTGCTACCAAGTGACTGGTCCAGATCTTTCATGTGACAGATATATATATATATACACACACCGTCTTTGAAATAAGCCCAAAAAGTATTCTTGGACCTCAGGCTAAAGCTGACATGGGAGACACTGAGAATTTAATAACCAAATTAGAATCAAGCCCAGATCCCATCAGGGATTTTGTACATCCGTTGCTCTGCCTCCTGAGTCCAATGATGCCCACTTGATTTTTTTTAGGAAAAACAGAATTATTTCAAATGGCTTGTATTTGGCAACGCTCTTTCAGCCCTGGAGAGAGATTGCCTCAAGGCTCGCCTGTTAGTCGCAGGTCCACATTAGCTAATACGACAGCTCTCTGGTTCACACCTCAGAGCAGGGAGGTGGCAGGAGGCACAAAGGCAGGAGACACAAAGACAAGAGAAGTATTGGAAGAAACATGATGACTCTAGTGGGTGAATCCCAGTCAATGGGAGATGAAGGAAAATACACGGAAAAGTACAAATAACAGCAATTTGGTTGAAGGGCAAGACTAGAGTCAATTAGATGTGCAGAAGAATGAGGTCAGGGAGCCATGGGAGACATAAGCATTAAACAGTGTTCGAGGATGAAGAGGACATGCCCAGGGCCCAGAAGGCGGAAGTGCATTGCCAAGTGAGCTCCTAAGATGCTGTCAGTAGGTGTATCAAGAGGAAGCAGAGAGGATTTGAACAATGGCAACAGTTTTATGGCAAAAGAGAAACAGCTGGAGAGGGTTGGGTTCTCAATGACAGGTCTGATTTATCCTCCCTCCCCTCACTCCACGGCAAGAGGCGGAGCATTCTTAATCCAGTTCAAAGTGGTTTAGTTCCATTTTCCATTCGGACACTGTCACTGCCTCATAGACTCCCTTTCAACTGCGTTGGCTTCAGAGAGCCTCTTGCATTTGGATGATGTGAGTTCAGGTCCTGCTGGTGCCCCTCAGCGTTACAGGAACACGAACGTCAACGCTTAACTTAGTTCTTCCAAGACAGGGAGGAGGCATGTTCTTTTAAAATGTGGCACTTGTACCTTTTTATACCAGGTTCACATTTACCATTGAGTAAAGCTTCTATATTTTTCCATCATTAGACAAACGCGTTAAAAGAAACACATTAAAAGAAACTAGGGATTTTTTTTTAAAGGATCGTAGAGGAGAGGTGGTCCAGATTTTCCTATTACGGAGGCCAAACAATCTCCTTCCAACAGTACAAAACGAGAACTTTCAGTCTATCTGTCAAGTACCTCCTACACTGTCCTCAAATGGAACACAGGCAGGTGCACTAAAGACACACTGTGAATTCATATCATCATTTCAACACCCCCGAAGTCAAGGGCCTGGACGCAGCAGGCGCAGCAAGCAGCTTTTCCCTCCATGCTGATCAAGATACAGACAACGGAATCTGGCTCTCTAACATGTTGCCGTATCTTGTGAATTGTGGGGTTTTTTCTTGTGCTAGATGGAAGAAAAATAGCTGAACTTTTCAAAATGAAAGCACTCTATTTTTAAATGAGTCTGAGAAGCTGATTAAATTATGTATTTTATTGCCTCTGTGAGTATCATATTAAATGAATATTTTATTTTAAAGGCTGGAATAAATGGAAATAATTTTTGTAACGGTTGGTCTATCTGGGTCTTTGTGATAATTGTCAACATGTCTTTGCTGTTCACTTCTAGAGATAGAAATAAGGTGGAGTTTCTCAAATGTTAAATTGTTCCTCAAAAAGTCCCTGAAAGAAATGCTTAATTAAATACTCTAATAATTAGGTGTCCCACTGATACAGGTTGAAGTTGTCCCCCAGGAAAATCATACTAGGGGAACTTGAATCAAAAACTCTTAAAAAACAGCATGGCGACATCTGACTTAAAATAATAAAAAAGTTTTATGTGTATTTATCAATAAGATCACCACCACGTTCTATGAAAAAAGAGAGAGAAAGACAGAGACAGAAACACTTTAATGATGGTACTGATGCCTTAAAATCTCTCATCAGCAAGACTTGGAGAAATTCAGATGGTGAACCACATTTGACCACTCGAAGATATCACTCTGTTCTCCATCTAGGAAACTCTCACCCTCTTCCAGCAGAAAACAGTGTATCTTTCTTGGAATATCCGGCAGCCCATTGCCTCTCAATCTTTTACCCTTCAAAAACTGCTTTAGTTCACAGCCAGAGTCTTCAGACCGTGGTGTGGATACGCTGAGTCCATGAAACTGTCCTGGGGGTGCAGGAACGGCTGGGGAAGCCGCTCCCATTTCTTCAACTTGTGTACATATTCTTTCCCAAAACTACCCTGCTTCAATGCTCCAGTGCTTGAGATGTCCCGAGTTCTCCCTGCCTACCACCTCTTTCCCGGCGGGGTGCCCTCCTTGAAAAAGCACAGCCTTACTCTCACTGTCCCTACAGAGCACCGGCCCAGGGCAGAGGAATTTTGAACAGCAACTAAAGAAACAGTTCAGAATATTAATGTTGAAGAAAGGCGTCGCATCTTTCTCAGTTGTATACATATTTATTTAAGGTTTTAGAAATGGAGTATTCTGACTTGTGTCGGAACATTTTGAACGTAGAAATACTATAACATGGACTGGGAGTGAGAACAATTTTCTGTTAACAGGATAGCACTCCCAACCCGTGATATACCCCAAAAAACCATCACTATGAGAGCAAACAGACGAGCATTGGTTAGAAACATTGAAAGAGGACACTTTTTTTTTTTTTGCATCCAAGAGATGACAAACTTATGGTAAATATCTGAACCTTATCTATCTAGCTCAAAATTGGAATACAAATGTGAGGGATTGACACGGACTCCTATTAATGTATTTGTTAGAATCGAAAGATGAAGTCAAATTTTTTTTCAGACAGAAAGTTATCTAGCTGATTGGTTTGACAAGGGCCCTGGCTTTGCCAATTAAGAAATATAAAGGATATTTTCTATAAATTAGATGAACGAAATCTCCAGCACCAAGGTTTTACAAAAATATTAAAAACATGATAATATAAAAAAGCACATTATAAAAATAATTAATCTAGAATATATAAAGACTCATAGCCCAATAATAAGAAAGAAAGTAACAAAAATGAGTAAAAAAGCATTTGAAAATACTCTTCCACAAAGAACAGAAATAAAGCAGATAAGCACATGGCTCTGGCAAATATACCCATGAAAAGATGCTCAATACCATTAATAGTTACATAACTTTGAATCAAAACCATTGTATGTTCAGTAAAATAGCTTAAGTAAAACATTACTATGATGGCAAGTATTAATGGGGATATAAACAGTAACTCTCATAGACTGCTGGCAGTAGGGTCACTTCAAAACCAGTTTGCAATTTCTTATAACATTAAACACACACTAACCATGTAACCCAGCAATCTCACTCCTAGGTGTTCACCCAGGTACTAGAAGTAGAACAGAGTAACAGAAGATCAGGGGCCAGGAACCTGCGGCCGGCATGGACTATGAGGGAAATGACGGAACATCGTGGGCTGATGGAAATGTTCTGTATCGGGACGTTGGTGGTGGTTACACAACATTGGACATTTGTCAAAATGCATGGAACAGTACACTTAAAACTGGTGAATTTTATTTGATGTAAATTATACCATTAATAAAACTGATTGAAACTTTTATTGGTCCAGATGTAGCAGGTAAATTTATTCCACTCCCAATCCTCTGGGAGAATATTGAGTTCAATTTGGAGCCTCTAAGGGTAAGAGTAACAGTCTCTTTGGAAAGTCTAGTCAAGCCTTTTGCAGTATATTTCCTAGAAATGGAAACAGTGCCTAGCTCAAGTTCCAGAAACACTTTGAAAAGCAGATATTTCCAGTTCTTTGCCTTCAACAAAGCTAAGAGGTTCTGGTCAAGTTGTCAACTGTGTATGGATTTGTTGGTCGGCAATTGTGAGTTCTTTGGCATATAACTTGGAAGAAGTTCAAATTCGAGGGACAGCGTATACCAAAAGCCCTCCCACTGTCATCTATCTCTTTATGTGAAACAAAGTTGACCGGCACTTAAATCCATAAAAATAAAGTTAGAGGAACAAAGTGGAGGCTGAACCCCATCTCAGCCTGACAGTTAACAGCAAACTTTCATGCGATGCCACTGCTTTCCAGGGTCTCTTTAACGTCTGTGCTGTGTGAACTGATCTAGTCTTCACAACAATTCTGTGACGTAAGTTAATATTTCTCTCTTTTACAGATGAGGACATTCAGGCACATAGTTAAGGAACGTTCACACAGTCTCACAGATGGCAAGTGCCAAAACTTGATTTGAACTCAGGAAGCCTGGCTCTGCATTTTGGACTTTTGTTGACCGCAGTGCTAAACTCTGTTGTATTCAGCCATAGATACATGGGATTTCAGATCATTCATGAACGCGTTACATTAGAATACAACCCTTCAGTGGAAATAAAATGAAAATATAAATTCAAGTAGAAAGAAAAATAATGTGGAATTTCCAACAATGAAGGCAGAACTTGTCCACATTTTTTTTAATTGATAATGGGTATCATGCCTATGCAGCATGTAGATTCCATTGGATACATTTTAAAGTGATATAACCATTTAAGTTAAAATTTTCAGTATTTATGGAATTGTATGTGCAACGATTGGCAGAAGTTGAATTTGTAATTATTTAATCTTATGACAAATGGCAAATAGCACCTAAAGATATACCTTGCATATCCAGGATTTAAAAGTTATTTGGGGGTCATGAAATCTAGTTTCTTTAATTCTAGTGTTACAGCTTTCCATTAACATGCTAAGTATTGCATAGCAATGCCTGGTCAGTGTCGTAAAGATGGTAGGGGAAACTGAGGAAGGATCAGTTATTCTGCAAATAAAATACATACAGACCCAAACATGCACACACATACATGGTGCAAAAAGTCATAAGAAAGATAGTATCATTACTCAAAATTAAAATAGTAGTTTGGGATGTTTAAACACGAAGATTACGTGCTTGTTGAACCAGTAGGGTTTTCAGCTGCATTACTGATGCAAACATGATGAACAAGTGCATAAGTCACCATGGTTACATCATTCTCAAACCAGGAGAATCTAAAAGAATAGCTTCTCAAAAATAACAAATACGATTCTGTCCTTCTGCTACTGTGGATATAATGGCTCTTTTGCAAGTAGTCTCTTGGAACGAAGGAACGTGATAATGGCTACAGCCACTAAGCTAGTATCACTCATGTCCCTCCTTTAAAGAAATCAGTGAGGACAGCACAGGTCCCTTAAGGACAAAATGAAACAGCAAGAGGGACAGGGCTATGCAATAATGTTAAGTGAAAAACTAAATTAGTATTTAATTATCTTTATACTGGAATGTGTGCACATGCTACAGATCAAAAGGAAAATGGAAGCATGAAAACTCTATAAGGAAACAGGGGTGTTAAGATGACTTTTCAATATATTTCTTTACTATTCGATATATTTATTTATTAGTACATTATATGTCAGAACCAAATAAGGTCAAGGTGGAAAGAAAGAAAACTAAAATCGCACGGGTTCCCGCACGTCAATACGCTGGGTGAGTACGGCTGGAGGGGAGAAATACGACCCTCTGGTGGTTCTAACATCTTCTACCATCTGTGCCGTTGCTCTTCCCAGCTGGCCCCCGTGTGTCTCTGCCTGTCACCAGGAGGGCACAGGCTCTCTAGGTGTGGCAAACACTACTGTCTGGTTAACCCAACGCCCTTTCCAAATCCCTTCGCCCATTCCCACCTCAGCTGAAAATGCATGCTCCGCTTTCATTTGCAGCTGGTTGGTTGGTCATGTGTTTGCCGCTGTTCTGGACAATCACACGCGGGCAAAAATACTCAGGAAATGGTGTAAAGCCTTTGGCAATTTTTTGTTGACGTTGCTAAAAGGTAATAGATGCATCCGGCATTGCTCCTTCCTCCACATCCTTCTGCCTTAAAAACAAATGGGTGCCAGGTGCATAGTGAGTGATGAGGCAATGAACAGGGACCCACACAGACACCAGCTCCAGGACTGCTGAGCCCCTGAGTGCCAGCAGCAGCCTATCTCCAGACTTATTGATATCTGCGAATAAACACCTACTTATTTAAACTGTCATTGCCCAGACAAGCTATTACTTGCCACTAGAAGCATTCCTAACTTATAGAGCTGGTGATTACTGTAACTGGAGTTCTCCTGGGCATAAGACTCCCACACAAACATCAGAGGATACAGCGATGGTGGACCAGAGGAGGCTGAAAGTTGTCGGGGGGCTGTCAAGACAAAGTTTCTCCAAATATGGTTTTGCTCGGGGCAAAAAAACAAGGTGGCGAGTTCCGGAAAGGCAATGACTATAACACTGAGTTTGCCTAGCTCTTAACAAAAGAGGCTTGGCATGCTTGGGGAATTGAATACATTGGCCCTGAATTAGATTATGAAAAATGTTGCCCATTTTTAAGCCAAAAGAATCTCCCCACAGACTTAAAATTAAAAGTAATAAACACAGAAGTTGCAGATATAGGAAACAGGAATTTTTTGTATTATTTCCGAGTAGTTACTACCAAGCTCTGTGTTGGAATATTTCACTTTGTACACAGCATGATTATAATTTTTATTCATTCTTCCAAGACCATGTAAATTCCTTTAGAGTATAATTACATTATTCATTTACTGTAATGAAAACAGAAGTCTTGCCATGTAGTGGTTGGGTGGGATTGGAAAGACAGAAAACAAAAATTTAAATTATGTAATTCTAACTTGCAGTAATAGTTTTTAAAGCTTTCAAATACATATTTATTACATTGGATTTCCAACTGCACATAGAGTTATCACTCACACTGTCCTTTGACTATTGAGTAAATATGCATTAGGTGCAATTTTAAGCACTCGTTATTAGCTCAGCCAACCAGAACAAACCCATTAGCAGTGGGCTTATCTGCTTTATCAAGTGCGTCTGGACAAGGTTTTCAGGAATGTGCTTAAATGTTATATTTATTCATTAGAACTTGCGAGAATCCCAAAGTAATACGTTCATTATGCCAGGGATTTTTAATGCACTGTCAAAAGATGTTCTCCAAAATGCTGAAGTGATATAATCTGGTTAACTTTATAACCCAGGTGTTAATTCTCATGATACAAAGGGTCATGAATGAATCACTAATGTTATAAAGAATTTTGCTAACTTTGGTCTCTAAACTCCCCATGTGATGTCTTCCCAAACTTCCAACCCCTACCTCTCCATTCACTTCCAACCCCCAGCTCTCCATTTTTTTTCACCCGGAGGTTCTACTGTTGAACCTAAGAAATTTCCTCAACGCTGATGCCTCCCCGGGGCCACTGGACAAGGTTCACTTCTTGGAGCTGCTCCTAAATGCTGCCTGTGTTCAGGAGAATCCTCCATCTTCATAGAGCCCAAGGAAGTGAGAATAAAATCACTGGTATCTCTAAAAAAAAAAATTATTTTATCTTACATAACGTACACCATGTTGACCAAAATGGGGAAAACGACTTAATTTTCAGATTTGCGGATCTCTTTATTATTCTCTGCATCCGTAGCTTTTATTATCTGCACAATCTCTTGGCACTTTCCAGAGGCTTGTTCGGCTGGTTTTCTTTCTGCTTCTCCAAGACTGATAAACAGTTAGGGTTTGACGAAGATACACTGCATAATGACTACCTTAAAGTACTGTAGATATTTAAAAGACTCAGAATGTCTCTATCCCTTTTCCACACCAAAGATTTCTTATTCTTGTGTTTCAAAAATTTATTTGTCCTACAACATATTATTTCATAGCTCACAAATTATACCTTGGCTTCACACATATTTACTCCCCTCACAGTTATGCCTTCCTGTTCATGCCCAGTGTTTCCTGGCTAAACAAATAGGCATTTATCTCGGGCTCATGCTTCACACGTCACCGAATTACAAAATCCTTGGAAAGACCTTCAAGTGATGAGGGCAGTTGCTGAAGGGCAAACTGTGTGATTGTGCCTGTGGGTGTGTGCACAAATTTTGTGTGTCTAATACAAACATGGTCCTGATATTCATGGTGAAGACGTCTTCCAAGATAAACACTATTCTTGCAAAGGCAAGATACATCTTTGCAAAGAAGAGAACTTTGATTACAACTTGAGCATGTCTCATCCACCTTCTGAACCTGGCTTGCCTTTATTACACTCATTTCTGACAATTCAGAAAAGGCCGTGTCTCGTGTAGTTAACATCTACTCAGCAGCTTCGTTTCCCAAGGTAAAGTGCCTAGAGGACCTAGACCCTGCCCCACCTCTTCTACGACTCCCTTCTTCAAGGACTTGAGCACTTTATAGACTTGTAAAAGGCCGTATTATACCTGACGTTGGTGATGTGCATCAGTTGTACACCTAAAGTTCTGCTCACTGCCCACTATGCCTTATCTCTCTTTTTTATAACTCTATTTTATTGTCATTGGAATTACTGAATCATAAACCTAGGAATAAAAAATGTTCCATTTAAAAATATCTTTTATGCTATTTTGGGGTTACACCCATACTTTGAATGTTCATAACATAATGCATATCAGTTCTTTAAAATGTCTGTGTGTTGTATCATACGGCGCCGTTAGAGTATTTCAACCTTGCTTGCACTCCCCCCATCAGTGTGTAATCTCCATGAGGTCAAGGACGTTTATACTCAATCCTATACAACCCTAGCTCCTAAAATAGTTCCTAGCTCATAACAGGTGTTCAATGATATTTGTTAAATAAAAGTATGAAAATCTATTGTTGAAAATATTGACATGTGAAGCATTTTAATTCTCCCATTTTTCTCCAATTACTCCGCTCCTTATAAATCTTCTACTCATCTTTCTATAACCCCTTATACCATCTGTGACCATCTCCATTTTTTATTTCTTGGCTCTATGATCTTCAGTTACAATGTAAGTACAGTCATCGCTCAATAACCGGGGGTTTCAGAACCGCCAGAGATGCCAAACTCAGAGGATGTCCAAGTCCCTTATATAAAATGGAGTGTCATTTGCACATAATCCATGCACACCCTCCTGTGCACTCTAAGTCATCTCTAGATTACTTGTAATACCTAACACAATGTAAATGCTATGTTAATAGTTGTAAATACAATGTAAATGCTATGTAAATATTTGCCAGTGTGAGGCCAATTCAAGTTTTGCTTTTTGGAAATTTCTGGAACTTTGGGTTTTTTTCTGAATATTTTTTATCTGAGGTTGGTTGAGTCCTTAGATGCGGAACCTGAGGATATGGTGGGCCAACTGTAATCTGTCTCATTAAAATGGATTTAATAGATTTAACTTTACACAATTAATGACTTATATATCCAACCCTGATTTCTCATGTAAGTCCGAGTCCTGTAATTCTAACTGCATGGATGGCACTGCTACTTTAAAGTAGTATCTGTCCTCTTTACACCAACATTATACACACTTAACCTAATTTTGGTCTTTCTACCAATAGCATTCTCCAAGCCAGCCCAACCTGGAAATGTGGAACCATCTTCTCCTCTTCGCTTTCCTTTATCTCCTCTAGCCAACCAATTGAAATGACTGGTCCAGTATGAATTCAAGAAGACTCCTAAATTCACCCCCTCTTCCTTGCTTCCATCACCAGGCTCCAATATTGGCCCTCATTTTCTCACGTCTAGAAAATTTCATTATCCTCTTGGTCTCCCTTCCTCCAGTTTCTCTTCCCTCCAAAATCCAGTACATCCAGCACTTGACAGCACTTGACCAACAAATATTAGGAGTCAACTATTTGTTCAATAAATGAATCAAAGAATGGATTAATGGATAAATGCTCTCGCCTATAAAATGCATTAGATAGTTAGTTCACAGTTCTCATCCCAGACCCAAATGTCTCGACTCAGACTTTAAATCTGTCTACAGTCTGACTCCACCTTTTGTCTATTTCCAAGCTACCCCACTGTCTAGGTAGATTTCCCTAACAGACCGGAATCCAGTTTCTCTGACTCTGAAAAGAACCCATCCCTCTTTTCACACATGCAAACTTCCCCCGTTACCTCCATGAATGGTTTCTCAGAATGACTTGTGCCCCTCACTGGCCATCCATCTTCTTTGAATTCCTACAATATTCCATATACAATAGGGAAATAGTAATAAATTTTTGCATTCTATTTGCAATGTCATCTCACTATTTTTTGCACATATGTCTTTTTCCCTCACCTGGATCTACATAATCCTGGATAATGGACACTACGTCTTAAGGCCTTTGCTTGACTGACTACGATGATTTAAAGGACTATCCATTTCTTTAACTCTCAGCATATTTCATTTCCCCTTTGTATAGTTTCTGTGAAGAATAAAAAGGAAACAAACTTTAAAGCAGAAAAAAATCTACACATAATAGGCTCCTGAAAGGAGAGAAAACATGTTCTACACTAACTGATTAACTTGAAGCATATAACTCGAAGACCTTTATAAACAGAGTTTCCTAAATGCTTACATTTATAGCCACGAAATAGAAAAACAGTAAAACATCAGAATTAGAAACAGAATATTTTATTTTTTGTTATTGCTTTCTGAAATGCCAAAATTAACTTACTCTGTTTATTAGCAGTCAGTTGAAATGGGAGAAAGTTATAGACTTACTCCTGTTCTTGTGTAATAAATATCTAGAGAAATTTATTTAATTTGATGGTTTACTATGTACTTAAGAATAACAAACTGTACAACCTGTTTCTTAAAAGCACCCAGTCATAGTAATGTCAAAAGACAAAGAAAAAACAGAGATAGAAATCAGATATCAAAGAAAGTACCATATAATTTTATTAAGAATGCTTGTTCCTGCAGCTCAAAAGTTGAAAATGCTCTTATGGGGTAAGTTTCAAAGATAAGAAGGATAACTAAAGATAAGAGTTTATTTTTGACCCTCCAAAGACTAGCGGCCATTTAGTAAAGTATTTAAAATAATAAAGGAAATAGCTCACATTTTTTGGCCTCAGGAAATACCCTGCTGTTTATAGAAATAATTCCCCAATCTTTATCCCCTGGTTTTTGTGTTTTCTTTTTTTCAGATAATTATTTCAGTATTCGTTTAGCTTTGGTGCTTAATAGTAAGACTTTTTGAGGAAAGATTCTAGACAAAAACATGAATATGTAAACAGAGCCAACCCCAGGCCATTCTGTAAGATGAATTGTGTATCTGCTCCTCCCCCTGCATTCTGTTTCCCTCTTCCTGCCAGGTGCTCGCTGTGGGCCATTAGAAGTTTCTAGTTTATCTGGTATTTCTTCCCCAGAAAACTTATTCTCCAATAAGGCCACTCCTCTCAACATTTTACCATTACTCCTCATACACACTTAACTTCACACCTCAGTGTGAACCATTTCTGTACCACCAACATCTCCTCATCTCTCCAGCTATCCAAATTTCACCCATCCTTGGAAAGCCCACTCAAGTCCTGCCTCTTCTGTGGAGCCCTCCCTGAAACACTGGGGTCTTCAGAAACTGGGCAGAGTTGCAACATTCACACAAATGCTCTATCTTCTCTCCTCAGGTGGGTTTGCCTGTCCTGGTGGAATGATACTGTGGATACAAATAATCAACAAACAATCTAAACTAAGAATAGAAAAGGAGTTTTATTGGAGCCACACTGAGAAGTATAGCCAGGAAGACAGCCTCTTAGATAACTCGGGAACTGCTCTGGAGAAGTGTGGTATCAGCACAGTTTTATGTCTTGTCAGAACAAAGAACATCATATAAATCAGAGATACATTCCTTCAGGGTTTCAAAAAAATAGATCGGCACGTACACAGTGAGTCAGTATGGCCTTGGCACCTGGGAAGGGAGTCTTATCATCGAAGGAGTACTAGCCTTGGCATCCCAGGAAGGGAGGCAATTAATCTTTATTTTTAACATGGACATTCTTTATTTCTGGTCAATGTGCCCTTTTCTTTAATAATTAAAGCAGATGTACAGTGTATGTTTCATAGGCCACAAATAGTCTTTTTGAGTTAGCATAATATTCAAGTTAATCCATGTATAAGCCAGAATGACTTCCCCATGCCTCAATATGTGTAAATCCCTTTTATCAATAATACATTTGATGTTTCAAAACACAAGTGATTTGGACCAAAAACATGAACCTACCTTGTTTCAAATGCTTCCCTTTTCCTTTAACTCCCTCCTCCACTCTCCTGTGTGTGGTTCCTGCTAAGTCTTCATGTTCTGTTTACTGTCTTCCATTTTGGTTAGTTTTTGTTTAAACATGTCTCATCTCCCTGGTAATAGGAGAAGCATCCTTAAGAGAAGAGCTATGTCTGATACTGTATGACTCAACCAGCGAGATGAACAGTATCATACGTGTGCTAAGAAATAACCGGGAACTCAGTAAGTATCTGTTTAATAAGTGTAACATACTGGTCAAGACTTTGAGCATCTGGAATCAAACTATGGCTCTGTCACTTACTAACCAGCCAGAGTGTGACCTGGGGGTTGCTATTTCTCCTCCACCAGCCTCAGCTGCTGCACCTCTGAAATGCAGTAGCATCAGCTATCTTCGGTACTGGTTCTGGTATTGCCAGGGCTGTGCTGCTGCTTTTAGCGCTCTCCTTCCATCCCTAACTGGTAGATCAGCCATGTCTGCGGTGAGAGGCGATGCTTTATTTAAGAAATTTCAACTACCCCGTTAAACTCTCTGTAGAAAATTTACTGAGTCTTATCACCATATTTTTCTGAAGTTTTCCTTCCAAACTCATAAAATAAAAGTATGGGAAGGCAATAAAAACAAAGGAAAGGAAACATTTGGAATATATATGTTCACTCTTAAAAAACCCAAACAAAGGGTACTGCAAAAGTCTACTGTCAAATATCACTTTGTAATCCTTGATGGGTATCCAACATCGGTTAAGAAAAATACGCTGGGTTCTGGAGACAGTTTTGTGGCTCATTGCATCTTGGTCGAAGTCTTTAACCCGTGACCCTCACTTCAGTGAAAAAGTTCAGAATCACCTTCACTCATTTCAAACACAACAACACTTACTTGCTTTGCACCATTGGAGTCTTGTCTGCAGCATGGCACTGCACCAAAAATGGATCCGACCCGCCAAGCGGCAGTCTTCTGGGAGGCTATCATTTGCATGCCTGAGTGATTCTGTGATTCTCACATGCCAAAACAATTAAAGAAGCAGGAGTGGGTTAAAAATTGTCAATTTTTTTCTAAGTCTAAGTCACACAGCTCCAATGCATAATTTGTTTTCCATTATGCAGACTGCAATATCTTGTTTACTGCCGCTCAGATGGAGGGTTTCTATTTAGAAAAGTTTCTGAGTTTCTATGAATTGATTAAGAGTGAGATTTCAAAATATAACAAGTAGTAATTATTCAGTGAAAGAGAAATTGCCGATCAACCACCAGTGTGTGTGATTATGCTCGTGCCCAGGAAGTGAGCCAACTCTGGACCTCTCATTTGTCGGAACATCACTTACTTACTGAGGAAACCTCATCTTCCAGGCATTGTGCTTGGCATTGGGAGTAGATCACTTGTCTTGATTTAGGATCCTGTATATTGCTTTTATATTTGGGATTCTTAATTAAGATGATCTGATTAGCAAATCAAAGAAACTCTGATGAAAGATCCATCTGAACATAAAAGAGACTTTAAATCAACCTCTCAATGATGTGATATGGTCAAATTAACTTCCTAGCTATGGTCTTTACAGGTTTTCCATGAGAGTACCTCTCCAGCTTCATGACCTAACCCTCCCCACTTTTTCAAGACATGAAATATATTGCCTTAACTAATGTCAGTTAGTCATAGACTCTATGCTATAAATGCATACTTGATTTAGCCCTTTTAAACTTCTATTTCACTATTTTTTGCCAGCCTCCCTCTCCTTGGAAAATGTCTTTTTTTCCCCACTCTGTCTCTACCACATCAAGACTACTTTTCCCAAATTCAATCAAATTGACTTATTTCTTCTAGAAAATCCTTTCCACAGAGTTTCAGTCACAATGTTCACTTGAATAAAAGGCATTTCAATCAATCTCATACAATATCTAGGTTATTCTAAAATATAAATGTACAGGGGAGGGTCTAGGTCAGTGGTAAAGCACGTGCTTAGCATGCACGAGGTCTAGGGTTCAATCCCTAGTACCTCCATTAAAAATAAATACATAAATAAACCTAATTACCTCCTCCACACCAAAAAAATTTTTAATAAATAAAACAAAATATAAATATGTATTTAGTAAGCACCTTGCCCAAAGCTACTGTATAATTAATATCTAATGAATACGCAAAAGTCCCTTCAGTTTCTCATCTCTCTTTCCAATAGACCATCAATCTCTATCAGTGTATGTTTTGGCACACCAACAGTTTCGTTACAAAGTTATAAAGACCATTAGAACTAGTAAAAAAAAAAAATTGTGCAGGGTTTGTAGAAAGAGAAAACTAAAGGTTTAGTCATTTAATAGGCTGAGCCACTTCAAAGGGGCCTTTGATTTTAGACGTGAGTCCTGGGAAATACAGACTAAGACAAATAGGACAGAGCTTAGCAAGTTAGCCCCAGTTTTCTAAGAAAACACACGCGCACACACGCACACGCACACACAAGGACTGGTCAAATCGTAAATGGTGTATTTAGTCCAGAAATTTCAGTAATGAATAGACAGATCCAGGAAATTTACACAAAGAAAAGTAGATTTCCAAGTCAGTCGCCCAACAGACGTGAATCAAAAAAGCAGATTCAGTCTAAACTGGCTTCCCAGAGGTCTGCTTAGCCAGAAATGGGTGGAGACCTGCAGAAACTTCTCGAATGAGGCCGGAATCCTGGGACTGACCTGGAACACAACCATAGAGAAGCTGGAACAGAAGCTGTTTGTTCCTTGGCCGACATTTACCTCAGCATGAAACTGCCAAATAAAAACCACCATCACATTTTTAAGAGAATTACGCTTAACAACCCAAGAGTCAGAAGGCTGAGCAAGGGTTAGAACGCACACATTTAGAGCGCCTCTCCTGGGCCCAGAGCACTGAATCTTGCCTAATGTCTGAAGGTAGAAAATATTATTTCAACCCAGGATCAACCCCAGGATGAGACACTTGAAGTCAGACCAGGACGCGTAGTTGAGGCTGTTCCTCACATAAGCTCAGAAATGCTGAGAAACATGAATGTTAAATAGGAAAATAGAGGCTTGTAGGATCTACATCGAGAAAACATTAAATAAATAAATATACATCTCATTAAACTTTCAATGGAACGCCTTATTAAAAGAATGGTAAAGAATCACTTCTTGGTTATTAGCCTAACAATGAAGTATAATTTTCCATATAACTTTATCTTAAGAGGCAGTCACTTGAGATAGTGACTCAGAATTGGGTGCTTAAGGGATTTCAGGAGAGATGCCTGCTTTATTGCCTTGCAGTAAAAAGTTACAAGTTAATCAAATACCATGAGATTTTTCCTTGATAATCTATGCTGCCAGCACTGCATTGGTGAGTAGCTGTTTCAATTTACAATTTCCAAGCAGGAGAAGTTTGCTGACAGGTATGACACAGAACATCTTAGTAGGGAAACACCCTTGGAAGCCTTTTTTTTCATCATGTTCTTAACATTCTCTTCCTCCACCTATGCCTACAGCCGCAGGAACAGTCGGTTCTGGAGGAGTGACACACAATCTACTAGCATCATGCCCTGCAGAAGTTGGACAGGAGACTTTTATAAATATATCATTTGTCTACTGTGTGATGCTCAACACTTGCCTTTCTGTGTCCACACAAAAGCACGCCTGCTCCTGAGTGTATCAGTGCTGAGTTAGTGAGTCTGGGTTCAGGAACTCCCCCAAAATGGCTTCACTGTTGCTCCTAATCAGTGCTATGCAACTCAGCCCTTAACTGTAAAGTACACCAGAAAGAAAGCAGCGTGTCCTCAGTCGTCTAATTACATTACCTTCGGCACATTCTGGTCTTTTTCATATTTCCCTTTTATCTTTCACTCTTACTAAACTTAATAACATAACACCATATCTGATTTTTAAAATTCCACACGTACACCCCCACTAAAAAAAAGGAGAGTTGAGGGGGGGAGGTCAGACACATAAAAGTGTGATATCTCCAGTCAGAGCCAAATTCCTAAAGGGTTAGCCCATTATACGGCCAAGCAAAATAAGACACAATTGGTGCTAACTTTATTTTCAAAAGTTCCCACGTGTAGGTTTACAAGTGCCCAGAGGGATGCGTTCCCTCAATTGTGTCTTGTTGAATTTGGCCATTTAAAGGGCTAACTCTTTTCTAACTTGGCTCTAGGTGTAGATATCACACCTCTGCATGTCTGAACTTGATTCTTTACTTGGCTTTTTCCATGCACATTAAATGTTTCTGATTTGGTATCACTCTAAAAGAATTTGTAAGTGGTTTCTTTGCACCAGTGTCTGGACGGATTGGGGTCAAGTGTGATTGGTAGGTTTCCACTGTTAAATTATTTCACAGTCCCTCACCCCCACCTAATTGCTGTAACCTCAGAGTTCATCTTCTGTGTGGGAGGCCAGAAAATTCTGAGATCGGGGATGGAAGAAGTCAGATTTACACATTACAATCACAACAAAACAAAAATGATACGTGATTTTGTAGAATAAATGTGTTATCTTTACCAGGGGCTTCTTATTAACACTTACTACTTGGAAAAGAAATAAAGAGGATTTGTCTAGCCCAGTAGACAGAATTTAGAAATTAAGTCCTTGTTTCTGTCAATGTCTTCATTTATTAAATGGAGAGACTACCTTTTATCACAGAATTACTTAGATTATGATTTAGTGGGAAGAAACCCAAATGGAAAGCACTCTTAATTCCTTCAGGGAAATGCATTGTAGTTGTCTTTTTCCCCAAGAAAAATTAAAATAATCCTATAGAGATGCATAAAACAGTAGAAAACCTAAATAAAAATAGATGAGAAAGAAGATTCATAAACTGGAGGTAATCCTAAGAGTCAGAAAACAGTGTTGGAATCCTGACTCACAAGCTTTCTAACCAGTGGTAAGGATTTCACCTCACTGAGCCTCGGTTTTCTTAAAATAGAAACGATACTAATTTCTACCTCACTGGGTTTTTGAAAGAATCACATAAGACTGGGAAAGTACCCTAGAGAACATAAATCCCAGTAGATCTTTCACTAATACTATAAAAAGAAGTAGAGAATGATTGATTAAATATGGCAGGACCGTAAGAGTTCATAGAAAGAGGCTACTAGGATGAACTGGAGAAGACTAGAAAAATTTTCTTTGGAGCGGGTACAATTTGAGATGGGCTGATCTGTCCAATTTGAGAGAAGAAGACAGTCCTCTGGGTGAGAGGAGGAAAGAGGCTGGGGGAGAAGCAGAGCTTGAGGGTAGCAAATAAGAGAGCTAGTAGACTTGGACAAGATCCGAACTCATCCTTAACCAGGTCTTGGCAGATCAGATTTCTCAAGCAGGTACTGAGCTGAGCTCAAAACCAGATCTGAACTGAAGTCCAAGACAAATACATAAACCGTTGGCCTTTCCCGTCCTCCTCTGGCTTTCCTCAGAAGACTTACCCTTTTGCCCTTCGAACTCCCCTTGTGGCCCCTCCCATCTGCCTCCTGCTGTAAGCAACTCCCTTCTGCTTGCCCCTGCGTGCAGCCGGCCCCCTCCTCACTTGAAATTAGAACTTCGGTTCTTAGCATCCAGGGGTGGAAACTTAATTGTTACAACAAAACGAAACAAAACAAAACAGAGTTTTCCAAACTGTGTTTCTCTAAACACACAAATAAACAGCTTTTCAAGTTCGAAGAAGTTTTGCAAACTTTGTTGACTATATTCCCTTCTTGGGAATTCACTCTACGTGAACTAAAGCTTCGGGGAAATTCACAGTTAAAAATTGAAGAAAGAGAAGAAGGAGAAAGATGGAGGAGAAGGAAGAGTAGGACGTCGGGGGAGAAGAATTTTTTTCTATTTAACCCAGTATCTACCAAGTTCATCTTACCATAGACCTCTCTGTTGACATAATTTCTCAGAAATAATATTCTGCAAAATGCATTTTAGGAAAACTTACATTAATGTCTTTATGCCTGTAATTGGATTAATGGGTGACTTGTCCCTGCTCATGTACTTGTAATGTAACTTGAACTTCCTAGAAATATACCTTAACCCAAGGGAACAATTCCTGGAGGGAGAAACTTACACAATCGACAGTCCCTTGAGGGAACAGGGAGTGGCAGTCTTTCCAGCCCCAGGAATAGTCACCAGGAAAGGCAGCCAGCCCAGCCTGAGTCCCCAGCGGCGCCTCTGGGCCTAGCCCCGCCGTGAACACCTACCAGGGATTCAGGAGTCATGGTGGCCAAGTTTTCTTTTTTTTAATCACATCTTTCTACATCAAAGTGTATGAATCTAAAAATCCCCCGAGGAGAAAATTGAAACGATATGGTTTATCACCCAGTTTTCTTCCCATAGCATTTATTGAAAAAGGCATTAACACACCAAATCCGTTTGGATTGCGTTTTGATTTTGTAATTTTATTTATTCCTGGTTTTCTGATGTCGAGGTGTTCTGAGAGCTTCAAATTCTGTTTTAGATCCACCTAATTGTATTTGAAAAGATCTGTGAAAACAGTTCCTGCCGTGGGAATGATCTGGGCTGTCTGCTCTGGGTAACGGCTCCCAGAGCTTCCTGGAAGACTCAGCCCACTGAGCGGCCTTGTCGCTTACATTCCTCTCAATAACTTGCTCAAACCGAGCCAAATGAAGCCTGATTGACACACCTCAGGAAGACCGATCCCCCTTCATTTGTGCTCAGCTACCTCTCGAAATGGCATTGCTTCGAACGCTTTCTTTATAATCAGTGCTGGATTAACCAAAGCCTATACTCGCCTCTACTTTGGTTTCTCCTCCTCCAACATTTATTGTCTGCCGACTTAGCCCATCAGTGGCCCCGTCTACTCCTGCAGCTGCAGCAGTGGGTGAGCTGGAGGAGGAATAGAGATGAAATTCCTTCCAAGGTGGCCTCATTTGCGGCAGTGGGAGAGGAGACGGACATTGGCTCATTGAAGCTTCAGACCAGCTCATGATTTTGTTTGTCTGCATCCTTCTCAGTTATCCTAACACCCATTCATTGATCAAGAAGAAAAATTGAGGACCTGCTTTGCTTATCACAAGAGCGTATGAAGAATCACAACCCACGGCGATTTCTCACACAGACTCTCAACATACTTGGGTGCACAACCTTATCACAAAGAAAATGTTAATAAGGACACAGCTGCAAAACAAGGCAAGCAACATCTCAGGATGAACTTTTATTCAGTACATTATTTAGCTCCTACTGTGTGCCAGGCAATATGCTTGGGGCTACAGATGAATAGATTAAAAAAGAGTTCCTGCTGTCAGGATGCTCATTGCAGGTCTAGGGAGAGAGGGAGAAAATTGACCAGCACCTGCACAGTGCGCTAGTGTTCTACAAACGCTTTGAAAGAAGTATTTCAAGAGTATTTCAACAGAAACTCCAGCCAAGGAGAGTCGAGAAAACAAGAAAGAGACCCTGCGGTGAGTTCTGAAGACAAGGAGAAGTTGATCGTGGGGATAAAAGAGAGAAAAGCATTTCAGGCAGAAAGAACAGGGGCCACAAAAAAAAAAAAAGAAAAAATAAAGGCTCAGAAGTAAGAGAGAAACTGCTGAGCCCAGGGCACTGGGTTCACCAAGCATGGACCAAATATTGGTTGCACACGTGCACGTCAGCATCACGGCAAGAGGCAGCAATCCAATATGGAGAGTCTAAAGTGTCCCACAGAGAAACCTGGCCTCTCATCTTGGGGCAGTGAAGAGTCAGAGTAGGATTTCAGACCAAGATATCATATCGTTTAATTTGAATATTGCAGAGTTGGCTGCAGCAGCACAATGGGGGGGATTCGAATAAGAGCTAGCGTGGAAACAGAGGGAGCCTGAATCAGGACAGGGTGGGGAGGAGCGCAGGTTGATTTCCAAATTTCTGGCTTCGAAGAATGAGGAGCTGATGGGTCCATTCACCAAAAGAGAATATATTTGTGGAGGACTGGGTTGGATGATTGCATTTGGATTGAATGATTTCAGGTTTCCTCTGCGGTATTCAAGTAGAGGCATCCAGTAGGATGTCAAGGCTGCAGAGAGAGGCTGGAGATAAATTTGAGTGTCTTCTGGATGTAGGTGGCAGTGGAAACCATGGAAACAGGAGTTTGACCAATGGTGTCAGAGCATCCAAAGGAGATGATAAAGCAGAGGAGAAGAAATATGTGGGAGGAACTCTAGGCAACTCTGATACCCACTAGGCAGCAAGAAGAAAAGAAATGCAGAGAGACTGAGTAGTCCAGAGAGAGCTAGGGAGCCAAGGTGAGAACGGCGTTAGGACGGTGGTCACCTCGTGAGCCTAAGTGATAGAGGGGATTCCTCACACAGCGTAGGCAGCTGGGATGTCTGGTTTTCGTAGGCTTCCCTGGGGAATGAGGGCACGCCATCAGAGGTCCATTTCACTCTTTTGTGTTCTGAATATCACATATCTCCTTTGCTCTGCTCTTTTTTTCCTGATTTGGTAATAAACCAGTGAGAAAGCAATCCCATTCATCTTCCTTACCTATCTGCAAACTGGGTAGATTTCTGTGGTCTCTCCAGCTCATTTAATTACCACTTTCATTTTACAGGTGAGGAAAAGGAGGCTCCTCAGAGAGGGTGAGACTTGGTTACTCCCACAGGTAATATGAATTAGCCCCAGGATTAAACTCTCACCAGATTTCAAATCCTCTTATTTTCTGCTACATCCCAAAGGTTCCAATGATGTTCCCCATTTGTATTCTTTTTGTCCTTTCAAATTCTTTCAAATTAAAACTCGAGATTGTTCACAAAATTTGACCTTGCCATCCTCCTGTAAATGGGAGTCTCATTGCGCATTCTGTAAAATAGTTTATACAAATCACACATCAGTGGAGATTTTTAGCTCTTACTGTGTGCATGTTCGATGTTTCTGCACTATAGCCACCTCTGCTATTTGGGGAAGACAAAAATAAAAATTAAAAAATGAAAGGATGAATGAAAACTTCCACAAATTTCAGTCAGGAAAGAACAGCCTTAAGAATAATACCACTGATCACATTTTAACTTGAAAGTAACCTGAGGACGGAGGGACTTATTATCAAGAACCTACGCAAATGCTTTGCAAATAATATGCTAATAGAATTTTCACAACAATGTAACATATCTAGGAATAAGCCCCAGGAACAGCCTAAAAGACAACTGGCCTGAAGGTTAGTATCTTCTGAATCAAGACCACTGTCATCTTGGGTAAACTATACTGTGAGAATGAGACGCTGTGAAGATTGGGTCGGATTAAGGGGGCTATCCTTGTTTAATCAAGGAGAGCGTACATTTTTTTTAAGGTTTCAGAATGTGCCCCTGGTGATTTAAATTATTATGCTGCTACAAGGAAAGAAACTGGGTCAAAACTCATTATCAAGTAGCATTTCCACAAGTAGCCAGGGAATATTCTATTTCCTATCAGACATTACACCCAGAGTCTGGTAGGTTTCTTTCCTGAATCTGAGCCTAAAAAACTACTTCATTTCCTCACCTTTTCCCAGTATTTGTAAGAATCCAGGTTTCAACAGTGACCACGAAGAGGAGACAAACTGCTCCAATTCCCTGTGCTGTAAAACTTATTTTAAAAAGTGGCTTGTAAATTCAGCAGCTTGCTTCAATTTCTTCCCACCAACCAATAATGGCCAACCATCCCCGTTCCTGGGGACAGACAGAGAAAAACTATCACAGCCAAAAATAATTTTCTTTTTTTTTTTATTTAGAATAAATCATTTTTGGCACCACTTTGTTTCCATTCTTTCCTCTCTGGAGGATCATTATGGAGAATTTAGTGCTCTGGACTTGAATTATCAGCTTTGGTTTTTGCTTTAGGGCCATAATTGTAAGTTCCCGAGAGCATTAATTGTGGTGTTCTTTCTTCCCCTGGCATCGTTCTTCAGAGAGCTCTGAGCAATACTGTTCAGTGTTTTATCTCTTGAATCCTTACAGAAGCCTTTGAAAATAAAAATACCACTGTGATTAATCTACTTTTTAAAAGATGTGCTTCATTCTACCCAGTGAAGTGAGATGCCTACCTATTTACAACTTCGTAGTCAAACAGAGCCATAGAGTAGTCCTGCTATTTCGGCTTTATGAGGGCAGATATTTTATGATGTTTACTGAGTGGGTGGATGGCTGGATAGATAAATAGATATATACCATAATCTTTGTACATTTTATTCTTTTCCCCATTTGTTTTTATTTCTGACAAAAATGGATGGAAAATGGATAAATGGATGGGCAGATGAAAAGGCAAGAATGGATGTAGGCTACAAATGGAAGGATGTCTGGATTGTGGATGAATGGAAGAATGCATGGTGAATAGGTAAGTGGATGCACACATGGAGGGATGGCGCTGCTGATCATGACCCAAGGTGTCATTTTATGCCACAAATGAGTCCTCAAAGAGGAAGAATATCAAATGACATCTAGTGGGTTCTCCAGTTGGGAAAATAGAAAATCCACAGACAAAAGGAAGAACTATGTTGGATGGGAAATGAAAGGTGTAAGCTGGAAGAAATCTTCAGATAAGCAAAGGTGGTTTGTATCACCAAAAAGTTTGAGATTAAATCAAAATGTAGGATTAAATACTGCTTTAGCTCTACAAAGGTGCCCCAGGCTTTGCTGCAGGCTGATGAGGACGAAAGGAAACTGAAGGCGAGGCCAAGGGAGGTTGGCTCCAACTCACCCTTTCCAGCCTCCAGTTGAACCAGAATATATCCACTGGTCTCACTTTTATGTACTGTGGTTCCATATAGGAGCTTCCCAAAGGAGGACTTCCACTGCTTAAAATAATTTTTAAAACCAGTCTCCAAACTAAGAGTAATAATGTCCTGCTTACTTCACAGAATTTTATAAGAATCAAATGATCTACTGTAAGTGAAAAAGGTTTAGAAAATCACAAAGAGCTTTATAAGTGTAAAGCATGACCAAAATCATAAGAAATTTTAAAAGATCTGAGATTTAAGAAAGAGCTAATTCATCTTAATTATGCCTTTTCTTTTTCTTCCTGTCCCACTCACCCTTTCAACTCTATGTTTCTACAAGTTCAATCTTCTTACAAAATCATAATCTTACTATTTCTTATCCTTTCCTCTATTCCTTTGACTTCTGACAAAGACCAAGACTATGAATATTAGAACAAGTTTAGAAGAATTTGTTTGCAAGGATGAGGGCTGGAGAAGGCAAAATAGCTTTAGGAATGATTTCTAAGGCCAACCTTCGGGGTAGGTAGGTGGGTGGGTGGAAGTGGGGTGTGAAGAGATTCTCTGAAAGCATCTTTTATGTCTGATCTACATGGGTCATCTTGGAGTGCCAAGGACCATTGAAAATAAGTCATTGGATCTTTTCAGTATAAGGTTCACCTTAAGTCAGAGTTGAAGCAGGCTTCCAACAACCTCAGCCTGCCCAGCAGCACTTGGAGACCTCTAGGAAATCAAGGACAATCCTTTTCTACCACATTTGTTATATCAGAGATTTTGTGATATGATTCTGATACTGTTTTAGTTATCTATTGCTGCGTAACAAATCACTCTGATAGGGTCCCTTGAAGTCCTTCATGAGACTGTAATCAGACGTTGGCTGGGGCTAGAGTCATCTGGAGGCTCAGCTGAGATGCTGGGAGATTGAGCCCCTCTCCCCCTCCTTAGAGGTTCAGGGTCTCTTCACATGGTTTCTTCAGTAAGATGGCCAGACTTCTTGCACAGCGGTTCGGGGGTCCCAAAAAGAGAGTATTCCAGGAGGGAGGAAGCAAAAGCTGCCCATCTCTTAAAAGCTAGACCTGGAACTGGTGTCACCCCCATTGCATTCCATGGTTAGCGTGAGCCACAGACCAGCTCAGAACTGACTGCGAGAGAAGATGACACAAACAAGTAGATGTGCCAAGGCATGGTCCATGCAGCCATCTTTGGAAGATCAATGCCATACAGTGTTACTATGAAAAATGCTTCTCCTGATCCAAAGCATAAAAAAGCAAGAACTTTTAACATCACAAACATTATCATTCCTTATCATAAGAAGAATCAGAATCATCTGGCAGGAGGCTATTATTCTACTGGCATACATTAGATGCATACTGTATACACAGGGGCTTTGGTCACCAGGAATTTGATTGAGGGGCCATCGCTGCTCATAAACTAATATTATAGAAAAATAGATAAAAAACAAGTTCATTCTGTACAGCACAGGGAACTACATTCAATATCTTATAATAACCTTTAATGAAAAAGAATATAAAACCAAAAATATGTATATATATATATATGTACACATATACATGCATGACTGGAACATTATGTTGTACACTAGAAACTGACACAATGAAACTGACTATACTTCAATAAAAAAATAAAATAAAATAAAATAAAATAAAATAAAATAAAATAAATAAATAAATAAACCCATCAGGGGTGTGTGGGTTAAGTACAAAAATGACAGATTATGAGTGTCCTCTCTGTAGCCTCGAAATACTTCCTCGATCTTGCAATGTTATTAGCTACTAAGAAGTAAGAAATGAAAGTATGATCATACATATGTGACCCAATGCGATATAGTCTGAGTGTTTGTGTTCCCTCCAAGTTCATATGTTGAATCCTAATGCCCGTTGCGATGGGATTAGGAGGAGGGGACTCTGGGTGCTGAGGGCATGAAGGTGCAGCCCTTATCAAAGAGATTAAAGCAATTATAGAAAGAGACCCCGCAGAGCCCCCGCATCTCTTCTACTACGTGAGGACACGATCAGAAGTCTGCAATCCAGAAGACGGCCTTCACCTGACTGTGCTGGCACCCTGATCTCGGTCCTCCAGCCTCCGGAGCCGGGAGGAGTGAATGTCTGCTGGTTATAAGCCACGCCGTCTATGGTGTTTTGTGACAGTGGCCTGAACACACTGAGACACAACAGCATCCCTGGACTCATGAATTAAGTACCTTCTTTAGTTTGATTCCAGTTACCTCCCTTACCTTAGATCATTTGCTTTTCTCAAGAATCTTCTGAATTAGACAGGGTTCATGTGTCCTGGTGACCCCTAGACAACCCTACAGATACGCTCCATCCTTGATTATCCTACCGTTGTCATCTAAGTTTGCCTAGTCCGAAATGGGGAAGGCTGCGAGCGCTGTCAGTGGTTTACACTCTGATCCATAATGTAAGAAAGAGAAGAGAGAGAAAAAGAGCAAGACTGAAGCAGCACATCTGATCAGCATGACAGACAAAACCCTAACTCTGGAGCTTCGCGTGACAAGGGCTGCATCCCCTCCCACATGAATAACTCAGAGAGAGAGTCACAGACCCAGGGTCCTGCCCTCAGCCACAGCCTGACCGTCTAATCACCCTGCTTTCTTGTCTGTGATCATGTAGTCATACATGAAAGCCTGTCACAAGTCACTGAGTTCATAATACAGCGCAGAAGAATCAAGAAAAAGTCGTTACTACAAAGACTCCATCCTTACCAAAAACGACAAAGTCAAGTAATAATCTGGGGATTTTTCTATACCTCATATTATTTATATGACACTCTATCCACTACAACTTTCTCTCTCCTGCTATAACTTAACCTATAAATCCTATTAGCCACAAGCCACTTAATTGATAACCTAGTGAGCATATTATGATTTGTTATAACTTAGAGTTTTGTAGGGACATTTCCTATCCTCCATCCTTATGTGGCATTCCTAACGGCGTTCATCAAAAGACTGCTTCTCGTACACCCCCAAAGCACAGTCAAATCACTTTTTAAGATTATCTCAGCTTTCAAAGTGGATAAAATAATCTGTAACTTAAAGAGAAAAAACAAGGTATATTTCTTTCTTTACTGCTATTTTGGGATGACTTTAAAAAGCCACTTTAAAATGACTGCTGCAGAATCACGTGGTCCTTCGTTCATTCCTTCACCAATCACTTGAGTGTATACTCTGTGCCAGGTACCACGACAGGTGGCTCCTGCCTTCACATGTTTTATAATCTACTCAGGAGGCAGGCAAACAAGCAATAAATATGTGATGCCTGAGACCATGGTGAGATGTCCAAGTGTAGAGGAGACATAAAAGACATTAAAGCACACCCTCAGTCCACTGTAGGGCGTTCGGAAGAGATTAACAGAAAGAAGTCATGCCTGAGGTTAACACTTGAAGGATGAGGAGTTTGTCATTCTTACCAGCAGGGCAAGAGCGCGTTTGAGAGAACAGTGTGTGCAAATGTGCCGACATGCAGAAACACGAGCAATTCTCCTGTATTCAGAGACTATAAGAACCCCAGTACTGGAGAAGGAAAAAGTACAAAACGTAGAAGACAAAATAGACACATGGGGGAGGGTGTGCAGATAATGAAAGCCTTTGTTTTCCTTGCAAAGAAATTTGGACTTGATTCCACAGACTAAGAACTGAGAGAAGGTGTACATCCTTACTGTATTTGCTTGTAAGAAGGGGCTGCGAGGATTAGCTCAGGACCCTGGCTCGGAAGAACTTCATCTGCATCCCCAGAGCCTGCAGAACATGTGGTTTTTCTCCGCGGAGAAATGTCAGCGAGGCGTTGCTTTGGTAACCATGGCGTCAGCATGGTCATCTTAATGACAAAGGCTGAGTGAAGACTGAAGACCCAAACAATCTAAGGAAAAACTCCGTCCCAGTACCACTGTAATATTGTTAGCTCGGCACGTGTGGAGTATGAAAAAGCACAAAGGAAGCTGTTCTTGTTTGAACAACTATTATGTGCTGAACAACCTAAATTTCTCAAACTGGGATACACAGTGGCGTCAAAGTATGGTATATCTTCCTGGCGGATCAATTTTGCTCAATATTGTGGCAAAAATAAACATGTAGATATTTTTCTACATCAACATATTTTAAGATTTTAAAAGGTGACTGAAAACCATTGTGTTGTAACCTGCAACTTCAACTCTTCTTCCAAACACGCCCCCCCACCCCCACCCCCAAGGGGAAAAAGTCATTCTTCAGAACAGCTATGGGTGTCACTGTAAATGTCTGAGAATCCAGTGCTCCATGAATTATGTACAGAAATTACACCCCTCTTAGGAAGAAACATATTCTAGGGGACTCATACATATTTTATACTTGGCAATAATTCAATGGTAGTCTGTATGTAAGTTCACACCAAACATTTAAAGACAGGAATAGTAGCATATTGGATTTTCTCCTCAACTGTTTAGCCTCTTTCAACAACCCTGCCTATTTCACAAGGTTATTTTAAGGATTAAATGAGGAAATGAAAGCACTTTGTAAACTGTAAAGTGCTACCCTGATGTAATGTTTCATTAACAAATTAATTTACAAATGGCTAGGACAAGGTGCCTTTTGAATGATGGTTTTGTTCCTCCATGAGTTAGGGGGGAAAAAAATGCTCGTGTGGTCTACTGAGCCCAAGGAAGGGCTACAGCATTCCCTGATGTCACGGTCCAGATGTGCAGAATTCCAATTGTCGACACCAGACAGTAGCCATCAGGCAGCGGGTGGAAACCCATCTGGTTCTCATATGGTCTTAAGCGAGGTGGTGAAGAGGAGAATTTTTACTTAGCTGGATTTGAACAAAATACTCCTGAGTTTTCGCCAGATGATTAAAGACAGTGCAAAGTGTCCTTGACCTGGTCCCCACTCTTGGATGGACTTTGTCAGCAAACCCTAGGCTGTCACAGAAGACAAAGGCTGGCGGGATGGGGGGGTGGGGGGTGGGGGGGTGGTAGGTGTCAGAGCAGTAGTTCCGGAGTTTCTGAGTGATTTTGCGGAATCGTCAGTGTTGCGTTAAACTCAGAAGGTACACGTGAGACGTCGGAGGTGAACCAAACATAAACCAGACCTACCCAGGTTTGTATGTTCTCAGCTGTGCATTTGTGGGAAATGTGTTTCTTGGAGGCGTGCCACTTCTTCGCTGAGTGCCGTGACTGGGGGTTCTGCTTAATAGTGGTGGTGGGGGGGGTGCTGGTGACAGAAATGCTAAAGCCAAACACAGAAGCCGGGCTAAAGAAAACAAATTTTCTCTGAAGGAGACGTACAATTCGCTCCAAGTGTTAAAAGAAGAAAGTTATTAAATTATTGGGTTAGGCATCATTGTCAGATGCAAAGCTCTGTCTAAGGCCATGGTATATCCTTTTTAATAGACTATTTTGTGGAAGTGAAAACATGGAAAGCTGATGTTAAATGCTAGAAGCAACAGATATCCTGACATTTGAGAGGCTCAGTCTTGGTTCTCTGGTGTCGAGGGTTATCCAAACTGAATCCAGAGACGGAGAAATAAATTCTTGTGCTGACCCTGAGATTTACCTGATTACCAGTATATGCGCCAAGACCTAGTACACAAAAATTGGATTTCCTTATTTATCTTATTTACTAAAAGACAGACCCTGATCAATAGCTGAGGGAACTCATATGTCCTTGAAATGTGGGTGGGGACATCTAAGGACATTGAAAATATTTCCTGTTTAAGTAAACTCAGTGTACTGCTTGAAGACCGATGCTGTGAAACACAACGTTAAAATGCCATTTCCTCCAGTTTACCTAAACTTCAGACTGATGCCTATCACCTGAGGACCCATCCAAACTAGGACCCTCTTGCCTTGGAATGATACATGCCCGGGGGCAGCCCTGGGACTGGGTTTCACACAGTAGTTCATCTTGACGTGTCGTTAAATGTAGCTCCTAAACTGAGGTTCTTTCTTAACTCACTTTTGTTTTTTTGCTTTTTTGTTTGTTTGTTTGTTTGTTTAGTTGGGAGAGGTAATCAGGTCTGTTTGTTTATTTATTTATTTTGATGGCGGTACTGGGGATTGAACCCAGGACCTCGTGCATGCTACACGCACTCTACCACTGAGCTATACCTTCCCTCTTAACTCACATTTCTGATCGGGACTGACTTTCAGGTGCATACGTTTCAGATGAATACTCGTGGTTATTCTGTGGCTGCCCTCAAACACTGCTCTTGTGCTGACTGCACACAACTAGTGTGACATCAATATCACACTGAGTTTTGCACAGGGCTGACAAGTGGAGGAGATTACAGATCTCAAGAAATGGATGTTGGTGTTTGTTTGGTCTGAACAAAAGAGCGGCCTAAAAGAACAGACATTTCCATCACTCAACAAAACTAGGTCTGTCCCAAAGACATTCTTGATCGGGTCTTATCATTATGATTATTAAGAATAAGAATTGCCAAGATTTTAGATGACATTCTATTTTCCAAAGCACCACATACATACATTTAATGCTTTCAAATATCATGAAAATGATGTTATTAATATCTTCACAGAGAAGAAAACTGAAGCTCAAAGGGGTGATGTGACTTGCCCAAGAACATTCCATCAGCAAATATCAAAAGTAAGGTTAAAAGTCAGATTTTTTTATTCCTAATCCTAGAATTTTTTTCCACCATATCCATCTTTCTCTTTTTATATAACTGTGTGTCATTCTTCTGCAGGTTATAGAGTAATGAAATAGAGGAATGGCCTTTTAAACTCTGCAACTTCAATGAAGACCTCCAATTGCATGACGTATCTTTTGTTGGAAAGCAGTCTCTGACCCTGGTAATTTTCTCATCAGTCAGCTCACTTCTGGTTGGGCTACTTTCCACTGATGAGACCATCTGCCTTTTTTTTTTTATCTCTCTCAAGGGGCCCTGGGCTGGAGAGCAGCAGTGGGAGGGAGAGGCAAGTGTCGTGGTTTCTGGTCCATAGGTTCCAATCCCACCACTTAAGTTCTCCCCACACATTTCATCCCTAAGGCACTTAATATTATACAGTCCTTCCTAGAAGAGAAACTCTCATTAATTAAATCTGCTCACATGATCATAAATATGAAACAGGAAGTCCAAACTGAACAAGTTGTCTGCTTATCAAGTCACCATCTTTTTGACTCAAGAACATTGGCCAACATGACTCATGTAGTAGGAATTCCTTCAGCCTACCATCAGAAGGAAAGGTGAAGAAATCAGATGCTTCCTGTCATTCTATGGGCTTATCTCTAAGAACAGAGATAAGTAAGGAGGTATAAAGAGAGTGAGAGCGCACTCCCAAATTCTTCACCGAGCTCTGCCCCTTTACGCTCTGTAGGTTGGGGGATTCCTTTTCCATCAGCATTAGCAGGGGAATAAAAAATGAACCTCACTGGATGCCTTCAGACCCAAGGTCTTCTGAGGCCAGTCCACAGCAGGCGGAAAAGGCTAAGTAAATGTCCTTCATATAATCTGGGGTGCTCTCATGGCCCAATAAATGCTGCCAATGACCTTCATCCTCTTCATAGCCAGGATCTGTGACTCCGTCTCCTCCTTATAAGGGGATTTCCAGACAATTAAAGAATAAACACAAACGAATCAACAAATGATGTCAGCAGTACTGAAACTTGATCTTGACATCGATCTGAAAGAGGACTGCCTCCATGTGGCCAGTCACAAATTTTATGCTCATCATGCAGCTCATTACGGAGAAAAACACTCGTGGCGTCATGAACATTCACGCACTTCAACACAGAGGCTTTGGAAAATGTACACCAGGGTCCTAGAGAGATATGGACCACTGGCTCATTGGGAGAGCATTGGGTTGCTGTTCCGTGATCAGTGGTTTTTCTCTGTCTGACCCAGTGTTATTTCTCTGGTGTATGTAAGCACTTCAATCTACTCATCTGCTTGACCTGAAGGTTTGAGCAGGCAGTTGAACAAAGTGGCCATTTGATAGGTCACAAGCCTCTTATCTTAGGTACAGTAATTCAGTTTTAAACATCTGCACCGTTTCCACACTCATTTTATATATCCCCATAAACCAAAACGAGAAAAAAGCCTTGCCTTGAAAATTACCAGCTGTACTATGCCTGGAATCCAGTAGTTGCTCAATAAATAATTGTCAAGTAAAACAGACTTACCAGGTAGGATCTAAATCCTAGAAATGATGGAGAAGGGACATTGACAAGCCTACCAACTATCCCCACTGGTATTGAGAATCTCAGCGTCACTCAGTAGAAAAGTGCGGCCGGAACACAGACTGAGATGTGACTGGTGTTCCCGCGAGAACACTCAGCAGACAAACGATGCCCTCCTTCATCTCAAAATTGCACATTTTCATTCTCTCTCCCCAGTAAGGCAGGACTTTCTGGGAAGTATTTACAAACTCTTTCCTCAAATTAAAGGCCTCCTTCAGTTATTTGCTTTTCTAGCAGAAAGTTTACCCAAGGGAACATCCATATATATATATTTTTTTTCTGTTCAAAGACTAGAAAATTCCATGCCCTTTATTAAAAAGAAAAATATCTCCTCTGGCTGAGGGTGGAGGAGACAGGCTGGGTGTTCTCGCTGTCTCACCGAGAAGTCTCCTTGCTATTCTTTCCCTCTTTCTTTTCGGGTTTGAAGTCCTGTGATATTATGAGAAACAACAAAAGGCTTTTATATAAATCATCTAAGTGTGAAGGTGACAGGCGCACTGAGGAGAGAATGAATGTGTTTGGCTCTCAAGCTTCCACAGAAGGAAGCCTTTGTTAACTTTCAGCAAAGATCTTTCTGTAAGTCATTGTCCCACTCCGAAGCATTCTTCTCCAGAAAAACAAATTAAGTAGCACTACTCAGTCTCTAGCTTCATTCCGAAACCAGGCAAAAATCATGCCTTGTAAACACCTTTAAGTGCTATTTATCTGAGTGTGCGTTAGGGCCTGTCAAGCATTTCCTTTGAAACTTGGGGAAGACCTGGTTCTCTGGCCCAGGATGGGGCCCCAGGCACCGGCCCTGCCTTCTTCACGGAGGGGAAGGGACGAGTCTGAACAAGGTGGCCTCAGAAAGCAAGAAATGGTTCAAAAATGCCGAATCCATAAGAAGAGGTAAGGAACGTTTCTAATTTTTATTAATGCTTCTTCATGGCCTAGAAAAGCGCCTGCTACAGAGCAGACAATCCAATAAATAATCAACAAATGAATAAATGAACGAGAGCCAACAGGTGATGATTCAGGCAGTACCAGCAATCGTGTGTGTTCAAGATACAGGACAAAACGAAATCACCCTTGCGTAGCATGCCCGCCGTGAAGACAGGAGTGAGAGGAGTGGCTAGTAAGGGGTGATGGTTCGAGTATCACCACCACCACCCCCCAACTCCACCATCACGTAGCAAAATACGACCTGCATTTCTGTAAGCCACGTGGGGAGAGCTTTCCGGGGCCCCTAATCCTTTCAGGGAGAAGCGCGCCGCCTGCTGGGCTGCGCGTGTGACGTGCCCGGGAGTCCCGTGCTGCCCGGACTTTTCTCTCTCATCAAGCCAGCCGCCCGAGTGGAAGTCAACCGCAGCATTTCGGTGCATCAGGGGAAGTGGGAGAGGGTTCACCACAAGAAAGGCTGCTGAAATCTCCAGCCACAGGGGCGATCTCCTTTCACCTTGAAGGATCCCCGAGAACATTCTAAACCTTCTGGCACAGGCAGGTGGAGGGGATATGCTGAAAAGAGAACCAGACACAATTCCATGACCTGGCTCGCTCTGTACGTTGGGTCTTCCCTTTAGTGACTTCGGAATCCTTCTCAAACACGTGTATTTCACCCAGACACTGGCTGCCCTCCAGGGAGGTGACGGTGCCACGAAGTAGAAAGAAGGAATGGGGTGCAACGTCAAAAATAGGCTTCTCCGTGGATGGGGAGCAGCTAAAACGTTCTGTTGTGGTAGACAGGAGGGTGGTTCGAAGCTATAACCATTCTAGGGATTTGTCAAGTATCCATTTTATATGCTTTTTTTTTGGCCATTGGTTTGCGGATGGTGGGTGGTGAACAAAACACAAATGAGGGAGGCTTCAAAGAGTGCCCTCCGACATGAGGAGACCAGCGGGCGGAGAAGCGCTCGCGGGAGAACGGTCTGCTCTGCACGCAGCAGCTGAAGGGCGCCTTCTCAGCAGGTGTCTCGCCCATGGAGAAAGATTCCATCTCAGGGGTACGAATTTCAGTCCACAAACTCAAAGGTGCAAGGAATGGCGCGCACCTTACTTCCTATACAGCAATATAATGGCAATTGTGAGCCTCCTTTCTTCCACACTTGCAGAGAACCTCAGTCATTCCCGGGCCCCACCGCCACCAATCCAGGGCTATGCACCCAGGAACCTGCTGAGATGTTCCCCTCATTCCTGCCTGACTCTCCAGCGGGCTTGTGCAGCCCCTCTGCCCACCCACGGCAGGGGCACATGCAGCAAGGCTGTTCAGGAGTTCTCTCTGCCAGGATGCACCAGGCAGCCTTCCCTTTAAGGAGACTTAGCACATCCTCTGGGGGCTCCTCCGGGGAGTCTTGGCTCTTTTCCCACCCTTCTCACCCACCAGCTTCTGGAACTTCTTTTAGTCTGGGGAAAATTCTTCTCCGGTTATGTTTCTTCCAAGGTGCTCTGCTGCTCTCGGTAAGGCACTCCCTCCCCCGGTGACTTCAGCTTTTGGAAACAAACAGCCAAAAAAAGCCACAAAGTTTTGCTGACAGCTTCTGCCTTCCTCTCTGCTACAAAAATTTCCTGGGGCAAGAAACACAAAGGGAGGCAATTCGATGCTAGGGTGTAGGGGAGGGGAAGAGAAAACCACAGAGGGAAAATCAACAACTATTCAGCTACATACAAAAGGGATGGGTGGGGAGGGCAACAGCTCAGCGGTAGAGCATATGCTAAATTCAATCCCCAGTACCTCCACTAAAAAAAGGGGGTGGGGGATAGACTAGAGAAAAACTTCAGGTACTCCAGAGATACTTAGAAAGTCAGATTTCCTCTTAAGAGTCCCTTAACTTGGACACAGGGGTCACTGGTGGCATACATGCAACATCCCTGATCTGTCCTAACCTGAGGCCAACAGAACTCCACGTGACCATGAGAAACCAGTGGCCGTGAATGGGCCACAGTAACTGGCCAGGTGATAACGCACCTCACCCAGAAGGCCTTGCCAGCATCCTGTCCCTCCCTTTCCAGGGGCTACCTGTGCCCCTGGAGCTGACTGTGGTGACCCCGTGAATGGCTTTCATTAGCTACAGCAGAACTAATAACCATCCTTTCCCAGAAGAGAACCTGCTTAGACGGGCTGTGTTAATTTCCTAGGGCTGCCGCGACAAATCACACTAACTGGGTGGCTTTAGATGACAGAAATTTATTCTTCACTGTCCTAGAAGCCAGAAGTCTTAAATCAAGCTGTCAGCATGATCACACTCCCCCAAAGCCTCTAGAAAAGCATCCTTCCCTGCCTCTCCTGGCGTCTGGCAGGTTCCCAACAATGCTGGTGCTTGTGGCTCGTACGTGCGTCTGTGTCTGTGTGCCCACAGTCTGCTCTTCTTGCAAGGACACCAGTCATATCAGGTTTAGGGCTCACCCTACTCTAGCACGACCTCATCCTAACTTGATTACATCTGCAAAGACCCTATTTCCAAATAGAGTCACATTCACAGGTTCTGGGTGGACACGAGTTTTGGAGGGGCACGATTCAATCCAGTAGAGGGGTCATCTCCAGAGAGATGGCCACCTGTTCCTCTGGGCTGCTTCAAAGGACATAAATGTTGGAAACTCAAAGCAATAGGAGAGGTGCCACCCTTTGTAATGAACGGTGTGGCCCAGTCGCCTGCAGCTGCCCCGGCTGCAACAGTCTGGGTGCACAGTCACTGCATGTCAGCTGTCCTCGTTCTGCTTCTGTATCTCAAAAGCAGCTTTGACAGTAAGCAGTTCTCTACTACTTATGGGGCTACCTTTTAGGAGAAATTAACACAGGGTTTAGGATTCCCAGACTGGGACCCACCTGACTACTTCACCTCCCCGCCAGCCTTGCCAACAAGAACATGTTGACAGCCACAGCTCCATCCTCCAGGGGTTGGCGGACGGATAGTTTTGGATACAGAAGCTCAAAGTCTCAGTTATAACGTAAGTTCTGGGGATCTAACGTACTGTGTGGCAATTACAGTTAATAATACTGTATTGTGTACTGATATTTGCTAAGAGACTAAATCTTGTGTTCTATCATAAATGAAAAAGACAATTGTTAACTGTGAGATGATGGATGTGCTAATGTGACTATGGTAATCTTTTCACGGTGAATATATATATCAAACCGCCATATTGTGTATCTTAAAAAAAATCATCTTGAGATTTGCAGATACTAAGTACTATATATAAAATAGATAAATAACAAGTTTATATTGTAGAGCACAGGGAACTATCTTTAATATCTTGTAGTAACTTACGGCGAAAAAGAATATGAAAATGAATATATGTATGTTCCTATGTGACTGAAGCACTGTGCTGAACACCAGAGTGACACCACATTGGAAACTGACTATACTTCAATAAAAATATTTTTTAAAAAGGGAAATACACATCACAAAAAAAAAAATCATGTTGTGCAACCTAAGTATGTACAATTCTTATTTGAAAATCATACCCTCAATAAAGCTGAACAAGCAAATAAATACTTTTTTTGAAACTCAGAAAGATGCTCACATCGCTGCATTTCAGAGAACGGCCCTGAATAATCCCAGGGATGGAGACCGTGGGGCTGTCCACTGCTCTCCAGCCCTAGCGACCCCCTCGTTCCCACATCCCGGATCCTCCCTGAAGGTCCAGTTCAAGAGAGCAACCCTAAGGGCCGCTCATCATACGGCAGATCTAGTGAATCATGTGAACTGACACAAGCTCATTTTCAAGAGAATCGATCCGGGGAGAAGAGGGTCTTTGGGGTTGTGGTGGGCTCTGATAGACAGCAGCCCTCCAACTGTAGGAGGATGGTACCACATGGTGGTCAGTCCCTTGGAATGAAGAAGGGAGAAAGGGGCCAAGATCCGCATTGAGCTGGAAGCCTCTGCTCTTTTGCAGTCAGCAACTATAGGACCCTCAAGCCAGGGGCAGGCGGGCCAGCTCCTAATAAAAAACCCAGGGTGTCTCCTCTGCCTTTGAACGATTTTTACCCAGCCCTCAACTGCGAATGGGAGTCGGGGGTCAGAACTGCAGGTCACCGTAGGAGCAGAGGCTGCCGATGGCCCCATCTCTGGGGCCCCAGGACAACCATCAGGCCTTGAGGAAGCCCTGCCTCCCTTTCCTGGCAGGTTGGATGCTGAGACTCCAACAAGAGGTGAGGTCTAAACCTGGAGTTGGCAGAATGGCCCCAAAACTGAAAGGAAAACCAAAGGCCAGATCCCAGTGAGGGTGGCCGCTGGGAGCAAGAAGTCATTCAAAAGCTGGGACGCGAGCATGAGGACCAAGTCCACAAGGTAAGGGACTTGGGGGATCTGCACCACTGGGGTCAACAAACAGCGCTGCCCTAAGCGGGGAGTGGAGGGAGTGGGGGCGGGGAGGCCCAGGCCCAGACATCACGGAGAAGCTGAGGGCAGGGCGGGGCATCCTAGGGCCCCCTCTTTGTTTCCTATGAAGTCATTTCTCAAACTTAGAGGCTCTGAGACTCCACCAGTCAGTCGTAAGGGGAACGACGTACTGTCTTCGCCATCCATTTATATTTGTCCAAATATGTACGTCAGCTTCCTCTGCCTATGCACCTTACTAAGAAGTGGCAAGAAGTCGGGACCCAGATTTTTGTAAAACGGCCATTTCTGCACATCTCACTGGGACACTGAATGAGGGAAAGGAACAACGAGGTGATTGTTTTCACAGCAAAATGCAGTTTTTCCTCCTTTACTTCTGGATTCTTGGCACTCGGTTCCTTCTGGCACTGCCCCCCCACCAGCGGCCGACCCCACCCCTGTTATCATAATTCTGTTAAGACTCGAGTCTTCCATCTAACTATAGATTTTCTTCCTCTCTGGGAAGGAGTGTTCCGGGACCCCAAATGTAATACTAACTGGCTTAAACAATCTTACAGTCATGCACCAAAAACTGATAGAAATCTATTCACAAGATGGGAAGTCATGTTACAATTTAATCCTTCCCTATCCCTCTGCCAGGCGCTTCATGTCGTAATCCTAGACTCTAGGGTCTCCACACAAGGGATGTGATGTTTGGTCAGCCAGGCAAATGGAAAGACATGGTAAAGAGTTCTGCCTCTATTCAACCAAGAATACCGATAAGGCAGCGGTTTTCTGCTCATGGTGCCCCAAAGCATGACTGTGCTTAAATTCTCTATAAGTGTCCAAAGGGAAATGCTGATGCAAATGAATCATGTGTTTCTTTTAAAAATTTGCCATGTAACTTTGCAGGAAACGTAAACCCCGTAGAGTAAACGAGTAAAACATATCAACATATCAACAAATATTTATTGTGCATTGTTTGTGCCCTAAGCATACTACTAGGCCTGTTTATGGAACAAACCTAGTAAAAATTATATACCACCATGTCCAAACCCCCAAGAAGTACATTTTTTTCTAATTTCCATGAAGAGACAACTGGCATAAAAGCAACGGAAGAAATCACAAAGGAAAAGATAGACTGGCTTGACTGCATGAAAATGTAAACCTCCTGTTTCTCAAAGCACAAACTTGTCAGACGATGAGCAACAAAGTGAAAAATACAAAATTATTAGGATGCACCGAGGATAAGCCCTTTGACATGGGATGAGGTGATGAAGCATGTTAAGACACGCAGATTCGGTAGATAAATGGTGCACGAACATTATGTTCACAACTGAGGACGTGTAATAATTTATAAATATTTGAAAAAAATTAACCTCAATAATTAATCAAAAGAAATGAAAATTGAGACAGCAACCAAAAAATTAAAAAAAACACCCAATTAAATTTAGCAATTTTGCCAAGATATTTTTAATGATAACTGAGCAAACACGATCTTTCTTGTGCAAAGCTTACAAGTGAGGTAAAGAAACAAATGACTCCCTTATCTCCTAAGTACAGCAACCAAATGGAGGAGAAAAATCCACCTCAATAAGTAATGGTAGAGAGAACCTCTGAGGAAAAATAACTTTTTTTCATTAACAGAATTGGAGAACGGAAGGTGCTTGGTTGAAGGCAGACTGTAGCCTGGAATCTGTTCAATCTCCTGAGAAATTAGGGAATAACTTTGACTGGGGGAAGCGGGGAGAAGGGCGCAGGCAGGGGAGAGGCTCTGTGCTGTCTTAAGCATGAACCACACGCCCGCAGGTGGCATAGCTGTAAATTCCAGGTGGCTCTGTTTTATGCTGGGCATCATTACAGGCTAAGATAATCAAACCAAAATTATACTAAAACAGTTCTACAGACAGCCAGTGCTAGGAGGCTTGGGCACCCAGCTCTCTGCTGATAGGACTTAATCTGTTGGATTTTAGAATATCAGAAGACACAAATGGACTGCACAGGCTTCTAAACACCCCCAATTGAGTTTCCAAAAATATCCTGTGGTGCCTTTATCAAGGTGGTAGTGTTACTCGGGCCCAAGGCAGATCGCCTTGAAGAGGCATACTGATTATTTTGCATTAAAATACTCAACAAATGGCCGATGCAAGGGGGGCACTTTGACCCTCTTCTCTGTCTTCCTGAAAGAGGAAACTAAATCTCCCACATGAAAGGTCCTGTCCTTGCATCTGGAGATAGAAGGATACCCATCACCAGAGACAGGGAATTCAGGGCAGAGAAGCCCATACAGACAAACCTGGGTACTTCTTTAATTGATGACCCCAAGCCCAAACTCTGTTTAGATTCTTCACTCAAAGTCTAAATTTCTTCGTCCTATCAATTTCTCACAAATTTAATATTTCTTTGTCTAAAAAATATAAAAGCTGCCTTCTCTGGCCACTTCTTAAGTCCCATGTCTATGAGACCTCCATGCATACAAATTAAAATTTGTTTCCTTTCCTTGGGTTAATCTGTCTTGTGTCAATTTCATTAGTAATTCAGCCACAAGAACTAAGAAGTCGGGGTGGGGGGGAACATTTCCCCCTTCTGAACAGTGTTGTTCATCAGGCACAAACCTGTATGCCTTACCCATCGTGCCAGGGGTAAAGCTGACAGCTCTTCTGAAAACTGCGGAGCTTAACGAGGAGTCATGCTTAATGAGAAACCACAGCCCCTCTCTGAGCAGATGAGCCCAGGCAAACTCGCAGGCAGAACAAAGAATCTCCTTCAAGTACTCCCATGATCATAAAAACAAATGAGCGTCCCAGAAGCCAGCGTTCTACCCCATCTCATGCTCACATTTCAGCCTAGAAAACTTTGAAAGTAGATGCTCAAAGAAAAATGTCGACACCACGGCCCTACACCTTGCTCAGAGCAACGAGAAGCACCCCCTTCCTAAGCAAGCCGGAAAGTGACCCTCCAGGGTACGAAATCCTTGTTGGATTCTTTCTCGTGGCCAACTAAATGTTGGAGAAGGAGTCCTCAAAAACAGTAACTTTGGTTTGAGAATATTTATCTGCGGCCCTTCTTTCTGGCGATAATTGGCTTTAAGGGTCATCATGCATCTTGTAGGGCACTCTTGGTTCAAGACAATAAAAGCCTAACACCGTGCAAGACTTCCTGGTTCTGAACGAGAAGGGAAGTTAACGAACCCTCTCCAAAGTAGTGTGTGCTCTTTAAGAAACTAATTTAAAAAGCATTCTTTTTTAACACACATTTAAAAGTTTTACATTTCCTTCTGGCAGGATTCCTTAGCATGTTTGAATATAACTATGGATTTATATTCATGCAGTTTAGTCCAAAACCAAAAGCTACAAAATCAAAGCCTGAGAAAAAGTCAATAGAAAACATATATGTCTGTCATTAATTCCAGAATACTATTTTCCAAGAGAGTGAAGAGGATAATGGGAGATCAGGACAGAAACATCATGTCTCAAGTCTAACATGTTCCTCATGAAAAGCCCTGACCCGTGAAAACCAGGCTTGTAGTTCTTTAAACAAGCAGCTAACAAGCCATTATAGTGAGATGTTCAATAAGCAAGTGAGTCTGTAATTTGACAGGATGGAAAGTGTATTGACTTTTAAAATAAGACAAACTACATTTCAGACAAACATGTTACTGAGAATGGAATCCCAGCATTGAGTAATTCCTCAAAAGTTCTGTAGATAAAACATTGGTTCCTCCTGAGCATATTATTAAACTTGATTTTTTTCATCAGGAGGTGATCAGAATCTTGAACTTTGCACGTTCAAAATGGAGATTCTTACCTCTTCACCTTTGCCTCCAAATATGTTCCTCCTCCATCTTTCATATATCATGGAATGGTAGCATCACCCCTACAGTTGCTCAGGCCAAAAATTGACTCTTATTCCCACACCCCACATCCAGCTCTTGGCAAATTCCATTGGTTCTCCCTTCAAGATCATTTCTACCATCCTAATCCAAGATCCCAGTTCCTCTCACCTTGACTGTGAAATTGCCTCCTAACTAGACTTCCTGCTCCGAGTCTTTGTCCACCTTCAGACAAAATGATGCACAGAGCCAAGAGCTGCTATTAATAGCTCAAGTAAGATTATGTCTCTCTTTAGCCCACCAATCCCCTGTATCTTTCTATTACTCTCAGAATAAAACCCAAGCTCCTGACGATGGCCTACAACAGCATACCTGATCCATCCACCACCCGCCTCTGAGCTTCCACCTACCTCTGCGTAGACGAACGGCTTGCTTACTCTACTGGAACTACAGTGTTCTTCTCCCAGATGTCCACCCAGCTCACACCTTCACTTCATCTCAATCCCCACTCAATTGCTCCTCTAAAAAGGACTTTCCCAGCAACCTTCCTTAAAATATCCACCTGCAACCTCTACTCCATCACTCTTTATGCTTTTCCCTGCTTTGGGTAGCTCTTATCACTACTATGTATATATCTGTTACTCTTTTCTCTATTTCCTGCTAGGATGTTAATTCCACAAGTGCAGGATCTTGGCTGTATTCATAGCTGTGTCCCCAGCCTTCTAAGATGTACTCCAAATACAGTGTCCATTCAATGAAATATTTGTTGAATATTCATGACTTTTAATAAGGACAATTATAAAATGTGGGTCAGATAATTGCAACCTTTACTGTTATCAACTAAAATCCATTCCATGTATAAGAATGTACCTTGATGTAGAAAGCAATGTGAAAATAAACATCAAGAGACTAAAATATTTATTACATCAGCTCCATTACATTACGGTCATATATTACATCTTGTGTATAATGTAATTAATATGTACAATGTCAATTGCACTATACTTTGCAACATCCACAGCCTCTCTTTCCTCTTTACAATATATTTTGTGTGCTGTCTCACTTGAGCCAGAAAAATAAATGTTTATTTTCACCTTGATATAATAAAAATTTTTACCCTCCTTAGATTTGGTGTTTCGAATTCTGAGAATTTGTCTTAAGAAAATTATTCAAAACTTGGGCAAAAACATAAGCACAATAAAAAAAAGTGAACAATTTTAAAAGAAAATCTAACAATACCCCCAGAGTTTTTAATCTCAATCCTCAACCAGTTAAGATGTCCCAACAGGATATTATCTGTTTTAACTGATCAGGGCAGCCCCCAGACTGCTAGATCAACCCCTTATCATTTGGCTAAACCCAAATCAGAATGTTTTTCAATAGCACACATCTCCATCTTTCTCCTTTGATAATGTACATATACATGTGTTTGACAAGTAATTGAGAAAATGTTAGAGGCTACACCAGGAAAGAGGGTTCTAAATGGCTTTTTTTTTTTTGCTATTGAAAAGAAAAACAAAAATATACAAGATACTAGTGCCTATTCCAGATGAAAAGTGTCACAAATCTCAGAACAGTTACCATTTGGTAGTAACCCAGTTCTAACTAAAGACCAACATAAAAATATATCTGGAGTAAAGATATGCAGAGAGATCAATGGAACAAAAATGAGAATCCAGAAATAGACCCTTACATTTACAGTCAATTGATTTTTGACAAAGCTTCTAACCCAGTTCTATGCAGAAAGAGCAGTCTTTTCATCAGATTGTGCTGGGACAATTATGTATCTGTGTGACACAGAATAAATGTAGACCCTTACCTCGTACCGTACACAAAAATTAACTCAAAATAGATCACAGACCTAAATAAAAGTGCTAAAACTACAAAACTTTTAAAAGCAAGCATAGGAGAAAATCTTCATGACCTTGGGTTAGGCAAGGAGTTGTCATATGTGACACCAACCAAATGATAAATTGGACTTTATAAAAATGAAAATCATTTATGCCTCAAACAATACCATTAAGAAAATGAAATGAGCCACAGACTAAGGACAAATATTTGCATATCATACATATGACAAAGGACTTGTATTCAGAATATATAAAGGGCCCATACAACTGAAAAATAAAAAGACAGATACCTATAGTCAAATAAGGATGCTAGAATGAATTTATAAATAGTGCTAAACAGAACATATCTGCAAGGGCAATAGTCACTTGCATTACACCAAACACAATTTGCATTTCTCTGGAAAGGAATTTTTTATCTGCATTACCAGTTTTCCAAAAGTTCACTTTCAGCTCCACAGGGTCGTAAAGAATCTTAGTCAAAGGCAAATACAGGCAGAGATAATTCAGATGAATGATCAAGTCAAGCACCCACTAAATTTCAAAGCCTTTCACAATGTTGTATCACACAATCACATGAGACTTCTCATGATAAAAAAAAAAGGATTGAAATACTGACTGTGTTAAAATAAAATCTACTAGTTGTTGAACATTTCCTCAAAGTTTTCCCAATATTATATGTATTCATCCAATCTCTGAAAGTTGATTTGGTTCCAGCTTTGCCTCCCCCAAATATATATCCGATTAAGAACTGGGATTGACAACATGGTTTCCTCAAAAGCACTTCAAAGTGTTGTGCCTCTCAACACCAGAAATCTAATGAAGGGCTTTTGTGTGCCTAGGAAAACTGCCCAAAGACCCAACCAACATCTCCCTGAATCCTCGTCCACCTGGCTTAGTTAGGTCTAAAATCTCTGACCTTCCCTTGCCCAAAATTTGTCCTTTGAATTAAAGGTGAATGTGAATTTCAAAATTGTAGAATAGATAAACAAGATTATACTGTATACCACAGGGAAATATATCCAAGATCTTATGGTAGCTCATGGAGAAAAAAATGTGACAATGAATATACATATGTTCATGTATAACTGAAAAATTGTGCTCTACACTGGAATTTGACACAACATTGTAAATGATTATGAATCAATAAAAAATGTTTTAAAAAAAGTGAATGTCCATGTTGGAAAATTAGAGGCTGTTTCTTCTCAAAGTAGTCTTAGTCATGCAGCATGAGTAAGTTCTAGAGCTCTATCATGTCCAGTAAGGTGACTATGGTTAGTAATACTGCCTTGCATACTGGAAATTTGCTCAGAGAGTAGATCTTAAGTGTTCTCAGTACACACACATTGACAAAAAAAGTAACTCTGAAGTGGTAGGTGTGTTAATTAGCTGGACTGTGGTAACCATTTCACATGCACATATATATCAAAACTGCACGGGGGTAGAAGGTATAGCTCAAGTGGTAGAGCACATGCTTAGCATGCATGAGGTCCTGGGTTCAATCCCCAGTACCTCCTCTAAGAATAAACCTAATTACCCCCCCCACTTTCCAAAATAAAATAATTAAATAATACAATAAAAAAAACTGCACATGTGCACCTTAAATGTAGACATAATTTTTAGTTGACAATTGTACCTCAATAAACTTGGGGAGAAAAATTAAAAATAAAATGAATACCAAAAAGACAAAAAAAAAAGACAGATGACAAAAATATTTTCTTTATTCCAGCTGCCACAGTCCCTCATTTCACTCTTCAAACTTCGCCTGGATATTCCCACTGTACTTCGTGCTTTAGAGTATAGATTGTAATCATCTCTGTTTGGCTAGTGCTAAGAAAGAACTAGGACCCAGATCCAACAGGGCCTCCCAGGGGCCTTCACCACATAGTTGCTGGCTGGCAGGATGAAGGTCACGCTAGTTTAGCGTGAGCCCAGCCCTTGAAGACTTGAAGCAATGGAACAAATATAATTTAGTCCCGATCATTTACGTTTGACAATGAAACACTCATTGTTATGATTATCACTTAGTATGTATGAGATGTATTTTGTTTCATTCACAAATAAAAACTTGTCAATTGGCATAACTTAACAAGTACAGATGTTTGAGTGGAGAGATCTCACGGTCCTCACTACAATCACGCTGTCCACGTTAAATGAGATAATATTGGTAGAAGGACTACAGATCATGCAGCCATGTCAAATAATACTGTTATGTATACCTACCTACATGATGGACCAGTCCCAGTAAGACACAGGGGGATAAGGTAGTTAGCTGCTAACAAGGCCTGTCTCTTTCCACATGAGGCTGTCGTCAGTTCAAAACCTGCAATAGAGAAAGTGATGCTGAGGGAGTATTCTAGACTGCCTGTCAGGAAAACAAACCCAGCTCAAGACTGAATGACTAAGTGACATTGACATGCTGGTAATCAAGTCAGCCCTAGCAAGAACATGAGTTCTGGATCAAAATAATCTATCATGTCTCCATAAAAGAGAGCAAAACTAAGGACGGGTCCCAGAATATTCCATGTCCTAAAGAAGGTAAGAGGCTCCTTTTAAATAACTTTAACCTCTTTTTATCTAAAGACAAAACAGAAAGCTCTGATATGGACAATTTGACACGAGCATTTCAATGCTTCTGTATTTATATAGTTGCATAAAAATGGATATGATAAAATGTTAAAAGCATCATTTTTTAATCAATAATTTGAATAACAGACATTGAACTCCACTCTATGCCTGACCCTATCCCCAATCCCCACCCCAAAGGACAAATTTAGGAATAGGATAAGGTTCAGGAATAGAGCAGTGATACACGTTTTGCACATTGCTCAAAATATTTTTTTTTAAGTAGAGTGTTTCTTGAGCTTTTTTTGAAGAGGCTGAAAACATCTGCAAACAGCCACCCCACAATGTTACTTAACCAACCATAGGACACAATCTACAGCCATTCAATCAGAGACTGAATCTCAGAATTTCAGTCTGAGATAGCAAATCAATATTTGCCTTGTAACCTTCTTCCAATTTCCTTCCTGGGGAATGGACAGGACATTTGAATTTGGTGAAAGATCCTGAATCAGCAGTGAGGACAACATCACCAGAGATGGATGCTCTGTGATTGGATTAAACAATATCACCTGCCATAAGCTTAAAAGCTTTATCTGATAAACATAGGAGTCTGATATTGAAAGATGATTAAGGAAATCAGCAGCACGTTAAATATTAAGCACTTCTTGGAACGTGGTCACTGTGCTAGAGGTTACTGCATCATCGGAAGTGAATCTTCAAAGGACCTCAAGGTCATTGGCTCTGAGACTCTGCTGAAGCATAAAGATGTCAAAGTCTCTAGATGGATTCCAGAACTGATGCTAGAAGGAAACATGACTGCTTTGGGGTGCTTTATTTCTCAGATCCCCAGATATTTTCTACTCTGTTTCCCTCAAACACCTACAGCCCTTGAGGAAATATGGCTAAATTCATCATCTTGGCAACCTTCAGATTAAGATGCTCTCTTGACTTTGGATACTGTTCTTATTTGACAATTTTGCTCTCCTTCCTTCCAGAGTATTATCAGATCTCTGGCTCTTTGTGATGCTACAAGTGCTGAGTCTATCTCCTTATTCTTTAAATATTTATTGAGTACCTACTATGTGCCAGGCACTGTTTTAGACATGAGAGAAGTGAATTCGTGACTAGTGGGCTTTGTCATTTCTTGTTAAAGCATAGGAACCATGACCTCACCCATACTCTACTTTTCCCACGTCAAGTCCATGTTGTGTCTCCACCATGGAGACCGTCTGTCTGTCTGCACTGTTACAGTGTACCTTGTATCCCTCTAGCCTGCAAGGACTGTCACACCTGCAGCACCTAATTGCCCTCCTCGAATAATAACTGTCAAACTTACTAGCTTCCATTTCAGGAATTTCCATCTCAACGACCAACCAGTAGAGTCATTTCCAACCCTCTACGTGCTACATCCAACCTTCTGCCCACCTTCTCAAATGTGTCCACTCCAACTTTCCACCACCATGATCTCCATTTAAGTCATGACAAAATAATATGTCTTAGTAATTTAAGACACAATTAGAACTTATAAATTGACCCTAGTAACACTAAAAATAGGCTCTTCCCTTGAGGATCCATATATACAAAAATGCTTGCCTGCCACCTCTGTATCACTCAAGAACACTCTTCTCCTTCCTCATTTCCTCTCCACTGCTTCCTCCTCTTCCTCTTCTTCTTCCTCCTACTCCTCTTCTTCCTTCTGTTACTTCTCTTCTTAATGTTCCTCCTTCCTTTCCTCCCTCACATTTCCCTCTTCCCTCTCTTCCTCCTCTTTTTTCTCCTCCTCCTTCTTAGAGAACATCCTGAAAGCCCAAATGCTCTATAAAAGTGTTTGCATTACCTCTAGAATTATTTTAAAACCATCATTGTTATGGCATCAACATGTTACAAAATACTTATATTTTGAAAATACAATTTATGTGCTTATGCCCGAAAGAAATTTCCATGTTTCTGATATGAATTTAAGTGCTTATGTTCATTACTCCACTCTGTATTAGTGTAGATGACTTCTAATGAGTAGCGTAGCTTAGTAAATGGTCATCAATACTCACTACTTGTAGGGTGGAAGGTAAGACACAGGACCAGAAGATGGAGAGGACACCTGTCTGCCTGTTCTGCCACTTCAATGAGAGCTGATGACTTGGAAGATAGAAGAAGCTCTTCAAAAGAAAAATGAAAGAAACTAGTAAGCAAAGACTTTTCATCTTGGTTTCAAGTGGTGTGGGATTGTTGGATTCAGGGAAAAGGAGGTTAGAGGAATTTTTTGAGAGGTGAGATGTTCTTTTATTTGTTTGTTTTTATTAGCTAGAACACAGGACCCAGAAAACCAGATTTAAGTCTTGGATGGTTTGGCTTGTTTCTAACAAATAAAATGAAGTGATGACAATGAACCTCAAAACTAGATCATAAAAAAGGTCCTGCCTTTTCCATAGTGTCATCTCGTTCTCTCTGTCTCTCTCCCTTCCTCCCTCCCTCCTTCCATCCCTCCTTCCATCTCTCTCTCTCTCTCCCCAGTTGCTGGCTGTGGGGAAGCCAAGTGCCATGTCATGAGGACCCTCAGGCAGTCCTGTTGGACAGTCCCACATGTGAGGAACTGAGGCCTCCTAACAACAACCTTGTGAATGAGCCATCTTGGTAGCAGGTCCTCCAGCCCTCGTCAGGCCTTCAGATTGACTGCAGCCCCACCCCAGCACTTGACTGTAACCTCAGGAAGACACTGAGCAGAACGCCCAGCTAAACTGCTCCCACTTCCTAACTTACAGAAACTATGGGATATAAAAAATGTCCATTGTTTTAGGCCATTAGATTTTTAGAGTAATTTGTTATACAGCAACAGATAACTAATAATAACAACTAGCAGTAACTAATAACTAATAGACAACTATTAGATAACTGAGCCATTTCCCAATGTCTAAATTCTAAATACATTTCAAGATCCAGATTAAACCCCGCTTCTTCCACAAATCTCTCCTTGCCCACCTGGCTAGAAACAGTGCCTAAAATCATATCCAACTGGATCTCACCTCTCTTGTAGAATTTCATATCTCTATTACAGTAACAAGTATGATCTGCACAATTTTCTCCCTTATTAGAGGCTAAGTCCCCCGGGGATCTGGTTCCACACTTCCCCTCTTATCTCAGCACAGGAGGCAGGTGCATTTAAAAAAAAAATCAGTAAATAGTTGTTGAGAGAAAAAGCAACCCTATTCTAAATGAATTCTTTCCTTGCTTCAAGTCTGTTTGCGCTTATTGTGATTTTGGTAAGGAGTTACGTACAACTAAAGAAGCGAAACACAATATAAGAAGTATTTAATTCCTTCATAACTCTTACAAAAGGAAAGAACTGCTCAGAGAAAAATAATTAGCATAATCAAATTCACCAAGCAGATCAGGTAAGGGGAATTAAAATCACCAAAACTGATACAGAATGCAATTAGAGGCATGGAAATCAATTGAGAGATGACCATGGTCCTAACCAAATAACATAGCCCTCACCGATGTTTTCCCAACTGAAGACAGAAATTTTTCTCTTTCATGTAGATAAGAGCTGACATCACTCCTCAGGCCACTTCCACACTCCTCGCTGTGGCCTCTGATTGGCTTTCTACGAGATTAGCTAAGAATCAACAGCAACATATGAAGAATGAATAACCATTTTTGATTGTTTGTATCTAAAATCCAGGCTTCCCGTTTCCTCTGAGTAATGGAAAATGTGAAAACTGATTATGAACTGAAACGTTCAGAGCATCTGGCTTTTAAAACTGAAAGCACAAAACTCGTTACGCTTTGCCGGAGCTCCCTAGACAGAATTACATAAAGGGAAGGAATCATGCTGCCAGCCCTGGTCTTTGCCACTGGTAAGAGGCTGTGCTGTCAGAGCCCATCTCTCTGCTTCTTTTGACCCATTTCTAACGTGTCTATTATCAACCAACGCTCAGCAGTCAGGGAAGCTCAGATTCAGGAGGCAAGCGCCTTAGCAGGCAAACCATAGAAATCGCTTATGCAACCAGATTTGATCCTTGATCTGAAGCAACCACAATAAACCTATTGACATTTTGTACAGGGATAATTGGTTTTATAGTAAATCAGTACCCATTTACAGATTATTGGATACTGTAAAACAACTAATATGCTATTTACGCGTGGACCATTAACGCATTCTTGACATGTAAGACACCCACTGAGCTGGCTCCCTTTCTCTAAGCAACGGTGACAACAAAAATAGCAGGGAGTTTCTGAGCTGCTGTGGCTCCTAGCTTGCTCTCAAATGTCAAGAAACATTTTTTTTTTCCAGTTCAAAATTCAAATAAGTTTTCGAAAAGTCAGACTCTTTGTTTCCAAACTGTATCCTTAGACTTTTAACTTCTGCTAGTCCCACTGTCTGCTCCCAAAATGGGGGTCAAATTTCAAGAGACTGGAAACCCTTGGAGCAGCAGCAGTCACACTGCCAAGCCTGGGATTACAGAGCAACTCTGCATTATTTTCTACACTAGGTAAATGAAATAAAGGTTTAGGCAATAATTCAGGGCATTTAATCAATGTTAGTCATCAACTTGAGTGATTCAAGACAGTATAATTTTAGTCCTTGGTAGTAAAAGTTTCCAGCCTGGATTTTTTCCAGATAAATAACTCTATATTTCTCTTTGTCACTATGAACAAAGCTTTAGGAAAAAACTTTACTTTTATTTTTCATTAGATATACCAGCCATTCACATTACCACTCTTAACAGAAGCACATACTAACCAAACCAAACCAATGGACTCTCATGCAGTATTGTTATTAATTTTCCTTATGGATAGTGAAATAGGCTCTCCCCATGTCTGGCCTCTTGGTCAGTTCAATCCACTCCTCCCTGAGCCCTGGGGAATCTTAGCTGACCAAACACAGTCATGGATGGAAGCAATGCTTGTCATAACACAACTTCCCTGAAATGGAAATGAGAAGGGCTAGGGTAACAGGAAAACAACCAAAACAACCACACAACTATTACTGAGAAGGGAGTCAAGACAGAGGAACATGTCGCAGAGGAAATACACGAGAACTCAGTGAGTTAATTCAATGTCCCCCACAGGTGTCTGGAAGACATTATAGGAAAGCAGCTCTGTGTACCTATATATGGAATAAAAGATACTGGCCAGATGAGATTCTGTGAGGCTGGTTTTTCTTTTAATCACTTTTTGGAACAAGATAAACCTAAAATAGTTTCAGCATAAGAGAAAATTCAGTATCACATTGACCTGCTGATTGCCATCCATTTGAGCGAGTCACTATCACAAGGTCACTGTATATCCTGGCTGGCCTGGGATCCTGCCTGCTGTCCTGGGTAACAACAGTGTCACCTTTTGCTCTCAAAAGTGTACCAGTTGAGACAAAGGAATAATTTGGTGACCCTAATTTTTAGTGGGTAATTTTTTTTTACATTTTTTATTGATTCATAATCATTTTACAGTGTTGTGTCAAATTCCAGTGTTCAGCACAATTTTTCAGTCATTCATGGACATATACACACTCATTGTCACATTTTTTCTCTGTGATTTATCATAACATTTTGTGTATATTATTTTTAGAGGTAAAGAATGAGGACATAATAAATACATGTATAACCTTAAAACCATCTCAGCTGGTTCCCTCATTCTGATATTCCTCAGTCTTGGTGGGAGTAGCCGGTATAGTCACTTACTTACGGTTTCTCAGCAACCTTCAGCCTGAACTTTCTAACCCAGCTCACACACACACACACACTCAATATTGTGGTGCTGCCTTTAAGTATTTGCCCAAACCATTCCCCAAACAAGAATTGGCTCTTGTCTGCCAGTCCGTGTATCACTTTATCCAATGCCAAGATCAAAACTCACTTGCTCACTTGGTCTTACTGATCCCTCTTCAGTCCACCTCGCTGGAGGCACATCCTAGAGGTAAAATACACTGCTCAATTCCTCTTACATTGATTTGCTCAGAAAGAGCTATAACTTGGATTGAATATAGACAAACAGTGGCAAAATACATCGCCCAAACCCTGTGTGCTTGAGAAAATTCTGGGTTCTGGCCAGGAGCTCCAGTGCACTTTGGGCGGCAGAGGCTCAGAGAACATGTCCATCTGGCGGACTCACAGCATCCCCACCCCTCTGCTCGAAGGGCACTGTGCTGGGTACTGTCCAGGCACAAAGAAAATTCCTGGGCCTCATTTTTCTCATCCATTTTTAATTTCTTTTCTTTTGCTGTAAACTCCTGTAAGCCTTCTTAAATCCTTCTGCCACAAGATGGGAAACACCCAAATCATCAAAGATGGTTCTTGCCTGCTTAGATCTCAAAATGTGGAAGAACAGGGTAAACAGAAAGCACGGAGCTGTAGCACAGAACACGAAACAATAAGCACCTTGAAATAGACACAACGTGCTGCTAAGGTTCCAAAGAAGGAAGACATCGCCCCCCTGGGGAGGGCAGGTGGTGGATGATGAGACAGAAGAATCGGATTTGGACAGTGGATGGCGGTGGAACTGGGTTTTGAGATTTGATAACGGCAGGGAGATTGAGGCGGAGGGTTGGGCCATCCAGGTGAGAACAGCATAAATAAAGAAACAGAGGTTAGAATAAGGAGCGTGTGATTGGGCTAAAATAGTAACTCACAGATACTAACTAATATATATAAAATAGATAAACCAGTTTATACCATATAGCACAGGGAACTATATTCAATATCTTGTAGTAACTTATGGTGAAAAAGAATATGAAAATGAAAATATGTATGTTCATGTATGACTGAAGCATTGTGCTGTATACCAGAAATTGACACAACATTGTAAACTGACTATACATCAATAAAAATTAAACACAAACAGAAAAACAATAACTCACATCAGCAGAATGACTATTTAGGAGTTAAAACTCGTCCTATCTAAAAAGGGTAGACTTTTTTTCTTTTTTTTTTTTAATTGAAGTATCGTCAGTGTCCAATGTGTCAGTTTCTGGCGCACAGCATCACGTTTCAGTCATACATGTACATACGTATATTCCTTTTCACGTTCTTTTTCATTAGCAGTTACTATAAGATATCGAATACAGTTCTAAATAGAGTAGATTTTTGATATGCCTGTTTTGTCTGGGGAGTTCAGACTGAGAAAAGAAAATGTATGTGTTCATAGTATTTGTCATTGAAAATGTCCACAATTACCAGATGCTCACTTACAAATGCAGGGACTGAAGAGCCCCTGTGTCCACACACACGATGGCTGCTTTCTGCTCAGGCAGAGAGAAAATCAGGCAGGAGAGCCACCGGCTTACTCTCTAGCAAAGATTCAAATTCCGTGTGTGAGATCCACACCCCTGTAGAATTCCATGTTCGAGTCTGGCAGCTCTGATCTGGGGTCACACTTCCCGGCTTAGATCAGGCTGCATGTGCGGATCAGATGCTGGCGGGAAGGGGAGAACCGGCGACGCAATTACTACACTGAAGCCGACATACTATAGCATCTTCTGGACTCAGTGACAGGGTCTTGGTGACAGGTTTCCCCACCCTAAGAGTCAATCACTTTGACTGACGCACAGAACTGCTCATCTCTCTCCTCCCCGGGGAGGGAAAGGGGAATCAAGTGCAATATTGGAGAGTAAAAAGTGGTTTTATACTCATCATCTTAATTTTCTGTGATGGAGAGAGAAGGGAAGAACGAGAATCCTAAGTGGCAGAGAGAAGTTCAAGGTTAATTTGATTGGCAATATATGAAATGCCACTTACCTCGGGCCATTTCAAATTGCCCCTCATTCTCTCCACAGTAAATGAAAAGATTCTTTCCAAAGACGGGGCATCAGCGGATAATGGCAGCTATTACATATTCATACACCACTTTACATTCGGTAGCTTCCTTGGCAGGAATTCTTACAAGGCTGTCTTCACAGATGCCATAGTGGAAAGGTGAGGTAGGGACTGGGTGCTTTTTACTGGACAGAGGCACAGAGGCTGGACAGTACGCGGGGAAGCGAACCACACCTGTGCTCGGCAGGTGATCTCTGCCTGCACCGCCTGCGTGCTGGGAGATGCGCTTTCCAAAGACCGCGTACTTGACACGTTATTTAAGAACCATGTGCATAAGCCACAGTTTTAACAACAGGGAGTATTTCTCAGGGCTGGGAGCAGGAGGATGACAAAAAAATCACTTGTGCCTTAAAACATAACGAGAGACAATTCTCTTTTCTACATGAAGGGTGATTTCCTCATCCTAGAGGAAATGAGAAAGTAAAAAAAAAAATTGAAGGATTTAAAAAAAACAGCAAAAGTCATAAATTTTAACATGCAGTTGAGTTCCCAAGAGGTGATGCAACCAAAGCACGTTCCTCTAGAATACAGTGTCAAAGAAACTAGGGTTAGACCAATCCGACACTCGCCTGCTGTCTAGTACGCACGCGGTGCGACGCTGGTCAGTTCACCCCCGTTTAAGCCAGCTTATTCTGCACAGCAAAGATTCAGCCACAGACAGAGCTCCTAAAAGCAGCCCTAGGAGACCTGAAAAGTAAATAGGGGTGGCTCGATGTGCGCCATCCCAACTTAGGAAGAAATGGAGAGGACAGAGATCACTCAGGCGGGACCATTAACTTCACATTTTTCGACCATGACCTCCCTCTGTCTCCCCCTCCCTCCCTCCCTCTCTCTCTCTCCTCTCCCTCTCCCCAGTTATTCAGTGACATGGCCAACTGCTGAATTGCTTTTCATGATTAACTCTCTTCTTTCAAGGTCAATGATGACTTATCATGATGACAAGGTAAAGCACAATTCAGATAAACCTTGAAATGTTGACCTAGCCTAAGTTCAGGGTAATTAAAAGGTGTGCCTATGCCTGCGCCAACTGTTTGAAGCACATTTGCTAGAAACCTAATGTCTGGGAACTTCCCCCGAACATCTGTTCGTGGGTTTTCTTCCCAGGCCTGTCGTTCGGGGCAATTTTCATAAAGCTCTAAAAATCTGCCTGATATTCATGATGGCAAATAAGTTGGAGCTGATTTTTTTTAATTAACTTTAAATAACAATTTCTGATTTTAAATTAGGAGAAAAAGACTTTCTGTTTATATGCTGCATAAGGTGAATTCAAATACTTTAGGTAAATGACCGCCCGGTGGGTGGAGTCTGTGTTCTGACACACCGTGGCATTTCCTGAAAATTGTTCCTGAGAGTTATTCTGACCACAACTGTTTTCAGGGCAATTGATTTTTTATTACTAATGGGACTGGCGCTCCCAAATGCATAATGTAGAGAGAGAGAGAAAATCAGAGCGAGAGGAGGCATTCCCAGTGGAACTATTCTAGAAGAGTCTTGCCTCCCCACCTCTAGACATCATTCCAGGATGCCAGGATGCATTTTGGCTGTTTACGTCTTGCAGGGCACTCCAGGGCATTGCTCAAAGAACAAGAGGCACAACTCTGACTCTAAGAGAACAGTCGATTCATCCAAGTTCAGCAGTGCATCAGCTGGAAGTGGCAGAACTTGAACAAGGAAAGCCGCAAAGAAACAGGAGTGTGTCTGAGTAAACTAAATTCACTTTGGAAAGAAAAAGTCTATCTAGGGGTTTGTGATTCAAAATATAGAAATGTCTAAAACAAACAAACAAATAAATAATAAAATAAAATACAGAAATGTCTAAAATAACTGTGCCACCCAGAGTGGGAAGACCAAAAAGGAGTGGGCAAACGGACCTATGTTCTGAGATGAAACTTGCCGGGGTAATGATGTTGGAGGTCTGCTCTACCTCCGACAGACCCCGGGGCCAGGGAGCAAGTTCAATTGCAGCTTCCATATCATTCTGTGGTTTCTCCAGTGCTCGGGCTCAGCTGCAACAATAACGTTATCTCTCAGGCTATTCTCCAAATTTTAAAAAACTGTTACTCATCTGTAAAATGAAGACCATAATCCCTCCGTGCTAGGGCTGTGGGCAATCGTAAGAACACGAAGCTCAGCACCCTGCCTGGCGTGCGGTGAGCTCTCAACACATTAACGCTCTTATCATTCCTGTCGTGAGTATCACTTTTCACTCTGAGGTGTTTAGCTGGGAACTGACGTTACTGGAACAGATGTATACTTCACCATAATCCGTCTTGTCCGTTCACCTCCACCCAAAGAGTATGTGGTGCGTCCATCCTATGTTCTAGGGGCCGGAGAGGCAGGGGGGCTAAACCGCAGGTGATCAGAGTCAGGTGGATGGAAGACCAATCGTGGCTGATGGGGTTCTGAGCCTTCAGACCGGCCCAGGCAGTGTCAGTGTACAACCTCAGAGGCTTTGACAGCCCCAGCTTCTAGAGAAAAATGAGTTATTTGGGGGAAAAAAGTTAACAAACAAAACTTTTGTTTTCGCAAACCTAGGTCTCTCTCTAAGTAGCCAGGTGTACTCCAAGTAAATATGAGCCACAGAGCAATGTAAGAGGCCCATTTGGGAGAAGCTGTGAGCATCTTGAAGTCATGAAAATAAAAATATGAGTTCACTTAATGGAAAGACAGCCCCAGGCAGCACTAAGCCATTAGGACTGATGGCTATTCCACGGCAAAGAACTCGAAAGGTGAAAACAAGCACCTTCCAGCTCTGTCCTGGGTTTAGTCACATCGATCCACACCCACGCCCGTTTTCACACTCTTTCTACTCCCAGGCTGTCCTGCGATGCACATTTGACTCCAATACACACACGTCAGCAGCCCTGCCAAGGCCTTCAAGTACATGTAGATGTTCTAAATGATAAGCAAGTGCTTGCATTAACTTAAGCTAACACATGAAGTCTTAAGGGGAAAAAATAGACTACATGACTACTTTTGTGGTCTTTAATACTGACAACGTTCTTCCTGCCTTTAAAACATTCTTTTTGATATCATTCCCTAAAACAGCCCGATTTTATTTACACTAAAAATTAGCTGTGCACAATGCCATTGTCTCCTTACTTACTTATAACATTTCAGGATAATTTTTGCTGCTTTTATAGTGACACTAGCCTTCCCAACCTCTCACTTCTACATTTTGAACATTGGTACAAATTTTAAATCTATTGAACCACCCAAGGCTAAACACAGCGTTGCATTAAAAATCTTGCACTTTCCTTGTACATAATTGACAACAATTCTTTGTTTTAATTATCATTTAAACATACCTCATACATTTAAAAATTTCATTCTTCATCTACATTATTGTTAATTTTCCATTTAGATTTTGTTTTTTAAGTGCTCAAAAAATCCATCCTAATGCCAAAATCCATCCTAATGCCAAAGTAGGAGTTATTTATGAAATGGAAATGCTACCAGTAATGTGGATAAAGAATGAAATTTAATAGCGAATTGTAGGACTTTGTAAGTATCTGGCAGAAAGTAAAGCACTTGATACGTATCATCTCATTTAATCTTTAGGACAACCTTCTAAGGTGCTGGTGTCATCACACCCATATTACAGATGAGAAACTGAGGCTGGGAGACATTAAGCCATTTGACAAAGGTCACACAGCTAAGAGACAAAATTCAGAACCCCCATCTGTCTCACTCCAGGAACAAAACACAAGCATTACACCACGGGCAGAAAATTTTACATGCTTCTTTATGCACATGCTTTTGTGCAAAATACTTCTCAACACTGAGATAGCCAAAGGAAATCCACACACAATGGAATAAAAGCTTTGGCACTTTGCAGCCTCTTTAAACTTTCATTTTTTTTTCCCTTCTAATATACCCCTTGCTATTGCTGGGTTTCCATTCAGTCACAGTCAGAATGCCATAAAGGAGGTAATAACTCAAACGATACTGAAGTAACACTTGCAGCCATAGCAAAAAAATCCCTGAGCAAAACAGAACAACAGGAAAGCAGAGTCAAAAGGCCTTCGCCCTGTGGTGGCTGCTGCCTGCCCAGCGCCCTGGCTTCGCGACAATCAGCCACACACCACACAGCGACAATTTCCATCTCTGAGATGTCATTACCGGCCTCCTAGAACAATCTGTGTAAGGTCATATTTGCATAAGTCAAGTGTTCCACAGGCTGTACAGCGTCTTTACCTAATGCAGGATTAAATCACTGGCGTGGACCGTAATCAGCCCACCAGATTGCCGTAAATGCCAGCCAGCTTTCACTTAGACAGAGTGGCTGGAACGTGGAAGGAGTGAGGCAGAGAAGTGAATTTCTAGAAGCCCTGGCTTTCTGCCTCAGGCCCAGTTAGAGGGGCCACAGGTCTTCAGTCTTTCCCTTAACCAGCGTGACTTCACTTCTGTCTGTTCGGTGTGCTGGAGTTTCAGGCATGATTTGACTGGAAAGAGTATTTGATGCTCGGTAGGAAGTGGGAACACGGTGAATTCAGGGCAACTCCTACCTTAAACACTCACATGCGGATGGTACTGAAGCAAGATTTAGTATCTTACTCAAGATTTGGTATCTTGCCCAATGAGTCAAGGCTGGAAAGTGTCAAAACCTAGACTGGAACCCCAGTGCTCAGATTCCTGGTCCAGTGCTCAACTCAGCACAGCTTGAACCTTCATCCCTCACTTCCGCTGCTTTCCACCCCACCCTGGGATGTCCATGCTTTTTTTCTCCAATTCTGGTAAATGCCTAAATGTAAGAGGTCCTCAGGTGATTCCTGCATTCAGCCTTTAAAAAGTGAGCAGATCTATGAGCCAGATCAGGCCCCGGGCCTTTGGTGAAACTTGCCTGCTTCCAAATCCTGTATTACACGTCCAAGCACGTACGTGGTCATCTTTCCAGCCTAATCCCTTCAGCAAGCACAGTCTGCAGCACTCTAGACTTTACCAAGTGCGTGCACATATTTTGTCTCCATGTAGAAATTGGCCCTTTGGCAGAGAGGTGGGAAATTATTTACTCTACTGAGAATGTTGAATTTTATGGTTAGATAGGGCTTTCCTGATGACCCAGTCCAACTCTTTCAGTCTACAAGTGAGAAAACTGAGATCCAGAAATGTTAAATGATGTCATAACGTCTTGAGTATCTAAGCCAAGACTGAAGAGCAGGTCAACTGATTCCTGGCACCTCTCTCACCACGCATTCCAGCCCTGTGTGGTCAAACCCAGTGACTTCAGTGGGCCATCACGTTCTTGAAGATTTTGATGGCCCCACTGGTGGCTGAACACATTACCTGGCGTATGCATGCTTGGTGGTGCAAAGCAGTTATTTGGGTAACTATATGAGTAGCTCTAGGCACCTCGAGGCACTTTCACTACATTCTCACAAATCCTCCTGCTTTCCTTCCTAGCACTGATCACAGTTTTGAGATATTTATTTCTATTTATTTAATGCATCTATTTGTTTATTTGCTTAATACCTTTCCCTCCCATGAAAATATAAGCTCCATGAGGGCAGCTGTTAGTTCTGTCTTGTTTAACGTTACTTCCAGACCCTCGCACGATGGCTAGAACACTGCGGAGGCTGAATGAAGGAAGGAAGGAATTTCACAATGCCTTGAAAATATTTCTGTTGCTACACATATAGTATTTAAACCATGCATTTGTGTCTTCATAAACTAGGAGCTTCTTGAGGGTAGTGTTTGTGCCCTGTTATGTTGGCAACACCTAGCTCAGACCTTATTAATACAAAGAAGGCTGTTGATAAATATTTATTCATTCATTATTAAAATCTAATGATCCTGGACATGGAATAGGAACTCAAACACACTTACTAATTGTTTAACTGATCAATTAATTGATTGATTGATAAAGCTCCATCAAAATCAGATGTTTTCAGGGTGACATTTTTACAGAGCCACCTCTCCATCACAAAACCTAGGTTTCTGTTTTTAATGAGAACCCAAAGATGTGTATTTGTAATAGGATTCCTCTGAGTTTTATTCTTCCATCTTCCTTTTCCTCTCTACTAGTTAAAATCAAAATAGATCCATTTTGTGGAATAACTTTGGACTTCTGTTCAGGACGCTGAACAAAGGTGCATCACTCCAGAGATTAGAACAGCCTTCCTCTATATCCGTCATTTCAAGTTCACCAATTCATAATTTCAGAAACCAAAAAGGAGCCAAAGTTCAGGACAAGTACTTATGACAGTGAGCATCACAGTATGCAATAAAACGGTCACAGAGCTACTGTTGATTGGATTTGAGAAAGTCATTCCGAGTAGGGCTCAAGGCTAAATGGATCATCAGGAATGCCTTGGATTTGTGTGTACCTTTTAAGAACATCTTTGAAAAGCAGGTGACAGCTGTGGAAAATGGAACACACACACATTCACATAGTGCCTCTCCACTAATGTTTTGGCTTTCCTTTTGAAATGTTAACAACGTCTCTTCTACAAAATGGAACATAACAGAGACAGTTTCTCAACAGCTGCTGAGGAATGAGAAAGCAACAGGTGTTAGTCTTTGATCTTTCCCCCATACTCTGGGTGGAATGAAAAGAATATGCTCTTTTTCGCAACCAGTGAGTCTATGGACACCTGAGCACCGTAGCGTCCATCTGCTGTTAGCCCTGTGCTCAGGAGAAGCGAGGAATCAATGGAAAATTGAGACCTGCCACTGCTTTCAAACACTTCATTTCACATAACTGTTTTACCCTCTTCCTCCACCATACACCTTGCTAAAATGATACTTAAGCCACTTTCTTTCCATGTTTCTGTCCATCTTTGGTGAAGGAGTTTAAATAGCATGACCTAAACTTAAGGTCATTGATTTTAAGTTTCATTACCTGCATTCCCCTGGTAACCAAAGCTTAAAAAGTGACAATGACAGCAAGGATGATGAGATGGAGAAACTGAACACTATGACAATCCTGTGTCCTTGACTGAGGTGATGGGCTGAGACACCTCCACACCCCCAAGAGCACAAGCTCATCAAAAACCATCTGTGTGTCCCATGGTCAACATCTCCGAGTCATCACAAGGAGGCACGTGTGCTCTGTCTCTTCTGGTAACCCAGGCAACCTGCAGACACACCACATTTGAGATGCCCATGATTTCAAAATGTGTTCGACTAACCACTTCAAGTCTAAAGCCCAGGACTGTCCCTCACAAACTGTAGCGACGCGTACGGATATGAAGACCCAGCACATCTGACCTGCGTTAACTCACAAGTGTGAGATAAAACCAAAGTGAGAATCCAAGTTCTGGTATCTGACCAGATCTGAGAAGGAATGACAGAGCCAGAGAACTCGATGGAACCTAAACAAGATTTTCATCTCCAGCCTTGCATTTTGAAAAATTGTCATCGAGAGATGAGACTTGCTCAAGGTCACAGAGCAGTGAAGAGCAGAATTGGGACAAGAACCCAGGTCTCACAGAGTCTTGTATTATATTCTTCCCATCACAGTCCGCTCTTTTTTAACTCACATCCCACAGGCTGGACACCATCATTCGGTCTCTATCTCGTGATAGATGTGCTATTTGAAGTAGTTACCCTTCCTGCTTGCCTTCATCCAAGCCAAACCAGAATAAGGAAATTGGCTGGATCAACTCACCATAAGCAGTGCAGCTCTCAATCTCTGAAGTAGATATTTTAAGCAGCTGCTACCATATATGTTTTGACTTGAGAGATTTAACGAGGAGAAAAGATGTCCTACCCCATCCTGTGGGAACAAGAAACAAAAGAAAATGGGGAACAAGTATATAGACAGCCTCCTCTTCAAGTTTTCAAACATTTGTTAACATACTATGTATAGTGGGGGGAGGGTACAGCTCAAGTGGCAGAGCACATGCTTAGCACGCACGAGGTCCTAGGTTCAATCCCTAGTACCTCCTCTAAAAATCAATAAGTAAGTAAACCTAATTACCTCCCCTCCAAAAAAGAACCTACTACACCTGAGAACTCTGCCTACCCTGCAAGTATTTTAAGGTCTTAAATGCAAGTGGCTCAGAGTGTTGAAAGGGCGACCCTAAGTCTCTTAACAGTGCCTGTAAAATTTAATAATTGGGAGGCTCACACCAAACTTCATTTATGGCTGCTTTAAATGAAGTAGATCACAGTTAATAAAGAGCCTGCAAATTAAAGTAGCCTGGCAGTCTTCACTAGCAATTAAAATGACTTTTTTTTAATCCCTATCGAAGGTGAAACCATATGCCGGAGCAGATTTCTGTCCCGTCCAAGATAAATGAGGGTCTGGCTCATCAGGAAGTGATCCCAGTTCACACTGAAGGATCTGCTCCAGTAGCAAAATCTTGATGTCTCAGTGTCAGGATCTGGATTACCTGACAACACCTGGGCTAAGAGCCTTACCTGTGAGGACACGAGGTATGATGCATTTGCCTCCCTCCTCCCCATACCCTGGTGTCTAGTATTACCTGGGCTGCATGCAGAACCCGAATGCTAACGGAAGCCTAAACTGAGTCTCACCTTCTCCATGCATATTTATGGGCTCACCCAACACAATTACAGAAGAACGAAGGGGATGGGGAACAGGTTGGGAGAGAAATGTGCATGGCCACATCTAACCCAGACTGACACCCATTTCACTTGGCCAGTGGATCCTTAAGAACACCTTAGAAGGAGTAAGATGGGCTCTGAGAAGTGCCAGTCACCTTCTAAGAAAAAAGAAAGTAGCAGTCGAAGAGGCTGGACACAATTAACACATGATGATAACACAAGAGCCATCAATAACTTGCAAGCTCAGCTGTTGGGGACACTGCTTCCCAACGACCTGACTTGCTTGCATGTCTTCACTTGCTGAGGCAGGAAAGGGAGTGAAGATAGTGGAGGTGGTATGCCAGATGGAAAGACAGGAAGTTGTTACTGATATCAGAAGACACAAAGAAAAGATAGGTAGAAAGAAAAAAGGATAGATAAATAGGTAAGAAACAGATGGTTGGATGGATAGACAGACAGATTTGTACACATATATTTATATGCAAGTGACAGTAGTGATGGGGTGAACCAACGAGTGATCAGTAGAAAAGAAGAAGCGAAGACACCTACTTGGTTGCCATCACTGAACTTGGAGTTTCCTATGTGTCATCTCGTGTAATCCATCTGGGACGGCATTGTTATTTGCCTATTTTGCACATAAACTATTGACATGATTAATAATATTATCAGGGTTAGAGTTAAAACCTAGTTCTGTGTAGCCATTAACAACCTCGGGTTTTCCACTGGCCACGCTGCTTCTTATCCAAGGTTAGAATATGGAACACAAGTCACTCTGATTGCATAATTACAAACCACACCCTCTACTCAGTCGTTCAACACACGCATCCTACTGAACAGCAGACTAAAAAGGACACAACAGACTCTTTCCAAACACTTCAGGACTTGAAAGCAAGTCAGTAAGAAGTCTGTGTCTGTCCAATATTGTCCTTCACCACCTCTATCCTTCACATTCCATCGTCCCCACACCCCCACCTCCCAGACTCTTTTTCACTCTAAGGGTTCTCACCTTCTGACACACAAACACATTGCCTAGGATTTTGTTAAAAGGCAGATTCCCATTCAGAAGATCTGGAATCTGAGATTCAGCCATTCTCACAAGTGATGTTATAACCCAGGTGATGTCGATGCTTCTGGTCTGAGGACCACACTTCAGGTAAGTAACCGCTGCGCTAAGCCTCATCGTTGGAGAAAATCAACATGTTAAACAGAAAAGGATATTGAGCGGCATTCTCTGGGCAGTAAGAACATTTAGCACACGTGACAAAGAAATGTGATGCGGACATGGGAGATGTGGGCTCCATGTATATTTAAAAGAAGAGCACCTGTAGGTCATGGAATTCCCCCAGCTCTTCCCCAAATTACCCAGTTGCGGTTTTATATGAGTAAAACCAAGGGCTGCACAGTAAAGAATTAATGCCATCTTGATGCTGTTTAAATATATATTTACCTCTTATTCATGATCGTTCACCCATTTAATTTTCTCTGAGAAATTATTCAGGTCACTTTTTAAATGGGCTTCAGTGTTTCCAGGGCTGCAGCTCATTATAAAAATGTTCACAGCAGATAGACTCTTGCTCCAGCACAGCACTGTTTTTGAGCTGGCAGACACAGACATCAGTATGCAGATATTGTACCATAAACATTAATTTAGTATTATGTGGAAGGTTGATTGATTAATAAATACATAAGCCAGGAAGCCGAGTTTAACTCTTAATTCACTTTTTTTTATTTCACAGAGAGAGAAAAATTAATCTAGAAGTGTTGATTGATTGAGAGTTTTAGTCTCGTCTAGACAGCAATGGAAAATGACTATGAACCTGGGACTTTGCAAACTGCATCATTTGCAAAATAAACCCAATCAACAAACTTCATCACACAGTGATTGATGGTCAGAAAGGGAAAGCTGTAGCGATCATAGAGGAGAAGAATGTGTAATCACCCCAGGAAGCAGCTCACCACGCAGAGTGGATAAAGGGCAAAAATTCACAAGTACTTCCAGCTCAGGGGGGGAAACAAATGGGAAGAAAAATACACTTGAAATTTTTAAAAATAACGAGCATCAGAGCACCCTGATAAACCAGCACATTGCTTTCTTAAGAATGTACAGAATATAAACACATCGTAGCTGCTGTGGTCGCGCTACGAAGACTGCATGATGTAAACAACTGACTTTTGCTAGGGCCATGACTAAAGGGTCACATTTAGAACCAAATAAATGTTCTCTATCCAGATTGAAATAGTGCTGAATTTTTTTCTGAGAACAAAGGAAGCACAGTCATTGTTCTTTTTTTGAAGAGTAGCAATTAAGCTGAGCAGGGCAATTGCTTCTAACTTAGCCCTCCGTCTCCTTCCTGTGATTCTGTTCTTCCCTTTACAGCTCAGATTTACTCAGTGACAATCAAGGTCAAGTTCCAAGCCCTAAGCCTCAGAAAGCTGACATCAGACTCGTCAATACTGCTTGCATTTAGTGTGTCCATGCCAGGAAATGGAAGAAAGGAAAGAAGGTAACTTTTGAGGACCTACTATAATAAGAACTGGGAAATATTCTACCAGAGATTTGGATCAAAGTTCTCACACCAACACTTGGTTTTATTAACCCCATTTTACAAAGGACAAAACTAAAGATTCGGATGCTGGGGAGACTGGCCAGCGCTGCAACAGCTATTAAGCGGCAGAAGCCCATTTATGCCGAGGTCTATGCCTGCTCTAGAGAACGCTCTTCCCACACTGCACAGCAGAATGGCCTGCGGAGCTACGTAAGGCAGATTGTTGGGACCCCTACTCAGAATTTCTGAGTCAGTCAGTGTATCAGTTTCTTATTGCTGCTATAACAAGCTACCACAAACTGGGTAGCTTGAAAACACAATTTTGTTATCACACAGCTCTGTGGGTCAGAAGTTCAGACACAGCACAGCTCAAGCAGGTCCCCTGCTTAGAGTCTCATGGGGCTGAAATCAAAGGTGCTGACAGGGCTACATTCCTTCCTGGAGCCTCTGGGGATGAAACCCCTTCTGCTCTCATTCAGGCTGCTGACCAACTCAGTTCCTTGTGGTTGTAGGACTGAGGTCTCCCTTTCCTTACTGACTTTCTCAAGGGCTTAGATTTGCTTCTGGAGGTTGCCTGTATTCCTTCCCATGCTCTTCATGTGGTCTCCTCCAGCAAAGCCAGTCCCTCTCCCACTATGAATCTCTCTATGTCTTCCTTCTGCTGCATCTCTCTGACACCAGCCAGAGAAAATATTTTACTTTGAAGGACTCATTGTGATTTCTTGGGCCCCCTGGATAAATCAGGATAATCTCTCTGTCATAAAGTCCACAAACCATAATTACATCTGCAAACTTCCTTTTGTATGTAATATATACACAGGATCCATGGATAAGAGGGTGGACATCTTTGGGGAAGCCATTCCACCCACTGTAGCCAGTCTGGGCCAAGGCCCTAGGATTTCCATTTCTCACAAGGCTCTAGGTGACTCTGCTGGTCAGAGGACCACACTTTGAGAGTTCCTGCTCCAGCTCTTATGCCAAGTGTGGCTCACTGCATCAGCACCACCTAGGAACTTGTTAGAAATGAGGAATCTCAGGCCCTCATCCCAGACTCAGTGAACAAGGAACTGCAGTTTAACAACATCCCCAGGTAATTTGTGTGAACGTTAAAGTTTAAGAAGCACTGCTTTAGGGCAGTTAAAAAAAAAAAAAAAGGAGGAAGAGGGATGGAGTGAAGTATATGTTTTATTTATCCTCAGAACCTTTTGGAAAGCTACAGCTCCTCCTTTGTCCAGGTATTGCCCTCCATTTCTTTTCTTGACAGGAGTAAAGAGAGGTATCTTCCTATACATTTGTATATTATTTTAAAAAAAGAACTACTGCACTCTCTCTCTCTCAGTGGCTTTATTTGCCCATCCCTACCCCCCATTTTAATTCAAAAGAGGGGAAGAGCTCCCCATGCCTCAGCCACAGAAATGCTTAGCGACCTGAACACCTGCAGGTTGGATTTGCTTATTCACTGGGCAAGGACATCCCTTCTTTGGTCAAATCCAGGGTTTGATGGGAAGAGATTTCAAATGATGCTCAGATGGGTTCTAGGAGGAAATGTAGTACTTGCCGTCACCCATGACCAGAGACAGAGTAAGTGCCAATGGGTGCAGCATACTCTGCTTTTACTTTGACATTAATAGGATTTCCTCCATCCTGGAAAGAGATTCAGCAAAATCTAAGGGCCCCAGAGGAGATGGAAATGTCATTAACCCTTTTATTGAGGATGTTATTGCTTTTCTGTGAGTTACCATTAGAGGAAAGTGACTGCCGTTAGGATATATTGAAGAAGACTGCAGAGTGATGCCGACAGTCTGCGACTAAACACACAGCTCACTCCTATCTCTGGCTCAAAAATGCCTGAATATTATTACTGAAATCTAATCATTAGACATCCAGAGAAAAGTGGAATCTATTTCAAGGTGTAGACATTAACTGAAAATTAATTCTCTCAAACTCTCTTGCTTTTTCTTAATTTAAGGTGAGATAAAGAGAACAAAACAAAATAAAATTGGAAGGATGTTTGGTAGTGAAAATGAGCACATATGAGTACAATGAAGTTTTATTAAGTACACTCTGTTGGTAAGAGACAAACCAACAAGCTAATTCTCTCTTCTCACTCTCTGTCACTCACACACACACACACAAACACACACACACACACACACACACACACACACACAAATACACTCTCACTCACTAAGCTGCTGCTTTTTTAGTGTACTGAGCTCTAGGTCATAAAGGCCCATATTGTCTGTTTAAATCAACTGACTATTCCAGAATAAACAGGAAGAATCACATAAACCAACTTTCATTCCCATGATCCCTTGATTCTTGCACTCTTCTCCTTTGATTGGTGAAAGAGACCATGGGAGCATTTCCAATCCTAAACCTAATCCATAAAGCATTACCAAATTATCCATGGGTACTCAATAATAAAAGTGTGTATTGACAAAGGACGTCAGCAACCCAGAAATGTTTAAGGAGGCATCTGAAAACGTACATAAATTACACCAGCGAAGAGCCGATAAGGCAATGGCCATTCAAGGCAACATATGGGGCAAAAGTCAAGGAGATGATAATCACTCTGGAAACTCTTAAAGGGGAAAACAATTCTCACCTCTCTGATCTATGCCATTCCCCACCTTCATTTCTGAAAACTATTTACCTCTAGAAGCACTTACAAAAAGAACATATCTGCAGTGTTTACTTTTGAAAACCACCTGGCAAAACAGCTTAGCTTTCAACATGTCACCAATAAGCCAGTGTCCTCTTAAATCTGTGTTTATTGGAGGTAGGGGAGAAACAGGAAACAGTCCAGCTCAAAGGTGGGATCACTCTGGAATCACTGAGGGAACACAAGATGACCCTTCACTGGATCATTGATCTGATGGGCAACAGTCAGGGGTTGGCATGCAGCCAATAAACCTCAGATAGATTTTACCCTGTATTTGAGCTCTGGCAATATTCTAATTTCTTTTGATGAATGGCTAGTTTATGGTGTATCTCTTTTCTAGAGCCTAGGACATAATATTTGCATTTGTTTTAATTTTTGCGGGGGTGATAACTAGGTTTATTTATTTATTTAATGGCAATACTGGGGATTGAACCCAGGACCTTGTGCATGCTAAGCATGCACTCTACCACTTGAGCTATACCCTTCCCCTGCATTTATTTTAGATACTGCTCTTCAAAACCCTGCTGCTGATTAGTAAGTCTCTTCTGGATCTTCAGTCGTGGGCTTCACTGCAGTGGAGGTCAGCATTGCTGTTTTCTATCCAAGCACCATCATGAAAAGGATTTTCATATTCCTGCCATGACCATTCTGCCCTTCTCTTTAGCTTTCCATCAGTCTAACTGCTTTTCCTCTTCCCCTTTACTTCCCAATCAATTCAGTCCTAAAGTCACTAGCTGGGGCTGAACAAGGTGAGAATCTGCAAAGATCAGGGATGAGACGGGACCTCAGTGGCCTAAAGTGGGCTGCCAAAGCTTGAACAAGGTCCGTCATGAATGGGCACAGATGGGTGGAGTGGGTCATTGGGAGGAGGACCTCCACATGAGCAAGGGGATTGCAGTGGTGACAGGTGATCATTACATACCCAGGAATCAATCAAATAACAATTTATTAAGGATAAAGAGAGCCAGGTTTCTCATTGTTTGAAAGGCAGAATTATAAATAGACAAAGGGAGAAAAGTAAGGTGAACCTTATAGTGTTGGATTAGAATTGGCGGTATCAGTCTTAACTCATTGTTTTTCATTTGTAAAGATAGACTTTTAAACATGGATGCAAATGTATTTATCTGTGTATGCATTTTATATGTTTGTGTGTGCGCACGTGTGTGTGTATACACATATACATCCCTAGCTCTATCATTGAGAAAACAAGGAATGACATCCTAGCAGCAACAAGCACTCTCAATACCCGGATCTTGGCTTCTAAGTACCACTGTCCACTAAAAGGAACCAGGGCTCCTTGAACAAATGGCTCATTGTTGGGCAGGGGCCAAGAAATTACAAGATGAGCTTGTAATAGCTCATTGGACAAGAAAGCAATGAACGCTGGGGCCATGTCAAAAGAAGACAGACCAGCTTGAATGAGCTCATACCAGCCAAATCAGGGACAACATGAGCATCAAAATAAAGAATGATAACAGGTTATAACTCATTGAATAAAAAGAGGAAACCCATAAGTTCATACCAATAAAAACTAACAAATGAAAAACTGAAAGCTTGGTAAGGAATGGGTTATTTTCATGATTTCAAAGTATGTGCTCAGAAAAAACTTATTCTTCACAAATGGCAAAATAATAACTTTATGGTGGAGGAGGCTGACAGACACAACATTCATCAACTGATCAATGTGGACGTTGTCAGTAGTGGAACAAATATTAATCATTCACAACCTAACAAGATGCATTGAGAAGAAAATAGCATTACTTCCATGATATTCTTTTCAGTAGCATTTAACCTGAATCTAATTATAAGAAAACATAAGACAAGTCCACAAAGAGGAACATACCACAAAATAATTGGCCTGAAATCTTCAAAAGAGTCAAGATTATCAAAGTCAAAGAAAGGCTAAAAAATGGTTCCAGAATGAAGGGAGACAAGACAACTAAAGGCACATTCTGAAATGGGATTATTTTTCTCTAATAGAAATTATGGGGACAACAAAAAACTTGAATGGGATCTGAACATTCAATGGTAGTAATGTATCAATATTAATTTCTTGACTCTGATGGTTGTATTTAGGAATGATGGGCATCAAATGATTCAAAAAAGAGAAGAACAAGGAGTTATTGGTACTATCCTTGCAACTTTTCTGTAAGTTTGGGGTTGTTTTACAGTAAATAAAATTCTATGAAAGAAACAATAAAATAAATCATTCAAATCTCAATCCTTCTCACCTTTGGTGATTTCATTTACTCCCAAGTCTGCAGAGTCTTCAACTCTTGCATTTATGCAATGACTGTGTGCATCCGTGACCCGCTGCTGCATGACAAACATGGTGGCTTAAAACAACAACCAAACAACCATCTACTTAGCTCAGGATTCTATGGACCAGAAATTTCAGATGGGGTCAGCTAGGCAGTTCTGGGCTCTTACCCATGTGTTGGCAGTCAGAGCTCCCACTCTGGGTGCTTCTGCTTCTTGGAGTTAACTGGCTGTCAGCTGAGACCACAAAAGCAAGCAGGCCATGTGAGTGCTGTTGTCCAGTGGGCAAGGCTGGGCCTGTTCCCAGGGTGGCTCGGGATTCCAAGAGGAACAAGACAGCAAGGATGACTTCCTCCTATTTTTGATAAAAATATATTTTTTATAAGATTTTTCTGGAACCTAGTGTGAACCCTTAACACACAGTAGACATTCAATAACTATGTGATGGTCTCTACCCCTTCCCTAAGTAAAACCTACTTCCCTTTCAGACTTTCAGTCTTGACATGCTCCCAATCATCCAGGTTTGTGGAGACATTGTGGCCATTTTCAAACTTCCCTTCTCCTTTGCCATTCATCTTTAACCTGCCCTCCTGATGGGTGGTGCTGAAGAATTAAGTTGGAGCACCAAGCAAAGTACTTCTCTCAGAGTCCCCTAATATTTTTTTTAATTTTTAAAGGGTTTTTTTAAATCACCAAATGCAGTTCATTTCATTTCTGCAATTTTATTCAGTCCACCATGGATAAACTCCTCACCTTCCTGGCCCCTTGCCAGAGCTGAACTTCCTCCCTGCCCTGCGATGGACCCATCGGCACCAACAACCAGGCAAGTCAGGTGGTAAACCTGAGCTCTCCCGAGCAGAGTTCTCCTCCACGTGGCCCAGGTAATTCACCGGGAAGCCTCACTGACTTTGCCCGGTTGGACAACACTGTACTTAAGAGCCAGAAAAACCACTTGAATTCAAGTTTCAGCTCCACCACTCACTAGCTGTGTGACCGCTGGCAAGTTCCTTAATCTCTCTGTCTCAGTTTCCTCATCTGTAAAATGGGAGTGATAACAACAGAGCAGCCTTACAAGCTATTGGAAGATGAAATGGGATAACCTACGGAAAGCACTCGGTCTGTGCCAGGTGCCCAATAAGGGCTTTGGTAAATGTTTGCTGCTACTGATGCCCCTCAGACCCTTCCTTCTCTCACTGTCTCTGCTTGCTCGGTCCCTCAGTTCAGGCTGTCACCGTCCCTCCAGGGTACAAACTCGATCACCCACCAGCTAACTTAAATTCAGCCTCTAGCGTCACCTCCCTTAAGCCACCCGCTCCCTGGCACCAGAGAAATCAGCGCAAGTGGAAAAGCCCCATGTACCATTTCCCTGCTAATAAGCCTTACCTACCGCTGTCTGCCCAAACTATTAGGGCTTAAGAACCAGTGTATTTCCCGACCCAATGTCAATAACAAGGCAGACTTGTATAAAACATTATAAAAATTAATTCTTGGAAACTTTTAATATTAAAAAAAACCCACAAAATACAAGCCTAAAACTTGTGTTATTAGACTTACCAAGCATATACCCCGTCAAATTGCTTTAAAACTTTCTGAACGCTTAATCCCGATTTCACCCCTCTCGTCTAGGGCCCACGGCAGGCAGCCGCCGCAGCATGAGCCCGGCCCGGAGGCAGCAGCCTGCCGCGCGCGTCCCCGCCCAGGGTCCGGCGGGTTTCCTGCCCGCGAAGCCGCGCCGGGCGGAAGTGTCAGCCTGAGAGCGGGTTAGTATCTAGGGACCTTCACAGTTCCTGACATTTACCGGGGTCACGGAAGTATTTCATGGGTCCTAACACCTTCTTGAACTAACTTCGTGCAGTTTAGTCACGAGTTCATTCTAGAAGACAAAGGGACAAGGACGCGGACCGGCAAGATGCCTCGACCGCACAGCGCGCTTAGGGAAACTCAAGAACAGGTCGGCCAGATCATCAAGTCATGAAACCCAATCAGTGAATTCTGTTTGGCCTTAGGGTTCATTTCGAGTTAACACTTTTAATAATATTAACTATAGTCTTTGAATCAGCTAATGCAGTACTTCCCAAACTGGTGTTAAAGAAAAACTGCTCTGGGTAGTGTTAATCGGTGTTCCAAGAAAAACAGACTTCCCTTGCACAATTAAGTTAGTTTGTGAACTGCAAGCAAAGTCCAATAGGTTTTTCTTTTTCCACCGAAGCCCTCCTCAATACTTCAATATGGCAGTAAATGTTTTGAATAACCAAAGGGAAAACCTAGCACTTAGCCTAGCCCACGCTAATCTGATCAGAGATCCTTTGTTTAGGAAACTCCGATTAACATTTCCCAGAATCATTGTTCTGTTCCTGCTGATATGAGCAATGTCTGTCTAATCCGTTTAAAAATCACTATAGCCTTATAAGCAAACACACAAAATTATAATTGAATAAAATTAACCTTTGGCTGGATCTGCTTTTAAAATGTGTCCATAGGTTCAGGATTCTGTGGTCCTAAACCTTCATGACCTAAAAAAAGTAAAATTTCATAAAGGTTTATGTGCATCTGCTCTCTGCCCCAATGACCTACCAATTAACAAATCTTTCTATTAATCACACAGAAACATTTAAGCATTTCAGTCACACAACCGCATCTCTAGTTGATTAACCTGTTCCAAGATCAATTCATATCATAGTGAATACATATAGTATATATCAATATATTAGATCAAACACAGCACATTTGTGATCTACACTGAAAAATTCAGACGTTCTACACTTTGCCAGAGAATACACTTGGAATTTTATTATATTCCAGGTCATTGAAAATACAGCATAGCACATTTATATTATTTCAATGTGGAAAACGTATAATATATATAATGCCATGTATATTATATATGTGTACAATGTATTACATACATACATTTTGAAAACACCTATGCAAGTTCTTTCAACTCTAAAACTAAAAGGATTAGAAAACCAAGTAAGTCAAAGTTGATAGCCCTCTGATTGTTAGACATTGTCTAGCTAAAACAGTGGTTTAATCATTGTTACAAGCTCATACTACAAGAGAAACGTAAATATAATTTCCTGAAAGTGAAGTTGTAGGGAAAATTGGTACTGCCCGCACTGAAAAGCTGTCTTGATCAAAAATATTTGAAGGATTTTGTCATCATCTGCTTCAATCTACTGAAGGGTAAAGATTCAATTTTCTGGCTCCCTGCTGTCAGTAAATTCACCACTGAATCCCTCACCCCAAGCATAGAGTTATCATATGGAAGACAATCAATATTTATTGAATCAATAAATAAACTTTTCACCTTGCAACTGATAAGATAATTGTATCATACAATTTTAAGCACATTTGTTGATTTCTATGAATTTCTCCATCACCAATCCATTTAATTCAAATGGATATAAAAGTTCATTAGAGAAACAGAGACATGTAAAAGAAATGTTTAAATGGTTTATCACAAGCAATTGCTAAATTACTGAAATCCTGAACATTATATAAAAAATGAGAGTTAAAACAATATAATAACCATAGACAATATTCTGCCTATAGAGCTGTTACATTTAAATTGAAAAGCAAACACATTTGTCATTATAATTTTTCTTTAGCAAAATAGTTGATAGAGTTTTATTTGTTTCAGCTCTTTGAGCTTCTTGTAACTAGTGTTTGTTTCGTAAATCCTCTGGATTTTAGCAAAGTAGTATTTTATTATTTTACATGTCATGAGGAGGAGTCAGAAATTTAAGTTGAAATAACAAACGAACTAAAACAACACAGGCAACTGAATCTGTCCCTGTGTCTGAGTAACGTCCACATCTCCTGGGTTCACGGGCTTTGTTCCTTTGTTTGCTTGTCAGGCTTGGTGGAGCCAGGATAACTCTCAGCTGCGAACTTTCTTCACCAATCTCATGTATGAGGACCCACTGCCACACACATCCCTTAATTGTTTGGGTTTACTAGGCTCACATCATGCCCTTTCCTACAGAAAGATGAAAGCAAAGCATCCCCAACCTCAGTGAATCTATGAGCTGCAGGAGAAGACAGTCGCACGCAAGACTAACTGTTCTACAGACTGGAACGCGTTTACTCATCCGTTCATCCAGTCCTTACTGATTCCTTCAGCAGTGTTTTTTTAACACATTTTGTGGGACAGCTTCTGGGGAAGATATTGCAGGAACAACGACTAATAAAATATCGTATCCACCATCTTGCTTCTCACTAGCCTTCCATCAGCCCTGCCCCTGCCCTAGTCCACGCTCTATTGCCCCTCAACAACCAGAAAAGACTATTCTAGTTTTCCCAGTATCTGCAGCCTATAGACACTTGTTCAGTCTTCCTAATGCAGAAATGTAAGTAACCTCCCTCTCCAAAAAAATTTAGTTGCACCCCATAACCTATAAATTCCTTAACTGGTAATAATTTAAGGAACTTATCATCTTGGCCCCAATCTGTCTTTAAAAACTGACACATCAACACATAACAGTCTTAAAAAACTAACACATTAAGGAGTGACTTACAAGACACCAGTCCTTTCACATTTATTATTTCATATACATTACCCTGGCCTTGTCATGGACCTTATCTTCATAACAACACTGGAGATTCACAGAGCATTGCTGTATGTTCCCCTAAAACATCTCGTTTACCCTCAGGCACCAAAAACTTGATTTTTAAACTCCAGGAATCTAGGTGGGGCCATGTGACTAGTTCTAGTCAATGGAATGTGAACAGATTTGGTGGTTTTATGCCTGGTCCCTAAAAGGTCTCCCCCATTCTCTTCAACTCTCTTCCCGTCCATGGTGATTTGAAGATCATATGTTAAGGATGATGGCAGCCCAAGAACAGGTGCCTGTAAGCTGTCCCCGACCCCACACTGCCCCACCACCCCCTCCCAACACCAAACTGGACTGCGATATTAGGAGACACTTGATTTTTACAGTTTAAGGCACTGAGATTCCCCAGCTTATTTGGAGTTGGGGTGTAAACTACTTTAGTCTGACAGGGCAGACAGAAACTAATTTGATAGCCTTTTAGAATTGAGGAAACTAGGATTCTGAATCGTAAATGGCATCCAAATGCACGTGGTTAATAAGCAGGACTGCCAACTAACTCGGGCCTCTACTTTCTGTGACGGTTCCTTTCATATGCAACTTGGCTGTGCTGAGGGAAACGCAGACAGCTGCTGAACATTGTGTCTGGGTGTGTCTGCGAGGGTGTCTATGTAAGAGATGAACATTTGTATTGAAGTCTCATCAGTTTACAATGTTGTGTCAGTTTCTGGTGCACACCGTCATGTTTCAGTCACACGTGTGCCTATGTACATTCCTTTTCATGTTCTTTTTCATTATAAGTTACTACAAGGTATTGAATACAGTTCCCTGTGCTGTACAGTAGGACCTTGATATTCATCTATTTTATATATAGCAATTAGTATCTGCAAATCTCAAGCTCCCAATTTATCCCTTCCCACTCCCTTTCCCCACTGGTAACCATAATGAACACTTGAATCAACAGACTGAGTAAAGATTAACTGTACCAGTGCAGGTGTGCCTCATCCAATTTTTTGAGAACCTGAACAGAACAAAAAGGTGGAGGAAGAGTGAGTTTGCTCTGTTGGAGCCAAGACATCTATCCTCTTCTGCTCTTGGATGTCAGTGCTCCTGGCTCTCAGGCCTTCCAGACTGACTAGGACTGGGACTCACCCCACCAGCTTGCCTTCTTCTCCGATCAGCAGATGGCACATCATGGGATATCTCAGCCTCCTTAGCCGTGTGAGCCAATTCCTATGATAACACACTTTCACATCATTTAAACATCCCATCTCATCATCCAGCTTTCCTCCACTGATGCAATGATGCCCCTCGGGCCTCACCAAACACCAGCCGAACTGAAATGCTTTCTGCTCCCCAAACACACAGCCCACGTCCCCACCCCCAGCCTTTGTCCATAGTGCTGCCCGTGTGGAATGCTCTTCCCTCATCTACGTGCTTCACAAAACTATCCATCAAAGCCTGACTCAAACTGCCTCTGTAGGAAGCTGTCCCTGATGCCCCTGAACAGAGAAATCCTCACCTCTGTGTTCGTATAGCATCGTGGCTCTCTCCTATTCTCTTATGCTGTCACTCATCTGCACATGTTCTCTCTCCCATTAGACCAAAAGCTTTTCAAGGACAGAGACCATGTCTTACTCTTCGTGGTAGAACCCATTTAATGAATGTTTGAATTTAGTTAAATTCACATTTTAAAACCTTTATAAATTTTAGTATATTTTCTACTTCTATGAATTATTTTAAGCAATCCCATCCCCAAGACATAACATACAAGATATCATGACTTTTTTTTAAAAGGTTACCTTAGTAGTTACATTTTAAAGGCAAAAGAATCAAAAAAGACCCCATAGGCAGCATTGGATTTGTGTTGCCTTGCTCATAAGTCACTCACTAATCATGATGAAGGAATAAATGTAGTGGTTTAACTGTTTAATCTACCATCAGTTTGCACAGGGACCTTGCAGTGAGTGTCAACAAGTCACTTCTGATAGTCACTTCTGATAATATGTGCAAAGAATCTTCTGGACATGGTGTCCCCTTTGATCTCCTCTTTAAATACAAGACGTTAGTTCTGGTTTTTAAATTGTACTTTGACATCCTCTGATCTCCTCTAGTGAGCCACCTGGTTCTATAAGGCTTCACCTCATGTTTCAGAAATGAACCCGCAGTGTCTGTGCTAACCAGAGGCGGACTTAGGAAGTCCAAACAGTGGAGCAGACTATTAACAAGCAGTTGCTCTTGCTTCACTTTTGTTCCCACAACCCAATTTACTTCAGCAGCTTTTGCCTACTTAAAAAAAAATTACGTGAATGAGAATACGTCTTTAAAAATGAATCGCTTCTAAATAAACCTTAGATGCAGTTAGAATGAGGCTACTTATCATGGAGAGCTGCGTCTCCTTCCATTTGGCGCTAGTGACAAAGGTTAAAGATGCCCTCCTATAAAATACCACGTAATTAAACAAAGCAGTTTTGTAATTAGCCACTACACAACTGGATAAACTCCAAGTTTCATAACTCAACTTACAGATGATCCACTTGTACAAAAAAAGTCCAAAGGGTAAAAGACTAGAATTTCTCTTTGTTCAGCTGCTCTTCTAAAACAAAATTTAAAGTAACAAAGAGCAAACAGTTTTCTGCCCCTTGTAGTTCCCTCCTCAAGTAACATAGACGCATAGATACGCGTATAGAACGGCAGGCTTCCTGCTTGAGACTTGCTAAAACCCAGTACCAGAAACGAGAAATAGAAGTGGTACCCAGCCTACTGAAAACTCAACCCCCATTGCCAACCGGTGCAAGAATAATGCCTAAGGAGAAGCTGAGGGAACTCATTATAATAATCTGATAGAGACAAAACTCTGTCAAAGGCAAACCTCTGTTTCCCAACAGAATCAAATTACATGCTATCCAGGCCAGTCTCCACTGCACCAGCTTCTCTGTGTTGAGCTTCTAGAAGTTTCGATCCAAACTGCACATTCTCCCCTCAATTCCTCAGCGTACCAAGGGGACGGGCTCTCTCACCAAGCTCCAGATAAATGTCCCGTTACCTCAGGGTCGAGCCTCACTTCCCTGTCACACCAAGATGGAGGGCACTGCCTGTGGGTAATTCTATAGAAGGAATCCATTATGCACAATTCAGGACACTCTGACTTTACCAAAAATAAAATCTTTTTTAAAAACCACCCCTCAGAATTTCCAGGTCACTGGATGAATTTCAAAATCACAGTGATGACCAAGTACTTTCATCAAATATCCATGATACACCTTAGGCATTTTGCTGAGTGCCAACCCTAATACCTTGGCCAAATTTCACCTTTGAGAAGGTACCTTGGTTAATTATTTAGTTGTTTTACTTTGAAAGTAGTATTCTTGCTTTAGGCTCAGATCATTTCCTCACAGCACTGTGAATAAATGTCCCCAGATTCCAGAAGATTTGGGTAGAGTTTCTATAAACAAAAAAATCTAAAAAATGATGACATCGGTTGAAGTTGCATTCAGATTTCACTATGAAAGCATGATAACAAGTTTTCCAGAAGGACACGGTTACCTTCTGGAACACTGCAAAACAGAACACGTTAACTAATGATTCAGAGTCCAAGTTCAATGCCCTCTGGGGACTCAACCCCTGGTCTGAGCATTCAGACAAAGGAAGAACAAGGGTTATTATATGAATACAGTGGTCCAGGCAACGTGGCCTGGGTTTGTCTTTCAGCCTCCTCTCTGAGTTTTGGTATAAAAATATAGGACTAAATAATCTGATCTCTCCACAAATTGAACACCCAGTATAAATTTCAACTGGAAAACCACTTGGAGCAATAAGCAGAGAGCATAGATTTTATATATCACTTATTATGCTAGATACTTTTCTAGATGTTTTATAAAAATTATCATTTTTAATCCCCATAGCAAGCCTTTTTTATCTTTGCATGAGAAAGTTGAGTTTCTGAGAATTTAAGTGACTTTGTCAAGGTCACCCAGAGAGGAAGTAATATAACTGAACATCTGTCTCCAGAGCCCATGGTCTTTCTACCAAGGCATTGCTACCTTCATGAATTTTAAGTTCAAAATGCTGATTTTATGTTTCTTAACCTCTAAACCTTACTCTCCTTTGTCTGTAAAATTGTAACATTCCCAAGGTCACACATGGCTGATGACTGGCCACGGCGGGATTTGAACACTGGGTTTATGTCTCTTTCCAATGTACCACCTTCAAAAGAAACCAAACAATTGGTCTTCCTCTGCCAATTCTTTTCCTCCTTCAGTGTCCTCCTTCTCAAAACTTGGGGACCATGTTGAAGACACATGTCTTCTCAGTGGTACACCTCCTGCACATCAAAAAGACCTGGCAATTCTACCCTGGAAATAAAACCCATCACTCCTCTCCACCTCCATCCCCAACCCTAGGACTAGTTGCTGTCATCTCCAGCTGAGACTAGGTGACTTCCCTCATCCACCCGATCCCTCCAGTAGAGTCAGAAGGACCTTCTGGAAATAGAAATCAGGCCGTTTTACCACAGTACGTAAAGCCCTTGGGCTACTTCCGATTTCAAGATGACCCCATCACTTCTCACATACTCTCCTCCACATGCTTCACTCACTCATTCTGTTCTTCAAGGGTGTGGAGTCCTTTTACACTCTGGGACTTCATACCTGCTACTCCTTCTGCCTGGAGCGCTCTCACTCTTCCATCATTCCACCTGTAGACTTGCCTCGCTGGAGATGGTTGCCTTGCTCGTCCACTCCCAGTTAAACTGGGTTCCCCCTCTCAGCTCCCTGTGTTAGTTAGGGCTGGGCAAAGCTGCAATAACAAAGAGATCCAAAGAAATGATGGCTAAAACAAGGTAGAAGTTCGCTTTCTCTGTCACTTAGCCCAACTCCATAAGGGAGATTCTGTCCTCCTCAAAGTGTGCTTCCCTCTTGGGCTCCGAGGCCACCATTTCCGGTCTCATCATCTTCCAGCAGGAAGGGGGAAAAGGGCCAAGGGAGTGGTTCCTTTTCAGGGCACTCCCCAGAAGAGGTAAAATTCAGTTCTGTTCAGATACTGTTGAGCAGAACTTAGGAATTTGGACAAGCTATAAGAGATAATAAATCTTTGGTTGTGTTCCCCTGAAGACTCAGGCATTCTATTATGAAAGGCAGGCAGAATGGACATTGGTGGGGGAAAAAAAGCAGCTTCTATACTTCCTTTTCACAAGACTTATTTCAATTAAGAATTACATATTTATTCGATTCATGATTTGTTCAATGTCTGTCTTCTCTTGGACCATAAGCTTGATAAGAGAGAAACATTCTAGCTGTTGGGAAATAACACAGTTCCTAGAATATATAAGATAAACCATAAATATTTCATAATTGACTGAGTAGACAAGAGTTCTTTAAGAATTGTGTCAACTATATGTCTATCTCCCTCTAAATATATATTTCTCTAAGTATATATTCCTAAATATATACTCTAAATATATATAGTTAGCATTCTGTAACCACAGGTCCAACCAACCACAGATTGAAAATATTCAAAAAGAAAAATAGTTCCAGAAAGTTCCAAAAAAGCAAAACTTGCTCTCCCAGCAATTATTAAGGTATTATTTACACTGTATATACAACTATTTGCATATCGTTTACATTGTATTAGGTATTATAAGTAATCTAGAAATGATTTAAAGGACACAAGAGGTTATATGCAAATACTATGCCACTTTATGTAAGGGACTTGAGCATCCGTGGATTTTGATATCCATAGGGGTCCTGGAACCAGTCTCCAGATTGGTCCCCAGTTATCAAGGGATGACTGTACCCTAAATATATATATACTCTCAATATGTATTCCCTGTAAGATAAAATACATACTCTGCATGTATGGATATGTGTGTGTCCATTGGCACTGCCAACTCCTGTGCTGTCTCTGGTTTTCAAGACCCATTTCTTCCTTAAACATCTTATCCGGAGCTTATAACCCTCCACCAACAGTGTTTTCTTCATTTAGTATTGCAGTTGTCACTGCTAATCCACTGCCCTTTGTTCTTAAAATTCTTCCTGCTTTGGTTTCCCCCTGTTAACCAATGTTACTTCTGACCTCCTAACCAAATAGGCTAGTCATCCTTCTTTCCATTCCTTGACCACAGTGAGGCTCTTCTCATTGATCCCAATTCCTTCTTTCATTCCACAACTACTTGAATATCTACTCTGTTTACTCTGCTGGTCACCAAAAATACAAAAATATATAACGTTATCTCATTTCCCTAAGAAATCTCAAAGTCTATTTGAGAGACAGACAAGAAGAATAATTCACATGCAATGGAACACGTGTTATCAAATAGATATGCTTAGAAAACTACGAGAACACATTTATTGAGCACCTGCTGTTATCTCATTGCATCTGATATTATCATCATCAGATCAGCTGAACTTTAAAGATAAGGAAACTGAGGCTTAGAGAGTTCTTACTTGCAAAGTAATTTGCCCGAAGTCACATTTTGGAAGTGAGAAAGTAGAACTGCCAATTCAAAATTACCTGATAAGGCCCTCACCCTTTTTCCCTTTGACAAGCTCTAAGGCAATTCTACTCTATACTCTGTTCTAATGCAAGTTCTTCTTGTATGATGGTTCCCAGTTCTGCCTCTTCTCCTTGTCCACAAGTGCCCAGCTCCAGCCAGGCCCCGAAAGCGTCCTCGATACTTGAGCGTAATGGCCTCCCAAATTCTCTGCCTCAGCGGAGGAACCTTGTCAGAACAGGAGGCCCTACTGGAGGGGAGGCAGAACAGAGAAAGAACGCCTGTGTTTGCAGGTGTGCCAGTTATATATTGCTGCAAACCACCCCATAACTTTATGGGTTAAAACAACAATGTATTATCATCTGTTGTGGTTCTGAGGGTTGACTGGCCTCAGCCGGGTGGTTCCTGCTGCATTCTAAGAGGCTAGGGAGAAAGTTTTAGGCTTCTTTTGATCTAGCCTTGTAATCCCCAGAATGTCACTTCTGCTCAATTCAGATAAATCCAAGTCAAAAACATCAGTCCAGATTCCAGGGGAGGCAAATTAGATTCTAGAAAACAAATGATGGTTACCAAAGGGGAAAGGGTGGAGAGGGACAAATTAGTGGCTGGGGATTAACAGACACACATTACTATATATAAAATAGATAAACAGCAAGGACCTACTGTATAGCACAGGGAACTATATTCAATTTCTTGTAATAACATATAATGGAAAATAACATGAAAAGAAAAATATATATATGTATATATGTATGAAAAGAATATGAAAAGAAAAATATATATATGTATGTATATGTATAACTGAATCACTTTTCTGTACACCTGAAACTAACATTGTAAATCAACTACACTTTAGTTTAAAAGAAATTAAAATTTAAAAAAAATAGACTCTACTTTTCCATGAAAGAAGTAGCAAAAACTCGGTGACCTTCTTAACCAGTCTCATGGGAAATAAGACTTGGGTCCAAATCCCAGCTTTGCCACCTACTAGCTGTGTGGCCTTAAGCCAGTAACTTAACCTCTCTGCAATAGTGTTCTTACCTGTAAAATATTGGAAAGAGTATCTCCCTGGGTTGCTGTGAGAGGCAAATGAAATCCAATGTGTGAAGTGCCATGTACCAGGCAAGTAGGTGCTCAGTACATGTCAGTATTCATTCCCCATCATGATCCACCCTCACTCCCAAGCAGGTGGCAAAATCATATCCAGAAACATTTGTTAAATGAATGATTGAAACTGTGCAATTCATAGAGCTTCCAAAGGAAACTTCCAGCACACTGTTCATCTTGTCACTCTCATGCTTAGGAATGCAGACAACCTTTCAATTGCTACACGGAGTAACCCAAAGTTCCTGGCTCGGCATTCAGGACTCTGGGACCTCCCACCCTCTGCCACCCTGTGACAGACCTCACAGCCCTCCTGCTAACGCAGAGCAACCCGACACATAGCAAGTGCTTACAGATACCCCTTGCTGGAACAGGAACCGACTGCAGGAGCCCCCAGTGGACAAAGTTACAGCAATCCGAGCAACTGAATGAATAAAGTAGTATTGGATTATAACCCAAGGTATAAAATAAATACTCATGCATCCATACAGACATAAATAAATAACTGAATAAATCAGTAAATGGGGGAGAAGAGACAAGTGCAAATATCTTGTGCAGAAGAATTTCAAATAATTTTTATAAATACTCCTCCCTCAAGAGGTAACTCCCCATTCTTTAACCCTGGGCTGCACCTAGTGACTTCCTTCCAAAGAATACAGTGCAGAGCTGGAGAAACCTGACAGTCACTGCCTCAGCCGGGCAACCAAGGCCAACATCAGTAGGCTGATGCTGTGGACTCTTGGTGTGATGTGGTGCTAACAGGACTTCACTTCTGTGCTCTTCCTCCCCAAATCCATCACCCCAGTCTAACCACGAGAGAAACATCACAACATCCTAACTGAGGAATGAGCACTTGACCACTACTCCTTAAAATTCTCAAGGTCATCAATAGCAAGGACAGCCTAAGAAACTGTCACAACCAAGAGGAGCCTAAAGACACATGACAACTAAATAGATGTGGCATCCTAGTGAGATCCTGGCCCAGGAAAAGGACATTAGGTTAAAAACTAAGGAAATCTGAATAAACTATGGCCTTGAGTCATAATAATGTATTAATATTGGCTCACTAATTGTAATTGCAACAAATGCATCATAGTGATTTCAGATGTTAACAACAGGAGAAACTGGGTGAAGAGTCAGGCTGTCCTCGACTTACCATGGGGTTATGTCCCAATAAACCCATCCTAAGTTGAAAATATTGTAAGTCAAAAATGTATTGAACACATCTAACTTACCAAACATCATAGCTTAGTCTAGCCCACCCTAAATGTGCTCAGAATACTTACATTAATGTAGAGGTGGGCATAACCAACCAACACAAAGCCTATTTCATAATAACGTGTTGAGTATCTCATATAATGTATTGAATACTGTACTGAAAGTGAAAAGCAGAATGGTTGCCTGGGCCCAGAGTGGCTGTAAGTGTATTGGTTGCTGACCCTTGTGATCGCGTGGCTGACTGGGAGCTGCGGCTCACTGTCTCCACCCAGCATCACAAGAGAGGATGCGACCACATGTCCCTAACCTGGAAAGACATCAAGATTCAAAATTCGAAGTACAATTTCTGCTGAATGCATATTGCTTTTGCACCATCGTAAAGTTGAAACATCGTTAAGTCAAGCCATTGTTGGATGGGGCTAATCTGTATAGTGAAAATCGCTATATTGTCTTTCCAATTTTGTATAAATCTAAAATTGTCCTAAAATCTAAGTTTCTATTGGGAGAAAAAAAAAAACTAGCCTTTGCTAAACACTGTCCTCCTTTCCACTGCACAGAAAAGACCGATGCCTTCTGCAGCCCTATCATAGTGGTCAAGGCAGGGGAGGCTCAGATCCTGGAAGTTCCTGTGTCTGAGCTGAGTTGGAGTGTGGGCTCCACAATCCAGAATCACATCTCCATCCTAATCCAGCCCACTTCCCCCCTGCATACCTTTTGTTCATGGCACAACCGTCTCCCAGTTCCCTAAGTTCAAGACTTCGGGGTCAGCCACTCACTTTTTTATCCCGTTTTCTAAGCCCCATTGCTTCTAACTCATAATTTTATCTCAAATCCAGGTGGTCAACTCAACACCATGGTCTTAGTTCAGGTCCTCAACACCCATCATCCACACCCCTTTATAATTCTCCCTACTCCCAGCCTCTCTCCAGTTTCAATCTGTCCTCCAAGGTCACCAGAGCTAGCTTCTCCAAACATATTTTTGACCATGCTAACCCTGCTTTAAAGTTTCCCACTCCTTTCAGACAGAATGCACACTTACTAGCACCTATAGATGGTTCTTTACCATCTGACCTCGGACCCCAACTCACATTTCCACTTTCCTTCCCCACCGCTCCCTCTGACACCCCTTACGCTGAAGTCACACCAGCTTGCCACTGCACTTCACGAATACATCCTGGACTGTCAGGGCTTCACGCCTCGGCAGGTCCCTGGAGCCTTGACAGGGGTGCTCATGTCATCCCCTCCCTACGATCCTTCACTCAGTGACCCCTCATTCCTCAAACCCCATGGCAGAGGTTACCTCTTCTCAAAGCTTTCTCTCACTCCCGCAGACAGTCCCCCTTCCAGCACAACCCATGTGTGATTAACCTGATTTCCACAAGAAGAATCTCGCATATGTGAGGACCACCTGCCACCACCTATGTCCTCCATGCCTCCTTTCCATGCTGGGTACCCAGTGAATGTGCACTGCATGCTTCCACTTGTCAACTCCCCACATCCCCTCTGGGCCACACGCCCAAGTCCTCTTGCCCCCACACCACCTCCGCCTCCCACCCCCATCAGAACCTTCTTTCCCAGGTGACCACGTCCCTGTTCGCTCAGCTGAGGGTCAGCCAGGACTGCCAACAGCAGGACTAGGAAAGAATTGGCACCTTGAGATTAGCCACAGACAGAAGCCCGGGAGGCAATCCAGCTGGTGACTGTCTCTCTTCTCCTGGTAAGGTAATTTCCCCACACCCCTGTTACATCCGGCCAGCTCAAGGTGGAGCAGCTGCAGCCCTCACGGGGACAGGGGAAACCATTTGCTTTTCCTAATAACTAGAGTATCCCAGCGCTTCCTCCCCGACTAGTCAGAGTTACAGATTCCAACAGAGAGCACAGGAGTGCCCCTGCCCAGTCCGGAGCCCACGAGCTCGTGTCCCACTAGCCTGCCTGACATGTCACAGTCTCTTCCTGGCCCTCGGAGTCGATGAAACACTCCCTCAAAGCAGGTCTGAAAAAGGAGTTATGAATGCCTAGAAACCAAATCCATAAGAGAGGAAATCATCAAATAAATTTCCTCAATCACACGGAAACTCAAACATGTTCACAAACATTGGTGCTCAAAAGTAAGTAAGCTTAAAAATTGGACCCCTGACCACTGACTACCAAGTGACTGTCAAAGCCTGCATGCACAGATTATTCCCCAAAGCTGTTTTTAGAGAAATCTATCTGTGATGACAGGAAAGCCTTTTCTTTGTTTTTATACAATTGGTCTAATAATTTGAATTATAAAGCACATGAGTTTTTTCCCTCTTGTTTTCTGTTGGTTTTACATATATATTATCTCTTCTCCTAAATAGCAATTCTTCTTATTCTTCAAAGCACATAAGGCCAACAACGGGGGATGGAGGGGTGGAGTTTGGCACGAAATTACCAGAGACCAGTACTTCCACTTGGGCCCCAGCTCTGCTGCATATCAGTAAAGTCCCTCCCTTGCTGAAAGGCGCTCAGTTTTTTCCACTGGGACCTAGACCTGTTCTCCGTGACCCTGATAACACTCATATAGTTCTGTCCCCAAAGTTGAAATTCAGTGAATGTTAAACGTTAGCATTGTTTTATGCTACAAGTTTCTTAAAGGTTTTAAATCAACTTTTATAATTAAGTATGCCAATGTCAAAGAGCATCATCTATATATCAATCAGGATCAAAATCAGAAATACTACAGCTGTTTATTTCAACAGGTTCTACATTGGATCATTAGGCAGCAGGAATGTAAAAAGTCGCCCTTTTTTTTTTTTTTTTTTGCTGTCATTCTCCAAACTGATATTTGCATCCGAGTTAGCAGCTGATAACAGAGAGATTATGAAAATTCTGGCTAAAATTAAAATGCCAAAACTGGGTCTTCTGGATAATGAGAAAGTGATTGCCTCTATTGCCGAAGAGGAAATGAAAACAACAATAGAGAAATTTGCAAGTAGCCAGCCTCCTGCGGTGATGAACCAATTGGAACAGGATAACGCTTTTGAGGGAGAATCAAGAGATCTGTTATGCAGGATTTATGAGGACTGTCCACTTAGGAGACCCATGAAAACCCCAATGCAGAGCCTTTGTTCCTGTAATCTGTCAAATTTACCAACATTGGTCCTGTTTGCTTAATTAACTGCACTAGAAGAAAAAGGGGAAAAAAAAGCCCTCCAGGTAGGAACTGAGCGAAATAATTCAGCTTGAGATGGGTAGTGGTTTCTTACCTGGCTGCTCTGACTGTACGTGCAAAATTTCTAATTTGCAAGTGGCAGCAAATAGATCTAGACCAACTTAGGAATGTGCACAGAAGCCTTTATCATGCGGAAGGGAGATATTTACAAAGGCTTTTAAACAGATTTCGTTTTCAAGAACTTTAGTAAACGAAATACAAAACCTGAGCCCCTTCGTGAGCGCATCAGTTAGTTACCAGGAAGCGTGCTTCGTTCTCCGTGGGAAGAAACGAGGGGTGTATAGGTGCCTCCTTGCTTCAGTTCAACTGTTGACAAAAGAAGTTTACGTTCAATTCAGTTGTGAAGTGATTCAAGGTAAAAGTTAAGTCATCCATCCTCGGTTCACAGTTACATGTTCATTCCACTTTTCAGATTACTTGTAAAACCTGGCCTCACCAAAGCCCCCGGCATCTGCAAGTAAACACTTAGAGAAAAGAAAAGCAAAGACAAAGAGCAACTTTCCTTAACAGCACTTTGCCAGCGGTAAAGAATAAAATCCAAATCTCTTCAGCTAGAGGGAACTTTCTTTGACAGATAGTATTCAGATAACCCTTAAAACCTCTGCAGTTGATCAGTTATCCATTCTCTTTGGTTGTTCTCAGACGACGGCCCCACACTCCCTCTGAGTGAAGGGAAAGAGAATATTTCGTGTTCTTTCAGTTGCTTCTGAAATTATTCTAGGAGACAACGCAGGCACACTGCCCGGCGTTCCCCTGAGAGGGACCTGGCTGTGGTGCCACCAGCGTCCCCCATTCCTCAGCACCTTGTGCTCTGCTTGACCTGAAAAGTCCTTGATGCCAGTGAATGACTCAGAGTGCAGGTTCTACTTAAGGCAAGATTTTCCAGACTGGAGAGCTTATTTGACTCAAAACATTTATTTCCTTTCCTGTTTGTACAATTACTAAGCCATGTTACTTCCCAATGAAGTAAAACGTAACAATAGCGTGTTAGACAGTCAGGAATTGGAACCCCCTGTGTTGACTGCAGCATTCGTTACAACAGCTAAGACACAGTAGCGACCTAAGTGTCCACTGATGGGTGAATGGATAAAGAAGATGTGGCATATATACGTATGTGCATATATTCCTATATAAGGGACGTGGAGGTACCGTAAGGGCATTATGCTAAATGAAGTAAGTCAGACAAAGACAAATACCATGTGATCTCACTTACATGTGGAATCTAAAAACAAACAAACCAGAGCTCACAGATACAGAGAACAGATTGGCAGTTGCCAGGGAATAGCGGCTGAGTGAAATGAGTAAACAGAGTCAAAAGTACAAACTTCTAGTTATAAAATAAATAAACATGATGACTATAGTTAATAATGTATATTTGGAAGTTGCTGAGAGTAGATCTTAAAAGTTCTCATCACAAGAAAAACAATTTATAATCATATGCAGTGACGGATGTTAACTAGACTTGTTGTGGTGAGCATTTTGCAATATACACATACATCAAATCATTGTGCTACGTGCCTGAAACGAATATGATGTGATGTGTCAATTATACCTCAATTTAAAAAGAGTCAGGAATTAGTAACCCTAGGTATACTGAAGGGAACTCATTGAAAGAATCTTTTAAAACATTAACAACTTTGTTATAATATGTATTTGATTTATAAACTGTTATTTAAAATTTTCTTATCCTCTCTTTGTGTGTGAAATTAATATCTCTACTTTTCAAATAGCAAAACCAGGCTAACAAAAGAAATATTGTAGATGTTTATGATTACAGGAATATATGGTTATTGCACTTTGCCAAAACTGTTGCACATTGCTGGAGAAGTCATAACAAGAAGCGAATTGCTGAGGAAGGTATTAACTATTTAGTATTTCCAGCCCATAAGGAAATACTAATATTACATATTCATGAGGGTATGATAGGTACATTTAGTATAAAATTAATATTCTCTCGGTGGAATGGTTGGGGTTTTTGTTTTCGCTTGTTTTTAGCATTTTGGCCAAGTTCCCATAAACACCGATGTCTTTCAAAGTTAGCACAGTTAGGTCCTTCTTGTGACATATCGGTGTTTGGAAGACTGCATTCCAGAACAATTTATTAGAGTTATGAGAGCTTTTTCAGTAGATTGGTTGGCCCATCTAAGATAGAGGATGCCAAGCACAGAATGGTAAGGAGGCATTGCTCAAGGGATGGCCAGCCTTCAGAAATTCTCTAGGGTTTCATTAGGGGAAGGGGCGAGACCTGGGCCCCACACTTACCACCCAGAATTATCAGACTCCAGGGCCTGTTGAGCCAATCCTCAAACCTAGATTCAGCCTAAAAGAACTCCAGTCAGGCTGCAAGTAGACACATGAGGGCCATGACGGAATGGGAAGCGTTTGGGGAGCGGGGGTGTGTGTGTGTATACACAGCATCCGTGCCTACACCCGCCAGAAGGTGGAAAGGGTCAGAAGAGGTGATGAGTGAGCTACATCTTGACAAGTGGCTCCGAGGAGATGTTATGAACAAGGAGGGACATGCACCCCATAAAGGGAAGCGAGTAGCTCGTAAAGGCACAGAGGTCTGAGGAAGCCGCTGAGTTAAGGGACAGGGAGATGTTCGCCGTGGCTGGATTGTAAGAGGAGGGGAGGTGTGGTGTCACATCAGTTTCTCCTGGGAGAGCGGGTGATTCTGGAGCAGGCCCTCCAGGACTGGCTCCAAGACACCAGCCAGGGCACATGACTGTTTAGCTTCCGGAAGGATAGCCCAGCAGGGGCAGAACAGCATAAAGTCAGCAGAGACTGTGGCCAAGGTTCCGGAGCAGACGGCCTGCCTCTCCCCCTTTCCAGCTTTGTGACCTGAAGCATTTTACTTACTCATCTGTAAAATGGGAATGGTCATAGTATCTACCTTAGGGTTACTATGAGGATTAAACGACTTAATTATTTGTAAGGCATTCTGCAAGCATCTGGCAAAGACTAAGCGTGACCCAAGTGCTTGGTAAACAAAACAGCGGTCGCAGCAGTGAGCGCATCAGCCCTTTATCAAGAGAACTCGCTCTGGATTCCAGGCTAGAAGAGAGTCGTGTTTTACAAAAGGACCCTGAAAGGACCCCTGAGGTCCCTTGAGTCCAGACTCTTAACTGAATAACTTGCTCAAGGAAGAATTCCAGTCTTGACCTGAGTACTAATTGAACGGAGCCTTGTGTAAGAAGTTATGGGGTCCAACTGAAAGGTGGGAAGTCCTGGGCTCCCCAGCAGAAACTGAATATGAGCCTCCCGGTTTGCTGTGGGAGACAGGCGAGGAGAAAGGCAGCAGATGGATGAGTCCCAGCAAAGCCAAGAGAAGAGCTTTTTCCCTCAGGGCTCCCTGATTATCCGTCTCCTCTCTGAAAAGCCATCATTCCTTTTTAAAGTTTCTTCAGAAAGAAATACAAGGTTATTGAGAACATTTCTAAATTCACAGAGCCCAGGTATTTTGGGGTAACTGTGTCATAATGACTGAGTTATGTGTCCAGATTGTATATAAAATCAATCGCTGTATATATATGAGCAAATGAAAAATGAATTACAATATTTCCTATAATTGCAGTGCCAATCTCCTAAAAGAATCATTACAAGTTTTAAAGGGACACTCCAGGTGCCACTTCATCTGCAACTTAAACCTGTATGGCAGGAAGGGCATTAGACATATAAAAGTGAGAGTTTATTTGCTAAATTCTTTATAGATTTATACTGCCAACTACCGTCCTCTACTCAAAATAATGAAAAGACAGTATACCAATGTCATCCTAATAAAACAGATGCCTATATATATGTATGTGACACAAAACATTGACTTGTAAATTCAATCTACTAATGAATAACTTGCCAGGACCAGCATCTATTAAAAATTAATTATTGTAGTTAACGATTTTAATATAAACTTGCTTTCAAATGTTTACAACTAAGAGACTTGCCATTGCTTTAAAATGCAAATTAATTTGAACGTCTCAGCATAGGCCTCCCCCACCACACCATCACCCTTCCCTAAATAAAATTTTACCTATAAAAAGAATAGGGGAGGAAAACCTGGATCAAAGATACCGTCTCTGCAACTTGGGCAGGATGGAAACCACGGCAGGCTACTACCTTTCTTTGTGATTTCCGGAAAAGAAACAAACGCATCCCCAAATGCTCCATTTAAGTCAATAATAAAGTTTCTTTTGGAAAAAAAAAAAGTAGAAGTTAGGAAAATTTTAAAAAGAATGCTTTCTGAAAGAGACTAACAAAAGCCTTCCGATGTCACGAACTATACTACCTCTCAACACAACTGCGTCCCTAGTGGGGACTTCTAAAAGGTTGAGTTTAAATTTTTTAGAAGTGTGTTTCATGTAAGCATCACCACATATGCCAAATGATCCATTAAGGACGCTCCATTATAGCTTAAAGAGTTTTGAGTTAAACACACAGGCTATCGTGGCCTAAGATGCTAAGAAAATACATGGCTCCATTTCCATTCAATGTAACTCTGCGGGAAAGCGTTATCCACAGAACATTTGCTGCGTTAAGGCAAGCACAGTGCCTTCAGAACGATGTTGAAGCTTCTGACCTCGCTAGACCAAAGGCCATCTGTCTTCAGGTTTTGGAAAATTAGTCAGTTCTCATGAGGGATCTGTGTACATAGACCGTGCATGCAATCATGCCTGGAGGTCCAAGTTAGACATTCGGGTTTTCTCGAGGACTTCCTACCACCAAGCCAAGCCACCCTCCCGACCCGCACCCACAAGGCCTACCCTCTTGCCTTGGGTCTTTCCCAGGCTGGCAATTTCGGAGTTTAAAGCATGGACTGTTTGGACTTATGTCCCAGTTCTCCTGCTCTCGTATGTGCCTCCCATGAGAGTCACGTGTCCTGAAAACACCTTTGAGACTGGATTACATAAGAAGTGTCTGACTATTTGGAGAGAAAACTGATAGAAGCGAGTCACTGAGAATGTCCTAGACCCAAGCTTGGCTGAGAATGTCCCGCCACCTGAGCCCCTGCAGCCCATTCAAAGTCAATGGTGCAAAAATATCCTCACTGGATCTTGAACAGATGCCGTGCTGAGGGAGGGGGACATTTGATACTTCAGAGGGCAAAGCAAAGGATGCGTGTCTTAAAGGTATTAGTTTCCTGGAGGCAGTTTAGATGGCTTATTTCTGGAAAGCAGGGTTCTCCCACATCATCCTTTATATTTCACTTTCTTCCCACTCATTCACTCTGGCCATCAGTCACCAAACTCAGTTAGGCATCATGAAAAAAGAGCCCAGCTGGGCAGGGAGAGGGCAGGGGAGGTGAGAGAGGCTGTAAGGGACAGATAGGACGGGAGCCTTGTCTTTAGCATCTTGCCTGACGGAGGCGTGAAGAAGGCATTCTACAGGATGAATACATCATAAAGATGGGAATTGCTGCGAGGCATCCAAGGAACAGTGAGCATGCCTCTCCCCTCGTGGAAGATCTGGGCTGGGGATCATGCAGGCGCTTGGAGCCAGAGAGTCAAGGTTCTTGAATGTCAGCCTCAGGCGGTAGGATTTATCACACAAGAATGAGAAGTCACTAAAGGCTTCTGAGATAATGAAAACCACATCTCAGGAAGGCTTATCTGATGATGTGCAGAAGAGATTCGGAAGGACAGGCTGGGTTGAGGAACACTAGACAACAGGAAGTATCAACAGGCCCTCAGCCAAACCTCTGCTTTAGCTCCATATGGTGACTAGGTCTCAGAGGGAGAAACCCAAGCAGGGGAGAAATGGAGAACTTCCCTCATCCAGTCTCACCCTCTCCCCACTCCCCAGGGCTACCCCACCCCATCCCCTAGAACAAGTGCCCTGGGAGAACCCCAAGTCCAGCTCTGAACATCCCCTCGCTTATTCACTGAGGATGCACAGCCAGATAAGCAGAAGCTTCCCTTTCAAGGGAACTGGACTCTGCTTAGCTGATAAGGACCCTTTAAGACCAGTAAGTCTCCACCTGGGATATAGCCAACTAAACATATCTGAACTGTCCTGGATAAAAGGCTCCTTATCAAAGCCACTAATCTCTCTGCATATTCTTCATGCTATGCCCAGCCAGACTGAAGTTTCTCCCACCTGCTTGTCAAGTTTTAGGGTCAGAAGGCCACCTAATGCCAGATCTCATTCCAAGCAGAGCTCACCTGACTCTCTTTCCAGCAAGACCAGCGCCGACCTCAGTTTGCTTGAACTGAACTTGTCTCTCAAGCACTGCCGGTCTCCAAGGGCCATGACAGCTCTGACTCACTTTCCCATAGGGACACCGTCAGCTAAGAAGGGTGCAGCCTTCCAGTCATAAGGCGAGAAGGTCTGACACATATTGGAAGGAAAAAGGCAGCATCAAACAAAGCACCCGGATTTCTCCTATCACATCATAGTGAACGGGCTGCGGTCAGATCACTCTAGAAGATACAACGTACAGATCATTCCCATGGGGTCTTGCCGAAGTCAGAATCGTGTCAACGGAGTTCAGTCCTAAAAGATCTCTGTAGCACTGGTGTTAGGTATAAGCCCCGGAAGCTCATAGTAATTGTGTGCACAGCACACAGAATGAGAAAGAGACTTCTTCGCCTTCCTTCTTTCAGAGAAGTAAATTGGGTCATTGAAGAAAAGCTCAGAACGCTGGCTCTCAAGAATCCTTCATCACAAAATTCTGGTTGACTCATTTCTTTCCTGTAATACAAATTCGGAATGTGAAATATTTACACTCTAAATGAAGATGAGAGAAGGCAAAAACCAGAAAAAGAATTGTAAGTGGAATGTAATAGATGGTAACTTAGGTACTGAGAGAATTTGTTCTGTTCAGGCACCTACATAAACTATTACAACATAAAAATAAGATTTCTGAGCAAACCCAACCAAAGTCCTGAAAATGCAGATGTGTCTGACAGTGAGACACAAGGATGCGTGAATGGACAGTCTGAGTTTGTTCTTTCACTAAACAGTATACCAGGAACTTATTAAAGTGTAAAGATATTGAGGGGATTTTTTTGAAACTTTTTTTCCAACAATAATGACAACATTTCTTGTGATAAGTGCAATACATGCAAAATGCTAAAGAGACATGCAAGACGAGTTCTTAATTCAGAAAACGGAGTCAGGTCAGTCTTCCAAGAGGTGGTGACTCCCAGGCTGCGATGCTGAGGATGAGTAGGAATTGATCAGGCACGTCAATGTCAAGTCAAGGTGAACGGGGCAGCAGGTGCAAAGGGCTCAGCACCGTGACCAGACATGGACCACATGGGGAACTGGAAATCGTTCCATGGGACCGAAGCGTAGTGGTCGAGGAAGGAAGTGGTAAGGGCTGGGTAGAGAACAAAGTGGGCAGGGGCCAGACCACCAAAGACTTTATGTGCCAGTGTTAAGGATCTTGGATTTTATCAGGAAGGCAGTGGGAAGCCTGGGCCCCTGGTTAAGTGAAGGCTGATCAAAGCATTCACAACCCTGGGATTGCACAGTAGGTGAAGGGTGAAGCAATTCTCCAAGATAAGGGGCATGTTGGCAGGAAAAAGTGAGCTTGAATTTGAAGTTTTTCTGTCAGTTATCCAAGCAGAAACTTCTTGGACTTTCTTAATGCTCAACTTCAAAAGCTTACATCCAAACATCTCGACAACTTTTGTGTCCAATTATGAAGTTATCATTCACAAAAATAATTTATTTGACTCTAAGGTATATAGTATTTCCCATGGATACCAACTTTGGGGAGACTGAGTCCTGTCGCCATATGACCTGTGGGAAGAGTACTTCCCATTGTTTCTGGGACATGTCCCTGGCCATATACACTTCTGGAATTTACTGAGAATCTCACTGTTTAGATTCCTCAACCCAGAAAAAAATCATTAATCCTACTGGTTTTCTGTTTTTTAAACAACTTCCTACCCAAGATACTTCTTTAATAGCCTTTAGTACAAAACATTGTCCAGAACTTTTGGAAAAGTCTGTTATTGTCCTCTCGCACCTAACCTCTCTCAAAATTCTCGAATAAATTATTCAAGATGCTTCTTGATGAAATCCAGGAAGGACAGTTTCCACAGAGCTTATGAAATACAGCCAAAATGGCTCTAAGTTTCCAGGACGGATGGTGACTCAATAGTAGTTTTGGCAGGGGGGTAGGAGGGAGAAGGCTTATATAAAACAAAGCAAGGTTTTAATCTAAGTGGAGCGTATAAATTGTCATTCTCCAAAAACCTTGCAGTAGTGACCCATGTTAATACTTTCAGAGAAGCCTTTCAAAACATTCCTGAGTCTTAAGCTCAAGGTCATGTTTGACCAGGATTAGCAAAGTGCCGTTCACCACGCACCTCTGTGCAAGTCGGGGGCGATGTGTGTGTCGGGCCACTTTCCCTCTCCAGGGCTGCCCCCTGACCTCGCACGTTAATGCAGCATCTTCCCTCCTTGTCCACCACTGCTCACCCCTCCTCGGCTCTCAACACAGCCTCCAGAGGGTCCTTTGAAATCACTGAGCCAAGTTAAATCCCTCCTCTGCTCAGAACCTCCAGTGACTCCTTCTGGAAGAAAACGCCTAAGTCCTCACTGTGGTCCGCAAGGCTCTACTGATCCGCCCCACGTAACCCCTCCACCTGCCCGCCAAGACTTTCCTCCCACCAGCTCACTTGGCTCCAGTTCCACTGTCTGCAATTCCAGTTCCTTCAAAACTCCCAGAACAGTCCTTCCCTAGGCCCGTCGCCCAGACTGTTCCCTCTGCCAGGAATGCTCTCGCCCCAGAACCCCCCTTGGCTCACTCACCCCACATCTCCCCTCAATGGTCACAGTCTCAGGGGGGCCTCTCCCAACCACTCCATTGAGAAGCATGCACCCCACTCCCACCCAGAACTCCCAGAGCCCCGACGGCGCTCCAGGCCTTTTATACACCTGCCATTTCAAACATGTATCATTCACGTACTGACTGTATTCACTGTTCACTATTGGTCTCCTAACACTGGAATGTAAACACAATGGGATGGCAGGGTTTTCTTCTAAAACAGAAGTTCTTCAGTTCTAATGCCTGGAACCAGGTCTGGCGCCTGACAGGCACTTACTAAATATTTGCTGAGAGAATGTGAATGAATAGTAAGTGAATCCTTTATTGCCCATAGTTTTCCTTTTGGATCTTACCCAGAAAGGAAAATATGAGGCCGGAGGAAGAACTGGTAGGGAGACTATGGGACTGTTTTCCAAAACTGAACAGAGAGAGCATATTGAGATTCCCGACCGAGCTGCATCAGGACCAGATCCCCGGGACCCCAAATCGTTCATTCTTCCTTGCAACCATGTTCAGAAATCTGTGTGTGAAGAGACTTTTAAGGATTACACACTTTACTGTTGATATTTACTCACACACACCTTGAAAAATTAAAACATGTATTAATTCCTTTGTGTGCTAAACACTCTGCTAGGAGCTGCAGGGGACATTTTTAAAGATAAAAAGACAGGGCTCTTGGCTTGAGGAGAACAAAATCTAGGTGGGAAGGCCGGAAAGTGATTACATCTGACTAGGGATGAGTTAAGAGTCATCCTTCCAGAGGAGAGATATTTGAGGCCAGTCTTGAGGACAAGAATGATTTTGGCAAGTGGAAAAAGAGAAGAGAACATTTCAAATAGAGAGAAGAGAAAGAATCAGGGCCGAGAAGCATAAAGGGGCAGGAAGGCACTTCAAAGTCGGCTCAGCCACCTGTCCGTGTTAGTTCCGACGGAGGTAAGTGACTTTGGAAAAGTACAGAGAAACGAACAAACGTAAGAGGTCCTATAAAGACTTCTACCTTTGGAACTTGAGTTTGTACAATCTGTGTTTCATTCTAGAGATATCAAAAATAGCATAGTATACAAGCGAGACAAGTCAGAGACAAATACTGCATGATACCACTTACATGTGAAACCTAAAAAGTAATACAAACGAATGCATATGCAAAACAGAAACTAATTCACAGACAGAGAAAACAACCTAGTGGTTACCAAGGGGAGATGGGATGGAGGGGGTCAAATTAGGGATGTGGGATTAAGAGATCCAAACTACTATGTATAAAATAGATAAGTGACAAGGAAATACTGTGCAGCACAGGGAATCAGAGCCATTATCTTGTAATAACTTGTGATGGAGTATAAGCTGCAAAAATACTGAATCACTGTGCTGCACCCCTGAAACTAAAATAACATTATAAATCAACTCTAATTTTTTTTTAATTAGGAATATTAGGGGCATTTTCTTTTTGGTTGGCTGTAGGAAAACTTAGTACCTGGGTGTCATTTGTTCCTAAACAAAAAGAATAAAATATTGGAAACTTCTCCTCCTTCTGCTATTTTGCCAAGTTACATATAACTCCTTAACTGACCTCATTGTCTCTACAGAGAAAAAGGGAGAACCACAAAGGAAGAGGAAATGAAGAAGAGAAATCTATTCATCGCTTGAAACACTTTTTCTACTACCCTCCCCTTCTCGCTCTACAGTGGTTCTTAATTTTTCTAGATTCTGGACTCTTTTGAGAACCAATGAAAGTTGTGGATCCTCTCCCCAGAAAATCACACACGTAGACTGTGGATCGAGGTTCAACCCAAAGAACAGAATCCTCGGGAATTGTAGTTTGTATTGTTCACCCATTACAGTATGGGAAGGCTCACCAGAAGGAGGAAAGGAGGTTAAAAAAAAATAGAAAAAGGGTGAATGGAAAACAGGCAGAAAAATGTCTGTGCACGTGTAAGACTATCCCACGGGCTCCCGGATCAAAACTTCCCTAAAACAACAAGCCCAGAGCAAGAGGTAAGACAGGGAACAGGGCACTCTGCATCAAGCACCAAAGTAAAACAGAACATAGCTTTTCTTTCATGTGACAAGCCGCCCTGCAAAGGCTGAACTGCAAAACCAACAGGAGACTTCAGGGCTGGGGGATACAATCATGTGACTTGATCTTCAATTTCCTCATCTGCAAAATGGGTATAAACTCCTGCCCTATCTACCTCCTGGCATGGCTGTGCAAGTCACAGAAGACAGCATATGTGGAAGAATCCATAAGCTGTCGCGTGCATACAAACGATGGCTAGTACTGTGATGTCTGGTCCAGGGTGTAGATCACCTTTAGGGAATCAACAGCTGCTTCTATCGCCCACTTGAAAGGAAAGGCTCTTAACTACTGAAGTGCTCCAATCAATTAATAGTTAGTCGTGTGTACTAAAATTAGCTGCTTCAACCTAAGTCTGCTAATAGTATCGGATTGATCAAGCAGCATTTCCACTAACAAATATCTATTAAACACAGGTGGATCAGCGATGCTATTATTGAACGAGTATACACGGAATGCCAGGTGCTCCAGAATATTTTTCAAAGGAACCAAACACAGGGAGCTGAAGTTCACTTTCCTACTAGAAATGCTCTTAAAACTCAAGAGGTCCCGCGGGAACAGACCACCTTCCCCTCTGCCCAGACTTCCTCCTCTCTCCTTTTCATTCTCACCATTCACAGCATCACTGACCCCAGGCTGGCTCTCATCACCTTCCACTCCGCGTACCCCGTCCTCCACATCCCGTATTCAGGAAAGCAGCAATTCCCATCACTCTAACGACCGGTTTCATCCTCTTGGTCCATCGATGCTGTTTTTGTCCAGACCGACTTCATCTCTTGAAGAAATACTGGCAGAATCATCCTAAATGTGAGCTCTTCATATCGGGAGCAGGTAAATGAGATCAAGTGTTTTAGCTGTGTTGGTCAAATCCACTCTAACCTCACCAGCTTTTCTTTTTGAATGATCTACCTGTTACCAACAGGAGTGTGCTACAAATCTCCCATCGTGATGGTGGGGTTTGTGCCTTTTGCCTTGTGATTTTTGTCAGTTTTTGCTTTTTAAATATAACCTGCTTTATTGCGTAATTTAAAAGTTTAGAGTTGTTGTATTCTTCTATTTCTTCCTGAATTAGTCCTTTTATCAAAATGTAATACAGTCATCCCTTGGTGTCCAGTATCTGAGGGAAATGGGTCCCAGGACCCCCGTGGATACCCAAATCCACTGATGCTCAAGTCTTTTACACAAAATGGTGCTGTATTTTCATATCACCTGGGCACCTCCTCCTGTATACTGTAAATCATCTCTAGATTACTTATAATACCCAATATAATGCAAATACTATGTAAATAGTCGCCAGTGTGCAGCAAACTCAAGCTTGACTTTATGGAACTTTCTGGAATTTTTTCCAAATATTTTCAATCGGAGGTTGGTTGAATCCACAGACGGCAAAGTGCACAGATACAGAGGGCCAGCTGTAACCCTCTCTAACCTTGACAGTGTTTTTTGCCTTAAGGCCCCTGTGGCTAGACTGGCTTTCTTTTGGTTAGTGCTTAGCTAGTATATCTTTCTCTACCGTGTAATTTCCAAATATTATGTCCTTATATTTCAGATATTTCTCTTGTAAATTACATACAGCTGGCTTGGTGTTTTTATTTTTGCCTTTCGATTGTAAGGGATTTTTGATCTATTCTGATCATCTCTGGACAAAAAGTGGGAAATTTAATGTAATTTTTGTGCTTATTTCTGCCATCTTACTGTATGCCTCCTTTTCATCTTTTTTCCTACGATTTTTTCTCCTTCCCTGCTTTCTTTTGGTTTCATCAAGGTGTATTTATTCCTTTTCTCTCCTCTATTTATTTGCAGGTTCTGTTTCTGTTCTTTGAATGCTTAGTGTTTTAGTATTTTGACAAGCTGTCCCTGCTTCTTGTTACACAAAATAGGGCAGTTAAGTTGGGATGATGGGAATGGTAGCTAGGAAAGTAAGAGGGTGGAGGTGAGGTACCCCACGTCCAAGCCTGGCCACTCACCCATGTGATGCTCCACTCTCCTCCCCTGTAGCGGTGTGGGCAGAAGCCACATGCTGAAGACAGGGGTGTCCCCAAACGGAAAAGGCCTGGGTTACTGAGTCATCACTTCAAAGACAATCACTTGAAGTCACAAGCAAGTCCAGGCAAATGGGACAATGACAGTAAAGGCCCTTAGGGAGCAGGCTTTGCTCTTTCAAAAAGCACAGAGGCTAGTGTGTCTCGAATGCAGCCAGATTAGGGGACGATGGTCTGGAACAAGGTCAGGGAAGTAGACATGGGCCATATCATGTAGGGTTTTGTAAACCAGGGAAAGGAATCTGGAGTTTACTCTACCCATGCTGGGAAGCCATTGGAGGGTTCTGAGCAAGAAAATGTCATCATCTAAGTTCCATATCCAGAAAAATCGCTCCGGCTGATCAATGCGTGGGATGGAGAACTGTTTGAGGAGATGCAGTGAAAACAAACGCTGGGCAGTCGCATCCTTTCTGCCTGATCTCCGGTCCGCCCTGTAAGTCCTGAGGCTCCACCACCACCTACCACCACCATCAGTGTCCACACACAAAGCTCTGGTCTCATATAGACATCTGGTGGCTAGCGTTGGAACTGAGAGATCCTGTAGCCTCTGAAAACACCCAGATCTTCACAGAAAATCCCCACCTCGCCAAAGTCTCCTAACTTCTCAAATCAAACTCTTTCCAGTCCTACATTTAAAAGCATCTGTTATTCAGTTTAGCTATTTTCTTTGCAAATATGAGAGCAGTAACATCTTTTACTATTTGTAAATAAAACAAAGTCTGGACTAGACTCTAATGTTATAATCTTATAAAGTTATCATCTTATTATTAAAATTTATTATTAATCATAATAGGTGTCATGGAAAAAATGAGTTATCAAGTTATTCCCTCCCCTGACAAATCACTGACGGACACTTCTAGAACATAACTAAGGGGTAAACAAGGTAATTTATGATGTTACTTTGCTAAAGAGGTTGGAAGACAATCTCCTGTATGTATTTTTAGTTCAGAATGTGGTCCTTGATGTGTAATCATAACATCTGGAACAGCTGGTATGTGCTGAAAGAAGTTCATGATATTTTTTTTCTTCGCTTAAGAAAGTAGCAATTTGAAAGATGAGGCTTTGTCTCAAATGGGAACACTATTTATAACTGGCAGTTGGCAATTGTTAAATCTAGCTCTGGCTAAAATATATATACATATATATGAAAAGAACTGCCTTTTCCAGCAGTGTAATGGTCAAATCAGAAAGCTCTCAACTTTCTCTTGGCTGATACAAAGCAGCTCCTTTTATGTTAATTTAAAAATAGGGCACCAAGGCCACCAATCCCCTTTGAGAGGGTTTTTCCACTTCCAGTAATATGGCTAATTGCAATGCTATAAGGAGACCTACTTCACCACGCTGATACTTTCTTGTCCATCACATTGAAAGATCTTAAAAGCAATGCTTACTCACTCAACTTTATTCAGGAAACTTTGACACATAATAGCAAGTCTGTTAAAAATTTATTTCCCTGGGCAGAAAGATCTGCTGCTCTGCTAGGCGGAGCTGAAGCAGTGAATTTTTACCCCAGACGTAATTAGATTGACTCTTACTTTGGGAATCCTGTTGGGTCTTCCCACATCAAAGTAAGATCTGGAAAAAGAAGTAGCAAAATTCCTTTCTGGGAAAATTAATTAAAGTGTGATTTTCAGTGTCTGTTCGTGGATTCTAATGAGACAGGTCTGTTGAAAACCACTGTGCTCTTGGTAATGATCTTCTTTCCCAGCCCAGCCTTACTGCTGCATTATCCCCAAGCACCTCCCCTCGTGGGCACGCTCGACATGAAGTGACTTAGGGGTCTCAGCCCTCTTCTTAGTGGAGACTTGCCATGGAATCCTTCACCACCATCGGCAGCAATTAGCGCTAATTGGTACCCTGGACGGCAGTCGGACGGAGAGGTCGGTGATGGAGAGTGCAGACAGCACGGATGACCCTTTCGCCTCTGGAAGGGAACTTACTGGTTCTGTGTGGAGCTGCCCTGTTCCTGCTACCTCTGCTGGGCCTGCGAGGCGGTGCAGGAGGAATTTATTCTCTGAGGCTGTCCAGCAGGAGGACTGGGGAAGGTCAGCTCACCGAGTGGGCAAAACAAAGCTGCTGAATTATGGCCACGAAATGGCCATAAATAGGTCTCCCCGTCTGCAGCCCGTATTACCTCACCTCTTCCTGCCTCTCGCTCTCACTGTAAGTTTCTTCCCATTATATTATAAATCCAGTCACAGCAAGTGCTCTGTCAGCACTTTTCTCTCCTCACCACAGAGCCCACATGGCTTACACTCAGGACTGTACATCCAGGTCACCCGGTGGCTGGGACGATGTGTCATCTGTCTTAGCTTTGCCTCTTCAGATATTCATCCTCCCTCCTACAGGAGACATGAGGGGGGATGGTGTGAAAATGAGGAAAATCAGCCCCATGCAAAACTTTCCCTTTGTAGAATATTAATTCTCCTAAGTGCCCTTGTGTTTGTCATCTTAACATCTTTACCATAGCTCCTTGAAGTCAGCAGTTTGAGAAATCCTTGAGAGAATTGTCAGGGAATAATTAATAATCCTCTCCTCTGCAACAAGGAGCCACCAGATGACTTGGCATCACTCACAAGACAACAGAAGGCAAAGGAATGTTGGCATCCTGCCACCTTATAAAACTTGCTCCTCCTTTTCACTTAACTCAAATGCCAGCACTTTCCTGAAGGCTGAGCAGAGGGGAATAGAGAAGGGAGTGGGCGTCTGATGAACAAAATCACAACAAATAAACTAGAGGACCAGCACGTGAGCCAGGGCCCTTCTGTCTCCCCCAAAAGAACAGTGCGTTTGAAACTCAACAAAAAAGATCCACTTTCCACTTTGTGGTGCCTAGAAAAGACTTCTTGTCTGAGTTTCTGAGCATTCGCTTGGAGAAAAGAACCAAGAAGTGATTGACCTGGAAATAATTCAGCCTTGCAGAGTTGCCTGAGCCCAGACGTTAGCCAAAGCCAAGAGGGACCTTTCAGAACCATTTATAACTAGATCAATATGTCAACCGGTCCTGCCCTCAGCTCTCTCAAGCTTTTGTTGGAATTGAAAGATTAGCCCAGAAACGAAACTGCCAGAAGAAACATGTAGGAGGCAGATTTGTTCTGCTTAGCTTCATTTCCCTCCCTCCAAGGACTCCAGGATGAAGTTAATGAGGTATCTGGCCGGACATCTTTTTATTCTCATTGACCGACAAAACACCTGACAATAGAAAGTGTTCAGCACCATTCATGATATGAAGGAACCGGTAAATACTGGATGGTCATTTGAAGGCCAATGAAGGAATAAACTTCACAGCCACTAACTGAGCTCATTCCATTCAGCCATACTGCTGCTCTTGGCTAAAGTCCAGAATTAAAGTGCCTAGAGCAAAATGAAAAATGTGTAACACTAGCTAGAGAGTAATTTTTTTATTTTATTCAGTCAACAAACATTTATCTTGACATTTAAGATGTGTCAGACGCTGTGCTAGGCACTCGGGCACAAAGATGAAAGGCGCAGAATCTGCCTCACTTAGAGTTCAGTTTCGTTGAGAGGGTAGAGAGAAGAAGGAAGAATGACAACGCAGTGTGAGAGAGCCTTCCCCGGCTACATCGGGAGGGGCCCAGGGAAGGGGGCTGCCAGCCCTGGGGAGTTGATAGGGAAGGGACATTTGCTGGGTCTTTGGAGAGTGAGCAGGAAGCCAAGATGAGAAAGGGGATGGGGTTCCAGGCTTAGAGGGTGGGCAGAAGAGCAAGGACTGGGCCGGGAGAGAGGACCACTGGGGAGGAGCAAGGGGTTGAGTGTCAAGTTCATAAGGGACACAAACAGGGTGGAGAGGGAAAGAGGCAGAAAAGGTGGAAAGGGGGGGGGAAGAAGAGTGATGGAGACTAAGAAAGCAAGGGCCCATGTGCTACCAAGAAACAAGCCGGGCTTGGTCCACAGGCACAAGGTACCACAAAGGAGAGACGTCGGGATCTACCTAAGCAGATCAGCTGGAGGACCACTTACCTGGCGAGTCAGTGCTTCCTCGTTCCCCGTTCACTTCCTGAGTGTCTTTCCGGGAGCTCTGAATGAATGAACGTTCGCAGAGATAGTCTGTTTATTTAAAAACAACACAGAAAGGAAAACAGGTTGAAGTAGAAAAAGTCAGGAAGGCAGTTTGTGGCTATTTTAAGGGCAACACTAAGGGGGTAAAACTGATAAGCCCTGATGACTGAACAATCCCCGAATTAAGAGCGACAACTGACTTGATGGTAACTACGCGGCTTCTAACACAGCAACACGATGCTGAAAACGCTTCTCGGAAGAAGGCTGGAACGTCTATATTTCAATCTAAAAACGAGGGACTTGGCTCTCAATACAGACTCAGAATTTTCATCACCATGTTGAACTATAACGTGCTTAAAAGCAGAGGCCAATGTCAGGCTTCCTGTTGGTGCCAGAAAATAGCAAGAAATACTTTAATCCTGACAAGTCTTACAGAGACCGACAAAAGTATTACCTCAAAACATTACAGTTTAGCAAAGATACTGGTTTTGTTTTCTGTGCCTGTGGTACGTGAAAAAGTAAAGGTGACATTTAGAAGTAAGGACGAGAATGCATTTCAGTGATAAAGCCCCATGTTCATTCATTCCTAACTTTCTGATGTTAAGAGCAGTCTCAATTTTGTCTCACCTGAGAAGGGCGTGCATTAGTAAAGTTAGAGTTCAAAAGCCTGTGAGACCACTCAAGGCCCAGAAACGGTGAACAGTGATGGAGAGGTGAACCAGCTCGGACGAATATGAGACAGACCATGGAAGGGGCTTGTCTGGGTCAGTGGCGGCCCCTCCCACGGCCTTGCAGATGTTTGCCTCCTTCAGCCCAAGCCTTCCTTCGGGGACCCAGCCCTGTGCATTATTCATTTTGCCTTCGGCACCCAGAGCACACACTTCCAAATACGCGGACAGATGGATGGACATAGCTATGCAAATAGCCCTTCCCCGTTGCGAAATGTACCTGAAAATCACATTTTCCCAAGCTTGCCCTCAGGCATTTTAAATACTCAAAACCAGGTAGTTTTTTCTATTTACACCGAAGTTAGCACGTACTCCGCTGTGTAGGAGTTTCACTCAACTCCAACAGGAGAAGGTTTTTGGTTTTTTTTTTTTTAAGTTATAAGCAACTTAAGTATTGTTTTGCACAATAAGGTATTTCATTTGGTTTTTAATCTGTATCAAAATGACACAATAAAATTATTACTACTTCCCATCTGGTTCTAGCTGAGGTTTTATTTTTTGCTCTTACCCTTTTATTTCTCTCACAATCCCAGGAAATTAAGGATGAAATGTGTATTAACAATGTTTATGTTACAGATAGAAGCACAGAGAAGTCAGAAAATATTTTAATAAGGTTCCCTAAGTCATTATCATTCATCCACGCTGTTCTTATGCAAAATCCTATATTCTTGTCTTGTTTTCCATGTAGTTTACTGAGGAACAGATACGTGTGGCTAAATCCCTGTTTGCAAAGAGAATCCTCACGTTTACTTTTGTTGACTCACATTCGTAACCCAAGTAAACTGAATTACTGAATTGTTTTACTAATACTCACAGGGAAGACTTCATTTTTCTTACTGTGTTTCTTGCTAATACCTGTCAGAATAACTAATCGAATTGACTTTTCATAATCTATTCTGCCTCTGCAAAGCCATGTTCTTTCTCCTCTTTGATTTACTATCTGAAACATACCAAAGATGACCTGAAGCTTTAGTGAATTTAAATCCCATATGAACTGTGTCAGCATGTGTATTTTGCCTTTACGCACAAGAAGAGCTTTTTCTGACGGCTTCTTTCATAGGAGGGGATGCGGCAAACCAAGCAGCCTGCAGAGCGCCCTCTAGTGAAAGGCCACGGCTGCAGTCTTCCGACTCGGTTATGCTCCGACGGGTTTAGGGATAAACAGCCTCCTCTTCCTGAATCCTGCACAAAACATCTTAAGACTAACTCCCAATGCAACAGATTTCTTGACAACTAATCACAGCGACCTGGTTGCATTGCTGATACTCTATTAAAATTCCAAGTCAGCTTATTAGTGTATGCATTTCTTCAGTGAATAAAAACAAGAAATTCGCATTAAAGCAGCAACAAAGCTGGAAACCAGCAAGATGATGAGGCGCTGAGACCTGGAAAACTCACCTTTAAGTTGCTATCAGAGGAACGAAAACCCCCAAATCTGGAGGTCATTCGAGGTAGCAACAACCTCTCTCCAATAAAAGACGAAAATGCCACATTTGCAGATATTGACCAAGACAAAAGAGTGAAGTTATGTTTTTTAAACATGTTCCATCTAAGAGGCCATTTTCATATGACAATTCCTTAGCATCATGAGAAATTTAAGTAAATGTAAGGTTTCACTCTGTGTGTGCCTGTTTCCATGAAAGACTGGAGAATACCAATGAGTATTTTTTTAAGTGAGAAGTATAATATTTCCTTTTTTTTTTTTGAGAAGTATAATATTTCTTACACCAATATTGTGGTTCATGTCTGTTTCCATAGGAAAAGGTAAACAGACCTAGGAAATTCAATGCAAATATAAAGAGGACTAAACGTGCCAACCCTAGTGATCAATATGGCTGTCTTTGGCTCTGTGCTGTTTTGAAATGATCAGGCTGCATTGAATGGTAAGTAGGATTTCTTTTCAAAGGGAAAGTTCCAAAGTAGATTTATTATCATGACTTCACTTGAGCGTCCTGAAGAAAACAGAAATAGTTTAAAGAAAATATTGAATGTGGCTTTCAAATTCCCTAAATGAATCAACATGTGGAGGAAAAATGTCTGATGTTGAATATGAAGGTCATATTCCTTCTTGACCCTTCAGCTAGGAGCCAAGTTCAGGCAGGTACTTATAATTTCCCAGCTCCTCCAGGTGGATGACCACTCCCTCTTACCTATTACTCAACCTAGCATAAGTTTAAGTAATTTCATAAGTTACTGAAAGGGAAACATTGGACTCTGACCTTGCAAAGTAAATAATTCTTCGAGTTTATAGAGCATAGGAATTTCCAGAGGAAATCCTCAGCCCCTCCCCCTGGGTGGACCCAGACATGCACAGCAATGCATTTCAGTCCTGTGTTTCCTACAGACCAACCAAAGTCAGATACCTAGAAGTAAGACACTTCTTGGTTCCTTCCATATCTATGAACTACGGCCACTGCCTGCATTCTGTTGTTACAGTGTCAAGTATGTTTAGAAAAAGTGTTCTGCATCTGGGTCAGACCAACTCTGCAGCACTGCCTCAAGTCTGAAGGCCACAACTTAAGAAGAGATACTGAGTAACTGGCGTACATCCAAGGAATGTGGTCAAGATTCTCAAAGTAATGTCAAATAGCGAAAGATTGAAAAAGAACCGGAGATGTCTAGTTTGAAAAACACAGACTGTCTTATATTTCTCTCATTGCCATTTTATAAAAAAAAGACTTATTTTGTGTATGTAAGGCTTATTTTTTTTTTGGATATAAAAGGCAAGTAGATTTCAGTTCCATATAAGAAAGTACTTTCTCATAATTAGAATATACTGCCTTGTCAGAGATACGGGTCCCTTCCCTGAAAGAATTCCCAGCCACCATCTGTTAGCAATACTTTAGAAGATGATTTCTGACTGAAATAAAAGCTTGGACTCCTAACCTCAAAGGCAGCTTGAAATTCCAGGTTCCTAATAGTCATTATATTTTGTTAGTTCTTTTTTAAAAATTTGCATGAGAATTCCGAATCATTTCTGGAGTCAATAATTTCTTCTAAAGCAGCTCAGTAAGACAAAGACACTTGATTTGATCCCAGTGAGTATGATTCCCATTACCCTCCAGATGGAGTAATAGATAAAATCCAGAAAGCATGGACATCAATGTTTGACTTAAGTTCAAATCTCTACTCCACATACAGAGGAAAGTGGGTGGGGAAAGGGAAGGACAAAAAGTTCAGTGTGTGCCATCTGTATACAAGTAAAGACACCTGACACATCTCTTTTTAAAATCTTTTTATTTTAATATAACTGTGGATTCATGTTCAGTCATAAGAAATAATATAAAGACATCTCTTGTAGCCTTTACACATTGCATACCTTTTTGTATAATGTTATTTTCTTATAATGTTAGGCATTGTTGGCAGATTTTTTTTCCCTCCATCCAATGTACTGATGCCAAAAGAGGAAATGGTAAATGTTGCTGAAACCACTGAGAACTTGGATCCCTTAAGACCTGTGAAGTCACCCTTGGTTTTTCCCTTTAGCCTGACACATCTCAGTCCCTGGTGAGTCTTCCTGTCTAGATAATGCCTGCCTTCTGCTTTGTGAAAAGCAGAGCCCTGTGTGCAGAGGCTGAACCTCTTGAATTCTTGGGAAATGGCAGTGTTGTGGCTCATTGAAAAAGAACACGGTTTTGTTGAATGTGGTAATATTCCAATTTCTGTTGATTAGATCAATTGATATTCCGGTGCAGAGGTGATGTAGTATGTTTTCTTTCCTCCAAAAACAATTAATCTGTATTGACTGAGTTCCGGGGGAAATATATCCTACGATATATCTGAGATTGGTCTCATCACAGTTGGAGGCTTTTGTGTGGAAAATTCTCTATTTAGCAATTACATGCAATGAGAAAACTTGGAATACATCAGTGATTCAGTAACTCAGAAGCCATGAAGAGTGCGATAAAAGCCAGAGTGTCAACCCCGGCCAGGATTTGTCATATACACCAAACCAGTACTTCCCCCCCAAATGGCTACTCAACAAAATCTTGTGAGAAGCTTTAAAAAATACAGATTTCTGCACCAAATGCACCCCGACCAACCCCTGAGGGTCAAGGCAGGGCCAGGGAAACAGTACTTTCTCTAAAGCTTCACAGGGGTTTGATGGACAGCCAGGGCTGAGGACTGCTGCTCTGAGTCAGCAGACTTCATGATGAGTGTGCACCCCTGTTAGGAAAGAGAAAATGAACATGTTCCCTCCACCCACATGTTCAGCATTTTCCAATTACTCTTATTTTTAAATCATTTTTTACAATGATAATGAGGAATTCCAGTTTTTCAAATTACTTCCTGGAAATTGTCTAGTTGGAAGTATCAGTATGCCAATTTCATGGACGACGGTGACTCTAACTCATCACAAATGTGAAAAAAGAAAAAATGCTATACCCCACTGCCGGAATAATTCAGTTGTGTTAAAAACTCTTATCAATGTCAACATCTTCTAGCGTATCTGGCAGGTGGTGAAGGTGGCTGGCAAGCGGGGTGCCTGCCCAGATACACATCTGCAGTGATGAAACCAAGAACTCGCTCACCCCAGGCCTGACAAACTCCTTTGCACCAGCACAAATCCCACCCCAAACGCTATCACTCTTTTTGTATATCAGGACTTTCCCTTTAAAGCCAATGTAAGGTTTAGGAGTCAAATCTCTGGTACTAAGAGCATCAACACATTTTTTAATTGAGCCCTTTCTAATATGGAGCTATTTCACACTGTAGCAGTAAAATTAAACACTGTCACTGTCTGTTCTTTAATAGCTTACAAGTATTTTATAGTCAAGCTAGGATTTCAAGAAATATCCCTTTAGTCTTTGACTGTGAAACAATCTGCATACAATTTTTTTTTACTCCCTCTTCACTTCATGGACTATTTATAACTATGCCTAAAGAGACAGACTCAAAATGAACATAAATTGTGCATAAACTTAAAAGAACATTAAGCTCAGGCAAAAAGGTTAGTCTGTATCATGCCACGCTGAATAAAATGGTTTTCTCAACAACTCAGAAAGGATGGAGCCTACAGGAATGTGTGTAGGGGGTTCATGGAAGGTCCCCTGGGGAGGAGTGTCCATTCAAGGAAGAGGGTGCACTTTAAGATGTGACTCATCAGATACAGAATAGAGGACATGGTGGAACAATCAGTAGGGGCCATACCTGTCACATGCCCAAAGGCCCTAGCCTCAAATTGATTAACCCCGAGGGTGAAGTGTGATGTATGACAGCCGCTGTGCTCAAAGTGCATCCGGGGCCAGGAGCATCAGCATCACCTGGAAAACCATTAGAAATGCAAATTCCCAGGCCCCACTTCAGATCTTCTGAATCAGAAGCTCTGGGTTTGAGGCCAAGCTGCTTGCGTTTAACAAGCTCTCCAGGTGATTCTGACGCGCACCCAGGTTTGAGGGCCGCTGTATTACAGGAGAAGATATGGGCAGATATTGTCTGTCCTCCGGCTGTTACGAATCAAAACCTCTCCCACCCACGCCCCCGCCTTGCGTGCTTTTCTCTCCTCGAGACCCCTCTCCCTTCTCTTACATCCTCTTCTCCCCTCCCCGCCCCCCGTACACAAACGTGCGCACGCGCCCCGCCGTGCCCCACTGCACACCTGTAGAGTAGTCAAAGAACTGGAAACCAGCCCTCATCTTCTGTTTTCGTGGAGAGTTTATTTCATTACGTGTGCACGGCGCTGAGGCAGGGGCGGAATTTCAACAATCCCCAGTGAAGGAGGACAGCACCACATATTTATCACATTATACTGTTGTGTATTTACCCCTTACCGCTTTTGAGGCATTTGCATATAATCTTTCATAATTCAGTTCACTTGTTTAAATCTTTTCTTTTCTTTTCACTTATTTACTCTGATGGGAAAGCTCATTTCACAGATCACTGGGGCCTCCCAGTGGCGATCTTTGGTAATCTCAGACTCGGGGTTTATTCCAGGAGCTTTGAGGGACCGGTATCCAAAGCCTTACTTAGCTCTTCACCTCGTTGGTGGAAGCGTAAGACAGAATCGGAGCAGGCTTTTCGTTTGGGCTGAAGTTTCCTCAGATGCTGACTTCGGCTTCCTGCGTTCTCAGGCTCCGCGTTGCGTCCGCTGCCCAGAGGGATGTCAGCCAGCGGGCTGGGTCTCTGCTGGTCCGTGTGAACACCAACCAGGAGTATGTGCGGTAAATAAAGGGCCTCTGGGGAGAAACTTACCCTGCCATTCCTTTTCCTCAGTAACCTTGAGGTTTTCCCCCTAGAGTTTCCACTCCCAGCATCCTGCCTTTGAAGTTGTGCCCCCCACCCCCACCCTGGGTGGCCACGTCCTGCCAGCAGCCTTGGCGACAGCGTTCTCCCTCCTCTCGGTTCTGGAACATTCCGTGTCCCGGCCCACGTCGCTCCCAGCGGCGACGGGCAGGGTCCTCAGAGCCGGGCGCCCCGACAGCTGCCCGGTCCTGACGTCCCCGGCCGCCCCGCCCGCATCGCCTTACATCCCGTCATTGGTCCAGGCCTCCCGCCAGGGCGTGAGGCTTACTCGGCCTATCGACCTCCCGGAACCGAGGTGACTGTCATCGGATGAACCTCGGGCTGACAGACACCAAAGGCCGTTTCCACTTGGCCAAGCACTTTGCTGCGGCGCCCCTGGTGTCCTCCCCGTCCCCCCGGCCCGGTCCCTGTGCCTCTGCGTGCGCTTCCGAAGGCCACGCTGCCTGAGTCAGGTCTGCCCTCGCCTTGAAAGGTTGCTGAAGGGTGGTTTCCGAGAACCCGAGTGCTCACATCACCCCACGGCTTAGGTCCGTGCTGATGCAGTGAGCGCCACCACCTAGCAACAGCCCTGTAAACACCAGCATCCCGGGCAGATCGGATGATGCTTTAAAGTTCAGCCCCGCCCCCTTGGCCTTTCCTGCTGAAAAGTCATCTGAGGGCATCCACTGGCTCCACTTCATTCTGCCTGAGCTGTTTCAAGATCACTGCAGAGCTTTAAATTAATCAATCTAACTTTTGTTCACTATTCCTTGCAAAGAAAAATGTTAAGTCTTTGCTGGGTGTGTACATACATTTATACACACTCACTGCGTGATCTATGAAAAGGCGTTCACAATGCAGGTGCACCTCCCATTTGTGCTCTGGAGGCCAATAAAGACAATATTCACTAAACTAGATTGCTCTGAATTAGCTAGAATAAACTCAAATTCAGGATTTTGTCTTGCAGGGCTCAGAGTGGAAAATGGACACAGGGTAGTACTTGAAAAGATCACGAGTTTTGGTGCCATAGAAACAGAGGCTCCCAACCGACAGGTGCGTGATCTCAGAGAAGCCGCTTTCTCTCACTGAGCCTCAGTTTCTTCGTGTGTAAAATGGACTAATACCTCTAGGGTATTAGAGGCATTCAGTGAGAAACTCTATGTGAAATATCTAAAACAGAGCCAAAAGCAGTGAGTATTCCATAAAAGGAGTTATTTCAGCAAGATTATTAGAAGCTACAATTTTTCCAGCCCAGAAAGGGCTCCATCTCCTTTCCCAGCTACAAGTTATTTCTCCAGGAAGCCCCTACTGACTGTGGAGCAAGTTCCCTGCTATCAGCACACTTGACACTGCTCTGGAAATGTGTCTACTTCCCTCACCATGCATTGACTTCGCTGCCTCTGCCCATTGACGTGGAACCTTGAAGCCTCCAAGAGGACTGGCCCATCTCCCTCACCCGCTGCATGTCTACAGCCCCTGCTTGGCAGACTGCGATTTCAATAAGCACTGAATGAATGAATGAATGAATGAATGAATGACAGCCATTAGATGACTTCCCAGAGAAGCAAAAATAAAATATCAGGAAAGTAAAAAGGTAGCTGCATTAGTTATTTTGCATTTATTATAGCTGCCTTTAAGCCTCTTTGAATTACTTCCCAAAAAATATGAAATCTGTTCCCAGTAGCTCCAGCACTTTGTGCCCCTCACCCCAAGAATGCTGCACATCCTTATTATATATTATATTCATTAGAATAATTGTATAACTAGTCTAATTATAATCTTATAATTATTTCTCAATTCCTCTTCTGACTTCATGATTATAAAATATGTTTATCATGTTTGACATCCTTCTAATTCTTAAAGTGACCATGTATTAATCCCAGAGATCCTAAGGAAAAAGGAAATCCTTGGTAGAAAAGTGTTAATAATTTGCTAGCTGCACACTGTACTTTTACCTCTGAACACCAGGTGGGTAAAGAACATTACTCATGTTTTTTAATCTAAGAATTTCTTACATTTTTATGGCCTGCTCTTTGGGCTTATTTATGATGGTTTGGGACAAAGAGACAACCTTTGTCATTATGATTTATACTCTTCCAACAAAGGAAACACAGAAAGAGATAAACCCAAATTAAATCATGGCAGTAGATAAGAAAACCCAAATTAAATCATGACACCAAAAAAAAAAAAAATCCAGTGAAGGTAAGTAATGCGCTGACTGATTATTTAAAATCAAAACAAAGAGGAGTATAGACAAGCACTATGGACAATGAAAAGATGGACATTTTCAAAACCTAAGCTACAAAATCTCGCACTTATACCAAATAAAAAACTTTCAGATGCCTTGCATCCATCCTATATTTGCAGCATTCTGAAATAATGCCCAGCCATTAGAATATTTTATATACCTTATTTTAATCCTACCTAGCTTGTGCTTTTGTTTAGAAAATGAAACTAAACTTGGTATGGTAAAGTGTTAGTGACTGGCGGCAGACAGCCAATATTTTCCTATCTTTTTTTCTACTAATGCCATGTATCAAAAAATTACCTGGACATCTGTTTTCATTTTTAGTGATGCTTTTAAATTTCTTGATGGTTGAGTGCCAATTCTAAAACTTGATTGGATTTCAAGGAAATACAATTGCCTTAGAAACAAAGAAATTGAGAGAATTGAGAGGGAAAACTTTTGCCTTCAAGCTTCCCAATGTAAACACTGTTGATGACAGAGGCCAAAGGTTGCTTCAGTAGAGCAGGTGGTCAATGGTGTATGCCCAGCCATCTAAATATGACACAGCTCACTCAACCCAACCCAACATGAATGGCCAGCCCAGGAACTCTGAATAAAAGGAGTTAATATGACCACAGGACTAACAGACGCTAACTAAAGCCACCTAAGACACAACTGTCCCATTACTATGACCACACAATCACACAGAACATTATCTTCGATTATATGTAGAACTGGAAGCAGAGGAAATACTGAAATTGGACTTGCAGGCAAATAGTCTAGCCTTAATTTCACATCACAAACTCAAAACTGTCAAAAAACCCTGGATGTGAGAGTCATTTGTGAACTATTTCCAGGCTCCGTAAAGAAGGCATAAAGAATTAGGTCCACACACAAACACACTTGCAAATATTTATGACTTTTTTTAATTTGGCTCTGCCTGTACCCCCTACATTTTGTGAAAGTAGTTACCTGCTGCATCCCCAAATTTGTTTATCATTACCTTATAGTTTGGTGGGGAAAACGCACATATTTGACGATTTTTTACTTCCTCCACATGCAGATTTCCACGAAAATTAAGTTGAAGTGCAGTTGAAAGAAGGGGCACAGTGTAGTTAGTTATCTTCTAAACTTATCAGGAAGCTTACTTATCTGACTTACTTAAGGTTCACTTTGATTCTTTTATTTCTAGAACCCAAGGTCCCCAGCTTGTTTTCAAAATTAGTACATGTAAATCTTTTCTTGCATCAAAATCCTACCCAATGGACATGTTTTACTTCCAAAGTTCATTCAGAAATTATTTATCTGGGAATACAGACTTGTGGTTACCAGTGGGGTGGAGGGTGGGAAGGGATAGACTGGGATTTCAAAATTGTAGAAGAGATAAACAAGATTACACTGTATAGCACAGGGAAATATACACAAAATGTTATGATAAATCACAGAGAAAAAAATGTGACAATGAGCGTGTATATGTCCATGAATGACTGAAAAATTGTGCTGAACACTGGAATTTGACACAACATTGTAAAATGATTATAAATCAATAAAAAATGTTAGAAAAAAAAGAAAAAAAAAGAAATTATTTATCTGGGAGGAAGGTATAGCTCAGTGATAGAGCGTTTGCTTAGCATGCATGAGAGCCTTGGTTCAATCCCCAGTACCTTCACTAAAATAAACAAATAAATAAACCTAATTACCTCCCCCCAGAACAAAAACAAACAATAAGAAAAATATTTTTTAAAAAATAACATGTAAACGCTAATGGTTACACACATGTAACACGTAAATTTTAAGCTGCAGAGTATCTCCAGCAAGTTGATATGTCTGCTGTGAAGCAAGATCTATTCTGTGATAACTGCTATTAAAATCTTAACAGTCAGTATGTTTATTCTATTAGAAACCCAGAAAGTTACTGCAAGAATTGGACCAAGGGTTTCAGTAGCATAGTTTAACTTGTCAAAAATATAAAAAGAAAGAAAGAAAAAATAAAAAGAAGGAGTAAAGGCAAAGCTCACAGTAAACTTCCCTGGATTAAAGTTACAAATCAGTTCCTAGCTATAAAAGAAAAGAAAAAGTCGACTCAAATTACATCTTTGGAATTACATTATTGTAAAATTGAATCTAGAAAAGTGCGGAGAAAATACAGCAAAGAGATGAAAGTAGACGAGCACACAGAGCGGAGCGGAGCAGGAGCGCGCACAGGGTGTGTGGGTGGGTGTTAAACTTTGCAAGCGAGCGCTACAAACAGAATAGAACAATGGGTATTGAACCGGGCATTTGACAGATCGACACTTCGACAAAGAGGAACTGGTAAGAACCATATGGTTGGTTCTGTCCTAACACAGTCTTTGAAAGAAGGACACTATCTATTCTACCTAAAAATGGGTTAGTAGTGATATTCAAACATTTCTGAGCAGAGGAGCCTTTTTTTTTTCCCTTAGCATCCCCGGATTTGTGCTGTTGCACCTAAAACACTCCTAGAAGCCCCTGGGGCGGCGTCTAGGAAACTTGAAACTCTAGTGACCAGGTCAAGACCCACTGAGGGAGTGAACTCTGTCAAAGATCCTAATGCAATCTGGGGAAGGTGGGCAGAACCTGGACAAGGCTCCGAGCTACAGCCCGTCTGATGTCAGCGCTGGCCAGCCGGCCCCGGGGCTCAGTCCTCCTTCCTTTTACTGTCCTGTCCGCGCTCCCCTTGCTCCCTGCCTGAGGCTTACAAACCAGGCTGCCGACGGCCCGCAGGGTCAGCCCTCCTCACGCTCACACCCAGCACGGCGAGCAGGTCGGTTGGGTCTGGCCTCCAGACTTGCCTAGAAGCAACCACTTCCCGCCGCGGCTGCAGGCCGCCATCCTCTCGTGCCCGGACGGCTGCTGCCGCCTGACCGCAGCCTCGCAGCGGGTCCCCCGGCCCTCCGCAGCGGTGCCCAGGGGACAGCACCCGGAGAGCGCCTCGCACGGGGCGCTGGCGGTTCACTCCCCGGCTCCAGACCTCGCAGCGAGGAAGCGCCTGGAGGGTGCTGCGCACGCGGCGGGCGCTGCCTCGATCCCCTCGCGATGACTCACTACCGCGCCCTGGAAGTGCTGCTGGCAGACGGCCCCGGCTGTCGGCGTCTTCAGGGATTGCCTCTCCCAGCATGCATCACCTCACCCAAGGTCACAGCCGGCCGGGCAGCCCACGTCCAGAGACTGAGCGACAAGGGCCATCAAGGCTCAGACAGCTCGCCCCGCCCTGGGCGACTCTGACAGGCACCTGGGTCCAGCCCCTTTCCACAGACCTGATCCCAATGATGTTCCTAAAACTGACCTGCCCACCGAATGCCGTCTCCAGGCCTGCTTCGGGAGAACCCAGCCTGCCACAGAGGTCCGATGTGATCCAGCCCCTCTGGACCCCTTATCTCCCCACTGTCCCCAGCTCGCCCTGCTCCGAGCTCACTGGCCTTTGCGGTTTCTCCCCAGGACCCGTGTGCTCCCGCTTTCAGGGCCTGGCCGGGCTGTTGCTTCTGCCTGGAACACGCTTCCCCAGCCCCCGGCACTGCTTCTTCCCTCACCTCCTTCCAGCTTCGCTGGAATGTCACCTTCTAAACGAGCCCACCCTGAGAACCCAGTGAAGGCAAGACACCAGAGGAAAAGATTTCAGGAGGACCAGCTCTCCTCTCTCCCTCATGTATTTGCTTACCCTTCCAGGTTACTGATTTTACTTGGAAGAAATGACTTCACTCATTTAGAGAAGACTTTGTACATTACTGCTTTAAACACACAAAAGCAGAGCAATGGTTAAAAACAAAAACAAAAGCACATGCTCTGGACTCAGACCTGGGCCTGCGGGCCTGTCACTTGGAAGCTGTGTGGCTTTGGGACAAGGGACTCCACCCCTGGCAGCCTCAGTTTCTTTACCTGTGCAGTGGGGATGATTACATAGACTCCCACAATGGTCATGAGGATTAATTGATTTTATGTACATAACAGGCTGTGGAAACCCTAAAGGGGTGTGTGAATACTGGGAGTTATTGGGAGATGACCCCAGGAGCTGCATATACCAAAAAACCCCCTGGGGGTACACCCGTATCCTGGCGCGCAGGTCAGGGTACAAGGAAATAATCTTTTCAGCTCCGCTCAGCTCTGAGTGGGCTGGGAACTTCCAGCAAAGCAGGAAGGACTGGGCTTAGGAGGGGAAGTGCCACCCCAAGGGCACAGAGCTGGCCTTCCGTCACTGAGAACCCTGAAGACTTACCAGCCAACACAGTCTCCTTACGTGGAACAAAAATCCTAATAGTTTGCTCTCCCCGCATTGACTTTAATTACTTCAGACTCTATTCTAACCTCTAAGGTCCTTGTGAAAAACAAAATCACACAGGATTTCGGATATCTAGGTCTATGCGTTCATCAGCAGAGCTTTGAACTTTAAAACCGGCCATATGCTAGTTTTCTGAGATTAGGGGCTGAAATCTTTTCATGTGTATTTTCAACCCAATGGCTTTATATCTATTTTTGTTTCTTGTGATGCAGAATAACTGTACTTGGTTTAAAAATAAAAACAACAACTCCTCCAAAATCCTTACTGTTTTGATGTTTCCTTCCGTCCACTTTTCATTTACTGGGGAGAAGCGTCCTTGCCCACAACCTCACATCTACAAGCGTGATTGATTTCAAAGGTTGTGCTGGAGGACTTCCCTGCCAAGCAGAGAGGACAGACCACCGAAAAGCTGGCACGAATGAAACCACAATAATCTCACCCTGACCATCACGTTCCATGTCTGCCTTTCCAGGTTTATTTGCAGAACCCATTTCTTTATTTCTGAAGAGAGAATTGCATAAGCTTATGTTTAAAATATTTTAGAGACGTCATGATTAAAAAACATCACTCTACAGTTATGCATTAACAGTATCAGTCAAGTGCACCAATTATTAAAATGATGATAATTACAAATGGTGCTCTAGAGAGAGACGGAAAGCAGACATTGTCCTAACCAATCAGCACACAGAATGGCTTTGCCGTCCTCCAGATCCACGTGCTGTACCTGGGAAGATCCCTGTCTAGGGTGATTGTATGTGTGTGTGTGTGTGTGTGTGTGTGTGTGTGTGTGTTCCCTTGGGAAAGTCAGTGCTACATCAGATTACCCAGGGTCTTTGTTCAAGTAATAATCTACTAGAAATTGCCTTCGCTTTGCCAGTTCTCCTGTGAGAATATCATGCATTCCTCCGATTTTTCCTCACAGCTTTATACAACTTAATATTCAGGCTGGGGAAACTGGAAATCTCCTCCAGGTCAAACAACTCCTTAAATCTATCTACAAATTTATTCTCCTTCTCCAACCTGAATTTCATGACCCAGAGGATGACAGTGGTTTCTTTGCACAGATGGTCAAAGGTAATGAGGAGTTCTTCCAGGAAAGGGTGCGCGTAGACAACGTCGGCCGCCAGGATGTAGTCGAAGTTGCTGGAAGACCTGGGGAAGTTCTTGTCTAAGGCGACGCCCCAGGAGAGCTCCTTAACCTGAGGCAAGTGCTTACATTTCATTTTGGTGTTTCGGGAAATATTATATTGCAGGTTTCCAAGTAACTCGGGTAAATCTGTGGCAGTCACGTGTGCCCCTGGGGAACAAAGGACAGTAGGAACTCTCGTGGGATAAGGTGAGGCAAGCAGGTTTCAAGGCACCACGCATTCTGCAATTCTGCACTATCGCCAGCCCCCAGGAAAAGACTGGTCAGTACACACAGGAGGGAAAGCCCTTCAAAGTAGTTGCTAAGGCAGCTTTATGCCTCCCCTTAAAAAAGCATTAGAGTCCCATGGTACTTTTGCCCTCAGTTGCATTTTTCTGTTCTCCTGGTTTTTTGTCTGTTTTGTTTTGTTATTGTTGCTGTTGTTATTTTCTATTTATCTACTTAAACAATCAACAGAAAGGGAAATAGAAAATATTTGGAACCCTCATGGGAAAGATCAGGTGTCACTGTTGAAAGGGGAACAGGCTCTTCCCTAGTCTGAGGCACGGGCACGTGAGACTGGGTGAGTGTCTACACCACGGGGCATCCTACGGTTGCACAGGGGAGGAGACGTTTCAGTGTCACTACCCTGAGAGCACCATGACGTCCACGTTCCTGCCCGTGTTCTCAGCTTGAACCCAGTGTAAGTGTGACTCTTCTCACCGAGAGATGTTTAAAAGCGAGCCGCGACACGCACAGGGTGCTCCCACAGCCGAAGGCCACAGGTGCAGGACAGAGGCTCAGAGGAAGAAGATGTAAACGATTTCCAAGTTAAAGATGAATACAGGCAGTAGGCATTTTTTGGAAATAAATCGGAAACCAATAACCAATAAAACTTGGTCCTTTACTTGAACTTTGAGCAGCAGTAGAGCCTGAAAACAATGTGGAAATGAATCTAGGGCTGGCTGATTCCGCAGCGTCAGGCAAGAGCAGACTCGGGCGAGGAACGGCGGAGAAGCCCAGCTCCGCCCAGACCAGTTTAGGACACACTCCTTGCCCATCATGGCAAGTTTCTCTGGCCATGATGGCATTTTCCGGAAAATACTAAAGTGGTGGAGAAATATGCGTATCCTTGGCAGAACCACAGAAATATGGATCTCCACATCCTAGGGTGGGTGGGTCTATCATTTTCCACAAATCTTTTTGAAATTCCAAGATAAGGAATGACCCCCTGCCCACAGTGAATATAAACTATCTGACTATTAAGATCTTTGTGTCCAGAGAGGTAAACGCCACCACTTTTGGAATATGACTTAGAAAGCTTCCATCTTTTGATATTTGTGTTGAGTCATACAAGCGGACCAAAAGGATCGATTCGTTTTAATGAAATGAACAACTTCCCAAAACATAAATTCTGCTCCTAGATCAGGAAGGCTTCAGGTATAAATCCAATAGTGCCTCTGACTCTGTCCATACTAAATGGAACAGTGACCTTTGAAAGCAGTATCAGGTTAGACTAATTTAAAAACACATATATTTGGGGAGGACTTCTAGGGGCCTGTATTTCTCCAGTGTTTAGAAAGTTGTAAATTGCTAAATGTTGAATTCCTCTCAAGTTTTTAGAGTGGCAGGTGTACATTTCTGAAGATGGATCTGGGTAGCGCACATCAGAGAAGGCAGCCAAATTGAGGCCGTGAAATAGACGACAACAACAAAGAGAGGCTGAACTGAAGCAGGCTCAGGCGTACACAGAGACCATCACACATTTAGCTGGAAGAGAAGATGCTGGTGGGAGAGCAAGGGATCACAAAAGAAGAACGGAAATGAACCGATAAAAATAAATTCAAGGGCAAATGCCTAAACTTAGAAGCGGACGTGATTTCTAACACTCTTCCTCTATTCTAACTGGTGCTTTTTCATAAAAGCATAGGACATCACAACCCAAGCGGAATATACAGCTACACGGGAACGCTGAAGTGGGGCTGGAGTTTAAACAGGGAGGATCAGAGTCCCAGGGGTCGGTTCTGCCCGTGCCTAGCACTCCGCAAGCCCTGCAGCGGCCAGGATGCTGGGTGCACCTCCCAGCTAGACGGCACTTGGGACCTACACCCTGTGAGAAGCATTAACACAGCTTCCCACAAAACTCTGAAAGAAACCAGTTAGGTGACTTTACAATTGGTAGAGTTTCTTGATGAAGCCCATTCAAACCACTGAGGGCTCAAAAATAGGCCCAGGGCATAGTACACTGGGTAGTAAAAGCAACCAAAGGTATTGGATCACCAAATTCTCTGACCCTTCCCAATCAGAAATGCCTACTTACCGAGTAGGCTCGCCACGATGGAGACCAGTCCTGTTCCAGCTCCAATTTCAATCACATTTTTGTCGACCATATTATATTGCTTTACGTTTGTTTCCAGAAAATAGCATAGAACAAGGGCCTGTGAAAATTCAAAAGAAGAAAAAAGTAGTGCTTGGTAACTGAATACAGAAAGTAAAATTAAAGTCTATTAGATAAACATCCCACGAGTGCGTATACAACATATGTATGTTGGCACACGTGAGTACACATGTGCATCCAAACACATCACTTCAGAAAATTATCAGCAGAAGTACATCCTGCGATAGGCTCAACATTTAGGATAGAGGGAGTCCTTGGGGATTGCTGGGGAGAAAAGAGAACTACGAATACAGAGTTCAGTTACTTAGGTTTGACTGCCTTCAAAGAAAGCTACTTCTAATAACGACAGTCACTTTAAAGACGTGTGTGTGTGGAACTGGGGCAGACAGCGGTAGGAAGCGGGTGTCTGCACCCTTCACGGGACACTTGACGAAGAAGAGGTGTCAGAGAATTCTGTGTGTTGAGACTAATACAGATTTCAATATAATTGTTTGATTCAAATGGAGGTAGTTATATGGAAAATAAAAATGTTTACTATTCTAAACTTTTGTGATTCATAATCACAAAAAAACTTAAGGTGTAAACAACATTCTTTATTAACCTTACAAGTCAGAAATAGAATTCATTGTGGAAGCATTTTCCTACTTTCGTGATTTCTGAACTTTAGAGTTGTTCGAAGAACACATAAAACGGAACTGTGGAACCTGTTTTCTCCTTCCAAATAGCATATAATGAATAATGAACAAAACTGGCTGAAAAATAATTGAGATGTAGCAGAATTTGCATGACATTATACCGATGGCCAAACAACAGCACCGTAACAATCCATGGCCTCCCTGATCCGGATCTCCTGACCAGCAAAGTGGAATCCCTCCCAGGAGGGGGCTGTTATAGAAGCTGGAACAAAACATCTTGCCATGATCTCTGCGACCACTTTCTTGTCATCACCTCCTCTGTTCTCTGAAAGGAACAGGAAAAGGCAGTGTTTGTGGTTGTGTTAGGAAAACCATGACAGAGGGAAGAACTTGGTGGAAAGGCTACATTTCTATTTTTTCTAAGTTAGTTTTGAATAGTCATTGGCTTCAGGTGCAATGTAATCGTAACATAAACTATTTGAAAATAATTCTTAACAGAAGCTAACATTTCATACATCAGAGCAGCTACATCTTTCTGATGATCCCTGAAGTTGAATTCACTACTAGTCATTTCTGCAATGCCATGTGAAACGAGTAATAATTGACACACTTTTTTAAAAGCAATGTATCTTAAAGGCTATCAATCTATTTACCTGCAACAAGAGAAAGACTGGTGACGGAATATAAGATTTCGACTGTTCTTCCGGCTACACAGTAGAATTCCAGTTATTTCAATAATGGAATAGTAAGTAGCATGTCCTTTATGGTCTGCCTTTATCCAGACAAAAGACAAATGATACCACCCAATAATATGCCCTTGTGCTATTTTATTATTACTTATTTTTATATTATTACTTGGGGGCGACTTATGGCATCTTACCATCCCCAATATCAAATAAGTTTCATAAGCAACATTAACTACCAATTAGGAGCACACACTTCACATGCCAGACCGAGTTAAATACACTATATATATTTCACATTATCTTTGCAGCAGTTTTGTGAGGCAGGCATTATTATTTTCACTTTTACAGATAACAAAACCAAGACTCAGAGAGCTTTACTAACTTGACCAAGCTCATGTAACTTGTAAATGAAGGAACCTAAATGTGAGCCCCTTTTCTTGTTCCAAAGCCCCCTCTCTGCACTATAAAAAAGCAATGATGTCATTTTTAAAAACCAATTGTCTCTACGAATTTACAAACTAGTTATAGAGCAAGAACGCATCTCTCTCGAAGCCTCCGTTTCCCTGTTTGTAAAATGTGAAAGGCAGAAGAACCTGCGTCAGAGAGTGTTGGGAGATTTACACGAGGTGATGTGTGTAAAGTGCTTAGCACTGTGTTACACAGAGTTCAATAAATTATTATTATTGTCATTGTAACTGTTATTGTATTGTGGTCATGAAACTAAATGATAAAACAAGACACCATATAATCAAAAGTATTGGATTGTGTGGCATTTGACTGAAAATCTTATAGTCACTCGTAGAAGCAGTGAGTACAATGGTGGCACCAGGGCAGGGGTGGGGGGAACGGGGAGATGTCGGTCAAAGGGCACAAAGTTTCAGTTACACAAGATGAGTAAGTTCTGGGGGTCTGATGTGCGGCACGCTGACTATGGTTAACAATAATGTGTAGTACCCTCAAAATTTGCTAAGAGAATAGATCTTCAGTGTTCTCTCAATAAAAAAAAAAATTAAAGAAAGAAAATGGTAGTATAGCACAGGGAATTATATTCAATATCTTGTAGTAACTTATGGTGAAAAGGAATATAAAAATGAATATATGTATGTTCCTATATGACTGAAGTATTGTGCTGTACACCAGAAATTGACACATTGCAAACTGACTATACTTCAATAAAAACATACTAAAAATAAAAAATAAAAAATAAGCCTTCCCTGAAATGACAAGAGAAAAAAAAAAGAGCTATGTGATGTGGGCTGCATGCATCTATGCATGGATATGACAAGGGAGAATAAATTGTAGATTATAGACATCACTGTGAACTAAGAAAGAAAAATGATTTCTCTAAAACGGGCTGGAGCTTAAAGATGAAGAGGCATCTCTGAACAGCCCCAGCTGGGGAACGACCCAGGAAATAGATGGCATTGTGTATTAGGACACTCTGGCACCCTTGCCCATGTCCTCCTCATTTTCTAGCCCCCTTACTAGCTTCTCCTTGCAAGAGAGAAGAAGCCGTCATCTGATTAGCAGCCTACCGTGTGGACTGGGCCGTGGTGTTTCCTAGTGGGAGGGGAGCTGTGCCTTACAAGCTCAGCCCTTGTGTCCCAATGCCTCTTCCCACCACGTTCATGAGGTTGGCTGAGCTGGGAAAGTCCTACCTCAGTGAGAACTTAGCCAATAAGAGCATCTAGGGCTGCAGCCCTTTATCTCTAGGTAGAACAGGATCACTGCTGACATCCAGATCATATCATGTTAAATGTCTGCCACTCTAAACGTGTCTTTCAAAATCTTGTACACACCTCATGGCTGAAATTACGTTCAGCAGTCCCAGCTTCACACTTGCTGGTTTGAAATATTTTTCAATGCAAGATATAGAAGGTGATATGCAAAAATGGAGAGAGACTCTATGCACTTAATGGGGTGGCTTAATACTATAAAAATGTCCTATGTACTCAGTATAATATCAAGCATACTTCCAGTTAGCTTTTCTGAGAAACTTATTATGCTCACTCCAAAACTTAAACGGAAAAGTAAACATTCATGAAGAGTCAACTTTGCAAAAAAAGAACAAGGGGTAGGGAGATATTTGCTTTATTAGGTATTTAAATGTCAAAGCCATAGTAACAAAAATAGTGTGGTACCGGTGTAAGAGAAGAATGGACCAATGGGCAAAGTAGGGGTCACAGAGGCAGACCTACATATGGAGAGGGGACGGGGCAGCTGGCACATTATCTGGAGAAAAATAAAACTGGATCTCTGTGTAATATCTTTTATAAAGATGGATTCCAGAAGGATCAAAGGCCAAAATATAAAAGGAAAAATAAATTTAACAGTAAATAGTATAGGGTGATATCTTTGTGAAATTGAGAAGAAAACCTTTTTAAAACCTGCAATACCCCAAAGTGATGAATATCCTTGTATTAGAAGTAAAGATTTCTATTCAGTGAAGAATATCATGGATGAAATTTAAAAATGAAAGATGAGGGAAGATATTCTACAATGTCTAAGACTGAAAAGGGACTAATATCTTGAATATGCAAGGTATCTGAGTAATCTCCAAATTAACAAGGAAAAAACCGCATCAAAAAATAAGCAAAGGATGTAAACTGGCAGGTTACAAAGAAGAAATCAAACAAGCCACAAAGCAACATGGAAATGTCCCAACTCAGATATAAACAAATTAAAACAACAAGGCATCCCTTACATTCATTAAACTGACAAAAATTAGAAAGCTGGATGGAGAGTGCTGAGCTCGTGGGGATGGCAGAACCTCAGATACCACTGGTGAGAATATAGAAGGCGGCAGTCATTCTGGAGAGCAATCTTATGATATTTTGTTAAATTAAATATACAACATCCTATAACCCATCAATCCTCCTCCCCGAAATTTTTACACAAGTCCTTAAGTGGGTATGTTTGAAAATACTTATCAAAGATACACATCAAACACACTAGAATGGTTGCCAGGGGGAAGTGGGAAAGGGAGTAGGAAATGAGTAAAAGAGGAATGAGTGAATGAACAAATGAATGAATAAGACAAAATACAGACAGATATACATCCAACCGCGGGGCCTTGCTGAGATGATGGGCGTGCACCACGACCTCATGGACATGATTAACTCACACTTCGGTCCTGAGCCAAAAATGAGAAAGTAAATAAACTAAAAACAAATAATGATATTTCCAAGAAATTTAGGGGAAGGACAAAAATTTCTCATTATGGTCTTCATGGAAGACAAGTTCCTCTTGGGAAATTTATTTCCCAAATCTTAAAAGTGGAAAAACCCTAACATTTTCCAACCTTGCTGTTATTCACACTTTTAAAACAGATATAATACTCCAAATAAAATGTCCTAGAATCCTAGAACATCAGATGGAAAACACCTTAGATGGCTTGTAGTATAAGCTTACACCTAATTTGGGAACCTCATGTTCATGTTCATGTTGGGTATAAAATAACAAGCCCAGCTTTCTCAACCTCTTTGAATAAGTCCAATGAGACTGAATGTGCTCCTTCACAAGGTGCCTGTTCTGCAATTATAAAATATGATTATTGACCAGAGGAAACCTTAATTCAAAAAGATACGGGCACCCCAATATTCATAGCAGCACTATTTACAATAACCAAGACATGGAAACAACCTAAATGGCCATCGACAGATGGCTGAATAAAGAAACTGTGGTATATTCATATAATGGAATACTACTCAGCCATGAAAAATAATAAAATAATGCCATCTGCAGCAACATGGGTGGACATGGAGATTGTCATTCTAAGTGAAGTAAGCCAGAAAGAGAAAGAAAAATACCATATGATATCACTTATACATGGGATCTAAAAAAAGGAAAAAGACAAACGAACTTATTTACGAAACAGAAACAGGCTCACTGATGTAGAAAACAAATTTATGGTTACCAAAGTGAAAAACTGGGTGGGAAGGGATAAATTGGGGGTTCGATATTTGCAGATACTACTATATATAAAACAGATCAAAAACAGGTTCATACTGTATAGCACAGGGAACTATCTTCAGTATCTAATAGTAACTTATGGTGAAAAAGAATATGAAAATGAACATATGTATGTTCATGTATGACTGAAGCATGATGCTGTACACTAGAAATTGATACATTGTAAACTGACTATACTTCAATAAAAAAAACACAAAGAAAATGTGATTATTAAAAATTCTTCCTAATGCTAAACTAAAATCTGACACCAGCAATTTTTTAATCTATTATTCCTAAAGGTCAGCTCAAAGATGAGCACCCTTTTATTATTAAAACATGTCCCAAAATTTTAGGGAAGGGGAAATATGCAAAGAAAAAAATTACAAGTCGAGTGCCAGTCTTAAAAATTCTCGGCTCAAGAGTAATCAATGGCCCCAGGCCACTTTCTAATTTCTCCAGGGCACTGAGGCAAGAACAGGAGTGAAATGGTCTTGAGTCCGTGAGTCCTGAGGGGAGATGTAGTTGCCAAACTGTCCTATAAGCTCCAATAACCTCATCCCCTAGTATCTGGGGAGTCCAGTGGCAAGATGGAGGTAGATTAAGTTTGCCCTTATTGGAAAGTTCCCTTAGGGCCACCATCGAGCAGGGACTGCCAGCCAAGATGATCTCCTGGCCTAAGTTCTGTGATCCCATTACAGAATCCTGCTTAGGATCCAGACAGAACCAAGCATTCTCCAAAGAGCTCTCATCTGACCGCACGCTTTACCACCCCTTCCCCCACCACCGCAAACACTGACCTTTGGCAGAGATGCAGAGAAAGCTAAGCGATGAAACACTGATATTCTTCAGCGAGTGTCACCTCTTCTAATATATTTCACTACATTTCTCCGTAAACAACGGCCTGCATTCACATTCAGGAAAAGCTCTAAGAACCAAATAATATTGGTAATATGTTGTATCTGAACTTTAACTTTCATTTCACTATATTCACTTGCTGTGCTAAGATGGGAGCGAGCGGGGCGGTGGAGGGGCAGCGTTTGCTGCGGGAGTTCTTTAGGGAAAAGCAGAGAACATTAATTGCTTCCTTGACCTTTAGCTGAATGTGCCCTCTTGGGTCTCCTTGCAAACTCCTTGTAAATGCAGCACTTCTTTGACAAGGCACCCAAGGTATCAGGGATTAATAGATGTTAGAGTACACTAAATCCCAGGAGCGTCTCCTAAAGTCCCACTCTTTGATATAAAAACTTTGCCAGTGAATATATCCTGCTGCCAAACTGACATCTCTGACTTTGCACTTTCCTTGAGAAGTTAGTTGACCAGATTAGTGCTGCTGTCCTAACAACTACGTGTAATGACAAATGACTCCTGTTTTTTCACTGTTTTTCTAAATAAATAAAGCTAGTCATTTTTTTTTACAGAATGACCATATCTTTACCTCTATAAAGAAGTGAGATTAAAAGTATGCATGTGAATATATTATATAATCAAAGATAACTCACATTTCCCAAAATAAAGGCTCTTCAAGGGGATTTCATGAAACAATAATAATCACTGTGAATTGCATACACACTCTAAGGACACAGCTCTATCCAGCACACGTGGCCATTCAGAATTATACACCGAGGATGACCACCTACCCTACAGAAAAAATTATCAGATTGAAGAAAATTTAATTGACAATGTTATATATTAATATAACACTATTTTCATACTTAATATTCTCTTTTGCATTTAAAGGCAACATGAATACCAGTCATTCCATAAGAAGTGGCACTCATAAAAAAATAGCATAGTCGATAGAAGGAAACCAAAATATACTGAAGTTGGCCCCTTGGAATAATTTGTCTAGACGTAACATGTAGGGCTTTAAAAGCAAATATACACACACAATTATTTCCATCTCACAAATTTGCTGTTTTTCAGCATTAACTTCTATTTAAAGATTTTGAGGTAACAGTTTTAATGGGTAGTTATTGATTTTAATGGTAGTTACTGATTTCAATCAAAAGACATGTGTAGCAACATCACCGCTCATTTCGAGGAGGATGACAAGAACCGCTGAACAGGAATCTGATAGGAAGAGCTGCACCACCACAGGGGCGTCCCTAAAGTCGCCTGTTGTCACAAAAGGGGGAAATCTGAGCTCCAAACATGACAGACAAAGAACGGGTCCCTCAGAGCACATGCCTTGTTAGTTGTTGACTGTGGAATTGAATCTTGAGAAGGTTAATGACTGAGTGGATATTCTTTGGTTCGGGGGTAAGATATGAAGAGCAATTTTCTCCAAAAATTAATAGCATGATCATACAATGGAATTCTAATTTACACTTCTGAAGAACAATTTTTCCACACATGTTCTCTCTAGCCACTTAGGCCCGAGTACAAATAGCTAAAACTGGGAAATGTTACACAAAATGTTGAATCTTGGCTTCCCTACATGAAAAGCAGAAAACTTGTGTTATCTATACCTTTAGATAAAAGCTATCTCCTATAATCTTAGGATATTATTTGATTAATGAATTTAATATTGAAATATAAATATTAAAACAGCTTGTAAATAAAACAATCAAGAAAGCATTACAATTATGTTGCTATCTTAGGCTTATCTATTTTAATACTTTATGATTCAAAAAAAAGCCTTAACATCATTTTCCTGCTATTAAATCTTTGCTGAGAGCGAATAAAATCTACCAGGTGCCCTTGATCTCCTGAGAATTAAGCACGTTTCAAGTATGAAGTAAAAATTAGCAAGATTCTGCCACATTATGATGATGATTTTCCTAAGAGGAAAATTCGACAGCAAATTGACTTTCAAGGCTGGATTGCAACAAGCCTTCAAAAATAAAGGTTCTCTCTACATTCTTCTCTTTTATACTTTTAAGGTCAGTAACAGCAATAATAAATGGAAGGGTCAGATCACAGAAATACACGAAAAGAAAAAAATTCTTTAATAACTCTGACAAGTGAATTTAAGCTTCCATCTGAGGGCTGTCATGAAAACCTGTCAGCGAAATTTAAAGTAAAAACCCTTCAGCGAAATGAAAGAGACTGTCATTCAACTGAATCATCTATTCAAAGATGAATGTCATGTGCTTCTTAGAAATACCTAGAGAATCTTTTTAAAAGATGTTAAAGATATTTCCAGATTAGTGAACGGTCACAGGCAAGCCTGAAAGCCAGGGTTCTGAAGGCCTCAGCGACGCCAAGGTCTCAGGCCCTTACACTGAGACTAATTCCTGGGAAATTTTCACAGATGTTTTTTAGTCTGGATGTTGGCTTAGTTTCACCAATACACTGAGGCTGTAACGTTGATCAAGTAGCCCAAATGATAACTCCATTTCTCGAAGGAAGAAAAGTCATTTTTTATGGAGACGGCTCAGGATATAAAAGGGAAAAAAAAAAAAGAAAAAAACAGAACACAATCTAGTTGTCCTCAAAGTCTGCTGTGGGGATCATAGTGGGGACAGACAATTTAACAAATGCCAATGAAGTGTGCTGAGCACAGTAAAAGAGTATTTTCTAAGCTGCTATGGGAAGCACACGGCCTGGCTGAGTCAGGAGAAGCATCTGGAGGAGGAGACGTGTGAGCTGATGCGGAGGAAGGTGTCAGGCAGGGAACCAGGCAAGGAAGGGAGGAAGCCAGGTCAGGGGAGAGGTGACATCCGCTGGCCGGAGGCAGGCCAGGGAGGACCTTGAAGCGGGGACAACACACCTGAAGACGCAGGTTGGGATCAGACCCGTGGGCCATGTCAACCTTTGTTCTACAAGGTGAGCAGGAGCCAGTAAAAACCGTCAGGATGGAACTGACACAGTCAAATTTGCTGTTTGAGGATTGACTTCCGGCAGCAGCCGCTGAGGCTGGATTGGAAGCGATTAGAAGTCTCCAGGGATAATCTACACAAAAGACACTCAGGAGTCTCCTGTGAGGCGGCCCCCTGGGTCTTGGGGCCACGGGTGAGTCTGGGGGCCCTTGAAGCAGAGGTAGAGCTCCCTTCAAGGGCGACAAGTGGCATGCAGCCTTGACATTCAGCCCTGAGTTTTGAAGACCTCCAAGGCAGATTGTTATATTTTAGAGTTCTTTTCATTCAATATGTGGAACGTATTAGTCTTATGTAGCAAATACTTATTCACGTTACTTTTTAAATGTGTAAAATGTGTTGATGAATGCTTCTCACATTAGCAATTATATGTGTTATAATACTCCAACCAGTATGTTGACGTATATTAACTCAGACTGCAGTCTGATGTTCCTTAAACAGCAACAGAAGGACTCAAATAAACTTTCTTCTTCCTATGATAAGGCAATGTTCTTATAAAAGCCGTAATCGCCATGAATCCAATTCTGTAAATATTTGTGAAGATCCTTGTGAAAGATTTTCATATGCGATCCCTAAGTCGTGCATTATACTTGGTCCTGGAAGGAGTCAACTGACTAGTGACCGGAAACCCATGATCACCCCTAATGAGCAAGGCTTCAGTCCAGCCATTAGGCCTCGGATGTAGCTAATTCACTCACTCCCTCAGGTGTAGAGTCCCAGGACACTGTGAACACAAAGACAGAGCCACATGTAAGTGCTCTGGTGGAGGCTTCACTAGTCAGCTCAGAAACAGACAGAAAGCTCCACGCCACCAGGGACTCAGGAAAGAATGACCTGGGCCTTGGTGACTCTCGGTCTGTGAGTCAAAGAAGAGAAGGCAGGACAGTCCATACATAGGTGCCGACGCGTGCAGAAGTCCACTGGCAAGAGACCTGACCAATTTTCCAATTTGGGAAACCCTGAGAACTCAAACAGAGGATAAGCGGGGGTCATAGCATGAGATAAAACACTTTATGTTGTACTTGAAGTCTTAATTTTATCCTATCGTAAACAATGTGGCATTGAAGAATTTTAAGCCGAAGGAGAATGTGATAAGATTTGAATTCCTGAAAACATCATACAGCTCTGGGAAAAGAACCAGAGGAGATAAAGAAAGAGAGCCAGCCCAGGGTGGGGCAGCCAGTCAGAAGGCAGTTAACAACCGTCAAGAGAAGAAGTATTAGACTTGATGCTGCAAACAGGGGGTGGGGAGCAGAGAAACAAATTAGGAGATAAAATCAGTGGGATGAGATGAGGAAGGGTGTAAGGAAAGGGGAAAGACTAGCGTGGCTCCGGGTTTCTGGGCAGCTGGAGAAAGGATGCTGCCATAAACTGAGATAGAAAATACCGGTGGAGGGGCCAATCTGCAAAGGAAAATGAGTTTTTACTGCATATTTATCAGTGGTGTGACACGCTGGCTGTGGAGGGAGGCTGCTCGGATGAAGAGAAGCTGCCGCAGGTCCCCTTTGGCACCCCAGAAGCCACGCTGCTCCTGGGGCTGCCTCCCAAGCCAGCCCATTCCCGTTCCAGAGGACGCTCGTCCCGAGGGCAGGTTTTGCTGGGTGACACTTTCTCATGGCTGTATTGCGGCCAGAGGCCCTTCCTACCTGACCTGTTCTCTCTCCTCCTTCCCAGGTGTCAGACCTGCATGGTGACCGGAAGGCTCTCCGTGCCTACTTCTGGTCCTTCCCTCTTTACCCTCCACAAGCATTTCCCCCCAGAAGTCTCTTGCATGTTTCATTCCATTCTGGCATCTGCTTCTTAAGGGAACCAAACCAACACGAGGCAGTATGAAGGGTGTCAAGTAAGTAGCTGGGGGGAGCACATTTAGGAGTCACTGTGCACGCGAATCGCTGAGCCTTGGGTTAGGATGTCCCTGCCAAGGCTGCAGACTTGAGGAGCACTTTCTGTTTTTTAACATGTAGCTACAGGTACTAACAGCTGGAGAGCAGCCATTGGCAAGAGTAGGCAACCTAAGATAGTTGGGATAGTTAATGTAGATGAGGTTCTAGACAGTTTAGAGAACAATGCAGCATTAGGAATCATAGACAGAGGAATTTTCAGCATCCACCATAGTCCTCACTTTAATCTGTGTGTAACTAATTGACATCCTGTAATTCTTGGATCTTCGGGCCAATGTTGAAATAGAAGAAATGTTGCTCATTCCTTTTAAAGCACAAGACGCTTCAGTAGAAAAGAGTTAGGACAGGAAGCCAGTATCCTTCAGTACTTGAGAACTGAGTGTTCTATCAGTGGAAGCCTTTCCAACGAAATGCCATCTGACTCTGTCCCAGTAGCACACACTTAATCCCCTTAGCACCGTGCCTGTGAAGGTATTTTTAAAGCTTCAGTTGGCTATACAGATGATAATGGGCTGTGTTTGTTCATGTTGTAAAATATTTTAATACTAGTTCTGTCTCCACCTTACCTTGAACTTCTTCCATATCCTTTGTAATTTGCCAAATTATCATACGCAGAGTTGAAACCAAGCATTGTTATTAATTGTAATGATAATGATGAATTTTATTCATAAACTGCAGAGAAATTGCATCTGCATTCCAATCATCTAAATGGCTGGATGCTCTAAGCGATTACGACTTTAAATGTTTAGATTTGCAAAAATCGCTACAGTAAAACCATTCCAGTTTAAGCCACGTAGCTGCCAACACTGGGCATACACCCAGCTCCCTTGGCCTAAAGATATGCTCACCTAGGTAGAGGCCACCTGGTATGCCTAAAAAGGGGGAAAAAAAAGAAAAAGAAAACAAGACTATAGTCCTTAGAAATTATCCACAGTGTGTAGATAAAGAAGAGAAAGAAGCCAAGATAATTAAATTTGCACTACAATTGTTCTACAAAAAACATGGTAATAATTCTGCTAGTCTATGTCAAGAACATATGTCTGCATTTCTTGTCTCAAGACAGTGGGGACAGTCGTGTTATGTAATCTATGCGAAGTCAGACTTGATATTTCGGATGATGTAAAAACAATGGGTTAATTCCAAACAACTCCACTGGTAGGAGAAGTCAGCCCTGAATTCCCCTTATGACAAGAAGTCAAATTACATTGTGTATCTGACTCTAATGAATACATCAGAGGGACCATAAATACAGAAATGTTTTGAATGTCTAAAATCATCTTTCATGGAAGCATTTGTAAAAATTTGTAGTTTTGCATAGAACTATTGTTATCTCTCTTGCAATCTTCCTTTCTGAAAAGAAATAACACAATCATGTATTCAGTGTCTAGTGCTTGGGGAAAAAATGTATTCCACTTTTGCAGATTGAAGAAACTCTAAATACCTAGCAAGTCTATGTATTTAACTTACTATCTGTCAAAATTATCTCTAATGTATCATCAGGACCATAGGTCTAGCAAAAGACATTAGAGATATTTACAGGTGAGCAAACAGGTCAAGATACAATATGCAACTGACAGCTCTCTTGAAGACCTTGGTGTATACTGCAAAGGCGAGCGTTTCTATCTTGCTGGTTGTTTGTCTTCTTAGATTCGGTCAAATTATATAAACAAAATAATTTACCTTTTTGAGCTTCTGCATCCATTAAGCGATGAACTAATGGATGGTTACATATTGATGTTTTCTTGATCATTCCTTGAAAACTAGGCAAAAATACATTAAAATATCAAATGATAATAATGAATTTAAAATGTGTTAAGCGCTTTCATATTTGCCTAGTAATAAAGCTTAGCATCAAATACAGTAGAGAAAATTATATCAAAGTATCTTATGAGTAAGTCATGATTTTAAAGAGCATCGAAACACAATCTGTCTAGCACAAACCGAAATCCACTCAGAAATGTTGAAAGCTCCTGGAGAAAGAACAACCCTCGGCAGGACCTCAGCTGTCACAGAGGAAGGCACTGTCTCCACACTGAGGAGTCGCAGAGCAGCCCGAACGCTTAGCAGTGATGAGCACATTGGGGGGAAGCTGGTTTCAATCAGTGTAATAAAAACCACTGCATTCATCTGAAACAAAGCTTCCTACATAACAACAGATTCAAAGCTCACTCGCTCTAACCCAGGAGTCTCTAGCAGGTACCTAAGGTCACATGGCGCAATCACAAGATGGTTTTTTGAATAACTTCTGTTTTTAAAACTCCATACCATCTCAGCAAACATATTTAAAATGGAAGACATTCAAGTATGTTCTGCCTCACAGAGTGTACCACGCGAATAAGCTTAAGCGAGCTGCAGCTCTAACTTCAGAAAACAAAGATTTATGTTCTTCATCTCCGTCTGGGGTCGTTTAATAATCACTGTACGACCGTGAATGTATATAGCACTCCTTTCTTCCAAGGCTCCCAAAACACTTTCCACAGCCACCTCATTTTTCTTTACAATATGCCTCAGCAAATTAGAAGACAAATTATTTCCCCTACAGTTTACAAACAAGGAAAGTCAAAGGTTAAATAAGGTCCCGGAGGTTGCAGGGCTAAGCAGCGGTGGTCACCCGCTCCGTCCCCAGTTTAGTTTCTCTTTCATTAAAGAAAGTGGTCTTATGACAGCACGTGCGGCCTGAGGGCCAGCGCTCACTACATGTTAAGTCTGGACGTACCTATATGTGCGAGTTAGCCGGGTTTCTCGGAGGTTAAAAAGTATCACCCACCACTTTTGCTTTGCTGATGACAGCTCTGCTGCTGCCTGCAAGTCGGGCACCAAAGCCCTGCGGCGCGCTACTGTACACACTGGCAGCCAGTCCTCCGGGGGTCAGGGTCCCGACAGCTGCAGCTTCAGGGCCTCTGGCTGTGCAGCAGGGCGGCTGGCACGGCCGTAAGTAAGGGGGCTGAAGACAGTGAGGAGGCAGGTTCCACGTAAGTGTCCTGTGAACAGAGCGAGAGCCAACAGGTGGGCACAAACCACGCCTGCAAGGGAGTGAAGACCCGTAAGGCAAAGCCATCCCAGGACGCGGCCAAGAGTTATTTGAGTCCACAGCTGTGACGTCCTTGCAACGGAGCCCACGTGCTTCTCATGTCACCTGTCTGGGTGTGTCCTGGACATCGTTTTTAGAATCAGACGACCACACCAGGGTGTTTGCATGCAGCAGTTCTGAGCACAGGAATTAAAATACCACCGTTCCTTTCTCTGTCTGGCTTGCTTCATTATGCTGTACACCAGAGACCGACACAACATTGGAAACTGGCTATACTTCAATAAAAATATATTTTTTTAAAATACCACCATTCCTTCCTCCTTGGGCTGGATAGGAAGGTGGAGGGTACACGTTGCCTGTGTACCTGCTCGTGTGCGTGGAGGGCTGCATCTCAGCGGATGAATAAATCTCCCTGGTCACTGAAAATAGCCTGAATAAGAAGTTATCGCAGGCAGTGAAATCAAGCAATATTGCAAAGTGAAATAAACCAAGCAATGTGGGTACCTCTTCTAAGAAACACTCCATGCACCATGATGTACACCACCAATGTACACAGACCATGATGAACAGAGGTCATGTTAACTTACCGGACAGGACACGCCTGCTTTTAGTCATTCCTGCAAGAATTAGCTTGTGATTTTAGGAATTTACTTAGTGTGTTTCCTGGCTTCCTCATTTATGAAACAGAGGTATAAAAGGTATACAACATACATTTGTGAGATGAATATGGTAGGTGCAAAATCCAAAACAATGAAAATAATTACTCATAGGCAGTTAATTCTGGGCAGAGGACATTCTCTCTTTTTGGGGTCTTTTTAAAACAAGAATAAAGAATCATTTGGTGAACAAAAATCACCTGTCTTTTCCCACGAGGTGTTTCAAAGAGCAAGAAACCTCAGTGCTGGATTTCTTAAGAGGCAGAATCTTCAAATCAATCATCTAAACCGACATGATGACAATGATTATTTCAGTTATACCGAACTGTTAAAAAAAAAAAGTACATAGAGATTTCTATCTCCAGCTATAAGTAGCTTATAGCAGACCCCCGCTTCTGAGTAGAAAAGCAGATTTTAAACACACATACACACACACCACCTGTTAGAAGGCATCAGACAGCTGCCAAGGCAGCCAAGAATTCCATGCTTTTGTTTATCATTGTTGTACAGAGGCTAGAAGCCAAAGAGAGGACACAAGAAGGGCACCGGCAGAGCTCCTGGCAACCTCACAGAACTAGAGACAACAGAACAGTGTTTGAGCTGGAAAGGCAGCCAGGACCTGGAGCCCAAGATCCCAGGAAGAAAGGACAGAGAAGGAAGCCTGACACTCAGCACTGACTTTTCACTTACGGTATCTATTCAGGAAGATGTTTAGGGCAAGACACTAATTTTCCAAGCAGAAAGTGGCTAAAAACGGAACAAACCTTAAAAGAGAAAAACACCCTGGCAGTCAGTTGGTATCCTTGGAAAACTACTTTTTAGGAATGGGGCAGGGCGGGGCGGGGGGGAACCAGGAGATGGAGTCTTAGAAAGACTGCAAACCAGCCTGATTGCGTTTGGTCCTAATTGAAGTAAGGTGACCTTCCCCTCTGCTGCCTGCCAGAATACCTTCTGGAATCCTCTCCAGAGGAAGAGGCACGACGTCTACAATTTTTTAAACGTAATGTCTGGCCTTCACGCAAAGCTTACCAGTCACACCAAGAAACAGACAATAGAAACAAGTCCGCAGGTGATCTGACACTGGCGTTGTTTGACACAGACTTTAAAGTAACCGTGATTAAGACAAAAAAACTGATGACAAGAATTACACCAAAGAACTGGAATCTGTAAAAATAGTCAAACAGAACTGAAAATACAATAAATGAAATAAGGAGCTCAATGTATAGGCTTAACAGCAAATGTAGACAAAGGTAATGAAAAGATTAAAAAGATGAAAGGTAATTCTATAGCAAAAGAGAATGGTCACCATCCTAAGTAAGTTACAGGTATCCCAACTTGCTTTAAATAACCATGAATTTGCTTCGCTGCTGTTTGTCTGAAACAGACAACCTATTTTGTAGGTAAAGCAGCACCCGGAACTTTGAATTAGAAAACTCGGGTTTAGGTCAGTGTCTTCCTACTGGTGAGTGAATTTGGTAAAGCCAGTTAACATCTCTAAAACTGTCTCTTCCCTTGTAGGGTATATCTAGGTAAAGAGGGGGGAAAAAGGGTATAATATCAAACTGTTCTGTAAACACTGTACTCATGGCATAAGCTACCAGTGGTTCTGAATGTCCATCTTTCTTTTCTTCCTGGGCACACAGCCCAGGTAGAGACTACATTTCTGAGTATTCCCAGTATGCTCTGAGGAATATGCTCAGTTCAGCTTAACAGGACGGGGGCAGAAGGGATTTTCCCAGTCACCCTTCACTTAAGACCTTCTGCTTGGCCAGCACTTTGGTTCTTTCCTCTTCCAGCAGCTTGCAACGCAGATGCAGCGGTGACCTGGTACAGGCCGTTCATGCACCACAGCAGCCTAGGGGATGCTGAACCTGGGACCCTGAATCTCTCAGGGTGCACACGCCTTAGCAGCTCACACTGGCCAGACCGCTGAGCAAGAGACAGGGTTCCGGCTAACACAGGCCATCGGATATGAACATCTCTTGGCTACAGCAGCTTCACCCCAGCTACTGCAGTGCAGAACAAATGTGAATTACCTACGAAAGACAACAAAATTAAATTTTAGCAAAACTACTGTTATTCTACCTACAAACACATATGCAGAAAACTCCCCATGGTGCACCTTTGAGAAATGAGAATAACATGAAACCCCCCCCCACCCAAAATGCTTCTGCTTTAAATGCCTCCAGAGAAAAGCAGCGTTAAAAAAGTGAGTGTATTTATGTGGAAGTCGACGTCAGAAGCTGCTGGAGAAGACTGAAGCAGAAGGCTTATTTTCAATTAGGAGGCATAAACAGCGAGCGGAGGAAAGCAGCAGTTGCAGTCCAAGAATTTGAGGAGGTGGGCTGGAGAGCAGGTAGTGAACGAGAACCTTAGAAAGCACCCCGTGAAGGATTGTTGGAAAGTGTTCATTTGTGTTTGGGTTTCTGCAGTGAAGATGTGCGTCTATTTGAAGGCTGAGGGAAGGAAATGAGTAGAGCTGAACTAGCAAAGAGGCCAGCAAAGCCACAGGCTCAGGAAGGGAGTACCTACAAGGCCTCAGAACCCGAGCTCAAAGTAACCGGTAAAACTATCCTCAGATTGATCTTCGCTCTCAGCACCCAGGACTTTGGGAGTTGTTTCCGCGAGGGGTCCAGCAGGGGCAGTGACAACTAAGCTTGGCTGAAGAAACATCTGCTAACGGTGAGCAGCCCCTGGAAGCCACGCCCACACTGGTTCCACTGCAGCCCTGAGCCTCCACATCCGCTTGCACAGAAGTCAGCTGGCGACAACTGAGCACTTTAAGAGCCAAACCTCACAGGACACAGGGTCAGTGCTGACAGGTGGAACCACACACCCCATGTAGGCTTCCTACTTGTTTTGCTCAAACCACAGAAAACACACTCTTCTGGTACCTGTGACAGTGAAGGTCTCCCCAACTAGTCTTTTGAGTGGACCCCGAGGGCAAGTGGGAAGTGGTGGGGGGCAGGCCTGTACGAGTCGGGGGCACCTGCCCACGTGGAGCGAGAACTAAGAATGACTTTCTTATCGACTGAGTGAGCATCATTCAACTGAAACCCTTTTTCCTCTTTTTAATGCTTTAATAACAGAAACATGGACAGAGCCTGTGACTACAAGGAAATAGTCAATGAAGAGGAAGACACTAGAAAAAATGTGACATGTGAAGAAATAATCGTCAAGTTTGGCGTCCGTATTTTTAAAAACCACACGGCGAATGCAGAGATGGTGCAAATACTTTTAATTCTATCGTTTCCTCACAACAAATTCATGACGAAATGTCAGGCTGTGGGCAGTTCCACAGGACACACGTGTGTTCAGCTTGTCCTCTTCCTTCCTCTCGTACTTCGGCGTTTCCTCCTCTTCTTCCCAAACACAGACCTGGCGGTGACCAGCACGCGCGGTGCCAGCTCTCCGTCGTCCTCACTGGAGCTGCTGGTGGTCCCAGGGGCCAGCCGGCCCGGGTCCCGCACCTCTGAAGGGCCGACTTCCGACTCCCCGGCTGCTGTGCCCCTGGGCGCATTCATCAAAGAGAAAGCTTCCCCGTCCTCACCTGAAGACGCATCAGATGACTGCGAGAGGTAGGCCTCCCCCAGAAACCCACCGCAGGGCTTGTCCCGTTTAGAACCCAGCAGCCTCTTTCTTTTGGGGCTGGATGCCTCTTTCCATCCACCTGCCGAGCTTCTCTTCGGGGTCCCCCCTTTCTCCCCATCAGGGGGCTCAGCCTCCCTCTCCAAGGCGACAGACAATGCTTCTATTTCACTGGCTGCTGCCTCTTGTTCTTTTCGCAGCATGCATGTCACAGCGCGGTTCAGCCTCTGGCTCTTAATGCCCTTGGCCTCTTGATGCTCCTGCTGAGCTAATCTAAAGAAAGAATCGATTCGGAGCTGCGTCTAAAAAAATGAAATAAGATAATGATAAATCAGATGAGTGAGTAAACTTTCTAAAGCAAATCAAAGAGTTCCACCTTGATTACTGGCATTGGGTGACTCTTTCAGAAAATACTAATTCATTCTCTTTCAAAAGCCACTCTCTCCTAAATGAATTACTGACAGTAAATTTTACTTTCGAGATCACACTTAAAACAGGACTTGCACCACTTCTGTTAACTGAGTCCTCTGTCCACAGATCAAAAGACACATCATCACACAACACCTTGAGGAGGCAACTTCACAGCATTATACATTAGGAGTCATGAGAAATATTCTTGATTTTTGTTCAGCACATCTACTTTCAGAAGAAATTCTTTAAAAACAGTTATATTTGGGGGACGGCATAGCTCAGTGGTACAGTATGTGCTTAGCATGCATGACGTCTTGGGTTCAATCCCTAGTACTTCTATTTAAAAAAAAAAAAAGTTACATGTTGGATAAGTTATAAGCCTGATGTTCATCACAGCATTATATATGAAAACCTGAGAATTCAAGGTCCACTAAGTGAACGGGACCCATTAAGTTAAATCTCTTTGATGAAATGTGATCTGTCCACTTCAAACAATGAAAGCTATGCAGTACACAGAAAAACCCTTAACGTTAACCAGTGACTGGGGGGGCAGTTATATCAAATTGCACTTATGTCTGGTAATAAATATATGTGGGAAGGAGGGGAAAAATAAAAGAAAATAAACCTCAATGTTAACATCTGTGTTAGAGGAAGCAAACAACAAGTAATTTTAATTCATTTTTTTTCACTTAATAATTTTGGGGAAGTAAACATATTAACTTCTACAATGAAAAGGGAAAAAGATGTTACAGCAAGATTTATCTGAAACTGAGAAGCAGTCAGTCACTAAGCCAACTGGTTTTCCCTGTCAGCTGGCGTTCAGCGCTTCCAGTACAGAAAACAATCAAACAAACAATAGGAAACTTCCTGGAAAGGTCGTCCGCCTCAGTTTTATATATTTACTTTTTTTCAAAATTAACCCAACCTAGTGGGAAAAGATTTAATTTAAATATAGACCTTACAGGATATGGTCTGAATTCTGCTGAGCTGTGTGCCTGCACGCGCGTCGTGTGGGCTGTCTCGGGGTGGGAGGAGGCTTCTGCGTGGACAGGTGCGTACTCATGGAGAAGCAAGACACAGTCACCTACACAGGGGAACTGAGGGCCGTACAGAGGCCTCTTTTCTCCTCAGAAATCTCTCCCATCGATACACCATGACTGAATTTGTACCTTGGATGATTCACGTATAGAATTAAAGAACATTAATACTTGAAGAGACTTAATGATCAGGATTGCTTTGGACTGGGCCCTTCTTAGACTTTTAAAAAAGGAAAATAGCCCTGAAAGGGTAAAATGTTTAACCATAAACACCTCAGTGTGCAAACCACTATTAGACTGTTTTCTTCAAAATCAAAATATGAAAGGATATCAAAGTCCAGCCCTAAGAGTGAAATTGGAGATTGAAGACAAAGTCCAGTTTTCCCATTTTCTGTTTTCCTCTGTTCTCTTCTCTAAAGCACAATCATTTAAAAATGTCTATCACGTGCCCTAACATAGAAGAGCCACTGGCCTCACAGCCTTCCTGCGTTTACTCTCTGGCCTGAACTTAGGCAAAGAGCTGCCAGGATTACCTGCTGGGCATTCAGTTGCTTTAACACTGGAAACAGAGATTCATCTGTCTTCGTCCTGTTCCAGCCAAAATACCGCTGACAAAACATGCAGGCAGTTAAGACTTATACATGTTTTTAGAGACATTTAAACAGGTAATAAATAAAAATGTCCAAAGAACCCATCCTTGATTCCATTCCCCATACCTTCAAAGCTTTTCATATTTATAAAGATTCAAATGATGAAAGAAAAACAAAAATTGATACATTGTAACTGACTATCTTTCAATAAAAATAAAAAATAGAAAAAATAAATAGAATAAAAAGAACAAAACTAATCAAATTTCCTGTTCTTTCAAAGTGAACAGTATCTGGTTGTAACTACTAGTGCTCTTCACTGCTTATTTCAAATAAGATCTCAATAAAAATAACTAAATAATGAAAACATGGAAGCAATCCAAGCCGCCCATCCACAGATAAATGGATGAGCAGAATGTGACACCACACACAATGGAATAGTATTCAGCCTTGAAAAGGAAGGAAATTCTGACACAGACTACAACTCGGACGAACCCTGAGGATATTACACTAAGTGGAATAAGCCAGTCACACAAAGTCCAATACTGTATGACTCCACTCCCATGAGGGCCTCCAACAGTCAAAATCATAGAGACAGACAGCAGAAAGGTGGTGGGCAGGGGCTGCAGGGAGGGGAATGGGGAGTTACCGTTTAATGGGTACAGAGTTTCCGTTTCACAAGATGAAAGGAGGTATGAGAATGGATGGTGGCGATGGTTACACAAAAGTGTGAACGTATTTAATAACCACTGAACAGTACCCTTAAAATGGTTAAGACGGTAAATTTTATGTTACGGGTATTTTACCACAAAAGAAAAAAATTAAGGAGAGGGAAAAAAGGAACTGAAAGGAGCATCTCAGATAATGCAATATTAAGGAAAAACTGATCCAAGTTCATGCTCCGTGAGTTTTAAATCGAAACACGCATTTGACTCAATGTTCCTCATGTTTTACGAAGTGAAAGGATATTCTCTAATCTTGTCAAGATCGGGCTTCCCCCACAGAAACGAGCCCTTGGAGTCATCAACCACAGGTCTGAGGTAAGCGTCCGCAACAGCTGGGTTAGGAAAGCCAGGTGTGAGCTGCAACTTGCGTAGCTTTTTTTTCACTTTGGTGTCGTAGGGATTAGGTCTTATCTTCTTGTTTTTTTGCGCTTCATGCCACCACTCTCTAGAATGCAAAGGAGACAAGTCTTCATGAAGCAGGGAGACCTTACAGTAGATGCATTGCAGATAAAGACCTACGTTTAAGGTTCAGAGATGTAAACTCAAGTCCCAGCTCCAAAACGAAGTCTGTGACTTACAGAATAACAATGTTATCTTTTTTGTGTGTTATTAACACAATCTGTAAGGATGGCAAACACAGACTGGAAGCTTACTCTGGGTGTGACACTGTGTTACCTGTTCTACACGCCCCATCATCACACGAGCACCTCCTACCACCGTCCTCATGTCACAGACAAGGAGACTGAACTCAAGCAGGAGTCACTCGCTCAAGATTTCACAGCTGGGATTGGTACGATCTCCCTCCAGAACCCACACTCGCAAAGAAGTCACAGCTCCCCTGGGTCTCTTTCCCAGTGGTCAAATGAAGTAATGCACCTTGAGTCAACTACAATAATGGACCCAGAATATTTAATAAAATAAAAATGCTAAAAAGGTGTTAGAATTTTAAACTGTGAAACAGAACTCCACAGCAAGTATGATCCCATTATTGGAGAAAATGCATATATGTGGAGAAAGAGAGGAAAAGTAAATAGGGACACTTAAAATAATAAAAAGTATGGACACCTATTATTTTACCGTGTGCTAGGCAATCTAAGTGAGGAGACAACTGCATTGTTTTTATGTTTCATTCATTTTTCAATTTTTCCACTGTGGGCACAAATCACTACAGTGGGTTAAAGATAGTCCCCTATTCTCAGACCCTCCTTCCAACAAGAAGTGTCCCCTCCCCTTGAGTTGGCTGGGCTTTTGGCTGAGGAAGTGACACTGTGCCAGGCCTTCAGAGACTGCAGTTTCCACTTCCTGTTTCTTAGAATATTAGCCGAGGAAGCAGCCGACATGCTGTGAGGAAGCTCCAGCTGGTGAAGAGGACCAGATGGAGAGGGTCCAAGTCCAAGGCCCCCGGGGGCAAAGCACGGGCTGCGTTCCAGCTGACAGCACCACTTGCCAGCCACGTGTGAGCCATCTCAAGTGGCCCCCCCAGCCCAGCTGCGATGCCCCCGACAGCTATGGAACCAGGCGAGACATCCCCACACAGCCTGATCAAACTGCGGAGTCTTGAGCACAATCTGTAACGGGGGCTGTCTGAAGTCACTGAGGTGTAAGGTAGTTTGTGGTGTGGCAACAGATAACCAGAAAAACCTAAACAACTTGGAAACAGGAATGGCAGAAGAGTTAAAAGCATAAATACAACCCTCACCAATCTATGCATTCAACAGAACCTTTAAAAAAACTACATTTCACCACTTCACATACTTAATTAGACTTAAGAACTGACTCACAAGACCTGCTCTCAGCCAGTGTGCCATCTCCCCAGTGCAGGAGCGCCATCTAGTGTTAGAACAGACTAACTGCAGTCTTCGTGCAGGATCAAAATGCCAAAGGGGAAAAAAAAGATCTACCTTCACCAGTTTTACAATATTGCTCAGAGTGCACTGGGAGAACACCTATAATTCTCCCCTACTCTCTTTTGAATTTTCTTCATTGAAATAGTCATCATAACTGCCAGCCTGGAATATCAGCACAATACACTGTCAGCTCCTCAAACGAAAAAGCTCACCCCTCCTTAAAGCAAGAGGCCCAGACACTTCACATAAAAAGGAAAGAGGGCATCTGCCAACCAGCTGGGGTGGGGGTGGGGGGGTGGCGGAGTCGGGGTGTGTGGATACACAACAGAGAGTGGCAGCAACTGTGGTAAAATTGAAGAATCTGTGCCCTGACCAAGCCAGTGGGGAGGAATTGCTGTTCTGTTTTTGGCCTCTTTGGAATTTTGGACTCAGTATCTTCAGCTTTTTAATTTCCTCCCAAGAAAATCCAAAATTTTCTGTGAAACCTGCCCCAATTGTGTGGGTAGCCAATTCAAAATTAAAAAAGAGCACACTGTATGGGCCAAACCAAACACAGCCGGGCTCCACTGAGGCTGCAGACCCGGAGGAGCTCTGCTTTACGGGGGAGGGACTGGCCGGGCCTGGTGAGAACACAGCAGGCCACACTCTGGGCTTCACTGCTCTTCCTCCGTCTTCCTGCTCGTTAACTGCACCATCCAACCCTGCAGAGCCCGGCAGGCTGGGGCAGAAACCGCCAGAGCTGTTTTAAGAGGTAACCACTCAAACAGCAACGAGCGACCAAAAACTGTTGAGGAAGAAAGAAAATGGCATAAACAGGCATGCGCTAGATCAGAACTGCAAACTGTCAAGAAACATGAAAAAAAATTTAATAACCAGGACACCAAATCAAAAAGTTAGAGGCCACTTTCACTTATCCTAAAATAATACTCAGGTAAGAACTCAAAGATACGGCTATGAAGTCACTCAGAGCAGTGTTCGTTTAGACCTTAAAAAAAACAGACATAATAATAGGCATTTGATTAAATTATTCAATCATGCTATATCAAAAGACTACAACGGAGTCATTAAAAACAGTGATGTAAGTCTATACACTGTTGATAATAGGCCCTGTTCTATCACCACATAAGTTACAAGTAACACAAAAGTATATAGCATCATCCCATTCTTGTAACAAACAGTAACAAACACACACTGATATGAGTATAGTTGTCTATACATGTGTGTGACTATATATAAAATGCATGAGTACCCTGCACGCAGAAAAGCCTAAAATTATATAACCAAAATGTTACCTGTAATCGTTCTAATTCATATTTTATCATTTTCTAGTACATATTTATTATTTGTATAAAAGTTATTTGTAACCTAATCACCTCCCTTACAACCCCCAAAAAACAACAAAAAACTCTTTTAGGGGAGGGGGCATATAACTTAAGTGGTAGAGCTCATGCTTAGCTAGGTCCTAGGTTCAGTCCTCAGCACCTCCTCTAAAAGTAAAATAAATAAATAAACCTAATTTTTAAAAAAAATTTTAAAAAATAAAAGTGATTTGTACTTTTGCAAGTTATTTATATATCATGACTTACAAGCAACCTAACAACTTACTTACAGTATATACGTTGCCTCAACAACAATAAAATTATGAAGAGAGATGGAGAGAGCATGAAATAAACACTGGTATGTGTGCTAAGGCTGGAGGACAGCAGTCACTCGATTTTGTATTTAAGTTTTAATTCTAACCACCGAATCTTCAGACCAGAACATCCCAGAATTTTTCAAACACAGGAGCTACAACTGTAGAGAACACTAAAGAATCATTAAATCAACAACTGCCAAACAGTATCTTATGACAAACTGATGACTAAAAGATGCCGTCACAACCTGGGAGCAGACTAAAAACCACTGAATTATGTACTTAAGAGTTAAATTTATGGTGTGTGAATTGTATTTTAATTTTTTTTTTTTTAAAAAGCCACCAAGGGGCAACCTTAAAAAAGAACTACTCTTGGGGAGTGGGTGTAACTCAGTGTAGAGTGCATGCTTAGCATACACAAGATCCTGAGTTCAATTCCCAGTATCTCTGTTATAAAAAAAAAAAGCTACTATATTAAGAAAAAATTAAAAAGTGTACTCCAAGCACAGCACCGCTCTGGGTCCTGCACCAAAGGCGACCCATCCCCCACCACTGAATCATCAGTCTGCACGCAGCGAGACGCCACTGGCACGTGTCCCCATGCCCTGCTCGGGCCGCTCTCCCTCAGAACACTCAGCACACAGAAGGACAGACACATGTACAAGCACAAGCCCCTTGGTGGACAGCCTGTGACTTAGTCATCTTCCCTATTCCAGCCTATCATGACATCTGGCACATAGTCACTACTCAGTAAACGCCTGAACGCATGGAATGGTAACTTCTACACCCCTGGGAAGCCCCACAGGACTGGCCATGCGCCCTTAAACTCGGAGAAGCCTGGCACCTTCAAAAACAATTGTCTCTGATTTTGTCAAACTCTAGACTCTAGAAAAGGGCAAACAAACTTGAGTAACCCCAACCAACACCTCCTCCTGGTTTCTCAAAGGACAATGATTTGTGACAGTTCATGACGTAAATCATAGTTCTGTTTAACCATTTATCTATATTCCAAGTACCTGAACTAAAGAAATTAAGAAAGAACTTACGAGAATTTTAGGAGGGGTTCCAGGCCGTGTCCAGGAAATTCATTGAGAATTTCCATAGCTGTAACACAACCCACAGTTGGTACTCCTTCTGTATAATCACTTCCAAGCAAATAGGCCAAATTTATTAATTTGTTCCGGTCCAATCCTGTAAGAGTAAGAGTATTACATATTTTAAAATTGGTATTTTATTAACATTTATGACATAACATTTATAAGCATCTTATTACGTAGCTAATATATATGCATACATATCCTTATCCAATGTTGAAAGACATTTCGCTTTTACTATTTGAAACAGATTCTTTTTTAAAAATAGCTCTGTTAGGATTTTTAAAGTTTCATCCATCCTCACAGCTTTAAATGCCATATAAACTCTGACCCCCAAATTCAGCTCTCTAACCTGGATCTCTCCTTGAACCACAGTCACTCATCCTCAACTGTTCCCTTAACTCTCCACTGGGATGTCAGACGGGCATCTCAGAAACAACACATCCAGACCTGGACCCCCACCTCTCCCTGCTCCACCGGCTCCTTCCTGAGTATCTCTCGTTAAAGTGAGTCTATTCTATCCTTGACTGCCCTCCTTCTCCCACATCACAGAGCAGCCCACCTGCAGGTCCTCTCCACAGCACACTTGGCCCCACTTGACTTCAGTCTCCTCCTTCCTCTCTGATGTGAACTCTTACTGTTCTCATTCACTCCTGCTGGCCTCTGGATCCGTTTCCTGGGCGGCCGTGACAAAGTACTCAGACTGAGGATTTATTTCCTCATAGTTCTGGAGGCTAGAAGTCTGAAATCAAGGTGCCACGGGGCTGGTTTCTCCTGAGCCTCTCTCCTTGGCTCACAGCTGACTGTCTCCCTGCTTCTTCCTTTTATGTCCTGATCTACTTTTCTTATAAGGACACCAGTCAGGCTGGATTGGGGTCCACCCTAATATCTCATTTAAAGATCCTCTCTTCAAGCACAGTCATACTCTGAGGTACTGGGAGTTAGGACTATAACATCTGGATTTTGAGGAGACACAAGTCAGCCCCTAACAGCCTCCATTCTTCCCTAGAACACATCAAGCAGGCTTCTGCCCCAGGGCCTTTGCACATGCCAGTCCATTTGTCTGACATGTTTCTCCACAAGGTATCCACAACACCTGCTTCCTCTCTCTTTAAGGCCCCAGCCCAAAAGGTACCTATTGTAAAGCCTTTCCTGACCACATGGGACATGCACTTCCTGTGACCACAGGTCACTGTCACCTCTCTTTTACTGCTTTATTTTTCTACATGGCCCATACCACTGTCAATTTATGATTCATGTATTTTTTATCACCTGTTTCTCTTACTAGACTGTTTTATTCCCTGCTGTTTCCCCATTCCCCATTGCCAAGAACAATGGGCACACAGGAATCACTCAGTATGTATTTGCTGATTGAATGGGAGGACAAAGGATCACTGCCAGAAACAACATGGGACCATGAGGCGTCTCCCCCCCGCCTCCCCTCTACACCGCCTTTGGTTTACTCTAGAGAGCTCAGGGAAGCAGAGTGTCACCAGGCCTGATAATTAAAAACTGCACAAGATGTCTAAACGGTACTAGGCTTTCAATTTCTTAGTTCTATGTTAAAAATCCCACTTTTCTACATAATCAAAAGATCATTTCTATGAAAACTTAAAATCTACCACTTCCATTAATGCATCAGATTAGTTTCTCAGGAAGAAAAAATTCGTAATACAAATTCTGAAGGGAAACTGCAGAAGGTAAGCATACTCGGAAGTCTTACCTAGTTGGTTGTGAAAGTCCACATACTGGTAGTATTCTACAAACTTGTTTTTATTAAAGAAGTTTTTATAGACATGCCGTGCTCCAAAGAGCCAAATATCACTGTCATCAGTGATTGTTCCAGAAGTCTGATCGGTCAGATCCAGGATGGCACACTGAGCCTCTGCTTCCATGGGAGCCTCGATGTAGGGGATGCCAAACAGGCGGAGAAGCTCCTGGAGGGTTACAGACACACGGTGACCCTGGGAGATGTGGTACTGGGCCTCGAGCCAGAAGCAGGAGCAGTGCTCAACCAGGTTGTTTAACACACATTCCCTGAGGAAGTCTGACTAAGTAAAGATCTCGGCAGGTGACGGCCCCAGCGGGTGCACCCACCTGGCTTTCCAGGAACATCTGGCCTGTCACGGTAGCGGCGATCCGCTCCTGCTGCTGCTTCTGAGATTTCAGTGAATTCTGCTGTGCTAAAAGGTCGCTCTCCAGGGTCTCCAGCTCCTCCTATAAAGTAGATTCATTTGTAGATAATTATGTTAATAACCCAGTTAAGCTCATGTGTTATTAAAAAAAAAAAAGCCTGTATTTTGTCCGACTGAAGTTACAACTAAGATTTTTCTCCTTATGAAGTTTTCCACTTGCGTTTCTCAGCAAGTCTGTGATATCCTTAGGGTTCCCTCACTAAGTCACACGGAAAGTGGACACTACCCCAGACAGCAACCTACACAGAAAAGGAGGCATCAGCAGGAACAAGGTGTGTGCAAACAGCTACTAAGTACTCGCCCGGTAACTCCTTAAAACTCAGAGCTACTTAACCCGGCTGCCTCAGCAATCAGTGAAAACACAACGCCGTGTTATTACCAGATCAATATCTTGCCATTCACTGGGGGCATCGTCTGCCTCTCTCGCAGTTTCTTCAAGTGGCTCGGGATCCATGGCCTCTCTCTCAGAGTGGTCTCTCAGGAGGCCCTCGGAGTCCCTGGGGGATTCTTCCCTCTCGGTTCCCACCAGCTCCTCTTCACCTTGTCCAGAGGGAGGTTTGGAAGCTTCGTGTAACTCAGCCTGAAGTTCATCGTCACTATTTACACTCCGCACTTCAATGAAACTTCCTGTACCAAAATAATAAGGTCACTTTACCTATAACTAAAACCTTAAAATCTCCTGAAATCATCAAGAGCTTTCCAAGGGGTCCTGAAAAATGTTCTACCCTAAAAAAACAAGAGGCTTGAATGCAATAGGAAACATGTAACTGTAGTATACTATTATTAAACTTTCAGTTAGATACACTGGCACTGTCTTTGAAATTAGAAACCCAGCTTTCAAAAATTTACATATTTGCTTTATACAAAAATGTTCTCTAAGTTAACTGGTATCGTTTTAAAATTCAGGAGGAGGGTATAGCTCAAGCAGTAGAGTGCATGCATGAGGTCCTGGGTTCAATCCCCCATACCACCACTAAAAAAAAATAATAATAATAAACAAATACACACACACACACATATATATAAATAAAATAAATTACCTCCCACAAATAAATAAATAAAAATTGGCCATGCTAAAAAAACAAAAAACAAAAAAGATGAGCTAAAAATTTTTTTTAAATAAAATTCAAAGAGATTATCAGGGTATACACAGTCATGGCAGTTGTTAAAAATATTATTATGCTGTTTCACTATGAACACAGCAAAGAATGAATAAAGCTGTGACTTAGTGGAAAGATCCTGCATGAGGACTCAGGAGAATCAGCTCTTCCTCTTCCACTTTCCTCCCCTCCTCTCTTGATGTCTTTTCTTTTCTTTAAAAAGTACTTACTGATTCCCTTCCTTCACTTCAGGTGGAGGCTGGGTCTGAGGTCACACTCAGGACATGGGACTCTTGGGGCCACGGGGTGGGGCCAAGGAGACAGCCCTCCTCCAAGGAGGAGGCCGGTGAGATGGAGAGATGGTTACAATAGAGAATGAGCAAATAAGTAAACACACTGAAGATGATGGAAGGCTCCTCACTGTTAGAAAGGGAAATATCAAAAAAGCAGAGTCTAAGCGGGGAGGGTATAGCTCAGTGGTAGAGTGCAGGCTTAGCATGCATGAGGGCCTGGGCTCAATCCCCAGTACCTCCTCCAAATATAAATAAATAAACCCATTTACTTTCCCCTCATTAAAAAAAAAAAAAGAAGGCAGAGTCTAGAATGAGGTCTGTGACGCTGGACTGGAACTGCAGCTACCAGGGTGAAACTTGTGGGTATACACAGGGCCCCACTCACAGGTGCCAGAGTTGGGATTCAAACCCCATCTGATGGCCCTAGAGCTGGAGCTTCTTGGTCTACCCGGCACTGCTCTCTCCCGTCTCCACACTCTGGTCACCTCTGCAGGGGAGCTGACATAAGAAGGTGGTGTCACCTTGCCACCCTCAGCTGGCAACGTCACATCAACTCACATTTTTTAGCCATTCTCCTCATGTCCACAATGACCACAAAGACACTACCGTGAGGGCTGACTCTGGGGTGAGAAAGAAATTTTAGCCAGTATGCAATTTTGCAAATATGAAATCTGCAAATAATAAGGAGCGATTGTGTGCATACATATAAATAGAAAATATACATGTGTACATACAGGGAGAGGCAGAGAGATATGATAAAGCCAGGGTGGTAAAATGCCAGCCACTGAGGTCCTGAAGGAAATACAGTGCTTTCAAATATTTCTTCAACTTCTTAAAATATGTAATTGTTTCAAAATAAAAAGTTAAAAAAAAATTAAAGGAAAACTCACCTTTACTTTCTCCAACTAAGGCACTCCCTCCCTTTAAAAACAATAAAAAGAGTAGCCAAACAGGAAAGGTCAAGATTCCATCACTAGCTGTGTGTCTTTGGGAAAGTCACTTTGCTTCTCTGGGTCTCCAGTTCATCACCTGAATGAAGTGGGAACTGGACTACACTAAAGGCTCTCTCGGTTCCTGCAGAAGTGAAATCCTACTTGTCTTTCTCTCTCAAAGAGCACAAGCACCTACCATCAGATTCACTTTCCTCAGAGTCGATTTCCGTTGGCTCCGTGGACTCTGGAACTGAAATTGAATCTCGGCCTGCAGATGCAACGGTCTCATGTTCTTGGATGGTTTTCGAGACATGTTCACACGCTTTGGCATTAACTGATTCTACATTTCCCAAGCTACTTATTGTCTCGAAAGGGACACTTAGCACGTTACTCGATTCTTGCAAACTGGCAGTGCCAACAACTTCACAAGTAGGAATTTTTTCACATTCTGCTCCATGGTCACGTGAAAGAACAGAGATATCAAATTTATCCTCAGGTGGAAGAATCTCTCGTTGTAACTCAAGCTCTCTGGTAAACGTTTCATTCCGTGATACAGAACTTGGAGTCACGGGAGGTGGTGGTGTTGGTTCTGCTCCACTCTGGAGCCCAGGGGCATCCCCAGGTGTCACCTCTACGCCTTCTAAAGGGACTAGATCCTTTCTGTCCTCTGGAGCCTCATTGCTCTTCTGAAAGGCTTCCTTCACCAGGTGAATGAATGACATTTGTTCTTGCGGGACGCCGTGGCCTTGAGGAAAGACAGTGCTCGGTACATGGGCTGGGTCTGCAGGCTCTTTCTCATCAGCAGCGCTGGTGACACGCTCCTCACTGTCTGGATGAGGCACTGTCGCCAGCAGCACTCCTTTCCCATCCCTCACTCTGGGCCCTTCATCACTTTCTTCATCAGAACTGCTTGAGAGCAGCCTTCTCGCTCCTGACCCTCGTGTCTGCCCATGGTTCCTGGCACACACTTGCACGTCTTCATCTTCATCATCATCCAGAGCTTTCTGAATAGCCAGGAGGGTCTGCGGTGACACCGAGCCTTCGGGCGCAGGGGCGGGCAGGCTCTTCCCGCCCGGCTGCCTCTGCTCCTCACTCTCTTCTGTGCTGCCTCCCAGCATAGCATCCTGCACGGCCAGGGAGGTTCCTGGAGAAGGAGGGAAAGGTTCGGGCTCTTTCTTTGGCTTCAGTTTTCCACATGGATATGACGTCACATCAGAAGACCTGCTGGGCACATCACTACAAGAAGGAAGAGATGCTGAATCCTCTTCTGCGACCTTCTTAGCTTGAATACCTAGAGAAAAATTAAAACATTCTCACCATGTAGTTTCACAGAGTGATAGCAGGCTTCTAGTGAGATGAACAAGAGCATAGGGGTTCTTCTAAATGAAGTTACACATTTCCATTTAATCATAACTAAGAGTGAATCCGTTAACTGATTTTAAAGTGAGTTGGTACAATACTAGTTAATACATTAATGGCCTGTGTACATTATTATTACACTAATAATAAATAATCATAGTTAATAAATTAATAGGACTTCATATTATCTAGGGGTGGTAGTTTATAGAATTGAGAGACAACATATTTTTGGTTTTTAACCATCAAGTACGTGATGGTATCTGATACCTTTTATCAAGATGTAATGTGAAGTGTCTTCAGAGACCACCCTCCTTGACTCTACCTCCTTCAGAAAGCCTCCTTCATCTTCATATTGCCTTTGGATTTGTCCTGAATGTTGTTGATTCATTTCCTTTTGGACATTTTCTATGTGTTGGTTTAGATAGTTTTTTTTAAGCAAGCCTTTGAGCTGGTACTGCGAAAAGTCATTGGACTCCTAAAGCAAAAGAAATAGATGTTTTTACATTAAATACAGATAATGTTCCCATATTTCCATCCCTTTCCCCCAGTGCAGATAAAGGACAACTGACTTTTTTTCATTGGTGGCATTTTCATACTAGGAAAGTAAAAGTTGTATAGTAGGGAAAAGCTATGATTGCGTTGTTAAAGAACAATCCTTCAAACAAAAAGAACTGGGCAGAAGAAAGGAAATCATGGATACTGTTAATGACTTAATCACTTACTCAAAAAACATTTATTGAGTGTGTAATGCATGCCAGGCACTGTGACATTCTGATTATGACCTAAGAGATAGACAATCTTTTAGAACTCAAGTGCCCAGCACAGCCCCTGGTCCATAAAGGACACACAGAAAGTCACTGCAACCAGTTATTAACCTGATTTATAAAGCACTTCCTAAGTAAGGCATCCTTCTAAGTGTTTTTATACATGTTACCCCATTTTATTCTAAACCACCGATGAGACAGATGTGATCATGTCCATTCTACAACCGAAGAAACTGAGACTGAAATAGCTTAAGTAAGCTCTCCAGAGCCTCACGGCTCGTTAAGCGGTAGATCTGGGGTCAAAAGCAGGTTGCTGAGCCTTATACTAAACTGCCTCTATTACTATTACAATTATTACTCTTTTTAATTACCAACATTACTATTATCAACATTGCATTTGCCCAATGTACAGACAGGACAAAGGTCCAGCTTGTATGACTCAGAACTCCCCTCAGCCGCCAGGATGACAGAGCCAGGAGCTGTGCACCCTGCCACCCTGGCCCCCCAGTCCCAGAGGCTCTGTGGTGGCAGAAAGAGAATCAAGTGGAGCACATCTTCAGGGACCGTCTCTCTCTCTCCCATCCCTCCCACTGTTGTTTATTTAATCCAAATCCTACTTCCTCAAAGACCAGCCAGAGACCCTTTCATGCTCAAGAAATAAAATGCCTGATTGACAGACTGAGCCCAGATTTTCCCCCTGAAATGAAAATAAATTTTCTTCTGTCTTTTATATATTACTTCTGTACACCTTAGCATTTTCCTACGTTCACGTTCTTTGTGGAAAAGCAGAAAGGGGCGATGGGGAAATCAGCTCCTGCCTTTTTCATATATTTGGTATCAATTTAAGAAATGTTCAAAAGTCTGTAGAAAAAACATCCACTCGTTAGGAATAGTAACGCTGCAAGATTTATATTCTGTCCTACAGTGAGTTAAGGGAGAAAGATACCAGAAAGAATAGGCTGTACGAGCAGGAAGGAAAACAAAACTCATTCACCAACGAGAGGCAGCGATCCGTGGTGCAGCACTACCAGGAGACAGGCTCGACACTACCCAGCTCCACAGACCACCTCTCTCCAGGGTTCCGTGGCTGTGAAGCCACCACCACATGCTCCAGGTTGAGGAATTTACCACCAAACTCCCTATTACCATTGTCCAGAAGGAGGAAGAGGGAAGATGGAGATCCAACTGCATTTCTAGGGCTGCAGAGGAAGAGATTCTGCAGTTTCACGTCAGAACAAACTTCTCCGCTGTGATTAGGTTCTTATTACTGTTAATTCTACAACGTACACTATGGGTCAACATAACCTCTATGAACTACCTAAGAATTGGCCCACTAAGCGTACACTGGGCACTTAGTGTGTGAAAGATACTGAACTGAGTGCTGAAAAGACAGAGGTGAGCGAGGATGCTAAGAATATGCAGAGACACTCCAGGTGCTATGAGAACACAGAGCAGGAGGCAAGACCTGGTCTTGGGTGGAAAGCCAAGAAAGGCCTCTTTCAAAAAGTATATAAAAGTTCAAACTCATAAATATATGATGCTTCATAGGATCTCTGAGATACACAAATGCTGTTTCCTGGAAACGGATGTCGTATCAACTACGCTTATCAATTTTCTCCTTTTTTCTCATGAAAAATTTTGCTGAAGCTCTTAATTCTAAGCATGAATGTGCTGTTGTATATTTCACCTCTGGCATTGCTTCAAATAATGTTCTTCTTCGCTTGGTAAATTCTTTCATATCAGTCAAGATTTCATGCTTTATTTCAGGCGGCAGGCTGCTGAAGTCTTCAGACTCAATATCTACTGCATGAGGGTTACGGAAGAACTCTTCCTGTGAGGAGTAAAACCCAACACCATGAAGTTCACACTTTATACACTGAATTCTATTCACCATGATAGATATTTTTTGTGCTTATAACCAGAGTCTTCCATGATCTGCAATAGGCTAACCACATTATCTGCAGTAGACATCAAAGTGAGTAAGCAGATTAGGGAACATATCCATTCACTCATCCATTCATTCAAAACAAAAAATACCTAACAGGCATCTCTAATGTGCTAGGCTCTGTTTGAGGTGCCAAGGTGCCAAGCCACATACGGTCCCTACTCTTAGGTGTAGAGAAAGACATATGATAAACAAATAAATGAACATGATGATGATGAGAAAACAAAGCAGGTTGACCTGACATGACAGTTGATTAGAAGAAAAGGAAGAGAAAAACATTTATTTGATAGAAAACACCCTACTAAATATAATGACCTGTGAGCAGGGACATGAAAGACATCAAAAACCTGCTCAGGGACAGAGCATCCCAGGCTGCAGGAAAGGCAAATGCAAAGGCCCCGGGGCAGAGATGAGCCTTGTGAATCTGAACAATATTTATTATCCCCTCAATTAAATGAGCTTTGTTTTGCACCTAAAATCGAAAGTGAAATTAAAAGTGAGAAATTCCACAGACCTGGAAAGTGTAAAATCTTTCTAAATTTCAACTAATTAGCAAAATATTTATAAAACTCTTCATTAGTAAAGAGAATAAAATAAAATAATGTGCCTCCCTGTATGTATGTGTGTTGTGTGTGTGCATAAAGCAGCGAGCGCTTAGGACAGCCAGTCATATTGTCAGGGCTTCCCGTGCTTTCCCTCAGTAATGCTCCCATCACCCCTCCAAGGAAGGCATCAATGTTACTTTTGTTTAAAAATAAGGAAATAAAGCCTTGGAGAAGTTAAATTGTCTAAGATCTCACAACCAGTGAGCAGGAGCCTGGAACTAACTGCAGGTCCTTCTGACCACACGGTCCATGGTCTTCTCCCAAGATCACTCTCACTTCTGCATTAATAATGCAGGACCTCCCTGAGTTGAAGAATCTTGCAGTTTTAGCTCAAAAGTCTTCTATCAGATGTACCAGAATAATATGAACACACAAGAAATAGTGAGCTTGGGAATCAAAGAAAGTTACCCACTATTCTGAGAAACTTGGGAAAATTTTCAAAAACTTAAATCTATAGTACAACTTCAATTTGTAAAAATGTTATTCATTAAAATAAGTGTGGTGGTGGTTTTGAAGCATGTCCACAGGTTGTCTGACCCTCTTCTTGTCTAGTTCCCCTCCCATTAAGTAGGGGCTGGCCTAAACCAGCTGCTGATGGAAGAATGTAGTGGAAGGGAGGCTACACCATCCCCAAAGCTGGCCGGAAAAGGCAGCCCGGGTCCTGGGGGCACTTCCTCATAGGCCGCCCGCCCTGGGAACACATTGCCAAGCTGTGCAAGACCTCAGGCCACATGGAGAGGCCACAGACAGGTGTCCTGGCTGACAGCCAGTGTCAGTCACCGGGCACGTGGGTAAGGAGGCTTCTGAGGAGACTTCGACCCCAGCTAGTCGGACTGCATCTGCCTGGGAGATGCTGAGAGGGAAGTGCCTCTCTGAGCTCATCAACCCCCAGAACAGTGAGAGAGAACGATGATAGAAGACCACTGTCACACCTGTGAGTTACACAGCAGTAGGTTAACTACAGCACATGCACAAACATGCATCTTTGTGTATATATACGTATCCATGCACCCTTGATAGATACACACTCACCCAAACACACACACAGGTACTCAACTATTTAGGGGTAGGTGGGGTACTAACATACAGCAAAATGTTAACGGAAGTTATTAATAGGTAATATGCTTTCCATATTTTTTATACAAGCATTTATATGTATTTATTGGTTACAAAAGAAAGGTGGCTTATTTTGGGTATCTAGATATGCATAATTCCATATATACATGTATGAACATATGTGTATTTTATACACACACACATATGCATACATACATAAACACACAATAAAGAAGGCATCTGTCTTTCTTATCAAGAATGTTCATAAATTCATACTATCTCATTAAAATTATTCATTTTCATGTTCTTCATTTCAAACAGAATAACTCCTGAACTCAAAAACTATTTCCATACCTGCAATGCTTGTTTTTGATTCATTCTTTCTTGCCATTCTTTTTCATCTTCCTCTTCTGAACTGAAAGTCAAGCATACAAATATACACTTACAGCATCTATGATTTAACGACTACTCACAAAAATATTTCTTGAGCACAAGGCGCTGCTAGTTACAGAAGCCACAACGGTGAACAAGCTGGCAAGGGGTGCGCCGTCACTGGCCGCATTACGGTGGGGACACTTGTAGGTGAAAAGTCACAGTATGACCTAATACCTTCCATCGCAAGGGCAGAGCAGGTTGCCAGAGGTGCGATAAAGAGTCACCCCACCCCAATCTGGGGGGTCATGCAAGCTCTCTGAAATCTCCTGCAACTGCATTGCTTGGAGAAGCATGTGATTAAGGGGTTGAAGTTCTGTCCTGAAGAAATGAGAAGCTAGGGAGTATTTTAAGAAGGAAATGACAATATCAGGTTTGAGTTTGAACAGATTCAACACTTACAAAACAGGGAATGGGCTTGGCAGGGAGGGGCTCCTGCAAAAGGGTAAGATCAGAGACAGAGAAAGAAGTGTGGGAGCCAGGATGGTAACCTCGACACCAGATGACGGTGGCAGTGGAGATGCAAAAGCTGCTTGGCATCACAGGAGCCCCTGGAAACAGAATGGGGGCAGGTGGGGGGACAGAGGCAAACTGGCCCTCCCCTGCACTTCGACCAGAGAAGCTGCTGACACTTAACAGCCAGCTGCAGGAAGAGCAGCCAGCGAGGTTCCCACGCAGCAGGACAGTGCGGGCGCTGTGTTCAGCTGGGAACTGCAGAGTGCCCACTGGATTTAGCAAAGACGATTTAGCAATTTCGTCTTTAAAAATAATCTAAACAGTGTCAAGAATGCTTATTTCAGATGCATTAATTCCCACATGCCTTATCATGTAGGCAAAACATAAAGGTTTATGTCTGTCTGAATACAGCAGTAACATTTTAAAGAGTTAAAACATTTACCTGTCTTTCTCTTTCTCCTGTAAAGGTGGCAAAGCATAGATGTCGTCATCTCTCTGAACTTGAGTAAGACTGGGGAGTGCTTCCTCCCTGAAAAGGACACTGAGCCTTAAACAGATGACAGGAAGTAGTATTTTGAGAGTCAGTAACACCCCCCAATTAACCACACAGACCCTGCAGAGGAGAGAAGGGGGCACATGGGGGCGACAGGTTCCACCCCACTGGCTGCCCAAGCCGCTGCTGTGGCAAGAAGCATACAGGCAGCCTCGAGAAACAGGGGACCTGGTGCTGCCTCTCAGGGTCCGGCAGGAAGAAGAGCCGTTAATGTCAGGTGTGCATGCAGGGCAACCCTGCGGCTTTCCTTCTCGCTGTCAAAGCTGATTCTCAAGGAGCAGAGAATTTTCACCACTTCTGTTTCCCAGACCAAAAGGAGATCCCACTGATTCCTCTCATTTCACCCTCTATTTTCTACTTGCGATTAAAACTGGGGAAAGGGAGCCCTGAGAATCCAATGTAAACATAAAAGATGTTTAAATTCATCTTTGAAATGAATGTAATTCCCCTCTTGCCTTTTGCTTTTTAAGGCAGTTTTGATGACTTGTCTTTTCAAGAATGTTTTCAGAAGCTTCTCTGTAGTTTTTTTGGAGTCAGTGGATGCCAAGTCCTTCCTATGCCTCCTCTTAGCCTATGAAAAGAAAAGATACAGGATTTTACTTCAAGGTATTAGTATATCAGAAACATATACAGTGTGAAAATACAGTGTCTGAGGGTTTTTTCCCCATGGAATTTGGTTTGTCTGAGTTTTCAGACTCTGGCTGTTTCAGTATTTTCCAATTGCCATATGAGTGAATGTCTTCAGGTTTCTGCTGTGTAAAGGACACCCAGAGTTTCCAACCATTACTGAATGGATTGACTATTACACTATATTAGTTTACTTTCAGTTATTTTTAAATGTCCTTTAATGTCCCCAAGAAGCCTAAAACTTAATGATATATAATTAAGTAAATGCTTCTCAAAATGGATTATTACACCACTGTCATGCCAAAACCAATTTCCAATGTTAGTTTTTATAGAAATACATTACTTATATGTAATCCACATTCAAGACTATGTCATAAGAAATCCTAAAATTTATAGAAATACCTTGTAAGAAATGTCCAAACAGGGAAAAATGGAATAGTCTCCATACTTATGGTTGAATATAAATATTCTCTATACCAAAACATTCTTTTCCTTTCTTTTTTTTAATTGTGATGTAATTGACATATAGCATCATGTAAGTTTAAGGCAGACAGCGTGTTGATCTGATACATTTAGATATTGCAGTGTGATCACTACAGTAAGGCTAGCTAGTACCTCTATCCTGGGGTGGGAGAACCAGAAAGATATTAAACAGTACAAAGTTGCAACTACGAGATAGTAAGTTCTGAAGTTCTTTCCCTTTCTGATCCTTCCAAAGAGTACCTGATATAGAGTATGCCTTGGATAATTAAAAACTGCATCTGAATAGTCTAGACCTTTCACTGAGGCCACAAATGTTCCCAAGCATTTACAAATCCTTACTTTTGCCCTGTGTCCTCAGTTCAACAGTATCTGTCTGATACAGTGATAAGGTGATGAGCTGACCTTTTCAACATATAAAAGTCCTATATTTAAACGGTGCTGTCATTGGGGGCACACACGATTAGTCCAAAGCACAACATTGTTCCAACATTGTTTTAAATGACTTTCAGAATAAGGAAATTCATTCTCATTCTTTTACACCCTGTCCAATTTCCTTCCTTAATCTACTTTAATCACATTTGGTGCCATTAAAGCATTGCTCACTCCTGACATCCAATTCACCTTTAAAAGAAGGCTCACTGTCTCAGAGGGTGCGCCAGCTCTGCTCAGGGAGGTGTTTCCCTATGATGCTCTGAGCAACAGCAATGTGGCGAGAGCAGCTGGAGAACAGCTAAGGAGACACTCTGAAGGGAAAACTCCCGACTGTAACATTAGTAGTTTTATTACGACTTAAATTTTATCATTGCACCCATAATACACTTTCAGAAACAAACACTTTTTTTAAAAAGAAAAAGCGTCTATTGGCTCAAGATAGTTTTTTTAAAGTTGAATTAAATTGAATATATGTCAAATTAAGTCTTGGTTTCCAAAATTCTCAGGAGAAAGTTTAAATTTTACATGAACTTTTCTTTCTTTCTAAGAATGCAGAAAGAAAAACACAGATAACTCTCACCAGAGTCTGTTTCTTTAATAGTGGAGCGTCCCCATCAAACACAAAAATAGGACGAATTCGAAAAAATAAGAGTTTGCAGAGCCGATGAAACAAAGTGAGAAGATGAGCATTTTCTATTGAGTTCCCATGGCGATCCCGGACTCCTTTAAGTGCTTGGTTTAACCAAATGCTAATATCTAGAAGAATAGTTAATGGAAAACATTTTGCAATTCTTCCCTCATCTTCACAATTTCAAATTCCTAATGCCTGATATCAACCAAACATTGAAACTGAGCCCTCATCACAACTCACTTGAAACCGAAAAATGTTGAGCCCTGATGGAATCTGCCTAAAATCAGGTAAGTTTATGTGAAACCATTACCACTATTTACATCCTGAATTTTAAAATCTTACAGAGATATATAGGTCATTTAAAAAGTCTAACTGCAAAGAACTGCTTCTTTAAAAAAAAAAAAACCAGCAAACAAAAAACTACCAACCTGTATGGAATTTTAGTAAATTAACACAACTCTTTTGGAGAACAATTTGGCAATTCATAGCAAAAAACTTAAAAACTTGCATTCTATTTTACATAAGAATTCCAATTCTAGACATTTATCCTCAGGAAATCATCACAGACTTACAATACGAGTTACTTATAAGAATGTTTGTTAATAATACTGAAAATATGAAGAATCACTTAAAAGTCTTCTAACAGATCTTTTTTAATGAAATTATACTGATTTGCTGGAACCCAAGGATCCCTTAAAAATGGAAATTGCAGAAGCACCTAAGGAAGACGGTCACAAATTATTAAAGGAAGCAAAACAGGTTACAAAAGTATGGAAAGTATAATTCTATTTTGTAACATATGCAGTATGTTAAATAGTAAAAAACAAAGCTCAGACATCGAAATATTAAGGGGAGTGATCTTCTGCTGTGATTACAACAGATTTACATTTTCTTCTTGGCATTTTCTTATACTTTAAAGCTTTACTAAAGAACACTTATTGGGGGAGAGTATAGCTCAAGTGATAGAGTGCATGCTTAGCATGCATGAGGTCGTGGGTTCAATCCCTGGTACCTCCTCCAAAAATAAATAAATAAATCTAATTACCCCCCAAAAAATATTTTAAAAGAACACTTTTTAACAGGTTATTTTCTCTTTGCTCTTAAGAGAGGGGCACAGCAGTCTGCTGGTTTCTCTGCTCTCCGTCTCTCTGCCAGCTCCTCTGACCCACCGTTTAGGTGTTGACTTTGGCAGTGACCACTCTCAGGCCCTCTCCTTTCCTCCCATCTGCACTGGCTACCAGGCTACTGCAGCCCCCACAATGTCTCTGTAGTGAAGACCCTTGGAAAGCTTCCCACTGCCTGTAGGATGATATCCAAAACGTCTTCCCACCACCTAAGAATCCCTGAATGATCTGCCCTCTGCTCCCTTCTCCTGTCTCATGTCAAGCCACTGGGCTTCCCTCAAACCCTGGAAACCACTAAGCTCATTCCTGCCTCCAGGGTCTTCCCACAGGCTCCTTCCCAGCCTGAATCAGTTCTTCCATCTCTCAGCCTAGTGACCTCCTACTCTTACGTCTCGGTCTACAGGTCACTCCCTCAGCCGAGATTAAGACCTCCAATTATACACTCCTATTCAAAAACATCTTGCCTATTATGTGGCAGAAATATTTCTCTGCACGGGGGATACAGCACTGAATAAAACAAAGTGTCTCCCCTAATGGAGTTTACAATCTAGTCAGGGGAAAATCCAGACTCTGAGCTCCATGACTTGTCTAAACCATACTGTTGTGCACTGCTCTCCCTCATCCAGAGCACAGAGGAGACAACAAAGGTCTGCTATCAAATGAGCTGAACAGTTCCATATTTAAATGAATGCACATTACCTAACTTACCATAAAAAATTAGGCCCATCAACAATTAATGTAATAAACATTACATAACAAAATAACTAGTGGAAAGCAAGCTATTCTTATATTCATTCCTACATTTGAGTACTACTTCATGTCAGGGATTTCCAAGATCCTAGGGATAACAATGAACAATACAGCCATGAACAAAACAGATACGGTCCTTATCCCTAAGAAACTTGCATTCTAGTGGGGAAGACAATGAAAATCAAGTAATAGATGTATTTGTTAGGTTGTTGGTAAGTGCCAAGAAAAAAATACAGCAGAGTAAAAGAACCAAAGTGTGACTGGAGGGTCAATGGCTTTTTAGTTAGGGAAGGCTACGTGAAGAGGTAACAAGACTAAATGAGTGAATAAGAGGAGCGAGGAAGTAAACAGTGAGGTGGGAGGGAGAGCAGATGCAAATGCCCTGGGACAGAAGCGGACTTCCATTCAAGGACACTGTGGCAGGTGCATGTCAAGAAGAGCAATAGGAGGAAGTGACGTGTGTGTGTAGTCACTGAAGGTTTCTTGAATGTGACTGAAGGATCACCCGAGTGGATATGTGAGGAATAAACTAGAAGGAAACCAGTTTTAAAACTAGTTGCAATAACCCCAGTGAAAGCAGAATGCAGTAGTGAGGTTGATGAGATGTGGTCAGATAAAGGTCCCATCTTGGAAGCAGGATTTGGTGTTGGCTTAGCTCTGTATTGTACTGGGTATACAATTCTAATCGGCTTGTTTCTGGTTGCTACACTGTTGTATTGCACGGAGTAAGTTTCTAGTTGGCCTCTTGCTTTAAATTTTATAATTAATGAGAAAATCTAACTTCAGATCAAGAACTGGATATGAAGTTTCTAAAACACAGATTGCTAAACATAGGTATGCCTGAAAATTTACATCATAGAGACAGAGATGGGTCTTTTTTAAATTAATCACACATAGTGCCAATTGTCAGCCAGCACTGAGATTTCCAGCTTGAAATTCTTAAAGGAGAAATACATAGAATTAGGCAAGCTGAAAATATTTGCATAATTTGATTTGTCTAATTTCAGTAAGTTTATTAAAGGACAACAATAAATTCATCCCAGGGCTGGAAAAGTTAAATCTGAAGTAAAGTCAAAAACCATTTTACAGATAAGATCCAGAGGGCAAATGACATTTTGAAAAAAACCTAAATTACTTTAGTGCTGTTAGGCAACGTAAAATTTAACTAACCCCTATTAGTATGCACAGACTAAAGAAAGTGTAACATTTTGCAAATAAACTTAAATGCATTTTACAAATATTAAGGCCCATAAGAGACAAAAGTTTAACTATTAATTCTTTATTATTTGACACAAACATTTAGACTGTATAAACAAACAAGACATTCAGCTAGAAATGGCAAGATGACCAAATAATTTATTTTAGGGATCCAAGAGTAAAGTATGAAACTAGTTGTCATGGATAATTTCTTCATTAATAAAACCAAAAAATCTGAATATATTTCAGATATTTGAACTGAAATTCCCATGAAAACAAAACAAAGCAAAATCAATTATAGAATAGCAACCAAATATACTCCTTTTACATAAATATATACACATATACCTACACACATATATAAGAGGTAACCATCATAACTGGAGTATCTTTAACAGTCTTCTTTAAATGATCCATTCTTTCAGAAAAACCTAATAACCCCATGAAAATGACTTTATGTCCCATAAGGACTTCTGAGTCATCTGAAAATAGACAATCTAAATTAAATGCTTTATCTTTCTTTATTTTGGACAACTTCCTAAAAAATTCGAATGCTTAAGTTCACTTGTCATCTCAATTATCTTACAAATTATTAATTCTTCACATGGGCTGCAACATAAAATGATCTAAGTTTTTGCTAAAGTTTTAAGGTTTCCTGACGCTGAAGGCTGTGTTTCCATTCACGTACAGTTCTACGAAGAAAATCTTCAGAAAGCAGTGATTTGAGGAACCCCCAGAGGGCAGCAATAACACATGTGCTTTGAAAAAAAAAAAAAAAAACCAACCTTTCTCATAAGGCACCTGGCATAAAACTTTTAAGCCAAAATTCATTGCGAATGTATTTCAATTCCTCATGTTCCAAAAACTATAATCATCATTATTATCCTCTTCATCATATTACTTTATTTAAAAAATTATCAATATTCTGTTGTGTATAAGTTGTCTCCTTACTAAAATCAATAGCTCCTTTTGCTGAATCCACACATACTCTGACAACGCATTTACGACCTGAGAGCAATTATTTACTGGACACTTCTCCCAGAGCATGGGCTCCTAGGCTTATACGTTCCCACTTAAGAAACTGGTGTAAGGTACTACCAGCTTCTGGAATAGAACAGACCAAGGGAGGGAGGAAGGAAGGCCAGAAGGGAGGAAGGAAGGGGAAAACAGGAAAAAAGTAAGTGAAAGAAAATGAAGAATGCTTAACGAACAAAAAGATCAAAATTTCAGAAACAGCTTTCACGTGTTTTGGTAATGAAGAAAACATTTAATTCTAAAGACACAAATAAAACCAGCCAAACATGCACACAAACAAGTCCTTAAAATATCCACCATAGAGGCTGGAAGGAAAATAAGTCACTGTGTACCTTCTGAAATCTTTTCAGTGTCGTACCATATGAATTTCCTACTACAAAACTCACAAGAAATAATAAGAGTTACTTTTTTTTTTCCTTTTTTAAGAAAAGGTCAAACACTTGTGCACAGTTTTCTTCCTCTAACAAACAAATGGAGCAAGACTCAAATCAGCAGGGAAAACTCCTGGCAGGAAGTCTACTTCGTTTTCCCCACGCTCACCTTCCAGCCGGGATAATACTTTTAGGATTTACGGTATTAACAGTGCCAGGGACTATTCTAAACTTTTTATTTAAACAGTCCCTTTATTCCTCATACTAAGCCTGTGGGTAGACTATTACTACCTCCACTTTCCACATGAGAGGACTAACGCGCATAGACAGCGGTAAATCACGGCCCCTAAGTTATAAAACCAAGACTCAAATCCGGAGCGGCGGGACGGCAAAGCCGCGGGAAAGCAGACACTTCGAAAGGAAACGTCTTGATGGAAATTCTATGGCTACCCCCCTCGAGTGAGACCGTCATCCTACCAACGCCCACTCTGCGCCCACTGCAGAACTGAGAGCAAAATCCTGGCGCCAATCGCTGCAGCCCAGGCACCCACGCCGCGTAAAGGATACCCACGGCCAGGATCTTCCCTTCCAGCGTTTCCGGGTTGACCTGCCGCCCGGAGCACTCCAGCAGCTTCCAAAGCCCCTGGACCCCCATCAGGCATGTGTGTCCCCGGAGTGCAACTCGGGGGCGGAGTCGCGGGAGGCCTTTCACTCCGAGTCTTCCACACTCGGCTGCACCACCGCCCCGGACCCGGGGAAGAGCTGCCCCCGCTCCGGCTCAGGAAAGACGGAAAACAATAAAAAGTCCTCCGCTTTCCAGGGAAAACCGGCACCAGCGAAAACCGCACTTCCCACAAGCTGACGCTGCCTCGCGGAAGAAAGACAGGGCCAGAGAATGGCCGGCGGCGGGGAGAAGGAACAGGTCCTCGTCTCGCCCAGAGTTGTGGCCCAAACGTTTGCGCTCTTAACGGACGACCGAGTGACGAGCGAGATAAACAGCCAGAAGATTTCCCTTCGACAAGCCCTGTCCCCTCGAATGGGTGCGTAAACTCTCGAGAAATGAGGCCTCTCGGCTTCTGTCTAATGCGACTTGCAGGGCGGAAGTCCCGACTCGCCGCGCTGACGTATATCCGCTGCGCCGTTGCACTCCGGAAGTGAGGGGCGGTTCAGCCGCAGTGCTTGTATCGTGCGGAGCTTCTTCCACGCTGGCGTCCTGTCGCGGTTTAACGTCGGCACCACCCCAAAGCGTCAGCCTGCAGAGGTTACGGTTTTCTAGGTGCTTTTCCGGTATCAGTTTCTTCCCACAGAACTGCCAGTTGTAAAAACTGTTAATACTAAGTATTGTTTTTACACGTGAGGCGACAGTAGAAAGGTGGACGCTTTCGTGGTTATTTCTTAACGCACAAGTTTTCATTTGTCCGATAACTTGTAGTAACTAAGTAGTAACAGTAGTAATATAGTAAACTATATTTAAAGGGTTAAGTAAAATCTTAACCCTTTAAATATAGTTTAGTTTTCTCTGGCATCTAAAATTTAGGATTCCACGGCTTATAAGTCAGAAATGCCAAGAAGCTGATTGCCAGAGTAGCTCGGACCCTCAGGCTAGGATTCAAATCCAGACCGCCCCACAGTATGGTGTTTAGCGTAGTTCGAAACACATTTGTTCAGAAGTTCTGTTCCTTCATCTGTAAACTGGGCAGGCATAAAACCAAACTTGCACATTGTTTTAAGCAAAAGTTAGAGGTACTTTATGCAAAGTACTTACCACTAGTAGAAAACGATAGCCATATCATACATACTGGTGCAGGCTGGAACTATTTAAACTATATTCAAGATCAGTGAAAAGGTTTTTAAAAATCAGTTTTTAGCAAAAACTATTTTCATGCCCAAACAGATGGTTCCCAGGGACCAAGTTTACTTGACCTAGTCACAACTAATTTTCTGCCAGGGTTAATCCTGACAAAGTACTTATTTGCACTACGTCCATGTGTAAAGTAATCCCCAGAACTGTTTCTAAATATATCTTGTGGGAATTATTTTAATTGCCTATTTATTTTTTGTCTCCCCCCAACACAGTATACTGTAAACTTATTGAAACCAGAAACTATTTTGTTGAGTGTGTGTATACCTCACCCCTGATATTTAGCAGGAATTCTATATATGTATTTCCTAAATAACCAGTTTCAGCATCGGGTCTAAAATTCTGCAGTGCATCTTGCACCTGCTGAAAGAGAACTTCTTCACAGGTCAGGCAGTTGTTAGTTTAGATCCTACCTGAGCCATGTAATAACCCGGTGTTATGGGCTGAATTGTCCTTACAAGAAGAGGAAATTTGGATAACCAGACACTAAGGAGGTGTGCATAGGGAAAAAGTCATGTGAAGACACAGGAAGAAGGCAGCCTTCCATAAGCCAAGGAGAAAGGTACAGGAGAAACCAAATCTGTCCACACCTTGATCTTGGGCTTCTAGCCTCTGGAACCACAAGAAAATAAACGTCTGTTGTTTAAACCATCCAGTCTTGTATTTTATTATGGCAGCTCTAGCAAACCGAGACACTCTATGATCGAAGCAGGTTTCTTCACCAGTGAGTCTGAATAAAATGGAGATACCACTTCTTTTTGTGGTGGTTCTGAGATCAGTGATTTAATGTGAAACACCTAGTGGGTAATGGTGCTCTAATTAGTTTGTGGAGTGAATGACTGAGGAGGAGAACGCTATGGGTAAAAGTGAAATACAGGATGTGATGGATTGTACAGCACCTTGCCTGAGCCGTACAGCACCTTGCCTGAGCCCCTCTGGTGTCCGGGAGAAGACAAGTCAGGAATTACTACACTTGCTGCACCAGCTTGGCCAAATGATGGGGCATACTAGCAGGAAAACTGACAGTTTCAGGATTTGACCTAAATGAACATTTTTTACTACCTGAGAGCTGGGTAAAAACCAATAGCCAGTATGAGCATTTGAGTACTATAAGTGCTTTTAAAACCAGAGTAACATTTCTTGAATACAAAATTCTTTTGAAGGGACAGCAACTAAGTGTATATTTGATTTACAAGGAATTGTTTCCTTTAGTTGCTGTTTCAAGGGCTAACAAGATTCTGACAGTAAAATACACATCTTTGAGGGTAATAATAATAGCAACCACTTAAATAGCAATTTCAGTCTACCAAGTACTGTTCTCAACACATTATAAGCATTAACTTATTCTTGAAAACAATTTATAAAATCAATACTATTATCCCTATTTTACCAATGAGGAAATATACACAGGAAAAATAATCTTAACTTGCCCAAGGTGATACAGCTAATTAGAGGAGAGCCAGTAGTATGAACTTTTGTTGCTTCTGTGGGAACTCCAAAGCAAAACTGACCAGGAAATTAAATATACAGGAATGTTACTAATCTTGAAAGAGAAATGTGCACTAACTTGCTTACAGATTCTGAAAGAGCAGTCTCTGTAAACCTTTTAATAACTGCTAAACTTGTAAGGCAAGTTATTAAGTGATCATATATATTAAGACTTTCATACAAGTTGAGTATGGCCAATAAGTAGTGTATATAAACACATCCTCTTTTCCTAGATGTCATGGTATTCTTTGCTTTATGTTGCATTCATCTCATTTCTTCTTGGCTCTTCCTACTAGCCTCTTCCCTGAAGTATTTGGCTGAACTATATGAAATTGCTGATCCTCAACCATGTTTGACCTACAGAAATGACAATTTCATTTGGTTCAAGCTAATGTAACAATTAAGTTTTCTATTTCCTGTTATAAAGTCTTACAGAAATCTAAAATTATAGACATCATGCATATTGTCTCAGTGAATATAAAAGTCAGATACAAAATGCTACTTCAAACAGAATTATAAGGATACTCCCTTCCTAAAACAAAGGTTCAAAACATTCACATGATTAAAAGTAGAAAACAAAACTTTATTGATGAAAACTTCTTAAAAGTTCCAGTATGAAGTAACAAAAATCAACAACCTACAAATCTCCTTTCAGTCCTTTGCAGTTCAAGCAAAATATTCTCTTCAGAAAAAAACGACCATTTCATAATATATATCCCCTTCTGTAGGCTAGGCATGTCTGAGTGGATAAATGGATACAAAATTCAAAAGAGAAGAAAATGAAAATATTTAAAAAATAAAAATCTGAACCCTCTCCTTGAGGTGTATTGCAATATGGTTACCAACATATTCAGCACCTTGTAATAATCAAGTTACTGATTTGAGTCCTGGAACAGCCCCTGAAATGGAAGAACAAGAGATCCCAGTTGTTGGTGAGTCACAGGTTGGCAGCAGAAGAAAAATTGATAGCAACTAGAGAGAAGCTCAAATACATGAAATCCACACTATCTGAACTATTTAACACTCACTTCCAACAGCTAATGGTCTATATGGTTTAAAAAGGAAAGAGCTCAGACTCTGGAATATGGCTAGTTGCCCTCTTGAGTGATGTGGCCTTCCTAACGCAACCTGAATGCTGTTATCAACATCTGACTCCAAACTGAGGGACCAGTCAAATATCAGAAGATCTCATTTCAGAGGTTACCTTGGGTATAAAAATTTCAGATGCCACTTATTCTTTTACTCTATCCCTAAAACAAGGTTTATTGTAGACTTACAGAAGTCTTCCAAGACCTAAAGTTCTTGTCAGTATTTGACAGTAACATACCAAGTCACGAAACTCAAGAATACCTGGATCGATGCACTAAGTCACCCACCAATAGAAAAGATCGGTGTCTTGACTCTTTTCTCTTTTGCTTCCTTGTTGAGAATCCTGAGAACGTCCATCAGGAAACAAAGGAGGCAGGCAAGATACTGCTACAAGTAAAGGAATTTCTAGACTCACTGGATCATTTTAAATGAGCTTTGACCATGAGAGAAAAGTAGAAATCAACAGCCCCACTTTTTTTTAAAAGGCAGATAGTTAGTACCTTACATCTTGAGCTTAGGAATAAAACCCCCTGCAACAAACATCTAGGGATCAAGTCATAAGAAATCACTTCATGCTTAAGTATTCCCAATCGTGATGCTATTGAGTGAAATTAAGTTTGATTTGTTTATATGTAATTTTAATGGACTTTGTGAAATTGTCCAGAATGTTTATATACTCAACTTTAAAAGGACAACAACAAAAAAAAATCTGTGCTTATCTGCTTACATATCGGAAATCACCCATCATAATCATATACACGCTTATTTACTGGAGAACTACAAGGTTATGTTTTATACCACAAGATCTGTTCCTATTTCATATAGACTTAAAATCTGGTACTGCCTTCATGCAGTCCTGTGTAGACCAGCTGAGTGTGAAACACAAGTTGTTGGTACCCAGCATGGTCAGTCATTTCCATCGTAATCACTGTAACCGTGGTAGCCACTGTTCCTTCTCTCATGGATACTGGACATCTTTTTCCACGTTGAGTCTTGATGGAAGTTAGCACTGAAAGACCGGCCCATACGCCCCTGGTGCTTCTTGGAGATATTGTCCTCACTCTCAGATTTGGCAATTCCCTGGGCATGTGCTGGAGGTTGCGATTCTTGTCTAATGGTTCCAAATGGAAAGTTCCAAAGGCCAAATCTTTGCCAATTAAGTCTCTGGAATGCTATGATGCAATGCAAATTTCCCCCAACCTGAGAAGAAAAAAAAAATGTTGGGTTAAGAAAAATGATAGGAAATTAATTATACTAATATGTGGGTTCCTACAAATTCCCTTGTTTTTCCCTCTTCGCCTGCCTCTAAACAGTACTTATCCTTTCAGACATCATCAGATCACATTATCCAGCATCTTTGCTGACCAGCTGCCTCTGCAAAAGTATAACAATGCTCACAGGAGCCAAACACCCTTCCCCCCACCTGCCTCTCTGTCACTCACACACACTACACCCTCCCAAGCTTCCCAATCCAAACACCAAGACCATTCCTCCTCCTCTCCCTCCTAGACATTCTCCATGTGTGAGAGAGGTGATATCAACGCAACGTGTGATCCGTCCACAGAACCTACCTTTCCCTGAGAACTGCCCCCAGCAGCCTTGCTTGTACACCTGGCTTTGCCCCATGGCCACAGTTAATTTTCCTTGGGAGTGAACACCCCTGCCAATCTGGGCCAAGACTACAGAACTGGGCTGGAGGCAGGCCAGTCTCAGACTAGACTGCTCCCCTGGAAGGGAGACCTAAGTTGAAAGACAATGATCTTCAGGAAGAGAACAGCCAGACAAAGAGAGAGACAAGAACAACACAGCTCCCAAGAATGGGACAGACTGGCTCCTCGGCCCCTGCTGACAATCTCCTACCTGGTACCAGTCCCTTATGATCCAGGCCAGACTCCGTGAACCTTCCTTTAAAGAGACCCCTGTGTCCTTAACATAATTTTCACTTTTCTGTCTACAGTTGTCTGAACTGGGTTTCTGTTATTTACCACGTAGAGTGCTGACTAAAATAACTGCACCGTGGCCAGCTGAGAAATACTTTCAAAAACAATGGTGTTCTTACCTTCTTTGTTTTTCGATACTGCAGCCCCCTCTCCAAGTGTCGGATGTCTAGATATTCTGGATTTTGAGTGTTTAGATCAGTAACGATATCTGCCCATCTATAGTTAAGAAGGAAGGATAAAGCATAATTTTAAGTTCAAAATACCACTGTAATTTGCAGCAACATGGATGCTCCTGGAAAATGTCATTCTAAGTGAAGTAAGCCAGAAAGAGAAAGAAAAATACCATATGAGATCGCTCATATGTGGAATCTAAAAAACAAAAACAAAAACAAACAAACAAACAAAAACAAAGTGTAAATACAGGACAGAAATAGACTCATAGACAGAGAATACAGACTTGTGGTCGCCAGGGGGGTGGAGGGTGGGAAGGGATAGACTGGGATTTCAAAATTGTAGAATAGATAAACAAGATTACACTGGATAGCACAGGGAAATATACACAAAATGTTACGATAAATCACAGAGAAAAAAATGTGGCAATGAGTGTGTATATGTCCATGAATGACTGAAAAATTGTGCTGAACACTGGAATTTGACACAACATTGTAAAATGATTATAAATCAATAAAAAATGTTTAAAAAAATTAATGCTAACAGACACTGCTAGAAACAAACAAAAAACACCACTGTAATGGAACTTTTCATGTGAGCAGTTTGCTACAGTACTACCATGCAATAATTCTTGTATCACAGGATTATTCCATGTACTAAGCTTTAATAAATTGTTTTTAAGACAATTCTGTTTATCCAACTATTGCCAACATTAAAAATGGTTACTCTCCATGTGAAATAATATATATCAACCTGTTAGATGACATCCTGCAGGCTAATGTAGAAACATTCCATATTCCGTTTTTGATTGGAGCCAAGTACATTTTCAAAAGACTTATAAATCAATATGCCTTTACTCAAAACAACATGAATAATTGTGTAGAAAATCCAATGCAGTTACAAATTGCTTTGTACTGCAACGCTGTTCCTAGAACTAATAAGTGAATCTGGTAAAGGTGCAAGATTTAAGGCCTATATAGAAAAATCCATTGTATTTTTGTATACTCCCAGAAAATAATTGGGAAATGAAGTGTTTTAAAAACCAATTTACAGGGACAATATGCAATATCTTGTAATAACCCATAATGGAAAATAATCTGAAAAATATATATATATAATGAATCACTTTGCTATACATCTGAAATAACACAATATTGTACATCAACTACACTTCAGGGTTAAAAAGTCAATTTACAATAGCATAAAGAAACACACTCAGGGAAAATTTTTAACAAAATACATATAAAACTGCTAAAAAACACAAAACATTGCTGAGAGAAATTAAAGCTCTAGTCAAGTGGAGATACAGTCTACGTTCACAGATGGGAAGATTCCATATTGTTAAGATGTAATTCTCCCAAAACTAAGCAATGGATTCTATGGATTCTATCCTAATCAAAATCCCCACAGGCTTTTTAGCAAAAATTGGAAAAAAAAAAAAAAAAAGGTGGGGGAATTAACATACCTTTTACAGTGAATGGCAGGATGTTTTCTACTTGATTCTCCAATTAAGATCCAGTATTCTACTTCTTGTGGTGAGAGGGGACCCCTGCTAAAAATAAAATACATTCACAGTAAGCTTCATAAAGTCATTCACTCCCTTGACAATACTATTTCAGTTATATATTCATAAAAGATAGACTGAGGTTTATGCAAAGACAGCATTCATTTACACTAGAGTAGATACTGGAGTTCACACTTGAGCGAATATGTGACAGTCATTAAAGAGAAAGCATAAATATAATTTAAGTCTTGACCCCCATTATGAAATATAGAACAAAAAAGTTGAAATATACCACATCTCAGCGTCTTGGGGGGAAAAAACACCCTAGTATGCTACCACAAGAAGTCCTTAACTGTACTTCTTTCACTATACTTTCAAAAAGTTCCAAAAGGCCTCCTAGGTGGGAGGGCATAGCTCAGTGGTACAGCATGTGCTTAGCAGGCACAAGGTCCTGGGTTCAATCCTCAGTACCTCCATTAAAAAAATAAATAAATCTAATTACCTCCCCCCACAAAAAAAAAGAAAAAAAATTGTAAAAGGCATCCTAAAAACAGAACCCCAAAGCAGCAGTATACCTGTGGAACTTTTAAACATACTGATGCCCTAAACCCACCCCCTGGAAATTCTAATTCTAGTAGGTCTGGAATAGAGCACAACGGGGGTGGGCGGAGGGGGATTTACGCAGCTGTAAAAGCATCTCAGGTGGTCTTTAGGTGCAGGCAGAAGTGTGGAGCCCTCCTCTAAAGGATACAAAGGAGGAGTACCTACTTTTTCATGTTTTACATTTGATAGATGTCTGGAGTAAGGTGAAACTGCAGGATGAAACTATAGAAAAAGCCACAATAAGCCTCCCTGCCAGAGAGATGAACAGAAGATTTCGGAATCTGGAGAGACTGCATAGTTTTCCTCTTGCTCCTCATTCACAAAAATACAATGTCCAGCTTCCCGGTTCTCCCGGATCGCTGCCCCCACCCAGAGGCCACCTTGGCCTCCAGCCTCAAAGAACCCATCTAACCCCAGACGACCAAGTCATGTTCTCCTCGCCTGACCTTCAGCCCTCACTGAGAAAGCAGCGCTGCTTCCTCCTCAATTACCAGCGCCACCCGCCCAGGCTGAACAAGCCAGACCCAGCTGGGTGAGGATAACCGTGCCTCCCAACCCTTCCATGCAAAGTGCCCATCGCTTCTGTTTCCAACATTCCCACATAGGACACTTCTCTGCTTTTAACTGTCCTGGCATTATCTCAACCCAAGGAAGAAAACTTGCTAAGGAGGGAAAAAAGTATTAAAATTCAGTCTCCTTCTCTTATTTATTGGCCTGTCTCTTTTAAAAAGATACAAGTTTACTTGCATGTAAACATAGTTAATAAAATAGAAACTCAGGATCAAGCAAAGAAAGAAACATACAAAGCCATAAGGGTAATATCGTTTCTGACATTAGAAATAAAAATTGGCTCTGGGCTTCCTTGTAGCCAGGACAGAAGGGGGATCCTGATAAATTCCATGTTATTCGCCATGAGACAGGAAATCCTTTTTAACGTACTCAGCTGCAACAATATTCTCGACACTAAGATTCCATAATACATTTTCCCTAGGGGATGGTGGATGAGGACACTGAGATGTGATGTGTCAAGTCCTTTGCAACCATTTTATAATAAACATAAAGTGATCTTTCAAGTGACATTCTCTTGGCATGACCCTGAACAACAGTATCTACGTGGAGAATGTAAAAGCACAACTAACCAAACACAATTCTGCAAAAGATGAAGCATAAATGTTTAAAAGAAGAGTCTTAATTTGACGTAAGGAAAGCAAATCACCAAGTCTTCCAATTCCTACAAAGCAAAATATTTCTTGAACGTTTTCTACAACGTGTTATCCTGGCGAAGCACCCACATAAAACACAGAAATGCTTACCTGAATGCTTTATTAGCTTTAACAGGGGTTGCTTCAAAGCCAATTGGACAAAAGTAATGATTTTGACAATGGTAGATATAAGCTAGCGATTCATCTTTCAATCCGTGAGTTAACTTCGACAGGGCCCCTGATGCTACAAAAAAACAAAAACAAACCAACTGAGCGACCATTAAAGCACTGTCTGTGCTTTACACAAACTAGTGAAGGACTCGAAGACAGAAAAGACATTACTTGAAACACATGGACATTGCTTGGGGGAGGGTATGAAATGCTACTGACAGATTAAAAAAAATTAATGGATTTCAGTTTTACCCTTTAGATTGAAATTCCGATAAACTGAACAGCAAACTAAATAACTGAAATATGTCCTTGCTTACCAGAACCTTCAAATAACACACGTGCTTGTCTAAAAAATTTAATTACCATATAAAACCTAATATCTAGTGTATGCAGCAATGGTCTCAACTTCTCTGATTGTGTATGTCTGTCATTAGAAATTTCTAAGTGAGCATGCCAATTATAAGCATATTTGTTTATAAACTATGTACATATACTAATGTACTAATATGTCTTTATAAACGATGCACAAAAAGTAGGACTTTTAAATTAGATTAAAATATAGACAGTCTAGTATGTTCTTTCCATCCCACAGTGGTCATCTTTGCTTGTCTGCCATAAAACGGACATCCCAGTTTGAAGGCCACTTGAGGTATACGGATCAATATAAACTCCAAACAAGTTCCAAAAATGGAAACTTTCCCCCACTAAAACACACTTCCATCTTTTCTACAAAAGTCATGCAAACCAGAGGAACAGCTTTCACAAGCCAAGCGACAAGAACATCCCCAGAGAGGGGCTGCAGTACCACGGCATCCCCTTATAATCACTTCTCCTTGTGTATTTCCATGGCTGGATGTATTAGTTTTACCATTTAGACTGAAATAAATTATGAAATAATTTCAAAAATATTACCCTAAGAAACAAGTTTTTACCAGTACTCAGTCCTCAAAGCCATTAACTGAGGTTTCATTAACTTGCATCTCCGGGAAGAAACTAAATTATTCATGAACAAATCGCCCATTAAAACTGGAAATCCTAAAAATGGTTGAAGTAGATGAAAGCTTACAGGTTATGGTTTTTCTGATTGACTTTCTGGCCACTGAAATAGCTGAAGACCAAGAACAGCAGGTCAATGGCTGTAGCAGAGCCAAGGAGGCGGGACCCCATCCCCACGCCAACCCTGCAGACACACGCAATTTGTGAGTTTCATGGAGACAGCAGCATTTCTGTCTTCGGCTCTTTCCTCAAGGCTTCACCTGGGCCTTCCCCACAGATTTTTACCTCCTAGCATACCGCCAGAGCATACCCGCACACAATGCAATCTTTTCTCCTAAAATCTTTATTTCATAATGGTAAACAGTCTTTCTGCTGTGTTGGATTGAGATCCCCTGACCAATTCAAAACTGACACCCAAGGAGGGCAGCTCTAAGTAAAGCATTGTAAGAACTAAAATTCAGAAGATGGTCAATATTTCATTTCCATAATTGAACTTGATGGCAGATATGTTCCAGGATAGCAGGCAAATGTAAACAGACAGATTTAGACTCATAAATTCAACGAATACTAAAGATGTTTATACACATAACTGGTTTAGGAGGAAGTCTTGAAATCTTTTTAGACTTGTGAAAATACTAAACAAAAGCCCAAATAAATAAAATGTTTAATGAACTTCTACTGTAATCTTTTAATGGAAATTAAGTATTTCACACTTTTCCTCCTTTCTTAAGTCAACTATTATATAATACAAGACAGCTGATACTTCTTTACTGTGATTATGAACAGTACTCACTTCCATGTCCTCGAGTATATTCAGGGGCAAATGAGACAGGTGTGAAAGTTTGCTCTCATTAATATTCATGTCATTTTGTCAAATGTATAAATACTCTTTGACCAAGGGCATGAGGTGGTTTTGCTCTTTTTAAATTTTTTTTTTTTTAATGGAGGTACTGGGGATTGAACCCAGGACCTTGTGCATACGAAGCATGCGCTCTACCACTGAGCTATACCCTCATCACCCGAGGTGCTTTTCCTTCTATGGAGTAATGATCAAGCTACTCAGAAACGTTTTCCTTCTTACTTCAAGGTTCATAACAACATTCGGATGGATTTAGATTAGGAATCAGTAAACTTTTTCTTAAAGGGCCAGTTAGTACATGTTCAAGGTTGTGGGTCATGGGCCATATGCTTACTACTCAACTCAGCAACCACAGCGTGAAAGCAGCCGTAAGCAATGTGTAAGCAAAGGCGTACGTCTGAGTGCCGATAAAACTTTACTTACAAAATGGGGCTGCCAGCTTACCAGCTGTTATTTGCCAAGTACTAATTTAAATCAGTAATTTTCAAACTTATCTGGACATGGAACCCTTTCTGCAAGGGAAGTTTACACGGCCGGTCAGTCCATAAAAAGGATCAAAGCAGAGTCACTGTGGCCAAAAAGGGGATAGGGAGTCGAGGTGTCCGCCCCCTCCTGAACAAACCCCTAGGCACTGCCACAGAATTCCACTCAACTGAGCACAGTTTGAAAAATCACCGAATCCCCCATCAGTGGAAGACTAAGCTCTTGATAATGACATTGGACAGCACCTCTTCAGAAAGGCTACAGGAGTAGTTCTCAAATTTGAGCACAAAGGGCTTGTTAAATAGCAGATTGCTAGTACCTACATCCTCAGTGACTGGCCCAGCAGGTCTCAGGTGGGGCCCAAGAATTTGCATGTCTAACAAGCTACCAGGTGATGCTGTTACTCATCTAGGGGCCATACTTTGAAAGCCACTGGTCTAAGGTTAAGAGGACATTTTCATCGAACTCAATTCAGAAAGCAATTTATGAGCACCTGCTAACTCTAGCAGGAACTGCAGGGAAGCAAAGACAGGAAATGCATGGTGCATCAAGCTGCCCTCGTGGGGAAGATAAAACAAGTACCTCCAATACAGGTGGAGTAAGACAGTGTCACAAAAAGGGATGGAATTCCACAGAGAGAGAGTACATAGGTTTGAGGAATCAAGGAGCGGGTGGCATCAGAGACAGAACTTAATAAACTGGCAGGATTTCAACAATCTGGACAGAGGAAAGAGCGTAAGGAGAAAACAGACTCACTGGAGGAGAGGGATACACTCAAGGAACAGCACACAGTCCCGTTTAGAATACAGGGTACCATGGTTAGTGTGGAGAGGCCTACCGGAGGGCACCCCCCGAATTTCAGGATAAGGTCAGAAAAAGATCACCCTCTGAAACAAAAGACAGTAAATACAGTATTTAATACATTAAAAGAGTCATCCAAGAAAGGGATTCTATTTAGGAGAAGGCATATCAATGTGTTACAGATGGAACTAAATTAGAACGATGTTCCATCTAGACCAGAGTAGATCTAAAAATCTGAAACGTAAGTGACAAAGCAACCATTACCAAATGCAGAGCCACGACCTGTATGGTGTAGAGAAAGCAGAACAAAACTACTGGGATTAGCTGGCCTGGCTGTACCGTGAAGAGCAACACATGTCCTCAGCGGCCAACGAGAGAATTCTGGTGCCTTTGATATTGTATTTCTCACTCTAAGTTAATATATCAACACTCTGATATTCTTTGAGCTAGTTTAGTATGAGTTTAAGCTTGTTAAGTCTGATCACCTAGAGAAGAACTATAGAGAACTCAAGAACTTATCATAATGTATTTTTATACCTTCAAAGACAAGAACCAGAGTCTGCAATCCCACAACATAATCATCCTGCCGGGCTCTTACTCCCCTGACATCTTTTAAATACACCTGATACATGGAGGGCAGCAGTGAAGGCCCACTCTGTACTGGCTTGGAACGATGCTAAGGAGTTTATGCTTTAAGCAAGCACTAGAGAGCTCCCAAAGTCAAAAGGGGTATATTAGCACCGCACGCCAAAAAGATTTTTCTGGCCTTGTGCCTAATATGACTTGGAGAAAACCAGAGGATGAGGAAAACAGGATATTAACACACAGTCCACCCAAGACTCACTAAGACACTGGAGTTAGCTGGTAGCAATGGCTCCGGGGGAGGACATACACGAGGTATGCCAGGACAGGGCAGTGGAAACTATTCTCTGTTGAGCAAATAGAAGTTACAAAACCAACCAGAAGAATACAAATTAAATACATGGGGGAGGGTCTAGCTCAGTGGTAGAGAGCATGCTTAGCATGCAGGAGGTCCTGGGTTCAATCCCCAGTACTTCCCCTAAAAATAAATAAATAAACAAACAAACGAACAAACCTAATTACCCCCCCCAATTTTTTTCAAATGAAATACATTTCAAGCTAGCTATTAAAAACAAATGAATCTAACAAGATTAAACTGCGTAGTACAGGGAAATAAATACAAGGTCTTATGGTAGCTCACAGAGAAAAATATGTCTCAATGAATATATATATACGTTCACGTATGACTGAAAAATTGTGCTCTACACTGGAATTTGATACAACATTGTAAAATGATTATAAATCAATACAAAATTTTAAAAAAATGAATCTAGACATCCCTGGCACAAATGTTGGCAGCTTGACCAAGGGCTCAGACATTGAGTGATGTCTAAGGGAACCAACAGTTTGAAGTTACCTGAATAATACAATAGAAAGTGAGTAATGAAAAGTGAATCAACAGTTTGAAGCGAATGTAGACAACTTCTGGCACAAACTTTTACTATGAAGCTCTAAAAAAATTACTTCAACTCATATTAATAGTCAAATCAGCTCATTTTACCAAAATCCCTGAATTTCATTTTGATTTCATGAGTGGGCTCAGTTTGCATTCACTGAAGTCCCACTAGAAATAAGTCCACCAGCACCAGGGAATTATGAAATCAAAGAAGTCTAATTCCCCAGGAAAGTATAAAGTTTTGTGGAAAACAAGCCCAATAGCCCATAAAAATAATCTAAACCAAAAAAAGAGACAAAGTATTTTTTAAATGCACAGCAAGAACTGGCAATGGTTCTCACTACTGAATATCCCAGATACATGAGAAAAGTCCATCTCTGCAACCATTTCTTCCACAATGAGAGGGAACAGAAAAGACTTCTGTTTGACCTATGTACCACTCCTCCCTCTGAATACAGTCAGAAGTCCCAGGGTCACATGTGCAAGGTCAGGGGACATCACACAGAATCAAAACACTACTGAGGGCAGTCCCTATCGGTCAAGGAGCTGGGCAGACACATTAAAAAGATGCAACATAATATCAGGCTGCACAGGCCAAATGCCAAACCACAGATGCAAACAATCAGTACTACAAGAATTAAGAGGAATCCGAGCATCAGAGATAAGGCAGGGCCCAAGAGGGAGCACTGACTACTGAAGAGGAAGATAAGAATATTCCAAGAGGGAGGCAGATCAATCATCCTTCAGGAAATACACAGACAAAGAGACAGTGAGGAGTCACATATTGTAACAGGGAAAATGAAAACAGGAATAAAACTGGGGAAATACAGTATTAAAATTTATTTGAAGAAATTACAGCAACCATTCCTCTCCTCCTCCCTAAAAAAAAGGGGGGAAGAGGCAGGGAATAGGTTGTTTATCCTATTCCTCAAATGAAAAAGACTGATGTATGTTGGAAAGTACAGCCTTCCTTAGTTTTTAATTGCCTGATCAATTATTGAGAAAGGTGTGTTGACAGCCTCACTGGAAAGAAGAAAAACAATTACTGACACACCATTTAAAGCTGCCCTTTCCACAGAGACAGGCCCCCTGCAAGCGCACAGAATTCAGTCAGTAAGAATAAAGCTAACACTTATGGAGTCCTTCCTCTGTGTCAAGCAAGGAGCTAAGTGTAGTACAAGTATGTCTCCTTTTATCTTCACAGTGACCCTATGGGGTGGGTAAAAATACGGAGAAAGGTCTATGCTAGACTTAGTAAGCGAGTGTCTAAGTGCCTTGTTCAAGGTCACAAAACCAGTATGTGCGAAACCAACATGTGAACTCCAAGCTTGCCTGACTCATCACCAACTTGATACACATGGTAAAGGGCAACAGAAACACACCCACTCTATGCACAGTCTTTGCTCTTAGTAAACCATATACCCTCTACTGACAAAGACTCTCTGCTTGACCAAACCTCAACTGGGCATCTCTGAGTCCCTTCCCAACTAGCCTTCCATCTTGGACTTCTTGCTGAGTCCAGTTTTAGCAAGAATCCTGCTGAAGACAGTTTAGAGAGAATCCCCTACCCCTGATATCTGATTAAGGTCCTCGTCCTTCACCCTCGATGTCTAAGCCCTTGGCCTGCCTGTTACAAGAATCCTGTGCAAACACTTTAGCAAGAACCCCCTTACCCTTGATGTCTCCTATTAATAATTTTCCATCCACTGAACCCCTCACTCTGCTAGTTGGCTATAAATTCCCAACCATCTTTGTTGTATTTGGGTTGAGCCTGATCTCCCCCTCATATCCAGTACCCCATTACAACAGTCTTGAATAAAGTCTTCCTTACCTTTTAACAAGTGTCAGAATAAAATTTTCTTTAACACTGTATTATAGATTTCTGACTGTAATGTCAAAAGATTATTGTGAAATTTTAAAAGTGGAAATTGCCAAATAATGCAAATTATTTAACCAGCATGTAACCAAAACAATCCTTAGGATCAACTCCATTACTCTTTGTTATAACCAAGACGAATCTACAATAGAACTTTGTCTCTTTCACAGTCCATTGTCCTATTGTTATACGTTATTTTCCAGGTCCAACGTCCAGTATTCTAAAATCCCTGCATTCCCTTTCGGGAAGAACTGCAAATTCCATGCTGCTTCTTGGAAGAGTTTTAGTAGCAGGCAAGTTCATACACGCAGGTGAACACACCCACACGCACACAGCTCCCGAGACCCAAACAATACAATGTGTTAAGGCAGTGTTTATGACATGCCTTGAAGGTTTAAAAGTTCTACATGCAAAGATGAGAAGAGCTAAAAATACTTAACAGTATATGGAAAAGTACCTTACATACTACTATTATTTATTATGATTTCCCCTTAGACAAAGAGTGATAGACTGTGTTCAGGGTTTACATCAGGTCCTATGAATCAAAACCAGTCTTTGAGATGGATCTTAAGGCGTGTACGTGTGTGTGTGTGTATAAATCTATCTGTTTACCTACCAGTTTCTCCAGCTGTTTTGTTCTTCCCATGAGGCTTATATAGAACATACGAGCATCCTTTTACGTGGAAGTGGTCATTAATTTGTCTAAACCACCTGAAAATAACAAGGAGATTTGCTCACAGCAACAGTTCCCTAACAAAGAAGGCACTATTTCAATTCCAGAAAAATTCAGGCAGAGCCCACGTCTGGCATATCTACCAGCGCTTGGGTCCAAACAGCTGGACACGCGGTTTCCTATCAATGCACATCTACTGCATTATTCTTTTGCAGAACTAGAAATAAGGTATGGCTTCTAAGTGAGGGCTTTGTACCTCATAAGTGTTGTATTTCCGGTGAAAGGGCCGAACCTAATATCTTCAAATGGGGGTTGAAAGCCCAAAATATGCAAAGCTTCCTCTTGGGTGACAGCTGGAAGACTGCAAAAGAAACACTGTCTTTCATTCACAATTCCAGTCACATGCAGATATGACCCGTCTCCCTGCTACTATGGCTGTTTGACCTGCAAACAATTTTAGTCATATTTTTAATTTTTATTTTATCAGAAAGAATCTATGCATATATTTTAGTTAAAAGGCTATAACAAAACACAGCAGTTTTTTTTCCCCCCAGTTAATGAAAAATCTCTTATTCTTTAAAATCTTCCATTATAGAAAAAGCAACACCAAATAAACTTTGGAGTTTAGGGATTCCAATCAATGAACATACTTACTTTCCAGCTCCCATTGTGCTGTATAAGAAATTCCAGCAAGAAATTAATGAGGAGATACCACAAGACGTCTTATACTGTGGTCGGCTTATGCAGTACCTGAGAAAACAAAAGACTGTTTTCTTCACTTGAATGAACACAAAATATGCATATAGAAATAAAGCACTCATGGTAACTGAGAGGGTTAACATAATGAAAACTTTGATCATGTAAATCAAATTCATTTAAAGTATTTTTATTAGTAGTATACTTACTACATTACATACTATTAGTGTATTTAGTACGTTTAAAGTATATTTATTAAACACATGATAAATGTCTAACAGCAATAATCATGCATTTTAAAAAAGATGATTAAGTATGACTAACTACAAGTTAAAGTAGATGTTACCTAAACCAATGGAAAAAAATTAAAGACAGACAAATCTAGATACCAACGACTAAAATTGCAAGGTAAGTGTCTAGATGAGCTACGTATATGATTATCTGCAACTTCAGTTGTAGGAGTTCTTTATATATTCTGCATAATGAGCCTTTATCTGATGTATGATCTGCAAATGTTTTCCCCCACTTCATAGGCTGCCTTTTCACTTTGTTGATTGTTTTCTCTAATGCACCAAGTGTTTGAGTTTGACATGGCCCCCTTTGTCTATGTTTGCTTTTGTTACCTGTGCTTTTGGTGTCATACTCTAGAAATCACTGCAAAATCCAATGCCATGAAGCTTTTCCCCTATGTGTTCTTCTAGGAGTTTTAAAGTTTTAGGTCTTACATATATGTCTTTAATCTTTTTTGAGTCAACTTTTGTGTATGATGTGAAGTTAGGGTCCAACTTCATTCTTTTGCATGAGAATATCCACTTTTCCCAGCACCATTTTCTGAAGACTGTCTTTTTCCCCATCCTGTGGTGTTGGCACACTTGCAGGAGATGATTTGCCTGTTTACGTGATTTTTTATTTCTGAGTTCTGTTCTGTTCCATTGGTCTACATGTCTGTCTTTATGCCAGTACCACACTGTCTTGGTTACTGTAGCTTTGTAATATGTTTTGAAATCAGGACGTGTGTGGCCTGTGTTTCCCCTTTTGCAGTCACCACCTTCCCTGCAATTCACTGCCAACCTACTGGACACGTTGCTAGCATCCATTCAAAGACCCTTAGACCCTTATCCTCTCAGATTTCCTCTCTTAAGACCCCAGTCCTCAGAGAAGCCTTCTGGTGACCACTGCCTCTCCTGATGTTGGTTATTCATTCACACCTCCACTCATGCTGGGTGTCAATTTATCTGACAAATTTCCTGAGATATTTTACATTCTCCCCTCTTCTCAACAAAGACGGTGTTTTGTTTATCTCTGTATTCTCAGCCCACAGCAGAGGGTCCACTATTTATTAAATAAGTGAAAACATCTAATATTTCTAAAACCTCACACAAAAGAACTTGTAAAACCTCAAACCATAGATTAGTAATACTTAAAAACTATCATGAATTAAATTTTTTTTCTTTAGAAAAGGAACTATATCTTAAGGTAACCAAAAAGTCCCAGTTGGTAAGTGAAAGATCTTCTTAAAAGAATGCCAGTTCATAAAGGCAGAAGAAAGGATGGGATTCCAAACTATCACCATTTTATAACAGGATTCAGGCTGGGGTCATCAGTGAGTTTGGCTTAAACCACAGGTGAAAGACTGATGCAGACTTGGACGTTAGCCTGATGCCACTGTCACCCCATTGATTACTTGATGATTGTCGAGGAAAAACACAACTTGACAATGTTGGCTAAAGCTGTCACCACCCTAATCCAGTAATCACTCTTGAGATCTCTAAGATCAGACGACCAGACACAATATAGCTTCTGATGAGATGCAGTATGAAGGACATGGGGCCACCTAGGCAGTATTCTTGCCGAAACCGCTCACCCAGAATCTAACCAAGCTTCTAACTTTCAGTTTATATGTACTGAGGTTATACGAATAAAGCAAACAACTAGCAGAAAAAAAACCAGACCAATCAGGGGACAGTCGAGTGGAGACGGTTCCAGTTTAAAAGAGATGTTGGGGCCACAGAAAGCAAACACAGTACATGGTTCGTCGTGCGTCCTGCTTTGCACAACCAAGTGTGAAGACATTTCCAAAAAACTCTGGCAAATCTTAATTTAGCCTGGAAATCAGATACTCAGGAAATGTTGTTAACTTCACTAGGTATGACAGTGGTATTGTGGTTAAGCAAAAAAAAAAATTAAAATAAAAAGTCGATTTTTAGAGATTACCATCGCCTGAGGTCTAATACTTTCCGCTGCTTAATATCCTCAAGAGGAGAATACTGAGGCCATTCCCTTTGATGTCTTCCTTTCTTATCTGAAGTTTTTTTCTTAGAAGTTTGTTTCTTTACATTCCCTAAAACACAAGAGTATAAAATGAAGTAAGATGAAGTAAGCTTCCAAGGCAATACATCTAAGTAGGCAACAAAATTTAAAAGTAACTGCCGCTCGGTCTAAAAATGGTATTTGCAAACATACTGAAGAAATACACGTATCTGCAAGAATACCCTCCCCTGCCTTAAAGAGAGAGAGAATAAAAGCAAATTTAAACAACCATGAATGCCCTCTCCAATCTGGCTCTTGTATTCCAATTCCTGAACTAGTCACTTAGCTGGTAAAAGAATCAGTCACAAAACGTTTAGCCACCTCTAGAAAATCGAATTACCAACAGTAAAATACTTAACCAGACCACTTTCCAGAAAATGAATCCTTTCTATAAAACAATAAAACCACATTAATGAAACCCTGTTGAGAAAGTAAAAGCAGTAGATCCAATAATCCGATGACGTGATGTTTAAAAATATCTCCAGGCCGACAGAGACTGCAAAGTGGATTAAGAAGGATGCACACAAGTACATTATTAAAATGCAACTTTAAAAAAAAAATGCAACTTTAGCACCAGGAGCCAGAATGGAAAACAAAGTCTCCGTTCAGTGTGAGTATGAACCTATGTACGTATGTCTACATACATGTGTGTACACACACACATTCTCCAAAAGACACATAAGACAATTAACAGTGGTTACCTCTTAGGGGACAGGAAATTGAGAACCAGAAAAAACAGAGACAAAAGTGAAAACACTAGTCAGAAGAAAGCTGGAATAGCTATACCAACTGGTAACTAATATCAAACAAAGTAGCTTTCAGAAAAGAAATATTGCCAGGAATAATGAGGGATGCTCCATAATGATAAAAAGGTTAATTCATCAAGAAGAAATAAAAAGCATAAATGTATACACACCTAACAACAGGGCTTCAAATTACATGAAACAAAAAGCAACACAAATAGATTTGTAGATAGTAATTAATGTATATAAAATAGATAAACAACAAGTTCATACTGTGTAGCACAGGGTACTATATTTAATATCTTGTGGTAACCTATGGTGAAAAAGAATATGAAAACAAATCTATGTATGTTCATGTATGATGGAAGCATTGCGCTGTACACCAGAAATTGACACAACATTGTAAACTGACTATACTTCAATAAAAATATATTGAAAAGACAAAAAAAAATCAACACAATTAAATGGAGAAAAGACAAGTCCATAATCATAGTTGGAGACTTTCAGCACCTTATTTTCAGCAGTTGATGGAACAAGACAAAAATTAGGTAGAGACACAGAAGATGTGAGCAACATTTTTATATGCTTTGACCCCGTAAATAACTATAAAACACTACACCCCACAATTCCAGAATGCGCCTTCTTTTCAAGTGCATGTTGAACATTCAGCAATGGAGACCATGTGCTGGCTCATGAAACAAGTCTCAGTACATTTAAAAAGACTGAGGTCATAGGTCCTCTGTCCACAGTGGAATTAAATTAGAAATCAATACTTAGAAAAACCCTAAATACCTGGAAATTACATAGCATACTTCTAAATAATGCATGTCTCAAAGAAGAAATCACAAGGGAATTAGAAAATACATCAAATTCAATGATAATAAAAATAAAGTGTATTAAAATTGTGGACTGAAGTTAACACAGTACTCAGTGAGCAATTTAGAGCATTTAACACTTATAGTAAAAAAATCCTGAATCAAGAGGTTAGAACATGAAGAACAAAGTAAACCCAAAGTAGGTAGAAGGAACAAAATGATAAAGAGTATATATCAATGAAATGGAAAACAGACAATTGAGAAAATTAGCAAAGCTAAAAGCTGGTTGTTTGCAAAGACAAATAAAACTGATAAAACCCCAGCTAGGAAAAAAAAAAGAACATAAATCACCAGCATCAGGTATGAAAAAGTATTTATCACTAAACACCCTCCACGCGTTAATAAAGGGAACTGTTAGAAACAACTTTCTGTCAACGCCTTGACAACGTAGATGAAATGGACAAAGTAAACTTTGACAGAATTGATGAGAGTCAAGGCAACTCCATAATCATAGAGATTTTTAATACCCCTCTGAAAACCCCTCAGAAAACAGAAGAGAATACTTCCCAACATGTTTTAGGAAATCTGTATAGACACTGCGAAAAAAAATTATAGACCAATCGCCCATAAAAAGAGACACAAAGTGAATAACCCCCGACACCCCAAGAATTACATATTTACATAATATTCCATGAAACAAGTCGATTTTGCACATAAGTGAGTAGACGGATGGAGGTTTTACAAAATGATCAGACAAGACTAGCAGTGAAGTGCAAACCCCACTTCTGCCTCTTACTAGCAGTGCAAATTTACCCAAGCAACTTATGCCTCAATTTCTTCAGCTATAAAGACAATAGTACCTACCTCACAAAATCTCTGTGAGTTCAAAAGGAAGACATAGAGAGCATTAGTGCCTGTTCCAGAATCACCACATTGCAATTGTGAAGGTTATACCCTGCACCCTCTTAAATTGCACACAACCTACTCAGCGGTACCTGGAGAACTTGCTGACTGTTTGAAATTTTTAACAACAGAGAAGCCTAAATGTTATAGAGTCGAAAAGAAAACCAGATGTGTAACTGGGAAAAATGAATTCACATCCCTGCAAAACTATGAAATAGTAGTATGTTACTCTAGCCACCTCATTAACCATTTCTAAGATACCGCAAACTTAACTGTAATACTTGCATTTTACAGCATTCTTAGATTTTTTTCAAAGCTCTCTAAAAGCAAGGGTTATGTTTGAAGTTTCCAGTGGCAACACATTAATGTACTAAATGTCCTATGTCCAATATTATTTTTTTTTAACTACAGTAACAAACAACATGGTAGTGATGTCCCTTGCTTGGTATTATGAAAAGAAAATACGTTGAACAGCAAGTTCTAACAAGTTACACTGCTGGTCCTCTCCTTACTTTCACACGTGAACGCCATGGCTCCTTCCTTACCTGATTTGTGTTTCAAATTCGTGGTCACCCCATCAAATTCAGATTTATCAATTTCCCACGCGAGAGGTAGCTTGCCCAGGCTGTTGGATAAGTTTTCCAAGCTATTTTCTTCACTGTAGATGATTTCCGATGTACTGGTTGGGAGACTCGTGTATCTGGAGGAATTATTTCCCACAGATAAAGAGATACTATCAGGGAGGCAAGAAGGGCGGGTTGGATTGGGAGTTTTATAGATTGAGGTGGCCTGGTTGAGAAAGGCATAGTCTGAACAGATGGCATAGATTTTCTCCCGGGTGTGGGTCACTGGACAGCTCCACGGATAATGACCATCTCCTCTGGGACCCAAGCGTTCTCCTGAGGCACGAGGGCAGAAGGACTGGACGCCACCTTGCAGATTCTCTTCAGGAGACCTTCTCTCAGATTTGTGCTCACCATTTCCAGAATCGTTTGCCCTTTCTGTTTCTGCAACGTTAGGCATTGAAGGCAACAATGGAAGTTCTGTTATGAGGAAGAAGCTGCCACTCGTTCTATTTCTTGAAAAACAACTGTGGCGGTTGTTCACAGCGTTCTACAAAACACGTGAGAGCTGTCAAATGGGCTCCTAAGAAAAGAGGGAGGAGAAGGAAAGATCAACAACCCACCAGACGCTCCAAAAGCCCTAAAAAATATTTCCAGGGTTTCCATATATGCCTCATTCAACAAATATTTCATTTTACAACTTCTATACCCCTAAGTCATGATCACTGACCCCCTGCTTTATGGAAAATTATTTTAAAATGATGCTTTAGGATAACAAAAAAGACAAATAACTCATTTTTAAAACGGGCAAAATATTTGAGTAGCCACTTCTCCAAAGACAGTGTAGAAATGATCAATAAGCACATAAAAAAGATGTTCAGCATCAAAAGCTATCATGGAAATGAACATCAAAAACACAAAAAGATACACCTCATGTACACCAGGACAGCTCTCATCAAAAAGACAGATAATAACAAAGATTGTAGAGGACGTGGAGAAATTGAAACCCTCATACACTGCTGGTGGAAATGCAAAATGGTTCAGTGACTCTGGAAAACAGTTCCTTAAACGTTATACATGGAGTTACCATAGGATCCAGTAATTTCACTCCTAGGAATATACCTAAGAGAAATGAAGACATATGTCCACACAAATGTTCCTAGCAGCATTACTCATAAAAGCTAAAAAAATGGAAACAACCCAACGTCCACCAATTGATGACAGGATAAATAAAAGGTAGTATATCCATACAATGGATTATCACTGGGCAATAAAAAGAAACAAAATACTGATGCAAGTTACAACATGGGTGAACCGTAAAAGCATTATTCTAGGCGAAGGAAGTCAGTCACAAAGGATCAGAAGGGTTGAATTCCATTTATATGAAATGTTCAGAATAAGTGAATCTGTAGTGACAAAAATGAGACCAGTGATCACCTAGGGCTGGGAGGCAGAAGCAGGCTGGCTTCTTTTTGGAGTAATGAAAATACTCTGTAACTGACTGTGATGATGAAAGCACAACTCTGTGAATATACTAAAAGCCACTAAATTATACACTTTAAATAGGAGAATTGTATGGTGCGTGAATTATATCTCAAGAAAGCTGTGCATTCATCCCCACAATTGACTATACCTAGCAGTAATAAACTTCTGACCAGCCTCAGGAAAAAGTGAGTTTCTAGTATACACTGATTTCCTTTGCAAAAGAAAACGAAGAAAAGTTTAATGGCAACAGAGGGCATTCGAGGAAGATGAAGAATTACACAGAAGGAAGACCTTGGAGAATCAAACCCCCGCACGTGGCACAGAGGTGCCCGGCCAGGTGAGCTGGCCTCAGGGCTCTCGCAACAGAGCAGCACTTAAGAGATCAAACCCACCCTGGCTGACCAGTTTGACTTTTCCAAGTGAATCTCTCTGCCTGTTCGCTCACTGAAAAAATTAGAAACGAGAATAATTTTCACAGGTGACAGGAAAACGACTACATAAAACCTATCATTCAAATACTGAATGACAAAAACCTATGAGAGAGGCGATGAGAAATACCAGAAGGTGGCTCCCCCAGGGGCCCTGGCTACCCTCAGTCCGGGAGGAGAAACCAGGAGAGGTACCTCCTGTCCTTTGGGTCATGTATGGAACAGAGCTCCAGACAAGGAGGGCTCCACAAGTCCCAGAAAAGATTTCCTTTTCATTTTTAAAGAATGCTTTTCTCTATTCAAACCCTCAGGTGGTGATTTTGCAGTACTTTGGCAGAAGGTATAGTTCTCCGCAGGAGGAGGGCTGATTTGGCAAGAGCTTCACCACCCAAGGTGGACCCCACAGTGGGCTCACTTGGGAAAGTTTCCTTTTCTTTTTGGCCTGGAAATGCTAGGAGCAGGGAGAGGGGTCTCTGGACAGGAAGCTTCTATGCTTTGTCCTTCCTCCTCACCTCTGGTGTGGTAGTGACCGTCCAGGAAGATTCAGAGAGGAGCTCCATACTGGAGGTTGTACAGGCCAGACTCTGGGCTTTTCCGAGGAGTCCGTAGCTAGAGGGAGGTCTTATTTCTGGCCTGGGGTGTCTTGTGGGTGGCTGTAGGGTGGGGCACGACAGCACAGGGTCCGGGAAGGGGCAGTGAACAAAGGGTACTGGAGTTAGTCTGGTGGGAGGGAGACAGAAATGTTCCAGGCCCTGCCCTGTTTATCTCTTCATCTCAAGCTTAGTTTCCACTTTTGATGGTGTCCTTCCTCAGATTAAATGGAATTTGGCATGTGGGACCAGCTCTCTGCACGGCAGCATTGGGGGTTTTGAAGGATGCTAATTTGGAACATATATAGGAGAATATTCCTCCCTGAAACACGGGGAAAGGGAAATCACTACATTTGTGTATAAAAGGTAGGGCTGAGTGTCCTGGATGCTAGAGACAAGAAAGAACATAGTAATTGATTAATAAAAAGTTTAACAAGTTTTGTTTGTGTGTGTTTGGGGTTTGTTTGCTTTTAAAGAACGGTCACTATACCTCCCCCCACACCAAAAAAATTATAAATAAATAAATAAAGGTCACTAAATGAGAATGATCTCTTTGGTTGCACTTCTACCAAAAAAAAAAAAAAAAAAGCTCATCAACCAAAGGGCATGTTTTTATGTCGATTTTCAATTAAAGCCAAGAGCAAACTTGGAGCTGTACAAAAACTTTCTCATCTGAACCACTGTTTATAGAAATTTCTCTTAAAAGTGTATGTAATATTTATAAATTTTATCACCTAAGTAAAACAAATTACAGAACAATATTGCAAAATACCAAAAGCCAAACACAGAAAAGGAAAACTATCCAAATCCCATGACCCAAACACTACTGATGCTTATTTCCTTTCCTTATTATCTGTCTGATCCATGTGCCTTCTCCCCACAGCACTGGGGGCTCCAGGAGGCCAAGAGCACTGGTCTTACTGCGTCCTCGGGGCTTCTTAAAAGGGACGAAGCACAAGTCATTACTGATTACAGAATCATTGCAGACGCCCATGACTGCATTATGTTGTAATCACAGCCTCAGGAGATGCCGAGGTACAGAGGGGCAGTTTGTCCCTCCACTAAATGGCCTGCAAATCCCATCGTTTGGTCACATCTTGCACCTCCTTTTGTCCCCATTTTTATAAACCACTTCCAATCCCATTCGCACTCCTAGCTCCTCACCCACTCCTGTGAGTTGACATTTCTAACCTGACTTGCGGGTGGAAAGTAAACTTCATACATATATATGATTGTATAACTTTCCTGCCTAAAACCCTCTGATCCTGGGACAAAGAGCCAACTCCTTGCCTGGCCCTGATCTCTCTCTTAACCTGCACCTCACTCTCCTCTCCCCATTGACTACCTTTCCGTTCTCTGAATACGGCCTCCTCCCACTTTCCTTCCTTTATTTAGTGAATCCCCATTATCCTTCAGACCAGCTCAAATGTCACTTTCAGGGGGACGCTTTCTCTGCTCTTCCAACTAGGCCAGGTCACCCTCTACAAACTCAGCACCTTTCCTTCACAAGTCTTACCAGGGTGCATCTCTACATTATGCGTGTGTGAGAGATAAATGTCTGCCTCCTCTAAGCCTGGTTTTCCTGCCTACTGTATCCCCAGGGCCCAGGATTTGCAGAAGTCTGTCTCATCAACAAATATTTTTAAGTACCCGCATCATGCCAGGCATTATTGTAGGACCAGGATTAAGAGCCTAGATTCCAGGAGGGCTTCCCAGGAGTGGCCTTACATCAAGAGCTGGAGTTTTAGACAAGGGGACTCTTTTTCTCCTCCCTGGTTCTCATCTGTGCCAGTAAGTGAGGCGACGCTATATTAAGATTTACTAGTAAGAATGACTGCAGGATCTAAGGCTCAATTTAATAATTTACTCATAATATCGTATCAAAAGTAACATAAAAAAAAATTAACATAAGTCTTGGTTAACTGTGCGCAGCTTTAAGTGTCCCGCTGGAGTAACGATTTTTAAGTCACTGGAATGAACTGTTCCCGTAAAACATCTGTAAGGCCAATATTCATGGCCTAGGTTGCATTCTTCTCTGGTTATATTTTAAACCCTTACTTTTAAGCATCAAGTTTGCTTAGAGAACGAAACATCTTAAAAAGTCTCTTCAGTAAAACCTTCCACTATTGACAACTATTAAGATCTACATTCTGCACGGAAGGCCGCTGAGCCGCAAGGACAGGTAAGGACTTACTAAGAATGGAGTATGTCCCGGAGGGCCAGACGGGCTAAGCCCCACCGGGTCTGACCTCGGTCCTTCCCCGCCAGACCCCTCCCCGCGCCCTCCAGGCCCCTTCCTCGGGCAGACCTGAGCCCCTTCCCAGGCAGGGGCGCCGGCCTACGAAGGATCCCGGGGTCCTCCCGCGCACCGGCCGGCGTCGAGCCCAGGCTCCGGGGCAGGCGAGCGGCGTCCCCACCGCCCTCCTCGGCGAAGCTCGCGGCGCCGCGGGCTCGGAGGCCGCCGGGACCCAGGCCGCAGTCGCGCAGGCCGGTCCCCGCCGCGCTCGGCCGCGGTGTGCGGAGGCGGCGCCGGCGGAGAGGAAGGAGCGCGGCGGCGCCCCCTGTCCGCGCCGCTCGGCGGTCCCCGGCCCGCGCGCCCACCCGAGTACCGCGCGTCCCCGCGTCCCTGTAGTAGATCCTCCCGGCCCCTCCTCCCGCCCGGAGGAAAGCCGGAGTTCGCGGGGAGAGCGAGCCGGCGGAGGCCGGCGTGCGGCCGCCTCCAACTCGCCCGAGGGCCCGGGAACGCCCCCGATTCAAGCTGTTGAAGGCACGATTTTGAAACCATTACTAATGACAATTGCCAAAAAGGAAACAGTCGAGAAACGCCCCCTTGCCTCCTTCTCCCCGCCAGGCCTGATGTGGCTGGCGGTGCCACCCGCCCATCAGAGTTTTAGAGGCAGCTGGCAAGGTCGAGAGAAGGAGGGAAAGGGAGCAGGGGGCTCCAAGTACGATCGTGACCCGTCCTGTGACCGCACTGGCCCCGGGGGAGCGCGCAGGGGCGAGGGGACGGCCGCCACGCGCTCTGGGGCCAGGCCCTGCCGAGCGTGCCGTGGACACTGGCACCGGGCGAGAGCCACCGGTATCCGCGCCCAGCCCCCTCCCCCCCGCCCCGAATCGGGCTTTGTTCCCGAGACGACTCGTCCCTTCTCTCCCTAGCGCTTCCCTCCACCATGCGGCCCAGCTCTTCACCCCACTTTTCCCCGGGAGGATGGGCACCCACGCAGTGGCATCCGTTCGGAAGCCACCGGGCTCCGGAGAGGCCAGGGCCCACAGCCGCGCAGGCGGCGTTGGCGGCGCGGAGAGCAGGCTGAGGCTGTAGGCCGGGCCCAAGGCTCCCCAGTGCCGGGCGGAGGGCCCATCGCTCAGGGCGCACTGCCGCTGGCCGCCACCTCGGCCCCTGCCCACAGCTCGGTGTACCTCTGGCCTGTCTGGTGGGGTCGGGTTGCTGCTGCCACGGCGGAGCCCGGCACCGATTCGAAATCACAGCTTCGAGCGCGCGGCCCGCGACACGCCTCCGGTTACCCTGGGGCTGGCGTCTCTCGTCCCATCGGAGCGCGCGGGGACAGTGCCCTGACAGCTGTGCCGGGCAACCGATCGTCAGATATCATTGATAACACCTCCCTTTCATCGTGTTTTATACCTGCCCTCTGCACGAGTGGAGGATATGGTGACAGTTTTTTTTTTTTAATCTCAGCTGTGCCCCTCTATCGGGCATCTACTATTTATTTGTCCCCTGACCGGAAAGTAAATAAAAGAGTGAGAGATGATAAAGCCTGCGGAATTTCCGCTAGTCCTGGCGCGAACTACACGTCCCAGGAAGCCCTGGCGCCCGGACGCGTCTCCACCCCGCCATCCACTTGGAGAAGGCTTTACTCAGCCCGGGCCGACGCGCGGGCCAATCCCCTCGCCCTGCACCTTGGGCTGGAAGCTGAGGCGGATTCGCCCCCCAATGATGCTCCAGTTACAGAAGCAGCGTAAGTTTGTCATTGTCCAGAGGAAGAGGAGCAACGTGGTTCTTGCCCATTTCAGCAGAACTGCTGGCATCCTTCGGCTAGACCAGCCAGAGCTCCGGTTGTGATTTTTCTGGGGAGACCCACGCTGCAGTCCAGACCAGCAAAGGACCCCTCTTGGAGCCGCGTCTGCAGCTGCGATCGGCCGACGTGCCCCTGCCCAAGCCGCGGCTGGCTCCGTCCACCTCTTACCCTTCATTTATCCGTGGATCATTTTGAATCCATCTTGTAAATGTTTAGCATTTTGCTGCTTTACTGCTTCTTTCTGGGGACAGTTCCAGCCTTGGCCGAGACCGGCGGAGAGGGGCGACTGAGCCCGGAGAGAAGCGAAATATGGGGACCGGGGCTGAAAGCAGCGGTCGTCCTTCCCGCGCGCTATTTCTATATTCAGGCGGTGGACACATCAGGAAATAAGTAAGTCGAGAAATGGCTCGCCGACTATTTGGGGATGCGGTTCAAACTTACTGTTTCTTCCCTCAAGTATTATCCACCCAAGAACTCATTTCTAAATAGCAGTTTAAAATCCAGGACATTTGGATGCTATTCACATCTGATTTTAACAGTCTTACCCCGTTCCAGTCCATTTTTCTCTGTAGCTTTCGAAATAATTTTGAATAAGCTTTTCTCCTGGCTGTTTTGATAGGGATTCCCACATGGCTGGAACAAACCCCTGCACTTTGCTGGAAGTACTTTCTGAGTCCTTCTGCATAAACTGTTATAAGGATTTAAACCCACTTGTTAGAAACTGGTTGGTTTCAGCTTTCTCTGGTGCTGCCCTCTGTTTTTAGGTAGACATGCAGGTAAGCTGCTTTGAAACTGTAATAGAGAACTACAGCACTATTTGCAACTTTATAGTTGAGAGGGAAAATATCAAAATGTGAATCCCTTGTGTGTTTGTTACAACTTTATGTCATTCCATGGAATTCAACAATTAAAATTATACTTAAAAATTTTTATAGCATTCACGTACTTCTGAAATGACTACCTTTTTTGTGTGTGTGTGGATGCTGACTACGTATATTTGGCAGGCAAAAAAATCTTAGGAATGTTTTCCAAAGCAAAGAAAAGGAAGGTTATAAATTTTTGTCACTTGGCTATAAATAGTGCAATGGGAGAAACTAAATACCATCTTAATCTTAACACCAAGAGCACTCACTCAAAAGAAAAAACTTTTTTACAGCATCACTTACATGATATACCACCTCGTAGCTTTTGCCCATGGCTGAGCATGATTTACAATACTGATTTCTTAACGAATCACTGAGAATGATTTGTCAGAAAATCATTATCTTTAGAGGCAGTATTTGATCACAAATTTCCAGATGTGATGGGCATGAAGTAAGTAGTAGTTTGATGAGACTGTGTTTATATATGAAATGCGTAAGTGTAAGTATGTTCTGTTTACATAGATTAGTAGTCTTAACATATTCCCTTGCAATTTTCTTTTTTTCTATATATATTTACATATATATATATAGTTTTTTAATTGAAGTATAGTCAGTTTACAGTGTGTCAACTTCTGGTGTACAGCATAATGCTTCAGTCATATAGGAACATAAATATATTCATTTTCATATTTTTTCGCCATAAATTACTACAAGATATTGAATGTATTACCCTGTGCTATACAGTATGAACTTGTTGTTCTTTGCAATTTTCTAATGAAACTGTTTTATATTATCTTGGCCATTGTCATCCTCTTCTTTTTAATTTTTTTAATGTCTGTTCTGTCATATTCATTCTGGTACTAAAAGCATAAGGACAGAGAAGCAAACATGTTAGGGGAGGATGTGGGAGAGAAGATTAAGGTTCACAGACTGGAGAACATAATCTTTGTACGTTTGTTAAAATAATCTTTATATCTTACTGTTCTTCCCATCACAGATTCACATCTTCTCCGGGTGAAAAGGTGTTCCAGATTAAAATCTCAGCACCAGATGAGCAATTCACTAGAGTTGGAGTCCAGGTTTTAGACCGAAAAGATGGGTCCTTCATAGTAAGATACAGGATGTATGCAAGCTACAAAAATCTGAAGATAGAAGTAAAATTCCAAGGCCAACATGTAGCCAAATCTCCATATATTTTGAAAGGTCATTTGGAACATAATTTTAAAACAACAGTATTTGAATACAATAATGAATGTCTTTCAATCAATAAAAACAAGTTAGCATGCTATTTTTCTCACTGAAAAAAAAAATGCACATCTCCTACTTGAATGGAGAGTCCTGGTAAAAGAGAGAAATGCAAGATTTGAATGGAAATTATAATTGGCTAAAGAGGAAAGAACATATTGATAGAGAATTTGCTCCTTGAAGACACAACATTAGCAAGAAGAATCCAGCCATATACACACGGTCATAGATGGCTCGCTCTTAATTAGAGATGTGTGATTTAAGTAACCAACAAATGTTATTGAAATTTGATCAGTCACTTCAGAAAGAGAGAGAGTGGAAGTTGACTGGTTTTTTGTCTTCGTTTCACTACCAGTTTTCCCAAGAAATCCTCTGATGTGTTCTGACAGAGGATGAGAGTACAGCTTTCTTACCTAGAGCCGTATCATTTCCTCTCAGTGGAGACGGCACCCTCAAATACTAGAAAAGCAGTGTTTGTACAGACACACACATCTTCCTTGTCCGCGTGCCGCAAGAAAGGCAAATGTTTCTCAAAAAATGTCTAGATGTCTTTCCCACACTCCACCAGGACCACCTCGTACCATATAACCTGCTGAACCTTAAAAAGGTATCCCAGTGTCTACTACTGCCTGGGTCAGGTGACAATCTGAGAATTAGAAGAATAAATGACAATAAAATGTCAATTCAGATTCTGTTAGTATTATATTATATTAGTATTATTTCTGTAAATGTAATTCATTATAATATTAGTGAATGAGTGTTTTGCAGATTACTTCTTTATAATTCTTCACAAAAATAGCAAACACAGGAAGGAGGCTTTACCTGTATTGACTGTATTACCCATTGAGAAGAGTACCTTAGACACTTTAAGAACTTGATTGTATCATAGACCATTGAAATACTAATTTCTTATCATTTTTGTCTTTCATTAAAACACTTACTCCTCCTTTTTTATGTTTTACCAATGTTTGGTTATTCTTAAGTACACAGAAGATAAAGAATAATGGACTCTGGTAGCCACTGAGAGCAGAAAAGTAGTACCATTGGCTTTCTTTTGAACTTGTACCAAGAGGGCCTGACTGTGAAAATACCCTAGGACTTAACTGTAAAGCGCAGTCAGAACAGACTTGTTAGCGATACCACAGTGTAATAAAAATATTTTTCTTTTTAAAATATTTTTCCCATCAAAACGCCCTTCCCATCTAGGCAAAATGTGTGAAGTCCTATTATGGGTATTTGTTACATGTTTCAAATGCCGAGTGAAGTTAATACTGTATATTTTGTTCCTCGTGTGTCATTAGGGCCGGTTTACCATGAGAATTGTGACTGTCCTTTGGAAGACAGTGCAGCCTGGCTTCGGGAGATGAACTGCCCGGAAACCATTACTCAGATTCAGAGAGATCTGGCACATTTCCCCACCGTTGATCCAGAAAAGATTGCAGCAGAAATCCCGAAAAGATTTGGACAAAGACAGAGTTTATGTCATTATACCTTGAAGGATAACAAGGTACAGTTCATGATCGAGGTTTGCTTGTTTGTCTTAGTGATTTTGGCTTTGACCACTTGACTACAACCAGATATGTAGTTTTATTAAAACATCACTCTGCGGATCACTGAGATCAGCTTTATCTCAGTGAAGTCAGCCAGTTCTCTTAGACTAACAGAATAAACATTCTATTCTCTTCCAGGTTTATATCAAGACTCATGGTGAACATGTAGGTTTTAGAATTTTCATGGATGCCATACTACTTTCTTTGACTAGAAAAGTAAGTATTTCTTTTCTATTCTCGCCTATGTATAATGGACAGTCTAAGCCCAGGTTCTACAATATAATTTTTAAAAATAAAAATAAGAGAAATTTCAGGGGGGTTCTGTTCTGGAGCCTGAAGTACCGTGATAGTCTTCTGAGGTTTTATGTCATGTAGGACACCTGTGTTAGTCTCCTAGGAATGCTGTGACAAAGCATGTGAACTGAGTGGCTCAAAACAACAGAAAGTTGTTCTCTCACAATTCTGGAGGCTAGAAGTCCAAAATCAGGGTGTCAGCAGGGCCATGCTCCCTCTAAAACCTGTAGCGGGGAGTCCTCTCTAGGCTCTTCTAGTTTCTGGGGGTGTCAGCAATCCTTGGGGTTCCTCAGTTTGCAGGTGCACCACTCCACTCTCTCTGCCACCACGTGGCATCATCCCTGGGTATCTTCACATCTTCCGTTCTTCTGTGGCCACGAAAGGCCGTGTGCTCGAGCCAGCCTTTCCCAGCTCACTGATAAATAGAAGGAATTATCCGATTGAAGAAATGTGAATCAGCCCTTGGCTTTCTTTTCCCAGGTGAAGATGCCAGATGTGGAGTTTTTTGTTAACTTAGGAGACTGGCCTTTGGAAAAAAAGAAATCCAGTTCACACATCCATCCCATCTTTTCCTGGTGTGGCTCCACGGATTCCAAGGATATCGTGATGCCTACCTACGACCTGACTGACTCCGTTCTAGAAACCATGGGCCGGTGAGAGACCCGGGTCGAAGAGACCCAGAGCCTTGGTTTCCTTTCCTTGGTGAGTTCTTTCCCAGTGACCTTTGCGACGTGATGATGCGGGGGAAGAATCTGTTGCACTTTCTGTCTTCCAGAGTGAGTTTGGATATGATGTCTGTGCAAGCTAACACGGGGCCTCCCTGGGAAAGCAAAAACGCCACAGCTGTCTGGAGAGGGCGAGACAGCCGAAAGGAGAGACTTGAGCTGGTGAAACTGAGCAGAAAACACCCGGAACTTATAGATGCTGCTTTCACCAACTTTTTCTTCTTTAAACATGACGAAAGCCTGTATGGGCCCCTTGTGAAGCACATTTCATTCTTTGATTTCTTCAAGGTATGATATCATCTGTGGCAAATCCTTTCTGTTTTTCCAAATACCTTCATTTTGGGGAGGGAAATCGAGGCCTGTAAATTACAAGGAGTGGGAGAGGTGAGCGCAAAATGTAGTGAACTTCAAGGCACGGGGCCCCGGACACTGTTTGGATAACCTGGGTTATGCTCAGTTTCTAGACCTGACATTAAATACGCATCAAGGGAGTTTGGGACCTGGGTAGAGCTCTGATTTGTCCCCCAGCCGACCCTCAAGAGTAGCACATTTTGGCTCCAGATCCTTTTTTGTTAATAAATACATACAAGTGATTTTACAAATATTTCTCCCCAGAGCAATAGCATCACAATGGTCTAAAGAAGAAATATAAACCAGGTGTCTCTTATCAGTTTTCTTTTGGTTTCCATTTGCATGGAATGTCTTTTTCCATCCCCTTACTTTCAGCTAGCTCTGAAGTAGGTCTCTTGTAGACAGCATATATATGGGTCTTGTTTTTGTATCCATTCAGCCAGTCTGTGTCTTTTGGTTGGAGAATTTAATCCATTTACATTTAAGGTAATTATTGATAAGTATGTTCTTATTGCCATTTTGTTAATTGTTTGGGGTTTATTTTTGTAGGCTTTTTTTTTTTAACTGACTATACTTCAATAAAAAAAGAAAAATCTGTCTTCCCTTAGGTTGTAGCCTTAGGACAACAATTTTATAATTTTATTGGCTGCTCCAGCCTTAGCCTCATGGCCCCTTTGTGAAATTTGGGAGAACATCAATATACGCCTTTAGGTGCAGGTGTGCATATTGGATGCAGTAACACTCATCAACTGGTGGAGGCCAAGGGCAAAATCTGGCCGGTTTGTATCTGAGGATAGTGAGGCTTTATGTGTGGAAAGAAGACGAGAATAAAGAGAGTGGAAAAAGAGAAATTTAGTGAAGGCTCTTATCCGATATTGCTGTTTTGCAGCATAAGTATCAGATAAATGTGGACGGCACTGTCGCCGCATACCGCCTGCCATATCTGCTGGTGGGCGACAGTGTCGTCCTGAAGCAGGACTCCATCTACTATGAACACTTTTATAATGAGCTGCAGCCCTGGAAACACTACATTCCGGTTAAAAGCAACCTGAGCGACCTCCTAGAAAAACTTCAATGGGCAAAAGATCACGATGAGGAGGTAAGGTCAGTCTCTTTGTAGCCCAATATCATGGGTTCATTTTCAAGGTCCTGTGCCTGGGGAGCATTCAGGATGCTTAGATGTAGACCCTCACCTGTAAATGGGAAGCCACCTCTCCATGGACAGCACAGTTCCCTTCAGGGTGAACACAGGTGTTGTGACTTGGTTAACTGTCCACCATGCACATGAAACTAAAAGCTAAACCTTGGCCTTGATCATGCTGTCTTCTAGACAGTTTGCCCTGAGCCTCTAGCACTGCTTCACTCTACTCACAGTGTGAAAATTAAGATGGCCAATATGGCAGGAGGAAAACTGACTGTGCAATGGATTAAAATGAGGGATTCATGAAATAAGATGAAAATTGTTAAGCAGTGCATTAAGCTTCATCTTGAATTTACAAAGTTATTGTTACTTCATTTAATGTTTACCTTTTCTTTCCAAGAGAAGCTAATTCCAGAAGATCCAATATGACTTCTCAGACTTTCAAAACTTCTCAGAAACATCCCTTTAATTGGAACAAACATATTCTGTTAAATGTTCCCTTTATCACGTAAGACCCCAAAGATATTTTCCCCACTATTTTCCCACTAAAATGTACTCTGAAGATCAGTTAGCATGTGTCCACATGGGGAAAAGTATGTTTCATGAAAGGGATATTATTTTTGTTCCCATAGGCAAAGAAGATAGCAAAAACAGGACAAGAATTTGCAAGAAATAATCTCATGGGTGATGATATATTCTGCTATTATTTTAAACTTTTCCAGGTCAGTATTTTCTAAGAAAGTAGACATACAACTTGTAATGGTCAGTTCTGTTAATAGCAAGGAATATTTCACTTAATTTCTAAAAGTGAATGAATTAAAGAGGTACGTGTATACCTCTGTAGGCAAAATCAGGGACAAATATCAAATAATAATGAAAATAATAGGAAACCAAAGATCAGCTAATGGAGAATGCTACAGCATTGAGAGAAAAGTATCACTGTTAGGAGCATATAGTATGTGGTGAGGAAATTGGCGTCTGACCCTCCAAAGGTACTGTGCACGGATCTGTATTTCCTCTTTGCACAACTTTGCTGCTGCCTCACCACTTCCTTGTCTAAACAGTGCGAAGCATGTTTGGACTGGTTGTACTGACCCCAAATGAGCCATGACTTTTCTTGGAAAATATTTTCATGCATTTAAGGATTGTAATCAAAGCATATCTGACAATTTGAAAAGTTCTTTAAAAAAAATGCTCTGGGAAACAGGTACTTTGCAAATAATAGTGCTAGATCTAAGTTAAGATTTTTTTTTTAATTTCAGAATTGAAAATATTAAGCCCCCAGTCTTAGACACTGCTACAGAACAAAATTGGTCTTTTTCTGGTCTGCACTGGCCCCTCCCCCTTTATAACCTTTCCTAGGGGATGTGGAAATGTGTAGACTGATGGAGCCAGGGGGGTTTACTATCTGAATTCCTAAAGACCCACAAGGTAGAGTTCATTCATTCAACTCAAGTATAAGCATAAGCACCTGGCCTGGAGCCCGGCACAGAGCAAACACATGAGGAACGAAGGTGCAGCTGAGGCTGTACAAGACGTGGTGGGTCCAGCAGGCATGGTCAGTCCTCAGATTCTCAGTCTAGGGAAGATAGTGAGCACAGTTATTTTCACTACATGGCAGAAGGTGGAAAAACACACACACACACACACAAAACCATACAAGTCATATAAATGAAGGATGGAATAAGCAGTGGTCTGTTACACTAGGCAGCCCGTGCCCGGAGGACAGCGGCTTCTCAGAAGCTCTGTGGGGTGCTTAAGTAGGGAGGACCTTGCCCATCACAACTTGACACGTGAGTGAAATGGACCGCATTCGAGCAAACTCCAGCGTATCGAACTTGCTAAGCGTTATATCAGACATGCTTTTGTACTGTTGCCGACACAGGAATATGCCAGTTTACAAGTGAGTGAGCCCCAAATCCGAGAGGGCATGAAGAGAGTGGAACCACAGACTGAAGATGACCTCTTTCCTTGTACGTGCCACAGGAAGAAGGTAACCAGAGCTGACCTTCTGACCCACGTCAGAGTAAGAACTGACAGTGATCTAAGTCCTTATTCCTTAACTCATTCAGTCAGGCAACAACTATCCGAATTCCTCTTGGCGCCTCCAAGCAATTCGTTCTACCAGATTCAGATATAATAGATCCCAAAGAGGCAAAAGACGGGCGCTAAGATGCAGTGAACTGATAACACACGGGGCTCCCAGCAAAGCGGAGGGAAGCCTGTTTTATTGTGAGAATTCAGATCAGATTGAATAATTACAGTTTGTGAAGTATTTTCACACGTGTCATCTCATAGCCTCATCTCCCTGTAAGAGAGCTTCTGCCAAATTCATCATCCCAATTTAGAAATGAAAAAATATATAACCATGATTACTCATGTGAACAGATTATTCATTTGAAAGCAGTCTCTGTTGCTACCACCACATACTGATTTCCTTTGTAAGCGGCAGATTCACGTATGGACTTGCTAGGCTGAAGAGGACCTTAGCAGAGGTCACTCAGTAAATGCCTTCATTTTACAGTTAAGAAAACCGAGCCCAAAGAAGACTTTAGCTCAGAATCCTCTATCTGGATTATAGCAAAACAAGGACCCAAAACCAGTGTATCATTCTCAAATTGTGTGCATAGTAGTGTAGAAAGACAGTGTGGCAGGGGAGGGTTGTTTTGATTATAGTTGTTTTTTGCTTAAAGGAATATATGTTGTATAAAATTATGTATATATTCATATATGTAATATGCTGGCTTGACATTATCCCAAGCAACCTCGTCAGATCTCAGAACAGACAAACTCAAAACGGTGACTTTGAACCCAAAGATGATAGTTATTACATCTGCCTCTCAAGGGGGTTTAAAAGGAACAAGGTGACTCCTAGTCCCTGTGGTGTGATGGAACCAACTTTTATGGGCTCACTGATTGTGAAATTTAGGAATTTTGCACAGCAGTTAAGTGTTGGTAGCTTGGGATCCACCTGGTGGGAGTATTTACACCATGACAACAGCACATGATACGAATCAGCTTTGTTTTGTTTCATTTTGTTCTGGTTTGTTGGAGGACTGCTCTGCCGCTAACTGGCCCTCAAGCAGTGCACCATCAGCGCGAACCCCTCTCAGCGCTGTCGGACCATAAAATCAGTTAAAGCCAGTGACGAAGCAGAAACTGCCAGAAATGAAAGGGACCCCCATCAGGTTCCCCATCAATGTGACTTACCCTTGGGTGATTCCAGGAATAGTCCCAGGTCCTAAAAGCCTCTAGCAGTAACTTGGCTATTTTTTTCCTTCTTTGATCTTTAAGGGAAAACAATTAAGAAACTAATGTAAGTCATCTAGACTCATAGAAGACTTCTTGATGTTTCTAAATATTATTTCTTAATTGCAGACCAAAGATGAACTCTAATGGGCAAAATACCTTCCTTTCAAATAATGGTGCTCTGAAGACTCTTCTTAACTGAAAAGAAGAAGAATGTCTTTTAAATATTAATTCCATGGACAATGTAAAATCTGCTATGTGATTGCTTGGATTATAAAGATATGTTCCTTCTTATTATGCAGTATTCCCGTGACTGTCCTTTGAAGCACGTTTTTAGAATTTTATAATAAAATCACTTTTATTTTAAAAGCCTGTGTTGTGCTAGTCATTAGCTGTGTTTGGACCATGGAGCAGTAAAAAGAGAGGGTGTCTGGATCCTGGACTCAGTGCGAACAAAGCATCACAGAAGCCGCCACCTACCCAGACACGTGGTTCACATGACAAAGCACTAAACCTCTGTCTTGTTTACACTATTGTTTTGGATAATCGGTCACTCACAGCCAACCCTAATTCTAATGATTCTGACAAGGCCTTTCATAACCTGCCCTCTGCCTTTTTTTTTTTTTTAATTGAAATGCAGTCAATTTACAATGTTGTGTTTGTTTCTGGTGTACAGTGTAGTGATTCAGTTATACACATATATTCCTTTCCATGTTCTTTCTCAATATAGGTTATTACAAGATACTGAATATAGTTCCCTGTGCTATATAGTAGGACCTTTTTGTTTATCTGTTTTATGTGTAGTAGTCACTATCTGCAAATCTCGAACTCCCAGTTTATCCCTCCACACCTCCTTTCCCTCCTGGTATCCATAAGTTTGTTTTCTATGTCTGTGAGTCCGCTTCTGTTTCCCCAGATCTTTAATCAAATCCCTCACCGCTTCCTAATATGTACCCTCTAGTCCAGCAAAACCAGTCCTTTAGTGCTGCTTCAGTGTTTTGTTCCTTACCTTCCTTGTAGATGCTTTCCCTTGGTCTGGAATGCCATGACCCTCTTCGTCTGGCTTAGATATGCTTCAGTGCTCGTTTCAGGAGTCATGCCCCTGAGTCCTCTCGTCTGTACACTCGTATCATTGTATTTACCATGCTGTGTGGTCGTGATCCAAATCATTATTTTTCTCCCTGACCAGGTTTTAAGCAACTATACACTCTTCTGTTTAAAAAAGTGCCTGCAACTAGAAAGACTCAATAAGTAGTGAATGGATGAATGAATAACTGAATGAAAAATTACCCTGGAATGTGATTAAGGGGATTAAGCAGAAACTAGAAATCCTAACACTGAACCATAACGTATGTCCCCACAAATTCGTTTCCTAGTAGTTTCCCTTCCACCTGTCTTCCAGTTAGGTCATCTGTTATAAATTTTTCAAATTGTGGAATGTATCATATATACAAAAGGCTATAAAACATATGCAGCTTAAAAATAATTCTAAGAATACACCCATGTAACTACTGACAAAGATTCTTTGCTTGGCAAATTTTAATCAGAATCCTGAACCTTCTAGTTCCTTCTGTGCACTTCCATTTAAAGTCTAGTTTCAGTAAGAACCCTGCTAAGTCTGTGTAGCAAGAATCCCCCATCTGCCATATCTGATCACTCTCATCATCTAATCTGGTTCCTGGTCCTCCTCTGTCCCCCCAGGTGACGTCTGATCCCTCCAGCACGTCTTCAGTAAGAATCCTTTTAGGTCAGATTAGCCAGACTCCCCCCACCCCCGCAACCCTGGATGTTTCCTCTTAGTAATTTCCCATCCACTGCCCCCCACCCTGCTCCTCAGCTATAAATTCCCACTTGGCTCTGCTATATTCAGAACTGAGCAGGTTCTGTCCTGAGATCCCTTCTCCCCTTTTGCAATAGTCCTGAATAACATCTGTCTTTACCACTTTGACTACTGTCCAGGTCTGGTTTTGCTTTGACACTACCAGCTGGGTTCAGAAATAGAACACTGCTGCTTCCCTGGGAATGCCTCGTGTGTCTCACCTGCTCCCAGTTGGCCATTGTTGTGGTGGCTGTGATCATCTTTTCCTTGCCCTTATGTATCATTATTATTATTATTGTTTTAAAAAGAGGTACTGGGGATTGAACCCAGGACCTCTTCATGCTAAGCATGGGCTCTACTGCTGAGCTATACCTCCCCCTACCTTGCCCTTATTTAGAGTTTTACCACCTACCTATACTTCCCTAAGCAACACAGTTTAATTTTGCCTTGTTTTAAAATTTATATAAATGGATTTTTGCTGCTATTACTTGCCTGTTGGTGCGTATAGTGCCAGTACATTCATTTGTACATGGAGACAGTATTACATTGTACAAAGAGGATCACTGTTTTGCACATTCTACTGAAGATGGACATTTAGGTTGCTTCTGTTTTTCTGGTAATCCTATTCTTATTTATGTTTCTTGGCCACATTTTCTTAGGAGTGGAATTATTGCGTTGTAAAGTGTGTACCTCTGCAATTTTACTAGATAATGTCAAACAACTTTTCAACTTGATTGTCACAATTTACACTCTCCCAGTGATGTTCAAGATTTCCTGTTGCTTTGCTTCCTTGCTAATGCTTGATATTATCAGACTTTTAAATTTTTGCTGATCTTTTATTCTTTAATTTTTTGCTAATCTGATTGGTGTGGAATGACAACTCTTGTTTTAATATTTATTTCTCTGATTACTAATGAAGCTGACCATATTTTCATATCGTTATGAGCCACTTGTGTTGCTTTTCCTATAAATTTTTATTGATTGATTTACTTACTTTGGCTCATTTTCCTACTAAATTGTTTGGCTTCCTAGTGGATTCATAAAAGTATATTTTGGAGCTAGTACTTTGTTGATTATATCCGCAGCATACCTCCTAGTTCATGGCGTGTCTTTAATTCTCACTGCAGTGTCTTTTAATATTCAAAGACCATGATTTTAATGTATAGGGCTATATCAATCTTTTTCTTAAATGGCTGGTGTGCTTTATATCTTGTTTAAGAAATCTTTCCCGATCCCCAGGTCACTAAGTCAGTCTTCTATGTTATCTTCTATATGAGTTCCCTAGGGCTGCCTCAGCGAATTATCACAAACCTGGTAACTTGACATGGAAGAAATTTATTCTCTCCTAGTTCTGAAGACCAGAAGTCTACGGCCAAGGTGTCGGCAGGGTTGGTGCCTCCTGGACTCTCTCTCCCCTTGCCTCTCTCCCAGCTTCCGGTGGCTGCTGGCAATCCTTGGTATTCCTTGGCTTGTAGACACCTCCGTCCAATCTTTGCCTCCATCTTCACACGGTCTTTCCCTCTGAGTGTCTCTGTATCGCCTCCTTTTCTGTCTTTTATAAAGACATTTGTCCTTGGATTTAGGGCTCACTCTAAATCCAAGATGATCTCATCTTGAGAGTTTTAATTATATTATATAAAGACCCTATTTCTAAGTAGACAGGTTAGGACTTTGACAAATCTTTGGGGGGCTACTATTCGCCCACTATATTTAAAAACGTTCCTTTTGAAACTAGGAACAACATATGAATTCCCACATCACACACTGCTGTTCTGCCTAGTGCTGGGAGTCTGAGCTGGCACAGTCAACCCAGAAAAGAGGTAGGAAGTTGAAGGATTGAAAAATAATAAATAAAACTGTCATTAAAAGCAGGTGATAGGCTACAGTACACGGAAAATCTTAATGAATCTACAGATAAGTTGTTGGAATTAACAAGAAAAGGTGGCATTTGCTAAATACAAAACTATTAAATGCAGTTGTATTTTAATGTACCAGCCAGCAACAGAAAAAATAAAAATAAAAATGTTTATTTCAAGATAGCATTCACAGTAGCTTTGAAAGCTATGAAGTAATTGTTTGAGGAATTAATTCTAGCAAAAATGGACAAGATCTTTATACAGAAAGTTAGGCAACTTTTAAAAAAGTAATTCAATTGAAAAATATCACATGTTCACGCATTGGCAAACTCAGTATTAAAGATGTCAACTTTCCCCCACGTAGTATATAGAGTCAATGGCCTGTCGACCAAAATATGCCCTGCCCCACTTTATGAACTTTTCCTAAGAAATGTATTCACCTGCAAAGTCCAAGAAATATTAAACACTCTGAAGAAAGGACGAATTGTGAGCTTTCCCACTATATAGCAAGAATGTTTACAATGCTACAGAATTTCAGACCATGTGATACTAGTGGCAGGAAAGGGAAAAACAGAACCATACCACATAGTGATGCATAAACAGGCTGGAAACTTATCTGCAACCCGGGACTGCAGAGAGTTGGAGAAAGGTTGCACATTTTAGTGAGTGGAGCTGGGACAATGTGTATTAATGATTCCAATTCCAGTGCGTGGTTGTTCTCCCCACACCGTCAAGCAATTCACTCACACCAGTCAGGTGTGCAACAATTCAACTCAATTCTGACACCATCTACTCGGGGATAGGACCAGATTCCTCAGGTTAAGGGCTCAGTCCATAAGACTGGCCTTCACTTCAGATGCCAATCACAAGTCCAGGTTGTCACCTGTGCTTCTGACCGACTGGCTATAAATCATAGCTTCCCACAACCCCCTCCATGGGTCCAATTAATTTGCTGGAGCAACTCACAGGACCCAGGAAGCCAGGTTCCTCAGTAGACTACCAGTTTATTACAAAGGACAGTGAAGAACGGTAATCAGCAGCCTGGTAAAGAGATGCTCAAAACAGGTTCCCAAACAAAGGGGCTTCTGTCCTCGTGGAGTTTGGGGCAGGGCTTGGTGATTTGTGGAAGTATCTGCTTCACCAACTTGAAAACGCTTCAAACCCCATCTTTTTGGGTTTTATGGTGGCTTTATTACATAGGCCTGATTGATCAAATCATTGGCCACTGTTGATAGAATTAACCTCTAGCCTCTTTCCCTCTCCTGGAGGGGGATGGGGAGACACTAAAAGTTCTGCTCCTATAATCACAAGGTTGTTTTTGTTGACAACCAGCCCTTATCCTTTGGTACTTTTCAAAATCCAACGTATTAACATAGCAATAGTCTCCTTTATTGCTCTTTCACTTCAGAAATTCCAAAGGTTTCAGGAGCTCTATACCAGAAATGGGACAAAGGAAGACAAAATATGTATTTCTTATTATAAATCATAATATCGTACGTATCCGTATATGGAAGAAAAACAGTAAGATCCCCAGCACACAATAAATCCAAAGATCAATTCGAGGAGGATTAGTGACAAAAGGCAAAACATACCATTTGTCATCAGCAAAGAGGCTGTCTCTGTGCTGTATTAGCAGTATATGTCTACTGGCAGCTGCAGTGACTGAAGAATTATTAGTTCCTTCACTTTATGGCAATGATAAATTAAGTCTTACAACATATTACCCAAAAAATGCCAACTCGAGAAGTTTCTCAACATGGGTTTCTCATTGTACAAATCTTTTTAAATTCACCCTGAGAAGATGGCCATTCCAATCCATCACAGTGGCACTGCCACAAATGGCCCGCGTGTTCCCTAGACCTCAAATGACACATGAGCATAGCAGGAATTCCTCTGTCCAATGCTGCCTCTTGTAAAAATAAGTAAAAAGTAGGTGCTGACAGGATGGCGATCATGGTATATCCCTCCTTGTCTTATAAATCTTTTGTTACTATTTTTTTTTTTTGCAGGGGAAGGTAACTAGGTTTTGCTGTTTTGGGGGGGTTCTTTTTTAGAGGAGGCACTGGGGATTGGAGCCAGGACCTCCTGCATGCTGAGCATGCACTCTACCACTGAGCTATGCTCTTCCCCCCATAAATCTTTTGTTTAAATTAATAGAGTTGAGATTCCAACAAGGAATTCAGAATGACTGACTTAGATTCTGGAACTTGGAGTGTGTGACCTGTTGATGGATGATTAACTTGACAGGTCTTGTCTGTCTGTGTCTTTCAAAGTCTGGTTTAGAGAATGAGACTTTCAGTCTGAACACTTGAAGTAGGGTATGAGTAATTGAATTGAAAGCATCATATGCTCATACAAATGTCCATAAACTTTTCCCTCTCCAAAAAAATTTCTCTGTAACAATTTTTCGTATCATGGCTCTCTTTCCATAATTTTACACTACATTTTTTTAAGAAGAAAATGTTGGGTGTGAAGAGAGGATGTGGCTGCACAGGTGTAGTGTGAGGGATGCCTGTGATTCTAGGTTAGTCCTATATCTTCATTATAAAGGTGGTTACATAGCTATACACATGTGATAAAGCTACATGGAACTACACACACGCAGATATGAATGCAGGTATGGCTGATGAAATCTGAATAAGCTCTGTGAATTGTACAATGTCAAACTCCTGGTTTGATACTATTCTAGAGGTGTGCAAGACGTTACCTTTGGGGATACTGAATGCAAAGTATAAAGAATCTCCCTGTGCAGACTCTTGGTAACTTCCCATGAATATATAATTATTTCAAAATGAAATTTTATTTCTCATAAAATTTCAAAAGTAATATAGGCTCACAATAACAAAAAAATCAACTTCTTCCAATCCCTATCTTCTCAATAGAACCACTGTTATAAAAGTAGATTTACAGACATTTTTGGATCCATAAACTTGTAGGTTAGAGCCATAATTCATCTTCTCCATCCTTTCTACTACATAAGAAGGATTATTTCTAATTTTCAGCTCTCTCAAAAAGAAGGCTGCCTGCTGCGAACACTGTGGATAACTTAAAATTTTTATCGATAAAGCAAAACAGAAAGAGACTATATAAACTAGACTCCCATTACTAGGGTCTTCAAATCTCATGTACCTATATATTCAACAACACCGGATAATATTTATCTTTTACACTTTTGTCTATTTGGATACAAACATTGTTTTCAAAATATTTCCCTGATTACTTGTGAAACCGAGTATCTTTTTTTCTTGTCTTTGACTTTTCCATGATGTCAAATTTTCCTTTTTAAAAATTTTTACTTACTGATTTGTTTCAATTCTTTATGTATTATGAACTTCAACCTCTTGCTGTTATGTTTGTTTCAAATGCTGTCTCCCAATCTCTTTGGTCCTTTGACTTTGCCCACAGTGCCTAAATCAGCAAAGGATTGAATCTAAAAATATATGTACATACATGTGTGTATATGTATAACTGAATTGCTTTGCTGTACACCTGAAACTAACATTGTAAATCAACTACACATCAATAAAGAATAAAATTTTACCAAGTCCATTGATTTCAATGTTAATCTCATCCAACAACACTCATAGAAAATCCAGAGTAATGTTTGATCACGTATCTGGGTCCCTTGGCCCAACCAAGTTCAAACATAAAATTAACCATCACAAATAGAATTTATTCAACAAGTATTTATTAAGCACTTAATATGTGCCAGGCATGGTATTAGGTTCTAGAGATACAGCCATGAACAGTCACTATCTCTTCTGAAAGAAGACTGAAGTAAACAAGGGAAAAATAAATTAATAAGCAGGACAATTATGGATTGATAAATAAAAAATTATTACAAAGAGAAAGTGGGGTGGGTGGGTGGCTGCTTTAGACTGGATGATCAAAGATGCTACTGATTTTTCACTGTTAAGCAAAATGTTTATTACGGTTTATGATAAACAACCACTATTAAAATATTTCCAAATACTAACTTATAAAGAAGGAAGGGCATTAAAATTTTATTAAATGCTTTTTGGGCATCTATTTAAATGTTCGTGTTTTATTTCGATTTGCTTTTGTTACATTTATCCATAATGAATTACATTAATAGTATTTTAACTTTGAAACATCATAAAAACTATGTATTATTGTGTATTATTGCTTTAATCTAGGGATGGATTACTTGTGCTAGTATTGGGCCAGATCTGGCCCACTGCTTGTTTCGGTACAGCCTGCAAGCTAAGAATAATTTTAACATTTTTAAAGGGTTAAAAAAATCAAAAGAACAATATTTTATGACATGTTTCAATATGAAATTCAAATTTGGGTGTCCAAAAATACTTTTGTATTAGTTTCCTATTGCTGTTGTGACAAATTGCCACAAATTTAGTGCTTTAAAACAACAGAGATTGATTCCTGTAGAGTTACGGGGGTTAGAGCCTAAAATCAGTGTTTTGGAGATACTGTTAAGGTTTTGGTTGGTAGGGCTGGCTCCTTCCTGAGGCTCTGAGGGCACAACGCCTTTTCTGGTTTCTAGAGAAGCATTTCTTACATTTCTTGTTTTGTGGTTCCTTGCTTCATGTTCCCATGCAGCAACTTAGCATCTTCAAATCTCTCACTGTTTCTGTCATCACTCTGTGTTTTGTCTCTCTGAATGTTACAGCAGTGTTATTCATAGTAGTCAAACAGTGGAAACAATCCAAATACCCATCAACTGGTGGTTGTTTTAATCCATAAAGTTCAATACTAAAACAAAGTCAGCAACAAAAAGAAATCAGTTATAAGAAGGAACAAAGTACTATTACATGCTACAACATGGATAAATCTTGAAAATATTATTCTAAGTGAAAGAAGTCAGATATAAAAGACAACATATTGTATGAAATGCCTAGAAAAGGCAAATCTATAGACAGAAAGTAGACTAGTGGTTGCCTGGGGTTAAGGGTAGAGGGAAATGTGTACAGGTTTCTTTTTGGGGTGATGGAAATGTTCTTAAATCATGGTGATAGTTGCAAATGGTTATGAACTTACTGAAAACCATTGGATTGTACTCTTAAAGTGAATGGATTTTATAGCATGTAAATAAAGTTATGTTTAAAAGCACAGGGTGGTGAGGATATAGCTCAGTGGTAGAGCACCTGCTCAGCATATGTGAGGTCCTGGGTTCAATCCCCAGTCCCATCATCAAAGGATAAATAAACATAGCCAGAAAATTAGGAGTCAAGTAAAGAAATGTTAATTGAGACTTTGCAGTTAAGGAAAGTGCTTTTTGAGATAAATGACGATGAGTGGTTTTGTGGATTTTATTTTTATTTTCTCCCAAGTGCTGTGACAGAAAAGAGGGTCGTTACCAACTGCGCCGGGCTTGGGGAAGAGTCATTTATTCAAGATGTATTGATTTGCCAGGAATAATTCCAGACACGGGAGAATCAAGATAAAATAATGACAATACAGACTCCAGTCTTCATGGGGAGTTTACAGTCCAGGAAGCAGATAGACAAGTTCATGTATGTTAAGTGACCAGGGTAGGACAGAAAGTGTGGGTGAGGTGATTAGGGAAGGCCTCACTGAGAAAATGACAGGTGGGTGAAGACCCCAAATTTATGCACCGCTGGCTACTGGGATCTTTCCTAGAAAACGGAACAACCAGGCAAAAGCCCTATAGTGATGTAACCCAGTAGGACCCTAGGGGGCCTTCCCGGGACAGACCCCCTCCCCATACTCTGCGCTGGAGCTCCTCTCTGAATTACTCCGGTAGTATTTCCTGGGTTTTTCAGATGCTAAAAAACACCATCAAATGGAAGAAGTTAACTATTTGACGATCATGTGCACATAGCCCCCAGACCTTCTGGTGCCTACGGATTGATCACCATCAACCAGAGAATTGTGCACAGCTGGTCACATATCCTGGGCTCACATAGCACAGCCCTTTCCTCAGCTGGCCTTTAAGGATGCTCAGCTGAAACCCTTCAGGGAGTTGGGGGTGGGGGGTTAGGCACAAGCCACCGGTTCTTCTCCTCGCCCAGCAGTAAACCTTTTTCTGCTCTAAACTCTTGACACTTCTATATTTATTTTTTTCCCTCGCTGTGACCTGGGGCACAGGAACTTGGGTTAGGTAACAGTGAGGGCTAGTCTGGCCGGTTTGGGTGTGAGGACTGCAAACATCTGGCCGCTGCGCCGATAAATAGCGAAGAGGTGTGCGGGTAAGGGTTGGAGCAAGAGACCATTCAGCCGACTGCTTCAGTAACCAGGCAAACACCGTGGTGAGGCTCGGGCGGGTGAAGTCTAAGTGTAAGAAGCGGTTGGATTCTGCATGTATTTGCAATCGGATGGCTGGACTGATAGTGGGGTGTGTGAAAAAGAGAACAGAGTTGGCCCCACATTCTTCGGCCTGAGCAACTGCTGGGATGGCGTGGCTGGGACGGGGAAGTCCTGAGTGGAGAAAATGTGGACGAGGTAACCACCCGGCCGCTGGCCGTTGGGGAGCAGAGAGTCGCGGCCGCTCCACCGCCAGCAGCGGCGGGAAAACTCCCGCCCCCAGCGTGCCCCGCGCGCCGCCCGCGCGCCTGGGGGCGGGGCCTGCGCGCGCAAGCGCCGTAGCGGAACGCGCTGGCGGGTGCGGCGAGGCGGTCCCTTCGAGTGTGGTAGTTCGCTCCCTGAAGGGAGTGAGGGCAGTTAGGTTCTTCGGGCCACTTCCCCTTCCCCGGTAAGTGCGGCGGCGCTCGGCGCCGCCAGATTGGGGACGGCTTCCGAGGACCCCGGAGGGCTTCCCGTGGCCCCACCGGGGGCGTTTCGGGCTCGCGGCCGTCGCCCCTCAGGGGCTGTTGGGCGGCTCCGTGAGGCGTTTGGCGTCCGTTCGGTGCCCGCGGGCGGCGGCCGCTGGGGCTTCGTCTTCCCAGCCGGTCGGGAGGCGGAGTGAGAGGACGGCGTGGGTGGGGAGAGAAGAGCGGGGCCGGCCTGGGTCCCGCGAGCCCGGCAGCGGCGGCCAGTTCGGAGCAGCCTCCGAGCTCTGAGGGTCTCCCGGGCCCTGGCGACGGCCACCGCACAGCCCGGGGCGGGCCGAATAGGACGACCCTCAGGTGTCTTTGGGTCCCAAACTCCGGGAAACGCCTCCAGTTCCTACTCTTGTCCCCCTGGGCGTTTGTTGGCTCGGCCAGATTACCGACCCCCGAGAGACTTGAACTCTTAACCGTTTGCCTTTGCGCCGCGATTTCCAACGTTCTGCCCAGACGTGGCGGATAACGTACAAGCGTTTTTCCAGTTGGAGGTGGCGGTGGCGGCACCTGAGCCTTCAGCATCAGTTATGATCGCTGTTGCATCCTGAGTATGAGCAGTAGGCACATACAGCAGTCTTGTAAACGCTCGCGGTGTGGGCACACAACTCCCTACGATCCAGAGTATTGATTCATCATCTCAGCCTCTCTGAGGTTGGTGGCGTTTGCTGCCTTCGCCGTTGAACACATTGAGGCTGAGCCGCGCTTCCAGCCGTGCCCTTTCTGAATCCAAAGATTATGACCTAGACTGTCCAGATCAGGCTGCGGTGGGATTATACCCTGGGACTGTTTCACTGTTACCAAGTAGTCCAGAACGTTTTCACCGATTGTGAAGGACAGACTGTTCATCGTGAAATCTGGAAGGGAGTAGAGTTTTCCTGGGGAAAAAAAAATCACAAGTTGCTGAGAAACAGTAGAGTAAGATAGTGGATTGAATACATGTATCTAATTTTTTCCCTTCTGAAACCTCACTAAAATTACAATCGGGGTTTGTAAAAAGACACAGACCCACAAAGATGGGGAAATTGGAAAGGAAACAATAGCACTAAAATATGGGGCCCCAGAAAGCTTAATTTTAAACCAGCAGCAGGGAATACTGTGGAACAATGCTATATAAACCACAGAATCTTAAGAATGCAGAAACCAGGAGCACCAGACACTTTGGGAACTGGTGATGAAATTAATGGTGTTAAGGATGGATGTAGAGGACTCAAAAGACTACTTTTAGGTGAAATCTGTTTGAGAAGTAATTAGGTATCTAGATCTCATTCGCCATTTCACACTTTTGTGTTACTGCTTCTTTCCCATTAGAAGACTGGAGGCTATTCTCTCGAGAACATAAAACAGGATTTTTGAAGCAGGGGACCCCCAGGCACAGTTAATTACGGGGCTACATTTAGGTAAACAGGGACAATGGAAGTCTGAAGTCCATCATGCTCCTCTAACTCAAACCCCAGAACTTTTGCAGCCAGTCTAATACCCTACAGGCTCAAAGAAAGAGAGTTCTACATACACATATACTTAAAGGAAAGATATACACAGTAAGTTGGTCATAGTGGTTGCTTCTGGGAAGGGAAAGGAACTTTGTGGCTGGGGAAAAGAATGTAAGATTTAACTATACACTTTTTTTCTTTTAAAATTTACCATGTGCATATATTACCTATTCAAAAATGAAATGTATTCCACAAAAAATAATTGCAAATGAATACACCCTTGATACATCAATTCCTTCCCTTGACAAATCAGTTCCTTCCCCAGGAATTTATCTTAGCGATACGTCTACACACATGTGAAAGTAATACTAAGTATAGTGCCACTCATTGCAATATTGTTTTAGCAAAAGATTGGAAATCTCTATGTTCATTAATAGATGGTTGGTGAAATAAGTTATGTACAACCCTTCCTTGGCATATTCTGCAGCCATAAAAAACAATGAAAGAAGCTCATTGTATAAAGAAAAGAGTAATTACCAAAATATATATTGGATGTGGGGGCAGATAAGGTTCAGAAAAATACATCACCAGTTTATAAAAAGAGAAAGGTGTGTATATATATGTAAATAAATTATCTGAGAGAGGCAGAATTGGGTAATATTGGTTGACTTTGGAGAGGGGATCTGGGTGGTAAGGCTTAAGTGGAATGAGGGAGAGACTTTTCTACTGTTATTGTTGGTATCTGTTATCTGTTCAGTGAGTGAATTAGTAAATGTTAATGGGAAAAGAGATGAATAATGGAGATCTTGATGTTGATAATATGCTGCTGAACAGTAAAAGATCTCTTAGAGTAGAAAGAAATGCTGCATAACAACCCTGAAGTCTCAGTGGCTCACAACATGTCATCCTCTTGGTTCTTTAGGTCAACATTTCATAATTCTTCAGTGGTTTAGATGTTGGCTGGACTAGGCTGGACTCCAGACTTTAGTGTTGGGTTCAGATCTGTTCCATGTGTTCCATTCAGGGACCCAGCCTGAAAAAGCAAAAATACCTGGAGCCTGTCTTTTTCATGGCTGAGGGCGAGAGTTCAAAAGTGCTTCTGGAAATTTGCCAGGCCTCAGCTCAGAAGTGGCACATTGAAACTTAAATTCTTTTGGTTAAAGCAAGTCACGTAGCCAAGCCCAAAGGCAATAGGGTGGAGATGTACACTGCCTGCTGTGGAATGTTCTGCAAAGTCACGTGACAAAGGGTGTGGATGTAAACTTCCATTGTAAGGTGGGAGGAAGAGTTGGGCATGACAAAGGACATGGGTTAATAGAAAGATGCTGTGAAATTTAAGTTGAAGGTAGTTGTTTGAGAATAAAAATGCTTAGGAAATAAAATATATGTCAAGATACAGCATTCTACTTTGACACTAATTTTCTTAAGGCATCCACGTTAAAGTATCACATTGGCTTTCCCTTAAATAACATCTGCCAGCCCCACATCTGGCCCTATAACCAATTCTGAATGACCATAGGAATGAAAATAATTAAGTAATGGACATGTAAAGACACCAGTTCTTAGAGGATTAGTTCTAAATGTGTTTGCTTTAGCTACTGAATGTGTTCATTCATAGTTCTTTTAAAATATCTATGTCTGCCTACCCACCTTTCACAACAGAATCTTCTTTTCAGGGAGATGTCCTTTGCTTCTCAGATGTAATGCACTTTAAGTTTGTTATTCAACAGTGAAAATGAGTCATACGGAGGTAATACATATTTTCATCTGTTCCGCATTTTCAGGGTTCCTTCTTTTTTTTTTTTTTTTTTTGAAGTCATATGGCTCCATAGTAATTTGTTTTCAACTTGTACTGTGAGAGACAGTATAGCATTAGTGGTTAAGAGTAAGGACTTTGGAGTAGACTGTCTGAGTATAGATCCTAGCTAGTGGATATATAACCTTGGGCACATTATGTAACATACTGTGCTTTTCAGTGTTCTCATTTATAAAGTGGAGATAATAACAGTACTTGCAGGTGTAATAGGAAGGTTAAATTAATTAATACATATAAAGCAGTTATAATAGTACCTGACACACAATAAGTACTTCTTAAATATTAGCTACTGTTAATATCATTGCTTTTTATTCGGAGGCTATGACTTGAATCATGGGTCTCTCAGAACAAATATATTCATATGTCTGAATAAGCAAGGAAGTAATTTTTTATCCCTTTATTCTCTTGAATTTCAGGTTAAACTAAAAATACCTTTTGGAAATAGATTACTAGATGCTGTTTGTTTGGTACCTAACAAGAGCTTAACATATGGAATAATTCTTACACATGGAGCATCAGGAGATATGAATCTTCCTCATTTGATGTCACTGGCATCCCATCTTGCATCTCATGGGTTTTTTTGCCTGAGATTTACCTGTAAAGGCCTTAATATTGTACATAGAATTAAGGCATATAAATCAGTTTTGGTAAGAAAATTTCTTTATATTTACTTATGAAAGAATTCTGTTTTTAAAATTCTTAATAAATATAAGACATATTTTATTAGCAGTCACTTGGTTTAATTTAAAAATCTTTTAATGAGTTTTCTTAGAAACTCACCAGTGTATGAAGGCTGTGTAGTGGTCAGATTTCTCTTTTTTGCCATCGGTTAGTTTCTATGGAGATAGGCTCTCACATCATAAATGTTCCTCCATGATACTGCCAAGGAATCTATTTATGATGTAATTTTCTTACTGAAATTATACAACTTTAGGATATAGTTCTGGATTATTTTGCTCCTATACAATGAATGTACAAATAGCATGGCTTTTTTGTATGTTATTTAGAAAGTGTAAAATCTCCGGATAAAACAAGTCTGATATATCTTTTAATCCAAATTGTTTTAAGCTTGCTAAGTTTTTCAGAGCCTTAAGTTAGATGTCAGTAGTATTATTAACTTTTATATTAGTTGGAAGCTTTTACTGGCTTTTTCCCCATAATTTTAAAAATATTTTTAAAATATTTTAGTACTTGAATTTTTTTAGGCTGTGTTTTTTTGGTATGTATTTGCCTGTATTACCTAATACATGATTTGATAGTGAAGATATGACCAGGAGAGCACAGAATTGGTTACCTCTTTAAAGAATTCCTTAAGATTTCATGGTTGGCTTTGCAAAGATTTTCATTTCAGTAATGATGACAAATAATGTATTGGTTTTCCATTGGAACATTTTGTAAGAGAATTGATAATTTTTTGGTCAATTTTTCTAGAATTACCTAAAGACCTCAGGAGAATACAGACTTGCAGGTGTTTTCCTTGGAGGTAAGTTGCAACACTTGTGAAAACTTGTTTCAAAATTAATGACAGGAAATGACTTAAGGATTTTTTGTTTTGGTAAGTCACTCCCATGTATAACATCAAGGCGCTTTAATATTTAAAGTAAATTTAAATCTCATATATACTGTAACCCAAAGATGTTTCCATTTATTTATATCCCTGAATCACCTTCTTTCAAATGATTCCTTCACAAGGATTGTCTTCACCTGTTGAAGTATTTTTCAGAAAAGTAATTTTTAAAAATTTGGCTTAGGATCAGGTTTTACCTCTTCACATGGCTGTTGGTGTCCATTATGGGTATTGCAGCTTGTTAATTGCCACCTTTTGTAGTTAAGTATTTGTTGATATGCAACATGTTATGAAATAGTAAATGAAATCTGATTTGCCACATCATAATCACCACTACTTTATGTGAATGTTTATATTTCAAACTGAATTTAATTTTAATTGATTTTAGGTCGTTCAATGGGGTCAAGAGCAGCTGCTTCTGTGATGTGTCATATTGAGCCAGATGATGCTGATGATTTTGTTCGAGGTCTCATTTGTATTTCCTATCCACTGCACCACCCAAAGCAGCAGCATAAACTTAGAGATGAAGATCTCTTTCGTATAAAAGATCCTGTACTGTTTGTGTCAGGCTCAGCAGATGAAATGTGTGAAAAGGTGAATTATAACTTGGTGTTTCTGTGAATGAGAGAAAAAGAAAGAAAGAGAGGAACATCTCAGGACCCAGATATTACCTTCAGTGTTTAGTCTCTTTAAAAAGATGCTGATTTTACTAATGCTAGTTTTGTGCTTTACACTGTTGCTTTGGAGAACCTGAAAATGTAAGCATACTGACAAAATTCATCTCCTTATGGAGTCGGTAAATGGATTAACTCTTATTTAGAAAACGAAGGATTAATACCTGAATCTTGTGAATTTGGGATTAGTAGACTGTACATTTGGTTTATCTTTTCAACATCTAAGCAGATTCTTCAATTTGTTATTAAATTGACTTGAGAAAAATAACTTGTACATATTATTAAATATTAGTGTATTTCTCAATCATATAATTTTGGGGGGGGAATATTTTTAGAAGAATTTTTTTGCTCCAATTAATAACTTTATTATAAATAATGAATGCTTGATCTATTCTGTGGCATTATTGTATCTGAGAGATGTGGACTGTCACTTCTGTGGACATTTCCTTGCATATTCCATTGCCTCAAAAATTATCTGTAGCATAGGTATTTAGTGCTTGGATACCAGTATAGGCGGGTGGGAGAGAGATCTTTATTAAACACCAATAGAGCCTTAGTCTAGTATCCTCTTCTTTTTTTCCTTTAGAACTTGTTGGAGAAAGTGGCACAGAAAATGCAAGCTCCTAATAAAATCCACTGGATTGAGAAGGCAAATCATTCCATGGCAGTGAAAGGACGGTCAACAAATGATGTTTTCAGAGAAATAAATACACAGATTTTGTTTTGGATCCAGGAAATCACTGAAAGGGACAAGAAATAATTGTCTTTAGTTAAAAACCATGTTATTTTTAATACATATAGTTAATTTGTTCAAGAATAGATATCTCTCAGCATTATGAGATATATTTCAGACTAATGTTCTTTAATGTTCCCGTTTTTAAAACATATTTTAATTGTGAAAGTAATGTCCTTTACAAAGTGTCTTTTGAAAGCACTGTTATAGTTGTATAGAGATGATGTACAAATATTGAAGGTGGTCTAAATATAATTTATTTTCATTAATATAGTTAATGTTTGAAAAATTAAACTTTGAATTTTGTTACAACAGAACTTTTGTCTTACTCCTGTGCACCTGAGAAAGTACTCTTAATTTTTCAGAGCAGTGTCATCTTTAAAAAAGGAAAACAGCACTTACTATATAGTAAGTTAAGTCAGTTTTATAGAATGTACACATCTACTCACCTAATCTTTTAATAAATCTCAACTAAGGGATAGGATAACATTTTCATATAATGGGAACCCTGAACATTGTTTTTAGAATGAAGTAACTTTCATTCAAGAAATATTTACTGAAGGCCTGTTACAGCAAAAGCCTCACTAGAAAATAATTGGAGTTTCATAATGTGGGGGAAGTTGATTAATTACCTCCGATTAAGGAGAGAATGAAAAATAAGGACTAAGTGGTGGGACTAACATCTATGCTGTATCTTGGCAGAGCGAGGGCACTTAATTTTGCCTTGAGAAGTTCAGATGTCACTTGTACGGGACTAGATGGTAATGAGTTATATATTAAACTATGTTTCTGTATTCCCTGTTAAGGACACAAAAATGAGATGAGGCTGATGCTGTATTTCTAAGTTTGTAGGAGCAGAGGATTTCTATACTAAGAAAGTATAGAAATTCTATACTCCTTTTCCTGGCTCCTCTACTGCCCTAATGTTAGGCCCTTCAGACAGTCAAGGTGGCCTGGGAGGCTGACAGATTTTTGAGGTCCCTCGTTCCTCCTGCCCTGGTGAAGCCACGGTGTTTTTGTTAATATTTCTAAGTAATGCATAAAGAACAAAAACCTAGGTAGCAAATCTAAACCATGTATTTTACAGAATGAAATCATGTACAACTACATAATCAAAACTTCCATATCACGCAGTGTATACTACTTTTTGACTACATTTCTTGAACAAGGCCTAAATTTTAAAAAATAGTATATAATTAATCAATACTTACCATTTGAAATTTTAAAACAAGACTGATCAAAATATTAAAAACAAAAATCCAGAACTGACAAATAAGAGTCCTGATCTATTAAGTGTAAATCAGTTGAGAAATATTAATATTGTAAACCAGAAGTGAAACCAATGGGAAAAAGGAAAATACAGGGGAAGACTTACTATAAAGCAGACTATAATGTACAAGTACAGTGAAGAAATAGATCTGAAAGCTTAGTAACCAGGCTATATAGCTATAATATTCAAGTTTGCAAATTAAGCTGTTTGTAATGTGGATGACCAAAGATACTACTACAAGTATAGGGATAAATGGAAGGTCATTTAAAGTTGATTTTTTTCCCCTCAGTTATCAAGAAACTGTTCCTGATTGATGAAATAGCTTATTTGAGAACTGTATACTTAGCCATGAGTGGGGAACATTTAATTCCGAAAATAAGGTATGAGTGCTATGTCTAAGGTCAAAATAGACACTTGTGAAAAGGGCCCATCTCTTCTGCACAGAATTGACACGTCTTGCAAGGGGAAATGTGCAATGCCAAGTCTGAGGTACGGCCAAAGATCCATCCAGGTGCTGGCCTCTGGAGGCCCCGATTAATGGCTCAACCATTCACTTAGACCAGTGGCTCTCAGTAGGGGTGATTTTGACTTCCAGGGGATATTTGGCAACATCTGGAAACTTTTGGCTTGGGGTGGGGGTGCTACTGGCGTCTCGGAGGTGGGAGAGAGGGGCTGCTACCATCCTGCTATGGTCTGGTCTACAATGTCAGTAGTGCTCAGGTGGAGAAACCTTGTCCTGGACAAACCAGCTCTGGGATTATCTTTAAATCCTTTCTCCTCCAGCATTAGCTTTTCTGTACCCCTTCTGAATCCATTTGCTTTCTTTTGCCAGATCCTGGGTTCTCGGTCTCAAAAGTACTACTGATTGTGCCCCTTTTTGTTCACATGACCACCACTCTAAGCCAGACTGTCGTCAGTGCTCATCTGTATGGCTGCAGTAGCCTAATTCATTTTACTATTTCATTGTCTCCTTGCTCAATACATTGACACAAAACTATCGGTGGGTCTCCAAAGGCGACTCTTAAGGCTAAAGACTTCAGTTCAAGGCTCTCCACATTAGGCTGTATCAACATTTAAACCATTTCCCCCATGTTCAGCCTCTTCACAGTACTCTAGCTAACCTGGACTACACAAAGTTCTCTCCCTGAATTTTTTTTTTATTAGTTTTTGTCTGCTACCAAGTATTACTCATCCTTTAAGGTCCTCAAATTCTCTTTCCCACTTCACAGCTTTTCTTGGATTACCCCAGCCACGTGTCTCTCCTTCAAAGCCACATAACACCTTCCTTCTCCCTTTGTTGCTAACACACTGCCTTCTCTGTAGATTGACATATTTGCTTCGTACCACTTCTATTACATGCTCCTTCAAGTCAGGGAATGGTTTTTTATTCATCTTTGTATCCATAAAATGCTTGTGTTACTTGCTTAGCATCTTACGTGTTCATTATTCAATAAACACTTGAATTAAGATACTTACAGAAGGAGAATTTCTAACCATTACCAGCAACCCCTGGCTTTATATTGCTATTTTATACACCTATTATTGGGACTTTCTCCTTAGACATAAAGCACAAAAACCTAGTTCCCAATGTCCAAATAGTTCAAAGAATGTGACATTGGTAGATATGACAGAATTTTTTAAAACTTTAATAGAATTTTTTTCTAAGTGTTTTCTTTTAATGTCTATATTACACTAAATATGTTAGTAGTGGGATTTCTCTGCTGCTCACTTTTTATTGTCTTTTTGACTTAAAAATAAATCTAGCATTTACTTTTTATGCTGCTCACTTGAGATTGATACAAGAAGAGATTTCTAGGGCAAGGGACAGAAGTGCCTATGCTGAAAAATAGGTAATTGTACTTTTATTACTAGGCAAGTACTTAAGCAGCAAACATGACAAAGCCCTGGAGGCGGGTACTCTATCTCTGTGCAAACTTAAGCATCAGCAGTAGTCACAGAAGGTACTTTTCAGTTCTTATAAGAGCCATTCATAGTCTATGAATTAGGGATTCAGAGAGTTCCTTAGTTAACGTTAAAACACTGAATCCTCTTTAAGGTAGTTAATATTAAATGAATTAGAGAATGTCTGCCATCAGGCAAGGGAAATTGAGTATTCTGCCAGCTGCATTAAATATTATAGAAAAACCCAGCAGAATAAAATCACCCTGATTTTGTATGTGGATGTGGAGTCAGAGAGGAGGGTGTACTTTTCCCTAGAAAAATCCAGAGGAATTGCTGAAGTTACTCCTAGAACTAAAAGGAATGCCTACCATGCATTCTGGAGAGGTACACTTTGCAAAGACAAACACTATGATCATAGTTAAACTTCAGTTAAGATCACAAATACCTGTAGGCTATGGTCTAGTAGACTGGAAGACTATAAACTCTTAGGATGTGTCATTGATCTCATTATCTCCAATACTGGAGATAGTACAAGCTCAATAAATCTTTCTTGCACCCAGTTAAACTTATGTGACAGAAGAGCCAGAACAGTGTACTCTGGTGTGAAGAATTATACTTCTTTCCTCAACCCACCTTGAATAAGTGAAAACAAAGGAAACATTAATTACGTCTTCAAAGGAAATCCATGGTAGTGTTAATATTTTCATTAATAGTCCAGGTATTTTTGTATACTTGTGACTAAACTACTGCCTAGACTTTGAGGGGAAGTGAGCAGTACTCAGATCTGGCTCAGCCCCTCCCTAAGTCTGACATCAAGTGTCGCAAATAACTGCTCCTTGGAATCACCAGAAACAGGGTGAAGAGGAAATTCATCAAGAGACCACTCCAAAATCTAACTTTGTTTTTCAGCATAACAGTAGATTGTTGAAGAGGAATATTGCTGACAGATCCCTCTAACGAAAAGAAATATAAAACAAGGTGTTCTATTTTAAGAAAAAAATGAGGCAGGCCCACAAAAACAAGCTGTCATGTCCTGCAAAGTCACAATGAGACACAGTAAAAACTTATTTGGTACTTACCTGAAATTCAAATTAAACTAGGGCATCTAGTTTTTGTGATCCCCACCCCCCCGCCCTATATCTGGCAATCCTGCATTTATCTCTTTCTGATCACAAAGAAGCATAAAATACACTGTTTCTGGTGGTAATAGAAAATGGTTATGTCCAGTTCAAAATTGTTCCACATTTTTTGAATGACAGGATAGTGATAATTGAACTGTGCTAAGGGATTGTTTATAGAATTGTGTTTCTGTGTGAAATTAATAGAGGAGTATTTTTAAAAATCAAAAAAAAAATACTGATAGCATCATACATGCCTCACCAATGAACTTTCATTATTACTAAAGTAGGTTGATATGAGCTCAGTTAATACCCACTATGACACGTACCTCACTTTACTTAGGCCCAGAGCAATCACTGATGTACTTGGTAAGACACTGAGCAGCAATGGAAATTTTTTTCTGGCAGAGTGTTGATGAGATGGGCATATCACCTTTTTGTGTTTTGGGGCATTCATAATCAAGGACTTCGGAATGAGATATCAATCTATGTTGCATGTTACATAAAAATGTCAAAGCAATTTTATTTCTTTAAAAAAGTGGTACAGGGTGAATTGGAAGACGATATACTTTTGACATTATGGGAACTTCTAGAGACCTGGACTTCTCAAAATGACTGGATGGCAATCTTCTTTATAATTTTCCTCGTAATTATTTTTGAGATCGTGCTCATAAAGATTTGTACATCCTTTCAAAAGAAGCCTGCACTTCCAGAAAAAGACCATTCAGATGCCCAGGAGGTAAGAACAAATGGTAGATTTCCTTTTCCCCCATTTTTCAAAATAATATGTAAGAATAACTAATAAAATTGTGAAACTTTGATACTTGTATTATTCCTCTAACATTTTATTGTCTCCTTTGAAATAGAAAGAAGACAGCTGCCTGAAAAGCATGAAACCTGGTAAATGTCCTACAATTTCATATGTTAACATAAAACTTGTTCAGCCTGAGCTTCTCCCATTGGTGCTCTGACATTTTTTTATTCCCATTTATCTCTAGATAATTGGTCGATGCATTCATCTTCAGAAGAAAAGTAAGTGATATATTTTGAACTTAGATGAAACAGGTTGGTTTTTTCTATTCAAAATTACATTTACATCTGAAGTACAGAAAAGGGCTTTTCCATCTGTATAGAGGACTATAGCGTTCAACATCATAATTCAATCTAACTTTGATTTTAAGTGGTTGCTCGTTCCAAAATGTGTTACTGTTTGTTAATATATTATTGAAATTATCCTTCCAGGTAGGTAGTATCATTGCTGTTTTCATAAATGAGGAAAATAAAGCTAAGAGAGGTTAGGTGGCTTTCTTCCCTAGTCCAGTCCTCTCTCTCCAATACATACAAATAATCACCAGTTCTGATAATTCAGTGAAAACATATTCATTTAGCACCTGCTGTGAACCAAGCAAACCCTGAGCTAGGTGCTTGTGCTGCACGAGTGATGTGAAAGGAGTTTATGCAGTCAGAATTCATCAACATCCTAAGGACATGTGAGTGCTTCAGATTAAATACTGACCTCCCTACTCTTGTTGCTATCAGTATTTTAATTGTTTTCATCAAAATCCATTCAGCAATCATTAGATATCATTATACAATGGACATTGTGTTGGATACTGGGATACGAATAATAAGACAGTTTCTGTTTTCAAGAAGCTTAAATTCTTGTGGAGGAGACACAGACATAAAGGATGATGGCTTGCAGTACGGTAACAGTGATAGAGATAAGATGAGAATTTAGGAGATACCGAAGCTAGTATGGGGGTGTTGGGGATGGCTTCATGAAGAAAGTTATACTGGAGCTGAATTTTGAAGGATAAGTGAAAATTAATCAGAAAAAGACAGTGAATTAGAAGGATGAGACAGGCATTACAGGACATGAGCAGAGGCACTGTGACTATTTCAGAGTTGCTGGAATGCTAAGGATGGGTCAGGGAGAAGTGGGAGATGAATGTGAAGGAACAGGCAGGAGTCAGATCATGGAGGACTTTCTATACCCTGTTATAATTTTGATATAAAAGGGCTTGAATATTAGTAGAAGCTCAAGCATAAAAATGGTTAAGGTTGCATTGCATCAGAGACTGAGTGGGTTATGTCTTGCTAATGAGATAGGAGAGAAGAGAAATGTGGAGGGGTGGGCAGAGAGAAGGGGGAAGGAGGCAAAATGGTGTGAGGCTCAGGACTGAATGTCATAAAGGACGTCAAAGGATGAGACCACCACTCAGCATCTGCAGTCAGGGAGAACCACGCTGGCCAGGCATAGTCTCAGTGAGCAAAGCAAGGTGCTGATCTTACATCCATGGGCTTTCGGGATTGACTTCAGCCTTAGAAATGTGTTCCTGGGAAAGTCTGTCGTCTATTACCTGATTTTCAAAGATTAAGGCTGTCACTGACTGGTTGGTTTCAGAACCCTATTTCCTGAAGCAGGTTATCATTGATAGATAAAATTGTTTAAAAGGAAAAGGAGGTTTGGTGTTTCTCTGTTACTGTGACTATAGGATTATACTATGACTATATGCCATTGATTGATTTAATTGATTTACAACAACTTCTGGTACTTACTTGTTGCCATGGGTATAGAATTGTCAGTCTTTCCCAAGGAGTGTGGGGAGTTCTTTTTACATTTTCAAAGGCCATTTGAGATCGTCTGATGGGGAAGAGACCAAAGGACATTTTAAAAATGGAGAGACATGCCTAATAGTTAAGTGGGAGTTGTCTGTATTGCTATAATTAACTTCCTTCTACATCTGCCTCCAACGTTTCGTTAAAGTCAGCCACACTTACGAGTGGTTTGTATTTCCCCCCTCATTTAACTTGAAGAAAGAGTTGGGTCGTACGAATGGGACAGCGTGTCAAGGGTTAGCAGGCAGACACTAGAGGTGAAGATAGTCACTCGGCAGGTATTCCTGAGGGCCTACCACATGCCAGGCATTGCTGGAGGCTCTTGAGAGACACTGATGAACAAAATAGACAATACTTCCTTACATTTTAGTCAGAGGGGAATCTGATAAACAATGATATGATAAATAAATCATACGTCACAAGGTGGTAAGTTTTATGGTAAAACAAAAGATACACTAGGATAAGAGGAACCAGGATCCCAGAAGTAGATGAGGAGAGCTAGGTTGCAATATATATGGTGGGATTTAACCAAAGCCTTGAAGGGATGGGGGAGTTAACCAAACAGATAGGTGGAAGAGTATTCCAGACAGAGGAACAACTAGAGCAAAAGTCCTCCGGGAGAGTGTGCCTCATGTTTGAGGAACAGTGAGAAGGCCAGTGTGGTGATGCAGGGTGCGCAAGGGGCTGACAAATAGGGATGAGGTTAGAGAACACGTGACCAGGTCCTGGTTGGGCCTTGCAGGTCATGTTAAGGACAGTGGCTTTTACTCTGAGTAACAATAGGGGATCACTGTAGAGTTTTGCACAGGAGAATGATACATTTTGTCTTACGTTTCTAAAGGATTTTTCTGCCAGCTGTTTTGAGAGTAGACTTTATTGGATCAAGGGTCTAAGCCGGTGGCAGGCTATCGAGAGTGATCCAAGCAAGAGATAAAATTCACTTAAACCAGGGTGGTATTAGTCAGGGTTCTCCAGAGAAACAGAACTAATGGAAGATAGATAGATAGATAGATAGAAAGAAAGAAAGAAAGAAAGAAAGAAAGAAAGAAAGAAAGAAAGAAAGAAAGAAAGAAAGAAAGAAAAGGAAAGAAAGAAAAGGAAAGAAAGAAAAGGAAAGAAAGGAGGAAAGAAAGGAAGAAACAAAGGAAAGAAAGAAAAGGAAAGAAAGAAAGAAAGGAAAGAAAAAAAGGAAAGAAAAGGAAATGATAGGAATTGACTCGCCTGGTTATGGAGGCTAGGGTGTCCCATTATCTGTCCTCTGCAAGCTGGAGAACCAAGAAAGCAAGTGGTATAATTGAGTCCAAGGCAGAAGTCCTGGGTGAGGGTGGGGTTTCCAGTGCTGGTACCAGTGTCAGAGTCCAAAGGCATAAGAACCAGGAGTTCTGATGTCTGAGGGCACGAGAAGATGGACGTCCAGCTCAAGAAAAGAGGGAGAATTTGCTGTTTCTCTGCCTTTTTGTGCTGAATAGGCCCACAATGGATTGGATCATGCCCACTCACACTGGTGAGGGCATATCTTCTTTACTCATTCTGCTGACTCAAATGCTAATCTCTTCTTGGATCATCCTCACAGGTACCTAGAAATAGTGTTTTACCAGTTATCTGGGCATTTCTCAGCCAGTCAAGTTGATGCATAAAATTAACCTGTCACATAGGTAATAAAGATGTGTATACAGCCTGTATATTAGATGTTAATAAATACACTAACAGTTGATGGAACTTGAAAGGCATTTAACATATTTTAAATATTCACACTCAATAATTTTGTGTTATCCATGAAAAAAGGTAATCAACAGTTTAGTCTAAAATACTCTAAATTCTAATTAGCAGAATCCAAATTAATGAGATTTTGCTGTATAAGTAAACTTTTAGAAAAAATGATTATTGTGATGATTCTATAAGTTACTTCATGAATTTGTTTATGATAAAGCGTTATTTAAAAGTAGCGTCAATCTTCCAGTAAAGTACAAGATAGTCTGTGTTCCCTGAACAAACAGCTACCAGAATTATCTGACCTAAATTACCAGAATTTATATGAGTTTCAGTTTATGGTTTTAGGCTGCCTTTCCACAAAACAAAGCTTACGTGCATCAGAATCACCTGGTGGGCTTGTTAAAACTCAGATTCCTGGGCCCCAGCCTCAGTGTGTCTGATTCAGTAGGTCTAGGGCAGGGCCTGAGAGTCTGTACTTCTAATAATTCAAGTGGTGCTGAGGCTGTTGGTCTGAGCATTGTTAGACTGAGCCTGATCGTTTGAGAGAGAAAGAATGTTGAAGAGTCCACTTCCATGATCATGACTTCAGCCCCAAATTATGCTGAGAAGCACTGCCCTAAAGTATAGGCTTTTCTCTTGATCAAAAACAAACAGCTGTTAAAATAACCTGGACTTATTTATAGAAAGCTATCGTTAATGGTATGGGACATTCTTCTGTTGTGCCTCCTAAATTTCTGTAAGAATATTTTTATTCTTGTCAAAACTTTCGTGCAAAGAACAGAAACAAACTGGTATTCCTTGTGAAAGAATATAATCTTAACCTGCAACTTTGACTGTCAAAATAGACTTTTGGACAGCTTTTTGAGGAAGAACTCCTCATTCTCCTAGATATAAAAATAATTTGCTTCACTTTGTCAGTGGATTGATTTATTAAATGAATGGAACTAGGTAATGAATTGTTTTGTAATATGTATAATGACTTTCCAGTTGCTGTCTGTGTTGAGCTGTGTTTTCATATACTATATTGGGTTTCCTTAAATCTGGACGAGAGTTCTTGTATGAAATATGTCCTAAGTGACAACTCGTTTACACACTGTCTTCTTATATTTCAGAGCTGATGACTTTTCAGAAAGAACAATCACTTCATCACTTGCATCTGAAGAGAATGAAGGTAACTTTGAAGGCAGTGTTTCACCAGCAGATGAAACAATACGAGCAAGTACCAGTGAAAGTAAATATCAAGTAAGTCACTTTAGTGAAAGTCACATGCCATCTTCAAGTGGGACTAGCTCGTTTCTGTCACTGTTCCATTCAGAAGAAAAGGAAGTTTTTCTAAGGCACAGAGGGTGTCCTAAAAATGAACAGGAAACAATACAGCTTTCATCAAAGAAATTATTTTCCATAATGAAAAACAACAAAAATGAAAATGTAATGTTCTCTTCGGACTTCAATTTTTCAAGAACTTCTAGAATCATCATAGAAAGTGAAGATCTAGACATGGTTCCGTGTCCTTCTGCCCACTTACTTCTTTCTAGAGACCAAGTCAGACTTCTAGAAGAAAATGTGAGAAACCAAATTCCTTTAAAATCCAGAGCTACATTAGACAGTAAATCTACCTGTGTGTACCCAAGATCTCAAGAGCCCTTGATTCAGAATCAGCAGTCTGTTAGAGTGGACATTTCTGCCCAAACACAAGATTCTTTTCCAGGACAAAAGGCTGTTCAGGATCAAGGTTTTTTTGAAGCCCAATTTACTAGTCAAGCCCGACAATTTGTTAACAACCAGGAATCTGTGAGCAGCCAGCCGGAGATCGAGGCCAAATACTTTGCTCTGCCTCAAGATTTGATGAGGAAACCACCTTCCAGCAGCACACAAGACTCCTTCCAGGCCCAAGATACGGACAGGAGCCAACATTTGGTCAAAGTCCCGTATCCTGTTGAGACTCAAGATTCAATCAAGGGCCTAGAGTCTGATAAAAAACCCTTAGATGAGGCCCAATATCCTATCTGGTTTGAAGATCCAAATAAGAATGAATATGCAATCCAAGGGCAAAATGCTATTTTTAAGAATGCCAGATTTCTAGTTTTAACTCTAAGCCCAGATTCAGTTGCTAAAGGGTTAACACAACTAAAGAGGGCAAAGACGAAGGGCCAGAAACAAACTGCTTCCTCAAAAGTAAACCAGTGTCCTGCATACGGCTCAGTGCCTCTTTCACCTACCACGAACAGGCAGAAAAACAGAAGAAAAATATTACACAGTAAAAGTAAATTTAGTCTCAAAGTTCCACCTCAAAGGTCAAAGAAAACACCACGGTCACGGGTACTTCAAATCACAGTAGGTCACACTCCAGAACGTTGCAAGTTAAGACACAAGCATGACACTCAGAAGAAAGAATTTCATCACAGAAAAGGTAAAGCAGGTACAGCCTTGCATCTTATTTATGTTTTCAAGCTTGTTCTTCCTTATATTAGGAAGTATTCCAGGAAAAAACTAGTGAAGTTCATGCCAGGTTTAACAGGGTGTGGACATTTTCTGCTGAAGCAAAATAAGTCAGGATATGCAGAGAAGGTCAACAACACAGGGTCTCTTGAGAAAAGAGAAACCTCAAGCAGCCCTAAAAATGGGCAGCAGCATGGCAGAAACAATACTGGACTAAAAAGCATTTCACCCAAAATTCCACCTCAGCTAGAACAGTCTTTCAGGGACGATACTTATCAACAAAAAGCATCATTAATAGAAACAAACTGGAGGAATAAAGGGTCTCTTAAAGACCCAATTATACAAGCAAAGGAAATGGATATTGCAGAGTTTTGTGTCCCAGGCAGTGAAAAAACATCTGACCCAAATATTGCAAAGCATGAGACACCTTTAGAAGAAGCTATATCAGAACCTTTGCAGAAATTTGTTTTCGCTCCCAAAATGGAATTGGACAGAAAAACAAAAACATGGGAGGACCTAAAAAGTGCAGAGAATGCACAATTTCCACTTTCAAGTGAAGAGAAGTTACCAGCTAGTACCTCAGAAATGCAAAGGAGCTCTCCAAAGGGAAATGCACAAAGACAAAAAGATTTTCTTGAAATTGTTCTGGAGTCTTCAGATGTCAACTTGCTCATTTCACTAGGAACCAGAAAGCATAAAAGCAGTGAACAATTAGCAGGTGCAAAAATTCAAAAGAGTATAGAAGACGTAACTGAGAAGGAAAAGAAACCATTAATACTTAGAGTTACAGAAGATGGTGACCTGCGTGAAAGTGAGGACCTGAAATGCACCCCTGGAAGCAACACAAAAAATATGCAAGATCAAAGAATATCTGATGTGTTTCACAACACTACTCACACCACCATCTCTGAACCACTGCCCATGGAAATGCAAAGCAGATTCAAAACCAAGACAGATACATCAAGAATGAGACTTAGTCCTTCAGTGGTAAAGCAAGACAAATTACCAGATGACAAGAAACTGTGGAATGCAAAATTCATTGTTGTGAGACGTGTGTTTAAAAAGCCACAAGACCATGATAGAGAGGAAGAGCAACAGGCTTTACAAGAAGCAGTTCCACAGCTGCCAGAAGGTTTCAGGTTCAGCCTACAACTAGAGCGGAAGGCCAAGGATGTCAAATTTGAAGCAGGACAGAGCAGTTCAGAAAGCAGAACAACTCAAAATAAAGAGCGAGAGGCACAGTCACAAACTCTTTCCCCAGAAATGATTTTGGGGACTAGTCCATGCCCCACCATGGACCCACTTCAAGCTGAGAAGGTGAAGCAGAGCACAGACAGACCTCCCGGCAGGGAGACTGCTGATCCAGTATGTCCTCTTACTGCATCAGAGAGCTCACCAGCTGGCGAAGTTTTAACTGAAACCACAGAATGTGGCGTCCCATTTGGTGGAAGCCCCAGAAAGACACCAGGTCATCAGATGGCAGAAGAAAAAGAAGACTTCAGAAGAGTTTTATCTGAAGTTGCCCTGGCATCTTATAATATGCATGTGCTGCCTTCATCATATTTTAAAAGGCAGAAAATCAGAAAAAAATTATCAGGGATGAAAGGTGCACTCAGTCCCAAACGTGTAATTATACAAGTAAAGAAGCCACCAATACGTCATCCAAGAAGACCGAGAGGTGATTTTAAAATCATAATTAAACAAATACTGCAAGATAAAACTGTGGCAGATAAGCTTCTGAGCGCCATTTACCTTCACGCGTCTATTTTGCCTCATATGAGAACGTACAGCAGATTAAATGCAGAGAATCTCAGTCATACCCAGCTAAAACAAGAGAAATCAGAAGTTGAAAGAGAAGAAACATGTTCAGATACCATTAATAAAGGAAAAGACTCTGGAAACACAAAGGAAGATGCTAACTTGCAAGATGAAGTGAGAAGGGATAAAGAAGTGTCACCGGAAGCAGTCCTTCAGGATAGCTGGGGCCTCAGACTGGATGCTTATCCAGAGAAAGAGCTTAAAACAAAGAAGGAAATGCATCAACCAGTCACCTTTGCAGAAATCATGATGGAGCCTATTTATTCCACCATAACAGATCCATTTCATGCTGAGAATGTGGAGAAAAGCCTACCAACACAAACTGATTTAAGATACACTGCAGATTCTGAGACGCCTCCTCCAGCATCAGAAAACTCACCAACGGGAGACCCTTTAAACCAGACAGGAGGAAGTGATGTCCCAGATGATGGCAATGATACAAGAGAAAGGGGTTACTTTTTTGCAGGAACAAGGTCAGCATTGCCCAAAGATTTGCCAGCAGTTTCCCCAGAGACTTTTAATTGCCACATGCCTGCTTTGTCTCATTCTAAAGTGAAGAAAAATGGAGTAAGATTCTCACATATAGAATGTACAGTGAAGCCCAAGTCTGTACGTATGAAGGCACTGAAGCCCTCAATTTCAAAAATATGTAGTATCACAAGTCATAGAAGGAAGCTAGAATCTGACTTTAAGGCCAAGTTTGAAAAGATCAACCAAGCTAATGGACTGGTATATGAATTTCTAAATACCCTTTACTCTCCTGTGCGTAGCGGGTTACAAGGAGAAACAAACAGCTTCTGTCATGCTCAGGTGAACTTCCAGGAACTGGCACATGAAGGGAGACCACAGTATGTTGATTTCTTTCTTAAGAGTCATACCTTCCATGACAGAGGAGAAAAAGTGGAAGATGGAGAGGAAGAAGAGCAAAAATGTTTGCTAATAACAGCTCCACAGCATACCCAGCACCTCTGGATCCACGCACATCAGGGGAAGAAGACCCATCTTGCCGAACCAGACCCAGCACTGGACTGTTTAACCCAGAAGCTGCCCATTAATGAGCAAGATATGCAGCATCAAACATGCTTTACACGAACTGCTTTGCAGACTGACCTCCAGATGAGTTCTAGAGAAACCAAGGGACCCCAGAAGACCAACAAACCAGAAGATGACATAACATTCCCTACGGGTCCGGCGATTCTGCCTCCCGAGACAGGAAAGTCATCAGTTGACAAACCTTTGAACACTACAACAGAGTGTGACTTGCCATCTGGTGGAAACCCTAAAAGGGAACTAGATTCTTATTTTGTGGAAAAAAATTCAGAGTTACCAGAAAATTTGCAAGTGACATTCCTGCAGTCTTCTGATTCTGTTGAACACTTTGTTTCTAAATCTAATAGAAAGAACACATTAAAATTAGCAAGGAAGCCAAAAACAGTGAGTCGTAGATATAGAACTATGAGGGAAGAAAAGCCATCAATTTTGCATATGCTTAACAGCAGGCAGAACAAGGAACTGCAATACAGTCTTAAAACAAAGATGAAAAATCCACAGCAAAATAAAAATATAGCAGGTGCATTTTTGGATTTCATTTACTTCAAGGTGCCTATTTTGCCCAACACCAAAAAGAGTATCAGATTAAATATGGAGACAGATATGCAAAGGGTAACAAGACTTAGTCATATACAGCTAACACAAGAGAAATCCCCAAATGGAAGAGAAGTATGTTGCCCAGATTCTGTCGATGTGAGTAGTTTATCTAATAGTGTGAAAGATGGGAAGGAGGAAGCAGGGGAACACAAAGATTTCCCAGCCCCAGGGAATAGCCAAGGCTTCGTATTCAATATATATCAGGAGAGGGACCGTGACCTTGTCAAGTCGGATGAGGAGCTGAAACAACCAGGAAGTGTAAGTGTTCAGGGACCACCACAAATGCGCTTTGCACAGACTATTTTGAGTTCTACTTCAGGCCCTACGTTGGGTCAATTTCAATTTGGAAAGCTAGGAAGTTCTACCAGGGTTTCACCTCCCAAGTCAGGAGAAGCAAAGACTGATGAAAGAATGTTCTCTGCAAGGGAATGTGGTGTCCCATCTGATGCAAACCATCAAAAGGAACAAGCAGGTGGAATTGAAAAGAAACAGACAGCAGCTTTAGATTTCTGGGTGGCTGCTATACCTGTATCCAAAAGCAAGAGAAACTTCAAACAGTCTTCACGTGTGAAAACCCTAGTGAATCCCAAATGTGAAATTTTTAAAGCAAAGAAACCATCCATTTCATACATGTTCAATATCAAGGGTAGGGCGAGCCCAAACCATAGAAAAGCACTGGGACGTAACTTGACAACCAAAATGAAGGAGGTGGATCAAGGTAAAAAAACGGCAGGTGACATGTACTCCCTCATGACCATTATACCTGACGTTAACAGGTATCGCAAGAGAGAAAGAGAAAAAGACATGTTAGGAGAGAAAAGACTCTTTTCCAAACAAGTAAAGCAAGAGACAGCACCACAAGAAGGGACTCTGACTCTAGATGACACCGAAGAAACCAATTTTCACGATGAAGAGGAAGAAGAAAGTGAACAAGAGATGTTCCTAAAAGTACTTCCACAGCACAGCCAACATTTCGTATTCTGCTCAGGCCAGAGGAAGGAGCTTAACCTTCACAAACCAGAAAATAAGGGAAGTGGGAAAATTCTGTTTGTTACAGAACAAGACCTCGCACCGCAAATGCCACCTACAGATCCGGCGCAGGTAGAGGAGCCAAAGAGAAGTCACCAGACGCAAAGTGGCGCCCTGAGTACAGTGGACTCAAACCTTCCTCTTCTCAAGTCAAAGGAACCACTCGTTGGTCAAGTTTTAACTGATACGGTGAAATGTGGTCTCCCAAGTGACGGGAGCCACGGCAGGGACCTGCGCAACCAGGTTAAAGAGGAGAAGGCAGAGTCCCACAAAGCTTTGCAAGCAGCTGTCCTGGAGTCTTTGGATATCTCCACACCCATTGCACCTGAATCTAAGAGGCAGAGAAAGACGTTTCCACGTAGAGCCTTAAAAAGTAAAATGCATCCCAGATGTGTTACTATGAAGGCAAGGAAGGCACCAATTTCACAGGTATTTAATATCCCGCGGAATGGTGGTCTAAAAATCCTACATCCAACAACTCTGAAATCACAGATTATTGACCTTTTAATTCACATAAAATACTCTGGGATCCTGGAAAACCTCACCGCAGAGGAAAAGGAAGGACTAGCCCAAGAATTACCAGCAACAACTCTGGAGTTTTTGGATATATCCACACTTGTTTCAGCTGTGTCGAAAAGAAAGCAAAACAACGTAAAACTTACAGGCAAGAGAAATAAAATGAGTCCCAAATGTGTCACTTTGAAGGCAAAGAAGGCACCAATTTCCCAGACCTTTAACTCCAGCAAAGGTGGTGCCCCAAGCCACAGGAGGCAATGGGAATGCAACTTCAAAACCATGACAAGACAGGGTCAGTCTGTGGCAGATGTCATCCTCAATGCCATTTCCTCCTCCATGCCTGTTTCACTTGACGTGGAAGAGCATAATAGAATAAAAATAGAGACGGGGAGGCCATGGAAGAGGAAATTCAGTCATGAGCTGCAAGAGCGAGGGCAGTCACCAGGCGGAGAGGGAGCCTGGGGGGCCCATTCCAGGGAGAAGAGGGTCTGGGCTGCAAAGGTCGGGGAGGAAGTCAAAGACTACGGCGGAGAAGCAGCCCCACGGAATTCTCAACACTTCACTGTTCATGCTCATAAAAAGGAGGAGCCTCACTTTGTGAAATCAGACCTAGAACGGAAGAATTCAGCAAGGAAAATAACCCCAGAGTCACTTACCATAGCTCAGGAGCTGCAGCAACATGCGCGTTTCATGCAAAATGTGTCGCATTCTGTTTCCTGCTCTGTTTTGAATTTACTGCCATTTCAGAAGCTACCAAAAAGAACAAAAACCCAGAGAGGCTTAAAAGATACAGGGAGTTTAAAGATTTCATCCCCAGTGACAGAGAAATCAATCAGTGAATCTTTAATTGTTATAGCACAGAGTGGCTTTCCATCTGGAAGAGGCCCTCGGAAGGAACTTGCTAGTTCTGTGCCAGAGGGAAAGATGAGGTTACAGACGGGTTCACAAGTGAGAAGCCTACAGTCTTTTGGTTGCTCCCGGCCAGCTTCATCTAAAATCAAAGGGTGGAGAAACGCAGCACAAATCCCTGAGTCTGGGACTGAGAAAGCACAGATGGCACCGGTTTTAAAGACAATTAACATCACTAGGTCTGGTGCCCTGAGCCGTGGAAAGGAACAGGTCCACACCTTGGATGATGTGGCCAAAGAAATACCTCAAAGTATGTCAAATATATTTATGAATGCCTTGTTTTCACTTACACCTGTTTCACCTGCCATCAAAACACATGAAAAACTGAAAGCAGAGAAAGGCCCATTTAGGGAAAAAAGCACGTTTTTACAGCTAAAGCAAGAGGAAGGGAAAAGACTGTGTAAATATTCCTCTAATAAACGGAGCACCTCAAGCGACACACCAGAATCAAGATGGCAGCAGGAAAAAGAAAAAGAGGGCAACGAAGTTTTATTCGAAGCAGGTCTTCGACCCCTGAATAGGACAGGAAGTAGAAAAGATCAAATTATGCTTATCACAGAGCAAGATGGGCAGCAAAAAATACTGGCTTCAGAAAATATATTGGAGTCTCTCTGTTCTCCTCTGATAATTCCATTTCCAACTGAGAAGCTGACAAAGACTGTCCCACCACAAAAAGACATACTCCATAGACTGAGTGAGAAGACAGCATGTCGGAAAAGCAGGCGAGCAAGATTTGATGGTCTTTTCACTGGGGAGGCAGAGTATTGTAGTCCATCTGCTGGGAGCCCCACAAAGAAGCCAGATGTTTCCAGTGCAGTTTCCCTACCGTGTGAAGGAGAAGAGGGAGACATAAAAACTCAAAAAGGAATAAAATACACAGCCGATCAAAATATCCCACCTCCCAAGTCAGGAATGTCAGTGCTTGGAGATCCATGTGATAAAAGCGCCAAAAGGAAAGCAGGTGGTCGTGTTGCCAAGAAACACAAAGAGTTGCAAAGAGATTCGCTAATAATATCCATGCTGTCTGTCTTAGCTGAGTCTAAAAGGCATAAAAGGGCATTAAAATATCTGGAAAGGAAAGATCTTTTGGGTCCCAAATGTGTAACCGTGAAGGCAACGAAACCTCTTTGTTCACAGGTGCTTAATACCACTGAGCACGGTAATCTATACAGTAGAAACGAACAGGAATGCAATTTAAAATCTGTGATAAACAACATGCAACAACATCAAAGTACAGCTGATGCATTTTCATCTCCCACACCGGTTTCAACATATAACAAACTAGATATTGAAATGGATGGCACACCAAAACCAGAGGCAGATCAACCAAGAGTTCAAATACACACCCGCACCCCTCCAGAGCCAGAGAAATCACCGTGTGACCGAGAGGCATGGGAGGCCAATCTGACTGATACACAAAACCAGTCCAGCAACGCAGTGAAGATGACTGTGCAGCGTGCAAAGGCAGAGAAAGACATCCCAGAAGTGTTAGCAGACTCAGTTCCACACTGGAGCCAACACTTCCATTTCACTTCCTACCATCTGAAAAATCTTGGCTCCTGCAAATCAGAATCTAAACTGAATAGTTCAGAAGGCAGAAGCACTTGGAGTTCGTCTTGCGCAGTGCAAAATATGAGGCAAGAAAAACATGTTAGAGAATCTATTTTGGAGCCTGTTTCTAGGAATGTCATGAATTTTATTCAAGTACAAACACTGAAGAAAAGTCTTCATGCTCAAGAGAGAATAAAATACATGGTAGGTCTAAAGACTCCATTTCCAGAAGCTAGGAAATCAGAGACTGGCTCCATACAATGTGGTCTCTGGAATGGAAATCCTAGGAAGAAATGGGATAGTCCTATTTCTCAGAAAAAGACATGGAATCAAAGTGACTTAGTAAGAACCATCTTAAAGCCTTTAGATTTCTCCAGCCTTTATTCGCCTGAACCCCAAAGCCAGAGTTACGCATTAGAGTTTGTAGAAAAGAAAAGTACAGCGAGTCCCAAGCATGTAACTTTGGAGGCAAAGAGACTACTCGTTTCACAGTTGCTGAATACCGCAAGGTGTCTTACAGGAAACCATAGAAAGAAAAGGCACAGATTTAAGCACAAGACAAACGAGAGGCAATGGAACAGGAGCGTGAGACAGACATTATTTCATGCCACGGAGGAAGCTAACATTTCACCATCCAAGCTAGTGATCGATAAGCTCTCATTCAATACAACAGTAAGGGATAATCTGTTTAACAACAGAACACCTCACAGAAATCTGAATGGTCATATCACAGAGGAAAAGGCAGAGTTGGAGAAAAAGGAGATGAGATTTAACATCGAGAAACAGAAGAAGAGGTTCCAGCAAGGCAGAGCCGAGGCAGAGTTAGTTCTCAATACTCTCTGTGACTCTGGATCTATTCCATCTCAAATGAAAGAGTTTATGGAAGTAAGAAGGGAGAAAGGCAGGCCACAAAAATTGATACACATTCCTCCGCAGCTGAAGCTGGAGAAATCACCAAACAGAAGACAAACACAGTCCCTTGTTAAGAGTGCTACGTCAAGAAATATCAAAACCCTGAAACAGTACATTAGAGAGCAAGGGGAGAACTACCGAGCTGCTTTACTAGACCTTCCCCCACAACGTAGGTACCAGCTGGTGATTAGCCAGCAGGTGAAGAAGGAGCCCGACTGTGTCAAGTTCACAGTCAATTTGAAAAGAGACGTTTACCGCGATCTCCCTTCACAAAAGAGGGAACTCAGTCGCACTGCGTCTGACATCTCAAGAATTAGACCACATACAAAGCATGAACTCCTCACTGAACGGAGAGTAAAGGAAGGTGACGCAGATGTGGTCCGACGTTCAGCTTCAGCTCCACAGGGGAGAGAGGTATCAGGGAAAATGGACATCTCCTTAAGTCCAAAAGGACATGTTTTGTTTCTGACGGAGTTGGCTGCTTCTCCACAGAAGACACACAAGGAGCAAGAACGGCGGGAACGAGGAAGTATTTCAGTGACACATCTGGAACCTGTCGCCTACCCCACTGTGGAAACTCCTCATTCAGAAAACACAGGAAAGGTCGCTGAGGAAGATGCGTACCTTGACAGAAGACATGCTTCACATCTATTTGGAAGAGAAGGAGTAAAAGAAACTGCTATCTTACAAGGTTCAAAACGATATAAATTTCTTTGTACACATGGAGAGGTCCAGCAAAATATGTCTGCAGTGCAGAAAGGAGAGATGAAACCAGACTGCATTTCTGCAAGCATCCTGGATTCTGTATCTTGCCCCAGTGGGGAACCTCTTCAGGTAAAAGAGGCAGCCAATGCAACAGGGAAAGAGCATGTTAGCATCCCTGTAGATTTGACTGTAAATCCATGGAGAAAAGAGAAATCAGAGGGAACTGATATTCTATTAGAATCAAACGGACAGAAAATCAACTTTTCCAAAACACAGAAGGCAGAGCAACAAAATAGTTCTAAACAAAGTAAAGAAAATATTCTGGAATCCATGTCTTCTTGCATATTGCATCAACTCCACACTGAAAAGCTAAAGAAAGAAATCTCAGCCAAAGGAATGAGTTCAACAGTTTTGAGCCCAATGGTAGAGAAAGCATCAAACAAAACATATTTTCCAGTGGCTCCAACTCCAGGCTCGGCAGGAACTGATTTGCATACCGGAGGAAGAAAAGAGCATCGACAAGAAAGTACATGCAAGGCTCTACCACCATCTGCTTCTCATTCTTTGGTGGATAGACTCCAGGTTAAATTGCCAAGGGTAAAGAAAGCATTAAAGGAGGCAGAGAGTGCAAAGTACCACGCTTCAGATACAGAAGGAATTGGCTTGCTTTTTTCAGGAAAAGAAGAAAAGCAACCAGAATATATACAACATATTTGCCCAAATCTTGCTTCTCCCTCTTTGAGAGATGTATTTCAAAGTAAGATGCCATGTAAAAAGCAAGCTTCGGAAGAAGTAGCTAGCACTATGCATGGCACCCCAAGTGCAGAAGGAGCTGGTTTGCTAATTACAGGAAAGGGATTACAGCAACAAAAACGTACGAACGAGGCTCTTCTAAAGCCTGCGTCTCACTCGCCAGCAGGTCGACTGCACATTAGTACCTCAGTGCAGCGAGTAAAACTGGATGACACCAATATGATGCACTGTGAACATTCAACTCCGCAGGCTAAGGGAGCATTAAAAGGAATGGATGTTACTGTTGGATATACTCAAACAAGTGAAAAGAGACAACACTTACCCAGTGCGGAACAAACACAGCAGCACCTGTTGGTTCCCTCTCAGAATTTTCTGGAGCATAGGTCCTACCCTCAGAATGATCCCTGGTTCCTGCCGCAGTTAGTGCCTCCGGCCAAGGAAGCATTATCAGAAGCAGGCAACACGTCGAGCAGGACAAAAGGATCAGACTTGATTTCTAAAGCTCATCTGAACCCTGGAAGTGAGTATGGCCTGGAATGGGCTGTGCCCTTGATTCCTCCAAGGCAAACAAAAAGACAAAATACAATGCTGCCTTCAGAATCATTCAGTGAAAATATAAAATATCAGGATGTCTCATTTCCAAAAGGAAAGAAAGCATCAGACGGGGCACAGGTAATTGATTCAGTATCACATGGTAGCTCCAAGCGAAGAGAGAAGGCACAATTATGCAAAGCATATCAAAAAAAGGTACAAAAAGAGGTGTGCCTACCTGGATTGTTTTTACATTCTCTTTCTGTCCATTTGCCTCTTTTGCCTGAGAGTGAAAGACAGAAGAGTGACATAAAACAAGGACTTAAGAAAGGCGTAATATGCCCCGAAAGAACTTTGATGTTTAAGAAATCAGTCTCTTCAGATACGTTTAATACTGCGAACTACAGAACCCCAGGCAACAGACCAGAACTGCAGTGGGAACTAAAAGAGAAGATGGTAAATATGAAACATAAAAAGGTCAGACCTGATTTGGTTGTGACAAATACGTATGAGTTCATCCCTTTTTCACCTTACCTCAAATTGAATAAAAAGATAATTGATGAGATTATCTCAAATGTCGTAAAGGGAATAAAACACCATATATCTCAGAAAAAGAAGGATAGAATAAAAAGAGTCAATATGAAACGGATAATGGATCCCAACGTTATTTTGAAGGCAAAGAAATCATCACTGTCACACACACACGAGGGAGAGGAATGGCCAGTGCCGCTGAACACTGTAAAAGTAGAGAGCAAGGTGCAAACAGGTAAAGGTAAGTCAGGTGTGAAACTGACAGACGTGCTGATTTCCTTACCATCTCTGTCACATCCTAATTTGAATTCAAGAATAAAAGTAGGAAAAGGTAAGTCAGGAATACCAAGGAGCTGCCTTCCGCCACTGAAGTTCCAGGCATCCTCAAATATCAGAAAAACATCATTTCCAGAGTCAATTAGTAGGGATAGTTTAAATGATATAATAGAATCAAAACAACATTTGCCACAGAAAAAGAAGGAAGGTGGAGAAGATACTGTGTATATGAAGGATATGGTGCACCGCAAATGTGCCACTTTTAGAAGAAAGAAAAAGCTTTTTAAGCTTACACCGCGTGGACAAGAACCACAGTGGAACAACAAAGAACAAGAGGAAATGATGCAGGGAGATACAAGTGGTCTAGATGTAGTTCTGAACAAGCCCCATGTTTCCATTCCTTCTTCATCCCGCCTAGAATGGGGTCCTGGATTAAAAGAAGAGGCACACATGCGAGGAGTAACAGGGCTCTGCTTTCCATCACTGACCCTCCAGGAATTATCAGATGCAATGATAACATGTGAGGAGCCAATGGGTGACATTTTAAGCAGCATAAAAAGAGCAAAATATTTGCCACAGAAAACCGAAGATAAAGTGGAAATGAAAGAAGAAATAAGGCTTCACAAAAGAATAGCTTTGAAGGCGAATCAGTCTCCGACTGCACAGGAGTTGCCCTTGAACATCAAAGAAAAAGAGGAAAAGATGCAGGAAGATTCGGGTGAACAAGTTGGGATTCAGAGAAGACCGCGCCTCTCTGTGTCTTCTCCACCTTACTCTGAGGTGGACACAGGAGGGAAACAAGAAGCAGTCGTGCTAAGAAAAACAAGATCCCCCTTTCCACAACCAGAGCTCCAGGACTCATCAGATACAGGGAAAATAGCATATAAAGAGTCTACCTGTGGTGATACGGAAGAAGAAGAGAGAGTAAAAATGGCGAAAGTCGTACCTTTGAAGAAAAATAAATCACCAATTTCACAGGAAATCCAGTTGGACATCAAAGAGCAAAAGAAAAATACACAGAGAATTAAAGGTGGACCAGGTGTGGTTTTGACCTGTACATCCCTACCTGCTCCTTCAACTGGAGATGATGTCTCAGATGATGTGAAAACGGTACAAGAGTACAAGCCCCAGAGAGGGGAGGACGGAGGGGAAATAGCAAACATGAAATATAAAATATACCGCAAAGGCAGCACTCCCAAGGCAAAGATATTACTACCACTTCCACATTTTCCCAGTTCCCCCGGGGGGTGTGGCCCCCAAATTAGAGACATGCAGACAAACATAAGGGGAAACCTGGGACACGTACAGGACAGAACAAGTGAACGAGATGACGTTCTGGCAGGACCTTGTTTACCTCAATTTAAATTAAACAGAGTTGCAGAAGGCAAGGAAGGGAGCCAAGGAGTAGTGAGACCCTGCCTTCCATCCTCATGGCCCAAGGAATCATCAGACACAAAGAGGTTAAAATATACGATGTCACCTGTAAATGGTATCTCAAGAGATTCAAAGAGAACAAAATACACGGCACAGAGAGAAGAGAATGAAGCAAATATTTTTGAGAGAGACCTAATGCATCCCAAAGGCTTAGCTTTGAAGGCAAATAAATCACCCCTTTTCCATGTACTCAGAGCGAAGAAACTGCAAGTCAACATTAAAGAGCAAGTGAGAAGGGGGCAGGACGGTAGCAAGCACACAGTTGTGCTTCTGAGCAAAATTTGTCCTTTTGTCACTTCTTCAGCTCATCTGAAGTTTGACACAATAAAAGAAGAGAAAGGTGAACCAGGAATAATAAGGAATTACGTGTCACCTCTCGAGCTCCAAGACTCATTGTCTTCAGTGCAGACGGCACCTACAAAGTCAGCTGACAGCCAGAGAAAAGGAGGAAGACTGCATCCACCACCGAAAGAAAAGGCCGGAGTGCCAGCAGCAGCCCTGACCACGCGCCCCAACGGCACAGACGTCAAGGCAGGGACAGCATCGCCTCCTCACGTATTCGGTGTTGCTGAGCCCGGTGCCCGGAGTAGGAGAAAGGAACCACAGTCGAGCACTAAGAAGAGAGTGGAACAGGAGCAGGGAAGAAGCGGGGACCCGCACGTGGCTCCAGCAAAAGCTCCTCCTTCCTCGCCTTATCCATCTCACCATAGACTGGATGCAGGAACCAAAGTAGACGCAGGATCCGCTCCTTCCCAGTTACAGCTCCCTGAGTCATCAGGTGCAGGGGGAGTCAGATACGCAGATCCCAGTCAGGGTATCAGCTCATGTAATGTCATAATAAAAGCTAACAGACACGCGCCATGTAAAGAGGCAAAGGACAGAGTCACAACAAAAGGCGGGAGAGACAGACGATCCCCCCAAGTAACAACTTTAGAAGCCCACTCGTCCGCACTTACCCATCTACTCAGTGGAGACAGGCTGCCTCCGGATGTCAAGGAGCGAGGGGAGGAGGTGGTTCTGAGGGAAACGCGGGCTTCCTTACCTTCTCTATCTGACCTGCAGCGGGGCCCCAGCACAAACCAGGAGGAAGGCGCAGAAGGAATAACACAGTCCTGTTTTCCACCACTGAAGATTTATGATCCATTCATTCCAAGCCAAAAAGCAGATACGAGGTCACTTATGTTGAAAGAGGAAGACAGACTCAAAACAGATACTGAAGACAGAGTGCTCCCAGTCTCTCTCTCTCTGGATCAGAAGGCAGAGGAGCCACCGCTTTCACATCTACTTGACACCAAAAAACCGTGGTGGAAAATTAAAGAGCAAGGGCGAAGGGTACAGAGAAACGACACTGAACTAGTTACAAACCTGAAGAACATTTGTACTTCTTTACTTACTCTACCATGTCTTAAATCCGATGCAGTGGAAGGAGAGGGGTATGTGATAAGAATTACAAAACTGCCTCTCCCACAATCACAGTCCAAGGAATCAGCACACACAATGAAAATAGAATATGCTGAAACAACTGATGGAGAACTTGCAAAAGATGTAAGAGAGATAAGAGAGCACATGCTACAGAAAGAGGAGGAGGACAGACAGGAAAGTGTGCATATGAATATTATCGTGGACCCCAATAATACGGGTTTGAAAGCAAAGGAATCGCTTGTTTTGCTTACATGCAATCCAAGTGAGCTTCAGTGGAAAACTAAAGAGCAAGAGGGAGAGGTTCAGGGAGCTAAACGGGAGCCAGGTGACCTAACGCTGCCTGAGACTTGTATTTCTAGGCCTGCCCACCTTCACCCTCATGAAAATACCAGCATCAAGGAAGAGAGCGTGCCGATATTACCAAGATCCTCTTTTCCCCCAGTAAACTTCCAGAAGTCACCAGGTTCCGAGGAAGTGGTACATGTAGAGCCAATTGCTAGTGATACTGCGGTCAGTCCACGAAAGGAAGAACAACATATGTCCCAGAACAAGGGAGAGGATGGAGCAGAAAGAGGAAACCTCGTGTTCCCCAAACATCAAGAAAAGGAGATGCAAGAAACTAAAGCTGAACCGGGTATGGTTCCCACCACATCTTCTACTTGGTTACCATCTCTCCCTGCCCTCAGCTTGGATAAAGAAGTACAAGTAGATGATGAAATGCTAGCACTTGAAAGGTCTGTTTTGCCGAGAATATCAAATGCAGGGGAAATAGTGCGTACACAGTCAATTAGTGGTGATATCGCGAAAGACGTTCAAAACGAGGAACAACCTATGCCTGAGAAAGAAGAGAGGGTCAGGGAAAGAACGGTAGATACAAGGGGTCCAACACACACCACAGAGATAACTTTGAAGTCCAAGAGAATACCTCCTTCATATGTGCTCCATAGGACAGAATTGCATCTGAACATCAGAGGGATAGAGCCAAAGAAACAGGAAGGTCAAGGTAACCCGCCCAGTATGATGCTAAGAAAAATGTATGTTTCCATACCTCCTACTGAGCTGAAATCGGATCAAGGTACACAAGTAGATGAAGAAGGGCCTGGAATGAAAAGATCCTCTTTGCAAAGAAAAATACTTGTTTCCAGACCTCGAATTAAGCTGAAATTGGATAAAGGCACACAGGTAGATGAAGGAGGGCTTGGAATTAAAAGATCCTCTCTGTTAAGAAAAATGTATGTTTCCAGACCTCTAATTAAGCTGAAACTGGATAAAGGCACACAAGTAGATGAAGAAAGACTTGGAATTAAAAGACCTTCCCTGCTTCCACTGATGCTTTCAGCATTATCAGATGCAGAGAAGAGAGCAGATTCAAAAGGAACTGGAAAACAACACACGTCAGAGAAAGAAAAAAAGTATGACATGAAAAAAGTAGACATGCGGATCAGGATGCATCACAAAGAGGGAAGACTTTCCCCAATTTCACATGTCCTTGGTACAAAGGAATTTGTGTTGAATGTTATTAAAGAGCCAGGGAGGCGTGTACACAAAGGTAAAGATGAACCAGGTGTGGTTCTGACAAGGACTTTCCTTTCTATCCCGTCAGCACCTCTTTATCTAGATTCAGGGAGCAAAATGGACAAAGATATGCCAGGAATCACGGGATCCTCTTATCCACAGCAAAATCTCCAAGAATCATCAGAAATACTTGTTTCCAGACCTCAAATTAAGCTGAAATTGGATAAAGGCACACAGGTAGATGAAGGAGGGCTTGGAATTAAAAGATCCTCTCTGTTAAGAAAAATGTATGTTTCCAGACCTCTAATTAAGCTGAAACTGGATAAAGGCACACAAGTAGATGAAGAAAGACTTGGAATTAAAAGACCTTCCCTGCTTCCACTGATGCTTTCAGCATTATCAGATGCAGAGAAGAGAGCAGATTCAAAAGGAACTGGAAAACAACACACGTCAGAGAAAGAAAAAAAGTATGACATGAAAAAAGTAGACATGCGGATCAGGATGCATCACAAAGAGGGAAGACTTTCCCCAATTTCACATGTCCTTGGTACAAAGGAATTTGTGTTGAATGTTATTAAAGAGCCAGGGAGGCGTTTACACAAAGGTAAAGATGAACCAGGTGTGGTTCTGACAAGGACTTTCCTTTCTATCCCGTCAGCACCTCTTTATCTAGATTCAGGGAGCAAAATGGACAAAGATATGCCAGGAATCACGGGATCCTCTTATCCACAGCAAAATCTCCAAGAATCATCAGACACCCAGGAAACAGCAATCAGAGAGTCAGTTAGTGGCGACAGTGAACTGGTTAAGAACGCTGAACACTCGGTTCCAGGAGAAGAGGCCAAGCGACAGTGGACCTCCAACTTCATGATCAGCATCCAGCAAAGGAGGGAGCCTCCACGAGTCAAATCTGAAGGAGATCTGAGTGAGTTAAATTCACAGCATGAGGGCCTCTATTTTACAGGACTTGGTACCATAAGAGGTGGGAAAAGGCTGGAATATTTCTTCACAGGGCAAGAGGCTCAGCGAGAAAAATACAGAACAGCACATTTTACTACGTTTCTTTCCTTCCCCGCGATAGATCTAACTAACATTGAAAGTCTGAAGAATGAAACGGAAATAATGAATAGCCTGAGCCATAGAATAAGTCCTCAGGACTTAGTTTCACTGCCGAGGAAAATATCCAAGGAAATGTGTGCCACGCGTGGCACCCCTGTCAGTTCAGAAGGATTTTCTGCTTCAGAGCAAGATGCCCACCAACAAGAGACTTTATCAAAGGCGTCTCCAGGATCTGCAGATTCATGTAAATTTGATAAACCAGAGGAAGATGGACAAAATAATGAAAAAATAAGCGAAACGTCCCCTCCCAAAGTGCTGGCAAAGGAATCAGTTGAGAAAATGAGTATCACAGAGTCAAATGCCCCCCCGAATATAGAACAAGAAATTGTCACGGAAAAGCAAATGGTGCTGCGGTCTGGGAGTGGGCGGCAGACCAGGGTGGATTCTAGCCTTTCTCTGAAGATTCCACTTCAAAATGGAAAGCAGAGGACACCGCTAGAAATAGATGTGCATAAGCAAACTACAGTCTACCCTGGAGCACAAGTACTACCAAGAATGCACATGGATATTACAGAGTTTGATGCCCTAAAAGGGCAAAAAAGTCAGGCATTGTTTGTTCCAGAACAAAAGGAGCGCAACCCAGAGTCGCTTCAGAAGTCTCTTTCTTCCTTCTGGAACTTTCCACCTCAGTTTGGTGATCTGGAGGAAAAAAATGAAACTGCCACAAGCACAACTATAAATCTGGAGCAAAAAAAATTAGACATGAAAGAAGGGATATTAAAAATAGACACAAATATAGCCGTCCACCTGGAAGAGGACAAAATAGAAATGCACAAACGCACCACCGTCAATCTGGAGGAGGAGAAAATAAAAATGGACACAAGCAACACAGTAAACCTGAGCATGGCATCTCTAAAGGCAGAGGAACCACAAATCAAGGCTCAGGTCGTCACTCATATGGCAAACCACGACCCAAGGAAACAAAAACATAAAAAGGAACGAGAAGTGTCTTGCACAAAACAAAGCATTCAGCTACAAAATATGTTTCAAAAACATATGCTGGATTCATTTTATGCCTATATTCCAGTTTCTTCCAATTTTGGAGGTCAGAAAGGCAGATTAACAATAGCAGATGTGAAAAGAGAATTGAGCCCCAAATATTCAAGTATGAAAATCCCAAAGCATCCTGTTCTACAGATTCTAGGCAACACAGGACGTGGTACTCCAAGCAACAGAAAGAAATTGGAGTATAACTTTAACAGATCAAAGAAAATATCTTTGTGGCGAGAAGAAGCCTCAGGAATTTTTATCAGAAGTCTTTCTATTTCCATGATGAGTCCATCTCAGACTAGAGAAACAGTAGAACCTGAGACAAACTTAGAAAGAGCAAAGAGAACTTGTCTTTCAAAATTTCCGCATAAATCACCAAACGCTAGTACAGCTGTCAAGAGGGACAGCTCAAGCACTGTAAAAGAAGGCGACCAGAATTCTACAAGCGCAGTTCCTCAGGATTCTCAGCCCTTCGTGGTGGATGAGCAACAAATGAACAAGCTTCCTAGTGCCAAGTCAGAAGCAAACCTCAGCAGTGAAGCAAATCAAAGTTTAACTCCACAAACAAAAGAAAGGGTTGTTCCAGGCCATGACATCTCAAGCATTGTAAAAGAGCCTGACTTGCTTACGATCGAGCAAGAAAAGGCACCAAAATCCATTCAAACACCTACAGATTGTCCATTCATGCCTGAAGATCCAAACGAAAATGTGGAAACCCACATGAAAAGTACCCTCAGTACGAATATTCCCCCGCTGGGGGTAGAAGAACCACCGTGTGAAACTCAGCTGTTTGGTACCGCAGAGCATGCCCCACCACCTGGGGATGGAGATCAGCGTGAACCTGTACAGGTCACAGCCACACAAACGCTTCAGCAACAGAAAACTCCTCCAGGAACTGAGCCCGAAGCATCCCAAGTTAAAGGTAATGAAATAGAAATAGTGGCAGATAGTCCAAGAGCAGAAAGTTTACTTCCTCTTTATGAAGCAATTAAAGATGTCTTCGAAGCCCAGGTGAAAAATATGGTCCAAGACAAAATTTATGCTGATATACTAGAAAAAGTGGAAGACGATAAACCTGGTAGCTGGGAGGCGCCACCTTCTGCAGGGTGTGCAGATACAACGTCCACAATAACACATTCCAAAGTGCAGCCAAAGCCTATTGTAGAAAGTTTTACTTGCGAAGGAAAAAACAAGCTCACGAATCATTTAGAGTCAAAAGCACCTGAAATAAATCTGAATTTGACACCAGAGATGAGGAAACAATCCTTCCAAAGGCTCAGCTGTTATCCAAAACCGGCTATTTCGAAACATAACAGCTGGAGGCTCAGTCAAAGACATAGAAAAACGTGCTTTTTGTCTCTCAGAGGGATTGATACTGTAAAACTCACCCTAAAACACAGATACCAAAAAGACTCACCTCTTGTCAGCTGTGTGAAAACACTGACTGTTAATGTTTCGAGTGGCAGTGAGGAGATTATTACAAAGCTAAAGAGAATACATGCGCTAGAGAGTAGAACACCTTCATTAATTTCTGCTGGACAAATGCCATTGCCTTGTATTCTCCAAAACTACCCAGTAAAAGAAAAAGACAAACTTCTCATACACTTTTCTAGGAAAACATTGGAGGTTCAAATGAAAACCTTTCCCAGAATTGTAAGAGAATCTTACACAATGGCCAGTGCTCAGGATAGAAGGAAACTTTTATCAACATGTATTCATTCTGATGTCAAAGTACCAAAACGAGAAAACAGAATTTTGTTACTTTTTGAGGAAAAATCTCTTCATCAAATAGATCTTGATTTACGATACAAATACACTCGTTTTCTCCTGGGGCTTCCAGTCAAAAGTATGTTCCCTAAGCCGAACACACTTCCCAAACATATTCTTAAGTTACACACAGTTGCAATATGTAAAAAAGTGGACAGTAGTGGAGAAAGTGGTGGTCTTCCCATTGATACCGGACAGTTAGAACAACATATCTCTTTCAAAAAGCAAAGTCCCCGTGAAAATTCATCACTGATCAATACATTCTTGGAGCCCCAGCAGGTGTGTTCTTCTGACCCTGATCAACACAGCACAGTGCAGGAAGACACTACGGCTCTTTCAAATTTAAAATCTCACGTGCCTCCAGGGAAAGACAAACAATGTCACGTATGGTTTCAAGATACAAATACATGTGAATCTGCTGATTCAAAGACTTGGGAAAATGCTCATGATTTGGTTGATTCCCATTCAATTCAGAATTTTGAAGATTCTACTGATAGTCACACAAATACTGAGAGTTCAGAAACCTGGGGGGGATGCTCAGCTCTTGATGCACATGACAGTGAAGAATATGTGTTTTTAGAAGCCAACTCTTGTTTAAGTCAGGAATCACAAAATATTCTACTTGAATTACAGAAAGGCATGCCTTTGGCAAATCTCTACAGGAAGAAAAAAATCAAAACTGATCTGAAACCATTTTACACTGAAGATACAGGTTCCCATCATATTAGAGGCCGTAGAAAACATTCCTCAGTTGTGACACCACCTTCTTGTGACTCCCACAAAAGCAGGAAATATAGGTCATCCTCCAAAATGCAATCTCGTGACTCGTGTAACAGTTCCTTAACTACTGTAGATCTGTCTATATCATCTTCCATTCCATTCAGTGATGAGAAGCTTTCACAGACTACTAAGAGCAGAAAAAATTACTCCTTAGTTCCCTTAACGGAATCAAATATTAAATTACATCTTGCAAAAAGCCAAGGCAAACCTCGCAGGCATTCAGAAAGCAAAGAAAGAAAGAAGGCCAAATGCGATTCATTTAGAAAGAACAACATTCCTTGGGAATGTGACTACAGTTATACACAGAGTAAAGAGAAACGCACAAGAAAGAAGAAAGAGCGTGATTTTGAGTCAGAAAGATCGGATTATTTCCCAGGTGAACATAAGTCAGCCTCAGAACCTCCTCCAGAGGACAGCGACTTCCTTTCTGAAGGAAAACCAAGCCAGCCATTTTTTTATGCCTGTATACCGGCAGACTCACTGGAGACTATACCCAAAACCATTCGCTGGACTATTCCTCCCAAAACTTTAAGGAAGAAAGACTTCAGAGTCCCCATGGTGGCCAAGATTTCAAGTTCTTACAACCTATGGAGTTCATCCAAAAAGTTATTGGGGTCACTGTTAGAGTCCTTCAGCCTGGTTCGTCAAAAATGATTTTACCACATTAAGGTTCATCTCGAGGGAAAGGTGTCGTGATATTCTGGGAAAAATAAAATCATATAAAGTCAAATGATTTCCTTGTGAAGTGTCTGCTAAACTGATGCCTTTTATTTCTGCAGTAGATTTGCATAGTTCTGGAAGGAGTGGATGGGAAAGTTGATGACTTTGGGTTTGGGCCAACCATGCCTGAGATCTCCTTTCAGTTTCTGCGGCCTCTTTATAATCCTAAAAGGAGAAGCCTGCAGACTCTGAACCCCTTCCTGATCACACACAGATGACTAAAGGGTGAGTCGGAGGAATTGTAGCCCATAAATGTGATTGAGAGAGAATGACACGAAAGGCAGGAGAACACAGAAACTAGAGGGAGACAGATTCAAGTAGCAGCAGGGATTCAACAATTTCAGACATCGCAAGATGAAGGGGTAAGGACTCGTTGCGAAAACCCAGATTCCTCTGATGGCTTTGTCCCCATCCCTAACCGCGAGTGACACCCAAAGCAGCTCCATGACCTGTACCTGCTCACCACCTGCCATGACAGGACATCAGGTCGCTTGGGGACCTCACCCTGTAGTACCTACCACTGCACAGGAGCGGCCCCGGGAGAGATCCAGGGGGCAGCCCACAGCTCTGCCAGGTGAAGGGAGATGCCTCTCAATGCACCTACACCTCCTGCCCTGGGCGTTGAGGCCCCCGGTAGGGGCTGGAGCAGGCTCACCTGTGGGCAGAGGAGACTGAGAACTGGAGGGTGGTCTGGGGCAGTACCAGCAGTCACCTTCACCTTTGCCCTCAGGGCTGGTGACCCTCGCCCTCAGGCTCTCGCAGGAGGCCCAGAAAAGCTGAATCGACCCAGGGGCTGCCAGTAGAGAATACAGATGGGTAAGATTGGGGGTGGGGTGTGGGTGGTGGGATTTTTAGCATCACGTGAATTTGTTAGAATGTATTTTGTACTGGCTTATTTCTAATGTGTAAGTAGAGTATTGGTCTCATTTGGAAAAAAAAACTTTTTTTGCCCTATAAAAATTTCATAATGTTAATTATTTTCTTATTATAATGACAAGACAGATGATAGTTTTTCATATCATCTTTACATTCATGCTGGCAATAACAATGCTTCCTCTATTATAAATGCTACTTGATCTCTTTAAAACACATATTTACCATGAGTGAAATATTTAGGCATGCTTAATAAAATATAAAATTATAAAACATTCCATTTTTTTTACCAGGCAAAGTATCTAATTTTATACAATTTACATACAACTTTTCATTTTAGTAGTAGAAACAATGAAATGATTTTACTTCTTGATATTTAACAAGACTTTAATTCCCCAAGACATGAACTACAAGCACGTATTAGAGTCTGCCGTCAGTATGATGGTCTTGGCATCTTATATGAGTTGTGTCTGTTGGGTTTGACAATCAGATTGAGTATTTTAATACTTTTTATTATACAGAATTGTGAGCTTACACTCATAAAGAGGACAATAGTGTGATGAACTCTATGTGTCCCTGACTCAGCCCTCAAACTTTAACTATAGGATGCCTGCCTTATCGACTTCTCCATTTGTATTTTGAAACAAATCAAAGATATATAATTTTATAAATAATTTACATATTTCTACAGGATAACTACTATTAACAACCGTCTCATATCTAAGAAGTAACAGTAATGACTTAATATCAAATATATAATCAGATGATTTCCAACTACCTCATGAATGTCATTTTTTAATAGTTCTCATTCCATTGCTTTTTGGGGGGGGCGGTAATTAGGTTTATTTATTATTATTTGTTAGAGGGGGTACTGGGGTTTGAACCCAGAACCTCATGCATGGTCAGCATGCACTCTGCCACTTGAGCTGTACCCTCCCCCCATTGCTTTTTTTTTCCTTACCAATTTTTTTTTCAAATTAAAGAAACCAGGTGGTTTGTAGAGTTTCCCACATCCTGCATTTTGCTGATAGTGTCCCCATTTCAGATTGAAATTATTTAACTTTGAATTCCTACTTGTTCCTTAAGAGGTCTTCAAATAGATTATACAGTGTGTAGCATTTAGAATAAAATGCATTGTTTCAGAAGATTGTGGCTTCTGGCAATGCAGATTAGAGATGCTACAGCTACAGGGCTATTACATATGTTATATCGAGCTGTCACACAGTTACAGGTTAGACAGCGCTTAGATACTTAGAGCTGTTGTAGCTGAAATAGCAAAATTCCTTACCGTAAATGAGGGGGAGGGATTAGGTGACTAGTTCATGTATTATGAAGAACTTGCCCTAAAAAATCAAATGTCTATTGTCAATAGAAAAATATTACAAATTTTTGAATACAAAATTAGATATGAGAGGGGATATTTATTTAGACTGAAAAATCAATACAAATTTCAAATTTTATAAAGCTGATCAAACTAAAACCATCATTGATAGTTCCTAAAATAACTGCTTTTTACACTTTTTACTACCTGCTTAATATACTTTTTTTCTACATTATTATTTTTTTTGGCTGCACACTCTCTGATCATCTCTTCATAAAACAATTTTGTAATATAATTTTCCATATAGAGATTAAAAGTAAACCAGTCTTCTAGGGGTTGATCAAAACTTGCTGTTTATTATTGACTATTTAGAAAGTTCAGGCACCTTTGCTAACACAGTGGCCATTTAGCATACCTTTCCTCGGGAACTGCCAGACCTCATCAGGACAGGATGCATCGAATACGGTAAGATGAGCGAATTGGGGAGGACAGGGTGGAGAGGGGGTCATGAGCTATCCCCAGTAAGATGCAGACTTAGGTCTGAGAATTTCCTGGTTCTACTGCACACAGCTACACCCCTCCAGGGCCTTGGCCCATTACTTAGAAGAAATAGAGAAAGCAGCAGGAATTCATCCTTTAGTCAGAGGTTCCCAGGCTTTCTCAGTGCCTTCAGTGCCGCTCATTGTTTCATTGCACCCCTAGGCAAAAGAAAAAAGCCAACAATTCTGCATATTAAGTAGCATAGGTCCAGACAATTTAAATTATGATTTGTATCTTAACAGCTTAGGAGTTCCTTGAAAAAAAAATATAGGTCGACAGAAAAAAAAATATTTTTATTTCATTCTAAAATAACCACACTTAGTTACTAGTGGGATGTGTGTGCCTGTTGGGCACTGAATAAATTTTTAAGCTTTGGGAATCAGACTGGACACTCCAAACTGATTTTTGTGCAGTATTTACTTTTCTTCCACAGCAGCGAAAACGCTCAGCTTTACAAAGAAATTGCATAATGGAAAGGAATGTAGCACCATCTATCTAATAATGAAACTGAACAACCTTTAGCTAGTAATTCACTGTGTCCAACAGATGTCGCTGTGTTTCCCTCACAGTTTAAACTGGTTCCAGGTGGCGGAAGGGCACAGGTTTGGAACTGCCCAGAGATACTAACAAAAGAAGCAGACAAAATAAAAGCCCCGACAAAAGACTGCTGTCTGTACCCAAAGGAACAGGAAAGGGGAATCTGAGCAGAACAGAATCCTTTTGACAATACCTGCCCTACTCCAAATACCACAAATGAATCACACTTTCCTCTCCCCGCTGGTTACGACGCCCAGCACAGTGTACACAGAACTCTAAACCTCCATCCCTGTCCTCTAGCAAGGAGCTGGCACATCTCCCCTTCCTGCCAGCCCAGAGGCAAAGTGTCCACAGAGGCTGTAGGTGGTGCTCAGTCTTTGACCAAATAGGATAACTAGCTGCCAAATTAGAAGACTTAAAGAGGAACTAGATTCTCATAAAAACCCCAAAACCCAGAGTATAATCAAATATTACTCATCACACCAACATGCAGGAACATCTCATCTCACTTCAGTGAGAAAAGACAAGAATCTGTGAAGGATTTTAAAAGCAGTCATCATAAAAATGCTCCAGTAAGCAACTGTGAATACTCTTGAAACAAATGAAAAAATAAAGTCACAGGAAAGAAGCAGTGGATGAAAGAAGAATCAACTGAAACATTTTAAGCTGAAAAATAAAATTTAAAAGCTTATTTGAGTGGGCCTGATAGGAGATTGGAAATGACAAAGGAAAGAATCAGTGAACTTGAAAATAGATCAAGAATCTGAGGAAATCCCAAACAGGATAAACCCAAAGAAATTCAAGCCAAAATACATCATCATAAAATTTTTGAAAAACAAAAAAGAAAAATATGGGAAGCACTCAAATGATACATTACTTATGGGGAAAAACAATTAGAATGCTGGTGTATTTCTTATCAGACAACATGGAGCCTGAAGGGAGTGACACCGTATTTCCTAAGTACTGAAAGAAAAGAACTTTCTATATTCAGAATTCTACATTCAATGATGCTCTTTAGAAATGTAGGTAAAATACATTTTCAGATGAAGGAAAACTGAAGTGATTTTTCACCAGTAAACTGTCCCTAAAATAATTGCCAAAGGAAGTTCTTCAGACTAAAATGAAGTGATAACAGAATGAAACTTGGAACACGAGGAATGAAGAAAGGACTATGGAAGAGATGAGTATCCGGGAAATGTAACAGACTATCCTTCGCCTTTGATGGTTGAAAGCAAAATGTGATTCTCAATGTAGGTAGAGAAAATATTTAGGACAAGTATATTTTAAAAGGGATATTTGTAAGGGAACCTAAGTGGTAAGGTTTCTATATTCCACTATTTACTACTATTTAAATAAGCTTTACGAAGTTCCAGGAAGACTCCAAACTGACCAATACATGAAACCAACTAGAATGAACACAACAGAAGGTTTTAGAAGTGGACTGCAATGAGGAATACCATCCAGATTCAGGATCTCAATCTGTAGGAAAGAAGTAAAATATTTATACTAGTGGAATATATTTAGTTACACATGCATATTATAATGCATGTGCACACATACATATATATATATATTCACATGGATATATAAGTGATATACTCAAAATAATCTTTACAGAAATCAAGATGGATTTCCAAAAATCTTTCAAGTAACACCCCGGAGGAAGGTAGGAAAAGGGAGACAGGAACAAAACCCAGAGGGAACAACTTAAAAATATAATAAAATGGTAGATTTAGGTCTTAACATGTTAGTAATTACTTTAAATGCAAATGATCTAAATACATCAATTAAAAGCCATGTTAGCCGAGTGTATAAAAATTATGCTTGACTGTAAGAAACTCAATTCAAATACAATGATATAAGTAGGTTAAAAGGATGGGAAGCGATTTACCATGCAAACTGTATTCAAAAGGAAGCTGGACTGGCTATCTTAATATCGGATAAAGTAAATTATAGAGCAAAGAAAATTACCAGGGACAGAGCGGGACTAAATGATAAAGGGTCAGTTTACTCAGAAGAGAAAACAGCTCTAAATTGTGTATATGCCAAACGACAGAGCTTCAAAGCATGTTAAGCAAAAACTGACAACTAAAAGGAGAAATAGACAAATCCACAGTTCTATCTGGGGACTTCAAAACCCCTCTCAGTAATTGGCAGAAAATCAGCAGGGATGTAGAATGAACCACACCATTAACTGCTGAGATCCAGCTGACATTTATAGTAACCTCTATCCAACAATGGCAAAATATACATATTGTCAAGTGTACATCGAACATTTACCAAGATAGACAATACACTAGGACATAAAACAAACTTCAGCAAATTTTAAAGAATTAAAATCATACAGAGTATGTTTTCTGATAATATCCCTGGTATTTCTGGGGAAAAAAAAAACCCTAGAAATCGATTTTTTAAAAAGTAACAGGAAAAATCTCCAAGCATTTGGAAATTAAACAATCCACTTCTAAATACTCCATGGGTCAAAGAGAAAGTCTCAAGAGAAATTTTAAAAAATACACTTAACTGAATGAAAATGAAAATATATTCACATAAAAAAATCTGTGAACTAAAGTCATGCTTAGAGAGAAATTTATATTAAATCCTTATATTAGGAAAGAAAAAATTCTCAAGTCATAACTTAAGTTTTCACCTCAAGAAATAAGAAAAAGAAGAGCAAAATAAACCCAAAGCAAGCACAAGGAAGAAAACAGTGTAAGAGCAGAGATCAATGAAATTGAGAGAAAGTATGAAACCAAAAGAAAGTTATTTTTAAAGTTCAATAAAATTGATAAATTTCTAGCTAGACTGACAAATACAAAAGACAAGGCACAAATTATATCAGAGAGGAAAAGGGATATCACTACAGACCCCAGACATTAACAGACACAATAAGGCTATGCTACAAACAACTCTGCACAAAAACTTGACAGGTTAGATGAAATGGAACAATTCCTCAGAAACCAAAAATTACCAAAACTTACCCAAGATGAAATAGGTCATTTGAATAGTTCTATAATTCTGTGTGTGTGTGTCAAACTCACACGATCAGATTATGAGACAAGATGGAACTAGACCAAAAAGCTATGTGTCCTGAAGCTTTTTTGCATAACTGGGTACCAGGTTTGACCTCGAGGGATGGCTGCTGTACACTTCTTGCAACTGGTTTGATATCACATTTCAGCTCCAACTTTACATCCTGAGAACACTTAAACATTTCTGCATTTTTCCGAAGAAGACACATAGATGGCCAACAGGTATATGTAAAGGTGCTCAACATCATAATCATCAAGGAAATGCAAATCAAAACCACAGTGAGATATCACCTCACACCTATTAGAATGGCTATGATCAAAAACACAGGAAATAAGTGCTGGTGAGGATTTGGAGAAAAGGGAATCCTTGTGTGTTACTGGTGGGAATGTAAATCGGTGCAGCCACTGTGGAAAACAGTATGGAATTTCCTCAAAGACATAAAAATAGAACCACCATGTGATCCAACAATTCCATTTCTGAGTATTTATCCAAAGAAAATGAAAACACTAATTCAAAAAGGTATGTGTACCTCTATGGTCGTTGCACCATTATTCACAATAGCCAAGACATGGAAACAGCCTAAATGTCCACTGATGGATAAATGAATAAAGAAGATGTGAGATATATAAATCTCAGCCATAAAAAAAGAATGAGTTCTTGCCAGTTGTGACAACGTGGATGGACTTGAGGGCATTATACTAAGTGAGATAAGTCAGACAGAAAAAGCTATGATCATTTGATCATATGATCTCACTTATGTGTGGAATATAAAAACAAACAAACAAACCCCCCCCCCAAAAAAACAAGCTCATGGATCTAGAGAACAGACTGGTGCTTGTCTGAGGTATGGGGTGGGTTGTTGGGCGAAATGGGTGAAGGGAATAAAAGAATCCAAAGAGGGAGGGAGAAATGTGGGGAAAGCAGTTTACTGTCAGTGATACTTTGGCACAATTTAACATTTCATTTCTCCTAAAATTCATAGTCCCCTGCATGGAGAGCTCACCATCAAGTTCCTACATTTTTTCTATTTTGATTTTAAGAATTATAAATTTCATATTTAAGATATTTGGTAGTTTAAAAAAAAACCATCAAAGATCTATTCCTGATCCCCTCTACACGAGACATAAACAATTCCATGGCTTTTCCAGCAACTCAGATAGATATTCCCCCTAAATATGTAGAAGAGCATCCTACTACATCTCAGACAATTCATTAGTAGACTCAGAACACGCTTATCATCATAGGATTACAAGAATTATTACAAAATAAGCCATATCACCTCTCCTTGCTGACAAAAATAGACTGGAACTCTGGAAAGGAAAGCTTGCCCTACATCCAAGAATCTCAACTGATTGTGAGCAGCCGCACAGGAAATTTACCAGGACTCAGCATTACTCCGTGTTCATTCTGAGTTAACATGGCATCAGTTCTTCAAAACTCAGCTGTCGCTGGCATATCATTTTCCAAAGGGAGTAAATAAGTTGCAACATACATCCTAAACACCAAATCACACCATCCCGATGGACAGCGCAGAACCATGTGACTGTATCACGAGTGACCGTTTCTTTAGGGCATTTCTGTTTCCACAGGTGCCAGGGAGAGCTCAGCAGCCAACACCAAGTCAGCTCCAGGCACGCTTGATATACATTATATCATGTACTCTTCACGCTCTCACGTTACAGATGCCAAAACTGAGGTTCAAAGTTTCGGTAATGTGCGCAAAGTCACCAATTAAGGGGCAGCAACTGAGCTCCACTCCCAATATAACTCCAAAGCCTTATCAGAGAACAGAATATACAATTCTGTTGTATACAGAATACACATTACCTTTGAAGATCAGATATGAGATTTCAACAGCGGCTGCTTTAGGCTGGGTTTCCAGACACAAGAGGGGAGGCATTCATTTGCTACCTACCTCCCCATTTCGGGCAGGAGCTTAGATCTCCTCTCAGCCTCTCCTTGAACTTCTCCAAAGCTGCAGCTCCTCCCAGGCCAGCGGAAGCAGTTGGGGAAATGGAGAGACATGGGTGTGACCGCCAGGAGCCGTGGGATCAGACCCAGCTCTGTTACTATCTGCTGGACCTCCATGGGTTTCCTATCATGAGATAAGAGCATTGTACTAGATTAGTGGTTTCCCCTGTGTGTATCCAAGATCCTAAATGAAAGATACCTGACTTTTTAGCTAGCGCAATCTCAGCTGTCTCCTCCTAGCCTAAAACACCACGATTTGCAATGAATTCTCATGAAGCCTTTCTTAACAGCTCACACCAGCCCACAGTGGTCTCTTTCTTCTCTGAATTCATGGCTCATCGTTTGCCATAGAAAATACTGCCTTGACATTTACAGGGCCCAGGGCAAGAATGCAAATGAAGACCCACATACCATTTGTCTAAATATGTAAAAGTTATAAATCAAACTAACAAGCTGTTATATAAAACATGTTCTATCCTTCTCTGGTGACAAAACTTCAAAATGCCCTGGGAGCTCAGGCTCAAATTTAGAATCCCGACTTTTTTTTTTCCAACATTTTTCTATTGAGTGATAGTCATTTTACAATGTGTCAAATTCCAGTGTAGAGCACAATTTTTCAATTATACATGAACATACATATATTATTGTCACATTTTTTTCGCTGTGAGCTACCACAAGATCTTGTATATATTTCCCTGTGCTATACAGTATAATCTTGTTTGTCTATTCTGCATATACCTGTCAGTATCTACAAATTTTGAAACCCCAGTCTGTACCTTCCCACCCCCCGCCCCCTGTCTTCTTAAAGTTCTGCTTGGGAAAGTGACATAGAAGGCCACTCTGGGTTCAGGACTCTGGTCCACAGCTCCCCCGTCTTTCTCCCCAGCCTGGCTTTGTTCCTACAAAGAAGGACAGCTTCATGCTTATAGGAGTGGACACACCACCAGCACACACACGCGAGCTCCATCAACCTTCCCCAACACCCGCACCCACCTCTGCCACACACAGCTGTCCTTTGCCCACCATTGGGTCCTGCAGTGTGTGTTCATTCCCTGGAGAACTGACTTGGGGGAAAAACACATTCAGCCCCTAACAGTTGGCTCAGGACTGTTGGGATGGGGTATTCTAGAATCACGAGAACCCCTGGCATGGTCCAGAAGAAGGTGGATGGTCACTTCCCCTGCCACACTGCCTCCCTGGAAGGTGGGCTCTGGATGGAAGAAAGCCAGACCCTGTAAGACATGCAGGCAGAGCAGGGGACCCTCTTGCTGGGGACTGAAGGCGGTACTAACCTGTGACATTCCTTTCACGCTTTCTTACTTTTATCTCCCCTTCTTTCCCTCTTGTCAGATAAGATCTTTAGACAGTTTTGCTTCCTGTGTGTCCCAGCCTTTCCCCAATACCAGGTATAGGTAAGATAATTGGATGTTTTACTTTCAGCCTTTTGACAGGTTTTTCCTACGCAGAATGCCTTTCTATTGCAAGATTCCTTTTTTAACATTTATACAGATTCTATCAGCCTATCATCAACCATTTGGATTCTTGGATTACAGCCTTTTCTAGCAGCAGTTCATAAATACTGTCTAACCGCCTCCCAGCCTCAAGTGATGACAAGCGAGACATTCAACACTGCTCCAAATCTTTTTCTTCAGTAAGTTTTTTAGTTTTCAGTTCAGAAGCTTTTCAGGTTTGTAGGGGGTGAGCCCAGTAGAGGGTGAGTGGGCAGCTAGCAGGGTCCTTTTGCATCTGAACCCTGGCAGATCCCCAGGCACCATATGGAAGTCTGGAAGCCCAGCCACTGTTTTGCTCAAAATAAGTGGTTGGAAGAGGAAGGTGGCACAGATGGATTTAGGTCGCCATCTTCCCAGAGAGCCCTCTACCTTTCCAGCACTTTAATGCACCTGTTAAACCTTGAAGGACTCTGACAAATCACCAAGATGCCATTCCCTATTCATATACCATAAACAATATATGATAGTGTTTTTTCTTCTATACCTCACAAGTATCAGATACTGTTAATCTTTAAAATTTTTCCTCTTGATGAATGTTAAATAGTATTTCATTGTTGGTGTTTAAATAGCTTTATTGAGATATAGTTGAACACAATAAACTACGTATTGTTAAATTGTACAGTTTTCTAAGTTTAACATATTCATACATCCATGAAACCATCACCACAAGCAAAATAATGAACATATACATCACTCCCAAAAGTGTTCTTGTAATTTAAAAGAAAAAAAAAACTCTTCATCCTGCCTTTTCTCACCCACTCCACCCCCATGCTGCAGCAAACCACTGACCTGCTTTCTGACACTATAGATTAGCTTGCATTTTGCAGAGTTTTACATAAATGGTATAATTATATTGTGATTCACCCATAATGTTGCTGTATCAGTTGCTTGTTCCTTCTTACTGCTAAGTGGTACTCCATTGTATGAACATCCCACAATTTATTTACCCACCTATTGTTAGACTTCAATGTTTAGTTTTTGGCTACTATGAACATTTGAAAATTGCTATGAGTATCCATGTACAAATCTTTGTATAGAAGTATTCCTTCATTTCACTTATGTAAACACCGAAGTGAGTGGATGGATTTTATGTCAACCTATATTTTACTTTTTACTAAATTATTTTCTGAAGCAACCGTATTATTTTACACTCCTACCAGCAGTGAATGAAAATTCCAGTTTCTCTACATCCTCCGCAATACTTGGTAGTGTCAGTTTTAAATTTTAGTCATTATAATAAGTGGTATTAGTGGTATTTTGTGGTTTGAATTTCTATTTAATTGATGGCTAACGATTTTGAGCAAATTTTTATGTACTTATTTGCAATCCATATATCTTCTTTGGTAAACTGTTCAAATCTTTTGTGCATTTTTTATGTTGTTGCTTTCTTATTATTGAGTTTAGAGAGTTGCATTTTGTATAACTGGATATAAGTTCTTTATCTGGTATTTTGCTTTGCAAATATGTTCTTTTGTCCCATGGCTTATATTTAATTATTCTAAGAGTGTCTTGTCAAAGAACAGAAATGTTACATTTTGATAAAATCTAATGGATCAATATTCTTTTTTATATCTACTGTGCTTTTGGTGTTATATGTAAGAAAAATATTTTCTCGTATTTTCTTCTAAAAATTTTGTAGGTTTAGGTTTTACATTTAGGTCTGTGATGCATTTTGATTTAACTTTTGTATACAGTGAGAGGTATGGATCAGATTTTATTGTTATACATATGGATAAATAATTCTAGCACCATTTGTTGAAAAGATTGTCTTTTCTCCACTGATTTTCCTTTATATCTATGTCCAAGATTAATGGGCCAAATACATATAGGTCTATTTCTGGACTCTCCATTTTGTTCCATTGATCTGTTTGTCTATCTTGATGCCAACCACCACCATACAGTCTACATTACTGTAGATTATAAGAAGTTTCGACATCAGGTAGTGTAAATCTTCTTTGTTCTCTTTTCCAAAGTTATTTTGACTATTCTATGGTTTTTATGTTCAGTACAAAATTTAGAATAAGCTCATCAATTTCTACAAAGAAGCCTGCTGGGATTATTATTGAGATTAGGTTGAACTATAGATTGGGTAAGAAATGACATCTTAACAATATTGAGTCTTCTAATCCATGAACATGGTACATCTCATTATTTATTTAGGTTGTCTTTAATTTCTCTTAGTGATGTTTTATAGTTTTCAGAGTTCAGTTCTTCCACATCTTTCCTCAGATGTATCTCTAAATATTTTACATTGTTGATGCTATAATAAAATATATATAACATTTTTTTAATTTTCTCATTGTTTAGAAGACCCTTTGGAATTGTTAACCAGTAAATTAAGTTTTCACTCTGGCTGGTGGGAATAAGTACTCTTCCCAGCTCTATATGGGATCTAGATTGTCCTAATTTGGGGAGGTGGTTCTTTTTCTGGCCGTGGACAGTTTCCTCACATACATGTGCTGATCACTACTCAGTTGAACACTCAAAGACCTTTTCTAGATCCTCAAGTTCTATATGCAGAACCCTCTTTTCTGTTATTCTGTCCTTTGAACTCTAGCTGCCTTGTCTCCTCCCATGACTCCTAGCTCCATCTCTTCCAGTCATGGAGTTCTGCTGGGCTTGCCTTGGGTTCCGTCTCCTTTCTCTGTGTCCTGCAAACTTGATACAAGAAGAAGGGTTAAGCATAGGGCCCACCTGTTCTGTTTTCTGTTTCTCTGGGATCACTTTCTTTTGTTGTCTCATGTTCAGTGTATTGGGAACTACTGTTTCCTACATGTTGTCCAATTTTCTGTTGTTTCAGGCAAGTGGGTCAATCTAGTCCCCATTACACATCTTGGCTAGATGCAGAAGTGTCCCTTTTCCTAAGTTTCAAATTTAAATCCTTCTTGATTTTTTTTACTCTTTAAAAAAACATAATGAATGCATTTAAGGCTACAGATTTTCCAGTGAACATTTTTTTACATAGCCCCAAATGTTTGATATTTAGTTCCTTTGCTACTCACTTTAAATGGTTTCTAATTTCCACTTTGTTATTTAATCTGTTGTCCAAAAGACTTTAAATAGTTTCATTATAAAATGTGCCCTAATTTTCAGACAACAGTACAATGAATCCCTATATACCATTTCCCCAGATTCAACAGTTATCAAATTTTTTCCACACTTATTTCATCTCTTCATTTCTGTTTTCTTTTCCTTTGTTAAAATATTTTCAAGAAAATCCTAGACAACATGTCATTTCCCTCCCTTAAATTATAAAAATGTTTCTTCCTTAACTACAATGTTATTATCACACCTTAATAAAGTTAACAATAATTCTTCAGAACCATTTTGTAATCAGACCATGACCAAGTTCTCCTGATTATCTCAAAATATTTGTACACATTGTTTATTCAAATTCAAATCAGGGCCCACGCCTTGCATTTTGTGGCTATGCTTTTTAAGACTCTTTTATCAAACTGAGTCTGTCCTCTTCTCCCTTTTCCCTGCCACTGGCTTGTTCAATAAGCCCGACCAGCTGTCCTGTAGAATGCCCCACATTCTGAGTTGCTTCTCTGTATCTCTGTGGTTTTATTTAACTTCTTTTCTATCCCCTGAATGTCTTCTACTTCACCCTAGAGACTTAATTAGATTCAGGTTTAACTTTTTTTTTTTGGTAGGACTATGTTCCAGTTGGTGCTGTGTTCTTCATGTTGCATTACATCTGGAGGCACCTAATGCCTGCTTTCTATTTTTAGTGATGCTAAGATTGATCAAAGGGTTCGGGTGGTGACAGCCTGATCTCTCCATTATAACCCCCCACCAGTCATTGGTCAAGTGATATGATCCTTTGGTGACTGTTGCATAACTCAATTATTTCATCAGAGGTGGCAAAGTGATACTTTTCAATCATTTCTTATGTATGTATTAGCTGGAACTCCCCCGTAAATAAAAACTGTCAGTCTTCAATTAGGGCTATTTGATTATCTTGAAAGTCAAGATAAATGTATAATTCTTTCCTTGTAATTGTCAATTTTCAGAGTAAGAAATTGGTGCCATGGTACTTCCAGTGAAGCCCAATGAGCTGGAATCTCTGTCTTTCCCTCCCTGTCTCCTCTCATTTTCTCTTACATATATTCAGTTGCTTAAATTAGTGGAATGAATATGTGTTTCTTACTAATTTTCCAATTGTGCCCCTTTGTGAGTTGAGGACACCCTAGAACCAGCAGCCAGGGGGTGACTTGGGGGATGAAATTTCCCTCGGAGAGTTGGCAGCCATTTTTCATGGAAAAGCTATAACCCTGCTGGGACCAGATGGGCTGAATCCCACTTTACAAGCAAGCCTTTTGGGGTTTTCCCATCTTGTTAGTCACTGAGTTTGAGTTTACCCACCTGAGATGGGAATATGAGGCTGGAGAGCCACATGGCCTCCATGAGTCAGGTGTGCAGTTCCAGCCAGAGCCCAAGAGCCAGCCACTAGCTGCTATTCAAAAGCATGGGGGCGGGGGGGTCTGGTGGTCGCATCAGGGAGTAGCAAGTCCAAAACCTCTCAGGGTCCATCTGAGTGGAGGCTCCAGACTCCAGTCATCAGTCACAGTGACTTACAGCTCAGGGGAGTCAGGATGGCGAGTATCCAAGGGTTAGTTAACACTTCTCTACGTGATCAGAATCATTCTCTCTGGTGCTTAATGGGACGGGAAGTACAAGCAGGTAACATACAGCCACATGTAAAAGCAGCTACACCAGCAATATTACTTAACATCATATCTTATTAGAGAAATAGGAATTTAATATACTTGCTGACAGGGAACCCTTGCCGGTACCTCCTTCTGCTTGGGTCCACTCAGAAGAAAGAAACCACACATTAATTTAACAGGGAAAGTTGAACGGAAAGAATCAATAACAGAAGACTGGAATGATGAGGCTATCAGGAAGAGACCTAAAGAATGTGGAAACAGCAAATATGAGGAGCAGCCACCCCGCTTAGGGCTAAGATGGTACTCCCATCTTTCCACTTACCCCACCAAGAGGGCTGACATCCACATCTTGCTGAGAAGGCTTGGCCACGGCTTCCTAGATGGGAGAGAAGTTGCCGTGGTGTTGTGCTGGACCTATTTATTGGAAATCTGCCCTAGAAGGTGCCAGGGAAAGGTGTTACGGGGAAGGACTGAGCTACGAAACTGTCCAAGGCCTGGGGGAGACGGGGTACACTGCTGCCATGCTGGGGCTGGCTGCCAGGCCCTGCACATAGAGCCCTGGAGAAGCTGTGAGCTCTGCGGGTGCTGGGCCCTGGGGAAGCCACCTGCTCTAAAGGAGCCTCACCTGGGGAAGCCGGCTGGGCTGAGGGAGCACACCTGACCTAGGGGGCAAACCCTGTCCTCTGGCGCCCTCTACTGATAAGGTTTAGCATGTCCCAGCTGGCAAAGGAAAACTATTTAAAGGACCCACATCTATTTTCACAGAGCAGGCAGAAAGGGGTTAACATGGAGTCAAAAGGCAGGAAGTCCATGATTGGCACCATATACCTGTTGAAAAGGACCTTTGCTTGTATCGGTATCTTGAAAAAACTCAGAAGCAAGTACAATAAAAGGTTAAGTGGTGGGAATTTTGGTGTTTATTGTAGTCATTTTGTAGCTTTCAAGATATTTTAAATTTAGGAAAGAAAAGTCCTAGTGAGAAAAAGTGAATGATATATTACTTAAGCTGAAGAACTCTCGAGCTGGTACATGAAACCCTCCACATCTAAAGAAACTGAACTACATCCATTTATTTAAACATGTATGATCCGAATTCTGTTGAAGAAATAAGAAGTTCCCATCATTTATTCATACTTTAACTTATTCATTAAACATTTAAGAGCATCTTTTCCATGCCGATAACCATATTAGCTCCCAACCCTCAAGCTCTTCACAGTCCAGAGGGCAAGAGACAAAACTATGGACAGTTACCCTGGACCATAACTGAAGAGAATGTAACAGAGGTATATACTCAGAAGGAGATTTGAAGTCCTCCTGGTACGGTGATGACTGACTTGTGCTGAAGGAAATAATAAGAATTATCTGGGAGAGAATATTTTAGAGAGAAAAACAACCGTTTGGCAAAATTAAAAGTCTAGCTCAAATTTTCACCTATAAACTAATTAAACTAAGAGAATGGAAAAAGGCATACTCTAAATAAGAAACGTCTATAAAATATAAAAAAGAGATATATTCTAAGTAAGATGAGTAATAAGTTTGATGGAGTTGAAACATTTATAAATGATCTGTGATCCTACAGATTCTCATGTGCCAGAAGAGCTAGAGAGAGACAGAGAGAGACTGTATTTGGGCCACAATCAGTTTTCTGACTCTCTTCAATGCTAAAGGTTTGAGATGGTTGGGATAACTCAGCATGCATTTCAGACTAGAATCAACCCATTCTGGAATGGGTAACACCTATATCTTTCATGAACTGTGCATTTTATCACATTCATCTTCATGTTTGCATGCCCTCTCCTGTCTCTCCTGGGCTTCTCAAAAAGATACTGCAAGATCAGATAGCTGTTTTCCATGTATATGTAATGGAGTATTTCCAATCTTGTTGTCTATGTGTTGAGGCATGCCGCAATCTTTTTCCTTCGGGAGAAGTCACTATGTTGTTATTCCAATACCTAGAATGATTCATGCGTCTGGAATGAAAAGATGATCCCGTATCGGTTCCACTGATAATGCCACCGTTATTGCTGTGCTAGGCAGAGAACCAAGACTGTAACTGAATCAGCTGATCCTTTGACACATGTGTAAAGCACTTAAGCTGTCCTGCAATTCGGAGTTTCAACTTGCACCAACTTGACGATTGAATTCTGATTTCTGCTCAGGGTTTTCTATTAACATTGTGAGAAGGGATCAGTAAAAAAGCAACTTGTCAAATTTTTTTTTCCACAGAAAACTAAAATGGAAACCACCCTCATTATTGCAGTTAAAATCTCTTAACTAAAATGTTCAATCTTGAGGCGTTTTGTTGTTGTTTGCCTTTTTAATTAATAATTTCATTTTTTAGAGCAGCTTTAGGTTAACAGTAAACTTCAGGGGCAAGTACAGAGAGTTCCCATATACCCATCCCCCACTCCGTCCCTCACATGCGCAGCCTCCTCCACAGCCCCCCAACAGTGGTACCTCTGCTATAACCTAAGACGTCATTATCACCCAAAGTCCATAGTTTACATTAAGGTTCATTCTTAGTGTTGTACATCCTATAAATTTTGACAAATGTAGGATGGCATGTGCCATTACAGAATCACACAGAATAGGTTCACTGCCCTAAAAATCCCATGTGCTTACTTCCCCTTTTCCTCCCTGCCTCTCCCCTAACCCCTGACAACCACTGACCTTTTACTGTCACTATAGTTTTGCCTTTTCCATAAACTCATATAGTTGGAATCATACAGTACGTAGTCTTTTCAGATTGGCTTCTTTCACTTAGATATGCATATAAGATTCCTCCATGTCTTTTCTTGGCTGAATTGATGGCTCATTTCTTTTTAGCTCTGAATACTATTCCATTTTCTGGACAAACTACAATTTGTTTATCCATTCATCTACTGAAGGCCATCCTGGTTGCTTCCAAGTTTTGGCAATTGTGAGTCTATGAGTAAAGCTGCTAGTAACATCCATGAGTAGGTTTTCGTGTGGACGTAACTTTTCAACTGCTTTGGGTAAACCAAGGAGCAAGGTTGTTGGGTCATATGGTAAGAGTATGTTTAGTTTTGTAAGAAGGCACCAAACTGTCTTCCAAAGTGGCAGCACCATTTTGTATTCCCACTAGCGATGAATGAGAGTTCCTGCGGCCCCACAGTCTCACCTGCATCTGCTGTTGTCAGTGCTCTGGAATTCGGCCCTTGTGCTGGTGGATAGGGGTATCTCATTGTTGTTCCAGTAGCCTTTCCCTGATGGCATATGATGTAGTACATCTTTCCATATGATTATTAGCCATCTATATATTTTCTTTGGTGAGGTGTCTGTTAAGGTCTTTGGCCCATTTTTAAAATCAGGTTGATTATCTTCTTATTATTGAATGTTAAGGGTTCTTTGTATATTTTGGATAACAGTCCTTTATCAGATATGTCTTTTGCAAATATTTTCTCTCAATCTGTGGCCTGTCTTGTTCCTTTGCTGTATATTTATCCTTTGGAGAGCAGAGGGTTTTAATTTGAATGAAGTCCGGCTTATCAATTATTTCTTTCATGGACAAAGTTTGTTTTTATTTGACCCATTAGTTTCCTTTTCCCTCTGGTAAAGATTGCTGTCCTCTAAGCCACCTTGTGGAGATGACTGATTGAAACTTTCCTCCTACTCTGTCCCCTGGTATGGATGCTGTTTCTGTGGATCCTACAAAATTCCTGTGAGCATCAAATGAGACAAAGTTTATGAATAGGTGTTCTTAAAAATTAAAGTATTGTCAGTTACAATGTGTCAGTTTCTGGTGTACAGCATAATGTTGACATAGACATAACATATATTTGTTTTCATATTCTTTTTCATTATGTTACTGCAAGATTTTGAATATAGTTCCCTGTGCTATACAGAACAAATTTGTTTTTTATCTATTTTATATATATAGTTATTAGTATTTGCAAATCTCAAACTCTCAATTTATCCCTTCCCACCCCCTCTCCCCCGGATATAAATAGGTTTTGAAAACTGAAAAGCACATGTACACACATCAGGCAGCATTACCAGTCTCTTGATAGCACACTCGTACAAGCGCACACACACACCTTTCTCTCCTCTTTGGCCAATGGATGTGTTCACGATACCAATTAAAAAGACATCAAGTTCTCATTACAGTTGACAATACCGTTTGGAATCAAAGAGATAGGATGCGGCAAATGTCACCTTTAATTCCAGAGGCTGTCAACTTTCACTCTCTTAGGAGGAGTGTGGGTCCATCTCAGTGGCTTCTTCTGTCTCTGGAAGCACTGAGAATTATTCTGTGATTCTGCAAGATTTCTCCAGTTTACGTTCATCTCCCTGCTTCAGGATTTTCTCTCCATTGATTTTGATATAACTAAATAAAAGCGCAGTACGCTTGAACTGAATAACTAAAGACAAGAAAAAGAAAAACAGAGAGAAAGAAAGAGAGAGGCACCATGTGAAGCTCTAAAAGTGTCTGAGTCTTCTTGCTGAAATTCTAGTCAACAACTGTAGGGAGAAAGGCATCATTATTGGCAAATGTCCTAGCGGGTGGGTTATGACAGCTCATGTCACCTCCATCCCACGGTGATGGGGGTGTTTATGGAGCTGTGTTTCCGCTAACTGGAGGGAAAGATATGAAAAAGACAATTTCCTATAGCAACTTCAACAGATTCATTCCTTGGTTCCTTATCATTTTGGTTATATTGCAAATTACTTTCAGAATCACCCTTTCTAAAATGTTGCTAGTGTATGATATTGTTTGTGCACATGAATTCTTCCATTAGTTCTAATGGTTTGTTGATAGGATTGATTGAATATTCCATATGGAAAATCCTACTGCATGAAATAAATTAATTTCTTTCTAATCATTCTACCTTATCTTCTCTAAGAAATATATTATATTGTTGTCTTATACACTAATCAAAAAGCAGGCAGCCAAAAACTTGGGAAATATTTTTAAAGTGTTCCAGGAAGTTAATTGATATAATATTTAATATACTATTAGAATAATTATTAAGGTTATAATTATATAATACAATATATTACATAGTTATAATAATATTTATTATACATAGCAAATCGCGATTATTAACGTGTTATTTTAAAATTACTCTATTTTTCATCTTTTGTTAATTTTGGTAATTTCTAAGTCTACGTTACTTTTCTAATCAATTTTGCATTTGTAATTAAAAATGTTTTTCCTTAAGGAGGACACTCCCCCCAGGTTGTATAAATATCAGGCCCCCCCGAACCTTGGTCCCAGATCTCACATCCTGTCTTCCCAAGGACGTATCTTCTGTCCTTTGAACGCATCGAGACCCCAAAGCCTCTGGTTTCCAGGCCAGCACCGAGCTAGCACACCCCGGGCTGTGGTGGCATGAACTCGTTCACTTCCTACTGATGCTCTGATTCCCTTCGTCTTTTAGGGCATCTAGGGGTTTCTCTTTCGGGCCTGCATATGCATTTCTAAAGCATCTTTGAAAAGACGTCAGCTGGTGTTTTCTGTGTCGGGGATGGGAGGGACACGGGCGACGGGTTCATCAGCTCCGTGGCCGGAAGTGAACGCTTCCTTTCTTTTGTAACTTTACTGATGCACACACAACATAGGATCCAAACCCCTCTTGAATGCACCAGCGATGATGCCTACGTAGGCCCTGTCATTTTCGTATACTTTGTCTCACTTGAGCCCTCAGTGGACCTGTGGAGTCGGTATGTGAGAGGTGGTCCCATCCCCAGTGGATGAAGGGAACGGAGCCCGGAGCTGGGACTTCTCTGAGATCCCACAGTGGGAGGGTGGGACGGCTGGGCTCCACGGACAGCCTGTGCCTCTGCTCCACCACGCCTCTCTCGCTCCTCCTTGCCTGGATTGATACTGAAATCATTTGGCGTATTTCCCCAAATCCATGACAGCACAGCCCTCGATGAGAACACGTGCTTCCCAAATCGAGTCTGCCCTAGAATGAGGGGAAAGAATGACAGGAATTCTCCATTGTGGCACATCCCAGAATAGTCCCATCAGGTAAACATTCTTTCCTAATAGAAATCTGTTGGGAACAAATTATTGTCTTTCTGTTCAACACAGGTCAACTGCTGTTGCTAAAATCGGAGCATGATTACTTACCCACTAAGCCCCTCTAAAAAGTGCCATTTCCAAGCAGCTGATGGCAAAATGGAAAGAACAGATGGCATCGGAGGCATCTGGACAGTTGTAAGGCTCACGTGGTCATTTCTGCTTTGTCGTCCCGGGTCTGACAATGAGGCTGGAACTGAGGATCCTCTCCCATCCTCACTTTCAAAATTGAATTACTGCAAAGGGATTTTTTTTCCCCATAGGATAGATTCATTTGGTTCCACCTATCCCTATAAGATAAGCATCAGAAAACTATCATTCATTAAATGTTAAATTAAGAGGAATGTTATCAGCCAATGAACCTTTATGTTGTAGATATTTCAATATCAGAATTTCTTATCTAAACCCATTTCCCAAGCATGACATTCCTCCACAGTATCACAGGCTTTTAGTTCAGCTCCAGAGAATTCTTGGCTATTTTGATGACATGAACCCTGGCAATCACCAATTGTGATTTATACATGGTTGCAGTCGAAGATTCTTCTAAAATAACAATGAAATTTCTTTGGGGGGGTGTGGAAATCTGTTTTAAGAACTGGCTTGAGAAAATGTTAAGAATAGAAGCAAATAATGAAGCAAACTCTTCTCCAAAATGCATCTAAGGCTACTCATGGTCTCCTGTCAGAGCCACTTTATAAGGCAGATAATTTATGGGGAGCCATGCCTTTCTGCATGGTTAAGCGCCAACTCAAATGCTTAGGAACAGGCATGTGCTATTTTTAAAATGAAATGACTCTAACTTCACTTGCTCTTTCCAAACATATTGGGTTATTTCACTCATATTCTTCCTTCCTTCCTCACTGGTCATGTTTGCCGTTATCCCAGGGGCATTTAAGATGAAACAAGGAAATTCTTCTAGGTATGTCCACAAGCTTGACAAAATTTAAGTGTTGCCTGGATGTTTTTGAACCCCTACTTTAGCATTTCTGATGGCGGTCTTCTTTTACTGTGGCAAGGAATCTATCGTCTTCATGTTCCAGCCAAAAGCAAGACAAGAAGGGTCCCATTTTAAGAATCTTTCTGTGCAGATTCACCGTGTCTGACCCTCCTCAGGGCCAGGTGGTTTAAATCCATACACCCCCACGGCAGTATCACCAGCCCCCTTCCCCAGCACTGTCCAGGTGTCCCCAGAAGTCTGGCAACTGAGGGGCGGGGGTTGCTGGTAGCAGCCTTGAATCATTTGACAGAGAGGATCATGAACTTTGAACCACTGTGTTACTGGCTAATTGAGGGACCAGAAATTCTGGCGTTGCATTTCACTGTGATCAAAGTTTTTCTGCATGACACACGGCAAATCACACACTTCTTTGAATGTTAGTGGCTACCAGGGGTTTTAGAGAACAACTAGCTCCCCACTGAAACCCCTACTTTCCCAGAAGTGAATTCCCACCACAGTCTGATCAGCACCCCTTCCTCGGCAGAGCGTTTGGGGAAGATCAGGGAGCCTCTGGTTCATACTCGGAGATGGGAGTGGCAGCCCACAGTAGGCAGTGATGAAACGGTGCATCAGGTTATCGTCTGTGGTCTCCCGGGAACGCCTGCCTGTTGAGGGAGAAGCATGGAACGAAGGAAGAAATGGCCACTGTCTAGAGGTTTCAGCTTGGAGAGGAATGGCACCACTCCCTCCAGAGGGAATAACCAACAAGACTTAGGTTGTCTTTTATTGCAGAGAGGATGGGCCCCCATTTTGAAGTTGTATTTATGAAAATAAGAAAGTGTGTACGCACAGGGTGGCCAGAGAGGGGAGGAGGGCCACACACCAGTCTTGCTTGTGGGCCCCACCCCTCACGACTGGGAGGGGTGCTTCTCTCACACCGACCAGCTGACTACCAGGCAGAGCAAATGACCAAGTGAGACCCATGAGAACCGTTTCCCCCAGATCTTGACACTCAAGCACAGGTACACGAGGCGGAAGGTGGCTGTGGTGGGGGCTCCCCACAGCTCTGCTCAAAGAGAAGGCCCGTGAACTCCTGCGGCTGACCATCGGGGACCAGAGCAGCCCTGGGCCCTTTGTGTCTCAAGCCCCGATGCCTAGCTTTTCCATTTGATTCGCTGAACGACCCCCCTTCCCAGGAGCCCAACCTAGTCTACTCACTGCTTGAACCATACAATTGAACACGAGACGTGGACTTACGAGTGACCTCCTAGACAGCAGACACTGTGCCAAATCCTTTCAGATACATAACACTTACCCCTTACCCTTGTGAAAAGGAAGGGCACTGTCTCACTCGCCTCTCGGACACCCCCGAGTGCGCCCGCTGCTGGTCTCTGCGTCTGTGCTGATGTGCTGATGTGCAGACACGCCAGAAGCCCTGTGCACCTGCAGCGGAATAATTCCGAGCTGAGTATTTCGCCTCGTTTCCCAGCCCTCCCCCACAGGTTTAAGATTTTAATCACCCCCTGACTTCATTTAACTCCCTTTGCTGGCGGCTGCCCTTTCCCTGGATCATTCTCTCTTCCTCACTTGCTGAAATAAAATACACTCTCGGAAATGCTTGTCACTGGGTCTGCCCCTGGGAGAAGCCAGACAAAGCCAGGGGCCATGGCGTCGGGGCGCTGTGAGGCCGCAGCTCTGAACCTGACATGCGTTCGTGCGAACCACCCGTCTCATACGTGAGGTCCCTGAGGCAGAGGAGGCAGGGACCACTTGCTGGGAGGTGGTATACACAGGAGGGCAACTAGAATTTACCTGCATGACAACTCCAGTCTGTCGCCGAGACCAGGGTTCTCAGCCTGGGCCCTGCTGGCATTCTGGGCTGGGCGGGTCTCTGCTGCGGGGGGGTCCTGTGTAACATACAACGTCTGGCAGCGCCAGATGCCAATAGCGCCTCCCCGAGTTGTGACAAGCAAGAAGTCTGCAAATTGCCCAGTATCCCCGGGAGGAGGAGAGACCCCTCCATGCTGAGGACCGTTGGCCGAGACGGCTGGGCTCAATGGGAAGAAAGCCCCGTGACACATTGGAGCCCATGCTGATGGAGAAAGGTGGTGGTGCACAGATGTAGCCCTCTCATTGACCCTGTGTAAATCTTTCATCCAACCCTGCATCTTCTAATCCGAATCTGGCCCACATTCCACCATGGCAGGCTCCCTGAGGCCAATTGTTGCACTGCCTTGCCTGTGACAAAGATCTTTCCTAGTGCGCCCAAACCTGCCTCCCGGGAACTTACTTCATCGGCGGTCCCCGCGGAGCCAGGCAGAAGCTAATCTCTCCTCGCGGGGCGGTACTTCAGCTGTGTGAAAGCATCTCACGTGTCCCCTGCCCCATAGCTGGACACACGGGGAACAGTCAGACGGGGAGTTCAAACTTCGAGACTCTTTCTTAGACCGTTGAACAAGAATTTCCAGGGGCCCAGAGTACTTTAAAGCTTCCAGGTAATTCTGACACATCCCTGCCTACAGTCCAGCGTTCAAGAGGCTTGGACTAATTTATTCCAGGTCCAAGGAGTAGAATCCTGTTTTGTTTCTTAAAGCAGCTGCTGAGAAGATGGTTTTTAAAGAAAATATTAAAAAGAAACTCTGAAAAAATAATTGAATATTCCATACTAGGTCAAAGAGATATGTATTCCTATGCAGTTTCATTTTTGGTCAGATGGCTTTGATAAGGTTTATACAAGAAAACCTAGAAGTTGACACCAAAAAATGTTGGTCAGGCTTCCTTGCCCAGGTAGTGAGATTAAAAGAGATTCAAAATATTTTTCTTCTTTGTCCTTTTCATTTGAAAGCTTGAGAATAAATGTGTGTGTTTGTAAATATACATATATATGTTCATATAAATGGCAATCAGGTTGTAAAAGTCACTCACAGAATTGTAATGAGCAGCATTTTTTTGCTGTCTCTCACAGGGGTGATGACACCTGGGTCACAGCCTGACCACGTGGGGAATAAGAAGGCATTGGAATGACAGGTTTGGAAGGTTCCAGGCCCCTCCCTTCATCTCAGGGGGTGGGACAGAGGTAGTCATGAGACCCCAGCACATCTGGATGAAGAGCCAGAGTTAAAAGAAGTAGACTAAAGGAAAAAAAAAAATGACAGCAGAGAAGAGAGCTCTGGCCCCTCACAAATCCAAGGGACTATTTAATTCCCATGCGCCCTTATTCTATTTCAAGGGTTTCCAGGCTTCCTAAATGAGCACACGGTTTTTCTCCTTCCTTTTTAACTGCCACTTATTCCAGTTCAATTACAGTGGTTTGCTTTTTCTGGGGAGAGTTTTCTGATTTCCTGTTGATAGCTGCCCCAACTAACTACCACTTATGCGACTTGAAGCCTTTGACTCACGTCCCATCTGATGGATAGACGTTCTCCAGCCCTCCTCTCTGGAGAGTCTTGTATTATTTCTGGCTGCTGGAATCAGGGTCCAGGACAGAGCCCACAGCAGGCACGCCTTTTCCTTCAGCCACAGAAGCTGGGCTGATGAACACACAGTCTGCAGGTCCGCATGAAACCCCGACTGTCCCCCCCACCCCCGCCCCGCTTCTTTTTAAAGTGAAACATATGTTTATATTTCAAATCACATCACAGCAACTGGATACCAACCTCTGTCCTGCTGGAGTGATTTTCCGGATCTTTTGAGAGCGATTCCATTTCATGTTGCAAGAAGTGTGTGTGTGTGTGTGTGTGTGTGTGTGTGTGTGTAAGGCAGAAAAATGAGAACTGAGAATGGCAAAGAGAGAGAGAGAAAAGAAATTCTAGCAAAGTAATGTGTCTGAGTACTGGTGGATAATGCTACCCTAAATAACTTGGACGTCCACTGGCTGGCTTTTGTTCATAAAATGCTAATCCTTTTAGGTGCAGATCTATATAAAACATTGGGGGTTAAAGGGTGCACAGAAATCTCAAATCTCGTCTGCTGCACAAGGTAAAGATATGTTTAAATTAACAGTTCAAACTTATTTTGAGAGTTCTAACAAGGAGCCATTCTCTGAACTTCCTAACTCTTAAATACTAACATATGCTATAGATCATATGATGTATTGAACTAATAAATAATGAACACTCGGTAGATTTCTGTAGTTATTTTCTAGGTTGGTTTTTGGGGAAACAATCTCTCATGCCAGCTATAATGATGGGGAGAGGGTCATTTCACTTCACGAGGAAAATATCACCTGTTATTTGGACAAAAATAGTACTAGTTTTTGAGTGCAAAAGGGAGAAATGTCTTAAATTCAATGTGCAGACTCCGATGGTGCCGGGTGGGTGTCCCGCATCCAGTGCTGTATTGCCCGACTATGTCTTTGGAGAGAGCTTTGGACATTAGAGTAGCGATTGATGCTGGATGTGGGAGAGGCTTTGCACAAATTACCTTGCTTAATTCCTACAACTGTCATGTGACGTCGGCATCACCATTATCCACATTTTCAACAAAGATTGTACATCGTACGGCCAAGATTCCGGGGAAGGCCCCTCAGCCCAGCACTGAGACTTCTGCCCTGAAGATGCTCTGGGTACCCACAACCAACCAGTCAGCTATCTTTGGGGGAACAACTAACTTCCTGGAGTTGGGAGGAAGTTGAAAAGAAGGAGCAAGCATCTGCGGGAGGAGAGAGCACGGGCTGGAAGAGCTCTGCTGGCTGCCTTGGTGAGCTGGAGAAGAGGAGCAAACATCTGATTGTGTGATTCTAGAGCCAGTGAAAATGCTGAATTACTTTCACAGCAATCCCATTTGTGTGCAATCTGCTGCACGTGAATGTGAGGGACACGCAACCGCTCCAGGCGTGGAGTGGAATTACACTCACTGAAGACCCGGGCGCTCTTTCTGGTGTTTTGTCTGTCTGCTCACTAGAGTCAACGAGTTCGTACTAGTGTTGCCGGTGTGGCTGGTGGCGCTCCCCAGTTGGCTGAAGCAATATGATGGGGCAACTCTGGGGTGTAAAAACAAATCAGGAAAATTATTTACATTTTGTAAAAAAAGACTAGAAAACAACTGCGACAACTAAGCATTACGAGTAATTCCAGGGCAAACCAAGCCAGGAAACCAAGCCGTGTCCCGCCTCGTGGTCAAGAATGCAGGTCCTGCATCTGGACCTCCTGGACCGGACTCCTGGCCCTGCTGCTGGCCAACTGCGAGCTCCTGGGCTGCTTCTGAATCTCTCTGTGCCCGAATGTCTCTCATCTGAGAAGAGGCATAATAATAGCTTCTGCTTCAGAGGGTTTGCTGTGAGGATCAGATGAATCGATGCACTCAAAGCACGAGAATGGGGCTTGGCAACAACGCGAGGAGCCCTGCAGCCGGGTCAGGGGCCATGAGTCTGATGCTGATCAATGAGCCCAAGAGCTAGGTCCTCTCTTCTGAATCAGCAGAGTTTTCCTGTGCCGCAAGAACCACTTCTGCACTCCTGCTGCTCGCCACAGTCCTAGGAGGTAGGCAGAAATGATCCGCCCCCTTTGCTGATGAGGAAATGGCATGGAGGGGATTAAGTGAGTTGCCAAGAGTCAGAGCGGGAAGCCAAACCAGCCTCCTGGCTCTCAGCCCCCGGCACTTTCTACTATCTTGCTCTAAGCCTCAGACGGAAAGGGAGCAGCCCTGCATTGGGGCCAAACCCATGATGTCATTAACCCGCGGTCTGCAAGGTACCTCCAGGGGTATGCATGGCTGGATCAGACCTTCTTTATCAAGATTCAGTTCCAAGAGCTCTTGGAAGTACATTTTAGATCACCGCGACGCAGTGCTGGTCTCAGGCTCCGGTGGCTCTGATTTTGCCTTTCTGCACACACAGAGCAGGTGGGGTAATGGCTCATGGTCTCCCTCCACTCTGCTCTGCAACACCAGGATGGCAGCTCTGGGGTGGCTGCTTTCCTCACCCGGGAGCTAAGCTGAAAAGCAAGTGTTCCTTCCGGCTCAGCAGATGCTAAGGCGATAAGCTGCACCTTGCAGAGGCTCTGGGCGATGCAGACAGCCTGGCTGAGTGCTCGCTCCTGGCCGCTTCTCCCCTCTCCAGCAACTCCCATCATGGATGTGTGTCTGCGCTCCGAGCAGCAGCCTGGGCACCTGCAGGAGGGACCAAGCCCCCCGGACAGCCAGACAGAGGCAGACGAGGAGGCTCTGCACACAGACGGCAGCAGCGGACCCCCCGGAGGTAACCTCCTTCCTCACCTCCATAGCACCTCAGTTCTTTTCCTGGTGATGTCATTTTCCAGGGAGCCTAGGGGGCCAAGGATGTCTGTTTCCTGGTAACTCTAGATTTTTCCCTCTAGTGAAGCTTGGTAGAAAAATGCCTTTAGGCTATTATATGCATAGCACCCAGAGTCATCCCTGTTTTCATCATTTACCTATCAAAAGTCCACAACTTTGTTTCACTCTGGCTATAAATCTAAGAGTTACATTTTTGTAGCCAGAACTTTTAAAAAGAAACAAAATCTACGTTCCTTTCTACTTTTGGCCAAAATGTACCCCTGGCTGCTGGGTCACCCAGCGGCTCCTTGTAAAGCCAAATGCATTTTCCCATTCTGACGAGGCAAACATTGAAGGCTGCGTTTCTGGGCAGGGGCTCAGCAGTATGGAAATAACAGCCATAACACATGATGTCATAAAAGCCAAGATACCACGTTTAGAGCATTTATAATCATTGAATGGGGAAAATCATGTCCCAACTCTGCTAAATCAGGGTGTAATTCATTTTTGCTAAATTGTTACATAAAAATTCAACTCTACTTATCTCTAAAGTCTGACCTCTCCAGAACTATCAGGCTAGCATAGATACAATAAGTGAAAGTAATGTGCAGTAAGCATACATTTCTGTATCTCTGCGGCACAGAAACAGGTCTTACGGGAGGAAATTTATGTGCCCAAGTTTCTTTATAATGTTGACCCGGAAAGTTATTATCTGTCATCCTGTGGAAGAATGAGCCACTTAAAATCAGCCCACTGGCTTTTCCTACAGTCTTGAGAGAAGAGATAGCCTCCAGTTAGTGACACGTGGGAGGAGGCGGGGAAGGAGGAAAGGTCTGGGCGAGACGAAGGGACAGGAAGCCGGCAGGCGCCTCAGTCCCTGATGATCTGGCTGCTGGAGTAGGTGGTCCGGTGATGAGCAGCTTGAGGAAAGGAGGGCCCTGCACGGGCTCCGGGCACCGGAGGGCCTACACCAGCTGGTGGATTTCAGCAATTTCTTGAGCTGGTTGTTAAACATGGCCTTTGGTAAAATTTACGTTATAGAAACATACAATGAAATGGGTTATGTAAAGGGCAAAGGTATATGTAAAAACTTAGGTAACCAACACTCACGTCTCATCATGAATGATTTCCCTACATTTGACGATGATCTGTGCTCGTAAGCAGCCGACAGGCCTGGAGTCCATGGTAGCAATGCTACCTGCCAGCGGCCACTGCGCCTCTTCTGGGGTGGTCGCTGCTCCTTTGAAATCACAGAGGTGATGGCGTTTACATGGTGGTCACGGCTGAACCCTGCACGTCAGGGCTTCCTCACCGCCCGCCCCAACCTGGCTATTAAACGCTTACCGGCACGTCGTGGTCTGTTCCTCTGCCTTCTCATTGTCTCTGAAACAGAACTCAGAGTCAGCCTCTGAGCCTACAGGAGGAGCGGGGTCCTCTCTGTTGGGCTGACATTGTCAGATGTCAGTAGCTTCCCTTACAGGAGGAGGTGAGGACCACAGGCCTCAACCCCCAACCCCCAACGGCCTCCCCACAGCCTCCACCGGGGCCCATGACAGGATAGGACAATGTCTCAGGCTGACTCGGCCACTGTTCACCAGCAGGTTCTGGAAAGTTCGGTGAAGTTCCAGATCTCTGGAAGCTCGCCTTTTTGGTCAGGACAGAGAATTCTCCTTCTGGGGCTGGAACACACCAGGTCAGAACCCAGGGCCAAGAGCTGCCAGCATCACCGGCAGCCACTTTGCTCACACTGTGGTCAGAGACCATTCTGATACTTTTCTTTGGTAAAACAGAACAAAAATGAATTTCTGGAAAAACAAAATGAAAATGCAAATACATACATGATATGAGCTTTGGTTTCTCATAATTAGATTCAATAGACGTGGTCAAATTGTTGTCAAGATTCTTAAGTGCTTTCTCCACGTTTCTGTCCTCTTCTTACTGGGACCCCATTACAAACGGTGTGCAGAGCCGTGGCGGAGAACTGTCTAGTGTGGGTGGAAATCAGTGATGCCCGAAAGCTGAGGGTGGGTCCTGGTTAGGCCTCTCCGAAGCTCCCCTCAGCTTGAATTCACCCCTCTTCCACCTCAAGTGTGTGTTTCTGATCCAAGCTCCTCCCGTATTCCATGCCGGGCTGGCTGTTTCCCAGGCATCACTTGGGCAGCAAAGGCAGGTCTCAGGCAGGTTCCCCCAGACTCCTCGCAGCTGCTGCCCTCCCACCGCAGGTACCAGCAGCGCCCCTTCCTGCCTCAGCCCCTTCGTATTCTCAGCATCCTCACTCTGACCTTTTGACTCACTGTTCCTTTTACTCTGAAACCTTCTGCAAAATCCCGTGATGTTCTGTGCTCGCATGAGGTCAGCCCCGATCAGGTGCCCTTTTCCTCTCATTTTATATGATATTCGAGAGCGGCTTGAGTGGGTCAGGCATGTAAAGGAGTATTTAAAGGAGTCGTAACTTAATAGCCGGAGCTCATCTGACAACCTCCCCCACGACTGTGGAGCTGGCTGTCTTTGGGTGACCTGTACCTTTTGAGGAGCCGTAGGAAGGATTTAAGGAACACGTTCCAGCCAACATGTGGGAAGGTTACTTCAAGACCTAAAAATAAGTCAGGTCCATGCCAGCCTCGGTCTCCCTTATGCCGACGGTTCCTCTGTGCCATTCTGCCGGTCGGCTAGCTTCCTCCTCTCATCCAGACAGAGGGAGGGATGGGCCCACCGCATGTCTGTCTTCTCCCGAATTGAGGGAAGGGCCCAGGGCACCCTTTGGCATTCCATCATATGATAAAAATGTCCCCTAGGAATTTTTGTCCCTGTCACCCCACTAGTGTGCAGCCACTGTCCGGGGGACACCCCCCTCTCCGTGAAGACTGCTCCACCTGTTCCCCTTTTACTCACTGTACCAAGCGTGTATTTGTGGTGAGTCAACAAATCATGAAACCTGTTTTCTGTCCCACAGATTCTAACAAGATAGAACCATCACTTCAAAGCCTCCTGAAATTCGTTCCTGCAAATTACGCCAGCTACACGCAGGAGTACTACCTGTTTGCCGGCAAGAAGATCGTCATCCAGGAGTCGATAGAGAGTTACGGAGCGGCAGTGTGGCCGGGGGTGAGGGAACCGCCATGTCGGGGCGTCAGGATTGCTGGGGACGATAACAGCAATCTCGTACACCTGTGTCACCAAGGGCCTTAACATCCGCGCTTCTCAAGTTGAGGGTCAACTGATGGCCCCGGGGGGGGGGCTGCTGGTGTGCTTCGACCCTGCAGACACACGGCATCTCTCCTAGGAGCGATGACTTCCCTCTATGCTGTTTCTTGAAACATTACTTTTTACTTTAAAATAACCTTGAACATATCAGGAAGTAGGATGAAACATTCATATGAATTAAGAAAAAAATCAGAAAAAAGTGTTGAGAGTTTAGCTTCTGTAGCCTGCACCTTTGGGCCACTCCCGCTGCATGGTGTGCAGGTCCCAGTGGAAGCGCTCAGGAAGTGGTGCTTCAGCTCATGTTCTGCCTGCAACGGTCCTAAGAGCACGGCCCTGCGATGGGTGGAAACCCTGAGTTTAGAGCCAGAAAACCTGTTATGTTCAGGCTGTGTGTGCTGTTTCCACTTGGGGCATGGTGCAGGATCAGGCTAGGACAGTGGCCCTCAGGGCCAGCACCCTCGTTCTTGTCACCACAGAGGTTCTCATGCTGGTGCTCGGAGAGGCTTCAGACCAGAACTGCTCAGCTGTTAGCAGGGAGGGTTGTGGCTCCTTTTGGGTTCTTGTTAAATGCAGATTTTGACTCAGGAGGTTGCGGATGGGGGAGGGTGGTCTGGGCAGCATTTCTTACATCCTCCCGGGGGACGCAGACCTGCTGGTCCATCGGGTGGCCGTGATCAGGGGTTCCTTGGAGCTCTCCTAGGTGGCCAGGGAGGGGAGACGCAGGGCAGAGAAGGGGAGGGCCAGCCTCAGACCCCAGGCTCTTACAGCTCCACCCATCCTGTTCCCACCCAAGGAAGCTCAATCTTTACCCCTTTGCTTAACAGAAGTAGGATTTCCTCCAGATAAGGGTTTTTCTCTGGCGTCACAGGTCAGAAACTCCCAAGCTGCTACACGGCTTCCCACTGGCAGGGTCTGACCGACACCTGCAGCAGCGCCTCAGAGATCAGCAATGGAGAAAGAGTATTTGTCCACTGGACTGTTTTAATAAGGCCTCAGCCTTTCATGCACCAAACCCTGGCCCCTCTTGGGACCTTGGTTTCCTAAGAGCTGCAGAAGGGTTTCTAGAGTGTGTGACTTCAGGAGCAGCTGACAGAGGGTGCTTTTCGGAGTTTGCTAATAGGACTAGAAAGGGAGGGGGCGGTGGTGGCAATGCCAAAAGATGCAGCTGTTCCTGGGGGAGGGGGGATCCTCCTCCAGGTGGCACCCGACGGGCCCAGGGCACTTCAGGAAGGAAGCCTACAGCCATCCCTTCAAAAGCCTCTCAATGCACAGGTCTGGGTGGCTCTGGGTGACATGCTTCCTCACAATGAACCCTCCCCACACGGTGAATAATTACCCTTTCTCCTCAAGAACCAAAGAACTCCTCCCTCCAAACTTCAGCTCCCAGCTCCAGAGGTCCCGCTATGGCTGGTGCCGCTCTGCACCGTGCCGCTCAGCCCGCCGCCCTGCCCTGCGGCGTCGCCTCTCGTGCCGTCACCCCCGGCTCATCCTTCAGCACCCAGGCCACCTCTCCGGGGCCTCCGTATGCCCCTTAGCTCCCAGTGGTGCCGTCTGGAATCGGTTTCCGTGTCCCCCCCGCCCCTGCTCCTCAGGTCCCCGAGAGGAGATGACTGCTCAGTAGGAACTGCTCAGACAAGGAGGAAGGAAAGTGGCCTTGGGCCGTGGGGAGAGCTCAGATGGTCCACACCGCCCCTGCTCTGGCCTCGTCCTAAATAGGAAGCAAGGAGTCTAGAGCATCCGGGGGGAAGGCAAGGCTGGAAACATGCAAACTCGAGAGTCCATTTGGCTTTTTCACCTCAGTATTCACATTCCCAGCTCATAACACTCTCAGGCCTAACTCGGCCCAGATTCGAAGCCGCGACATTGCTACCTGACGCCCGCTGGCCCACCCCTGACACCCCACGCAGATCAGATACCCTCCATCTTTCATAGACAGGTCAGGAGGCGGAGGCAGAGGATAATGAAGGAGTAAGGAAAGGGACGTTGATTTTCTGTACAAAAATCTCCCTTAATTTATTCATGATTTTTTTTAACTGTGTAAAGGATGTAACCTCCTTGCTACCACTCAGAGCGTGGGCCCTGGACCAGCCGCGGTAGCATCACCCGGGGGCTTGTGAGAAATGCGGTGCTGAGCCCCGCCAGACCTCCTGCCCCAGGCCCCAGGCGACCTGACAGCGCACTCAAGTTTGGGAAGCACTGTCCTGCCAGTCAAGTGTGGCTTAGATGAAACACTTTCAAAAATGACTGCACGGTTGTCCAGTGTAGCAGGCAAAGTCTGAACCAACCTGAGTGCTGACGGAGTCGGCAGGGAGGTGCTGTGGGGGTTTATGCAAAACGGTCGTAAAGCGGGTGGAGGCCTGATGTGACTTGACCAGAGCTGCCGTCCTGGGCCCTCCCCTCCTGGTTCTGTCAGCGCTGGTCTCGTCTTCCTCTCCCTGGGGTTGGATCAAGAGGCTTCTGATGCAGGCGATTTAAAACGTCCGTTCCTCTAGTTCCTTGGGTGGATGTTAGAGCTGCCATATTCCAGAGGTCCAAATACAGCGTTGCATGGGTGTTTTGATTCTTATGAACCCCCTCAACAAACTGAAGCTATAACATGTCTTCCAGTATTTAACTTTCGGTGGGGAACGGGGTCACCGGTTTCCATCGCTCCAGTGTTCAGGTGACAACTGTGGATGTTTTTCAGGCCACAGCTTTGTGCCAGTATTTGGAGGAACATACAGAGGAACTGAATCTCCAAGATGCTAAAATACTTGAAATTGGTGCTGGGCCAGGCCTTGTCTCCATCGTGGCCAGTATTCTAGGTTTGTCTATTCGCGACCTTGTTTCGAAAGATGTTTACTGTGACAACAGTGATACTGTGTGCTCACTGTACGACAGACAGGCTGTAGTTTAGGTGCTTGGCTCTGATCTCACTCACCGAATCTCCCCAAAATTGATCAAGAGCAAGAATTACCACTGTTACCCCAGAAAACATAATCGCACCTTCGAGGGGTTAAGTAACCTATCCAATCCATTGATGACCGTGTGACAAAGCTGAGATTCTGAAGGTGTGACTCTTGAATCCCTGTTGTAAACAACGGTGTTACACTGTCTCCTGCTTTCCACTGCAACTATTATAACCAACATTTAAAAAACATAAGCGAGTTAATCCAAGGTGAAGACAGATTTACACCCCAAATGCTGGTTAAGTCCTGGGCCTTGGGCAAGAGGCAGGAACCTCTGCCGACACTGTTACAGATCTTTTTCTATCAAAACCCATCTGGAAATGGGGTGATTTTGTGAACCCTTATCACTAGCTTTCAAAGGCCTAAAAATTAATCTAATGCATTTAGTAGGGGGCAGAATTATACAAAATAGACCATCCCTTGGGGAAAGAAAACTGGGTGTTGATACCTCAGGTAAGAGAAAACCAAAATCTTCAGATAAACACAATTTTAGAAGGAAAAACATGAATTATTACACTAAGCAAATGCTAAGAACCTTGGTATCTTTAGTTAATTATGCTGAAATCTCCCCAAACCGCGCTGTTTAACTTAGTTTGTTAAAAGACAGAAACATTAGTCTATTTCAGTGGTTCTCAACCCAAGGTGATCTTTGCCTCACAAAGGATGTTTGGCAACATCTAGGGACATCTTTGATTGTCACGACTTGGGGGTTGGGAGGGGAGGTGTGACTGGATTCTAGTGGGTGGAGCCCAGGGATGATCTAAACATCTTACAGGGCTCAGGGTGGGGTCCTCACAAGAAAGAATTTTCCAGCCTGTGTGTCCACAGAGCCCAGGTGAGGAACCTGGTTCTATTCTTCGCTGAAAGAATGTGCCCAAACATTTCCTGGTAATTATTCCAAGTTCTCTCTTCCTCTCTTAGGAGCTGAAGTCACAGCAACAGATATGCCTGACGTGCTCGGGAACCTGCAATACAACCTTTTAAAGAACACGCTGGGACGAACAGCACACCTGCCTGAAGTGAAGGAGCTGGTCTGGGGAGAGAGCCTGGAACAAAACTTCCCCAAGTCGACTTTCTATTACGACTACGTGCTGGCCTCCGACGTGGTCTACCACCACTACTTCCTCGACAAGCTGCTGGCCACCATGGTGTACCTCTGCCAGCCGGGGACCGTGCTGCTCTGGGCAAACAAGTTCAGGTTCAGCACCGACTATGAGTTTTTAGATAAATTCAAGCAAGTTTTTGATACAACACTCTTGGCTGAATTTCCAGAGTCATCCATCAAACTTTTTAAAGGAATGCTAAAATGGGACTAAACAAAATGCCTTTCGAAACAAGAGAGTGTCTTTTTAAACAGTGTTAGACATCGCATTTCAAGAAAAGATTTCTTTTCTAAAAACGCGAAGGTAGTCCATAGAAACAACTTGCATACCTAGAATAAACATCATACTACAGTGACTTTCTAAAATAATCTATTCAGGATTATCTGACTAACCTAAACATACACAAAGAATAACGTGAAAAACGTAAAAGTAGCTTTGTTGGCTTCCAAGAGTCTCAGCTACGTGTTTAATAAATTTTAATGAGTAAGTTAACAAACACACGGGTTTCCCCTCGTTATTTCTGCTGGTTTTAAACTTGTTGATATATTTCTGTCACATGCTTTTTGAAACTGAGCTTGAGAGGGTCTGGATGTCTTAATTTGAAGGATCTACTTAATACAGATTTTTTTGCTCCTTGCAGCAAAGGGAGAGGGTGCTAGTTAATAAGAAAAAGCTATAGGCTTAAATTAACACTGAAAGCTACGGAGACAGTGCTGGAATGAGAGAGTGGGTGTTGTCTTAGGGGCCGCAGGACTAGCGCTGAGCATCCACTCTGCACCATCTCGAACGCCTCCTTCAGAAGTTCTTTATTGGGACAGAGCTCTCTCTGTTGTTTTCAGTGATGTGGTGCAGACACTGGCCACCATTACCTGAAACTGGAAAGCCATCGTGACTTTTAAAAGCACCATTTTGCTTCCTGTGTTAATCACGCAGAAATGTGACATTTTTGCCGAGGACACCTTCTTCTGGAATGAATTCGGGTCCAGCTGTCAGCGTGGAGGTAGAGTGACCTAGACAGAGAGCAAGGCTGACAAGGCAGCTTTGTGTCACCGCCCCAGATCCCAGCATCACTCACCACGGGCACCACTGATGGTCCCCCTGGGAATCACGGTTCAAAGCAGAGTTTGCCAGGCTGTGGATGTATCTCTAGTTTCCACAGCAAACTTCATAAACTTCATTCTAAAATTACACTATCTGAGAAAGACTTACACCCCATTGAAAGAGAGAAGTAGTAATTACAGAGGAGTCCTCGTTACAACAGAGCCCTGGACGCGGCTGATGGATTCGAAAAAGAAGAAACAATTTGCCTGTCAACTTTCATGCTGTACTAAATATACTGTTAAAAGGCACCGTTACTCACCACCTCCCCCGGCCAGCTCCTCGCTTGTCCGCTTCTCACCCCCAGCGAGGACTGTGCAAACATCAGACGGTCAGGCTGCTGCTGACACGGCTTTCGGGGCGGCCCGGCCGCTTACTGCACCTGGAGCTCCACACCTCACTTCAGAGAGTGTGTCCAGACCCACCATGGGCTTTTCTTCTCCTCCCACGTTAGAGAATATAGCAAAAGGAACAAAACCTGAGGAATAAAGTGAGAAAAAGAAACTGCAACAATGGTGATTTTATATAAATCAGTAAGTCATATTGTAGGATCCTAGAATTTATTATATCTCAACATAGCTCAGAAGGGTGTACTTCAAAATAAATCTATTGCCAGGAAGTTCGGAAACTTAAAGTTCGATAATGAATTCACGTTCCCCCCAAAAAAGGTATCCGTGATTGTCAGTGAAAATGGTGTAACTTTTTGTCAGTGAAAAAGCACCTCCAAACATCTCTCCTCCATTAAAGTTATGAGAAAACTGACAGAAATTCTCGGAAGCAACATTTGCAGAATTCTGGCAATTAACCAAATGCGCATAGCAGCTTGAGGTTTGTTCACTCCAGTTAAAATGGCTGAATCTCAGTATGAACAGTGTCCTTGTGATGTTTTCAATCTCCCCGTCCCCATCCCATCTCCAGCTCCCGGACCGCCTTGAAAACCAGCAGCCTGGCCATCACTGGAGTTTGTTCCCCAGAAAACACCAGGTGCTAGGCCGTCTTTGGACCCAGCTCTCTCTCAGCCTGTTCCCAGGGGAATTTGTCTAGGTAATTACAGGCAATTGTATAATTCTGTGGCCACCTGACATGGTGGATACACTTGGGACTAGTTAAGAAGCTTAAGGAGATGCTGGGAAATGAGATGCTCGGAGGGGCGCTGGGAGCTGCCATTTTCCTAGGTATCAGCCCCACTCGTGGCAGAGCTGAACACGTCCTCAGGAGAGGCCCGAGGAGGACCCAAGTGCTCACCCCCGGCGGGCCTTGAGGCTCTGCAGCAGGTGGTGCTTATAGAAATGACGAACCTGGTTGTAAAATGAGTTCTCTAACTTATAGTCAGTCCGTCAGCATGACCTTGGGGTGTCACTTGACCCCTTCTGAGCACCTCAGTTTCCTGATGGAGTGAACCTGTATGTATGTGGACCTGGATACGTGTAGGCGAGAGAACATGCACGTAGTTGTTCATAGATGGACTCTGGGCAGCTCAGGAACTGTGCAAAATGTCTGCATGCATATTTGCATCTTTTTTCATAGAGGCTCTAATGTTTTCATCAGATGGAGTCAATTATTCAAACACAATTATGAATGACTAAGACCAGATCACTGGGAGGCCTTTTCCAGTAGGAACTTCTAAAGGAACAAGATTTAAAAACCACACACACACAAACACATTGGCTGTGAGTAGAGGCCTTTTAATACCGTCTATGTATGTCTGTTCATTTGATGGAGGAAGGATGAGGGAAGCAAGTGTAGCAGCCAGAAAGATAAAAAGTTAAACATACACTAAAGCACATAAGAATTGGAAATATAGTCAAATAATTACACGCCTATAAGAAACATAAATTACTTCATGTTGAATTTTTTGTCTATGGATTTAATATATTATTTCTGTTCCAACCCCAAATCATTTATGAAAAATTAAGACCAACTTTAAGAAGCTTCAATATTCACTTTTATTATTTATAAAAAAATTAAAGTTCAGAGTGCATATGGTGTCCTGCGATCTTGGTTTTGCACATTTATTCACGTGTTTACATTATTTCAACTTTAATAAACATACCGTATGTGTATCTTTACAATACCTGATACAGAGTCAAGCTGTCTGGCACTTATACATGTACTGTTAGTTCATTTTGATGCTCTGTACGTCACGAGGATGTTAAAAAATGATTGGCCTGAAATGACTCCAAGATGAAGATTGATTGAAGCAGAAGCTCCAGCATTTGCCAAGCGTTTATTTGTGCTGGGTTTATTTCTTTCCCTTAATTGAATGTAAACCATTTGCCAAAAAAAAAAAAAAAACCCCAAAATCCTGGAAATGAAGTTCTGTTACTTTTTAGTCCAATAAATAATTTTAGCTACGCTTAATGTAGCTTTTTTTAAGGCCTTCACACAATTGAAAAAAATTAAAGTCGAGCATGTTAAAACCCTGTTCATTTATAAAATAAAAAATAGAACTTTATAGGTCTGCAGGTAAAAGTTCTGTTCAAAATCTCATGCATGTAACAGCTGCAGCCCAACTGGAAGTCCTTGGTGCTGGCAGTCAGGGCACAGCTCGCCGCCAGTAAGGTGAGGCGTTGCGGAAACACCATGATGTCAGAGGTCTAGATTTACATGATTTACCAAGCCACACGCCAGCAAACTCTCTGATAAATACACATCACTTTAATAATCAATATTTGACAGCGGATGAAAACATGCATTAGACTAAAAATGCCACAAATTTGGTTTTATATCCATTCACTATAAAACTTCCTTTTTTAAAATTTGAAGTCTTGGTTCCAATTTTAGAATACACAATAATCAGGAGGATACATGATGGGGAGCCAGTTTTCAGTAAAAGATGCACAGTGAGTCCATCCAAGTAGCTTCATCAGCTATAATAAAACACACACAAGTATGAAAGAACAGGTTTTTCAAGCTCAGTATTTAGGGTAAGTTCTGCATTAAATATTTAGTAATAAAGAAGTAGTTGCACATAGAACTTTCCTTCCATCCAACCCAACATCAACCCACCCACCGACCTTCCTTCCTGCCAACCAATCTTCCTGACCATTGACTGACCAACTCTCCTACCAACCAGCCTACCCTGGAGATTATCATCGGCCCCGCCCACTTCGCCTGCTTTCCTTCCTCTCCGTCTGCCTTTGTTCCTGCCGACCTGCCTTAGCCTGCTCCTTCCCTTCCTGCCAACCTAGTTGCCTCTCGTTCGTGCTCCCTGAGCGCCTACCGTAGGCAAACTCTGTTCTCCACTAGGAAAACAGCACTGAACACGCGCACTTCCCGTTTTCAGGAAACTTACGCTCTAGTCAGGAAAGCCAAATAGTATATAAGCAAGCTAATGCAGAGATGAATAAATGAGTAAATAATTAAGAGATAAATCAGGGACAGAGTAAAAATGGAACTTGCTGTGACACAGACTGGGAAGAGAGATGATCAAGAAACGGCTCTCTGAGGAGGGGACAGTGAAGCTGGAATCCGGATGACAAGCAGCCTACTCTGCAGAACTCTGGGCAGGGGCTTCCCCAGGGGCTGGAGTAGTGGGTCCTCCGGGGGCAGGGGCGTGGCCGTGCGCCAAGCGGAGAGGAGGCTGGCGTGGCAGCGGCAGGGTGCGTGTGTGCAAGAGGGACGTGAGGCGTGGCTGAGGTAGGAGCCGGATCACACCTTCTAGGCCACGGGGAGGGATCTGGATGCGGCTCAAATGTGATGGAGCTTCACCAGCAGGAGCCTAAAGCCATTTTTTAGGGGCTGCTGTGTGGGAACAGACCTCAGGGGAGCAGAGTGGTGGGGAGACACGGCATGAAACACCCCTGATGTGAGCATCTGGGTGGACCACTGGCTTCACAAACAGAAGAGCTCACGGTTTATGGTCTATGTGATGAGAAGACATTAACAACCAGTTCCAGAAAGAGCTCTCAACCTCCTCAAAGACCTGAAGAAGCTAATTTAAAAAGTCTTACAATTTGAACTGACTGGGGAAGATACACAGGAAAGGTCTAAGAATAAAGATTACCTGTAGCCTACCCCAACCTCTATACATCTTTCAGGTAAAATCAGTTATGCACGTACAAAGGCCAGGCTAAGACAATTTCTGCGGAATTCAGTAAATTTTTACACTTGACATTTAACTTGTGCAGAAAGCTCAACCATAGAACTTCCTTGCATATAACACTACACATGGTAAAATAACAAATGAGCTATCATTTCAAATGAAGAATAAAATCAAATATAAACTCTTAAAGTTCACCCATTTTTAGAACTGAGCCAACATGTGTTTAGAAGGAATTATTCATTTCCTTCATAAGGGAAATCTGTCTTCTAACTTTAGAAAACTTGTAACGCATTTTGCCTATGTTGAAAACACATGAGGCTAAATATAGGTTTTCTGGACAGATGTAAAAAATGTTTTAAAAATTTATAAATAGCTTATTGACTATCTCTCACGGATTTATTCACATTACGTTAATTAGACCAATAACCAGTCATGCTGAAGTTGGTACTGCTGTATCACTACCCTAAGGCTCTCTGGCTGTCCTGTCACTATACGATATTGAAATGATACTCAACAGTGATGATTTAAATATCACTTACTTGAATACAATTTTTCCAGTTTTCTTTTGTTGGTTTTTCTTCCACAAGTTTAGTTGCAAACTTAAGGCCTCTCCCATACATTTTATTTACTAATGCATGCTTGTATGCAAATGTCAAAACCTACAATGTAAAACAAGATACAGCTTATCTACAAAATATTTACCTTTTAAGGCATATTGCTTTCATAATGAAAGAATCAAGGTTTTAACAGAAGTGCAACTTTTCAAATAAACATGTTACAGCAAGGAAATTTTAAAAACTTGAAAAGAGGACAGAAATAAAAAAATAAAGTATCAAATTATATACACATGTTATTACTTTCATCTGCTTCCTTTTGTATGAGTCTGGGTCCTTTAATTATTGATCTGTCAGGTACACTTATAATCATTTACTTGTATTTTTAGTCTGCACTTTAGGACATGGAGAACATCCTCAGAGAAAGGAATCCTGTCACATTTGTTTGTGTTCTAGAGCCAAGCACAGTGTTTAACAGTTGTTGCTACTGTTACTGGAGAGCAGCTTCTTGTCTTGTGGCAGAAAGAATTCAGAGATGAGCCACAGAGGACAGGAAAGGAAAGTGAGGATTTATTAAGGATGTTTTCAAGGGGAGAGCAGGCAGACTCAGGTGAGTGCTGCCCTGAGTTTCCTTGGCAAGCCCGCTAGACAGGGTGTAAAAATGAATGCGCGGAATATTCATTGGAGAGGGGAGGGTTTGGGGTCGTATTCCCTGATTTCCACCCCAGCTCCACCTTCCCGAGGGGCAGAGGGATATTTGTCCTGATTTAGTCTTGATCGGAAGTGTCACAGCATCGGTGCATGATGGGCACTTCTAATCTGCAAGGCTAATGTTATTGTAATGAGGGCATAATGAGCAAAAGTTCATATTTGGATGCTGGAGATTCCCACCTTTTCCAACCTTTCTTTGCCTCCAGGACATCTGTCACCCCCAAATATGTGATTTCCTATCAGCCGGGAGGTTCCTGCTTTTCTCCGCCTGCCCAAGGACCCCCATTGTTCACAAGATGTGTGGTTTCCGTGCCCCACTCTCTCCCCTCACATCTGCCTGCTCTAACACTACAGACGTGGTAAACAGCAGGTGATAACTGCATGCCCTCTAATACAGCAGCACTGGGGCAAGAATAAAATTATTTATAGCAACTTTACTGTGATGCTCATCAAATGTTTATTGCCTCGCTGTTGGACCTGGTTCTGACTCAGCTTCCTCCAGCAGCAAAGCAGCAGGCACCGTGTGTGGCACGTGGCGGACATGCGATAGCTGTTAGTACCAACAGCCAATACTGTTGATGTCCATTCACGTGCTTAATACACTGTCATAAAAGCCTGTGGTAGGCAGTGTCACTAGCCCACACCAGAATTCAGTCCCCAGCCTAAGGTCACACAGATAAACGTGGCTAAGGCAGGACTGAAGCCCCAAGGGTCTGATTTCAGATCCAAATCCTTACCCTCTGGTGCAGGTCCCTTCAGTTTCTGGAGCATAACTGAGCTCCTTCTACAAAAGCACTATTGCACTGTGGTGGAAAACCCTCAAGCTGACAGGAAGAATCTCCTCCTACTTTCAGGGGTTTTTACTACGAATTACCATAGTTTACCCTGAAAACAAGCATCTGTCTACTAAAAAAAACCCCAACAGTTTGAGCTGGGTGAGCAGAATTGCACTGATTTCATATTTTCCCGTGTGTCCAGAAGAAAGGAAGACTGCCAAAGCCTGTGCTTACATAATCTCCACTGTAAGAATTACAGAAGGGAGCTAAAAGGGGACTTCAAATGTTTTTATAATCAACATTCAAAAAGTTCATCACATCAATGTTACTTTTTCTATGAACTGGGTTTTAAAAACTATCAGTTGCAAATCAAGATGATAATTATTTAGAAGCTGAAGAGTTTTGAGAAAATTAACATCTAAACTACCTGCAGTGCCCAACCTCCACCCCTGACAAACCAGCCCACAGCCAGATGTGGGGAGGCAAAAAGACAGCTTCTAGATGTTTCTTAATTTCAGCTTATACGTAAATGGCTTAACAGGAGACCACTACACAGATTCTCTGTTTTCGAAACTAGCGTGGCTAAGCGGCCACCCTACAGGTAGATAACACAACAGTAAAGTGGTTTTCAAGCTAGGAAGACAGAGCTAATAAACACAGCGTCTTCCCCAGGGCCCAGCTCAGCCTCTCTGTTTACCCCCTTCCCCTCTGCCCATCAGCCAGAATAGCCAACAGCAGGCAGCGGCCACAAGAGAGGCCTGCGAAGGACCCCCCCAGAACTGAGCCAGAACAAGACGCACAAACGGTACCTTATTGTCATAAAGGTCAGTCCATTTTGTCGTTTCCCAAAAAGTCTCTGCCAGAGAATCCAGAGCACTTTCTCCCTCATCCTCTCTTCCCTCTGCATCACTGGACACGGCCCCGTCCAGCTCCTGGGCCTGGAGAAGATGGTCGGCCAGGGCGCAGCCCTTCCTACAAAGGGCGTCTACGAGCGTCGACTTCTGTTTGTCCATGTCACTGTACACCAAACCAAAACACAGTCCACAGTGAGTTACATTTCTTTAAGGGCACAACTTATCCGAAATTAAACTCATGCATTCTTCGCCTGAGATTCACAACGCAGGGACTCCGTGTAGCCGTGTACGGGCATCTGTGCAGCACGTCAATGAGCCGTGGTGACACACAGACCGAACGAGCCAGGGTCGCTGTACTTGGTTAAACAGCCTGCCATAAACCACACAGGAAAGGCTGTTCCATTCTAAATCCTGTTGGCTAAGTCATTCTCAGAACAGTACCTTCTAAGTGTTTAGATCTCTTATGAATACCAATCATTACATATTTGTCTCTGTGGAGTCACAAACTTTCATGTATAAATACAGCCAACAAATACAATGCTTATTCTGAAAATGCCAGCAACTGTTTTAGCATTTTAACATATTAACTCACTTATACACAAAATAACTCTATGAGTAAGAGACCATCAATTACCCCTATTGTGCAAAGGAGGAAACTGAGGCACAAACAGATAAGGCAGTTTGTTCAAGGTCCTATAGTTAGACAGCAGTAGATCCAGGATTCTGGGCTCAGCGCTGGTCCCAGAATCCCTGCTCTTAATCACCTTGGTCCCCAGCCTTGCTCCAGGGCAGGCATCTTTGTTTTCTGATGTATTCCAAGTGCTCAGAAATATGCCTGGCACAGAACACACTCAATAAATCACTGCTAAGTGAAATACAGTAACAACCTACACTCCAGGAACAGTGTTGTCTAGAATGCTTGCTTATTTGAGGCATCATGTCCAACCTCTGTCAGATATGCATGAGGATGAGGATTGAAAGTGCTGAGAAAATGACCATGAGGCCCTCAGACACAGGAAGAACAAACTGTCTCGCAGTAACAATGACTCTGAAGGACCCTGAGCGACACATGCCACATGTGAAATCCGCTGGGGCTCTACAGTCAACACCAATTAGACACCGACGCCAAAAGGCAATTAAAATGAGAAAAAAAAAAACAACCAAAACAACCCAACAACTTGCTATGACCTAAATTACCCACCTTAATACACCTGCAACGTAGATGAGATTAGGCCTAAAAGACGCCTAAGAGTTTATCCGCAGAGTTTTGAAGCTTAAAAGAGCCAACTTCCATTCTGTTTTGGTGGAAATGTTTCTGGGGCTGCTCCGTCGCTTTGGACTTAGGCACAGACGGATGGATGGGTCTGGGGCTGCTCTACAGCTTTTCACTGACTGAGGCCCCCGTCACCCCTCACCTCTTAGATGCCCGGCAGCACCTGGAAGGTCTTGGCAGTACTTCATTTATGCGTCACAGTGACCCCAGGAGCCAGACAAATTTCTGTCCCCATTTTGTGAGGGAGAACTGAGGCCCTGGAACAGAACTGAACAGGCAAGGTGAGCCTGGCACATTCCATCAACCGTGGCCGTCCTGACTGACTGGTCCCAGGGAAGGGCCGAAGGATGCAGAATCCAGAGGCCGCACTGGGGGGGACAGGTGTGCTGGACCACCAGTCCTAGATTAAATTGCCTATGAGACTCCTATTTCACCATTCTCCACTCCGATGACCTAAATCCCACAATCTGGAATATTCCTGCCCTACCCTCTTCTACCTTAGAACCGATCTGCTCAGGTTAAATACCAATTAATCCATGAGGCTTTCTCCTCTTAAAGGAAAGTCTGCTCTCCTTTCCATAGGCTTCCACAATTGAAAATCCTTATCAGGACTCTTAATCACATTCTACCTAGAAATCTCACCTTCTGCATTAGAGTGTATGTTTTCTAAGAGTAGAGAGTGTCTTGTCCATTTTTTTTTTTACATCATTCTCAGTAATGCTCCATACAGTTTTTCTCAAACACCCCCAAGTCAAATTTCATTGGCCCTGATCAAGGTCACTCTAATCTCTCCACCACGACCACATTCTCCATCACATGGTGGAGACAGCAAATGACTTTTTTTTTGTTTAGTCTTCAAGGACTGGAGAAAATGATTACAAAATACCTAAGGATGGAGTAACCAAAAATTGGTAACTCCAATTATAAGGATATAACAAATACCAGAAAAGAAGGGTATTTTCAATAATTAAAAAAAGTAACTAAGAAATGAGATGCAAGAAAGATTATTTACTGGTTAGGTACTTTTTTATAGTAGCTGCATCAGGTCTGGGGTCGGTCTTCATTGCAATATAAACTGCTAGGGCCGTCTGATCTATATGAGAAATAACAGCATTTGCAGCTTCAACGATTTCATTAAGTCTTTTCATTCGTTCCTGGGGAGGAAAAAAAAGACATAAGAAAAAACTGGACGTATCAATGAGAACCCTAACGCATTTCACTTCAGCCGTCTGGACCAGGGGAGCTACAGCCCGCAGCGGGGAGGGCAGGTGGTCTGCGAGCCCCGGGGCTCTGCGCCGTCTCCCACCGCGATCACTGTGATCGTCAGCGTCTCCGGAAAACCTGAGCTCAGACGGGAAAATACCTGACGTTCCCCACTGGCGCTAAACAGAGTAAACAAATACAAGCTTCACAGAAACATCAAGTGTTCTCCACAAAGGCAACTCTTTCTATCTTAAGAAGAGTTTTGAGACATGATCAGCCACGTGACCTCAGTCCCACACATGAAAACAGAAGTAAAAAAAAGCAGAGCTGATCAAACAGATTCCTTCTAATGTGTTACTGAAATCACAAAGATGAGCGTACACAGGAATAAAACCAACAGTCTGTCCAGACACCAGGGTGTTCATGGTGTTTCTCTCAACGCCTTCGAGTTCACTCTTGACCCTCGATAACTTTTAACTGATTATGGTTTCTACTGCCATGATTACCAGTGAGAGCTGGTCCATGTGAAGACAGCTGGGAATCACAGCCAACTCTTAAAAATCAGAAACAAAGTTAACAAAGTTAACACAAAGGTGCTTAGATTTCCAGCAGGCCAGGACCACTGCCTTCTGCTCCTGGCTCTGCAGGTTAAAGTCAGAAAAACAATCCTTAGGGTGTCGTATCTACTCCTCCTCCCACCGGTCAAACGTGTAAGTGAGAATCCTCAACTCAACTCACAGTAATGGCCAAGTCCTGCAGTCAGCGTAATGAAAAGTGCTCAACAGAACATTAAATTTGAGGAAATATGTTTTTAGTTGGCAAGAAGAGAAGACATGTAAGTTGCACCTTTAGTCAAAATGCAGATCTTACCTAATACTGCAAACAAAATAAGACACTCATGAAAAATGAACAGGCCTAACCTTTTCAGCATCCAACTGATGAAGCCGTGCAACGTACAGAGGAAGATAATTAGGATATGTTTCTTTCAGTTCATTATAAATGTCACTAGAATCCAGCCTAGGTATATGAGAAGAGAGAAACATTCATTATTTCATTTCTTTTAGAAAGAAAGTAATTTCTGTCTCTCCTATTATTTAGCATTATTTCAAAGTTCCAGTTAAGGCATTAATCTGAAATATAATTATTGACAAAGATTGCATTTATTTGCAAGTAGTATAAATCTGTTTTCCTAGAAAACCGAAAAAAATCAAACTGAAAATTATTTCAATTATGAGTCCAACAAAATAGTCAGATAAAAATCTGTATCAGCAACTTTGCTACATACCAGTTATAACTAGATTTATAAATAGAGAAAAATATTTGAAGACAGAAAGATGAAAAGACCTAGAAATGTCTCAAATCTACAAAGAAGGAACAGTCACACTTTTTAAAAAAAATCTGAAGTTTTGAATGAGTGCAGAGACAGACGTTCCGCATTCCTAGCTGGGGAAGCTTCGTGCACCGTGAGCTCTTCCTGGTCACGAGGCGGGCGGAGCCGCAGCTCCAGGAGGCCTTGGTTTGTCCTGCCCCGCAGGAGACCACACTGGGATGGGGGTTGGGCCTCGTGTCCCCAGCAGCGCCCACCCCAGCAGGCCCTCTGCCCTAGCAGGGGCTGAGCAGGGGAGAGCCCCCACCTCTTGGCCGATTCTGCCCAGGAAGGTGGGAGCCTTGGGAAGGGGCACCTGTGGTCCTGGTGGCAGCCTGTCCAGAGGAGGGGGAGGTCTGCAAACTGAGTGGCAGTGGGCAGAAGATTGTGGCCTCAAACACCAGAGGCTTCATTTTCTTAAGGAAATATCTGCAGACATTCCTGAATAGACATTTCTTCATCTGCTGTATGCCCTTAGGATCATTTCCAGAGGTTTAAAAAGGTTTTTTTTCAAGAGTTTTCACCAGTTTTCTGGGGAGCAGGTTCATGGGACTCCTCGCATTTCATGACAGAAGCAATGTCCACATTTCACTTTTAAAGTTTACACTCTACCTGCAAATGCTGATGATGTTCTACAATCAGCCAGGAAGACAGCCTAGTTTTAAGTGGAAAGAAAGGTAGGTCTACATGTGACTGATGCGATGAGGGTTTAGTCCCTGGGAGTTATTTTCACAATATGATGATGTCTCTTCTCTACAAGACCTGACTGTAAGGATGGGTACACATCCAGTGAATGAGGACTCCCAGAGAAAATCTGTGCTAAAAAAATACTGCAAAACACTAACGGAAAAAGCAATAGAACTGCCTGCATAGAATAAATTTCCACTATGCAAAAAGCAGGCTACAGTCAAAGAATAAGCTGGGGGAAGAATCTGTGACATGTACAGAAGAAAGATTAAAATAAAATTTTACAAAAGCATTAGTATCTTTTATGTTAAAAAGTTAAAAGAGAAATCTGATGTCTCAATAGAAAAATAGGTAAGAACATATTCAGTTGACAGAAGCCAAAGAATGAAATGAAAATATTAAAAAAAAGCTCAAATTTAATAATAACCAAAGAAATGCAATTTAAGACTGTAACAATGGCCTTCTCTTTTTGCACCCTATGGTAGCAAGACTTTATTTTTAATTACATGGCTCACTGTTGGCAAAGGTACAGGGAGTGAAAGGCTCTGTTGTGTTCCACTGGATGGACTGTAAATTGCTCATTTGCTCTAGAAAGCAATCTGGCAAAATATATCAAGATGATTTTTTAAATTAGTATTTTTGATTCAATAATTACATCTTTAAGATGCTATCTGATGGAAAAGTTAAAAAAAAATACTGTATGTATCAAAATGCCCATCACAGCAATAGAGAGAAAAGCTAAAAATGTGTCAAATGGAGTATTTAAATAGGTTATATTTCATCCATAGAATCACTACATAGTCATTAAAAATGGTGTGTTAAAGGACTAGCAAATGGCATAGGAAATGCTCATAATCAAATAGTAACTGGAAAACCAAGACAGTGTCACTCACTCGCTACACATACAAATATATAGACAAACAATAATAGGACAATGATTATCTTTGGAGAGGGGGCAAAAAGTGATTTTTAATTTCTTCTTTGTATCTTCCAATAAAATTCTCTTCCAAAAGCAAATCAGAATAAGGATTAAAATAAAATTTAAAAAATTCTGATCACAAAAGGAAATTAAGAAATAAATACAAGAAAATTTAAAAGCACTTGTAATCCTACTAGCCACTGTTAACATTTCTGACACAGCCAGCGCATATACGCACAATTCTGTTGTAACTGGGAAAATGAAAGCAAACAGGATTAAAATCCATTAAAAACTTACTTTGTCATCCATTGAATTTTAAGATCTCGTAATGCTTCAGTAAACTCTTCTTTTAAATCTTTCTCTTTTTCTGAATCTTTTTCTTTGTCTTTGCTACCATTCTTAGTTTTTGTTGGTGGAGAGATTAGGTAGTAATGAACGGGGATTACATCCTGTGAAAAATGAATGTGGAGAGAGTCTTAAATTAACATGTTTAATTTTACTTATTTCAAAATCTTCAACAGTCGAATATCACCTGACATGGGCCACACTTGAATTGTACTACACTGAATCTCAGATTCTAAGGGCCACGACACAGCTAAAATTCCAGTAAACTGCAAAGTAATTTCCCCCCAAACTTTAAAACTAACGCCTCTAATATCTCCTTTAAAATATAAGGAAATAAGAATAAACTTTTCTCCACTTGAATGTATTTGGTATTCATAGTTTTACTTGACAGACTACAAAAGTATATTGAGCTTTCTATTTCCGAGAAGGAGAGGAAATAAGTTAGAATTAAAAAAAGAGAAGATCCTCTTTTCTAAGTAAATTTAAGGAGAATTTTCTTTCCTCATTCAACAATCAGGACTTACTGAGCCCTTGCGATGTGCAAGGTGATCGCTCCTAAGAGGTGAGGGACAAGGCAGACAGGGGCCCTTCGCCCTCTGGAGTGATGCATGCTGGCAGGGGAAGAAAGCCAGCAAGCAGGTAAGGATATAAATGACTTCAGGTAACAAGTGATATGAAGAAAACAGGATACGGGGTGGAGTGTGACTGGTGAGTAAGGTGGGGACCCCGTGCAAACAAAGGGGTCACGGAAACACTCTAAGAAGGGGACGTCCAGTCTAACGGGGCCTCAAGGACCTAAACGAATGAACTGCAATGAACCCGAAGGACCAAAACGAGGAGCGGAAGGATCTGAAGGCCCGAGGGGAGCAGAGGTGGCCCTGAGCCGCTGCGCGGCACCAACCGACCGACCGACCGACCAGATTTTATCCTAAAGGCAACGGAAAGAGCTGTATGCCAGGCAGTGACTGGATTAAAGATTTCTGCTTTTTGCTTAGTAAGTCTGGATCCTGTATGGTTACAGATTTTGGGTTATTTTTAATGACTCTTGATACTATTTGGAGAGTGGATGACGGAGGGCAAAGTGGGAAAAGAGCCAGGCGCGTCAGGAAGGGTCAGGAAGCCAGCCTCGGCGCACGGGCCCTGCCGGGAGCTGCCGACCAGACTGCAGGAAGGGAAGGAAGAAATGCACCTGAGGCGGCCCCTCCTCGTCTGGGAAACGAACTCACTTGTTATACTTGCTAGATCGTTTCCGACACAGTAACTGGGTGTCCTTAATTTAATTATTTATTAAATCGATTTCTCAAGTTTTGTCTTTAGGTTTATATTAAAAATGCTGCTAAATTATTTTATTTATTTTAATTAAGTTTCTAAAATTGGGACAAATTACGCTACTAAGATTTTTAAGGCTCTACTCACAGTAATTTCAGAAAAAACTTTCCACAAGTTGAGTCAAAAAGAGTATGGCCCCACCTTCCCCAAAATAGGATTTCGAGGTGTAATTACTACATAAATAGGTCCATGTTAACAATTTTCAAAATCAAACCTTATTTGGGGATATAACTATAATAGTAAAATGAGTTCTAATAGTATTCCAACATAAAACAGTAACTATTATTTCAGTACGACTCATTTCAAGCAGAGAATAGCACTGGTGGGTAAGAAGCACAGAAATCCATTTTTGGCCATCTCGGCACCGCTCCCTCAGAGGTCGGGGGAGCCAGAGCCTGCAAGCAAAGATCTTCTATGAAGCGTGAGCCTGGGAAAAGGAAGCAGGCTTTGCTGGGCAGCTCCTTCAGGTCCCTGCCACCCACCCTTCTCTCCTTGAGCTTCACTCCCCAAGGTGGGCACCGCCCTGGGCATATGCCACTTAAAGTGTCTGCAACATCTGGGTTGATCATTTACCACCAAGTTCTTAGGGAAAAAGATCACTTCAGTGTCATCTGTTTGGCAGAGACAACATACCTAAGAATTAAAGGTATAAAAGGCCTCCAGTGTTGACTCTCTGTTAATAGAGTCCTACTCCCTTTGTGATCATGCCTCTTTCCCACCCTGCATGCTGGGATGCTCAGGAGCAGGTGCCTGGAGGAGGACACTGGGTAGTCTCCGTGCAGCCTAACCTAATGTGTGTCTACCCTGGTTTCCCCTCCTCCTCGCCTGATTAGGGAGGGGGACAAACTTCAGGGGGCAAGTCTCTGTTGTGAGGCAATTCCTCCTCTGATGCTCAGGGGTAAGGTGTTTGCTAAGACGTTTTAGTAAAGAGAGCAAATAGAATTTAAAATGAACGATCCATTAAACCTAAATCAGAACTCTCACAAAGATCTACAGAGAGGAAACCACATACAATAACAACCGTAAACTGTCAACAAAAGAACAGAAGAGACAGGGAGTTTACGAGGAATCACCTCAGGAGGAAAAAACCCAAGGTTTTGTAGTTAGCATTTTACATACTAAATATAGTAAAACAGTAATTATAAATATTATAATCCTACAAAGCATTTCAGGACAAGTACAGTTTTTTATTATTAAAAATTATGAACATGGTTGTTTTAATCCCCAACCAAAAGAAAAATGGAGCTTTTTTTCCATTTATTTTATTTCATCACAGTCATCTGTTCTTTTTGTTAGTATTTTTACAACTCACTTCTCAACAGCTTAGCATAGGGTCAGTTTAATAGAAATGATCTTGATTATGATCTTAAAAAACAGCCAAGAATATTCAAAGCATAAATATTATATATAAATTCTCTATAGCAGATAATTTAACAGTAAGCATATTTAAGAAAAAAATTATGCCAGCTATTCAAATTTCAATAGTGTTTGAATTGAACGATATTATTTAGAAAAAGCAAACCTACCTGCCAAACCAATAATTATTCTTTGAGCAATATATCATACCCTCAATTAAGTTTTGGTTCAAAAATTATAATACCTTTAGCACTTAAATTATTGAAGACTGTAAATTCAAAATGTTAATACCTCTACACAAACTAAAATAGCTATTTTAAAAGTTAACCATATTTGAATGCTATTTATGATGCTAAAATAACTAGATTCTTTCATATGACAATGAACTTAAAAAAGGGTAACAATATATTTTCAAGTCAAAAGTTACTGAAACCCAGAGGACAAATCCACTGAGGATTATGTACGAAAGCTAGTTATTTTGTTCAGGCAATAAATTATATATGGATGTGTGTGTGTGTATGTACGTATACATCAGTGTGACTATAAAATTATAATAATGATTATTTTTAAGTAAGAGCTTCACGTGCAGTTGCACTGAAGATACGGGAGAATTGGGAAGAGAAGACTGGAGCAGCCCAGCTCTCTAACACAAAGGTTCATAACCACCTAGAATAACGTTCCTATTCACGCGAGAGTCTCCTATCTTACAAAACCTCATTCAAACAAAATTCACCGAAACTCCCAACACATCAGCCACCATCTATGGCAGGAAGGAACACCCCGGCTCTGCCGTTGTGACGTGCACCTCCCTTCTCGTGGGCTCCTGGGATGCCTGCTCCTCACTCTACGGCAGTGGCTTTCAAGCTACTTTTACAATGACTCAAAGACAATCTATACAGAAAATGAAATTAGTTTTATGAGTTTGATAAACTAACATTTTGTTTTATTCTGTTTTTGTTTTAATGCTGGTTATGTTTCATTAAATGAATGTACATGACCTTCAAATGGGTCAAGATGCTCAGTTGAGAAATACTGGTCTACACAGAAGCAGGTATTTCTGTATCTGGGAAGACAATTCCCAGCGGTGTATTTTGTTTGAACAGAGTGTTTACCATTACATAATAATATACAATTTCAGAAGTCATTTTAATAAAGATGTTGTATCTATTACAAAATGGTGATCCCCAGTTTCACACCACGATGAATTAAGAAACAGTTATCTTTTGTTTATATCTTAAAACACTAATAGTTCACACAGGAACACCTGCAGTGCTTCCTGACTGAGCGAGAGACATCACTTCCATGCTGAGTGTCAGCGGGTCCTCACCAGGAGGCTCAATGAATATGTATCCCTTTCTCTACAGTAGACTTGAAGGAGAATTTTTCAAATTAAATTCGGCTCTAGCAGTCAATCAGAGATTGATAAGCTGCAGGGAAGTTGAGCAGATCACTTGCTAGTTATGGTCTTAAACTCTGCTCATGCTCTTGGTGTAAGCTTAACTTTGGTCAACAGTCCTCACTTGTGCTGTGGCTATGTCCATGGCTCTGTTTGTCTCTGCCCTTCCAGAACTAAGAAGCTGCAAAAGCAGGAGATAAACTTCACTTTAAATATTTTAATAATATTTTATTAATCAAATCATCTGATTTCAGTAATTTTTAGATTTTAAAATAACTCTTTTGTCCTACATAGCTGAAAAAAAATCACATTCATCTCTCTATAGGATTTTAGATATGCAAAATTTCAAATATAATTACTTGGTCATGTCTATAGTAAAAAATGAATAGCATTAAAATTTTCTCTATACACACATACACCAGGGATCTTCAAGCAGTTCATGGTAGGATAAAAATACTTTAAGAAAGCAGTTATGTCAACACCGATAAGCTAAAAGCACTACACTGCAAAACTGAAAGAAAGGAAACTAAGGGATAGATATTTTCTTAAAAAAGGTTTATAATAGTGAGAGAAAAAGAAGTTTAACTAATAAGCAAAGAAGGCTTTAAGACATCTTTTTAAAGAACTGACAATCAGTACCTTTTTAAATTTTCCTTGTCGTTTTGCTGCAGACTGCCCCTGGGAGTCAGAACGACATTCTGTAAGAAAAGGTGCGTAATCTACACAGGATGGAGATACCACCTCTGTCTAATTCTCTTCCAGTTTCCGTTTCACCTGCATGTGTCACAGTACTTAGAAGGGTCAGGTCAGTGATCAAAATGGCAGGCTTCTAAAGAAAGCCGCACTGCCACTTTCATTTTCTTAATAAAAATGCACTCAAATACCTAATTCCTAAGGGTAAATGTTTCTCAACTTTTTATTGCAAAAATTGGTAGAGCAAAATTTATTAGTTATCAGAACAGTTTTGAAAACATTAAATTTAGCTGATGGTCCGCAGAGTCAGATTTTCAAGGTCGTCACAACAATCACACACGCCCATGCATTCTTAGAAAACGCATTGGATAACTAAGGAAAACGAAAAGTTACCTTCCCAACTGCCAAAACCGTAAGAAACACAAAACCACTGAGGTAAGATTAAATGAACAATGTGCTGGGAATTATAGTTAATCCTGTAGCTTTAGTTTTCACTCTCTCTCAAGGAAACCTACTCTGCCAAGTAGTAACTATGGTTAATTCCAAGATTATAATGTAATTTTACACCTGCCTCTGAAAGAATGCAGCTGGAAAGTAGTAAGTGTCTCTGAAATGTTAAAAGCATACTTCTGAGAACAACGCTCTTTCGTCTCACCCATCACTAGGCTGTGGACACTTGGGAAGAGTTACCTGGATGAGAAGCCTCATTGCTGAAGTCTCAGAGATACTTCCCACAGTGGAAAATGCAATCTACTTAAAAGGACCACTAGGACTTCTGAGATCCGTGCATCTATGAATTCAAGCGTCAGTAACTACTGATTCACTTCACATTATACTTAAGTAATTGTAAATTATACTGAAGTCATTTAAATAAATAGTATGGACTAAAATGAGACTCAAGAAATGTCACGGCAAACAACTTCTTCAGCGTAAAAGTCCTAAATGATGACGCTTCTACAAGAGCGAATAAACAATCCTCGGTTCAGTAGTGGTAAGAAGTGCGTATCCTTGTTAAGATGGCTGAGACCTATTCATTTTGATAATAGCACTTACAGATTCCAGAACTAGGTGGCAGTCTGCTTTGTAAGAACTAATGCTAAAGAGAAACGCAAAACTATAAGAACGACAACTTTTACTGGCATTGAGCTAAAATGACACTATGACAAAGGGTGACAGATCTATATAAACACTCTTCTCACAGTAAATTTGTAATAAAAACAGATGAAAAAACTAAAATAGGTACTATCAAATTATAACATTTATTGCTAAAATATAACAACCAGAAACATGTTTTTAACAAAAAGCACAATTTTGAAACTGTAAAACACCAGAAGTATCTTATAATTAACTACACAATCACACAAAATTCCAATAAGAAGAAGATCTGTACAAGTGAAAAATACTGTTTTCCAGTAATTTTTAGACGTAACCTAAGAAGATCTGATTTATTCCTATGCCCACACTGTTAACATTGGTTAAAATTCTATCAATTCTTTAATTTTAAACATCCCTTTCACTTAAGCCAAGTTTGATTTGGATCTACATGTTTCACAGGAAGTTCAAGTATATTAGCCGTGTAAGTTAGCAGTTTCAAGGCCCAAGTATTTAGGCTTGGGGAAAAGAATACAAAATATATAAAAATACAACCAAATATTAGCTGACCTTCATTAGTAACTTGGGAAAAAGCCATTACATTTTTTTTCCCAGGGAGATCTCCTTCACCCATTCTGACATGTGGAGTTAATTTCCATTTCTAAAGAAATGAAAATTTTGGAATAGGTAATTTCAGTGTAAAAAAAGCGAATACTTACAGCTTTCTTTCCAAGTTCAGTCTTTGACAACGTTAAGGATCCTGCAAGGTAGCATCCAGGTCCTGCCCCTTTAGGTATTCTAATAAGAAGATTCAACAGAGGAGAAAAGGAACAAACGAGAAAGTTTCACAAGGATAATCACAGGGAAGAACAACAAAACAATAGCATTCTGAAATAATTCCCACAGCCAAGATTTCAAAAATCAAGGGGAGAAACATCCTTAATCTAAGATGGTAAATGACAACATACCATAAACTTAGCCTAATATAATAAACCAGCACTTCAAGAGGACAGAGTCCAGGATAGACACCGAGTGTAAACGATGTGCCCACTTACTTGTCATCGGGTAAGGAAGTAACAAAGAACGGCTGGTTGTATTTGGGTGGTAACGTCAAGTTACTGGATTTCTTCTTTCCTAGAAGTGCAAGGCTATGGTTTTCGTGAATGTCTAAGCTCAAGGTATTAGACAACCTATGAGAAACAATAAATGGAAGATCTTTAAGACGTTCCAAATCACTGATTTGCTCATGACGAATCTGTAGCCGAATTGTATAATCTCCTTTCTCCAGTTTCAAAGAATACTGAAAAAGAAAAACAACATTTGGGAAAAGTAAAGTTTAGCCATGTAAGTGAAGATGGCAGTACGGGGATAAACAGTAAGAAATACCACTTACAGTACGCGAGGAACAGGGCCAGTCACACATACACAAAGCCCCGACTGTGCAGGCGAGCAAGCAGGACCAGGGAGGTCAAGCAACCTGTCCCAGGTCACACACAGAGAAGAGGACAAGGGAGCGGAAGACAGCTCTGGCTCCCAGGCCCTCGTCTGCCCACCCACACGCTCCTCCGAGACTCTCAGCTTAATCAGTATCTGCTCAAGACCAAGAAAGGCCACGATTTTCTAGTTTCGTTTCAACACAACAGTGCCAGGCACACTGCTTGGTAATAAAGTGCTCACTACCCAACAGTCCAAGAGGCCATGTATTTCAAAGTTCTAATAAACTGAAGGCACTTGGCACTTTATCCAACTCAGTCCTGGGATCATTTCAAGGTGCTCACATATCCCAGATGATTTGCATTCAACCTTCAGATGGGGACAAGCATGGGCCAGGAAGGAGACATTCTAAAAATAAAAAGCCCTGTGGGCCAGTGTCTGCGAGTGAGCGTCCCCCGGGCCCTCCTCTACCCCAAAGCCTGATTCAAGCGGACTGCATGGCTGAGACGTTGTCAGTCTGCTCTGCCAGACAGCTGAGCTGCCAGCTGTGTGGCAAAGCACTAGATGCAAGGCCACAGCGGGGCTGAAAGACCACAAATGCTTCCCTAACGAGGGTCCGGGACTCATCAGTTCAGGAAGCAGCTTCTGTGAATTCTAAAAATCCCAGCTGACCTCGTACCTGATGAGGATAGGCATCACCGGAGCCCATCTGTCTTTTGTTCTGGTCAAATATAATCCACAGCTGGCTGTCAAATTCTGACTCATATAACAGTTCACAAAGCAGTGGGCAGCTTGGAGTTACTTCCCCACTCTTGGGCTATAAAAAAATAAGGATAAATTACTGCACATGGTTGTATGTTTTCTAATATAGATCTGTAACATTGTTACTGTTGAGACTTTTACATTAAAAGTATTAAAAATATTTTCTTGTGGTAACCAATTTTAATTAATGCAGAACATCCAGGATTCGGGGACTAACAAAAAGGCACTTCTCTTTTACAAGGTTTAAGAGACACAAACCTGGCTATTTGTATTTGTTAATAAGGTGATAAATCAGGACATCTAATTAATTGAAATTTCCTTATAAAATTGAAATCTGACAACTCACTGAAATCAATCATCTCCCCAACATTAAAACCAGGTTCGTGTTACGCTTCAGTAAGAGCCTTGCTAACTCCCACAGATCCTACGTACACTCTTCCATCCGACATTTATGTTCCTCTCAACTGTCTCCACCACTCATTTGACCCAGGAGCTACTCTGACGTCTCACTGAGCCAACATCTGCTTCACGGAGAGCAATCAGGTCGGTCCCCTGCTGTAATCTGGCTTTGACGAGACATGGAACCAGCGGACAGGTAGTACTGGACGGGTGTCTGAGAACAGCTATCAGTGACTACAAAAGGCTCACAGGCCAGGGCACCACTAAATTAAAATCTGTGACTTCAGACCTGAAAGGTGCTTAGATCGTCGTAAAACACAATTTTCCAAAGAATACTGCTAAGCTAACCAGCGTTAGCTACTTGATTCTATTTCAGGTATAAGTGAGTATACACACACTGAATATACACTGTCCTTCTGGCTTTAATTCTATGACCCATGAAACACACAAGTTCACTGTAAGGGTATACTTCACTACACAAACACTCACTTGGTGGAAGTTATAGGTCAGGATCATCTCATAAAGTTGACGATTATTTGGCAAAACATCTCTTGATCCTAAAGGTTTTGTTTTTGCACTCAGTGGGCTGTAATCAGACAAGTGCACAAAACTGAGTTGATTCAAGAGCTGATTTAAATGAGACAAAACCATAAGCAACAAAAGCTATAACATTTCACGACAAGAGACAAATGAGCATTCCTAAACACTGTCCTTCTCAGTGTATCTTATAATAGTTTAATCACTAACTTACATAACTCTTTATTGACTGAACCTCAGCAATAGTTAAAATTCTGTAGTATTACAAAGGTAATCTTTTCATGATGAAAACATTTTCAATTGTTAACTAACAGTTCTGAACATAATCAGATCCCAGCACTGGGCGACAATGCCTAACAGTGCTGAAGGACAGGTTTTGACGGCAGACATCCCTGCACTCGTCACAGGATGGGTCCCGCCAGGGGCCGCACCACGGGCTCTCCATACGTGTCTTTTAAGGCTGGAAGCTGCTGCCGGGCTGCCTCTCAGAGACCTGCCATAACCTGCCAGACCCTTTGCTGGGCTGGAGGGTCACAGACTGAACTTTCATCTCCAGTATTCACATGACTGAAATAAAAGACCCTTTCCAAAGAGTGAAGAGACCCCCCACCCCGTGCCCCCAACCACATCAATATCCAACGTTTGCAGCCCTGAAACATTTAACGATACCGTAGTGTCTGGACCCAGCTCTTCAGAGTTATGCAGGGGGCCAGGTCCTCATACTTCAAGGAGGACTGAACATCAAAACGGTTGATTCCCTCTGATGCATGCTACAAAGGACATTCATCAAATTAATTTCTCAAACTTTATTGAAAGTAAGCTGCATTTTAAAACTATACCTGAACCTAAAATAAATGTGTCAAATGCAAAGTTTATAAACACCCATGGACAAAGACTATTGTTATTTTCAGAAGCACAGGTAATTTCCCCATTAAAATTTAAATCCAATATTGAAATTATTTCACAATAACACAAATAATTGACATTAAAAATGAGGGAGATGTGCAACTTACAATGTTTAACTGAGGAGCAGTGCATACTATCCCATGGAAGGAAATGGTATAATCAATGTTGACATCACTAAGACTTGCCCACCAACGGGCAATGCAAAACTCAATAGCTTTCCCACCCTGCAAAGAAAAATAAATTATAAATGTGAAAATTCCTTTTTTCATTCTCCTTCAAATTATAAGACCATGTATCTAACCGAAAACACTAGGTGGGAAGTTTAAGAAAGAACGTCAGGACGTTCACCTTCTAGAAGGCAGGCCTAGTCTCCGTTTCTAGCACTACAGACAGGCACGGAGACCTGGCGCGTCTGCGGTAACCCGGCAGACAGGGGCGGCTGTTTCACCATCAAGCAAGTTCACCTCAGGTGCTTACCAACAGGCCATTAATAGAGTAACTTAAGTACAAAACATAGAAAAGTCTTCCACATGGAAATAATCTACTGTTCGATGAGGAAACCCCTCACCCTGAGAGGCGCCAGAAGCCAGCAGACCAACACTTTTCTTTGACTAATCATTCAAGCGTTAAAAAGAGATTACTATTCACCTCCGACCTGGTCTCTAGTATCCTAACAAGCAACCTCCTTCCTACATCATTGGCTCTAACAAAATCGTCCCAACACGCTCTGAATACAGACCATAAAATCAAATTCACACCAAAAACGAAAGGAAACGCTTTAAGGATTTCAGACTGTCCCTTAAAACTTACTAAGACAGGAAAAGCTTCAGTCAGCATTCCTTTTTCTGGAAGGGAACAAAACTTATAGAATTCATGACTTCGATACGCTCTCTGCTTCACAAGCTGTACGGCGTGAAGGACAAACTTGGCGGACACCTCAGAAGAACAGGAGCACACAGTGACTTCTGCAGAGGGAAGGCGAGAAGCAACGTGTCACCCGATCAGATTTAAAATGGACCCAAAACGGTTTTAATAATGCCTACTTTGGGAGATAATATATCAAGAATAAAGTAATGTATTCCAATATAATCTGCGTATTTCCTTAAAAACAATGAATCAACAGAATGTTAACGAAGATGTGAGAGGAGAAAATTTAGCTGTGGAAAATAAGTGAATAAATCAGAATTAAAGGGCGAACAGCACGAGTCAGCCAGCCGTCTGCAGATGGCCACGCAGTTATCCGAATCAGGTGGTCTCTAAAATCCCCTCCTTCTCTGTTGTCACTAAGTTCAACCTCTCCCCCTGCTTTAGCTAAAAACCAATCAATTCCTGATAATGAGGATTTTAATTTTAGAAACTTGTATTTGTTATCAGGCCTAAATTCCACTAGGATTCATTTATTCAACTTCAGTGATAACTTTTCCTAATCTCTCCTCCTTGGTTGACTTGTGTCCTGTTTCCTTCTAGAAAGTGTGTTTATCAGAACTACACATGCTTAGCTGTGCTGAGGCAGAGCTGGAGGTAAGCCAGGATCCCTGTGAAGAAAGAGCAACAGCTTATCTAATGAATACAAAGAACTAAAGCAAGGCTTCATCCTCTGGCTCCCAAGGTCAAGTGGGCACGGGGCTCCGTGAACCTTATCCACTGCTGAGGATACAAAACCTTGTGTTATGACAAAATGCAATCTGTTTAATTATTTGAAATAGGAATCATCCGTAGTTCGTTTTTCTCCTGCTTTGACTCTATTTTCCCCAGCCTTACTGAGAAACAACTGACAAATAACATCGTCAAGTTCAAGGCATACATGATGATTTGACGAGTACGTATATGGTATGAAACAGTTATCACAATAAGGTTAACACATCCATCCCTTCACACAGGGAGCAATTTCTTTTGGTGGCGAGAACATTTAAGATATACTGTGTCAGCAAATTTCAAGTACCCGACCCAGCATCACTAGCTACAGTCACGATGCTGGACATTAGAGCCCTCGAGCTTGCTCATTTTATAACCGAAAGTCTGTGCCTTTGACCGACATCTGCCCAATTTCCTCCATCTCCTACAGTATATTTCTAATCTAAGTCCACTAAATGCTCTGAGCTACTTCTAGTCTGGATCTTATAAATTCTTACATGAAAAAGCCAATTACTTTCAAAAGCAGTCTAAACAAACAGGGCATTATAATGTCTGACATTTATCACTAAACAGATATCATATTCCATACGAACTGACTAGAGCTCTTTATTCTCCGGTACGATTAGTGCACATTTTATCAGAGCCCGACCCTGGACAACCACGGGGCCTCTGTGAATGGAAGCCCAGAGTCGTACAACGATGCAACTCGGACTCTGATCAGGAACAGAGAAGGCGTTACTCCAGACTGAATTAAAACCATCTGAAGACAGCCTAGATGACTGACATACGAGCCAGTGCAAAACAGTACTAGATCTTTAAGAAGTTCTGAACCTAACAGCACATCCAGGTGCCAGATACTACGTTATTGTTGAGAGAAAAGTCTATGCCAGGTATATAAACTATGTGGTCACAACCAGCGCATGGATGAGCGCACATACAGACAGACTTCAGCTGTACTCACCAGCCCACGTTGCACCCTCAGGAACCTCAATAAAATGCCTTCGTATTTGACCAGGTTTAAAATGTACATCGGTAAAGGCTAGATCATAATGTGATGACTCATTTACTCTGAAAATCAATAAAAATAAATGATTAAATGTGATACTCTCATTAAAAAAAGTTCCATCTCCATGAACAGCCATGAAATAATTACAGGGAACAGCAAGCTGTTGGTAGCTTGGTACTTACTTTGCTGCTATGACTGCAGTGATTGGAACTCTGAACAGAGGACCCGCATTAGGTGATGCTATATCATAGCCACATACCTTGAAAAGAGAAAAAGCTTTAGCATCCACAAATAAACTTTTTTAAAAAGAGAAAATAAAAGAAGAAAAGGTGAATCTATCCACAGAATTAATCTATTATTAAAATTGAAGGGTCCTAAGCACAAGCTGGCATCAACTTTCTGACATCAGGACACATAATTAACGGCAAACAGACTAAGCAAACACATGCAGGACAACCCTGACTTATTCAGACTAGTGGAGAGTGGACTGCCACACAAAGCACTTCCACACATTTTACAGAGTAACAAAAGTCAAAATGAAGATACACCGATAGATACCTCTGTGTAATGCAGTCCTTCTCTTAAGCCCCTGGGGTCCACACGTATGTTTATGTGTCTGCACTGATTCATGAGTTCCAAATGGCTGGGACACTGAACCCAAGATGAATTGGAAGTTAAAGCTAAGTGAAGCTGAAGGGATATTTTCTCAGAGTTTTCTGGCATTAAAAAGACCAAAAAGCAAAGATTAGTATTTTTTCCTTTTCTTCCATTTTAAAATGTTCTATTTTCTCTCAAGAAAACTCAGCAGATGAATTTGCAGTCAGTGAGGGCTCCCAAAACCCAGCTTAAATACACCAGCCAGACCCTCCCTCGCTTACTTCAGTGTGCTTGCCATCCCCTCATGCTTTCACCCAATAGGGCGACCACCTTAAAACAATGTGTTTTGGCGGGCATGTCTCATCGCTGCAGCAGTTAGCAGGATCTGACTAAAACTACAGTGACAACCCTCTGGTTCACACTCCTGGAGCTGGGGTCCTCCCCGGCTGTCTCCACTTCCCACTCTACAACCCCAAACTCTGTCCTACATCCAAGTAGTGGGAAAGAAAAGAAATCTGATGTTTTATTTTATCATCCACAATTCAGCAAAACCTCCAGGTCATGAAGGCCCATTCTCCCCGTTTCCTGGTAGGTAGTCCCGCTGCTAACCACGCTCCCTTGTGTCAGGACCCTCCCGCTGTCCACTTCCCCTAATAAAGTCTACACAACTGACAACACTGGCGAGTCACGTCTTCTCTTTAGAACATGAGCCTGAGCAGCGTTTCCCTACAACGGTACCACTGATTCGAGCCATAAATGTGAGCACTTCTGCTTACTGTCTGCTGCTCACTTACCCGTGTCTTCTGGAAATACAGGTTCAATGCCAACACCGTGATCTGAAGGTGCAGCCACCTGAACAGGATCTCGGAGGTAGATGCCACGGTTATTTCCAACAGTGACAGTGAAACCTAATTTATTAGCAAAAGATGTATTCTGAACGAGGTAGTCATAAGCTTTATCAACCTAGGTGAAAGAATACAGAGAGTAAGAGATAAATGGTTGGGTCAAGAAAATCGTTTATTGCAAATTACCAATTTCATTTCCATCATAGCAAAGTATAAGCAAAAAGTTAGTTTCCACATTCACCTCTGAACCACAGGGCAAGCCTAAGTAAGGGGGCAATTCTACCTTTCTAGACAAAATACTGGTCTAGCCGCTGGACTCACCTTCCACGCCACTCTCTTTACTCCCCCGTGACCAAAGCTAGGAACTCAACCATGGGCCATTTTTTTGCCCTCCGCTGCTTTGCCTTGAAATTCCACCCTCTACCTGTCCTCTTTCTATTACATTTCTCTTAGTGCCACAAATCTGTCTTAACTGCAAAATCTCTTTATATCCTCTTTGCTTACAGTTCAGAGATGACCGTGGCCATGTAATCTACAATTAGATAAACTCAATCATCAGAACAGCAGGAATATCTTCCGGTAACAGATAAAATGTCGTCTTCCTGATTTACAACCTGTTTTTCATACAAACAATAATACCTGAATAATACCATGTCCCTGGGCAAAGACTTCTATGTTGTCAGCCTTCACCGCAGTGTTTTCTAGCGCTCTTCTGACTGAATGAACTGTGTAGTTAACATTATTAGCTTTCAGACCTAAAATCCAAAAAAAAGAAAACAAGAAAGCAGTGTTAGTGTAGCCTGCTACTTGAAATCTTTCCCCCCTTACCAGTATAGGTAACGGGTACATTCTCTGGTTTTAACGTCTTGTGTTTCAACAACTCATTTTTAAACCTTTTTTTTTTTTTAATTAAAAGAACTGACCTAAACAGTCAGATTCAAACTGCCTGCATAACAAAGACTCCATTCAACAGAAACTACCGTGCGTCCACAGGCAGTGGCACGAATGCAGACTCTGCAGAGGGAATGTCAGTGGATGAAGCAAGTACCAAAAGGCACTCGAATGACATTTTCCTTAAAATACTGCTGGTCAAACCATATGGGCACTGGCAGAAGTTCTCCACCCAGCCGTGCATCATGAACACCAAGGGAGCTGACACAAGCCAAAAGGATGCTGAGGCCCAGCACAATGAAACCAGCATTGGATCCCGGGCACTGGCACCGACTAGGAGCGTCCCAGGCGACGCCAGGGAGCAGCGGAGCCGGGAGTGACTGCTCCACGGGAGGGACGGGCAGGCCGCCCATCCGCACACCTGCTGCCGTGACCGCTGTGAGGGACAGAAGACGACAATGCGGCACTCCCGTCCCCGCAGAGCTCATTGCACAGGTCAGCACTTAGGACAGTGTGAGAAATGACAAGACCAACGTGGAAATACTATGGTGCCGCAAGAGCAAGTTGAGAAAGTGACCGATCCTGTCAGGGAGAGTCTGAGAAGAGGTGAAGCTCCGCTGGATGAACAGACACCTAAGTCAGGTCGGGGGATACACAGGCATCTGCGAGGCCAAAACACAGCACACAAGAATTCCAGGCAGAGAGCAGCGTGACAAAGGTGGGAGCACGAGCGACCCGGAAAGACCTAGTGAGGGTGGAGGGTCCCAGGACACGACCAGAGGGACACCTCTGCAGCTGAATCCTCGCAACAGCCTGGCTACCCCAACTGTGAGCCCGAGTCAACGCGGATGCCTCCCCATGTAACGTGCGGCCTCCGCACACCCCCGGGAGTCCCAGCTCCCTGTCCACTTCATTTGCTCCACAGCAATATTCCTTACCCTCTAACACAGAATATAAACAACTTTTTAATTTTGTTCATAGTCTGTTTCTCCTCCAACTTTAATATAAACTCTGCATGGGCAAATATTTTTGATGTTCTGTTCACTAATTTAGCCCTAGAGCTAAAACAATGCTTAACAGTCAGTAAGAGCCAATAAATGTATTTGCTGAGTGAATGAATACACATTCAAATCATGATTATCACACAAATTATTCTCCACCTTGAACTTTACTTTGAGCCAGGACCCTACCAATTCTCCACATCTTCTCACCCTGAGAACTTCAGAAAACAAAAATATCTGTCTGCAATAAGGTAAGAGAAATGTATTCAATTGTTTTTTATGGCCACAATCAGATGTTATTTTATGCTATAAACATGAAATTGTCTAGATACTTAACACCTACTTAGATAAGCTTATAAATGATGGATCTCAGAACCAGGACTAAGGTGAAGTATACACAGGTAACTTTAAAAATCCATTTTATCATCTCACTTCTATCTCATTCAGTAATAAACTGTGACTGAAATACATGCAGAGTAGCCAAAAACTCACTATCCAGGAAATTTAGGTACAGCAGTTAAGTCCAGACATGGAGAGCACTTGGCAGCGGCCTCACCTGACAGGATCAGGGCGATGCCCCCACACGCGTTGGGAGAGGACATGGACGTCCCGTTCATGAGCTGAGTCCCTCTCAGCGTCCAGTTAGGGACAGAAGCGATGGCTCCTCCCGGGGCACTGATGCTCACTCCAAGGGCGCCATCAGCGCTGAACAAAAGCAATTAAAGTCTGCTTATGATGGTGAATATTTGATAAGCAGGGGCATTTACAAACAGGCCACTGGTCAAATATATTACAGTGGGACACACGAACGCTCTGCAGTCACTGGAATCAACGGGGAAAACGACCCAGCACAACTGTCTCCCTATTACGCAGCAATTTTTCTCTCTTACAAATCAACAAAATGTGTGCATGGGTGCATCTGGGCTTCCACGTGGCAGGCCGGAAGTGCCAGGTGTATTTGTAGAGGACAATAAATCAATGTCACTGCTCAGGCTCCTTGAAGAATTACTTTTCTCTTGTCTGTAATCAGCGGTAGTTTCCCCTTTGTCTATAATGTTTAAAACCACACTGTCCAGTAGAACATACGTGGGACACATGACATTTTAAATTTTCTAAAAGCCATATAAAAAAAGCTAACAAGAAGACAGTGACATTAACCTTAGCAACCTATTTTGTTTAACACGACATACCCAAAATATAAGTTCAACATGAAATCAGCAAGAAAAAATGAGTTCATTCACTCTTTTTTTGTACCAAGTCTTGAAGAGCGGATGCTCACTTTATACCTGCAGCACATCTCAGTTCAGACTAACTCATGTGACCGGTGGCTGCCACGCCAGACTCCAGCCACAGAGCTGCCCGTCCAGGCTCTGGCCGAGCAGGGCCAGTGGATTTAAAGCCCGTGGAGCTCATCATCGCGTCGTCACCGCATACCAGCTCTGCCCTCGGCCCCACGTCAAGGAGCAACGTGGCACACACTCCTTCCTCCTCTCTGAAGACTGGCTGCCCCCTGCCACTGTTCCCCACCAACAGACTCAACCGCTGCCATGCCTGGCTGGGAATATCAGGGCAGTTTGCTTTCCTGTTCTAACAGAGCCCTGAGCGCAGTGCAGACGACACCTGCCTCCCGTAACGGGTGGCGGCATCCCGTCTGTGAGTGTCTTCAAGCAAACAGCACCTGCTGACCCGTGAAGACACCCACTGCACCCCGGGGGCCACGTTAGGCGACAGAGGTGCCTGAGTGGCATGCGCTCCCATCAATGCACCCGGCAGTGACTAAAGCGATGCTCACCAAAATGTGATGAGGTTTAGGGTGACTTTCCCTTTCTTCTTTGCATCATCTACACCGTCTACCGATGTTCGCACTGAGCATTTGGTATCTTACAACTGGGAAAAATAACTGGGGAAAGTCATGAATTCGAACTACTTCCTTGCTCTCTGTTAATCTTCCACTAGTCTGTTAAAATATCTCAACATAAAGCATTTCACGTGTTTAAATCAGTGTTCTAAAAATAGGTTCCATAAAATGTAAATACAAATCTTCTTAAAATAAAAAATAAAACTTTACATAAACCCTACATATTCTTAATGAAGGATCATAGATATGGGGCTAAGAATTTATAACTCAGAATACTTATGTCATAATCTAACAATGAAATAACTGTAATTTATTTTTTGAATTATCTATTTCCCTGAAACAAGATTGCTTATCAAAATGAAAATGCTGAGAAAGTAAAAACCAATAGAAAAAAAAAAACAACACGGTAAAATTACCAAAACTTTGCTGCGTCCCCCATCTAGTTTAACAAAATATCTGTAATAGTCCACGTATGACTCTCAACCTACCTGGGGCCTCTTGAAGACCATGTGTACTGGTTTGCGGGTAATTTCTCTCTCAGAGAATACTCAGCAACCATCATGTCAGGAGAAACGTAGGCACCAACACCTGTGGGGTGGGTTTGGTCATTAACAAAAGGACACAAAATATGGATCCTAACTCTAAACCCACTGCAGACTCGGCTGTGCAACCATAAATCCCTTGCTCTCCCTATACCACAGTTCTCTCCCATAAAGTGGAAAGATAAGAAAATTTAATAATCAGGGGAAGTTCTCTATGTACCAGACATTACACTCGGTGCTATGCCTTTGTATATGAAAATATCTACCAGGATTAGTATGTGGATTAAATGTAACAGTGTACCTAAAAGTGTCTATATGTGCAAAAGAGAAAAAGAAATGTGTTTTAAACTATAAAAATAGAACTTTAGAAAAAGAAAGGAATTAGTTGATTGGTCTTCATTTTAAAATGACCATTGTATCTAAAATTCTACTCATAAAGCTGGCAGTAGTCCTCCCCCCAAAATGGCTGCAATAAGCAAATAACAAGGTAACGTGCTACACCTTCTAGATAAATGTGCAAATGCAAACTAGGCAGAGAGACTCTGCAATCACAGAGCACAAGAGCTCAAACTCAGCTCCTGCATTCCAGAAATTTGGGAACAGGACCTGGAGAGGCTGAAAAATGTACTAAACACAAGGAACAGCAGAGACAAGTCTTAGAACCCAAGCCCACCCCCCACTCTTTACAATACTCACATGTTCGGAGTAGGAGACCGGCTAAAACAAGTGAGTTGAGGGCTTAGGTTAACAATGCTGCCACACAAAACTACGCTCATTTTGAAAAATTTAGTTTAAAATTTTCAGTTACTCTGAGGAAAAGAAAATCACTAAATATGGAGTACTGTAGCAGAGGAGTGTATTTTAATCATTAGGGACCTTTCAGATCTATTTTGCTTCATTTTAATTTGTGTACTTAAAGTATTTAAAGGTCTGGAATAGACAGTGGATATTTCACTGGCAGGCACTGTTGTCTTAACACATGATTGAACAGAATTACTTAATCAAGAGGTTTCAAATTACATAAAGCAAGCCACACTTTGCTTAAAATTTACAAGCTATGAATAAAAGCATGTTCTATAAATCTAAGATCGCTGTTATTTTAAAACAAGCCTTTTAAAAAGGACCAATTTCTAAACTTTGACGCTGAAATGTTGTTATGTATCTACACCACCTATATACTACCTATACAGCTGTAGTAACCCGTGATACGTACACATCTGTGCAATTACGGACGCATACACCAGGAAAACTATTTGGCACCAGTTTTTATAGTTATGCATCCAATCACAAATGTTAAGAGGTATAAGCCTTATTTTGATCTCAAATTTAAAAATAAACAAAAAAAAAGTACGTGTCATTTACTACATTACTCTCAATTCATCTTCCTCTTTCATGCCTTGTATTAAAAAAAATGAGGTGGGTTTCATGTTTTGCGGGGGTTTTATGCACACGGTGGCAGCTACTGTACCATAATGTAAGCTAATTTTATTATCTTCACATTATGACTGCAGCTAATTTTGATGCCCTACAACTCTTGCTGACAGGCACTTTGCCCGTTAGATTCCAGTGAAAACAGACAACATTGCACTGGATCCTAGAGACCAAAGAGAGGGAAAACAAATGTGTTTCAACGGCTTTTCTCGATAATGAAGCTCCCTTCCTCTACATCCAAATCACTCTGCATGTTCCAGGAGAAATTAAAGGAGGAAGCTCTACTATAAATAAGTAGGAACGCACTATAAATAAAAAGTGAAGCAAGTGTCTTTATTTGTGCTGCTCACTTAGTCTGGGAAGCCCTTCCCTTGCTTGTTTCCACCTACTGAAATCCTCATTCCCACACTTCTTCCAGAAAGCCTTGCCTAAATTCTCAAATCAGAGGGAGCCGCACCTTTGGAACCCCACAGCAGGGATCTGTACTTCCACTGAACTGCTTACTCCAGTCTGCAGGTTCCTACTAGGTTTCAGTCTCCTGAGGATCTACTAAAGGTTCACGGTGTCTTGCATGTAGCAGAGACACAGTTTAACATTGGACCAACTGAGTTTCTGGTTGCTGGATTTTAAACAAGTCTCCTTCTAAAGCAGGGAACTAACCTATCACACTCGACGTGGTTCCACCCGGACACCCGACCGTAGAAAGGCACGGACCGTTATTCCCAGCACTTGAAACATAAATTATATTATGCTTCCACACGGCTTCACTGATTACTTCACAAATCCTCCTGGAAGAGAGAGAGAGAAGGCCTTTGAACATATAAAATCGTCCCATTCTTCAAGAAATACATTATTAAAATACGAAAATATTTTCAAATATGGTTTATATGAAAAAATAAGCCAAAACATGGGTTCCAAGTAGTAGAAGTAAAATAGCGCCTGTAGGTAAGAGGGTGAGCTTCAGACTCACTCAGGGACAGTCTCAAACTACAAGTGCCGAGCGTCTATGTCCAAAGTGTTTATACTACCAAAATACGTTCAGATGCAGGGTTGAGCAAATTTGGCACACCCACTACTGGTGGAAGATGATACAGCCATTCCAAGAGCTCCCCTTTGGTTGGCTTTTAGTGTAGGCAAGGACTCACGGGGTCAGGTTAAACATGGGGAAAAGCTAAACACAAAACTGAATATATATGTGGAAAATAAACTACAAAAGGACCAAACGCAAAGACTGAAACATTAGCAGTGACTAGGAGGTGGGGCAACAGGGGGTTCCACCTCCACCCCCACTTAAAGTGCCAGCAGTGGCTCCTCAGGGGATCCTGTACAGCTGTGATTAGCAGCAAAGGTGAACGGGGAAAATTAGGTACTAGGAAGAACTTGAGAGTAAGATTTAAGAAATCTAGTTAAAGCTTGATAGCAAATTTAAAAAGTACCAATATTAATGAAAGGAGATGAGGGTAGACTATGAGGAAGGAAACAGGGCAATATAAAAAAAGGTAAAGGGCCAAGGATGCTCCAAAGTCATAAATGTGAAGGAAAGAACATTAGGGAAAGAAGACTTTAAAAGAACCAACGTCAAAGGGGAGAAAGAAACACTTTAAGGTAAATAAAATCCTAAAGCAAGAGAAGAAGGGGCAGGATTATGGCCATGATGAAACGCCTGAGGGTGACAGGGAGCTTGTCCCAGGGGCAGGAGAGGAAAGCCTCACAAGGCACCTCGTACCAGCTGTCTGAGGAAACTGAGTTACTGAGGACGGCACTGAGGCTGCAGGGCCTGGCTTGGTCAGCGCGGCGCCCCGGCAGGGCTCTGTGAGGCAGCTTCAGGGACCGGGGGAGCCCGTCAGGGCGTCCGCTCGCTAGCGCGAGGTCAGTTACCACCGCGACGACAGCCGTGAACCCGGGGAACTAACAGCAAGCTTTGCTGGAGAAGTCGGCGCAGGCAGTGCGGAAGGGAGAGGCTTCTGAGCCAGAGCTACAGCGAGCAGACACTAGGACACGTCTGTGTAGTGCCACCCATCCAGGAAAGGGGAGGGTGACCGCAGTCTTTAAAGAAAGAGGAGTGCCTCCTGACCCCAGGCTCTTCTTTCATCAGAGAAGGGGAAGGCAGGCGGGGCGGTCAGACAGGTCACAGGAGGGGCACGGGGTCCTCGAGTGCTTTTATTTCCTCTGGGGAAGACAGAGGCGGGGGCGCCAGCTGAGGAACGAAGGGGAGGGTTACTGGAGAGAACAAGGGGGGAGAGGCCCATCTCGGAGAGGAAGGGACGTGCAGTGTGACCAAAGACAACGCTGAGGGAACACCTGCCATTCGTGGTCACAAACTTAGAGCCCAACGTCAGTGTGACCCCCAGCAGACCCTGGCGCATGAGTTGTGGGGTCACTGAAGTGATTCCAGGGCTCCCACAAGTCTAGACTCTGTCCGGGAAGCACACGTGGAGGAGCTCAGGCTGTGTGTGGGTGAGGAATTTCAGAGACGGATGGGCTGACGTCTACCAGGCCAGGAGGGCACAACTACGTCAAAGACCAGACCCCGGGAACGGGGGCCAGGGGTCTCGGAGACATAGTGACCACCTCCCCCTTGCGACTGCTCTCTTCCGATGTGCTGTTCAATCCAGTCACAAAAACACTGAATACTCTTCATCAGCTAAGCTTCTATGGCTAACAAGCATCAAAGGACACTCACCCAGAATTTGGCCAGTGAGTTGCCTCTCCATAGCTGTAGTTGACAAGATCACATTTATGATTTATAACTTCTATCATCTATTAAAAATATGAAGAGAGTCTAGTTTAGACAACAATTTATAGAAACAGATTAGCCAGTAAAATAAAGGCATGAAATCCTGTATTTTCTTAACCAATCCAAATTTATCAGTTGCTCCCAGGCATATGGTTGATACACTTAAAAAAAGGTAGGGGGGTACCCAGAGTACAGGAAGTAGCCAATAAAAAAATAATCCAGCATTTGCAGAATGGAGTGGGGGAAATAAACAGGCATGGAATGGTTTTAGTAAAGTTATTATTAAATTCACGGAAGTTAAAGTAAAATTAATTCATACGTTGAAATGTAGAAAATAAATTCTTGTAACACTGATGGAACAAGTTGGCTCAAAGTTTTTTTTGTTTTTTTTTTTTGCTTTTTAAAGTATCTCAATGTAGCTTGCCAGGAGATTTACTAAAAGTGAAAAGTATAATGTAAATATTTTCATATTTTCTAAAAAAACTTATCCTAATAATTTTCAAAAAAAATTTTAAAATGAATTAAGTGTTTTTGCTTTTTAAAAGAGTTCTGCACACCAAATACAGTTCCACATGTTTCTGGTAATGCAAGAGCAGTTTATAAACCTGAAAATATCCAAGATCATTAAGCACTGGTCTTCAGAGTCAACAGCTCACAAACACTCACAGCTCTTATGAGGCCTGTGCCTGTTTCCATTGTGCTGAGTCTTGTGTCGCCAATCTTGATGGAGAGAACCTGGGCGCCAGGAGCTACGCCATTCCGTTCAGGCTCTTCTGGAAAATGCCCAGCAGCTATACTCGCTACGTGTGTTCCATGGGCTCCTGGGAGAAAAAGGCGAGAAAATGACAGAACACCCTCAGAGACTCCAAGTTCTGACCATTAGATTCAATTTGCATATAATAAGCATGATAAAAATAATCAAAAAATATAATCTCATCTTAACATCTAGTGATTTAAGATAATAATCTTAACTCTCTTAACAATAAGTCACAAAAATGACTGAGTTACATACACTCTTCTGCCACCCTGGATTCTATCTTGTTCACTGAGGAAGAAAATGCAAGTCACAAAGGTGAGGAAGTATTTGCAATACATGTCACTGACAAAGAGCTTAATCTAGAACATAATTTTTCAAATCCCAAAGAGAAGAGAACCCCAAAGAAAAATGGGTAAAACATCTGAAAAAGCATTTCACAAAAGGGGATAACCAGATGGCTAATAAATACATAAAAAGATGTTTAACTTCATTAATCATCAGGAAAATGCAAGTGAAAGCCACAATGAGACATCTCTTACTAAAACTCTGAGGCTACGGCTGCGGATGTGCGCTCACGCCCTGCTTGGAGGAGAGGGCGACGATAGAAGGGAGCAGTCTTCTGTGGAGAAGAGCTCAGAAGTTTGTCTTGAAAGTTAAATATGTACCTACCACACCCAACCAGCTCTCCTGCATACTGGTCCAAATTAAACAAAAGCGTATTTCCACACAGGCCCGTACACAACTGTTCAAATACACCCAATGTCCATCAACAGGGCAATGGATAAACCAACCATGGTGCACCCACAGGATGAAGTCCTTCTCAGCAGTAAGGAACAAGCTATTTACAATCATGATATGGATTCAAACCATTATGCTGAAATGAGGCAGGGGGAAATAAAAACCCTGTATTTTTTAGTCCATTTATATAAAAGACACAGTAATCTAGAGTGACAGGAAGCAGTTCGGCGGCTCCCTGAGGATGTGGGTGGGGAGAGGGCTGGCTTAAAAAGGCATACAAGCAACCTTCTGGGGGTGATGGATATGTCCACTACCTTGATGGTGGTGAGGGTGTCCTGGGTGTACACGTATATCAGAACTTAATCAAACTGTGTGTGTGTCTGTGTGCAGTCTTTGTACTCCAGCTACATCTCAGTGGGGCTGGGAGATGGGTGGGGAAGAGCTGGCAGTCCCACCTCACTATCCTTGCCCCTCCCCAGAAGTCACCACTTTCCTGGAGCTGCTGGCAAATTCTCCCCACCTGTAGTTTTATATATTTAACACACACTTATGAACATAATATTATTTGTATTTTCAAAAATTTTACAAAAATGTTTAATCACCTACTCATTTTTCAGTAAAAATTTGTGTATTTGAGATTTATGCATCTAGCTACATGTAGATGTATTCATTTTGATTACTATATACTATAATCCACAGAATTTTTTTTAAAAAAACCTATTATTTTGTTGATGGGTATTTAGAAAGTGTACAACTTTTTTGAAATTGCACAGAACGCTGCACTGAGGACCCCTTCCCCTGACTCTGCACTCCCGGGTGAATTTTCTCTAGCTAGCAGACGTGAGACAGAATACCTCCACTGGTCACAATGGAGAGCAGGTTTCCATCATCGTAGATGTTGACGGAGTAATTCAACATCTCAGCTGTGCCAAAGGAGCCATGTTCCTGGGCCTCTTTGTAGTTTCTCAAAACAGTAGATTTACTCAAATCTCCGTCTTCATTTGAATCAATGCAGGCTCTGTAAGTTGAGAATAAAGAAAAGGTAATGAAATTTATCTTATTTTCTTACCTTCCTAAAAACCACGTGAAACAATTTCTCGGGTATCTTCCGACTGCCCTGTCTACTTTCAGCACAACACACGTGGTGGCGGCTGGGTTAGGTCCCGCTGGCTCAGAGAGCCGTCAGCAGAGCTGAGGTAAGACAGCGGACAGGAACCAGCCCTTAAATGAAACCAGGCACAAAGAGCTTTAGGAACCGTCCTTCACGGACTCCAGGCAGAAAACCATCCACCTGCTTAAGAAATCAGACCAAAGCCACGCCCGGGCCTTTAGACCAGTTTCGGACAATTGTGACGCACAGTTTGGGCCCTGCTTCCTGCTGCTGCTTTTAGAACTGACTTCATGAACCCACAGTGTACGGAGGCCCTCGCAGCTAGATGAGCCACACAGAGCCCTGGTCTCATGTTTACAGCCTCAGGTAAACGTTTATTTTTCACAGAAAGCTACCTAGTACGGCTGTCCTCCTGCCTGCTCTCTCCTCATTTTACTAACTTTTCCATTTTTAAAATATATATTCCAAACACTTAGAAGACAGTCTGATTAAAACTAAGTAAATCTAAAATTAAAAAGTCATAAATGAAATGCATATCATTTAAGGGTCAATATTATGTGTTCAGATCTTTTTGCTCATTTTCTAAATAAGACCTGCGCTTTAAAAGCTACGGAAGCCAATCACAGCTGCTACAATGAATGAGCGGAAGCACCAGCGCAGTACAGAGGGCACCGATTATACGTCCTAGGGATATTTCATTACCAAACTGCAACAGTTTGGAAAGAAGAATCTCTGAAACCATTGGTTTGTTTTTATGTATACTCCTATGTGTGTCTAAGATGATTTATGGTATCTCAAAAAAAAGACACAGAATACAGCAAGACATAGGAAACCGAACACTTATAGGCAAAGTGAGGCAACGAGAAAACAAGCAGTGTACCACAGGGAGTCAGAACGGAGCCTAACAGGTGATGCGCAGGCCACCAAGTCTTCTGCATCTGCCAGCGAGCAGCACTTTTGATTCCAAAACGTAAGTAAGTGGTCAGCATCCAGGCTGGAACTCGTTCTCAGGGCCCCCTCTCTCACACAGCCCACCACACACTCTGCATTTCTAGCAGCTCCTCCATCATCCTCTGATCTCTCCTTTCTAACTTCATCCCCTCTCCTACCCTCCGCTCAGCCAACGTGTGCTGAGCCTTCAATGAAATCTTTCTTGACGCTTCCTAGCTGGGTTCAGATGTTCCCAACACTTGCTTCCAGAGTCTGGAGTCCGTGGAGTAGATTCTAGAGAGTCTACTTGGTACAAAGAAGGAATCTGCCAAATGATGAATGAATGAATCAACATCTTTAACAACACTGTCACAGCAAATACTGTGACACATCTCACAGAGCGTATCTTACAGCCACCATCAACATGGAGTGACTCAACAGCTCAAGCACCGTATCAAAATACAATTACACAATTTAGTGACTTCACTAAATAACTCCACAGAAGGCAAATGTGGACATGGCGCAAGATTACACGTTTCTGAAGGTCTGGTTGGTTTAACTCAAGGGACAGTTGTTAGAATTGAGAAAGGGAGTATGAACATGAGGTCTGTGGGCAGGATTAGATTACGTGTGGGGGCTGGGGAGGGAGAGGTTTTGGGTTACAAGTTCACGAACATTTTTCATACATTTCTTTGTCCAGTTTTTTTATGGAAAGAATCCACACTTTTCATTGAACTCTCAAAGGAAACCTGAAGTAACAAGGTCAAACACCACTGAAAAGCAACCAATCAATGGTCTTTCCTTTGCGCAATCCTCCAAAAATAGTTTCTCTAACCAGTTTTTGCTCCATATTGAGTGACATGTTTGACACCACACATCCTGACAAATACTTGAGTACAGTTACACTAGGTCACCTGGTAAGTGCAGAGACAAGGATTTATCAATTAGCAGAACTGGGGCGGCGGGCGGGGGGCACACCCGATATTCTTGGTAAAAGCAAAACAAACAAAAAAAGCAGGCACTTAAGGTCACTTTACCTCCCCTCAGAAATGGCTGGCATTTCTGAAATGAGAACACTTGGAGAGAGAGTCTAAATTTGCCTTAGGTAATTTGAGATCTTTTAAGATTTGCTTCAAAAAAGTCTGGACCTAACTCTGAGACGGGGCAGGGGAACTGAGGCTCTACACAATATACAATACGGTGCAAAAAAAAAAAAGGCTAGGTTATTTCCAGTAGCAGTTGAAAGTATGACTCTGCTGTATTTTTCATTTATTACACTGACATTTTCTAAAATGTTTTCTAGCTCTCAGATTTCATTTCACTTGACGTTTGATTAAATTTCATTTCCAACACAAAAAATTCTACAAGATGTCTTAGAATACTGTCCAGAAACTATTATTACATTGTATCCCTTGCTCCGTCAACTGCCTTAGAAACCAATGGAAATTTCTGGAAACACACTGGCACCCTGAACAGCCTCATCCCCAACCCCCTTCCCCTGGGACAAAGTAGTCTGTGGTGTCTTCAGCAGCTGTAGGAAACACTTTAACTGAAACCACCCATTGTTCCACTACCCAACCCCTGCTAATATTACAGTATTCCTTTACGTCCCTTTGCATCCTTTGCAGTAAATTTTCCACATGTACTGAATTTTGTACCTGGTATTTCCCTCACAGTTAACCTTGCCTCCTCTCCCACAATAAATCTGACCAAAGGTTTATCACTTGGAATGACTGTTTCCTGTGAGACCACACGGTGGCTGTACCAAAATTTACCGTTATGTTTGATCGAATTTTAATATTACAAACACTTGATCAAAGCTTCTGGAAAGCTTTGGAAAAAACTTCACAATGAGTACACACCTGCCTATGTACACACATCAAAATACACCAGAACACACAGACAAACTGCGCGAATATTTACTATCATCTGGATAGAAATATTGTTCTATGCAAGTGTTTTGTCACCACTTTAGTCCGAAATGGAGCAGGGGTTTCTTATTCAATTGGAAACTTTATATTCCCATTATGAAAGATGAGTTAGTGCCAACATCTGCGGGAGGAAAGCCCTCTTTTAAGTTGGTGCATTGTAAACTAAACAGCTGGAGACAGTAATCAAGTTGCCGTATCTTGCTCTCTATTTCCCACATCTCGGGGAACAATTCTTCGCATATGAGCAGGCACTCAAAACTACAGAACAGTTCCTGATGTCAAGTTTCAAGGAAGGGTCCCTGGTTTATTGCAGGGACCCTAAATGTCTGTATTAACAACATATTCCTGCTTCTACACATGGTAATTCAAGAAGACACACTAGCCATAACGCCAAGAAACACACCTGCAGTGTACAAGTCACTAAGAAAGTGGAAAATACATGACAGGTGACTCAGCATAAATCATCACCATTAGCAGCAGTAGAAGCAGCAGTGACAGCTTACACTTATCTAGTACCTACCATGTCTAGAAACAGCAAATTTAATTTTCACAAAACCCTCTGAGTCGGTACTATTGCTATCCCAACTAACAGATGAGGAAATAGGCCTAAAGGGGTGCAGATAAAGCATTCCAGGTCACTCAGCTAGGATTCCCTCTCAGAACCGAGCTCTTCTCTGCTGTACACACTGCCCTGTCTCCACCGGTAAACCTTTATTCAACCTCCTCTCTGTCCTTGAAACCTTCATAACAGACGCTTTGCAACTTTCTCTTGCGCTTACTCTCCAGACCACCCAGTTTCAATCAGGAACGTTTCTACATATACCCAGTGATCAATCTGCTAATATCTGTTTGATGACTATTATCTGGTTAATGAAATAGCTTCTTTAAAACAGATACAGGTCAGCTTTAGTGTGTAAAATACTAACAGGTTCAAAAGTCTTATCCAAAACTACACAAAAGCCAATTTGGCTCTCAAATAGCTTTGCTTAGTGATATTAATGTCACATAAATCAAATCTCTGGACAGTTCTCAGGGTTTACTGTTCTCCAGAGTAGATAAAAACATTTTTAAATGACGATCTATAAAGTACATACAGCTTACCTCCAGGTTTCACCATCATGCCACACCAAGCAGTCATATACAGGGCCAGGATCACTGTATTTTTTCTCAAAAGAGTTTAGCAATTCCACTTGACTCTGAAGCTCCTCCTTGATTAGTTTATTTGCCTAATCAATTTGAATATACATTAGTATTAGTACATTCTGCGCTCCTGAAAAGTGGAATTACTTACAACCAAAGACATAGTGTTACCAAGAGTAAACTCTTTTCACCCTGAAAAAATGTTAAGAAAATCTTTTTATATGTATGCAACTTATAGTTCAATTTAGTAGCTGGTACCAATTAAAATATTAAACAATAAGAAAGTACTTCTTGTACTCACTACATTCAGTCACTCACTACATCTGCTTTGGGAAAGACACCGCGCCACACGCTGGTGCTGTCATTTGGCCAAGGGTGTTGGTCGCATACCTGTATGTAACCTGGATAATCCATTTCCAAAAGTAACACTAAAATTTCTGTAAAATAGTTTATCTACTGACTTTTAGATTTTTATATCAGGACCGTTTCCACTTCAAATTTGTTTCTTAAGAACCCAAATAAATAACAGGAACCATGAATCATCTTATCTCTTTTAGAATTTGCTAAGTTAAATACATACTATACTCATGAGTACATACAAGCTGCTATTCAACCATTCTGAGCTATAAAATGAGAAATTCATATGCTTCAACCCAAGTATTTTTCAATGACATGTTATATTAGAATGCTCTAGATTCACCTGAATGTAGGACTCAAGTGAATAAAACTTTAATGTTCACATGATCCCCAAATCCTAAGTTGTGCTTCATTTTTATTTATTCAATATATTCTAAGAACTCTTAATTCTTTAAGAACATGGTTATGTTTAAATGAAAGCGACTAGCACCGACTTGAGAAGGGCAGCTGTTGGCCACGTCGAATTCCTCCTGCTTTCTACAGGCTTCTGCAAGGGCCACTCTGTGAGCAGGGTCCCAGATTTTTTCCTTCCGTTCTTTCTGCAAAGATAGAAAAATTATCTTACAATGAGGCTGACATTCAGGTAAATTTAGAAGTCACTTATACAGGAACCTAGTTATCAGCTGCGATGCTATACAACTCTCACAGAGGTTTAAAAACAATTGTTTATAATCAAGTTGATAAAGCAATGGATCAGTTGATTAAAAATGGAGTAGTTAATTCACCACACCTAGGTTTTAAGAGAACAAGTTTACCAAGGCACACCCAGTGTATTTTCATATAACATATACCCTAATTTAAATCCTTCCATTCTCCACGAGTAGGTAATACCATGTCAGATTACTGACTGAATTCTCAGTCATTTGAAGAAAAAGAAAGTACCGTGTTCTGGGCCCTTACAGAACTGGGAAATGCCTTCAGCCAAGTGCAAGCAGGGGACGGGGTAAGACTGCAGCTGCATTTTCATGGATACGCAGGCCTTCTCAAGCGCCTCCCTCTCCACCTTACTTTTATCCTACCCTCTTTGACTTGATAGGGTTCTTTGCTACTGAAAGTGGTCTTACCTTCACCTCTGGTGTCTTTAACCCATAGTGCCTCCCAGTGGAAGTCTGCTAGTTAAAGAAATCCTTTCGAAAGAAATAATCAACTCAACAGAGCTAAGGAAGGGGATCTGCCTTAACTTAACCACTCTATTTGCATGTTAATTTGTACCTTAACACAGTTGATTAAATTTTATATAGTGCATAAAAATACTGTGCTATCTAGGTGCATTTCAGCCTGAAATTTTAAAATAAAATAGTATCCAATAAGAGTTCAGTTATGTGCATTTACTTTTTGTAATTCTTTTTCAGAATGATTAGAATCTGACAAAATAAGGTTATATACATAAAATGCTGAATAACTTCTTAAGGGTTCACAGGCCCCTGGAGAAGCAAGTCACAGTACCGTGACCAGGTAAGAGGGCCCACAGGTCTTGGCCAGCAGGCTCCTTTGCAAGGACTACATCTTGTTTTACAGCTGAAACCCTGATCTTTATCAGCACCTGGTGTTAGCAGTCTGCTAAAGCAACTGCCAAATGTGACCGCCACCGGCCACATGTTGCTATCAAAACTTAAATATGAAAATACCGCATAAACTTTCATTTTCTTCGTAATACTTGCCACATTTTGAGTTCTCAAGAGCTATGGGTGGCTCGTGGCTATTGTAATGGACAGATGACGAACATTTCAAGCACGTCCAGCATCACGGAAAGCCGACTGTGCTGTTTTAAAGCAGGCCCCTTATCACACAAGTTACCGTTCTTATCTCTCTAATGACAGACTGTTTCCTATACTTTGCCTGCTTTAGGTCTGAGTAATCCTTCCCCTAATACTGAAGGATGACTAACTGGCAACAAGAAAGTGAGTTAAATGGTAAGAAAATGGAATAAATCACCACGGAACTGACATGGACAGGAATAGACAAGGCAGCCCAGCTTCAAGTCGATGGTCTTTCACCTTCCTCAAGTCACAAAGCCCTTCAAAGCCCCGAAGAAAGCAAATCCCATCTCCCGGAAGAATGCAAATACACAGCATCTGAATATCCACAGCATCTTCACAGGTTCCCTAAGCTCATCCATGCATCCAAGATTAAGAACCACGAACGGGTAACATTCTGTGGACCAGAATCTTCCTTGAAACAGCCATCACTTCCAGACCCCCAAATAAGTAAGAGTTAGCGAGATTTTATGAAATTTTTCCCTCCATAAGAATAAAACTCGAGAAGAGGTCATTGACACTATTTTGTACATTACCTGTATCCTTTCCTTGAGAGCCTTTGGATAGAAATCATAGCCATTTTTTATGCCAATGTGATATCTGCCTGAGGGATTTGTCCAGTTCGCAGGAATCTACAGAAAAAAAGTAAGTTTTTCACTCACTAAATGCTTCCCAATTCCAGTGATGCAGCACCGGGGACAAAGGTATTTTACTCTGATCCTAATGGCTCAAATTAGATGAGCAGGCTTATGTTATTAGAGCAGTATTTTAAATATTCTAACTTGCCACTTCATACCTCTCATCAATAGGATGGTTTAACCAGAATACCTTTCATTTATACAATGCTATACAGTTTATAAAGTGCTTTCAACATCACATTACACCACTAAGATCTTCAGTTCCCAGCCATCAGTGACACCTCACCTCCTTGCGCCACTCCATTCTACTGCCCATCAATGAGGGGAGGGGAGGCAATTTACAGAACCTCTCCATGCTGAGGTTTCCTGTTGAAAAAAAGTCCTTCACTCTTCCCCACAACACCACAGGGATAGGCCCAGATACCACAAAAAGAGCTCTTTGAGTTCTTAAGAAGAAAGGTCTATAAAATCATGTTAATTACATGTAACATCTTATAATAGTCTTTCCAACTATCTCAAAGTATTTAAAAATTACACGTCAAGCTTTTAGTTAACAGACTGATGCAAAGAGTATGCCCAGTTTACAAATGGAGAAAGCAAAGACGTAAAAAGAAATCAAATTGCTGGTCCAAACCACAGGAAAGTTGACAAGGAAACTGAAATCTAGTTCCATCAAGGAGACAAGAATTCAGTATAAAGGATGTGGTCAGATAAACCTGGCGGTGAGTCCAAACTCTACCACGAACCAGGAAGAACCCCCAGGCTTCTGCTTTCTTACATGCAAAAGGAATAATCCTTACCTTATGATTCCCACGAATAATAAAATGCACTGAACATCAGCCACCTGAAATGTCAATCAAGGAAATGTGGAATATCCATTTTCCTTGTAATCACAGGACCAGTCATTTAAAAAGTTTTTATGTTGTGTTTTTGTTTTTTTGGGGGGAGGGAGAATTAGGTTTATTTGTTTATTTATTTTTAATGGAGGTACTGGGGATTGAACCCAGGACCTCTACCACTGAGCTACACCCTCCTTGCTAAAAACAGCTTGTAAATGTGCACAGGTTATAAGGTTGCACTATCCTGCCCACAGAGCTGGCTGACTCACGATGCTCAGTTGTGCAGCACTGCTAACTGACCCATTCCCAACGGCCCCTTTGTCAAACCATTTCCCAGGTAGGAAGGCTCTGGATGCAATTTTCTCACAACGAAACAGAAGGAAACATTCACGCACAGAACCTCAGCAGTCTACTGACTTTACAAAGCCTGCACATCAGTAGCCATTTCTGAATCAACTGGATGTCTGGAGTATGTGAAATTTCCCATACGTTGGTATACAAACTAGCACTGTTCGCTAAAAACTTACCGGCCTTCTTTAGAGAACAGGGCTAACTCTAATGCTCTCACAACAGCCCAACAGTGACACAACAACAACAATAACAAAATGTTGCAACAACAAAAAGGCAAGTCGTCACTAGCTGGCAAATTCAAAGACTGTTTAATCACAGGTATCTCACTACACAGGTGGCTTTGTAACCTCATGCTAGTGACAACTTCTTTGTGCAAACAGACTACCTGTGAAATGTCAAAGGATTCAACAGAATAACTGATTAAAATAACTGCAAAATAATCAGGTGTTAAGATATAATCACAATTACTTAAAATATACAATAGAATAAAAATAATCCAATAGACATAATCTATATTAATTAAAAATAGACCAAATTCTGCAGGCCCATGAAACCAGATACTTCTGAAATCACTCACAGTAGAGGCAGACTAGTTACTTATAAAAACTAAACTAAACTAAAATAAAATCAGAAAATAAAAATTATTTAGGCAGGGAATAGCTCAGTGGTAGAGTACGTGCTTAGCATGCATGAGGTCCTGGTTCAATTCCCAGTACCTCCATTAAAAAACAAAAATTATTCATAGTAATGGTTCTGCTAGCTAACCTTAACCAGTTCAGAGTACAGCTAACCGCTCTGAGGCAATTACGGAATGCATCATTCTACATATTTGAGTATCCTATACAAATGAAGTTATTTTTGGTCTCTTTTAGAATCAAAGTGTTTTATTTTGACCATTTTAAGCTGCTCTCTTTAAAAGAGTTTTAATAATGTGATAACTATTCACAATTTAGGGTCAGGAAGGATTTCTTTTTTTTCTATCAAATATAATTCTAAAAAACTCAATGCGGTCGATCATATTTACTCAGATATCTACTGTTTCTTTTGCTCTCCATTTCTGCTGTTCCACGTTTTCTTCCTGTCTGAAAAGCCTCTTTTTCACTGCTCTTTTAAAGCATATCTGCTGGCTACATGCTTTATTTACTTCATCTGGGAACGTCTTTATTTCACCCCTCTCCCCTGACACATAACGTATTTTCACTGGACACAGAATCTGGAATTGATAGATCTTTTCTTTCTGCAGTGGAGAGATGTGCCCATCTTTCTGGCCCCCGTCGTTTTGATGGGAAGGCTAAAGTCATCTGACTCTTTTTATATATATATATATATATATATATATATACACATCTGACGTATATATATATATATATATAAAATGAGTCACTTTTCTCTGGTCATTTTCAAGACTTTTTTTCTTTGTCTTTCACTTTTAACAACGTGATTAGGATGTTTCCGGGCATGAATTTCTTTTCATCTATCTTATTTGAGGTTCACTCAGCTTCTTGAACTGGTGTCTCTGCCAAACTTGGGAGACTCTCGGCCACTGTTTTTCCAAATATATTTTTTTCAGCAGCACACTCCGTCTCTTCTTTCTTGGGGTCGAATGTACAAATATTTGACCATTTGTTATTGAGCCACAAGTCCCTAAAGCTATGTTAGTTATTTTTCAGTTTTTTCTCTTCATTATTCAGAACAGCTGTTTTCCACTGACTGACCTTCAAGTTCACTGACTCAGACAGTCTCCTGTCATCTCCATTCTACTGCATCGGTCCAGTGAGGCTTCCTTAAAATCTCAGTCATTGTAAACTTCAGTTCTAAAATTTCTATTTGAGTGTTTTTTTTCCTTAACAGCTTCTTCACCTCTGTTGAGAGTATCAGTTATTGCTGTGTAACAAATCACCACAAACCCAGTGACTCAAAGAACACACATTTACTATCTCACACATTGTGTCCATCAGAAGCTGGCAAAGCTTAGCTGGATCCTCGACTTGGCTTCAACCCAGGTGCTGGCCAGGGCTCTACTCTCACCTGGAGCTTGACTGGTGATGGGTTTGCATCCAAGCTCACCCAGGCTGTTAGAGGTTCCTTCCCTCTGTCTGTAAGACTGAGGGCCACTGATTCTCACTGGTTGTCAGTCAGAGTAAGGATTTCTTAAGACTTAAAAAAAGCCCTAATCAAAAAGGCCAAAGATTGACAATCAACTACATCAAATTTTAAAATTCTAATCATCAGAAGACATCATTTGGAAAGTGAAAATATGAGTACAGAGTGGGAGAAGACACTCCAAAAACACGCAACCCAAGGGCAGGTATATGGAAAACATACAAGGAAATCCCACAAATCAGTAAGGAAACGGCAAATCAGTGTTAAAAACAAAGGGCAAATGAACTCAAACTGGCACTTCACAAAAGAGGAATCCCAAACATCTAAGCAACATGTAAAAAGGTGCTCAGTCTTATTAATTAGAGAACTGCAAATTAAAACCATGTGATACACCAAGATTCCCAGCCTATCTGCAAAAATTAAAAAGCCTAAAAGCACCAAGTGTTAGCAGTGCAACTATTAAAGCTCCCATATACTGCTAGTGGAAATGTATTTTAGCACAAAGACCTGGAAAAGCTTTTTGGCATCACCTAGTAAAGGTGTATCTTGATGACGCAGCAATTCTGCCCCTAAGTACACATCCTGGAGGCATCTGAACATGTGTACACAGGATGTGTTTACAAGAGTGCTCTCTGAAGAACTGCTCGTAACAGTCCCAAACTGGAAACAACTCCACCGTTCACCAGCAGAATGGACAGAGCCAAATGTCTACAAACCGTGCGGTAAGCACAGCAACAAAATGGAACAAATCCTCACTCCATGCAAATCATGGCTGACTCTCATGAGTCTCACAAACACAGGAAAATACGACCTGAAATGACACATAAGTGAGGCCACTCATGTAAAGGTTACAAACAGGACAATATATTCCATGTAGAGATGGTAAAACCACAAAGGAAAACAAAGAAATGATTATCATGGAAGTCAAAGTGCACTGTGCTCTGGACAACACAGGAAGCTCTGAGGCATGGCAATACTCTGTCTTATCTTATCTGGTGGTGGATAAAACGGTGTTCGCTTTAATTATTCACTAAGCTGTACACAAGAGTTTCATGCACTTTTTTTAATGCCTGTACATTTTACCATGGAAGGTTTTACATTTCTATTCACTTTTCTGCTTCTACTTGCTCCTAAGAGCACCAATGGCCGTAAGTAACTGGCCACCAGCTTCTCAAGAAGATGTAGAAACAGCATTCTAGAGAATGAGATGATGAATGTTCACAGCATCTAACTAGTGCTTGATCTTAAACTGCGAGAAGAATGGGACGTTACTGTCAGCAATTTATGGGCTTTGGAAGAAGCAGAATTAGAATACAGGTATTTAATTAATTTCAAAGCACAGTTAAATCACAGACACTTGAAGACTTTACTGTGTTGCTTCCTGAAAATTGTGTACTAAAGAGTTTTGAGACCCTATTAGCTAGAATCCTAGTGACTAATAACATTATCCTTTTTAATGACTACTGCAAAATATCTGAATACCTGCACATCCTCAAAAAAACCGACTGACTGTGTGTGCAGGTGTGTCCTGTGTATAGATGGAGAAGGCAACTGTAACCAAGAAGTTGGTGGAAAGTCTGTAGGAGGAACAATCAGACTCTCGCTGTCCACCCAGCATCCTGCATGAAGCTGACCAGCCAGGCAACTGTCCCTGTTTGAACCAAGAAGAGCTGGGATGTCAACTTTCTGGACAGGCTTACCCAGCAGAGGCAAGACAGGAGACACAACGAAGAGTCTGTAAGAGATCTCCCCGGGCACCTGTCAGGGAGGGAGTCCCCGAACCCTGGCGGCCAGGCTTATCTCTCACTCCTCCCACCAAGCCCCAGGCCAAACATGCTAAGGCCCTTTCTGAGGTAATTGGTCACTTCAATGGGAAAAATATACTATCTACTGAGATCCTGGGGTCTCCCACGACAGTATCATTACCCCAGAGGGAGACTCACACCAGACTCTCCACAGAGAGCACTTCCAATCACCTTTGCGTGTGCTTTGTTCAATCAGAGACAGCGGGGGTGGGTAGACGCCCGAGGAAAAGCTCTCAAGGAAAAAGCAGAGCACAAGGAAGAAGAGGCGGCAGGGAGGGAGGAGGGGGTGCAAGAGGAAGAAGAGGAGGAGGAGGAGGGAGAACTCGAGGCGGGGGGTAAAAAGAAAAGGAAGAGAAGAAATCATTGGATAAAACTTTTCAGGACAATGGTATTTTCAGATAAAATGTTGCGTACATGATACAAAAATACGCTCTGAGTGAACATGAACAGACTTCTGCAATTAAACATAGGCAAAATTTAACAAAATTCAATACATGGTCCGAAGAAAAAGTTGAGAAAATCTGGGAACTCTCAGGAAGGAAAAAAACTAACAAAAGCAATGAAGAAAAGGTGGAAAACATAAGAAAACTGGAGGATCAACTCAAGAGTTCTAGTATCCGATCACCAGGAGTAGCAGATAAAAGAACAGCAAAATAGTGGGAGGAAGTAATAACCTAAGAGACAACGCAAGAAAATTTCTCAGAAATGAAGGATCTGACAGTTAAACCCTCTTTTCCCACAGTCTGAATTCTACAAATAAATCTAAAACTAGACGGAAAAAATTCAAAAATAAGAAGCATCAGTATATCATTTAAGACTCTGAAGATCATATACCAAAGACTTAACCCTGGCTGAGCAGGAATTGGTGGGGAAGTGCAGAAAGAGGATTGAACTTTTCTTGTTACAAGACTTGTGTAAGGTTCTTAAAACTATGTAGACATATTGAATACAATTAGAGTTTAAAAAAAAACCCCACTATACTGATGGGCTAAGAATAGTTCATAATACAGCTAAAGAAATATGTCACCAAGTTGAGAAAGGACATAAATACCAATCTATCAATTTTCTGATCTTATTTCAAAGCCATATACACGATACATTCCTCTACCTGTACCAGCAACACCGCCAGGGCGCACGGTCTATCTACAGCGTGGGCTAGTACAGCTATTTAAAAATACATACTGAGGATAAGACTTTATATGATTCTAAATCTGCCTGACTTACCAGGAGGGCCCTCTAGTTTCCCAGAGTAATGTAACTAACTCACAGGAATCACAGGTTTCTTTGAAACATACTATAAATAACAAGGTTGACTCGGGAAAGACAGGCAAAACTACAGTAATTCAGATGTGCAGAAACTCATTTCCCAGCAGTCTTTCTTTTTGAAGCATATGGTGTCTTTGTCAGCTTAGGTGACACAGACTGGGTGGTTCAAACAACAGAAACTGACTTTCTCGCAGTTCTAAGGAGCACAAGGTCAGGGTGCTAGCATGGTCTGATTCTGGGGCCTCCCCAGCCCGCAGGCAAAGCCTTCTCACTGCATCCTCAGAGAGCAGAGAAAGCAAGCTGGCCCTTGTAATCCCACCACAGGCCCCACCCTCATGACCTCACCTAACACTGTCACTTCTCACAGGTCCTGCCTTCTCATACTATCACACTGTGTGTTAGGACTTCAAAGTATGAATTCAGGGGTCACACATTCAGTCCGTAACACATGGAAAAAGCAGCAAAATTTGGACATTAATGCCTGCCACCTGCCTGTGACAGGTAGACTCTTAAGACGACCCACAGTCTTCCCTCCTTAGAGAAGGCAGAACTGAATACAATGAGGTTTCATCCTGTGAGGACATTACAGTAAGTAACATGACAAAGGTGGAGAGATTTTGCAGATGCAGTCAATGTCCCTACTCAGGTGACTGAGCTAATAAAAAAGAAGTGCCTCCTGGGGGCCTGACCTAATCAAGTGAGCTCTTCAAAAGAGAGACTGGGGCCATCCCCAAGGTCGTAGAGATGCACCTGCTGGCCTTGAAGAAACACAGTCATGCATGCCACAGCTGCAAGGAATGAGTCCCCCCAACGGCTATGTGAACTGCGAAGACCACTCTGAGCCTCAGACCAAAGCCCCAGCCAACACCTCACTGAGGTCTTGCGAGACTCTGTGCAGAGAATCACAAGTCGTGCCCAGACCCCTGACCCAAAGAACCAGTAAGACAGTAAATGCAGGAATGTACACGGCACACTGCTATTTTGTGCTAATTTGTTATGCAGCACAGAAACTAACATCCTGCCATAACAACCTTCTCCAAAAGATCAGGTCTAAATATAATTCAGATAGATGGCAAAAGATCAAAAGAGTTAAATACAGTTCTTTAAATATCTTAATAATCACAAATTTATTTTCCAAACTAATTCTGCATATTGTCTGAAAAGATAGGAGTACTGAATCACAATCAAAATCCTTGTTATCTAACAAGGTCATTAGCTAGTATCTCATGAACTGCTTTACATTTGTTTCCTAATCATATTTCACGTGAGCTTACCCCAGCCTTTCTGTCAAGTATGCAGAGTAAGACAAAGCCAGACATTCAAGTCCATAAATACAAAAGCCTAAATATTTCATGTTTGAGTTCCCAGAAGGGAAAAGATGAAGGCAAAATGACATTCTCATCACTTTCCCTTTTAAAACTTAAAATTTTTAGAATTCAACCACCATATTGAAAAACAGATCCCAATTTTAAGCCCACTATCAAAAAGCAAAAACAATGGCTTCCATGAAGACGGACCCTAGGGGTCCACACCTCCTGATATCCATGCCCTTGTAAAACCCTCTCTCTGTAAGTGTATACTGGACCTACTGACTCACTTCTAATGAAAAGAACATGGCAGAGGTGATGGGATGTCACTTCCAACATGATTTTTATAAAAAGACCATGCCTTCATCTGGGCATGTTCAGACTGCTCAGCCTGGGAAGACAGATGCATGTTGTGAAGCAACATGTATTCCCCCATGTGCTGAGGAACCCAGCCTGCCAATGACCACAGACTCCCCTCCCCCAGCCACGTTGAGCCTTCAGATGAAACCACAGCCCTGGCCAACAGTTAGCAAGCTCAGCAGAGATCCTGAACAGAGGCACTCAGCTAAGCCATACCCAGACTCTTGACTCACAAAAACTGTAAAAGAATAAATGTCTGTTGTTTTAAACCATGAAGTTTCGGGCTGATTTGTTATACAGCAATAGGGTAACTAATACTCACCACACCATGAAAGGTAAGCGAAAAACGTTAAGATGCTCTAAGGTGACAGCACACAGAAAAAGAAAGAAATTCAATAAAAAGATAAAAGCTCCAACCTTAAGCACTCTTCCTGAAAGACCAATAACTTCCCCATCTTTTGGCTCTACCACTGTAGCGGTATTCACATCACCACTTCCTGTTGTGTCAATGATGTCAATGATTTTTGGTTTTCCATCAGTTGTAACCTGAAAATTAAGAGACAATTAAAACATGAATCATAGATTTTAGTTTTTATCCTTAAAGCAATGCCAACCCCCACGTGTATGTGCATGTATATGTACACGTATATAAAATATCCTATAAAATCTGCATTCATTTGGAAAAAATAACTAAATTATTCTAAGCCAAAAGCCTGACAAATACTAATGAGAAAATTCAGTCATGGAAAACACCACAGAATCCTTCAAATGGTTTTGTAAGTTCAGGTAACAAATACTTACTGAGGATTTACCAGAGGCCACATTCTGTGTGTGCTGCTGGGGACACAGCAATGATCAATACACAAAGTCCTTGACCTGACACACTTTGTGTTACGTGGACTCAATAAACAAATGAATCACATATATAACATGTCAGATGGTGATCATTCCCACGAAGAAAAATTAAGGGAAAGGAGATGTGGTATGGGGCTTTCAATATCAACTAGGCTGGTCAAGAAGGGTCTAACTGAGAAGGTAACATTTGAGAAAAATCTGAAGAAGGTGCGTTTTGGACTGGACAAGGCCAAAACTTTAAGGGAAAAATGTTCAATAACATTTCATGGTTAGAGGCCATACTAATGCTCAAACTTCTTAAGTCAAGTTCAAACCTACTACTCAAACTTGTTTATCTCCGGGCTTTGCCATCTCAGGAAATCAACACCTACCCAGCTGCTCAAGCCAGAAACTTAAAAGTCCTCCTCTGACTCTTCAGTTTACTCCTCACAGCAAATCTGCCAGGAAGTCCTCGTAGTTCTACCTCTAAAGTGCAGTTCAAATCCACCTTTTCCTAATGTCCACTACCGATGCCCCCCCCCCGCCACCACCACCACCTGGCTGCCGCTCCCGGGGGTCCTGCCACATCACAAGAGAAACAAGCCGGATCCTGTCCTCCCCTGCACCCTGCGGGGCCCTCAGAGATCACTCTGGAAAGCCTCTGCCGGCGGGCCCGGCCCTGCCCAGGGCCCCAGGGCCTCCTGTCAACTCCTGGGAACTGCCCACCTCCTTCCTGCCTCAGATCCTTTCGTACACTCAGCAGTGCCTGGTAGGTACTCAATAGATATTTGGTTGCTGGACGACCGGACGCTGATCTCTCGGCACTAAGACCAACTTTCCTCAGGTGTGTTTCCCGGCCAGCCCCAGACCTTCGTTTGGGCCATACTGACTGCTACAGCTAACAGTAATACTGAATTTCCATACTGCTTTTGTCAGAAAAACCAAATCTGGGCTCTTTCGGAGCTAGTTTTGCAGAGGAAACTTGCAGCATTCAAGATGCCGACACTGAGTTAACAACGGGAATTAGGCACGGGGACACAGAAAAGACTGAAAAAAGAAGACCTATCCCCCCCAAACCTCAAAAGAGAAACAGAAACGCAAAACTAAATGGCAACCGTGTGACCAGACCACAGCCTTCCGACTCCTTCTCCACCCGGAGAATCCACCGTCTTTCAGAGGAAGCTCAGTGTCTGTATCTGGGAGACCAGGTCACGCGCCCCACTCCCAACACCAACCGCAGGGTCCTCAAAGCTTTGTAGCTAAGCTGCACCCAGAAGGAGGACAGGGAATTCACTATGAGGAGAAACTAAGAAACAGTTTTTAATTTACAAGGCAAAACAAGGGGGTGGCTGGTGGATTCCAAATTTCACTCCAATTGTCAACCACCCGGGGGCGACTGCTGCCAGGGCCGCAGAGCTGTTATCTTCGTGTTCAGTCATTCCGAAGCTGCATGTTCACTTCTCGGGGGCTGACTACACTAGTAACAAGCGTTCTAATTTGCTCAGAAGGCTCAAAGCCATAATGTAAAACAAAACATCACTGTGGAAATCATACCAATGTTATAAAGTTATGGTAAAACTTAAATCAGATACTGATTTTGAAGGGACTGGCTAAACATCTTTAAAAATACAACAAAGTGAAAATAAAGTCATGAAGGAAAATGAAAAAGAAAATCTAACAAAAATAGAAGCCACTAAGAGGAAGTTAATACTCTCCTATAAAGTTAAAACTAGCTAGATCACGTACCAAGAACATAAGCGAAGAATCTTGTTTTAAAATGTATTTCAAATAAGTACATAATTTGAAAACTACACCATAGCACTAAGAACACAAATCATTTGTCTTCATTTTCTCAATGAGCAAACAGCTTCAGTGACTTGAGATCAAGAATCACAAGAGATCACTAACAAGTCAGGCGCAGATCCCTTCATTAGAAACCTCCTTATCAGCACGTGAGCAAAGGAAGAATGCCTAACGGGGTTTAGGGGCTTATTTACCATCCACTATCGCCATGAGCTTTACTCACTAGGACCTCTCTCCCCCACTAAAAATTCTTATAAATGCAGTCTTCTATTGATGTGCCTGTTCCTTCACCATTAGGTAAGGAGAGCCACTCCACTGGAGATAATAAGACACAAGAGGGAATTTAGGGTCAGGAAGGAGAGGTTTTGAAAAGACATCAGCTGAGAACTGTGCAGCAGAGCTCTGAGAGGAGAGACCGAACTGCTAACATCAGGCCTGCAGCCTTTATCTCTCGGTAGCGGAGAGGGGAGGTCACAGGGGAAAGAGGGACTGGAGGTGCAGTTATGAGGCGAGCTAAGGTGATAAGCCCTGGGAACTGCGGTGGGAGGCTGAGAGACGCTTACTGGGCAATGCTGGCTGAACAACAGAATCGGCCTACAGCTTCTCCCTAAAATGTCAAGAATCTAAGTTACTTTGTTTCTCCACTGAAGCTGTTACGGTGGAGGAGTTGGGGAGGGTTTGCAGAGGATCAGAACAAAAGGAGTGAAAACCTCAAATTATCTTGCATGAAACAAAATGAATGTATGGTAAGTATTTACTTGAAGTTTCAGGGAAGACACTGAGAATACTCTTTTAAGCAAAGAAAGGTATTTCATAAACAAACACTATATTTAATGACTATTATTCCAAGAACATTATGCTGAATGAATGACGGGCTTTGCTTACAGTCCAGTTAGGAAGACAAGTGAGAAAAGAGGGACAGCAACACAGGACAGTAAGTAGTAAAGGCAGGGGGGCATCTATGAGAGCAAGAAGAGCACAAAACCCGCCCGGGGAGTCGGGAAGGGCTGACGGAAAGGGAGGTAATACAACTTGAAACTGATTGACAGCACCCGGTGTTAGGGACCAAGTCCCCATCTGCAGTAATTTACTTACTGCACCCCACGGCAGTTAAGTGAATGTAAAAACAGGCTTTCTAGGACCACTTGTAACCTCCCCCCACAAGCCATTTTTTTCTCCATGAGGACATTATATACATTATCACATATGTACATTTTTCCCCATTCAGCACAAACTGTTACAAGCACACTTCATATGAAATTAATTTGGATATATGATTTTGAAGAATTTCAACTTAGCCAGGAAACGGGTAGTAACTTGTAAACCGAGATACTAAAATGAAACATTTTCAGTGCTACAGGAGGATATGAACAAGCTGCTATGAGCACGAACAGGGAAAAGAAACTGTCACCAGGCACTGGGCCTTATTCCTCTCTGAACTCCAGGTCCTAACACAGCGGCTGGCACAGACACATAAATACACAGTGGGGGGCTGAGTTAAATTAGCAGATATCCCCAAAGTAACAGGGTGAAGGCCCAGCTGGGCATCTAGGGATTAAGGAGGAGTTTACAGGTGATCATAGAAGGCTTGCAGGCAGATTAAACCCCACATGCAAAGGCAGGTGTTGCGGAAAACCCTGGAACATCTGGGTGAGTGGAAAGGTGTGATATGTTCTTGGCGGAAGCACAGCATAGATGGCGGGGCTGGGAGCGGATGCGGGCAGAAGCAGTGGTGAGATGAGACCTGAGGTGACGCGAGGAGCTGTCCTTGGATGGGGAAGGGCCATGCAAAGCTCAGATTTGGGGGTTTTTATGCAAAGGCAACTGCGATGCCCAAATAGTTTTGTTTTGTGTTAAGCAAGGGTGTGATGGGAGGGGTTTTTTTTCCAAGGAAAGTTAATTTTGGCAAAGTGAAGAACGATCAATGTAAAGCAGGACTGGTGGCCGGAAGACCCGCTGGTCACCACCTGTTTATTTCCAGGCCCAGTCCAAGCCCCATCTCTCGACTATGAAGCTTGACGGGTCCAGTTCTCAAGGATCCCCTGATCAATCTCTGCTGACAGTTTCAGTCTGCAGGATTATGCCATCTCTTAATGCAAAATGTTAGGCGCCTGGGAGGTGCCTGAATAGTTACTGAGGAAAGACTTAATCACCTATTTAACTATTAGTCATGCAATCCACCCTCTACATTTAACAAGGCTCCACAGCTGTCAGTAACGAGAACTGGGCCCAAGGCTGGCACCAAAGAATGTGTCCCCACTGTGTTCCTGAAAGTTCTCTCTTGTGCTACTAGTCTGCTACTCAGACCCCATCTGCCTTCCCAAATGTTCAGTTCAAACTCCTCTTCCTGTTTCATTCTTTCCTTCCTTTTCATACCCACCTTATCTTTATGATGTATACACAGATCTACAAAATACATTTTTAAGTTAAAGGTAAGGGGAAAAAAAACCCTTAAAGAATTCACTTATGTTTCCCAGCCACCTTACTGAATTTCTTTCAAATAGCCATGTTTAGGTCAGTCTCTCAGAGTTAAGGTTGTTAGAAGATATGTGTTTTCATTTTACTTCAAATGTTAACTGCTCCAACATCTGGTATGACATGCAAATATCTAGTGCATGCTTATCCTTCAGAGAGCTGGCGATTTAAGATCCAGCATAAACTCCTTCTACTAAATATCCCTGCTTTAAAAAAAAAGTGTTTAAGACTTTTTTGAGCACTTCAGAAAGTCACATGTAATTATCTCGGTTTTCATAGCAACACTGAGGGATGAGAGTTACTGTTACTTTATAGAGAGAGTAACAGAATTATTTGATAAGCACGTGTGGGGAGTTCTACAAAAGCCTTTTTCCTGAGACCGTACTCCTCCAAACCCTTTTGATCCTCTTATTATCCTGACAAAAGAGCCAGTGAGCCACTCACCCCAGCTGTTCTCCCGCCACTTATCCCTATAAAAAGTAAACATACACTACAACAGAATGGAAACCATTAACCACCCTGTAATAAAGCCTCAATGAGGTGATAGCTGTCACTGTTGTAAGTCTTCAGAGTTATTAATACAACTGTACCACCAGAGTTACTAGGAGGGCACATGTCACCTGCTCCTCTGCTGATGCACCAGAGCTGCCTGGCAGGGCCACCAGGTGTGATGTACTCCTCAGCGCTGCTGAGGAATTAACAGGAGGAAGAGAGATTCCCAGAGGGATTCTCTAGAGTCCGCCAGACTGCTTTCCTTGTTCCTCTGCATTACACCCTAACTTTCAAAATGCTACCTCAATTATTGGCACAGTCAAGGATCCAGAGGTGGGAGAGGCACCAGCGAGGAAGAGAATTATTAAACTTCAGCGTGTTAAGAAATACAGAGGAGGGACTGATACAAGGAAGAGAGCAGCATACAGGATGAGCTCGGTTAGACTTTTGGGAGATGGATCTTGAACAACGGTGAGATTGTTCCTTAGTGGGTTTCAGTTAAAGGCTAAGGCTAAATTTACAAAAGTTAGGCTTTTAAGGCTGTAATTAGAATGCTTTCAATCGAGAGACACGTGTTTAAAAAACACCTTTCGGTATGGTACCTTGACCTAACGATTTCAAAGGTGCCTCAGGCAAAACAAAATAATTTTAAAAAATCATACAGTATGTTGTTTAATGTTATGAGACTGGAAAAAAAATACAGAAGCATCTTTTAATGCATCTGACAAGTTCGCCAAAAACAAACTAAAGTGGGTTCTTCTTCTGTCAAAGACTAAGCCATGCGTTTCAATAACCCTAAATTTACAAGTCCACTGCAGAAGAAGGTTTAAAAATAGAATACACAGAACTACCAGAGGAAACAATTCCGGAAGTTGACTGAGTTATCTCCTTGAAAGCCGGCTTTCAGGTTTCAAGACAAACCATTTCTCCCCCAAAAGAAACCGCCCTAACGACAGCAATAAAAAATGAAGTTCTGATGGGTCATTTACCCCTTTTCTATTTCCTCCCCACCCCCACCCTCCCATAAATAATAAAACTGTAAAAATCCCCGTTTGTAAATAAGAGGCACGGGCCGGCAGGCGCCAGAGACACGAGGGACCTGCGGAGGAAGGCGGTGTGGTGGCGGCAGCCCGAGGGCCCGGGCCTGGCAGCGCCTGGGCAGGAAGGGGCTTCCTGGGCGAAAGGCGGACCCGGGCGCCCCGGCCAGCCGCGCTGCTTTTGTCTGGGCCGGGATCACGGCCCAGCCGGGGCGCCCGGGCCCCGGCCCCTGTCCCCCAAGCCCCGCCGGGCCCCGCGCGCCTGCTGCCCTCCGCCTCCTCCCGGTGCCCCGCTCCCGCTCGGCCGCAGAGCGGACTTCGGCCTGCCGGGCTCCGAAGCCGCGTCCCGGGCCCGCCGGCCGGCCGGCCGGCCCCCCGCGCCCCCGCGCCCGGGCCTTCGGCGGCCGCCCCACCTGCATGCCCGGAGCGCCGGGGTCGACCCCGGTGTCCAGGACGGCGATGAGCACCCCCCGCCCGTCATACTCCGGGTAGCGGCAGAGGAAGGACGCAGCCCCGGTCTCTTTCTTCGGGAGGAGGCCATGGAAGGGGAAGGGCTCCTCGGTCGCGGCGGTGGCCATGGACGCAGGCTGGAGGACGGGGAAGAGGCAAACTGCCAGGCTGCGCGCGGACGGGCGGCGCGAGGACACCCGGGCGGCCGCGGGCCTGGGCGGGGGCGAGGGGCGGGGCCGGCCGCCCGCCAATCCCGGCCCGCCATGGAGAGGCGGCCAATCACGCGCTGCTACGTAAGCCAACGGCGCCGCTCTCCGGAGCCGGGCCGGAGTGTTACCCGGGCCGCAGAGAAGAAGGCGGAGTCTGAGGCAGTGCTGGAGGGTTCGCGTCTCAAACCCGGGGTCTTAAGGACACGCGCGTTTGGCGTTTTTAGGGGAGGACCGGCTACCAAGCAAAGGGTCCACGTGTCCCGGGCTGAAACCCTCCCCGGGGGCCCGGTAAGGAAATGGCCCAGTCTGGAGTAGCGGGGACCCCTCGCTGGCAAGCGATGGTTTCAGAACTTGTGTTTGCAGACGAAACTTTTCGGCCCGCTGCTGCAGGATCCCCAGTTGACCCGGGAAAAGGGGGCCAACTCACGCGCGCCAACCCCCCAGGAGTGTCGGATATTGGCTAAATGCCCAAATACAAATTTTTGAGAGGAAGTTCTTTGATTCAGTGGTGTAGGGCTGGTGTTCCCCTGCCTTCTCGAGTGCGTCCCTTTGATCGAGGTGGGGGAGGAATAGGGTGGGGATGAGCCCGAGCTTCAGTCAACAGGAAGTGGGTTGTTGGCCATTCTGTTGGTTTTGTAGCCAATGACAAAGTGCCAGACTGAAGTGGGCCCCTCCTATCCTCATTGCCTACCCTGGGCTTCTGGGATTTCTGAAAAACATTCCCTTTTATTTTCACTTTAAATTCAAGTTCCTACTTGGTCCTCAAGGTTCTCCACTCAATTATCGAGCCATAATTTGCACTTTTTCAGATTAACAGGGGCGGCTATCAATTGCTCCATGCTGCACTAGTGACCCTTTAATGACGTTTCTGTCTGTGTTCATGCCAGGATAATCTGTCTTGCGTGTGCGCGCGCGTGCCAGAGGCTCCTTTGGCAATGTGGTGAGGTTTACAGACCCCTTCCTCAGAGCAATTTTAAACTCTTAAAATGAAATATGTAGGATTATAAAGGAAATTATGTTGACATAGTTACCAAAAGTTGAAAAGCAACTTTCTTATATAGCAATTTTTATACATAACTTCAAAACAGTGAAGGGCATAAGTGATATTTTGAGACACCTGTAACAACTGTACTGTGGTAAGAAACTGATTCTTATTGGTGACACAGTAACTGCTAATACTGCTCTGTTACTGCCCACATCTGTAACGGAACTAAACAAAAGGTTAGTGAAAATAAGGATGTATTATTTTTTCCTACTCAAGTTTTTGAACCCTCACATTCTATCATGGACTCCAGGTCAAGAATGCCTGGTGTGAAGGGAAATCCTATATACAGCAATTTCCAACCCACAGGTTTGGGAGATGCTGCATGAAGCCTCAAAAATTACTGTAATGACTGTGCAGTGGTTTGACTTGATTACTTGACCACTTATTCTATTCCATAATTCTTAAAGAAGCATGTTGTCTTTAGTGGAGAGGAAAAGGATAGTAGTTAATGTTTTCCCTCCTACTCTCGACTGTGTTTACATTACCTCTAGAAAAGAATTTAAAATTAACAGTAAAGAGAAGAGGAAGAAACTCAGAAGATATTCAAAGAAAGAATATAGTAACAGAATGAAATAGCTTCCAGTTTCAAAGGAACCATAGTCCAATCACTTCATTTTATGGGTGAGGAACAAAGCTAGGCATGTTAACTGCCACAGGTTACAAAACCAGTTAGAAAGCTGAATTTCTGTTGTCACAGTTTGCCCCCAGCACTTTCTACCACACCAGTCATGCTCTCCTGCCAGAGTATCACCCAATGACTGGTTGGGGAATGAATTGTTCAGTATGAAACCAAAGTGGCAGGCTTTTTATTAGACTCCCATAGCAGCATTCCTTAAAAAAATTTTTTCACTTCTGCTTACAGATCTCATAAAAATGTTTTAGAAAAGTGATGTACCCTCTTGTATAGTTTTAAGATAACTTTTGAAATTTGTCATCATAAGTTCAAGAAATTGTAAAGGATGTGATATTTGGCATGTTATAAACATTGGCATTCCTTAGTGAAACTTCTACATCATTGATTTAAATACAACCAGTTGAATGTTACTCTTTGATATCTACCATTGTCTATTTATGTATCTGAACATATTCCATTTAAAAATCAGTCAGACATTTTACATCACTATTTCTTCTTGAAATTTTATTTCCATTCTACACAGAATTTTATCCTAATGTAATTTACATTTATAATAGAAAGTCCTATTGATCATTTATTACCTGAAGCAAAAATATGTATGTCAATATTTAATTTTAAAAAATTTCCTAGGGTCAAAGTATTAACATTTTTCTTTTGGATTATCTTTCAATTATTGGCAAGTTGATCAAAACAACGTAAATAAATCTTAAGCTTTGATTACAGATATGATTACAATTAAAAATTACAGAACAAAAAGAAAATTTTTATTGAAAATGCAGCTCTTAACAAGGTGCATAAGATGTATGCTTTGGGGCTTTGATTAAAGGTTTGACTGACAGTTTTTCAAATCGTCCCTTTATTTAATGCCCAAGAAGCTATTTTTCACCTGCAGGCTGTGCAGGATAGTAAGACTAGTAAAACACTTTTTTCTAGGAACCAGGAGACCCAGCTGTGAGACAGGTGCAAAGGGGAGGCCTTATGTCCTTCTACCATGGGCACAGCTTCAGGCAGATAGGTTTGGGAAAGAACAGATATGACATTTAAGCCTCTGTAAATTGACTACATTGAAATTATCCAAGACTTTGTACCACAGTTTGAAGACCACCATTTTATATAACCTCTGAAGTTACTTTAACCCAACACAAAGTCATTTACTCTTTGTCTTCAAGCCACGGTTTTCTCCACCTTATGTATTTACACCTCCTCCTCTCTTGATTTAATGAAGTTGCCAGCTAAGGGAACTCCTCCAATGCCAGGTCCACTTGTGCAACTTGACAAACAATCTGACAGTTCATCGGCTATCTACAAGGAAACAAGTGGAGGTTACCTGGGGAAACAATGAAGCTAGAGATAAACAAAACTGGGGGTTAGGAATGGGGAGGAGGCGGAAGGGGAGGACAGGTTACATCAGGGTCAGTAGACCACGGCGTCCGTCATCCTACCTGGGGCAAAGTAATAATAGGCTGGATGCACGAACACCTCCCACACAGCGTTGTTCGGAGCGGGAGGTGGTGAGCCAGGTGTTCCTGATGCCCACCTGGCTTTCCCATCACCTGCCCGGTTTGAGGCTGCAAGCCAATGCCGAGGTGCGATGGAAGGCAATAGCTTCCCGTGCGTCATCGTCTTTGTAACGACTGCGGCACCCTATCATTTAGAGAATGTTTTTTAATCAGGTATCCAAAACTGCATAGAGATTGTGAAAGCAGCAACACGCCCCAGCTGCTGGGCTTTGAAATCCTGAGCGGCGTTTGCAGCGGGACCACTCCTCCCGCGGGCGGCTCCCCGGCCCTGACGGAGTGAAGTGGGCACACCGGGGCCGAGCCATTCCTGGGAGGTGAGGTGACCACAGGTTTGGGCTGGAGAACTCCGCATGGCTTTGCCGAGCCTTCCCTATGGGACTGCGTGGGCTTTTCTCGTCTTTACTCAAGGTCAGACTCGCATCGGCGGCCCGATGGCTCTCCCAGCCTCTTGTGGACCCTTGACTATTTTAGCTTGCACAGGCATTTCCCCGATGGAATCCTTGCTCCTTTAAGACAGTCTTGGCCTCTGCTTCTCAGGACGGAGACTAAGAAAGCTCACATCAAAGAAACTGAGATTCAGATGCTTCAAACTTCACCACTGCTGCCCCCTGGAGGCAAAGTTAGTCATCATTCCAACCAAATCCGCCAGCTTCTTAGACATTCTCCACTACAAAGCCTGATGCACGATGGTGTTTGGCAAAGCTCAAGTCACATGCCTGTGCTTAGCTGTAAAGGAGGCTAGGAGGTTAAGTTCTGACTTCTTGCATGGGAAGGCGGCACTGATAATGTCGGAAGTTCTATAAACATAGGAAGGCCTTTCAAAAGATGCCTGTTAATTCAAAAGTTGTTAATTACAACAAATATCCACTATGCCAACACACACACACACACACACACACACACACATAGAATGTATATCCATTTAGCCTTAAGACATAACTTTTTTTGATGGAGGTACTGAGGATTGAACCCAAAGCCTCGTGCATGCTAAGCATGCGCTTTACCATTAAGCTGTACCTGGATCCCCGATTCTAAATACTGTAAATTATGCTTGCTATCCTCACTGTCTATTCTTTCTACCTCCAAACTAAATTGAGATAACACAGTTCCAGGTCCTTGAACCTTCAATAATAAAATGATAAACTAGGCAATTTGGCCCAAGACTCCTCCTGAGAATAATGAGAAATATTGGACAGTATATGAAAAATGTCTGCTGGTAGGCATCAGAGAGCTAAGGGCATGGTGAAGAATTTTTGGAGCAGGTAAACGCCGAGACTTGAGCCTAACATCTGGGACAGCTTTACCTTTCAGGGCAAAGGGAAGTGGGGAGAAAATCTGAAAAATTAAAATTGCAAAAGGCCATGAGCCAGCAGGCTGAGGCCATGTCAGATGGCCATTCTACCCTGTGTGGAAGCTGGTGTTGGGAAGTGGATAAGAGCTGACTTTAGGACTCTAGAGATCTGAACATTAGTCCTAGCTCTGTCTTGGTTTGTCATTTTAGACAAGACAATGCAGGTCTCTGGACCGCAGCTTCTTCCTTTGCGTGGGAAAGAGTTAATTAACTGAGCCCCCTTCCTTTGTAGTTATAGGGGGAACAATTTGAATCAATTTCCAAACAGTGCATTTTATTGTCAGTTAATAAGAGAAAGTTTTAAAATTTCCCCCTGGGCAGAGAGGGGTCATGTGCTCCAAGCATGATAAGCCTGGGGTTATCAGTAAACTTGAAACAGAGTCAATGTTACACAAATGGGAGAAGTGTGAATTTCTCACCTAGGAAAGACAGGTGCCTTTGGAAGGAAATTAATACTTGGAATGATGAGATATGTTTCATTGCAGAAGCAAGCCACAAGCCTCAGTGAGTCTCTCCCATTCTCCTCTCATCTGTGGGAACAGAGATGCCCTTTCTCCTTCCTGACAGCTCTGACCAGCTGTCCTTGGAACCAGAGGCCCACCCTTTCCTTCTGCAGAACCAGCAGAAACTGGGCAGAACAGTAAATCCATTGACTTCCAGAGGACATTGGAGCCAGTAGACTTACAGACACACGGACAATATGTGGTTTGATTATTTGTGCAGGTTGGGATGGTGTGTCTGGGAGAAGCGTGGGGAGGGCTTAGGCAGTGAAGCCCCCAGAGGAGCAAGCTGAGCCGTGGATGGGCACAGTTCTGTGCCCCTCACTGTAGCCTTCTCCACGACGTCCACTGCACTCTTCAGTGAAACGCTCGTGGTCAAACACCTGATTGTCAGTCAGGATTGTTCCGCTGTGCTGTGGCAACACGAGAGCGCACATTTCAGTGGCATTGACACTTTCACCTGTGCTACACCTCCACTTCAGGTCGACTGGGGGCTCCCCTCCAAGTTTTTGTCACTCTTGGATCAGGGCTGAAGGAGCCAGCACTCTCTGGAATGTTGCTGGTCCCCCATGGCAAGAAAAAGGAACATAAGGAAGCATGGACTAGCTCTTAAAGCTTCCATCACTTCTGCTCCAACTGTACCAGCTGCCGCAAGTCCCTGGGCACGGCCACGTTCAAGGGGGCAGAGAAATGCAGTTCTATTATGTGTCCAAGGGAATAATAACCCGGCCCATTGAGCTGCTGCTTATGGTTTCATTCGTGATTCCTCCAGGTCCTTTTATTAAACACTCTTACTTGATATTTTTCACATTTGCTCATAGTGAATCAAAAGAGCTTTAGCTAGAACAGAGCATATGGTACTTACTTCGGGTCACCCTAATTCCCAATGTATATTAGTTAGCACAAAAATACGCCCTTTGGATTCTACGACGGTAAATCACACTTACGTGGACAGACAAGAATAAAATTGTGCAATGCAGGAGTTGTTCCCTCCGTGGCCTCGCTGCAGGCAGCATCTCTGAGCTGTGGGTCTCTGCATGGGATGGGCACAGGCCTGGATCTGCCCAACAAATGTGACTGTTGTTCTTTGCAGCACCTGCACGGGATTTCACAAGTCCCATCCATCTGCCCAAACTTGGAGTGCCAGAAAAACGTGTCAGGCTTCGGATTCCAGTTAAAGACTAACCCTAATGATGATCTTGAATATCCTGACTTGAATGAAAGAGGCAGGGAATAGGCAAGGAAAAGCACTTAGAAGTTCAGGGGTCTTGTCTTTGAGGACCAGGCCTGCCGTTAATTAGCTTCATAACCTTACAAAGCCTCAGTGTCCTCATCTACACATCTGAGGGTTCTATCAGAGTTCAGTGAGGAAAAAGTACCTTTCACAGTGACCATAAATAATTTCTAATATTGTCCTGTGGCTGGGATGCAGGGGAGACTCAAAGCACCGAGGCTGGTCATGTCATCTGGTATCCAGCTACTTAAAGTTGAGACTTGCATAGAGTAGGCAAATGGATTTTTTTTTAAGGATTAATTAGTTTGCAAGAAATGGTTTTTAAAAATCAATTTAGGCATGTACTAAACAGACCTTGTAAGCCTGTTTCCTTGAGGTAAATAGACCAAACAGCTGATTCTGTCATTGGTGAAACCTAACACAGACATCTTTTTATCGTTTCTAGAACTTAATGATTTTTTTTAAACTAAATTTATCTCCGTTCTCACGGAATGATTCTTTTTTCTTTAATAGAAGGATGATAAATGGAGGACTGTTTATAAAAATCACTTTGTGTATGTATGTGGGGTAAGAACACTTAACAGAAGGCCTACCCACGTAAACTTACACACTACACAATACCTTATTATTAACTATAAGCACAGGGTCGCACAGCAGACCTGGGGGGCTTCCTCATCTTGTGTAACTGTAACTTTATATCTACTGAACAACAACTCACTGTCTCTCCACCCCTCCCCCCACTGGTCTACTGTCCACTTCTATACCCTTGACTATTTTAGACGCCTCCTCTAAGTGAGCTCATGCGCTATGTGTCCTTCTGACTGTCTTACTTCACTTAGCATCCCTTCCAAATTCCATCCATGTTGTTGAAAGTCCCCCCCCCTTTTTTTTAAAAGCTGAATAGTATTCTCCTGTATGTATATACTACATTTTCTACATCCATTCATCTGTTGATGAACATTTGGGTTGTTTCCATATCCTGGCTACTATGAATAATGCCGAAATGAACATGGGGGTGCAGACATCTCTTCAGGATCTTTGGATGTATACCCAGAAGTGGGATGGCTGGAGCATATGGTAGTTCTATTTTTAATTTTCTGAGTGACCTCCATACTATGCTCCCTAGCAGCTGCATCATTTAACAGTCCCATCAAGAGTGTACAAGGGTTCCAATTTCTCCACATCCTTGCCAACACTTATATTTTTTTAATAATAGCCATCCTAACAGGTGTGAGGTGATACCTCATTGTGCCTTTGATTATAATTAAAGGCACTGTAATTCCACTGCTCTGAAATAGAGACCAATGGCCAAAATTAGACTTTTTCTGCACATTAGAATTTCATATACAAACTTTTCACTTAGCATTATATTACTCTCATTTTCAGAATTTAAAAACTTGTTCATAAACGTGATTTGTGTACAGTTCAGTGGATATATTGAATTTTTGAAACATTCCCAATGTTTAAATATTTAAGTTGTTTCTAAGGTTTTGCTTTTATAAGTAATGCTGAAACAAATGTCCTTACAAAACCAAAATATTGATTGCATCTCTGATTCTTTTCCTTAGAAAAATTCCCAGAATTTTGGATTTTCTCAAAGTATATGAACATTTTTCAAGGTCAAAATACATGAATAAGATTTCAGATTCAAATTCCAAAAATCTGAACTTGTTGGAAATTAATGTTCATGAACAGACAAGAAATAAATATGGAAGCAGATGGGTTCTAATTAGGTAACTTTCCCCAAACTACCTTGGTGGGCAGCTTTTTGAGAGAATTTCAAGCCAAAAGGACAAAGGGTATTTTCAGGTACTAGAATATAGCTCAGCAGAAGGAGTGGAGCAGAGAGGGTCCTTAGTCATGACCTCTGAAGGAAGACTGCTCTCAGCAGAGGTTCACCCTAAAGACTGACTTTGTGTAAGATGCTTAGAACTATCCCTGGCACGCAGTGAGGGAAAGAGACATGCTCACTGCTTTGCTTAAATGGTTGTAATATTTACAACTGAAAATTGGCTACAGAAGAAAGTAAACTGCAAATCTACACACTGCAGGAAAGCACGCTGCTGTGGTCACAAGCCTAAAACAGGTGTCCAGTTTTACAATTATAATTCCATTATAATTATTCTTAACAGGAGTAAAAATTTCTCAATTCTTTTACCCACATATACTTTAATTCAATGTGTGTGAGTGTAAATCCTGGAAGATGTTATTTATCAAAAGTAATTCATTTAGGCTTTTTTTTTTCCAAACTCAGCATTGGCTTTGCAATAGTGCCACCTTCTGGTTAGAGTTTGCCTTTACAGCCTGATGTCTTAAGACTCATCCCACTCTGCTCAGTCCTATGTGACTTTTGTTCCAGAGGAAAATTGAATGAGCTGTGATAAATCAGTCTCAGCAGACTACATAGTAAAGATGCTGGTCTGAAAGGTACTAGAGGACAAAGAAACAGAGAGAAGGAAGGAAACACAAGGAAATGAGGACTAAGAAGTTATGCCAAGCACATAAACAAGTCAATCAATAGTGTGTCTAAACTCGGAGTGCTTCTTTGCTTCTAGTTGACCAACTCTCCTTCAGAAAGTTACAAAGGAACTGAATAAGTTGCAGGAAAGTCAAAGGAAAAATTGTGTTCAAAAGACTCTCTGTCTCTCAGAGGGAGACATAGGTCACGAGCTACCCAGGTGGGTCTTTGAGTCACTAAGGCTTCTGTTTGTCTTTCCTACAAGCCTTTGAATGTAGCCATCTGGGTTCATCTTAGGTCACAGCTCTTAAACCACGTCCCCTCACCTTTTTCCCTTTTAAGTATGAAGCTACAATTTGAGACAACTGCCGCAGGCATACCCAGATTGTCACAAAAGCTGTTCTCTCTTTTATTTTGGTAGAAATAATGCATTACAGCAATTTGTATTCAACACAACTTTTCAGCTTCGGTAGTAATAATGATTACCTACTGCTATATTAGGACCCAGGATACGCAGGGTTCCCCAGCTGTCCCGTTCACTTTCTCACTCAGAGAAGCTTGTAGACATGAGTGAGTCTCTTTGTTAAAGGAAAACCCTTGAATTTCCTCCCAGGGATAAAGCTCAGGACTTTCTCACTACACAGCTTCCTGGATCCAGTCTCAGGACAAGGGTAAGAAAACGTTCACCTTTCAAACTGGTTAACACAAAAGGGTTACTTTACTAATAGCAACAATTTACCTGAGACAAACCACATTGAATGATCAGGACAACTTGTATTAAGACTCTCAGGTTGAGAATCTCCCACCTTAAATGTCCCAAATTGAATGACTGTAGGTACACGATTTATTCTCATTTATTCATTCAACCTTTCTTTTTTTTTTAACTTTTTTTTATTGAGTTATAGTCAGCTTACAATGTTGTGTCAATTTCCAGTGTACAGCACAATTTTTCAGTTGTACATGGATATACATATATTCAGTGTCGCATTCTTTTTTGCCATGAGCTTCCCATTCAACCTTTCAAAACATACTTAATATAAAACCTTCCTACAGCCAAGGCCACTAACAGCTAACTCAATGAATATCCGGATGTGTGAAATTCTTCACATACAGTGATACTTTTAAGCAAAAAACATATACTAATTTTCAATCATGGAAAATAATACGAGAGTCTTTTCTGGGATAAAAATGGGCACCTAAAAAAGTTAATTGGCATTTTTCTTCTTCTTTTTTTTTTTTTTTTGGTGTCTAAATTTGTCAAACTTCTCGACACAAAACAAAGTGGACAAAATGCCTGTTGATCTCATTTGTAGCAAACAACCCAAAACTTAGTCTTGAACTGATGTGTGAATATTAAGAAACTGATATGGTAGTTTCCTTTTATTCCTTCTCTACATCTGATGGCAAGCAAAGCCCTTAAATTTCACACACGTATTTATATGTTCACCTGTAAAAACTGTTCATGTTGTCTGGATGTCAGTCCACTACCAAAACTAAAAGTCGATTTGACAGATCAGACCTAGTGGCTTGTAAATATCAGTTTTCCCCCAGGAACCAGGAGTTGAGCCACATTCTCAATAAGGAGAAACCTGCAGACGTGTCTGCTTTACCCGCTGCTTTTGGACTTGGGGGCTCATTAGCCAGCTGTGTTATTTATCTCCTACACTAAAGTATTTCAGAATCAGTGGGAGTTTTCCCCAGTTAAGGTTAATCAATCTTTATTACCCTCAATTTATAGTATTCCAGATGCTCAGGTTGGCCAAGATATTTTTATATAAGAAAAGAAAATTGATTATAGTTAATGAATTATATAGTTTATAATATTGATTATAGTTAATAATTGTTGAGAATACTGCATTATGTACTTGAAAGTTGCTGAGAGAGTAGACCTTAAATGTTCTCACCACAAAAAAGAAATAATAATTATATGATGCAATAAAGGTGTTAGCCAAAGCTGGGCAGTAATCATTTTGCCAGATATAAATGTATCAAATCAACATGTTGTACACCTGGAAGTGACACAATGTTATATGTCCATTAAAAAAAAGTAAAGTGAGTTCCTGATTTGCCCTCCTTTAACCATTTTCAATGGCCTGAATTCACGTGGCTGGTAAAAACGAATTAATAGGCAGATGTCACACATGGTAAAGGCTCTTCCTTGCTGCTAGGCAGAGCCCGGCACTGCGGTAAGACCTGCGTGCAGTTGCAAGAAGTCTTTGATACAATAGCCTCTCCAGTTTTTTGAGCAAGGTGTCTTGTGCGTGATAAGTACCTCTTAAATATTTAGGAATAATGGTTTCGAGGATGCACTTTATAGATGCCATCTTTTCAACCCACCATTTTGGCTGGAGAAATGGCTATTTTGAGAAAACAAGCCACTCCCGCGTTTCTGAGTATGAATCTACCTAAGGAAACAATCTAATGTCAATACATTTCCTACCAGGGTGCAAGTTCCCATTGTTTATGCTGAATTCTGCTGAGCATGCGTGTATGACAACTGCTCTGATGATTCCCCGTGACACCCCCTCAAATGGGAAGGCATCTGTTAGGTCTCAACTGGGAAAGCATGCTAAAAACGCCTTCACTTTGCTGTTAAGTTAGGTTATTGGAATGTGTACACTCCAAACCAGACACTTCCTGCTTTTCTTTTTTTAAGTTATTTCACATTTACAATCTATTTCTGGGGGAATCCAGGGACTTGAAATTTGAAGGTAAGGATGTGTTTTGGCTAGCTAAAAATAGTAATTGTTTTAATTATAATGGGAAGTGATCAGAGAGGAGAGTTTCTTAACTAAATATGTGAAAAAATTGACGCCTGAGATAAAAATCATGAGAACACATGGATAATTTAGTTTAGCAGAAAAATCACCTTCCACCCTTAGCTAAAAATATGCCAACAAAGTCGATTCCCAAAGGAGGGTTTTCATAGTTGGTTTTTGACAATAAGCTGAAAATTTACTTCTAAACAATGGAGAGTGAATCAAGCTCTTCATATCTTCATAAAGTAACTAATTTACTCAGCATATACAACACCGCTATGACGAGGGAACATCAACAGGTCATGTTCTGATGCTTTAGTGACAGACGAGAATTTACTCCTAATTGGTATCTGTAATAATAATCCTGGAGTTTAATGCTGGATGAGAGCCACTCTGTGTCCATGAGCTGGTAACTGGTGACATCACAGGTGTAAACGGTGGCTGAAGTAAAAGTGTTAGAATAGTGAATATCTTGGCAGTGGAAGGTCTGTCTCCAAGACAGCACTGATAGTCCTCTGCTTCTGTTTGTTTGCTATCATGAGAAAATTATCATTGACACTGAACTGTGACTTACATTTCATGTTATAGAAGGTGGTTTCCTGCACTTTTGGTGTTTCTTCCAGATTTGGGGCAGTTATGATTTCCCCTTTTGGGGCCGCTAAGTTCCCTCACTGTTGGGATGAGTGTCACACTTACTAGAGTTGAGATGTGGGGACCATTTGCGCAGTAATGAGGGCCAGAAGCAGACATTATCAGTCGGGGAGGGATACTGTGTCAGGATGAGGGGAAGGAGTATCTGGGGTTTGTCGGAAGAAGCTGGCAAAGCCAGGTTACGCTGGCTGGTATACCTGCACTAGAGCACAAACGACCTCTGTTGCATCGAGCAGTGGCAATATTTGCAACCATTCCTGGTTTCCCCAGCCACTCTGAGAGTGTTACAACAATAGGAGACACCCTGGGGACATGCCTCTGCTTAATGAGGGATGCACAACAGGACCCTGAGATACTTGGGAAATCTTATTAGGTTAAAGATACAATGGCTTTCTATTGGCTAGTTGAGAGCTGCAGGCCCCAATGAAGTTGAGGGAAGTGTGGTCCACACACAACTCTGGAAGAGAAAAGATGCCTTAAAAAACTAAAAATAGACTTACCATGTGATGCAGCAATCCCACTTCTGGGCACATAGCCAGAGAAAACTGTAATTCAAAAAGACATATGCACCCCAATATTCATAGTAGCACTATTCACAATAGCCAAGACATAGAAACAACCTAAATGTCCAACCTAAATATCCATTTAAATGGATAAAGAAGACATGGTATATATAAAGGAATACTACTCGGCCATAAAAAAGAGTGAAATAAAGCCATTTACAGCAACATGGATGGACCTAGAGAGTATCATATTAAGTGAAGTAAGTCAGAGAAAGACAAATACCATATGATAGCACTTATATGTGGAATCTAAAAAAAAGAGATACAAATTTTATTTACAAACCAGAAATAGACTCATGGACAGAAAAAAACAACTATGGTTAACAAAGGGGAAAGGTGGGGGGGGGAATAAATTAGGAGTTTGGGATTAACAAATACACATTACTATATAAAAAATAGATAAATAACAAGGACCTACTGTGTAGCACAGGGAACTATCTTCAATTTCTTGTAATAGCATATGCTGGAAAAGAATCTGACAAAAATATGTGTATATGTATGTATATGTATGCCTGAATTGTTTTGCGGTACACCTGAAACTAACATTGTAAAGCAACTACACTTCAGTAAAAAAGTTTTTTAAAAAGATGCAGCAGAGCCCGAGGACTGACTGCAACCAGGGACACACATGCCACCAGGGGCCTTTTTCCAGTTCCGACTCTGCTTTACTCAGTCTGTGGGCTTCAGTCTCTGGCTTCGTACATTCCTGCACTTGATGGGACACACAGCCACTGACTTCTTGAGTTTTACATCTCATGGTTTCAGGCGCTAGAGAAAGACTGCCCTTTAGCTCTCTCCATTATCAGGTGCAAGTCTTTGGCATTTTAATATCTGAAGGGGGTGGGCAATTTGGGTGTTTAGACCAGTCAGTCAGAAATCCCAGGGAAGCCCCATTGGACCCCATTAGCTCATAAATGTCTCCTTGTCTGAACTAGCTGTGGTCACTGGCTACAGCTCTTGTTGGTGGCTACTCTTCCTCTAGAGCTATTCTTTCTGGTTTCCAGGACGTCCTCCCTGACCTTGCCCCCTCCCCGATGGTGAGGATGGCTCCTGAAGGGGCTGAAACGTGGAGGCTGCCTATGACATTGCTGCCAGCAGCTGGGCCCCAGGTCTCCATTGAAATGGGATCTTGGTGGTATGTCATTGCATCCACTACAATCCTTATGGCTTCAACATCTGTATTCAACCTTCCCCTGGTCTTCAAAGTCTTTTCCAAATTAAAATTTCTTTCATTCTGATTTTAACTTTTTATGCATAATCTGAACTTTGGTAAACCAAAAAAACAATGAACATTTATTGAAGGCCAACTCTAAGTCCAATACTATGGTAGACATTTCTGTAAACAACTGTGTAAGATAGATTATGAAACTGTTTAGGAGGCTCAGAAAGACAGAGCTTCAGCCATCATATCTGTGTGGCTTGGTGACTGACATCATAACCACTGTGCTGTGATTCCTAAATCCTTTGTGCAACAAGGCAAAGATAATTCACTAATTAAACATAAGAACCTACCCGAGGCTGTATTCTTTGTTGGAACTGTCCATCAGAGGAAGATGAAAGTAGGACCAAATAACATTAGAACCAGTGAGTTCTAAGCTACCCCTTTAAAAATGCTAGTTTTCTCCTTAAACTCATTTTGAGCGCTTTTGAGCTCTTTCCCCAGACTCCTCAGCTGTTGCTTCTATCTTGGCTCCATCCTATCACCCATGCATCTGTCTTAAAATCGACTTACCTTGGCTTCCAGACTTGCTGGATCCCGCCTTCGTCTTTTCACCAGAAGCGCCCATCTGTTTGCTAATCCCATCCCCTCTCCCTTCCTTGGCTCTGCTTTGCTTTTACAATCCGGGTATTTCAGGTCTCACATCACAGCCAGTTTGACCAGCCCCTCCTTGACCAGCTCCTGAATGAAAGCAGGTACCTCATAAGGGTAGATGCAGTTTCCTTGACACTGGGCTTGGCCGGTGGATGTTGTCTTGGTGCAAACTGGGTACAGTCCTGAGCTTGGATGGCACACAGTTTGGTTGGAGGAGCATGAGCTGAAAGAGCTTTGGTCTATTTGTAAATTGGCAGAGGATTCACCATGACCAGTGCCCACGGTGTGGGGTTATGGGGGGGGGTGTCAGGACAGGCACAGAGACCTGTTAGTAAACCATCTTTGGGGCAAAATCACTTGTAACAAAGCTCTCCAGTTGGCGGGCATATGAATCTCTAGCGATAAACTCTAACCACATTTGATGATGGAGATGAAGGTGATCTCCAGCACCCAGCGCCTCTGTTGTGCCCTCTTCCTGCCCACCTGTGTTTATGCATGCTTTTCTGAATATCAGAAGTGCTAGCAAATACTAGGAATTCCTAAATCCTACTCAGATAATAATTTGCAATTATTTAGAGACTTCTGCAAATCAAACTACTCATGTTTTAAGATAGTATTTTGTAAATGAAAGCAACATGCCAAGGTTCATGAGAAATGGCCTTTGGTGGATTGAATAGTGTCCCCTAAAAGATATGCCCAAATATTAACCTCTGGGACCTGTGAATTTGAACTAATTTGGAAAAGGGTCTTTGCCGATGTAACGCTGAATTAAGGGTCTCAGGATGAGGCCATCTTGGATTGGGGCGGGGAGGCTAATTTCAATGACAGGTGTATTTATAAGAGCAAAGAGAGGAAGATCTGGCACTGAGACCCAGGGGGAGCACCATGTTAAGACACAGAAAGAGACTGGAGTTCCGCAGCTACAAGCCAAGGGACGCCAAAGAAGGTAGCAACCGCTAGAAATGAGAGGATGCAAGGAGCGCCTTCCCTCTCGAGTCTTCAGAGGGTGTATGGCCTGCTGAACTTTGATTTTAGGTCTCTGGCCTTGAGAACAGTGAGAAAATACATTTCTGTGATTTTAAGCCACCAAGTTTGTAGTCTTGTATTACAGCAGCCCCAGGGAAAAAAAAGTATATAAATAATATAAATTTACATGGAAAACATAAAATAAACTATGCAAAATATAAAACGTACAATTTATATGTAAAATATATACAATCCCTATGTAAATTTTATGTTAAATTAATCAAGCAGGGAAACTCTCATCCACGATCATATGTCTCTTTAAAATAGAGCACTGTTTTCAGAATCACATAGACTTGTCATCGTCATGGCGATACAGTGTTTAAAGGTGTAATCTCATGACTAAAGTGATTTTCTTGATACAGTTAAAAAATCTCTCCTAGGAGTCTAATATTTAACCAAGCCTCAGTGCACATGATACATTTTATATCTTTGATCTCTGCTAATATTTCAAGGTGGTCATGGCATTTTTTCAAATGCACTACACAGCTTTGGCCAGATTTCATCTTACTTATTCATAAAATCTGCTCAAGTTTCCTGTCAACATTGATTTCCCTTTCCTAATGGCTTTCAGCCCTTCAGTGTCTGTAGTACATATTTTGACACCTCAATTAAATTTGATCTTACATTTATGTAACATAGTACAGGTTAATCACGATTGTGTAATCATAACTACCATTTACTGAGGGCACAGTATTTGTGTGTGAATAATACATGTTATTTCTCAACCCTTCAGCAAAATTTCGTATTTTATAGATGAGGAAGCTGAGGTTCAGAGAGGTGAAGTGACAGGTAACATGGCACAAAGTCATAATTGAAATTTACTATCTCTGAGTTCAAAGTCCAAAGCTTTTCTCCTGGGTTATTCTGCTTTTTCAGAAATTTCTCTAAGTTGGTAATTTGAAATAAAAAAATTTTTTTTCAAAGAAACAGAACCTCGCAGTGCTTATTTACCCTACAATGTACCTGGACAGCAATATGTACAGCCAGAGGGAAATGTTGACATATGAGTTCCAATCTGATTGACTTTGAATATATCCTTCCCAGTAGAGGCAACATAATTTGGGAACTTAAAACTCCAGATTATTGGAAACCAACCAAGTTCTCCTTGGCTTGGTAAAGACTCAAGGTCACGAGAGAGATCCAAAGGATTTGGGGCAGGGGGAAATGCTCTGAAGGGCATCTCACGGTCTTTTGCTAAATCAGATACCCAGTGGACACCTCTGGAGCCTGAGCTCCCTTACTTCTGCCTGTTGCTTTGAGAAGAGTCCCATAGCGCAGAGATTTTATCTGCAGACTTTCCTTTCCATTGCATTTAAGAGTCAATCCTGATGGGGGTTACCCTCCTCTGGCCTACTGCTGAGCAGGACAAAACCTCACCACTTTTCTTGAATAACTGAAAATCACAGAGCCCTTTAGGTGTGTTTAATGCTTATTAACCACTGGTATCTATGGAGAAATTTGGACAGAAGTAACAAAAAAGAAAAAATGTACAAGTTAATAAATCTCCCCAAACAAGTTGCCCCTGACGTTCACTGGATGCTGTGAGCAAGCACTCACTCTCTTACCCTTCCTTTGCCACAAATCTTTCCCCACTTTAGAAGCTCCAGACAACTTTCTCTTCCTTTCTCCTTCCAGAATCTGTAGGCTTGGGTCTCTCTTCCATATAAAACGAGGCTCCATCGTTTTCTTCCCTTCTCAGTTGCTTGGCTCTTGAAATTAAATGTCATCCTGTTTCTTTTGGAGTTTTCTGATTAACCTCTTGGGGGCAGCAACCTCTCAGTTCTTTACGACATTTTCCTAGACTCCAGCGGATGTTAAATTTCAAGTGAATCAACATCAGCTTATTTGTTTTGTTTTTGCCATTGGAGTTTGTTATTATGTCACTCTTTTAATGTCTGCCTCATTCCATTAACTAAAATAGTAAACCTATGAACCAAAGTCAGATGTCTTTGTAAATTGACAAAGGACAAATTTGCTTGTTCAATGAAAGAAGCAGTTGACACACTGGCTTCCAGCTTAATTTAGCTCATTTTCACTCTCCTGAAAATTTATAGTGAAAAATTCATTTTTCCCCATTAGTTAACCCCCCAAGTTATATTTCTGTTCTTTAACCATTTTACATGTGTGTTTCCATAGCTGATGCAACCTCCATGAGGTCAAAGGCTACAAGTTACAATTCCACTTAATTTTTAACTAGCCTAGTACTTACGAATGCATTTATGTAGGTACTTGATAGTGTGAAAGCTATTGGCTTGAACTGAATTAAATTCTTTTAATGAGCATTTGTGTCTATTTTAGAAAAGGAGGAATGCTAGGTAATTAGAACACAAAGATAAATAAGATATAACCCATTCATTCTCAAGGAACTCACATGACTTTTTTTTTAATCTTTGTGCCCTAAATCTTTGTGTTTTATTTGGAGTAGGTAATAGAGACACATGGTTCCCAATTAAAAGAATATATTGAGATTTACACTGAGAATTGCTGCTCCTACTTCGCCTCCAAAAATCCCCCCTCCAAGGCCACTCAGCCCCCAGCTGGTAATCATCTGCACCAATTAATCCCGTGTCCTTTCAGTGCTCCTTTATGCAGATACAAGCAGCATAAATACACACACATACATATTTGCTCATTTCTTTCTTTCCTTGTGCAGAAGTTCCATATCGTCCTGACCTTGCCATTTCCACTTCACGTACTCTAAAGATCTTTTTACATCTGTACGCTGGGAGTGTTTTTATCCTATCTTTATTTAAATGGCTGCATAATCACTACGTGAACAATTGTTTAACCCAGGATTTCTCGCCCTTGGCACTATTGACCGTGGGGTAGGGTGATTTTTTGTTTGGGGGAGGATTAGGCTTTTTGTTTATTTATTTTCTTATTTTAGTGGCGGCACTGGGGATTGAACCCAGGACCTCGTGCATGCTAAGCATGCCCTCTACCACTGAGCTGCACCCACCCTAAGGGTAGGGTAATTTCAGGGGGCAGAGGTTATCCTTTGAGGGGTAGAATGCTCTGCAGCCCCCCTGACTTTTACCACTGGATGCCAGGAGCCCTCCCCAGCTGTGACAGCCAAAACTAAATCACCCCTAGCTGAGGACTTGTGGTTTAAACGATCCCCTAATGAGGAACACTTGGGTTGCTTCTGATTTTTCTTATGCAGCGGTGAGTAATCTTGCACGTGTTATTTTGTCTACGTGCAGGAATACAAATTTCCACCCATGAGATTGCTGATTTCAAGTGGAAGAACCTCTGTAAATTTGGACGTATTGAAACACCTCCCCCCAGCGGGGTCTTGCCATCTTGGAGTCCCTCCAACAATGTGTGAGCTGGTGATTATTCCTACGTAACAAATGAACACATAACAAAACCTAAGGAGCCATGAACAGGCCTGGTACACCTGGAGGTTCAGCGGGGCAGACGCGTGGCGCTTAGAGAGGGCTGTGGGCGGGGGTGGGGGGGGGGCTGGAGCGCAGAGTGGAGACTGTCTTCTATGACAAAGAGGAAGATCAGGGTTTTACGAAACAGGATGTGGAGCTCAGAGCATTTGTTAGCAGGAGAGTGGGGCGAGGATGGAGCCTGGGCTACGGGTGAGACCAAGCTGGGGCACAGGGGAGACTCACCGGTGTCGGAAGGGACCTGCAGCCTGGACCTTGAAGACTGCTCCCGTGGTCCAGGGAGACACGCAGAGGTGGGGCGCAGGCGCAGAGGAGGGACAGGGGGCGGAGTCCACGAGGGGGAGGTCGCTCAGATCTCTCTCCCTCTCCAGTCTAAGGTTAACCAACAATATGTCTCTGTTTACACCCTCAGTGGCTCTCAGTGCATTCTGAGTAAAAACCCAATTAGAGTGACCCACCAGGCCCTCCGTGATCCTCGGGGGAAACTGAGGCTTTCCAGGAAGCAGGGGCGCAGAGGCCTGGCTTTTCTTCCTCCACCGGCTTCTCTCCGCTCTCTGCCTCAGTCACGCAGGCCTGGAAGCACCAGGGTGGCCGGTTTGTGGGCCGTTCTGGGCAGAGGCCTGCCTGGCTTCCTGCAGTGGATGGGAATTCGGTGTCCACAGCTCCCAGCCTCACCTTTAATGGAGGTGGGGCTGCTGAATACGGCAACTGAAAACAGGCACGTTAATTCTGCGTCTGCAGTTGTTGAGCTTCTTGGCGTGTTGTTACCACGAACATCGTATATCCTACTGTCTTCAGGCCTGGACTCCCACCAAGTCACCAATACATGCATGTTTATTTGTTGTAAGCTTCCTACCCACATTCCTCTTACATCTCTCTTCTTTCATTTTCTATGGTTTGTGGTCTCTCTTTTCTTCATTTGGATTCTCCTTTTGTGGTGTGCTGAGTAATGGCCTGACGAAGGGTACCTGGCTCCCGGTTGCCCAGGGAGTCACTCTGGGACCCAACAGGGAGGAAGCCTCGTCAGGACTGCTGGCTGGGCGGCAGGGATCACTGCACGGGTCCTTACTGTTTCTTCAGATTGAAGTTCTCTGGAAACTGCTTCAGGCTTTTCTCAGGTTCTCATCCACGTGTCAAAAAGGAAACATTCTACCTAGACATTTACAAACGGCTAAGCCTACAACTTCTGACGTCAAATTTTTAATCTAAGTTTTCTTAATGAAAAAAGAGCCATATTTTCCAAAAGTTTAAATAAATTCTTTGGGCTGAGATATGCTGGAGCAAGTTTCACATGAAAAGGCGATTTAAAAATACCTAGAGCTTGCGTCTTATTACTGTAGTTATGAAACTTTGATAGCCATTGCATAAAAGAACCTCACTGTTTCATTTACAAGTCCTTAAAATGTGCTCTGTGCGACTGGTGACATGTTCATTCATATATAATAAACATATATGCATGTACCACACATATATGCTATAATGTGTACACATACATATACTAAAGCATAAATATGTATATATTATACACACATACATATACTATATATGCATATATTACAATAGTATGTGTGCATATAGGTATACGTTATATGTATTATGTAAGATACATAATACACATATACTTTGTACACATGGACAAGTAGGTATCTATACATACATGTATTGTATTGTTTTCTATTCTATACATGTTGCACTGCACCCTGCCAGCCTGCAAGTCTTCTAGTTGCCCAGCCTTGAGACCAAAGAAAGAGCCTGGACGGTGACAGAGACATCAGCGGTCTACTGGACGGGGGATCTTACACAAAGGGTCCTGGAGCGACACCTTGCGTGTGTGGCAGACAGTGGGCAGGGCGTGGCAGCAGCGCTCACTACTCAGGGGAGAAGGAGGCTACCATTTATAGGGTGAGTTGACGTCACATGGGCTCATCAGTTTCCGGGGGCTAATTAAACCTTATAATTAAGAGAACTGGGTGGTCATGTGCGTGAAGCAGGGACTGGTCAAGCGGGAGATGTACAGAGAGCAAGAGACCATCTCGAGTGGCCTGATCATACAGCATGTAAATGCATATTATGTATGTATGTATGTAAATGTGTATACAGTTTGTATGTATTTACACAGAGAGTATGTATTTGTTTATGTATGTCTATATCTATATAGTTCCATTAGAATATGAACAGGACTCTTATGTTCTCATGTCGAGAAAACAGTATTTATTCTCTTACAAAGCTCTCATGGCAAGTTGTAGATTTCCACTTTGTGGCTGTTTCTGGAATTGTTCCCTCTGTTGCTTCTGGTCTGAATTGCCTCTACCTCATGGCTGGCTCCCTTTGGACTGTATCCTAAGGCTGTTATGGTCTCTGTTGCCCTGTTTATTATAAAACGAGGCAAAGGAGGTGGCTACGTCTCACTCAGAAAATGAACGTCAAAGTGCCAGGCAGTATTAATGGGAAGTGAACAGATGTGAAGGAAACCATATTCGGGGACATTGTTTTGCTTAAATTTGTTAGCAGCCCCAAATTATTCTCCATTTTTCCATAGAGGGCTTTTATAATCAACATGATTGTGATTTTCATTTCTAGGGCAGTTTAAAGTGTTTTGTGAAGTTTTCACATTGACTCATTATTATTAAACCTCAGGGAGCAGAGAAATGTAGAGAAACCACATGTAAAGGGAGCCAGCCCTTTAGAGGCTGAGAGACATAAACATAGGGGAGTATCAGCTATTTCAGAAATAAGGCGTTTCATATAAACAGCCGTGGGAGATCCGTAAACACAAAAGCTTAACACGTAACAAGGCGGACCGGGCTTTAAAGATGAAAGGGTAGAATTAACGTGTTTAAACACCCCTCAGGTTTCAGGCTGTCTTTAAATCACATTGCATGTACTTCCCCTTCTTAAAATATGAATTAGCTGTGTCAGTGCACAGACGGCGCCCCTTTGTGAAAGCCTCAAGGCTCACTGTATAGTTTCTATCTCACATCACTGATCTGCCGGGTCTTTCCCCATTTCTTTCCTTAAATCTAACTCCCCTCAACCACCCCCTTCCCAGAGCATTTAAGGGTGTCCAACTCTACTCTTAAAGCTATCCGGGCATTTTTATCGGATTTTAAGGACTGGAGATTTTCACGTCTGTCTCTCCTACTGGAGCATGGGGTTCTTGAAGACAAAAGCTATTCCTGAGTCTGTCGTCATGAACCCAGTTTGGGACACCTGGTGTTCAACGCTTGTATTGAGGAAACAAAATGCAGGAACGCATTATTTACCTTTCCCAACTCAGTTTTCCTTGTAAAAATTTCCATACTTGTCTCTGGAATAATTACCTGTCAAACAGTACCAGGATGTCCTTGTCACTTTAGTGCTAATGATGTGGCTGGCTCCTTCTTGCTGACCTTCTGTGTCGGACAGGAGACCCCGGTCACGCAACGCCTCTCTCAGGCGGTCCACGACCCCTGTGGGAAGTAGACAGCCCAGGGAACTGCGTGGACGGTTGAAGACAGAAGCAAATTTCTCTCAAATATTCAGACAATGAAGTGTCGACTGAAAAAAAAAAGTACTCAACCTAAAAGGTGAGAATTACGTTCTATATGGTGGACGTTCTGAAGACTTCAAGCCTGGGAGGCAGCCTCTCACCGCCCAGAGGGACTGCACGGAAGAGGGAAGGGAGGAGCCAGGATATGTAGGAATTTTGCATCAAAGACCAGGCAGTCAGAACATCAAAAAATTGCCGCTAATTGAAGAAAGCCAGACATCTCTAGTTAAGAAATTAGTACTTTTCTATTTATGGGAAGATGCAAGAGTCTGGGTTACTTGAAATCATTCCTTTGATGAGCACCATAGCCATTTAGGGTCATATTCTGTTCTTTCCCATCCTGAGTCCCTTCAGGGCGCACCAGTGGGGGTGGCTGCAGTGGTTGAGGGCTTGGCAGTGGGCAGCCTGTTTGTCTCCATCCTGAGTTCCCTCAGGGCTCGCCATGGGGGCGGGGGTGGGGGTGGGTGGCTATAGTGACTTGAGGGTTGCAACATCCTTTGTTTACTGATGTGGCAGGCAACATTTTTCATTCACAGGAGTCTGAGTATATTCAAGCTATTTTGGGAAGATGTAGATTAAACATCATTGTTTAATTGAGCTTGAAGACAGCACAAATGGTTAATTTAAGATAAAATCCACCTTAGGTATTGCAATGCCCCAATTTTTTACTCTATCTTGTTATCAAATAATTGCCCGGTCTGTTGCTATTTTTCTTTTCTATTAGGCAGATACAGCTGATGCATTTGTTTTTTGTTTGAGTCACCCAGATAATTGTCTTCAGGTCCCCTTTGCTATTTGATAAGTTACAGAGGATTCAATTCATTTTCTATGACTAGGTAATAGTCATGATGAAACCAATTGGTCAATTGGCAAGGGATAAGGGGAGAACCCACAAGAGACATTTTGGGAGAAAGAAGAGTTCAACTATTTAGTAGAAATGATGGTTGTAAGCCTGGTCTTCATGCTGTTATTGGGAGCCTCCTAGCAGCGGGGGTTCAGGAATCTGTTTGGCTCTTCAAAGTGGTTTGCGGCTCAGGTCAGCTTCCAGAGTGGCTGGAGGGCTACTCATGGGAAGAACCAGGCAGGCTGGGGCTAGAAGCACTTCCATTAGCGCAGACCATCGATGGTGCTTTGAAAATGCACTTCTTATTTTAGAAAACCAGCATTTGATTGAATTACCCATTTTGCATTTATATCCTAGTTAAATGGAATATACAGTGAGTTTATTTAAAAGAAATAATTTTGCAAATTTTCCCTGCTTTAGCTTTAGCCTTGAGTCATTTTGCTAATTTTCACATAAAACATTCAATTAATTATAAGACATTTGTCCTGTGTCATCACCCTTTCAGTCACTTAAAAATATACAGGCTATAATTACATAATTATTGGTTGTGAAAATGTGAATGCTTAGTTTTTAAAAGTTAAATTAGATCTCAAAAGGAATTGATGCAACAGAAATGTATTTGTTGTATTTCAATCAGCATCATCGAAGTAAACTAATTTCTAGTCACCTTACACAGCATCACCGTTTTTTCTCTCTTAAAGTGGAGGAAATAAACCACTATTTCTTCATCAGTTAGTCTCATGATAATTTCAAAATGTTTCCAAATCTATGTATAGGTGATTGACCTACCGAGCATCACTTTAAAAATATAGAGGAAGAAAAGAAAGCTGAGAAACAATATTTTAACAAGGAAATAAAATAAAAATAAGATTGCCAGTGTGCCTATTTGAATGAATCCAGTCAGTTAGCCATTCGGTTCAAACAAATTTAACCAGAAAATCACCAAGACTCAAATTCTAAAGCAAATTTTGTTCAGCATAATCAGATCTTAAGAATTCAGTTAACAGACAGACATAGGTAGAATAGATAAACAAGTTTATACTGTACAGCACAGGGAAATATATCCAAGATCTTGTGGTAGCTCACAGTGAAAAAAAATGACAATGAATATATGTATGTTCTTGTATACCTGAAAAATTGCGCTCTACAGTGGAATTTTACACAACATTGTAAAATGACTATAACTTAATAAAAAATGTTAAAAAAAGAATTCAGTTAACAAACACATAAATGTAAGACTGGACACCATAAATCTCCTATAAGAAAACATAGGCAGTTCACTTTTTGACATAGGTTTTAACAATATTTTTTGGACCTTAGGCAAGATCCCCTTGGGCAAGGAAAATAAAAGCAACCCAAATGGGACCTAGTCTAACTTAAAAGCTTTGCACAGTGAACAAAGCCATCAGCAAAACAAAAAGATAATCTACTGAATGGGAGAAGACATTTGCGAAGATATGTCTGATAAAGGGTTAATATCCAAAATATGTAAAGAACTCATACAACTCAATATTTTTTTAAAACCCCATTAAAAATGGACAGAGGACCTGAATAAGCATTTTTCCAAAGAAGACATACAGATGGCCGACAGGCACCCGAAAAGATGCCCAACATCACTAGTCATCAGGGAAACACAAATCACAACCACAAAGAGGCGTCACCTCACACCTGTTAAAGTGGTTATTGTCAAAAAGACAACAAATAACAAGTGTTGACACAGATGTGGAGAAAAAGGAACCCTCATATACTGTTACTGGGAAAGTAAATTGGTACAGCCTCTACAGAAAACAGTATGGCGGTTCCTCAAAAAATTAAAAATAAAACTACCATGTGATCCAGCAATTGCGCTTGGAGGTACATCTGTAGAAAATGAAAACACTAATTCAAGAAGATACATGCACCCCAATGTTCACTGCAGCATTATTTACAATAACAAGATATGGAAGCAACCTAGCTGTCCATCAGCAGATGAACGGACTAAGAAGATGCAGTATATATATATATATACAATGGAATATTACTCAGCCACAAAATGATGAAATTTTGCCATTTGCAACAACATGAGTGGACCTGGAGGGTATTATGCTTAGTGAAATAAGTCAGATAGAGAAGAGCACATACTGTATGTTTTCACTTATATGTGGAATCTACAAACTAAAAAAAGAATGAATATGACAAAACAGAAACAGACTCACAGATACAGAGAACAAACTCGTGATTACCAGTGAGAAGAGGGTGAGGGGAGGGGCAAGATAGGGGAAGGAGATTAAGAGGTACAAACTACTAGATATAAAATAAAGAAGAGATCAGGATGTCCTGTACCACACAGGGAAGATAGCCAATATTTTATAGTAATTTTATATGGAATATAATCTGTAAAAATATAGAATCATGCTGTATACCTAAAACTAATATAATATTATGAGTCAACTATCCTTCAATTAAAAAAATTCTCATAGCTATGCTATTCTCCATGAATCTGAGCTATAGCCTTTATATTTTTTAATTAAAAAGAGAACATATGAAAAAAAAGTAACATTCTTTTATTTACAGATACACCCCCCTGTATTATTTGGTTTCTAAAAATTCAGAGAAGTTTTGTATACACAATGTATCTTCAATGAGATGGTTCTAATATAGCTTAAAGCTAAACATGTTTGAGCTTCGGGAATAGGTCTGGTTTTCTCGATAAAAGGAATGGATTCTGGCCGTTTCTGTTCTCCAAGGGTTTTTTTTTTTTTTTTTCTTCCTATTTAATAACTTTATTTTGAAGAATTGCCAGCTTTATCTAGGCAGAGCTTCTCAGATTTTAATGCATGTGAATCCCCTGGGGGTCTTGTTAAAAATGCAGATTCTGACTCAGTAGGTCTGCGGTGGGACCTGAGTCTCTTTCTAACAGGTTCCCGGGTAATGCTGATGCTGTTTGTCCATGGACTATACTTTAAGCATCAAGGACTTTACAGAAATGTCTTATTTTCAAAACTTTAGTGGTCTCAGGACTCCTTGAAAACCAGCTTGCTGGGCAGAGCTGAGGTCTGCCTGTGTAGACTGGCCACGAAATGCACATAACAGGGGACAATTCCCCTTCCCTGGCCTTCCTAGTGCTTCGAGAGTATTTACGATAGGCAATTTCCTTATATGAGAAACTTCAAAATTTTTGAATAAAAGCCAACTTATTCTCTTAAAGAAAAACCTCTTCCTTAAAAGAAAATCTAACTTTAAAATTCAAAATTCTAAAAATAAATCTGAGTTATAAAAACTCTTTAAGAGCATTTAGTAATCTACTTTAAAAAGAAACTGAGAAGGAAGAATTAGACGTATTGAATGAAACATATTAATAGTTCCTTAAAACTCAGAAAGTAACAAAAAAGAATCTTTTAGCCCCACACACAGAGTTGCTTTATCATCTCTGAATAACAGCATCTATCAAAAGTTCTAGGTGGGAGTTGGTACAGCTCTGCACTAAAGTGCATGCTTAGCATGCACAGGGTCCCAGGTTCAATCCCCAGGACTTCCATTAAAAAAATAAGTTAAAAAAGTAAATAAAACTAATTATCTTCCTTCCTCCAAATAAAAAAGAAAAAGAAAAGATTGCTCTTTTAAAAAAAAGTTCTATACCCAGGTATTCAGAATTTCTCTCTCTCTTTTTCTCTCTGCCCAACAGAGAAAGCACATTAAATTCATTATAAATATGATCCTTTCCATAATTCTGAGAGGGAGAGTAGGAGAGTATTATGCATTTTGTCTCTTGATCTGGCCTGCTAACTCTAAGAAAAAAGAACTACAGTGTCTTCTTTCCTGTGTCACAAAAGAGATTTGAAGGTCTAATAAAATTTAAAATTTCGTAAAGAGATGCAGGAAGAAGTATGAGAGATTTTCCACTCAACAGCATAAGAGCACTTTTTGCTTAAATAATATTCAAGGGCCATGTATTGATAATGGAAACTTCGCCTGAGCTTCATCTCGCCTTGGGTGAGTGGGAAGATGTTGTGTACGGAGCGGGCTATGGATCAAGGCAATCTTTGCTTGTTTTGATTATTTATTGTTTTGTAATGAAATATTTTAAAAAGCAAACATCCTTTTAGGGGATATACTTTTTGACTTCAAAAATGGCTTAGACAGGTGGTTTTCAAAGTGTGGTCCCTGAACCAGCATCAACAACATCACCTGGGAACTTGTGAGAGCTGCAAATACTCAGGTCTCACACCAGACCTGCTGGATTAGAAATTCAGGGTGTGGGACCCACCCAGCGGTCCACCCATCTGAAGTTTCAGAAGCTGCCCAACTGATTCTGATGGAGGTGCAGTGAAACTAAATCAGGTGTGTTCAACAGGAGTGATTTTACCCTCCACCTCCTTCCAGAGACATGTAGCAATGTCTGGAGACAGTTTTTGGTTGTTGCAATTAGGGGGAAGAGTGCTACTGCCATCTAGTGGTTAGAAGTCAGGGCTGCTGCTCAACACCTTAACACAAAGGACAGCCCCCACAACAGAACTGACCCGCCCAAATGTCAACGGTGAGGAGGTTGAGAAATTCTGCACTAAACCCCTTAGGAGGGATTTCCTGAGCAGAGGTAAACTGAGTCAAAAGAAAGGGATTAGGGAATGAGCAAAAGTCTAGAAATCAGGTTCTGGCTTTGCTAATGAAGAGTGGTGTGATTTCATGTGAATCTCTCGGTCTGTCTGCTTCACTTGTCTCATTTATAAAAGGGGGAACAATCCCTGCCTATAGCATGGGTTACTACGAGGATCAAATGAGATAATGTGTACGAACCCACTTTGTGAACTATAATGCTAATTAAGTTGAACTGAAGGATTTTCCAGTGGGAGAAAGATTCAGACCAGAGATGGGAGTAGGATGCTATAAAAGGTTAAAGTATCTGATTCAGCTGTCTGAAAATAACCCAATTCCTTAATGTAAATCTGGTTTGTGTTGGAGATTTTTCCCTTAGTGCCGTTACACCCTTTCCTGTAAGTACTTCAGTTTAGCTTTTTTTCCCCACTCCCAGTCATTGCATGATACAGAAGTAGCCAGCTCCTGACTTCTCTCTACACTAGGGGTTCTCAAAGCTTACCCTGCATCAGAATCACCAGGAGATTTTTATTTTATATTAGTAAAAACACTTAACATCAGATCTACTCAATAGTTTTAAGTATACAGTTCAGTACATTGTTGACTATAGATTATACAATGTTGCACAGTAGATCTCTAGTACTTACCTGCTTTGCTTAACTAAAACCTTATGCCCATTGAGTAGTAACTCTCCATTTCCCCTCCCCCAGCCCCTGGAAACCACCTTCTCTTCTCTGCTTCTATGACTTTGGTTACTTTAGATCCCTCGTGTAAGTGGAATCATTCAGTATTTGTCCTTCTGTGCCTGCCTTATTTCACTTAGCATAATGTCGAGGTTCATTCATGGTGTTGCATGTTGCAAAATTTCCTTCTTTTTAGAGACTAAATAGTATTCAGTTGTATGTGTATGCCACATTTTCTTTATCCATTCACCTGTCCATGGACATTTATGTTGTTCCCACATCTCGGCTGTTATGAATAATACTGCAATGAACATGGGAGGAGAGAGCTTTTTGAGATCTCGATTCCAATGTTTTTGAATATATATCCAAGAAGTAGGATTGCTGAATCATATGTTAGCTGTACTTTTAATTTTTTGAGTGACCCCCACGCTATTTTCCAAAGTGGCTGCACCATTTTATATTCCTACCATTGGAATCCTACAACAATTCCAATTTCTCCACATCCTCACCAACACTCATTGTCTTTACTGGGAGATTCTTGTTAAGACCTGTTAAAGTGCTGACTGCTGGGCTCACACCCCAGAGGTTCTCACTCAGTAGGGCTCAGATGGGTTCAAGAAGTTACGTTTTCCAGCAGGGTCCCAGGTGGTGGCGATGCTATTGGCCTACGGCCCATTTTTGAGAACCACTCTACGTCCCATCGCTAAGCGAGGACGGGAAACAGTGATGAGAACTGATGATTTCTAATTGTCACTGGCAAGCTTTGGCTTCAGTGGCTCTTTGCCAAGCCTCTCTGGACATAGAGAATAACTTTTATTTTCCTGACAAGTGAAGCCATCTCCCTTATTAATTCCTTGCTTGAAAAGGCCCATTTATTTCTCTTTCCTCTTTTCAACAATGTTAACACTTTCAGCAGTCTAGGACCGGTCACAGTTTTGGCTTGTCCTCAGTGGATTGAGGCTGTATTTTACTCATCATGGTTCACGACAGAGAATTTGCAGATGGCCTAAAGACAGGAAGCCCTTATGTACCTCCGGTGAGGAACAGTTCTGTTACTCAGTGTTTGTCTTTAATTCAGGAATGATTGTACTACCAACAAAGCAAAAACATGGAAAGGGAGGAACAGGTCTGACCAGCAGTCTTTGTGTTTGAAATGGTTTCCACAGTGTGGCTCACAGACTATTTTCCTCAGAGTAAATTGGGATATTTGCTTAAAAGGCAGTTTCACTGGCCCCATTCCAAAAGGGGGGGCACTCAGATGTGAGTGGCGGTAGAAGGACTCTGAGAAGGGGCCACGCCAGGCTCTGGACAGAATGATGTCCTCAGAGTAGCAGAGCTGGAGTGTCCCACTGCCGTCCCCTCAGAGAACACCGAGAACCTGTGTTGGCACACAGTCGACTCACTGTTAGCATTGTACCTTCTGTACCTTCTGTGAGTTTGGACAAGGGTGTGATGACACGTACCCATCATCAGAGGACCATATAGAGCATTTTCACCACCTTAGAGTCCCTCTGTGCTGGTTTCATTCTTTTGTCCCCACTGTGCCATGTAGACATGACATAACACCAACTTGAATTAATATCTGCACTCGTACTTTTTCCACTTAATGTCTCTTAAATCACTGAGGTTTTAACATTGAACCAAGTCTTGGAGATTATTTACCTTCCCTTGTTTTTGTGGCCGTTGAAGGTCCAAAGTGGGCGGGGTGCTTGCTCAAGGTCCCACATCTAGATCTTCCATTTCAAGAGAGGTGTTTCTTCCCACCATGAGAGGCATTAACAGTTGCTTTGTTCATCTGTTACCTCTTCTCCTTGTTTTCTAGCCCCAGCAGACGGCTCACTCCCAGTCCCCAGGTAAGACAAGTATTTGCACACCTCGTACCTTTGCTGATACTGTTCCTGCATCCCAGAATGGCCTTCCTTTCTCCCACTCAGCCTTCAAATCCCAGCTCAGTCATGACGTCCTGACCCAACGTGTTCCTTAACTTTTCCTCTGAGTTCCGGCCACATTCCGAATAGAACTTGTCAAATTGCCTGAGAGACTTTCTCCTCTCACAGCCAATTCACTGGTATTGCTGGTTACATTGAGGTCTTGAAGGAGACAGATCTGCAAATACAGAAACACAACGTTTATTTTGAATCCTTCTTCGAAGAATTTGAAAGGACCAACAAATGTACCCAAAGAAAGTAGATTCTCCCTTTCTATTGATTTGTAGAATATCAAGTCCAGGGACCCTTCTAGTCTTCTGGGCACTGTATTTTGCTGAATTCTGCCCAACTGAAGCCTCCTGTTCCGTTCTGATGCCTGGCCTCAGAAAGATCCCTTTCTCAGGTTAGTGACAAAATGAATGCCTTCCTGTTTCCTGTGAAATTTTACCTTTTACGTACCGATCATCTTTCTGCCCACATTCCTGCCCTTCCTCAGTATAGCAAGAACCTGCCAATTCCCTAATCACAGCACATGAGGACCACACACCACACGCGAGGGGCCGGTTACAAGCTACCCTTCCGTTGACAGGTAGGTGCTTAGTAACTATGAGCTGAATAAATACATCAGGGCATAAAGGGAAATACCCTGTAATTTCACATGGCAGGGACACAAAAATGTATTTTCCTCTAGGCAGCAAGGCCCACTCAATGTTGTTTAAATACCTTTGGTGAGGTAAAAGTTTGCCCCTTCTCAAATGAGGAATGAAATGAACAATGTTTACTTGCAACAGCGATTAAGTTCTGAATGTCCTCCCAAGGGAATGAGGACCCCTTGAGAACCTGAGCCACGTGAGGTTTTCATTGACCGCATTTCCTATGGAGCCTCCTAGCAGTATTAATCGGCGATTACACAAAGTAGGCCTTGGTCTGTGTCAGTAAAGGACACGTGGCTCTCAGAAATAGTGTGAGCCTTTCAACCTCGCTGGAGTAGAGTATATGTTCATAACCTCTTTCTCTGTTGTGATATCAATGTGTATGGAAAACTCTCGAGTAAACCTTATTGGTCATTAATACATTTATTTATGCCAGGCAGTTATTTTCAAAAAATCTATTTGCAAGACTGAGGTAAGTCTCTCTTCAACCATTGCCTCATCTATCCAGCAAAATATTTATTGAAATCTTGTAACTTTCAAATTGCTGAGATACACAGAAACATAGCAACTGATCAGGCCCAACTGTGTACCTGCGTGCACCGAGCTGGGCATCTGACGTGTGCGTTCATTTACTTGTCATAAGGAATGGTCTGTTTTTAGTTCTTCCCAATCTACCTGGGACATGAAAGAGTCCATGATCTACACGCTGCTTGTAAACAGATTTAAAAAGCAAATCACGTCACTGGACTTCCATTTCCACAAAAGGACAGACACATCCCTGAGGACCTAGGATGGATGAAGTAGGAAAGAAGGGTGTGTATAGTGACCATAAAGGTGTTCTATAATCTGGTTCATGAAATTACACAACTGGAAACGCGTTAATGTTTGAGGGCACCTCAAAGTGCTGTAGGTACAATTATTGGGAGAATTCAAAGAAAAAAATATGCGTACGGGATTAGGTAATTTGACTGGCTGTCCTCACTGATTTTTTCTGGCTGGTACTGAAATCATAAATTCAGGCTTTGTTTCAGTAAGAGGCGTAAACCACGAACAAGACTCACTCTTATTTCTCGTCTGGGTCTTAGCAGCATATTTTTCTCCACTGGCCTCTCTGGCTTGCTTTAGCATCAAACAGAAGCTGAAGATCAGAAAGAGTCCAGGTGGCAAGTGTTTGCTTCTAACTTATAGGGGAAAAAAGCAACAAGAAAAGCATTTCATTTCCCTGCAAAAACACAGAGCAGCTGCTCTTTGCGGGAAGAGCATTGACTTCTGTAGACCCTTATACACAGTGTGCATGATGTGCAAGGCTGAAATTCTGGAACCTTATAATTTGTGTGTGTGTGTGTGTGTGTCTCCAATCAGCCTCCTTGCTGAATGAGTCACCATGGATTTGTCATGGGGCAAAGACAGATAGATGAATCAGATAAACCAGCTCCTTTAAGAACCTGTGTTTCCACCCACAAATAGGCCGGATATAGTGATCCTCCTTTCTCACGGCTTCTCCTTCTTGGGAGGAGTTCTTGCTGATCTATAGCAGCATGTGGCACTAAGATCAGTCTAGAATCTTTTGAAGAGAGCTTTTGAGCCTGGACGGTCCATGTTTTCATGGGAGATAAGGGGATGTTTTTGACAAAGTGAAAAAATGGAATGAGAAAAAGGGTTCCTTGCCCTTAAACTAGGCAAACGTCACAGACAAGCAAAGGGTGGAAAACGCGTGATCATCTTGAATCATTTTTGCTGAAATAAGCAAACTGAGTCTTTGAAAAGGTTTTCTATTCTCTTGTTTTATGGTAATTTGATATGTTACACTCAGTGAAAATAAGTTTCCTCAAATCCTAACATAGTCTAAGTTTGCTCGTTACAGAAATGTTCTTCTCTTGGTTTACTGGGTTTTCTTATATTATCACCCTGTCCACCAGAGATCACTGAAACCTTACGACTTAGATATTGCTTACATTTTTATTTCTTGTAAGTTTAATTTTATAATAAATGATATAGAGTTCCCTCCAGATGTATGTCCAGGAGTGAGACGACAGGGTCAGATGGTAAGTCTATGCCTAGACTTTTGAGGAATCTCCATACTGTTTTCCACAGTGGCTGCACCAAACTGCATTCCCACCAGCAGTGTAGGAGGGTTCCCTTTTCTCCACACCCTCTGCAGCATTTATCATTTGTGGAATTTTTAATGTTGGCTATTATGACTGGCATGAGGTGATACCTCATTATAGTTTTGATTTGCATTTCTCCACTAATAAATGATAATATAAGAAGGTGACTCCTTTTGCAAAATAGTCTCAAACTGTTCTGTTGCAGAAGATAAATATCTACAATATAGTGTTAAATAATACGTGATGAATACCCTGAGATTTAAAGATCTGAGTAGCTCCTAGATATTCACAAGTACATGACTGTTAACCTGAGTCCATGAGCCACCTGCAGTTTGGGGCACAACTTTGTGTGAATGTGTATTTATTTGAAAATTGGACCCAGAGTTTTCATCATCTCCCTCTAAAGATCTGTAATTCAAACAAGAATATGAATTACTGTTTTAAATAAATAATACAACTTACATGGCTTATATATTGACAGATCGTATTTACATGACTTGAGAACTACCAGACTATGCCAACAGAATTATCACAGTTAAGAAAAATGTGGCTTTGCTGCTAAAAAAACAAGAGTATCTTTCCCTAAAGTCTGTGTTTTAATAAACATTTATACAACAAAAAATCTTGTTGATCAGTTTCATCCTTTATCAGGATTTAGTTCTGGTACCTCCGTGTACTCAGGATGTGTTGCTGCCATTTTATAGATCAGAACTTGGAGTTTCATAGCCCAAGAGTTAATCTACAGCAGGCTGGGTTTGCTTCCACACACTTCATGTCTTTGAATCCACAATTTCCTGGTAGATTCCTTTTTATTTAACTGTGTTAAAAACTATGTGATAGACCACTGAGAAATTTGTCACAGTGTATATGCAGTTTATCTGGTTCCATCATTAACATTGCCAGGAATACAAGATTGGCAATGTTTTCTTCAAAACAGATTTTCTCAATGCATAAACTACATAAGTGATTTTTCTGAAAAGCATTTTTTCCCCTAAGAGAGTTCCTTTGTAGAATAGACATGTGGAGAATATAGTGACCAGTTTTGACATTTACTTAAGGAAGTAAACTTCCTTCATTTCAAAATATTGAGTCTCAGATATTAAGTTGTTCAAAATTCGAGTTCCTAGTGTATTGCTGGGCCCTGTGTCAGGCACTGTGTGCTAGACTAGTGAAAATTAGAGGCATCGTGGTCCCAGTTACTCATTTTCTACATGAAGAAACTGCGACTTTTCTGGAAGGCTCCTATGTTAGCCAAGGGAATCAGAAACCACCTCCTGTGGTTCTGTTTAACCAGCTCCCAGGCTCCGGTAGATCTGAAGGCTTATTCCCAGGCACTTATGGAACAAGGAAAAAGATGCAAACATTCTGTTGGTGGATGACAGTGGGAGTGGCACTGCCCACACCATCCCATATTCTCTGATCCTTTGTCATAAGGCAGGACACTCTCGTTTGCCAGGCTATCTTTTCTTCTGGAGGGTCTTAGCCCCTCCTCGGGCGACGATGGACTTAGACCAACACCTCCTCCACCCGACCCCAACAGTGAATCAGGGAAAACCAAAGTAGAACACTTCAAGGCTTAAAGTACTGTTGTTTTTTAGTTGAGAGGACTGAGTCCTAAATTCAAGACGGATGGGAGGATGTCAAAACTGGTTCATATGTAAGTAGAGATGTTAGGAAGCTCATTTTGGAAAACACTGAGAATTGATAAATATGTACCTTACCTCTTTTCAAACTGGAAATTTAAGACAACTGTCTCCCAAGATAAAATATAAAGTTATCCACCGTGAGACGGGAGGGCAGCATTTCTGATGGGAAACAGCAACAGCTATAGAGATGTTCAGGAATGAACTGAGTTCACCTATGGATTGTTTTGTCCTTGGTCGCATTGCTTTGTCTGCGTGAACCTCAGCATCTTCATCTGTTAAACAAGACAACGTGGGAATGAGCAGTAGCTACATCAGATGACTCTTGGGAGTGCCCATGCACCCCACAGTCAGAGTTTTTCCTAGGATAAGGGCAAGAAGTATTTTAAAAATGTGTCTATATGTCATAAATTAAAATCACAAATGGAAAGGCAGAGCAGACTACTGGACTGGTACTTGAAGAGTACTTAAGAAGATTATAAGTAACAAGTAGATTGGGCATCATTAAAATCACATGTTGGTAGCTTCCTTGGATTAACTTCGCTTTTCTGTCTTGCTTAGAACTAATCATTGTAATAGTGGTAGTAAAACAAAACTCTTTTTGGGGGAGGTAACTAATATAAATGTCACTCTACAAATTTTGAGAGTCAGATGCAAGCAAAATGAGTTTTTATAACTATAGTTCAACCAGTAAATAAAAACATTTGCAGCAACATCATTGGAAGTATTTCAAAAAAACAAGCTCTATACACTACAGAAGGCAAATTGCATAAATATATGCCTAGAAAACAAAAGTAGTAGCTCGTGGTGCTTTAAAGCCTAGAAAATGCTTTCAGTAAATTGTGTTATATTTGCTTTATAACAGGAAAACTCATGGCAAGTTAAATTAGTTATGTGACTAATGATACAAACAGGTGACATTTTTCTGTCTGGATTCTATCTAATCGTACCTGACCTGCTCTCTGAGTTTTTCAATCAGCAGGAAGAAATTAGTAGGAATTGTTGGATTTACTGAAAACATGAGCTCTGTTTTATCAATCAACCGTCTTTTCTTCTCTCCCCTCTCTCCTTTTTCCCTCTCCTTCCTCATCCTTCCCTTCCTCTTTCTTCCTCTTTCCTTCTCCCGCCCTCCTCCTTCCACTTCCCCACTGTTTCTCATCATCAGTACCCTAATAATCCAATATCATTCCAGAAAAAGTGTTTCATGCAATTAAATATGTCCCTGGATTCCATCTTTCTAAAATACAACAGTCTTGGTTAATTCCAATGCGAGATTGAGTCAGCACCAGTTCATGGCTGAAAAAACAGAGACAGAACCTTAACTTTAATGGATAATATGCCTATTCTCCTTTGCAGTTGACATTGAACTGCCTGGCCTCAGCTGAGCCAACAGGGTGGGCTTCACGGGTAAGTGACTAGCACGGCTGTGCTGAACACCTGGCTCAGAAGAGCTCTGTGCTTGTGGTGTGATGCTCTGTAATTGCTACCCTGAGACTCTTAATATGTTTATCTTTTAATTTGTGTTCTTAAGGGAGTCTGAGAGGAGCATGTCCCTTCACCTCCTTCCCCCTCCCTGGGATGAGTTCCTGGCTAAATGGTGCCTGGGCTGCCCCTGCCCACTGTCAGTCTAGGCAACATCTGACTGGCTCGCCCTCTCTCTGGCTGGGGGTCTGGATGGCCATGACCGGCACGTGCCTGGGGAGGCTGGGGTGGGGGGTGATGAGCAGAAGCACTGGGTGCTCTTGTCCATCCCTTTCCAGGCACTGTCCACTCCAGTGAGGGTACTGAGTGTGTGCTGGGAGGAGGCTGAAATCCCTGGGGGTCAGTGATCCACAGTGGGGCGGGGCCGGGGGCCGGGTGGGAGGGGCAGATTGACTCCCTGATCCAGCTGGGACTCTGCGTTTTCAGTGTGCACTGGGCCTGGCTCATTATGTATCTGGCCCTGGTTTTAGTGTCATTATCAGCTTATTACTTACTGGTAACGCTGGTTGTAGAGAGACATAACGAAACTAAGAGTATTAAAACACGTGCTTTCCAAATCTAGCTAAGCATTCAGTAATAGATGCTGTTTGGCTAGATATTGATTCCTAGTACTGAGACAACCCTGGAAGAGTTTAAATATATTTTTTAAGTTAATCTTCATATCAACTACATGTACTGTTCACCTTTGATTAGCAATAGTTTTGTCTGTCCAAAGTATCTGAATATCTTCACAAAGCAGTGTTAAATTGAAAAATATATGGGGTCAAGTGATACTGATTAGAGAAGAGGGGACCAATAAAAAAAAAAAAGAAAAGAAAAAGGAAAGAGAACAAGAGAAAGGAGAAGGAAGTGGAAAGCTATTAGGAATCAAGGAATGGAGGTATAACACCAGAAAATGGCAGAGTGGGGGCTCCAGCCTTCAGATCCCCACAGAAGCAGGTAACTAGCTGGGCAGCGGGGCACCACGTGGGGAGAGGCAGGCTGGAAGGCGGCAGGTGGCTGGAGGTAATGCCACTACTACCAACCAGGTCTGCGGAGGGCTCACTGTGTGTCTGGCACCGTCTAGATACGTAACACGTATGAAACCACTGAGAACTCCTCGTAACTGTGAGCAAGATGCCATTCTTACTCCAATTTCATGCGAGGAAACTGAGGCTCAGAGAGATTAAAGCACATGTTCTAGGCTGCACAGCAAGGAGTGGGTAGAATGAAAACCTAATCCAGGCACTTGGTCTCATCATTATGCCATAGATGCGTTCTGTCTGGAGCCTGGGTTTGGAGCCTGAGATTGCGTTTGGGCTGCCCATGTGTGAATGGTGAAGTTCTGGAGATCAGCTTCAGTCACAATAGCATCATTTCAGTTTCTATTCCACTTATGGACAGAAAAATAACTGAATGATTCAGGAAAAAAAAAAAAAGCATGAACTGAAAATACCAAAGAACTTTTGGCCTGATGGTATCTTACATTTGTACCTAACAGTTTGTACTTTTCAAAGTGTTTTCATGAGTACTAGCTCGTTTATTTTGCAAAACGACTTGGCAAGACAAATATTATTGTTCCCAGTTCACAGATGAGGAAATTGAAGCTTGGAGAGATTAAGTGATCTCCAAGCCCAAATAGCTTATAAAATGGAGATTCAAGTCTTCAGACTTTTTTTTTTTTTTTAACTAAGCATTGCTAGGGGAAAAATTGTGAAGAATGAAATATTTTCTTTTCTTTTTTTGGCACAGTTATCAAAGAGTGAAATATTTTCTAATCTCAGTTGAAATAGTTCATGACGGTTTTCTTCTGAAATCACTTTCCAGCGACTGCTGTGCTGTGCCGACTTTATTAACTGAAATTGTAATCAACCAAAATAATGAAAAATTTCAATACATGAGAAGGAAGCTCATGGATTGTAGACATGATTTAATTCAATCATCATACAAGGCCATCTGGATATTGGTATTTGTGATTTTAGTGCTTCTTTGGGCAATTATGGCTAAACTGACTTTAAACAATTGTCTCTCAGTATATTTTGTTCTTGAGTCAACATTTAAGAAACACTGTTTGAGACTGGGCTTTGGCTTTGAATTTTAAAGAGGGAGTAAGGAAGAAGCAAAACAGGCTGACTCATTGTCCAGAATTATACACGTTGCGGAGAGCGGCACAATTGAGTGTCCTGCTTCTGACATTTGCAGCAAGCACTGAAGAAAAAGGTTCGTGGTGGTGCATCCTGGCCAATGCAATCACCCTCTTTCACTGGCTAGGGGCTGGCTCTCTGGTTCTCGGTTTCTGCCGAGGTTATGTTTAATAGCCCACAAACTCTCAATGAGCATGTCGAGAAGCAATATTAAAAAACTGAAACTTGGTATTGGTTTTCCTCAGAGCTCTAGGAGGTGGGACAGGATTAGGCGATGTCACAAAACTGAAGACGACAAGGTGATGTTTTTTCTCCATTTACATGATGTGGAACTAGTCCCTCTGAATCAGATTTAAAGGATGGTCAAGTGCAGAGGCTCTTAGAGAGCTGATGAAGACATTAATTAACTAATTAACTGATGTTCTGTGCTCTGTGTGGAGCCAGGACCACAGCTGGGAACGAGAGAGATACAACCTTATCCACATGAAGTTTCCAGCTTAATGGGGAAGACACACAGTTAAACAAGAAAGTGCCTGTTTCCTGTGCCAACCGCTGGTTCTCGCCCTCTCATTACCCCACAAGTGACTGGACACCCTCAGTGCAAAGGCCGAGGAGCACAACCTTAAGGTAAAGCCCAGTGTCATCGGTGCCTTGACATCCGGGGAAAACTGGGAGGACCTTGAGGGGCTAATTGCAAGCTTCCCTACTCTGTCCCTGAGGATGGGGTCCCCCAGCCAAACAACTTCGCTCATCACAGGAACCAGGCACGGTGCCTGTCGATCCCTGAGGAGTGGGTTTCGTATGGTTCCCTGACAGCCCTCAGAATTATTCAGACAAGCCAGTCACACCCTTCCCCAGGAACCAGGCATCCCTCACCTGCTTGTAACCACAAAACCTGCCTCCCGCAGCCTCTAGTCCATCACCCTGTTCCAGAGCGCACCTGTGTGGCAGGTTGCCATTCTCTCCTGGGCTGTGAGTCTGTGTGACCAATAAACTCCTGTTGGTCACATCTGTCCAGGGTTGGGTGTTGTGTGTTGGGCTGAAATCCTAGGGTGACAATCCCTCCCTCACCCACGGAGTTAAGAGGAGGCTACCAAAACAAAGGTACTTTAGACATTGACTTAAAATGTTGTTTCTTATTATATCCACTTACCTCAGGGAGCTGAGCAGAGAAATGGTTGATATGAATGTTGATGACTCTTGAAGTAGTTGAACAGCAAACAGAATGAGGGACACAACATGGCTGTACACCTTCTCACAAAACCTCATCCTCATGGACTCGGAAATGGCTCAACCATAATGAAACTTTTCTTTGTGGATTAGTGTTACTAGTCTGAGCTATAAACTGCGAGGAGAATTTGGAGATGTTAAAGAGGCAGAGATTGAAATTTCATATTGTTTGGTTCCCATGTTTGGCTTACTCGGGAGGTTCAAGTTTTCATCTGTCAATTTTCAATCCTCACCTTGATTGACTAGGTCTTGCAGAAAATCATTCTCTACTGAGAATGGTTGACACACATGGATAATGTACATCAGCATAAAAACGAGGTGGCTCGTGCATGTGGCCACACTGCCACTCGTTTTCTGGAAGCAGCAATTCTCTGACTAAGGACAGACTCACCATTTATCATCTCATCCTAATGAACTTACATTTTCATTTCAGCTAAAAGTAAACAAATCGCAATCTGGCCACCCTGAGAAGATATGTGCTTCAAATCAAATGCTTGTCATGTTTGGCCACGAGCCACGGCACCCATGACAATGGTGATTTGAAATTAACCAGGACAATTTTTATGTAACTTGCACAAAGAAGAGTGGGAATAAAAATAATGGGATTGTATGAAAAAGGAACCAGAACTGCCATCTTGTGTCACTGAATAGAGTTGGAAATAGAGAATCGTATGTTTTAACTCCATTGTTATCATAATACAGTTAAATGGCGAGAAAGCTTATCATTGAGAGATAACCAACGTGACCTCTTGATCTCTGTCTCGCTTTTTGAGTCCGGAGAGTATGAAATTCTACTTGGAGAGGGTAGTTTTCTACTGTCTCCTGGCATCTTTAATTTGGGGGTTATTGAGGGAGTGGATGGGGAGGTAAGAAAGGAAAAGGGGACTCTCAAAGGGGAAAACAGGATGATGATGAGAGCAAGGAAGCCCTAATGTCAAGTTTACTCACTTTAACAGCCCGGAGACACCCCAGGTGAGAGAACGGAAAGAAAGAAGGCACTTTGAGTGGGGAGGTAATTAGGTTTGTTTGCTTGTTTATTAATGGAAGTGCTGAGGATTGAACCCAGGACCTCATGCATGCTAAGCATGTGCTTTACCACTGAGCCATGCTCTCCACTCCCTGAAAGAAATTTCGGAATCTGATAGCACACAGAAGTCATAGCCACCACTGATGGAGAGTCTGGATGGACAAGTAGTGTCCTAGATATTTGTATGTACTAAAGCATCGGGGTTCTTAAACTTGACTGCACAACGAAATCACCTGGGAAGCTTAACAAAGAAGTCTGATCCCTGGGTCCTCCCCGAGAGATTCTGATTTTATCGCTCTAGGGTGAGTCTTGAGCATTTGGAGTTTTAAAAGCTTCCCAGGTGACGCTAAAGTTCAAACAAGTTTGAGAACCACTCAGTCTAATTCTCCCCACCACCTCAGAAGGCAGGTGTTACGGAACAAACGCACTGAGTGGCACAAGTAAGATTCAGAAGGTAAATAAATTACCCAAAGGCATGCAGCCAGTAAGTGTCAAAGCAAGGGCTAGAATGCAGCTCTGCCCACCTCTGGGGATGAGAAAGGCTTTTCTACAGGCTCACCTGCTCTCTGATGGGGGATGTTGGAGGGACAGTTGCAGGGAGAGGAAGGAGGCCCTGCCCTAGGTAAGTGAGAGCTGACGATAGGGTTTTGTTATTCATTATTCATCGTCTATACTAGAAACGGAGAGTGCATGTGAAAACTGGGACTTTGGCAGCTTAAAAAAAAATAGGCTGCTAACATTTTACAGCCCCATATTCCTAAGTTAAACTGATTTTCTATATTTAGAGGCACTCAAGGTGAGGTTGGTTCTCTGAGCTCCTTGACTGAGAAAAAAGAAAGGTTACATTGGAATTATGCTTCAAAGATTGAATCAGTGCTCTTCTGTTTTATGAATGAATGGCAATGAATATATTTGGCATTTTATAATTTTTCTTACCACTCCTATTATCTTTCTTCCAGCTCACTTCTCCAATGACAGAGTGAGTTATTGACTGTCTTTTAAAAGTTCCATTTCACTGAACAAATGGTGACTATAAAAATCTGTCACTTGACCTAACACTGACTCAGATATTCAAAAGCTCCATTTGATTAAAAAGAACTCATGGAAATGGGGGCCAATAAATGTTAGATTATAAGGAAATTGAGAAACTTCCTCCCCCACCCCCCGCCTCCAAGATTTGCTCTTTCAAAAATCAGTTGGAGGCAATCCAAGTTACATATTCTCTCAGGGTGACCAGAGGCTGAGTTCGCTCTGTGCGTTTAGGAACTATTTACTTATGAAAGGTTTGATACTTACTTACAAAAGCAAAAGACTAGAAATAACCAAGTGATTCTCAACAGTGGACTGGTTGAAAAAAAATCCTTGCTGTGAACCCTGCCTTGTGCTAAAATTTTCAGGTACAATGTTGGCATTGTTCATGGGAGATCATTTTATTATCTCCTAATATTAGTAATAAATATTGAACTATGTAGCACTGATATCCTATCTGTGACTTTAAAATTTTTTAGCTAAAACAAAAACATCCCATTTCGGAAAAAAAAAAAACAAGATACAACAAACAAGAAAATCTCAAAAGGGGTAAACTAAGTTTGACAAAAATCTTGACAAATTTTTAGCTCTGAGTGGTGGGTCTGTGGAAATTTATTATGCTCTTCTTTCTGCTTTTCTGTTTGTTTGAAAATATTCAAAATAGAAATATTTAAACACTGGTAGACTCGGCCTCTTTCCACTTGGTGAGACATATATAACCAAGCATTTGCATTCTTGCCTGTGTTTCAGTATCCTTATGCAACAAAAACATCGTTACAGACATGGAAATAGGCCACTTAATATAGTATCCGGGTTTGGCTTACTGTATGTGCAGGAAAATATTCCATAGTCAGGATAAGCAGATGTGACCTCATGCAAAATTTAGGCTACAAACCCCACAAATGGAGAGTTTTCTAGTTCCTGTTGGTCTTGGGGGATGTTACTTACAGCCTTCACTGTGTCAAACAGATGACTAACTGACATGACTCAGGATAGATTGGCTGCGATTCTAGCAAGACAAGGTCTTATTATTTTAATACTGTTGGTGAGATTGGAAAGGAGACTTTCAAAAGCCTGAAAGCTGCCAGAAAGAGCTTTCTCCAGGTGTAGCCTTAGGTAAAATTTGAAAGAAGTTACCCGTTTACCTCTGGAAAGCTTTCATCCCACGCTGGGTCTCGTAGAGCCCTTCCCACACCGAACCCTCCTACTTGTTTTCTTATTCTGCCTCTTCCGATGCAGGGCTCAGTGTGCACTGCGGGGACCCCACCTGGGTCTACCTCTTTTGCTGGTACCATGTCAAAGCCCCAAGTTCCACTCTTCCTTCCTTGGGAACACGTGTGTACAATACAGCCTAACAATTGCACTCTTGCGCATTATGCCAGAGAAATGAAAATGTCTGTTTACACAAAAACATGTTCATGAATGCTTATAGTGGCTTTACTCATAATAGCCCTACACTGGAAACAACCAAAATGTCCTTTGGTGGGTGAATGGTTAAACATTTGTATATTCATACCATGGAACACTTCTCAGAAATATAAAGGAAGGATCTTTTGATATGTGCAATGACTTGGATGGAGCTCGAAGAAATTATGCTGAGTCAAGTAAACAGTCCCTAAAGTTTGCATAGTGTATGCCTCCAGATAACATTTTTGACACGACAACATTATAGAGAACAGATGAGTTGTCAGGCTCCAGAGAGGGGATGGGGAGTGGGGAGGAAGGGGGCTGTCGCAGCTGTAAAAGGCTAGCATGATAGATTCTTACAGTGATGGAATTTTTCTGTATCTTGAATGTGCTAGTGGTCACATGAAACTACACATGTGATAAAACTGCTTAGAACTAAATACACACACATGTAAAATTTGTGAAATTTGAATAGGACATGTGGATTTTATCCACATCAGTTTCCTGGTTGTGTTCTTGTGCAGTAGCTGTGCCAGATGTTACCATGGAGGAAACTAGATGAAGCACACCCAGTATTTCTCTGTCTTATTTCTTCGAAGTGCATGTGAATCTACAACTACCTCCAAATTAAAAGTTTAAAGACAAACAAAGCAAATACAGATGCCATTTTTAAAGCAGCAAAAAAGTAAAGTACATTGGCATAAATCGAACACCGTGAGTGCATGAGCTAGATGGACAAATTTATTAAACTGTATTGGGAGGCACTAGAGATGATCTAAATAAATGGAAAGATAATTCACACTTGTGGAGTAAAAGACTTAATATCATAAAGACATTCACAGAGGTAGAAGGGCAAAACTATGGAAAGAGTAACAAGATCAGTGGTCTCCAGGGGTCGGTGGGAGGAATGAAGAGGCAGAACATGGAGGATTTTTAGGGAAGTGAAACGATTCTGCGCAGTACTGTAATGGTGGGTACAAATCATTATGCATTTGTCAAAACCCATAGACTGAACAACACCAAGAATGAAGCCCACAGTAAACTATGGACTTATGGTGCTAATGAGGTGTCAGTGTGGGTTTATGGATTATAGTGCCTGAGCTGCTCTGGTGGGGAATGTTGTTGGTAGGGGAAGCTGTGCATGTGTGCGAACAGGAGGGCTATGGGAACTCTCTGTACCTTCCACTCAATTTTGCTGTGCACCTAAAAGTGCTCTAAAAAATAAAGCGGTATTCCACAGCGATGTTAATTTCCTGATCACATTGCGGTTATATAAGAGAATGTCCTTACGATAGGAAATACACCCTAAAATGTACAGCGGTAGTAGAACATCCGGTCAGCAACCCACTCTCAGCTACTTCAGGAAAAAAACTGTACCTGCAATTTTCTTTAAGTTTCAGATTGTTTCAAACTTAAAAAAAAAAATTTTTTTTTAAGCAAAGCCAATCCTTGGTAGTGTCCTTAACGGGAAATTTCAGTGTTTGGTTTTTTTTTTGTCTGCTATGCTTGTTTCTCCCAGTCAGAGGTGTGCAGACTCCTAGCCGTTTTGAAAAACTGTGAGGCCCCAGGGGAGCAATTAACCTCAATATGGTGTTCACTTCCGATGGCCAGCTTGTCCAAGGCTGACTCAGTTTGCTGACTGAGTAACGGTCTCCCCTAGGAGACAAGTTACAAAAGGCCATCTGTCCAGGTGAGCTTTTTTTTTTTTTTTAAGGTTTCCATTTCTGCGTTCTAAAATATAGGGCTGTTGGGTCCAGGCAGGAGGGCATTTCGGGCCATTTCCAGGCAGGCGAGGTAACGGAGCATCTTACACCACACAGTGCCCAGCAATACAATTTGGCGCTTCCCTGCCACACCCCCTCCCAGTAAGGCTTCCCTGTCTGCCACTTCTTCCCCTCCACCAGCCCATTTCAGACAACCCCACTCTCCGAACCAACCAGACTTCTATGCTTGCCATTGACATTCTACTGTTTTTGAACTCCCTGGGTTTCTATCCTTAATCAAGATTTACCTGTAAATATAAATTACATTTACTATACAACGAATGAATGTAACCTAGACTGAAACCCAGAAATGTCTCTAGGATGGTGCTGGGCTCCTTCCCAACGGGTGGGGGAGCCTGCAGGAGGAAGACAGAGAAACGGTGTGCTGGGTGTAGGGCCCTGGCTGTCCTAAGCATGACACCTCAGTGTTAGCTACTCTTGGCATCTCTCAAGCCTTCAGGGAAGAGTTTAACTCCATGGTTACAACTTAGACGCATTTTCATGGTTTAAGGACGGAACAGTGTTTGGAAAAAAGGAGCTCTTTGTGACTGGGATGGAACAGAAGAGAAAGTTGGTCATGAGAGATAAATGGACTCTTTGTTATGTATTCAAAATGTTCTACAATGGGTATGAAGTACTTTTATAATCAAGAAAATAATAAAATATACAGCGACTCTGTAGATGTCTGTCCCAATCATGAGCCGCAGAGTGGAGATTCAGGTCATAGGGAATCCCACAGGGAAGTTATTTTGTAAGGGCATCTCCTAGTCTTCTTGTTCTAATTTTCCATCTTCTCTAAGTACACTAGATATACAAGCACTTCTGCTCTTGAAAAATAAATCAGATTTGCTTTATTTGAAATGGTGTTGTCCACTGATGTCAGTTTTGAGGGCATGATTGACAATAAAAAATGAATTCAATATAGATTTAATGAGAACTTTAGTAAGCAACTATGTCATTTACTACAGAAATTAGCAGTGTACCAATAATGTGGTGAAAAGCTGCCAAATTTTCCTTGAAAGTTATGGTGTATTTGTCTCTAAGTATACAAACAAGTCACTATTTTGAATTGATTTTTCAGAACTTTTACTTACAGCCTTTTCCTTCTTTTCCTCATTTTTAAGTTGGTCAAAAATTAATTGTATCATTCAGTTGGAGCATTAATATTGCAGAAGAAAGGAAGGCATCTTGCAAACCTAAGGATAGTTTAAATGTAACTCTCGAGTTGGCAGGAGACTTACTATTAATTATTTAGAGGCTTCCTGAGTTTTTGTATTGAGATCTTAGGCATTGCTTAAGATCTATCATTTATAGTAATTATTTCAGTTACTCATTCACTATTTATTCATCACACTTGCTTTGGGTCTCTGCTACATGCAATTTATTCCTTGGTAAGTAAGAATTGGTGCTTGTCTTCAGAGAGGTTACAGTCTAGTAGACAACATAAGGCACAGATAAGAAATATTGTAAGAATTAGAAAGTGGTAAGTTCAGTAAGAATTCAGATAGGTTAAGCGGTGGTAGCAGAGGGGAAGAGATAGCAAGGTCATTCCTGAAGGAAAGAAGCACATGGTGAGGGAAGGAAGGCAAGAACCCAAGGTTTATGTGAGAACACCGAGTAGAGGCTACAGCTTAGACAGAAAAATTGCCATTGGCCTCTCACCACCATGGTTTCTAGAAAGTGGGTCTGTGGGTGTTGTGGTTCCTGTTCCAAAATCACCTTGGACCCATTGTGGGAGACAAGTAGGTTTCTGTGTGACATAGTGGACACAGATGAATAAGGCAGCTGTTTCACTTTGTTGGGGAGTGAGCTTCATGAACTCATTCATGAAGTTACATCACTCTCTCTCAGTCACTGACGAAGTAGAGTCCTCTTTTTTTGATCTTCACACCTGTCAGTTTTACCTGTCTTCTTGGCTAGGCTATCAGTTACTCAATCAAACATTATCATACTAAGTAAAGTAAGGCAGACAGAGAAAGACAAATATCATGTGACATCACTTATATGTGGACTCAAAAAAAATGATGCAAATGAACTTACTTACAAAACAGAAAGACTCATAGACATAGAAAACAAACTGATGGTTACCAAAGGGGAAAGGGGTGGGGGAGGATATAAATTAGCAGTTTGGGATTAACAGATACATACTACTATATATAAAATAGATAAACAAGGACCTGCTGTATAGCACAGGGAACTATATTCAATAGCTTGTAATAACCAATAATGAAAAAGAATACACATATATGTGTAACTGAATCACTATAGTGCACTATGCCGTACACCTGAAACTAACACAGCATCGTAAATCAACTATACTTCAACAGAAGAAGAAGGAGGAGGAGGTGGAAGAGGAGGAAGAGGAGGAAAAGGAGGAGGGGGAGAGGGGAGAAGGCAGGAAGAAACATTATCTGGTGTTGCTGTGAAGGTATTTTGTAAAGTCCACGACCGGTTGACTTTAAGTCAGGGACATCATCCTAAATAGACTGCGTGGGCCTCATCCAACCAGTTAAAAGGCCTTAAAAGTAGAATGAAGAGTTCCTGGAAAAGAAGACACTCTGCCTCTGGGGCTTCCGCCAGTGTCCTTCCTAACAGCCTGCCTCACGGATTTTGAACTTGCCTAGCCAGCTTCCACAAGCACAGAAACCGATTCCTTCCAAAAAAAAAATCTCTTAATATCAATCTCCTACTGCGTCTGCTGCACTGGCTGAACCCTGACTTGACACAATACCCGACAAAGATTCTTACACTCATTTTTGTAAGTGTGCTCCTTGGTACCCTCTCATGGAAATTTTCCCTTTACTAGTCGTCTAGTAGGTGTCAGATTCTCCAACTTTTCTTTGTCTAGGATTTATTCATTATTTTATACTGTTAACTCAAAACCTCAAAATTTGATTTTTAAATACAGTTTATTTTAACCTATTTTCTTATCCTTCACTCCCTAGAAATCCCTGGCACTTGCATGTTCTTTCTCTCTTGCTTTCACATCCATCAATTTCTGTTTAACCTCTAGAAAGTAAGTTCCACAGGGTGGAGGAGGGGGGTGCTGTTGATTGGCTCGCCAGTGTTTACCAAGCACTGGGAACAGCGCCCACAGAAGATGCGATTAGATGTTTATTTAATGAATGAATCATGTTTATTTGTAAGTATCCCTCTTTACAGCTGCACATTGCTTTGACAGTGACAACATTACTACATAAGACATTTATCTCGGTCCTCACTTGGTGGGAGGCAGCTATTTGGGGTAAGTTTACCTGCTTTGAAGATACATACTCTGTTGGGTGTGTAACCCCAAGATCTAGAGGTGGGGTCAAGGATAAGGTAGGTGGATACTTGCTGTAGATCTGAGCTCTTCCCTTCAGTTCATCTCTATCAGCAACTCACTCACTTCAGTCTCTGTCCATCTGTCTCCAGTTTTCTGTCAATCAGTTTCAAACCAAACCTGTAGATAACTTAAGAGGCATATTGATCATCTCCTCCAAACCCTGTAACATGTGCCTATGGAACAAATCTACTTCTAGTCTTTTCTGGGAATAACGTGCTTTTTCCCAGTGGGGGTGGGGAGGAGAAGCTATCCCTCTTACTACTCGAACATTTTGTTCTATGGGAGAAACTGCCAATCATGTTGTGTTCAGCCTTTCTGTCCTCAAAGGTGGGCGTGTGGCCCAAGCCAAGGCTCTGCTCAGGGATTGTTTTGAATTGATACTTAGGAAAGTGAGCCTGTCCTCTGATGCCATTTTGACGTATTTTATATTTTCTCTCTTTTTCATAAAAGTTGAAGATGATGATTAGCCATCTTTTTGCAAAATTAGCTGTGAATTTCAAGAGGTCTCTGAAGGATATCGTAGAGGGAATTGACTAAGCCCTCCATTGGTTCTGTGTTGGCACCTACGGAAATGACAAAGGATTGGTTCAAAGGCCCCAATGCATTTTCTTATAGGCTTTTCTTTAGTAACGCCAAAGGTGTAAGAGGAGGGAAGGAAATTGGGGGGTGAGCTAGGATGGGGGTTCCTAGCTAGATTTAACTCTCTAAGTGGTAGTAAGTAGGTAGTAAGATGTCATTTGGCCTGGACTATTGAAAAAGGATTCACACAGTAGAATTATTTGAATAATACCAGCCACTGCTTCCTGCGTTCCAAACACACCTGCTTTCTCAGGTAAATAATCTTTGGTTACTATCCTTAGAAGCCTCCCTGGAACTTCCCAACTCAGGAATCCCCTGATAGTCTCTTCCCTTTGTTCATAAAGTGAATCTGGTGCCCACTTACTGTTTCTTTAATGTCAACTTCTCCGAGGCTCAATGAGATTCAAGTTCTTCTCCCAGGCATAACATTACTTAGTCTCTTCAGTAGTTTAAATCTTTCAAACTGTTCTCTAGTAATAAAATAAGAATGTATTTTCATTCGGGAGAACATAAAGATTTATAGTCTTTTGAAATATTGGACTTGTCTTACTTTCATGCAATACAATATTTATCACTTTTGGTCATTAGAACATAATGTTCATCTCAAAGAAAGTCAATACTTTTGTATGCCTGTGAACACAAAGTGCTGTCAGGCTCTGAACCTGATTCAAGCAGACAATAGAGTGACTAAGCAGTGGGATTTTGCCTCTTATTTGGAAATCTCCTCCTTATGGAAATTTGTGATTTATGAGTCAAGCTGAAAGGCTTATTAATCTCCTTGGTAATCAGATAATTATAGCGAAGATGAGCTTAGTTAGAATTTAGCAGAGGAATATTTGAAGTCAAGTGTAGGGCAAAATCAAAGGAAACAAAACAAGCCATTAAACTCTTTCCGATACGTACAATGAAGTCCATTTTGTTAGGAACAAGAAGCATAAAAGTATCCCCCTCCCCCCGCCTGGTCTCTTCCACCCATTCCGTTCTTTTGACACTGACATAGGTCTCACCAAATGCATTGCCAAGGCAGCACCATTCCACATCTATTGAATGTCTGTTGCATGCCAGGCCCTGTGCCAGGTATTCCACTGAATGCAAACACGAGGACTTTTTGGTTTTTTGTTTTGATGGAGAGTGTATGATCTCCTGAGTGACACAGACATGTACAAGTTGTAGAAGACCAACCTTGTAAGTGCGTCTTGAGGAAAGGGCCAGCCCTGGTGTCCCGGATTGTTGAGGGATCTGGGCCTACTGGGGCTGCTGGAAGTCGATTAGGAGAACGGCTGAGGGCTGATGAAGTGGCTGCAGTCCGAGGTGAAAGCAGACCTCCATACGGGAGGGAAAATCAGCGGCTGGCTGGCAAATGCTGGAATATGCTGGGGCATGAGCAACATGTCGGGAAGAAGGCAGGGATCTATATGTGGGGCCATGATTAGGATCCAGGTGCAAAGGTTTCTATTTTTTTACTTCACTTCATTCTTAATTTTTTTTTAACTTCTAATTGAAATAGAACATACATAGAGAAGAACACAGAAACCATAACATGAGTTACCGTGTAACCATGAGCAAGTCAGACAACAGAACGTTACCAGCAGTTTGGAAGCACCCCCTTTGCCACCACCCTGCAACCCTGCTCAGTCACCACCAGCTTTCTCCTGCCCACACTTCCCACATTTGCCTGGTTTTCAGGTAAATAACTGGAAACATAAAGTATGTGTTCTTTTATGTCTGGCTTCTTTTGCCCAAAATTATAGTTCCTATCCTGTTGCTGGATTTAGTGGGATTTCATTCTTTTCCACTGACGCAAAATTTTTTATCATATGATTTTATAGCAATTTGTACTTTCCTACTGTTGGTGGACTTTAGGAGTGTTTCCAGTTTGGGGACTAAGATAAAAAATGCTACAATAAACATCTTGTACGTCTCTTTTAGTGCATCTACATTTGTTCCTGTTGGGTATACACCAAGGTGTGCCATGGTTGAGTCAGAAAAGTATGCGTCCAACAGCTTCAGTAGGAGATTTTGTCAAAGAGTTTTCCAAAGAGCTCGTGTCAGTGTATGCTCTTCCCTGCAGTTGTAATTTTCAGCGTGTAAGTCTTCCGCCTTCTTGGTTAAATTTATACGTAGGTATCTTATTCTGTTGGATACTACTGTTTTTGGAATTGTTTTTTTCATTTTCTTTTCGTATTGTTTATTGTGGATGATCCCTTTGGCTTTTGAGTCTCTTGAGGGCCCTGCTCCACTTTGAGACTTTCATCGACAACCTCCAGGATTGCCAGATGCCTCTAAAGGAGAAATGGTCCAAGTGCTGATCTCAGCACTTCAGACTCCCCTCGTCTCCCGGACATTGGCCTCACAGGTACACATTTCTGTAACAGAGGAAGATGTTGCTATGTAGGATGTAGGCCCCATAGGGTTCGGCTGAGTCAACTAGAGTATAAAGTATAAGGCCAGGCGGAAATCACACAAGTTAGAGCGAAAAAGTGAGAAAGTTAGAGCAGACAGACTTGCAGTCAGTCCTGACTTTGCCACTACTATGTTTCATTGACAAGTTGTCAGTTGTGTCAGTCTTGTTACCTGAACGGAAATGATTTTAACTACCACATAATGTGGTTTTGTAGCTTAATGGGGATAAAGTGAGTAAAGCTCTTTGTAAGTGGCAACTGTCACTCCTAAATGCTATGTTAGGGAAGAAAGCAGTGAGGACGGGCTGATAAAACCCTGAGTCGGGTCATTGGATGTAATTTGGTGTATATCCTTTATTATTTTATAAATACACCAATCTGTCTTAAAGAATTTAGCATTCACTAAGTTAACCTAACAAGATTTTTTTAAAAATTAAAAATAGTAATTTTAATTAAAAACATTAAATTTGATAGCATCCTAAAATACTTTTTTGAAGTAGAACATTTTCCTTTTGAACAAAGATGAATATAAACAGTCTCAATTTAACCCAATATCCTGGATTTAGTGTCAAATTAGGAACATTCCTCAAACATCCAGGCAGTCAAATAGTCTATAAACAGCAACAAATATTTTAAAAAGGGAATGGAAGAAAAATTAAAGAGAGGTGTTAGCAGTTATCATATGAATGTGAATTTAGGTTTCATTATAATTAAGATTTTTGAAAGGTCCTACATCAATGCATTATAAATTAAGATGTAAATAGATAAACTGGAGCCCCACTCTTCATAACGAAATATAGGGATATCTTAAAAAACCTTCAGTTACTAAAATTCAAAAATTGATGATTTTATTTATATCCTGCTTCTGTGGAAGTTCCCCTTCCCCAAACTTTGCCATCTGTTACAGAAAAGTCTATCACTTACCATATGAGGAAAGTGAGGAGAGATGGACTTGCTTGTATCTATCACTGCTGGTGAAAAACCAACCTTGCCCTGTCCTGCTAGTGAGTTATTTATCCTTATTTCCTTACATGAAGGATAACGCTTCAATTTCTTCATTAGTTCAGCTACAAACCTTCTCAACAACCACTGATATGATTAAGTGGCTTACTGACAATTCGGGCCAACAAAATAATGAGAGCATATGTCAGCACTGAATTATTTGTTGTTCAAAAATCTGACATAACTTATTGAAACGAAAATTAAGAAAGTCTTCAAAAAATCTTTCTTTGTAGCTTTATCACTGACATTTAAAAATATTTTAAAATGCTAAGGCAGCATTTTCCAAATTTATCTGAGATTTTGATCATTATCACTAGAAAATAAAAGAGGTTTCTATGGTCAAATGAGTTTCAGAAACTTCGGGAATTCAACCAAGGTAATCTGGTTTCTTTTCTTCAGTACAGTTTAAAACCTATGATGTGATAATGCCCAGCACGAATCTCCAGCAAAGTGGATTTGGGCTAGAATTTTTCAAGTATCAATTCCAGGATCACAGACTACATTTCTCAACCCCCTTTCTGTGGAACACTTAGGAGGAGAGGAAGTTAAGTTAGTAACCATGTGCAGAGGGATCCACTTCAAAAATGTTGTCCCCCGTGTTCTGGCAAAGATGTTCTTTGAATATTTAATTTGGTTTATTTTTTATCTGTAAGATACAGTTGTTTCTTGAAAACTCACATCTCAGGATCAGTATAGTAAGAATTTGATATCCATAGGTGATGAAATGTTGTCTTAGTTTGTTTGGGCTGCTATAAAAAATGCCATAGACTGGGTGGTTTAAACAACAGACATTTCATTTCTCATTGTTCTAGGGGCTGGGAATTCCAAGATCAAGGACTTGGCTGAGTCCCTTTCCTGGTGAACGCTATTCCTGGTTTGTGAATTTGGGGAGAAATAATTCAGTCCCTAACAAATGATATGCTGAAAAAGTCTTTTTAATAAGTCTATTAGTTATGAATCTTTTGATAGCAAGTACTAAAAATCACCTTGAGCTACAGCAAAGAAAGGAGGAATTTCTTACAATAACAATAAAATTATCTAGGATCCAAGGGCAAGAATACAGCCGGTGTTGGGCACATCTAGAAAGGTGCTGTCCAACAGAAAAATAATGTGAGCTACCAATGTAGGACACATTAGTAACTTTAACCTTTCCAATAGTCACATTAAAAAAGTAAAAAGAAATAGATGAATTTAATTTTAATCATATTTTTTATTTAACCAAATATATGAAAAATGTTATTTTAATTTCTAATCAGCCCAGGAATATTAATGAGATACTTTATACTCTTTTTTTTTTGGTACTAAGTCTTTGAAATCTAGAGTGCATTTTATACTTATAGTACATCTTAATTTGAACTAGTCACATTTCAAGTGCTCAGAAGCCCCATGTAGCTAGTGGCTACCACATTGGACAGTGCGGATCTAGAGCAAAGAATGACAAAGGTTTAGGGAATCCACATAGTTCTCTCTCAGTATTCAAATTTCAGGGCAATTTATTTTGGTGAAAACATTTTAAATTTATTTAAAATCTGTTGAAGACACAAGGAGTGTCACACAAAATTTAAAAATAAATTCATCTATGTGTTCTTTTTAGAAGTTGTATTTCTGAAAGTTTGAAAAGTAAAAACATAAAAAAAGATGTGTCAGGCACACACACTAATTAGACAAAAGCAGACTAGACTATCAGATGAAACAGACTTTAAGGAATAAAGAAGTTCCAAATATAATAATAACATTGTCAGTTCACCAAGAAGATACAGCAATCCCAGACTATATCATAATGTAGCCTCATAAAACACAGGGTGAATATTAGCAGAACCAAGAAGTTCACAAAACACTCGTTTTAGTAGAATATTTTAAATACTTCTCATAATGATTGATAGATGAAAGAAAAAAATGAGGAGAGATATCGAATATTTAAACAGTGTAATCAATGAACAATCTTAATCCAATGGATGTATATAGAACTTTGTGTTCAACAACTAGAGAATGCACGTTTTTTTTCAGATACACACATCAGATTTATAAAAATGAACTGTGTACTATACCACAGACGAAGTGTCAATATAACCGAAGAATTATTATACAGATTGTGTCCTTTTACTCCAATGCAATTCAGTAAAAAAAAGTAATAAAATAACTAAAAAGCATTATGTAGTTGAAAATATAAATATGCAGTGTTAAATAACACATTCCAAAAAAGACATTTTAATGGAAATTAGAAATCACTTAGAACTGATAATAACTACACTACACATAAAAATTTGTGTGATGCATTTAATACTATATTTAATAGGAAATGTATATCCTTAAATTCTTATATACATAAAGAAGGATAAAAATTAGTAAGATCCAACTTATGAAATAAAAAAGAGCACCAGAAAATAATTCATTTACCATATTCTATTTCCTTTTCTTTTTCATATCAATTTGCCACTTAACACTGTTGATTCTACTTTCAAATTATCTCTATATCTGTCTTTCCTTCTCTTTTATCTATGCTCTCGTATAGGTATAGTCTTCTTCATTTTTTCCTCATTTCATTGGCTTCCTTACAGTATTCTTTCTCACTCCCACCCCTCTCTAATCCATTCACCTCCTTGTTTAAATTTATTAAGTATTTTGTTATTTCTGATGCTATGTAAATTAACTTTTTTTCTCTATTTCTTTTTCAGATAGCTCATTGCTAGTGTACAGAAACACAACTGATATTTGTATGTTGATTTAGCATCCTGACACTTTACTGAATTTGTCTATTAGTTCTAACTTTTGGGGGGCATATACCCAGAGATGAGACTACTGGCTCATGTGGTAGTTCTATTACTGTTTTTTGAGGAACTGCCATATTTTTTTCCATGTGTTTGCACCAATTTACATTCCCACCTACAGTGTGCAAGGATTCCAATTTCTCCTCATTCTTGACGTTTGCCGTTTTCTGTGTTTTTGATGGCAGCCATCCTAATGGGGTTGAGGTGATTATTTAGGTATATTTTTAAACACGTAAAATTCAAGAGACCTCAGCCAGTATTAAACTTTGATTGACTTTCAAATTAAATATCTTCTTTAAACATCACATACAGAATACCAAGTCTTAGTGGCCACCCGTTTACCAAGTCCGTGAGAACAGGGACCACACCCTGGCACATGCCTAGCTCAGTGCTTAGCAGAGGTCTTGCACATGGGAGAGAGAGAGAGATCATGGCATATTTGTTGAATGAGTGAAGGGTGTGTTTTTATTGAGAATGAGCTTGGAAATGAACGATGTGGTGCTTGTTACCATTGGTGGATACCAGTGTCAAATGTGTAATTATTGACCAGGCTGGGGCTCATGGGACCCTCTGTTACTCTTTAGCTGCAGGCTGGAGGTGGATGACTCCTCTCCTTGTTGGTTGTCATCAGTTAATCTTGACCATTAGTGCCTAGTAAAGAGCTGACATTCTGTGTATTCCCTGAACGTCCAGCTGCCTTACATTTTAGAGAGGCAGCACAGTAGAGTGAAGAAGCTTTGGGGAACATAGCTCTGTACCTACTAGGTATGTGATCTTTAAGAGTGAGCTCATGTCTCCAATGCCTTCATGTGTAAAATGGAATTATGATACCTACTCCAGAAGATTGTCAGGAATTTAGATGAGATAATGTAGGTAAAGTGCAATGCCTGTGTATATAGACATTATTATTGTAAATCTATTTTAATTAATTATATTTTTTCCTCTAATGTGTGGCTTTTTTTTCAATTGATGGGGAGATCTTGGCATTAAAATCTATGAATAAATTACAGGAAAAACTCCTAGGATTTCTTTGGAGACTCATTAATGTTTTCTTTCAATTACTTCATTCGAATTGTTTTGATCAAAGGATAAAAATCTAGCACGGATGTGCTACTTTTTAATTTATATTTCATCAACGGGAGTAAAAGTTGACTGAGATTGCCATATTCCATCTGGACTCAAATAAAGAGGTGAGTTAAGCAGTAAATGCCCGGATCTCCATTATTATGAAGGTCCTTGATCATGATGATGGAGTTTACATGCTCCTCTCCCATCTTTAATAAGCGTATTTATGTCAGTTAACAAAGTCATCAGTGGGCATGCCTTTGAAAGTTCCAGAAGCATTGTGTAGAAATCAAATTTTTCTAGTGGGCATTCCAAAATTCAAAGGTACTTTGTCTACTCTATCTCGGGGAACATTCTAGCCTCATGGTTTAAAATCTCAATATCCTTAATCATGGTTTATTTAATACTTTTCCCACCAGATTAACCACAGGTTAAATACGTGTCATTAAATTGTGGAATAGGTTACCAAAGGAGATCACGACATGTTTTTTTCTACTTAGAATTTCCATCCAATAGAAATTTCTGCATTGATGGAAATGTTCTATAATTCTGCCCTCATAAAGTAGACACTGGCTGCATGTGGCTATTGAACACTTGAAATGTAGCTGGTGTGGCTGAGAAACTAAATTTTCGATTTTATTTGATTTTAATTAATGAAAATTTAAACTTAAATAGCCACATGCAGGTAGTGTCTACCATATTGGGCAACTGAAAAGCATAGCCTATCACATCTTCAGAAAAATGAGAGTTGGTAGACAACCATATGAGGTATACCTGAAAATGGCCTAAACTGGGTAAACTTACCTGCAGCCCCTCACTTTGTCTTTTGTTTGTTTTGTTTTGTTTCAGTTTTGGTTTTAATGTATTGAAAGAAAAATGTTATTCTAAACTAAGATTGACTCCTGCTTTAACTGCTGTTGGAGATAAGTAGGAGGAGGAGGAATAATGCATTTCGCAGGAAAAAATGTATTTCTCTACTGCTCCTTGCCTTTTGTTAAGGTGGGAGAGAAAAGATAGAAATAAAGGACTAAAATTTCAAAGCTTTGGTCAATTCCTCTGTATTGTTATTGGATGAGACCCAGGTTAGAAAGTCCATCCTTTAAGCAGAAATAGTAAGAACATTTAGGATAAACAAAAGTAGACCCAGAGTTCATAGTGAGTGAACAATGGCTTCATTGGAATTTCCAGGAAGATGAGCAGATAGTTGAAAATTAAGGGAGCTCCTGAGCAGAGCAGATGGAGACCAAAGAGAGAAGCGTGGGAACGGAAGCGGTGAGGGAGCGGCAGGAAGCCACAGCCCGGTTGGAGGCGGGGCCTACAGGGGAAGTAGCTGGTGAGTCATCCCTGGAACAGGAAGGCCACGTGACCCACATGGATGGTTAATTCCCCACGTTAAGTTTATTGCACTCCCACATCGTAAGCCCTTCTTTTGCTCTCTTCTCTTTGGCAAACTCCACTCCACACACAAAGCATTGGGTGGACTGTTTGGGGGAAAGTAAAAGAAAAAGGGACTCTTCCCTGTGTGTGTCGCACAGGGTGGGGAGAGCACCGGAGGCAAGTTCCAGGTAAGACGGAACTCCAGCAAGAGCAGCAAAAGTGACTGTGAGAACGTGACCCACAAATACCCCTGGATGGGTGAAGTGGTCAAAATCTCAGAGAGCTCAGCGACTTCCACAGGCGTCAAAATTGCATAAGGGAAGAAGATAATTGAATATGTTGTATTGGCCTTAGAGCTATGGAATCCTGTGTTTAGATCATGGTGAAGAATTTCCTATCACACAACATGTGCTATTTCTACTAAGATTTTTTTAAAGCCTTGGGTTATTGCTTGTATCATCAACAATTCTGGTTTACATTTACAGTGATCTCCTGATTGTGCTTCAGTAGCTGAGCTTATACTTGGGGCAAAAAGAAAACTCTCTTTCGATGTAGAAATGTATGCAAATGGGTATACAAAGAAAGATAAAACCTCAGAGCCCCCAGGTGACTGGTAGAGTTTGAGAGGAGCTATGACACATTTACAGAGAAATGGACGAGTCTTCTCTGGAAAATCCCAAGTGTAAATTAAAAAAAAAACACCCCAACCCACAGATAAACAACAACAACAAAAAAACACACAGTTTTTCCTGGATGTAAGAGGGTACAATTAAAAATGTAAGCATCCTTTTGACCATGACATTCTTTGATTTCCAAAACTAAAGTACATCCTTTATTTGAATCTAGCCAATCAAGTTCCTTTCTGCTTATCTTTCTCTTTCTGCCATGAAATTCTGAGAGTTACAAAGTGTTTCACTACTTTGGCTAACTTTCTTTTCCACAAGTACTGTGAAACGCACCGGTTGCCATATACAAAGTGTCAGTGCTCAGGCAACATTTGATCTGCCAAGCTCCTCACAATGTGTGCTTCAAACACACTCCAGGGCTCCTGGCTGAGGCCATCTGTTAGATTTGAAGACCAGATTTCAAGATGTTGGTGACTGGACTCATGCACATTCTGTCCTGTTGTCTGCAACTCCTCCTACAGCAAAGTATCCTCCTGTCGGAATCTAGAAAGAAGTCCAAGTCTTTTGTGCTTTTGTTCCACAAGCTGCTGTCACCTGGGTGAGACAAACCTTTGATACACCCTTTTCCTTTCCTGTACCTTGGGTCTTTTCAGATGATGAATGAGCTGAGTTCCAGATGGCATCTGACTGGGGGAAAGGGAACACATTTGTGTCCTCGGTGAGCTACTCTCTCCTTTTAATGAACTGTAGGCAGAGAACTTAGCCTGGGGAACAGGCACTTGGTGTATAAAAAATAATAGGGTACTGCTTTTAAAATTGCACTGCTCCTCTCATTCCAAGAGTGGGGAAAGCTCCCATTTAGGAGGGGTGGGGTTCATGGCAAATACTTTATTAGAATTTTTGTTACACAAAATAATATTGAAAGCCTGGTGTAGAATAAAGAATCTGGGATAAAGATATTTTGCATGATAATAGAAAAGGTTGTCTTGCTGGTGGTCAGGAGGGCATTTTGAGAGCTGATTATTATAGGTCAACTGTTTTGGGTTTTTTTGATGATTTAATCATTTTTAACATTTTTATTGATTTATAATCATTTTACAATGTTGTGTCAAATTCCAGTGTAGAGCACAATTTTTCATTTATACATGAACATATATATATTCATTGTCACATTTTTTTTCTCTGTGAGCTACCATAAGATCTTGTGTATATTTCCCTGTGCTGTACAGTATAATCTTGTTTATCTGTTCTACAATTTTGAAATCCCAGTCTATCTCTTCCAACCCTCCGCCCCCTTGGCAACCACAAGTTTGTATTCTATGTCTCTGAGTATATTTCTGTTTTGTATTTATGCTTTGTTTGTTTGTTTTTGGGTTTTTTTTAAGATTCCACATATGAGCAATCTCATATGGTATTTTTCTTTCTCTTTCTGGCTTATTTCACTTAGAATGACATTCTCTAGGAGCATCCATGTTGCTTCAAATGGCGTTATGTTGTCGGTTTTTATGGCTGAGTTGTATTCCATTGTATAAATATACCACATCTTCTTTATCCAGTCATCTGTTGATGGACATTTAGGCTGCTTCCATGTCTTGGCTATTGTAAATAGTGCTGCTATGAACATTGGGGTGCAGGTGTCATTTTGAAGTAGGGTTCCTTCTGGATATATGCCCAGGAGCGGGATTCCTGGGTCATATGGTAAGTCTGTTCCTGGTCTTTTGAGGAATCTCCATACTGTTTTCCACAGTGGCTGCACCAAACTGCATTCCCACCAGCAGTGTAGGAGGGTTCCCCTTTCTCCACAGCCTCTCCAGTATTTGTCATTTGTGGATTTTTGAATGATGGCCTTCTGACTGGTGTGAGGTGATACCTCATTGTAGTTTTGATTTGCATTTCTCTAATAATTAGTGATACTGAGCATATTTTCATGTGCCTATTGATCATTTGTATTTCTTTCTTGGGGAATTGCTTGTTTAGGTCTTCTGTCCACTTTTGGATTGGGTTGTTTGGTTGTTTCTTATTAAGTCGTATGAGCTACTTGTATATTCTGGAGATCAAGCCTTTGTCAGTTTCAGTTGCAAAAACTTTCTCCCATTCCGTAGGTTGTCTTTGTTTTACTTATGGTTTCCTTTGCTGTGCAGAAGCTTGTAAGTTTCATTAGGTCCCATTTGTTTATTCTTGCTTTTATTTCTATTGCTTGAGTAGACTGTTCTAGGAGAACATTTTTGAGATGTATGTCAGATACTGTTTTGTATATATTTTCTTCTAGGAGGTTTATTGTATCTTGTCTTATGTTTAAGTCTTTGATCCATTTTGAGTTGATTTTTGTATATGGTGTAAGGGAGTGTTCTAGCTTCATTGCTTTACATGCTGCTGTCCAGTTTTCCCAACACCATTTGCTGAAGAGACTGTCTTTATTCCATTGCATATTCTTGCCTCCTTTGTCGAGGATTAGTTGACTGATAGTTTGTGGGTTCATTTCTGGGCTCTCTATTCTGTTTCATTGGTCCATATGTCTGTTTTTGTACCAATACCATGCTGTCTTGATGACTGTAGCTCTATAGTATTGTCTGAAGTCTGGGAGAGTTATTCCTCCAGCCTCTTTCTTTCTCTTCAGTAATGCTTTAGCAATTCTAGGTCTTTGATGGTTCCATATAAATTTTATTATGATTTGTTCTAGTTCTGTGAAATATGTCCTGGGTAATTGGATAGGAATTGCATTAAGTCTGTAGATTGCCTTGGGCAGTGTGACCATTTTAACAATATTGATTCTTCCAATCCAGGAGCATGGGATATCTTTCCATTTTTTTAATTCTTCTTTAATTTCCTTCCTCAATGGTTTATAGTTTTCTGTGTATAATTCTTTCACCTCCCTGGTTAGATTTATTCCCAGATATTTTATTACTTTGGGTGCTATTTTAAAGGGGATTGTTTCTTTACTTTCTTTTTCTGTTGATTCATTGTTACTGCAAAGAAATGCAACTGATTTTTGAACGTTAATCTTGTAACCTGCTACTTTGCGGAATTCTTCGATCAGCTCTAATAGTTTTTGTGTGGACCTTTTAGGGTTTTCTATATATGGTAACATGTCATCTGCATATGTGACACTTTTACCTCTTCTTTTTCAATTTGGATCCCTTTTATTTCTGTCTCTTGCCTGATTGCTGTGGCTAAGACTTCTAAGACTGTGTTGAATAGGAGTGGTGACAGTGGGCATCCTTGTCTTGTCCCAGATTTTAGTGGGAAGCTTTTGAGTTTTTCACCATTGAGTACTATGCTGGCTGTAGGTTTGTCATGTATATAGCTTTTATGATGTTGAGATATGTTCCCTCTATACCCACTTTGGTGAGAGTTTTTATTATAAATGGGTGTTGAATTTTATCAAATGCTTTTTCTGCATCTATTGAGATGATCATGTGTTTTTTGTCCTTTCTCTTGTTGATGTGATGTGATCAACTCGTTTTTATCTTCTGTTGGCTAGACAGCGATAAAAGACTGAGAGAAGATTTGTTGGGTACTGGACTTGGAAAGAGAAGAAATGGATTTCTAAGGACTAAATGATTGGGGTGGGGAGAGAAAGAGACAGAGAGATTGCATTAGAATTTATGAACATTATAGTTTTCTGGACATGTCAGGTTATAGTCTTCATATCAAGACACTAGCAATGTCCAAATGCTTGTGTGAATTTTCCCAGCACTTGCAGATAGCTGCTTTAGAACATAAGATGCTGAGAGCCTCAAGAGAAAGATGGTATCTTTGTGTGCAGTCACCAAAATTTTTCTCAATTTGCTCACCTGGATTACTTCAGTTTGTTGATGTGTAGTAGTTTTGATATGATTTCAGATCCACTTGTTTATGACAAAAATGAAGTTGCTTTTGTAAGTAAAGTTGTTCTGATAGGAAAGGATGTCATCATTGACATCTGTGGTTGCCGGGGGATACTCTGTGGCTCAGCGGCTCAGGAGCTCCACCGGGGCTTACCAATAAGAACATATAAAAAAGCTGTTATGGCGAGGGGGCATTTAGACTGGAAAACTCAGTTTGTGAGGACCATTTGAGAGTGTTCAGCCTGGGCAAGACGACTCTTTGCTGATCTAAATACCACTCGGAAGACTTTGGTCCATTAGTTTCTTCCTGGGTAAGGCAACTCTCTACTGGGCAGGGCTGAAAATTGTGCAGCGCCCCACGAAGAGATCATCTTGCCACCAACACCAGCGCCTTTGATCCCTAGCAACGCGCTCCTTCATCAAGGGACTTTTAGCTCTTGGTTGGCTAAGCTGTCTCCTCCGAAAACCAACCAGTAGAAAGTTACGTCTCAGCTAAATTTGGACTTTATTCTTCCCATTTCCCTCTTGCCTCGAACAACAGTGTGTTATTGATCTATTGTTGGTCTGGTGTGTGTTATTCCTTTATTGGCTTATTAAGAGACATTATTCTGTATCCTATTGGTTTGTGATGTTATTACAATTCCCTCAGGGAATCTGTGATAAAATACTGGCAAAGACAATCTCAGTCTTTGAGCATAATCTGCTCCCAAACAATAGACCTGGTGCTCAAAAGATAAGATGTGTTTTTGTGAAGGAAGTGTATTTTGAAAAATTGTCCAGCGGGGTAGAGCGAGGGGAGGTGATGGGTGTGAATAGGTTCTTGCCTGCCTCACGCAGGGAAGAATTCAAGAGCAAGTCATGAAAGCAAGTTTAAAGTAAAGTGAAAGCAAGTTTATTTAGAGAGAGACACTCTTCACAGAGAGTGGGGTCTGCCTCACTCAGAAGGGAGACCGTCTAAGGAGACACATGCTCCGCAGGCAGAATGTGGGCCATCTCAGAAAGGTGAGAGGGAGAGAAGCCGAGAGGTTGGGCTGTTTAGTTTCAGGAAAAAGTAGATGCACACCCCATAGACAGAGTGCGGCCGTCTCAGAAGGCAAGAGAGAGCGACTGCGAGGTGCAAAGTTGTTAGGTTTTATGGGCTCAGTAGTTTCATATGCTAATGAGAAGGAGGGTTATTCCAACTGCTCTGGAGAAAGGGCCAGGATTTCCAGGAAACACCTTCCTCTGCCCACTTTTTGGCCTTTTATGGTCAGCCCGGGAATGGTCATGGGGACTGTGGGTGTGCCATGAGGCTCAAGGTCAATGAGTCTGGCCCTCCCCTGCCAATCTTTGAAGATCTATTCCTTCTCATTGTGTAAACTGACTCCTTCATACACCCAACAACAAAATCTCCCTTCCCTGGCCTTCCCATCAACTCCCACACCCGCACACCTGACAGGGGCAGGAATCTGAGGGGCTTTCCCAGTGGACGTGTTGATAGTCTCAGATAGTCACTAGTCATAATGTCAGAGAGGAAGCCAGAAGTCTAATGGTCCTCTGCTGTCCCTGGAGCCGTTGCTGCCACATGGTGTCACTGTTGAAACACAGGCCGACCGGCTGCCCCAGTGCTGTCTCCTTTGTCCCCAGAACTGGGCATGGGCCTCCCAACCTCGATCTCCCCTCGCTAAAGCACCTGGTGACCTGGAATTTGATGCAATCCCTGGTGGCTCTCTGGCTTTGGGCCTCGACTCAGACCCTTCTTTCCATGGGGTAGAGGCCACATCATGGATTACACATTCCTATGTGACACACAGGTACTTGAGTTACCTGTTTCAGGTGTGCAAACAGAGCCCCCAGACTCTTGGACCTTACATACCAGCCATCGGGTTCAACTTCACTCATCAGTAACGTGGGTCCTTGAGTTTTGACGTGTGGTGAGGGTGATCCGATACATCTAGCTCTACCCATTTCCCCCACTTTCAACCATATATCTATCTATCTATCTATCTATCTATCTATCTATCTATCTATACACACACACATACATACACACATACATGTTTGTAAATATTTATAATATGAAATATATGTAAAGTATACATATACATGCTTTTGCTGTTGGATGTGTGAGGGAGTCAGTTTACTCAATGGGAAGGAATAGAGGATGGTGATTATTTCCTCCAACCCTGCTCTTAGAATGGGCAAAAAAGCCTTTATATTTTTAGGGTCCAAGTCTTTCTTTCTCACCTAAAGGGGAAGAAGATTTTTTGTGGGGAAGATTTTTTTGTATCTCAACAGTCCAGGGCCCTTTTTTGAGTAATCATTTTCTCTTTTAGAGAAAAGGAGCTGGTATTTCAGGGATGGAAAAAAAAACAGCCCAACTCTGTGGGTAGCTCCAAATTCAGGAGGAAAGGGGATGGTGGCTGCGGGCTTTCTTGTGGGCGGGCAACACGCACGTGGGCAGCACAACACTGCTGTGGCCTCGGGCTCCGGAAATTGCTGGTGCACAAACCTGGTGCTGCAGCTGGTCACTTGGGCCACGGCACCTGAAGCAGAGGAGGTGAAAACGCAGCTTTCAGAGGACCTGACTGGCCTGAATCTGCAGCTGGTGACTGCTCTGCCCTGTTGAGATGGGGAGCGCGAGTTGGGAGACCAGAGTGAGCAGGAAAAGCTCACTTCCTTTCTTAGAAGTGGACGTTTGGGGGAAACCCTCCGAGACACACAGAACATTCAGCTTCTTTGACCATCCAAGGGAGAGTGGGAGAACCCCCAAGAGTTTAAGAACGGACTCCATGTCAATCTGGCATTTGGATGCCAGGCCAGATTAAATTTAATCTGGAGACGTTCAAGCCACGTGAGACTGCATCCTAGAGCAGAGTAGTCGCGTTAGAACTGCCCACGTGCTGACAACTACCCATCCAAGTTCAAGCGTCCCCCGCCTGATCAGTTTCATCATTTCAGGGAACCAGAGTCTCATCTTTTCAATTTCAGTATCTCTGAGTCTCAAGGGTGGAAGAAGCCCTTTCTTCTCTCAGATTAGCTTCACTTTCTGTCCCCAGAGATAATTCGTTCAGAAGAAATAGATACCTGGTAATGTATATTATTCAAGATATGTCGAAGTTTTACTGTAGGTATTCATTGTACTCAGGTCATGGTGGTACGAGCCCATCCCTGAGGCTCTACTCAACAAGTTTTCCTTGAACCACTGGTAGGCTATTAATAGCATTTGTCCCAGAAATCATTCGCAAATAGTCGCTGGTCTGTGCTCAAGAGGAAATGCCAGGCACTTTCCTATGCTCTCAACTGGTGACTGCTCTCATACACTCTTCCTTCCCAAATTCGTATTAATATTTCTTTTCTGCTTCTTCTGGGCACCTGGGGGAGTATCTCTTTACCCCTCATGGATCTCATGCCTGCAGTAGACCAACCAAAAATCTTCTCTGGTCCCGTCCCCATTTATGTTTCACTCTCTTATGTTGTAACACAACCCTTGGACAGTCTCACTGTCCTTGTCCAGTACAATACAGACTTGCTCAGTCCATATACCCTTTGGCTTGAACTCTGCCTCCCTTGGAGCTGAGACTTGAAGATGGGACCTGTCTGGATTTACTTTGGACTTGGTTTCCGATTTTTAGATCCTTTAGGCAAATAACACTACTTCCTCCATTTCATTTTATTCCTCCTTCTGATCTTTTAATTTTTACCTTCTTGTCTCTTTTCTCAATGTGCTATACACCTCTACTACATTCTTGACATAATATAGAGTGATTTCTTTTTCTTGAATCAAGCACTAACTGCAATGATCTTTGTTTCCGGTGAGTTCAAGCATCATCTTTACTTCGTGTTTACTTAAAAGCCATAATGGAAATCTGTTCGCTTCTCTGCCGTGATCAGCACCTGCTCATCATATCCATGTGGTTTGAATGAGTGCTACTGTGTTATTATATACTCTACATACATGACCGCTTTTAATTTGCCCATAGGTGGCCAACTGGCCTAAGCTGATCCAATCAGGGCATTTCTCTGGAATTTCTAAACTTGGATCCGGAGAACAAGTTTCAAACCTTCTCTGTTGCTGAAGCCTTGGGGCTTCCAGGAATTATTTTTTTCCCCAAACTTGTAGACAAAGCTGCTATGGTGGAATAAAGCTGATACACTGGGAGGAACAGAGATGATAGACAGAAAACCTACTTTCCTTTCAGCCTTGAGAATCAGTGAAAATTTTGTTCTTCTCATACTTAACAGAGTCAATAGTTAGGGTCGTGTTCCTGTCACTTGCAACCCAAAAAGTCTTTAATGTGAGAAAAATAATTCAGACCGCGTGAGACTGCTCAGTGGCAATGATTAGTCTGTAGTTGGCCAATATTGATGCTAAAGTGTCAGGAAAAGGAGTTTATAAAGTCACAGAGATTACTAAAAAGGGGGCAATAGAGAAGTGAGAACTGGTGTTTTCCATGGTAATGAGAAAAAGATAATGCATATCCCTTGCTGCTTCTTCCCTTTAATCTTTGTTGATAAACACTTATGATTAAAGTGTGTGCTATTGACATGGTTAATACCTACGGCACAGTTAACTCGCATCTTAACTTACCTTCTCTACTCCAATCACATGGAAGTGATGCATATAATATCAAAACCAGAAACCAAAATTATGTATCTAGGGTCAAAAAATCAAGGCGGATATTTTCACAGACCAGAAATAGAAGAGAAACCTTCAACAGAGGTGGAGGCTGAAGCCACAGTGAGGTTGTCAGGGCGGAAGTAGCAGGGAGATTCATTCTTAAGAAGTAATGGGGTCTGGAGGCCAGGAGCTGGGATGGAACCCTTTGTCTGTCAATAGACTCTGAAACTCAATGGTTCTTGTTATCCTCTGGGACTTGGGAAGTGAGGAGATTAGGGAAAGAGGATGAAATCAGGTATGGCATGGTCAAGTATTGCCTTGGGGATTAAAGGTACAGTATCCTGAGTATCATTGAAGCTGTGAGTACCAACGTTGCCATCAGTTCTGGTCTGGACTGTGGTCCTGGAAACTGCTGGATGGAGGCAACCATTAGAGCAGAGTGAGGGAGAACAGGAAAGAGAGAAACAAAAATCCAAACAGAAATCTTCCTGCTCACCTTCTAAAAGCCACAATTCCAGCGTGAATTTGAATCATGCTAAGAAACAGCACTAAGAAAATCAACAATGAGAATGTGAATTCAATCCAAGAATTGCACTTACTTCCTAAAACAATCTGACAGAGACTTCCATGTGAGTATGCATAATTGCTTAAGCAGAGAAACAAAAGCACAGCTTGTATCAAGCATGAGCAAGAAGTCATGGACCCAAGATGTAACATAATAAGGAATCAGTATTTCTGTATTAGAATTTCCAGGAAAAGAGAATGAAGAGAGCGACAAAGAGTAAATATCTGAAGAGATAATAACTGAGCATTTTGGAATTGAAAATGAGCCTCCACTGCTTAGAATATAGGTTCAGTTAAGATAAATCCACTCATAAGGACGTCTTGGAGAGAGTGCAGATCACCAAAGAGAAAGAGAAAAATCCAGAGTAAAAACTGATCATGTGTCAGACCCTATGGAAGTCTCTGCAGATATTCTCAGTGCACAACACTTTTAAATGAGAGTAATTATAAAAGAAAATAATACAAGAATTAAAGACAGAAAAATAATTAAAACGCTGATAGATGGATAATTAAAAGATAGTGCTTGTAAGTTATTGTGAAGAATAGCTTAAAATGAAAATACATTTGATGTTTTCCCACAAATCTGTCTAATTTTAGATATACAAATACGACTTTGGAGAGTGCCAAGGGTTAAGGAAGTCTTTTGATCATGGCTCGCTGGTTAGCTTGCCCGTTTTCTGTGATTCCAATGTGGAGGGAGGTGGTGGAGAGGAAGAGGAGGTGCTGGCCTTGAAAAACTGTTTCAAAGCAAAACCTCATAGGATTTCACTCAACCCTGTTTTCTGGAAGTAGTCCAAACCTGTACCATGTGCTTAGGTTCCCAAAGCCAGTGTTTTTAAAGAAACACCCACAAAAGCCCTTTTGGCAGGCAGCACCGTGTCTCTTCATTCTTTTTTGAATATGACGAAAATGAATGGTCAATTTTGGAAAAATTAAGTTACAGATTTCTGTTTTGTTACGTTCATGCAAGTTACATGTTAGAGGGAGAGGATGAGAGAGGAATAAGAGAGGTGAGCGAGAGAGAGAATTGATAATATAGATGGTCTGAATTTTTAAACTACCATTAGTTGGTCTCACATAGACAAAGCTGAAATCCTCTAGAGACTCAAATTTTTCTAACACTTCTAGAGGCCAAATTTGTAATGAATTGGCTGGCTACATGCCAGGGTTAAAATCCGGCAGGCATGCATGATAAAGATTTGCAAATATTTTTCAAATAAACAGAACTATTAATCCTCAAATACATTAGATTCAGACCAGTGGTCCACTCTGCTTTGGGGTGAATGCCATTCGGTGCTGACTTTTGCATTTTATGATAAATATTCTTCATATGTAGAGATGGACATTTAATAGGTTGGAGAGACGTGGTGCTTGAGAATGGATTCTGGGAGGAAGAAATCTGTTTAGTGATGAGCACTCAGGTTTTAAGGAAGGACAGGTTATTTATTTAGAGTATCATTGGACACCTTTTCCTCTGGGCTAACCAATTAGAAACAAGTGGAATATAAGCCATAATGTAAACTTCAAACTTCGTACTGTGTTCAAAACTTATAATTCCTTTTGAATGTGAGTCTATCTTTCTAAAAAATTTTTTTTGCAGGGGGAGATAATTAAGTTTATCTATAGAATTTATTTTTTACTGGAGGTACTGGGGATTGAACCCAGGACCTAGTGTATGCTAAGCATGTGCTCTACCACTTGAGCTATACCCTCCCCTATATTTATCTTCTTCAATCAATCTTATCTGTCTTTACACTCTCTTTTCTAGAGATAGATCTCCTTGGTCACACAGGCACTTGTTATGGGTCTCCTCAGTCTGGTAGGTACACAGGCAAGAAAGTCATGCATTCAGTACTCGGAGAAAATTAGACAAAAAGTCTCCTCTGCATGGACCAATCAGAAAAAGGGACCCCTTCTAGGCTGACCAGTCTGAAAAAGCGTGCCCTCTGGCCTAACCAATCAGAAAAAGGCATTACCTCTGGAGGGCAAATGAGAAAAAGGCAGCTCTTTGGGGTGAACCCATTAGAAGATGCCCTTCCTGGTCTAGGCTGACTCCTAGGGCACTGGCTTGACGAATGGAAAGCAGCTTGCATTTTATTTAATTTTTTATCTTTAAATTATTTTCCAGATGTGGCCTGAGACTTTTTTTTTCTTTTTACTATTCTTTTTCGTTACAGGTTACTACAAACCATTGAATATAGTTCTCTGGCTTTTGAAAGGGCCATTGTTCTTTAGTCCTGACTCACACCCCCATGGTTAGCTGCCTTGGAACTTCCACTGTTCAGGGATAAAACAACCGTGTTTTGCTGCAAAGCAGTGGTCTTTTTTCTGGTAGTGTAGGAAATAAAACGGAAACATTGTTGATGGATTTTGTTTTTCAGTTTTATTGTTTCTCCCAGATTCGACTTGAGATTTCAGTGCCCACTGCTATTGTTCACAATGTAATCTAATAAAGATGGCATACATATTACCAGAAAAGTATATTTAGTAACTTGACGTTTACTACAACAATATTTCATATGGCTCTGAGTTGAATATCATGACTTCCTGCCTTCCACTACCTGAACATATTTGAAAATCTTACTTAAAAATATTGTCTTAATGGAATAATATCAGGCTTAATTTGCTAATGGAACTTTAAAACAAAAATATTGGGAATGCCTAGAAAAAACATGTGCTTATTTGAGAAGTTAAAAACAAACAAACAAAAACATCCCAATATGTATCAGAGCTTGAAAAACATCTGCTGATTAAGAGAAGGTGGTTGATATTGAAGTTACAAAGTGATTTTTGTATATTTCTATTCCATTTTTATCCAAATTATAAAATCCTTAAATATAGCCCAAAATATTGGCCTTGATCTGCTTGACTAATTACTTATGTATTGTTTGTTGCCATGTTTATTTTTAAAAAACAAAGTAATGTTACATAGTAATTATCTTGAGCTGTTATACATATGTGTGTATTCTATTATTTATCTCATTCAAACAAGTAATAAAGTGAAATGCATTACTGTCCAGAAAGCAATATTATATTAAACAAAATCAATGTTCAAACAAATTGTTTTAAACATTTTCACACCTGCATGGACAGCAATTCAATTATGTGCACATAAATCTACAGTATTGTAAATGTTCATGAGATTATCTGTTGATGTGAACAAAGAAATGGGACTTTTTTCAATATAACTTTCAGAATCTAAGTTTATGTGGAAATTATGGGTTCAGGACATGAATTATTAGACAGGTATACATCTGAGATTATTATTAAGGTGCTGTCTTGAGTTCAAGAGCCTTACTTTTTGACCTCTGGAAATTTATGGTCCAGCAGACTCGTGCCATTTATTTTTCAGAATGTAAATTCTCTCTGAGTTGGCATTTTTCTTCATTTACTTTGTAACCTAAAGGTTAGAATATGTGACACAGTTTTTTGAGTTGCAATTTTCACATTAATTTTGATGAATTGCTCTATGAATGACACATTTTAACTTAATGTCAGGAAATTTGGGTTTACAAGTAAAACAATTCCATATACTTGCTTATGTGAGAATTGGATTTGAGTTTGTAAAATTTGATTTTGAGGAAATATAAGAAACAAGCCCAACCAAGTCATTTTTATTCAATTCAAAGTAAAAAGTCCTGCAATTTTAACTTGATTTTCTCTAAAAGTGGCCTGTAGGAAGTCCATTTGAGTGGGATGATCAACAATCATTTATAGGAGGAAATACTGTTTACATGTTTAAGAATGGGGGATAAAACATGTGGATACTGGATTGAAGATCTCATTGTAATGTCAGATGTTTAGGTGTCAAGGTCACCATCACAAACTCAAAAGGAATTCTTTATCAGTGAGGTACCTGGGACCTGGGTACCTCTAATGGCTTGGAATCTAGGCAGAGAAAACAGTATATCTACCCAAGATCAGTCAGGAAAACTAAAGCCATTTGGTATATTCTGCTTTGAAAGTGTTTTAATATGGAAACTGGGGACTTAAAACTACTGGAAAAGCTGGGAATGAAAGTCAGGTCAACTATCATCTGTGATCTCAGCTAGAAACACTGAAAGTGAGCGCCCTTAAGAGTTGATTGGGATGCTGCCATGATTCTTAGGAAAGCTATGATTCTCAAGGATGCACCATGGTGAATCTCATATTGACTGGCAAATGCCTTCAGAGAAAAAAACTCTTCTCTTCCGCTTTCCAAATCCCATTTGAGGACCTCTAATTGGAGGGAACTAACCTGGAGCCACACAGAAAGGATATTTTGGAGAATGCATTCCTCACTTTTCCAGGCAAGCTTGGAACAGCTTGGGCCACTGGTGCTGCAGAGTTGCCTGGAATTCATCATACAGGGATTTACCTTTTCTTTTCAGCCATGTATTCAGTACGGTTATTCTTGTTCCACTGTTATCCAAGTTTTATAAAATGAACTATTGTCCAGGGTGAATAATATTCTGAATTTTGAAATATACAAATCTTTCCCCAAATTGAGAAAGTTTAGGGGAAACATTTCTCCCGTAAATTTAGAATGATGTAGTCACAGTCATCGTATTCAATAGTTACAGAAATTAAGGACCAGATTCCAGGTACAGAAGATGTAGTCTCCTCTTAGAACACTTCAAATCATAGATGACAGTGGTTTTCAATGGAGAGTATACTTCCTTAGAAGAAGGCATAAGACAATTTTGGGTCAGTGGGGAGAGAGTAGAGTATTGTTAGGAGTTGTAAAAAGTTACCATTGCTTTGATTTGGTTTTAGTATAGATGTTTTAATTCATGTTGAATTTAAATCATATTAGGGAAGGTTTAATACTTGTAATAATGGAAAGCATGGGTTATAAAAGTCCAGAAACTTTGATACAATGGACCAAGCTGCATAGGTCCTCAAATTGTCTAAGGCCAATCCTGTTTATACAGGATTAACTCCCACCTTCCTCAGGGGACACAAAGGAGGGTCCCCTGGGCTCTTACTGGGCTGTACGGGAAATCGGGGCTTTACTGTCAGGCATATCTATACAGGCTGAGATAAAGTTCCTTTAGGTGAGAAATGAAGGCTCATGGCATTTTGCCAAGAGAAACTCACATTTCTGAGGACTCAGGGGATTTTGCCTGTATCTCTTGGCAGGTTCCTCACTGTCTTATTATTATTCTCCAACATAACAGGAACATTTAGTATTTGGAGGTCTTAAGAGGTGATAATTAATTCTTCTTCTTCCCTCCACATCTGAGTTCGGGTTCAGTTAAGAAACTTGGCCATCAAGTTAGAAAGATGGAAATAAAAAATACTAGTCTTATTACTAATAAGGTTGTTTCAGGGAATGAAGTTTAACCTGTGGACAAGAATTGGTTTCTCTGACTCCTTCCCCCACGTCTGAATATTGCAGTGACCGCTCAAGGAAGAGTTTGGATCTGACAGCGAGCGCATTCACCCAGGACCACTGTCTTCCCTCTTCAACCCTGTCTTGATTTGAGTTTCCACGGAGTAGGAAGATTCTAGAAACAGATAAGCAAGGGATGGATGATGTAAGGAAGGAGAGAGGGCCAGTAGCCTGCTAAGCCAATTATCCCTGTGGGAGACTGTCTTAATCCCATAGGAAGAGTCTGGAAAAAAATGTAAAGCACATCATTCACCCTCCCAGCGGTCACGGGCGCTGGGTATTTAGGCACGGAGAATTCTCCTAGGGACGGCTAATTCTGAGATGTTTCTGTGAGTGCCTGGGCAGAGGGGACTTCTTGGTTTGGAAAAAATTCCTCAGGTTCAGAGACCGAGATACCGGAGGGTGGAAGTCAACCAGAGAACCCTGATACGATAGGATGAAAGATGAAACGGTTATTTGCGGGGCACTGAGGATGTCTGTTACAAGCCTCCAAATAGAGTTGAGACAGATTAGTCTCCAGACCTGCTCCCAGGAGACAGGCTGTGGGCTTCGAAGTTGACCTAATGTTTCCTGCAGAGAGAAGCTGAAGTAGAGGACTCTGAAAACGTTTTGCAGGCAGGCAGATCCAGAGACAGAGAAGTCTGGGCCACTTAAGTCATTTCATCACCACTGAGAAATTGAGAGGTGGCAGGGAGAAGGACTGGAGTTACCTTTCCAGACCATTCCCTACAGGAGGGAGGAGCAGAGGTTTTCTATGCCATGAGCCAATGGAGGAACACAGGGAGAGGAGGAAAGTGGAACTACTGAGTAGTTCAGTGATGTCACATTGAGAATTATTTCCTAAAAAGTGGTAATAATTGTTAACACCAACAACAGAGAAAGAATCCATGTGCAAACCACAAAAGGCACCATCTTTTCGAAAAACATTTTCAAGGTCAATACAGACACTGAGATCTTTGCATATACATTGGGCTTCTTTTTCTCTTTTTGACCAACTCTTTCTTCTAATCACTTTATCCTCTAACTTTCTTTTCCTTTATGGTCATGGTCATAAGCTCCATACTGTCATTGGTTACACCTGATGGGCAGAGGCAGGGCAGAGGAGACAAAGATCTGACAATAAGATGTTTGCCATGGTGGTGAGGGTGAGCAAGAGTGGCTTGTAAGAGGTAGCAAAGAGATAAGTAGCTGCTACAGTGCTTGGAAAGGAGAGCGGCAGACCTCAAATAAATCCATAGGTTATATGTGATGTATGTATGTTCTTTACCCTTTTAACATAAGTAAATGACCCAAATATATAAGTGTGTTGTTATTAACACCAGACCATTCTATAAGATAGTAGAGAGGATAAGCTGCTGTAACAAATTCACACAAAAATACAGTAAATCAAACAAAATAAAAATTCCTTTTCTGTTATCCAACAGTACAGAGGCAGGTGGGTAGCTGGGGATGGGTTGGCTGCTCTGTCCAAGGTCATAGGTTGCCTTTATCTTGGCACTCCATTCCTGGAGTGCATTCCTATCCATGCTGTCAAAACTGCTCATGCAATTACTTTCAGCTCACAGGAAGGAGAAAAGAGAGAAATGGAGGACAAGCAGCTTCCCTTGAAGAATGTGACCAGGAAGTTGAACACAGCACTTCTGCTCACATTTCTTTGGTCAGAGTCTAGTCACATGACCGTAGTTATTATATATTATATTCTCTATCTGGATACCCTTGTGACCTTTCAAAAGTGTGTTGGGGTGGGCCTTATTGCTAAAAGAAAGAATGAAATAGAAGAGTAACCTGGGAACAAAATTAGAAAAATCATGTTAAGATAGTCACAGAGATTTTTGATGACTAATCTCATGAAGGTTTTGTATGTCCTATATTAAAAGAAAATGTATATTTTTGTGTTCTGGTCTTTACACTTTTAGATTTGCTTACTATAATATGCTGAAGGTAAATTTAATTTCTAAATGAGCTTGATTATGAGTATTGGGTTTATTTTACTCATAACAACATCATCTTCAGATTTTTTTCTGAAGATATATACTACAGATTTTACTGTCTTACAGTTACCATGAGGTTTTCTTTTTCTTTCATTCTAAAGCTTGCATTTACTTTCTAATAATTTCCTTTTTTGTCATCTAATATTGACTTAAATGTAGCATGGCAAAGGGTAAGTAAAGATTTTGATGTCTTCCAAAACAAAATTTAAATAAGGGTCTGAACTCAGATCAGTGTATGTATCTTTGCATCCTCCCTAAACTAGGCAGACCACCCTCGGTCTTCTTTATCGTGTAACTGGAAATCTGGTTTAATTTTATGAATTAGCACACAACATGTTGTCTTGTACAGTTAGTTTCACAGGGTAAGTGCTGAATAAATAATCGGTTGAAAAATTAAATTGAGTCCCTTAGAGCTCATTAGAAATTGCAAGTCCCTTGGACCAAAGGTGACCTGAATCAGTGTTGGGTCATCTTTTTCAGATAAAAGTATTTGGTTTTTGTTTGTTTGTTTAATAATATGACCAATAGCCTACATAATGCAAATAATGTATTGATAAATATAGAAAAAACTGTAGAAATTTCATTCATTATGACAAAAGATTTATCCGTTCTTTTAATCGCATAAAAGAAAAGAAGTGACTAACATAGTGCCTGGTATAATAGATTTGCAATAAATAGCAGTCACAGTTAACTACCTTTTATGTTGTTCCTAAGGTCACAGGACCAAGAAGTAGTAAGTTTTCCACCAATACATAACAAAACAAACCGTAGGCTTCTGGCAGTCATTCTTTACTTTAATAGGGATTAAATTCACTTTCACAATGTAGAGAAGTCTAATTTGGAAATGCAAGAGGAGCTGGTTTGAGAAATACTCTCTCTACACACACTCAGCGTACGAAAAGAGCCAGTAATTCCAGAATATCTCCCCAAATTTTACTCTACTTGTGAAATACCCCAGGGAACTCAGCAAGCTTTTACAGAATCTAAGAGCAGTGTGAGTTCAGAAGACCTTGATGGAGAATATTTTTTTACACAACTGTTCCTCTGGAATGTGTCCAGTGGTAATATATCAGGATATTCTGGAACCCTTGACAGGACACCAGAATTTCATAGAAGCAGCATGTAGTATGTGTTCCCGATTAATTGAGATCACAAATTCTTCCCTAATTATTTGGCAATGCTATTCCATATTCCCTCTTTCAAAAAATAATTCTGTTCTTCAATTTTTTTCCAGCCTGATTCTGAGTCATTTGGCGTGAAATTCATGGACTTAGAATTTTCTCTTTCCTTGTTTCCCAAACTTTATTTAGACTGCTATTAATCTTAGTAATCTCTTTAAGCTGTATCATGTGATTGGTTCCTTAGGCACATCGAGGACACCTCTACTTAACTTTCAATTTTCTTAACTTCAAAAAAATTCACTTGTTTGAAATTCCTTTCTTATCTTGCCTAAAATCAACTAACATTTCCCAAAAGGGTTCAGGATATTGGATACAAATTTTGGCATTTCAAAAATCCCCCTAAATATTAGAAAACACTAGCAGAGAGAAAATTGTCTATTACATTTTCATTTTTGATGACTGATAATCAAGGAGTTAATTTTCTTTAAAATCAGTTTCTTCTATCAATCCTCAACAGAAATCTACATCTATTTGTTTAGAAGATAGTTTGATAGCCCATGCAGTGGAGGCGTAGTTTTAAATTTTTGAAATTAAGACAGAGCTTCTAAATATATTTTCTAAAATTTAAAGTTTTATGTCACTTTTCCTATAAAAGTGGAAATAAGCTGGCATAACTTTAATTCATTTGCCTAACAACAGTGAGAGTGGTCAATTTTAACTTTCTAAAATGCTCAGCTCACAAATATGAAACGCTAACATTTATTAATTTTGACTAGTGTGTACACTGGAGTTTGTTATATTATTGTTTGTAATAGTTTGTACTATTCTGGACCTGGTATTTTTTTCCTAAATAAGATAAAAGAAATCAAAAGCTCTGTCCTAAATCTTTTGATTTTCTGGGAAATTTGAAAGCTGGATTATATCTTGATGAGAGAGAAAATCTGCTCATTTTGTTAGGTTAGAGCGTGGTGGCAGGTGACAAGGTAGTATATTAGTGTAGATTAGTGAACGAGGGTGAATTTAATGCTAGTTCAATTAATGGGTGCAGAAACAAGCAATGAAATAAGGTGTGATTCAAGCAGAGAGCTTTCAGTACCAAAAAAAATTTGAAGATAATGGGTTGTCTGCCTAGAAAAGGCATACATTTTGTTATTTACATATGACCCTCCTGAGCAAAAGACAGTTTGTCACCCTGATTTTAGTGGTTACCTTTTTCACAGGCAGTTTTTGTAAGTACATATTTGTCACATGCCTAGTTTATATTTTTCAAACAGCCTTTAAGTAGGAGTCAAATAATAGGAACTACAGGAACTTGAGTTTTCCTTAATATTTTAGATGCTTTAGATGCTGCTTTTGAAAATGTAAGGCGGAGCTAATTTTGGCTGAGGAGTGGTACTAAACCGTTTCTATTTAAGCCCTGCCTTCCCCCCACCCCCATGTATTTCCTGAGGTTTACTAATTACAGCTAATTTTCCTTTTCACAATTCACTTTTAGGAGAAGGCTCCGTTAGCTGGCTCCAAGAGCAAGTAGCAAGCCTATTCAAGATGGGCAGAGGAGGGAGAGGGTCGCATGTTGGGGCTGGGGCTGGGTGCAGGCGGTTGGGCGACTTCGAGAGGGGAACTAGCGGAGAGACTGCAGTGACACTGCCCTCCCCGGGCGGGTTGAAGCATCTCACTGGTGACGGGTCTGAAAGCACGTGGCTACGTCATGGAAAGCCAGTCTTTTCAATGCAAACTTCAACTCCTCCTCCTCCTCCCTCTAATGCCTGTAACTCACATCCGAGGCTGGGCGAGGAATCCGGAGGGGAGATTTTCCTCATGCTCACCGTTGTTGGAAACTGGGAGAGTGAGAGGAAGGAGGCAGGGGATCTGTGGCGCTCTCTACCTACTACCGGCCTGACCAGGGGAGGGGGCACCTAAATTTGCATCTTTTCTTCGTGGTGATTGAGAACTGCAGGTTCAATCCGATCCCACTGAGCACTGGCGATTGATTTTTTTTTTTTTTAAATCGACACTGGGAGAAGGGAGGCTCTGTCTTCGGCTGTCAGACTCGGAGGTGGCATTGGTGTGTGAGTGTGTGTGCTGGTGGATTTTTCTTTTCTTTTCTTTTTTTTCTTTTTTTCTTTCTTTCTTTTCCCTTTTTTTTTTCTCCTTCTCTCCTAGGGACTACACAATGGCAGTCCTCTCTCAGTGAGATGAATCCTGCTTTGCCTTCTGCAGACCCACCCATCCTCATAGCCAGCAAGTAAAAGGCTATGATTTTCTCTCTGGGGATCTTTTGTGCATTACTGCTCTCCCTGATTAGTTCTGGTCTCAGTTGGGATTTCTTTGCCTTTTTGTTTGGCTTCATGCTGGAAAAGGATTTTTTTGCCAACCATTTGGTAATAATCCAGTGGTGATCGAGGGGATAAATCATTCACCCTGGCCGAAAAAAAACAATCACTGAGAAGTCTCAAAGAAATATACCACGTGAGGGGAAAACACTGGGAGAAGATCCGGAATATTATCGTTTTTCCTATGGTAAAACCGGTGCCCCTCTTCAGGAGAACTGATTTCAAATTATTATTATGCAACCACAAGGATCTCTTTTTTCTCAGGGTGTCTAAGCTGCTGGATTGCTTTTCGCCCAAATCAATGTGGTTTCTTTGGAACATTTTCAGCAAAGGAACGCATATGCTGCAGTGTCTTTGTGGCAAGAGTCTTAAGAAAAACAAGAACCCAACTGGTAAGCGAAACATGCATCATGTTATGTTTTTCCTCATAATAACCTGTCTGTTGCTCATTGAGCTAGATCTGCAGTTCTGCTATGCAGGAAGGCAGGGGAAGCAGAAAAGGCCCAGGACGGTGTTGTGTATGGAGGTGTTGCATGGATAAACAAGTAACAGCTGGATCCGTGTCCGTGAGCCCGAAAATCATTATCGGCAGCTTTTGGCTGTGACACAATCCATCACTAGGAGGGAGGAGGAAACTTTTTCTTTCTTTCTTTCTTTTTTTAAAATGTGTTTGTTTGCCGATGTTTGGTGGAATATTGAAGGACTATGGCTTAAGGTTTGGCCCGAGGCAGCTGAAGCTTCGGTAGTTGCCAGGAGAAAGAACCGCGAGCTCTCCTGACTTCTGCTGCAGGTTCGGGGACGCGGCTCGGTGCCGGGAACCCGCTCTAGACTTTTTGATTAGCTTGCACAATATTTGCCACCTTTACCAAAGTAAAAGAGGCCCCCTCCCTCGCGGCCCCGCTCCTCCGTCAGCCCCCGCCTCCCGCCCCCGTCTAGCTCTCGGTGCCGGAGTAACTCCTTCCCCCGTCTGCCTCCGACACCTCCTGCCACTGGGAATACTTGAGCAGGGCTCATGCCGGGAGGGAACCCCAGACCGAGAAGACGAGCCCGGTCTCTCTAATATATGTAATTTAAACCTTCCTTTCAAAAAGCAGTGTCCTAGCGCGGCGGCTGGGTCCCACGGGTGGGATGAGCCTGGCCCTGGGTCCGTGCTTCAGCCTCCTGGTGATCATGCGCCCCCATTCCCAAAGGCTCCAACCGGGAAACTTGCAGTACATTACATAAGAAATGCAAATGCAGGTATTTCGGGGAGTCGGGTCCCCGAGGTTCACTTCCCGGTATCCCGGTCTGAGGCGTTTGGGGGCAGCCGCGGAGCTGTGGCAGAGCAACCCCGGCAGGCCAGGCCGGAGGGCTGCGTGGCGGCGGCGGCGCGCCAGCGAGGAGGCTGGGCGCAGCGGGTCCAGGAGCCACGCGTGCTGGCAGCGGGGGTGTGTGGTGTCCCCCGGTTCGGTTCAGGCCGGGGAGGGCCCCGGGCCGGGTGTTTGTGTCTGGAGCCGTGTTGAGGGCGGGGGAGGGGCCCTGGCCGTCCTGCAGTGGCTGCCCGGGCGCCGGAGGCTCCTGACGCTGGCACTGCGGTGTAGTAGATCATGGCTCCCCGCGGGCGCCCTGACACCCCAAGCTCCGCCGGGGGCCGCGCTGGCACCCGGAGCCCCAGAGGCCGGGCAGCAAGTGGCTGTTGCCTCCGTGCCTCCGAAGCTTGCTAATGCAGCGTAGTTGGGCGGCGCGCTCCTGGGGAGCTGCCGCCTGCGGGTGCAGGGGGGCGAGAGGAGGAGGAGGAAGAGGAGGAGGAGGAGGAATGGGTGGGCGGGGATGGAGGCGGTGGGTGTGGAGGCTGAGCACCCTGTGCGGTCCCCGCTGCTGCGGCAGAAGGAAAACTGCGAGTTGTTAGACCGTCCAAAAGGGCAGATGCTCGCGTGCTGGCGGCCGCCTGGGCAGTTGCCTTCAGCTGGGACGTCTGGCTGGCTGTTGAGGCTCTGGGAGTAGCCTCTGGTTCCCCGCGGGCGCGTTGCTGCAGTGGGCTCTGTGCCTCCGTCCGGGAGTTCTCACCCCTGTGCTCCAGCGCTACCCGCTTTCTCCCTGTCCCCCTCTGCTGGCCCCCGCCCCGCCCCCGTCCCCATCCCCGTCCCCAACACCGTCCCCTGGCCTTTTTACCGTTCTCTCTCTTAACTCCTTAGCGTTTAGCAACTCTGAAATGATACCACCATCCTGAGAATTACCCAAGGAGAAAGCAGTGTTGTCGCCTTACCAACCACATTTCCAATTCGTCTGTGAGGTGTACCCCAACCCTTCATCAAAGCCAACACTTGCTGATGTCTCGGTCATACCTAGATCTGCGACACGACTATCCCACAAGTTGGCCTGAAGGCCCTTTTTGCAAGACTTCCCAAAGTGGGACAGGCCAAGGGCTGCTGTTGAGAAAGGAGGGGGTACTCTCTCACACGGTAAAATTAGTGGTTTTTGAAACCTTGTGTCTACCTGTGAAACGATTTAGCTTCCTCTGAGAAGGGAATACCCTAAAAGTATTTCTTGAGACTTGGCAGTTTAGGGACCTTGAAGTCAGTAGCTCCATAGTACTTGAGACTGGGAAATAATTCAGCAGGGAACAGTAAGTTTCCTTACTGCTTTTTATAAATTTTTTTGTAAACAGTTTTACTGGAAACAGTAATTGTCACCCATACACGATTCAAGATCTTTCATTACACCTCCCCCACCCCACCCACTTTCATCTCTCTGGAATAAAGTAGATTTTTTTCCTTTCTGAGGCGTTTTGGAAGGTGTCAAACAAATGACAACTTATTTTTAGAGCAATTTATTTTGCAGCTTATGAATGCTAAAGTACTGGGGTGTGAATCGATGGGTTAACTCAAACCGTGTCTAACAACATCTTCAACTATTCTAAGAGCGTAGTTTAAATCTTGGATTGCCAGGGTTAGAGTTCCAACCTGGGATTTGGAGCATTTTGTAAATTATTTTAAAAATGGGACATTAATATGTCACACTGTTTATCTCGCCTTCTAAAAGTGTTGCTTTCCAAGCCTGAATCAAACCTAGACTTAGCCATTCCCTTTCAGGATTGTAGTGGGTAAATTCCATTCTCCTTCTGCTGTTAACATGAAGCCTGAAATCCTTTGCATGTTTCTGATCCCAAGATAGGAGTATAACTAAGAAGTTAATTGGGTAATTAAAATAAAACAAAGACTAAAATCTTCTTAACTGTTAAAACCAAAAAGAACAGATTGACTACCACCTATTATGTTATCTTAAATCTAAAATGAGGACAATTAACTGGTTTCAAACTAAGAAGCTTGGCAGAATACATCCAAGTACCAGTACTAGGATAATGAATTTGGTGTAAAGACGTCTTATTAGATTATTTTTTTCTCCCCAATCTTTGCAAGATACAAAAGAATTTACTAATCATTCCCAGTTCTTTAAATTGTTGACAAGTACAGCCAATTTGGTCAGGGGTTCCTGAGAGGGATTTCAGAGCACTGCTATATAATCAGGTTGATGTGGAAATAAGCAAATAACAGAGTCATGAACTTAAGGGCAAAGTTATTCATATACCCCAAAGTTATTAATTAGTGTTTAAATAAGTGTTGATTAAATAGCTTTTTTTGGCAGTTGTTTTTATGTAAAACTTAACTGGGAAAGAGCATGAAGAATATATTTGCACAATATATGCTTTTAAAAATAAATTGCAATAGCTTAGAAAGTAAATTTACTGTCTTCATAAAAACATCCAGTGTCTCACAGTGCATTTATTATCAGAGAACACACACACACAGTTAAATGTCCTACTTCCCCCTATGTTCCTAGTAGAGCAATAGCTGTATGTTTAGAATAAATGTTACCTGCTTCAACTTTCACTGCATGAGTCATGCAAGGTGGCTGTATTTTAGGAAGATCATTAAACGGGCACTACTGAGTCCAAGGCACTTCTTTTGCCTGGAGGAGGGCCTGATCTGTTTCTTTAAACCAGTACTGGTAGTCTGGACTGACCCACCTATATCACAGACCAGTTTGGGAAATAATCTAGGCCACTGAACTTTGAGTGACAGCTGCTAAGGAAATAAGTATGGTTGGAAAAAAGTCGGTGATAAAGATAAATACTAAGGTCAATTCATGGGTGTCTCTTTAGTCATATCATGCCAATGAACAAAGGAAGTCACAGACCCTCAGATATGTACTGCTGCTCAACACAAACTTCCATGGATTGATGGATTTTGGAAAGCAGAGATTTAAGATAAATTATAATCTGATGCAATTTTACTGAGTACCAGTATTAGCGGCCAGGAGGGTATGAGGTGGATGCCCTAGACCTAGTTCTGCAGCGCTCATTTTGAAAATCCCACTAACTTGTGGCCCCGAGAGTTTCCTTTTTTGGACTCAGTCTCCCTCTTTGCCATGTAACTGAGATAACACAAACAGGGCTTGGTAGAACTCGTTGTCACTTTCTAGTTCCTACTTTTTTTGGGGGGAGGTGTCTTTCAGCTCTGCTTTTGCCTTTGACTAAGCTGGTTTAGGCTCCAAAAACATCTGGTATGCCACTGTTACTCATTTAAATATATGTTACTCTTTTAAAGCTACTTGCTTTACATCTAGGGTGGGCATAGCTTTGAGAAAGCCATGAGAAAATAGGAAGAGGGAGAAAAAAAAAAGAGTAAGCATTCTTCACTCCTTCTCATCCACCTGCTGACTTATCAGGGGTTCCTGAAGAGCTGCAGCTGGGCACCAATGGGCTGTACTCTAAACACTGAACATATATAAAATGGAGACGCCAAATTCAGACTGCAAGGCTGGATCACCAGACAGGTGTAAGGTCCTTCTCCTTCTAATGTGCTTGCCTTCAGAGTGGGAGCCCATGTAATATGAGTTGGCCTTGGACTCTATCCAGGAGGCTTCAGCTACTGAAGTAGCAAAATGAGTTGTGCAGGCAGTAGCACTTCATGAACCAAAGGATGGAATTTTAGTAGGCTTCCCAGTACTGACTTGTTGGGAGTGTGGAGGTTTTTGTGTCGTGTTCGTTATGTTTGTTTGAATTTATAGCCAAGCTAACAAGTGGGAAGCCCAATGCGTGATAATCTAAACTTGGTTTTAATAACGGAGATCCCCTTTATTGCACCCATATCCAGCCTGTTCTCATCTTAGGCAGCATCTGTAACTGGGAACAGTCGTTCAAATGATGCGTTGCTTTCAGAAGGTGCTAAAGCTAATTCTATATTTCACATTTCCCACGCGGAACCGTGCCTTTCAAAATGTTCAAACCCAGTCTTCCATATTTTCGTAACACAAACACTGAGGGCTTTTGTGAAGTGTTTTTATACATGTGGTAACAAGGACAACAACCAAGGTTTTTGCTCCTTTGCACATCTTGGCATCATAACTCACTCAACTGACTCATAAGCTTTCTATAAATATCATGTGGATTTCTCAAAATGGAAGCATTTATTCAAAATAGTTTCTTATGCCTTAAGGCGAAACAGTTGGGATGTTTGAACAGTCTATTTGAAGCTCCTCTATTAAGTTTTAAATGAGACATTGCATTGTGTCTATATTCTTAGTAAAATCTTTAAGCCCAACTTAGTACCACCTCCAGGAGAACAGTGCCATAGTCTGCGTGGTGTTTCTTGGGTTTTGGTTTGTGTACCATGTACCAGATTTAATTATAAGAGTTGAACTGAGAAGGGCAGGGAATTGTCTGAGGGAGACTTCTCAGTTCCTCCATATGCCTCCAGAGATACACTAACTTTTTTGCTATTCTGTTTTTAAGAACCAAGGACCAAGTATGACTTGATGTTTTCCCTGTTTATTTCTCTAGTTGGTACAAACTAATTTTCTGCTTTGGCCGTAAGTAAAAGGTAGGATGATGATGGGAAGGGAAGTTGAAAGGAGGAATTCTTAGGGCCTTCCTAAACATGAAAGCAAAAATGAGGCATACTGCAGACATGTTTCACAGGGAACAGCGAAGTTTTTGTTTATCAAATCTATTAACACCATCCAACAAAGTCGCCTAACAATTGCCTTTATCATTGTCCCCTGACAAAAACTTGGGTTGTGACAAATGGCAGGTTTTCAGGACAGTTTATTAAATGAATTCATTGTGAAAAACAGGGTGCTCTGAGAAAGTTAACTGTGGGACTCTAACTGCCAGTATCATACAATTTACTTGGTTAAGTTCACCGAATACTTTCCAACAGTGCCAACCAAGAATGTGGCTTCTAAATGATAAAACAAAGGAGGAAAAAAGCTGTTAGTGGTTTTTTCACTCTTTATCTGCCATAACAGGGCATTCTGAAACTTGGTTTGCAAACTTTCCCTAGGCCCACATTTTATCATGCCCTCATGCTAAACCGCAAAATTTGAGACCTTCCTCAAACACACAAGACTAAGAGCCAATCGCATTCACCCTTTCTGGCCCTCTTGGCCTTGAAAGAGCAAGTGTCAGGGCCCCATTTAATTCTCTCTGCAGGAGCCCCTTTCATTTTCTTTTCTGATCTTCAACGTTCTTCTCCTTAAAAAGGAAAGCCTTCCTCAAAACAGTTGAGTGAATGTGAATTGTTCCTCTTTTCATTTCTGAACTCCTTTCTCTGAGGACGGTCACTGGGACCCTCCTGAGTGGTACGTTTTGTTCTTGAGGTGACAGCACCTAAACAGCCTGGAGTCCCACTTGCTTGGAAAGGAGGTGCCCTCTCGCTAACTATTGTGCTCTTTTCCTTGTTAAAGCAGTCATCTGCAAACTTGGTGGCTCCCTGCACTTCCCACAGCCACACTCAGCTACTCAGCATCCTCCCTCGGGAGCCACTGTCAAAGACGCAGGGGCCGGGCCGCTGGGGCCACGGAGACAGAGTCAGGGACGAGTCTGGCAGGTGGCACGATTGGGGGCAGCGCCCCCGCTTTCCGGGGCAGCGAGCGGGTCGTGAACTGTTTTCTGCCCACCCCGAGCCGGACACCTCTGCGGCTCGGATCTGCCTCCCAGAGTCGGGTCCCTCGGGAGTCTGGCCGGAGCCGGGCTCGGAGTCGGCCTGATGCAGCCCTGAAGAGAGAGGGCACGCAGGCGACCCACGGCCAGAGCCCCCGGGACCACCGCAGCGCGCGCCCCTCCTGGAAGCGTCTGGGGGTAGCTACGCATTGCGACGGAAGAGGTCCGTCCGGGCCGCCGTAGCGCGGGACGTTTCCGTTGCCACAGAGATGACCTCTGACCCCGGGGCGTCTCTGGGGCCCGGCAGTCGGCGCAGCCGTTGCTATGGAAACCACGTGGCCGGAAGCCGGGGTGTCCGCGCGACTAGGCGCGCGTGCCGGCCGGCTTCTGACGCGGCGCGCGTCTGCGGGCCCCAGTCCGGTCGGTGTCCACGCGGGTGCCCTCGTACGTCCCACGGCGGAAGGGCTGCGAGGGAGTTTGGTCCAAGCCCACAGGTGGCCTCTTCCACCCTTCGTCCTCCCGAGTTTAGAGGAAAAAGCTCTGGTCAGGGGGAAGGAGCCAGCTTGCTGGTGAATGCGCCCAAGCCCAGCTTGGCTTCGGTTTCCGCACTAGCTACTGGAAGGCCTTTGGCGGCCTCCTGAAGTTCTCTGGGCCTCAGTTTCCTCGCCGGCAACGCAAGGACATTGAGTAGCTTAATGCCACGTCAGCCCTAGGTCCTGTTCCGAGGATCTGTAACTCTCCATCCAACCCGGACTCTGAGTAAACTTTCCCCTTCCTCCCTGTATCTCTCCCGGACTACGTTGAGTATATTTAAGTTGTAGTGTAAAATCCGAGACTGTCTGAGATGGAGAGCTACCTTAGGGATCATGACCGACCTTTTAGAGGTGTGGCAACTCCTTCACGGTGGAGAAGTGACTGTTCCATGAGCCGGTTTTGAATTATGTAGACAAAGCACAGTTTATGACTTTGAGCCTTGAAGAAGCATGTTGTGTTTTACTGGTGAGACTACCAAGATCTCTTCATGCGTCTTACAGAGTTGTGTGGTTGGTGCTGAAACATGGCATCCTTCATAGCCATTACGTTCCCCGGATGTCTTTTCCTGCAGTCTCTAAACATTTTCTTTTAGAGGGGAGTCTGCCTACATTGGCTTGTTTTTCCCTTCTGTTATCTTGGACTTTTGGGAAAAATCACAAGCATTTTCTAATCTTTAAAAAGAAGGCTTCACTGTAAATTTAGAAATTGAAGAAGACTATTTTGAGAGTATAATACACAAACTCAGTAGTTTATAAAAGAACAGCCAGAACCAAATTGTGTTTCTGGCAGATGGAGTTAAGGTTACCTGCTCAGATGGCTGTAAAGTTTTTATAAAGAACTTTTTGTTGGCCTAGTTTCCAGAGTCTTTTTACTTTTTTTTCTCCTTATGATAAGAATTACCCCGCTGAAGTTTGCTTCTCAAAGAACTGGACATTAGTTCCTAAAGAAGACTGGGTAGAATATTTCCATCTCAAGGCTCAGGGAAAGAACGCTAATTCCTCCAAGAGGGACTTATGTTTCCCAAATGCAGAATTTTACAGTATCCACCGGCACAGGGGAGGTTTGGGGATTAGTAAAAACAGTGGATGGGCTTTGAGTTGTTTCTGCAGCTGCATTTCTGTTCTTGTAAAGACTCAAGTTCTGAGCCAAGGATAGTAGTTTTTAATTCCTCAGAGCATTGGGTTGCAACCTGTGTGACATCAAAGGTTTGACCACCCATGCAAATACATTTTGTATTTGTTTCTTTAGATTACAGAGAAGATCTTCAACTAAGATGAAAATAAAAAAGATTTATGTGTTCTAGATTTAGAGCTGTCTGTTTCGGAAGGTTTTTCTTTCCTTCTGGATACACAGTTTCACTTAGTTTAGGGGAGGAGACCTAAAAAGAAAGTTCCTATCAGGCTCTGAGTGTAAGCTTCTAACCTGGCCAATTTCTCACAGCAGAGCAACTTAAAACAATTTTTTATCAAATCAGCTTGTCAGGTTTCAGCCAAGACAAACAGTACGTATTCCTGGCAGTATTGAACAACCTGTTGGACTCAAGAGGCCTTCCCCAATGAATGTGCAAAAGATACTACCCTCCCAAGATCCAGAGCCACATCCAAGGATAGACAAAAAAAGAAAGGCTTAGACATTTCCCTTGAGCACTAGTAACCATGGGTCGATCACTATCTGCAAATGGAGTGCAACTCACATTTCCATCTGGCCGTATTTTGAGGGCCCTCTGCCTGATGGTTGCCAAGCCAAGTTCTTAGAACTCAATATGAGACAAACCAGAAGGCAATAACTTCCTGGGAGAGAAAGGATCAAAGGGAAGCCAATGGGTCCTGGAAAAGAAGGAACAACGTGAGATTTTTCCCCTCCTGTCTCAACGGGGCACTACAGACAGATCGAGTAGCTGATTCTGGTAAGAATTCTCTGGCATCTGCCAGTTTTCTCAAAATCCCATCCACCGGCTTCAGAGCAAGTGGGATTTAAAACAGAGTGCGGCTCTGGTATCTGCAAGAACTTGGCAAGGGTTTTTATAATTTTAACTTTAGTTTCCTGTTGGCTGCTTAAGGGAATAACTGGTGGTGGTTTACTGGAGAATCCCTTGGAGTCCCATTAACCCTGAGAGGGGCCCATTTGGGGGCCACCCTTCAAGGGTAGGTATAGGGGCATGTGTAAGATAACCAATTTGATTTATTTATGGTCGTGTAGTTTCTTCAGAGTGGAAAAGCAATTCAGATAGAGGATTAGTCACCTGTGAGTACTGAGGTAAAGGACAATAAAAGTCACTATTGATAGTGTTATAGTCTTCAGTTTAGGTAACTCTTGTGTCCTTAATTTTTCATTAGCCTTTTGAAATGAATCTTTCAATGAAGCTATTTTGGAATCTTAAAGACTTTTGGAGGGTTCGCATGCCAATTAAAATGGGTATCCCATTCTGTTTGATTTGGGAACCCTTAATTTTAAGTGCACTTCTTAAGTGAGCACTTAAGTGAGTTGTCTGATTGGAACATTCCCCATAATGGCTGTTGTAATTCCAAGTTGTCTTAGTAAGACTTGCCATTTTTGTAGATATTTACAGCTTCTGGGATGTAAAGGAAGCAGGTGATGTGCTTAATTCCTTGAAACTTGAGGATCCTGTTTCTTTAGCTAAACTTTCAGTCTCTTGGAGCCAAATTAATACGTAAGAGGGATGTACTGTTGGGCTGGGGATTTTGTGGCGTTTTGCAATAGACCTCATTGTGTGGAATTTTCTTGAGTTTGGTAGGTGACCTAGTGTCTACTAACCTATTCTGTGATTAACTTATCCTAGTACAGGTGGCAGTTGCTCCTACAGCTTTTTAAGTGCTTGAACTATGCCCACCAGTATTGTGGCTTTGGCTTCCAAGAGTCCCGTTAGCAATCGATCTATTAGTCCTTTCAGGAGAAGATTTCTCTATAGTGGCAGACAGCTTAATGACTTTTAAGAGTTCAACTTGTGGCTACTTAGACTTTGATGTGCCGTTGTTCAGAAAAGTTGGGATTTCTTGCCTTAATTTATATCCCTAAATCCCTCTGTGGTTTATTGTGTGAACTTACCTCTGGGCTTTGTGAATGCCCTAAGGCTGCCATCTTGCTTTCTTTAGATTGAGGGGTACTCATTAGTCTCCCTTGAAATAATCCTCCCTAATTCAACCAGACTTCGGTTTCTGGCTGCCTCCGCACAGTTCTTGAGACTTGCAAGGACCTCCCGGAGGTGCTTACCTTTTAGATGAGGTCAGCCACAAACCCAGATGTGGCCCACTAAGTCTCAGTGTGGAAATCTGGGGTTTCTTACACCCTAAGTTTCCACCTGGAAGTACGAGACAAACAAACTCTTTAGAGCTCAGAAGGCAAAAGAAGCTGAGATTTATCTGAGAGGAGCTTACCAGAGAGCCCAGGGAGCGGGTGAAGAGGCAGCAAACAGAAGGGCTCAGTGGGTGCCTTCACCTGCATCTGAATCTCCAGCTACTGTGTCTCCGCATCCTATCTTGCCAAAACTGTAAATTGATAAAACTAAAACAATTGAGCAATGAGTATGGTGTCCTTTATTAAGAGGAAAAAAATCCTTGGATTGGGGGAGTACAGTGCCTCACAAGCAGTGGAGCACTCGTCCCGAGGGGCGTCGGGCAAGAGTGAGTTTTGTAGAACACAGAAGAAGCACCATGGAAACAGGGCATGATGGGCTAAGAGGACAGGGGTTTCCTTGTAAGGCTAGCAGGTCCTGTTTTCTAGGGTGAGGGAAGCCAGCTAAAGCTGAGGTGGAGGGTTGTGATTGGTGAATGTTAGGATTCCTTGACCGATGTTTTTCTGTAAGTGCAGGCTGCCTTAGGTTTAGATGTGTGACCTGGGCTGGGCCACTGGGGCCTCCTTTGTGGGTCCTGTTACACGAATGAACTTTACCAGTAGTCAATGTCAGGTCTTTGTGTTTTTGTTTGTTTGTTTTTTGGAGGGGGGTAATTAGGTTTGCTTGCTTATTTATTTGTTTATTTATTTAATGGAGGTACTGGGGATTGAACCCAGGACCTCATGATAGGCACACACTCTACCACTGAGCGATACCCTCCCCCCTCTTTACCAGTTGTCAAGAACAGACCATGTGTCCTGTTCTGTGACATGGTCAGCTTTGCCCGTTAGACAATCATGGCAGCAGTGTGCAGAATAGCCTTGCATGGGGCAGGACTGAGGGTAGAAACACCTCAGAGGAAGCAACTGAAGTAGAAGAGGTGAGGTCAGAAGTAAGGCCCCGATAGGGCTGGAGTGGAGGAGTCTGTCTATCTCAGTAGCCACTTTGAATTTGGGGAGGGAGAAGGTGGGGAGCCCAGGATGATCTGAGCACACTCTGTGATGTGGACAAGTCCTTTTGATCCTGAGCCACTGACCATTTGCTAGTAGAGCACCCTCGTCTCCTTGAGACATGGTGAAAAAACTTGACTGTTTATATTCGAGGGGCTGTGGGAGCTTTTAATAGTGAGCAGAAAACTTTCACACATTTCTCCTTCTCATAATCATAATTTAAATAGGCAATTCTAGGAGAGTTGCTTAGGGACAGAGTTCATCATCTTGACTCCAAACCGGAAAGTCCTTAGGGATGGAAAAAATGCTTTACAATAAAGGTAAGTCGAAAGTTGTTTTTTTCCCCCAATGGTTACATACAGTTCTTTGTTGATAGTAGATGTTTTTGTGCACAATACTTTGCTCAGTTTGAGGAGTCAAATAGTACAATTAAAGGCAAAATTTTCAGATTATTCAGGTCTGGCAAGGAAAGAGAAGGAAGTGTGAACTTTTTTGAATTTACATGTATAAGTGTGTGCACCTGCTTCTTGGATAGAAATGAATGTAGTTGTAATTAAAATGCCATTCTCTCCCTGTAACATTTTCTTGTCTGTCCAATTACAGTGGATCATGGAAGTGTGTGGTAACCCCCTCTGTAATGCTGCGTTTCACTTAGATCAGGTGTAGTTTGGGAGGGATCGTAATCTCTATTCTTTCCACTTCCTGTGTGGAGCACATGATACACTATTGTTGTACTTTAAGAAAGAATTGTAGGCTTTTTTTTTTTTTAAATAGCCACTTGTTTCAAAGTCTGAAACTCATCTTCTCTGATTGTGTTCCTGTTGCACACCAGGTGTTATAATTCTTAAGCAAAGAAAGGACTCTGTTTGCTAGGAGACCTCAGTCAGCTTCCTAATTAAACACACAGTAGTTACCATCATTCTGCCTCGACATTTACTGGGGCAGATTGAGAACCGTGACCTAATATGCTCTTTCTTCCTTTATTATCCGATGACTTGACTTGTTTCCTGGGAATTTACATTTTTCATTATCTTAATTATTTTCGTTTACATTTAAATTTTCCGCTCATATGCCAATGACATCACATAAAATTCCTCATATGTCAGCCATATAGTAATAGATATAAAATACTGGAAATATTTTTAATAGAGTGGATACTAAATGTTAGAAATATTTTAATGATACCATAACAAAAAATAAATTTTAAAAAGATAAAAATTTTGGATCATTTTTATTAATTTTGTCTTTCCTAACTATATTCCCTTTTAAAATCTTGGGAATAATTGTAAAGAACTGTAGAGAACATAGTGCTGACGTGATTCTGGGGCACCATGGCACAGGAGCCTTTTCATGGGACTGTTAACCAGCGGCGGACCTGCTAAAGGCAGTGTGTGGCCTGATCTGCAGAGCCTTGGAGTCCAGTTCACTCTGTTCTGTTTGCCTTAGGAATCTGCTTTCCATCTCTGAGACTTCACTCTCCCCATATTTGTACTGTCCTACTCGAGATTTTGTCCTTTCACATTATGTCGTTATGTCTTTCAAAAGTTTTGTCATCAATTTAACTCTTCAGGCAAGGTTGGGATTAGTATTCGGTTGGATTTTCAAAGTTCACATGTACTACATTAGGGAAAAAGGCAAAAAATGCTAACAATATCGTTGTCAGGATGTAAATGAGACACATTTGCCTGAATTTGAGACATTTACCCAAAATAGCACTTATTCAACCTAAGTTTTTTTCTTTCTGTGCTTCAAATAACATGTAAAAACTATAATGTCTATCTAGTGCTTTAATAGATTATATAATTAAATAATTTGGGGGTATTATTATAATTTTTCTACCTAATATTCCCACTAATGAATGACTGTTAAACTTAGTCAATTTTTAAAAGCATATTGCTCTTCTACTTTAATAGAAATATCCTGAATTATTTTGAATCTTGTATTATTGACTATGCTCTAGGTAATAATAAAAACTAATCTTTATAGAATACTTTCTGTGTACTAGGTGCTTTACTCATATTACCTAATTTAGTCCTCAAAACCTTAGATATGAACTTTTCTTATATTTATCTGAAAGAGAATAAAGCCCAGGTATGAAGAGGTAAAGGAATTTGCCTGAAAGCACTCAGCTGATAATTGAAACCCAAGCAGTCTTACTCCAGAGTGTCTCCTCTTAAATCCCTGCATTGCAGCTACCTCCCTGAAGACAGTGTTCGTAGAATGGACGTGAAAGTGGCCAGTATCGTCTTAGTCTTTCTGTGAATCATTACATCCTGAAACTAAAAGGGAATGCAACATGTTCAGTGTTTAGATATTTAGAATTTGTAATCCTTTTTTTATTGAGCATAATTTACATACATTAAAATGCACAGCTCTTAACTGTAGAGTTTGATGTCTTGGCTACTGTGTGTATCCTTGTGACAACCACCCCAGTTAAGACATAGAACAGTCTTATCACCACAGAAGACTCATTCTCAGTTCCATCCAGTTGCTGTCTGTGCCTCCTGCAAGAAGCAGCCACCATTCTGGTTTCTCACTTTAGCTCAGCCAGTCCTGGAACCTCGTACCATTAAATCACAGAGGCCTCGTGCTGTTGAGTTTGCTTCTTTTACTCAATGTGTTGTTTTCAAGATTCATCTATGTGACTACATGTTAGATGTGTAGAATTTGACGTGGTAACTTCTGTCTTCTTTTGTAAACCGGAAACTCCTAATGGTACAGACTCGCTTGCAGGTGACATCCAAAAGTTGTCCAGAACTATAAAGGATTGGGGAGCTGACCCCACGTGCAAGCTGACAAGTGGCCTGGCCCAGTTAAGAGATGCTGGCTGAAGACGGAGGTTCCTGGGTCAGAGATACAGGGCCTTATTACTCAGGGCACAGCAGGCTTCATGTTCTCATTTCCCTTGTCCCCAAATCTCCCAGAGTGATGCTGAGTGGCTAGGAGGCCGGTTACGCACAGTGGATCTGTGTCCCAGCTGAGGAACTCTGAGTTTAGGAAATCGCCCTTCTTTTTAAGGAGCTTCTTGCAAAGCTGCCAACCTTTGCCCAGGGAGGCATTGTCTTCATTACCCTGGGTGGGAAACAAATCTGCCCTCTCACCTGGTAGCACTATCTTTAGATTCTAAGGTTGTTGGCAATACAAGTATTCTTGCAGTAGTCTGAGTCAAAAGCTCTCACAAGACAGGCAGAAATGCCGTGGAGAAGTTGTCCTTTAAATCTGTTTCTGCCCAGCAACCTTTTCTTCACTCTCTGGGTTTTCCAGGACTGCCATTCTTGTTGTTCCAAAGATGCACGTAATGTATAGAATACTCTTACTTGGAAATTATCTAAAAAAATGATCCTGAGGTTTTGAGAAGATAGACAATAGGCAATCCTATTCAATAAACCTACCAGCATTTATTAAATAACTGTATATGGAACGTTCCATGTTAGTTGCTGGGAGAGATTTAAAACATTCTATAAGGATTTGGTCTTTGGCCCCAAAGTACTAAAGCTCAGTGTACAGAGAACACTAGTAACGAGGGAGCCCTGAAGGACAGAGGCCTGCTGGAGGCTGTAGCATCCATGGAGGATGAACCTGGGAGAAAGGGCATGTTGCTGAGAGGTGTGACCTGAGCTGACTTTTGAACGCGTGCTTCCTTTGGCAGGAGAGGTATTCTTGGCAAGGGGAGTAATGTGAGTGAAAGTCAAAGGCTGAGTGGAAGTTCATGTTGGGGATTTGTGGGGATGTTAATGAAATCTTATTTTGGAGGACTAGAGGAATCATAATTTGAAGTCCAAAAGCCTGGCAGAAGAGGCAGGCTGGGTGTGGTAAACATTAGAGAACTAGAGGACATTTCTGGAATGAGAAGACTGACATTTCGTTTGTAGTACTTAAGGTACTTGGGGCATCGGCTTACTTCCCAGAAAGATGGTGTTTTCTCATGAAACACCACTAAACTGAAAATGTTACAGGCTCTTTGCCTACAAAGAACTTTTCAGCAACTTGAACCACAGTTTCTTGTACAAGAATCCTGATCCGCTGTTCTGGCTGTGGTAGTGGACGTGTTTTAGTAACCCTTGATGACCGCTGCTTTGTGGAGAGATGCATTATGGAACAGTTTGCTAAAAGCACAACTTTTGAAAACAGATTTTTATTTTCTACTCCTTTCTATTCTAAAATTTGAATTGTGTTTTAGGGGTCAGTATCTATTTCTTGGTTATCTTAATGCTTAAGAATCCCACAAAATTTATAAAATGACATTTTAAGGAAGGTAACTTTTATTAAAATAAGAGCATTAATTAAATTACTAGTGGCCATTCAAACCTTACAGATACGTAACTAGTAATACCTTATAAGCAGCAGTTTTAATTTCTTTGATTTTAGAGCTAGGATCCTTATTGGAGATCCTAGTTAATAAGTTTATAGGATTGATATTTATAGGGCCACAAGCATAATTCATACAATAAGGGGAAGGAATTCATTTTAGGTGACAATAACAGTTGTAGACACACTGTGGTAGGAGCAAATTGGCAGCAAAAATCTGAATTCTGTCATTTCAGTGGGTAGTGAGTGAATGATTTAATAAACTTTTTTTCTCGCCAATTAGCCACTAGACAGCTGCACAATGCAAAAGGTCTGAATACGACAGAGTGAAGTAAAGGGTCTGGTTGTTGTTGAATTAATATAGCTTTGAATAAAAATTTAAAATGTACACCTATGCATATAAACATGCCCGAGTCCAAGTTGTGTCGCATGAATGGGCACAGCTCTGCATACACTTTCTTGCCCAGTCTCTTTGGTGCCCACTAAGATATATTTGTGAGAGCCTCTGGGAAAGGAAATAAGGGTCATTCAAAACATCCTGGGGTACATGTGTGTAAGTTATCACCAGCATCATTTTTTATACCAAAATAATGAAATAATAGTAAATTAGAACAAGGAAACCTATCACGAATACGTCTTTATTTTAAAGGTCATGGCCCGGCCCAGCCCAGCTGCAGGCTCATGGGCTGTAGTGAGCGCTAACCAGCAATGCGTGGTTTAGTGTGTAAGTGATGACATCTGCTTCTGAGACTGCCACTTAGTGTGCCACATCTTTTGGAGCAGTACTCCACCTACCTGGGATGGTCAGTCCTGGAGCTAAAGAAGCAATATTGATAGAGACGGAGGAATAAAATGATCCCTCCTCCTTTGCCAATTATGTCATGAGATTCTGCCTGTTGGACCAAATGAGGGATAGATTTAGGCTGGAGTATTCCAAACAAAATGAACTTAAAGCTGTCCTTAGATAGCATTTCATGATAAATTGGGTGCATTTTTAAGTTAAAAAATATAGTGAAGGTAGTAATAACTGTAAAGTAGGTTACGGCCGGAGATTGGTTTATTGTCCTACAGAATGGACTGACAAGTGACCTTGGGGTCTTTGTGCATTTTTTTCTACTTTTAAATTTGTTTGGGTGTCAATAGGCATACTTACCTAATGAATAATGCCTGCTTTTACTGTGGTTTAGCTTATAAGCACTTAAAAAAATTAATACCCTTGTAAATCTTATAAGTACTTTAGGAAAATGAATGCCATTGTGAAAATAAAACAGACTTTTTATAGATGTATGGAGTAAGCAATTTTTATGTATTTATCTCTGATTAAAATATTGCTCTGACTCTAAACTATGTCTATGTTCAAAGCATGGGCATCTCATTAATATATTGACAACATGATACTATATTTACACTTAATTTGTCTACTTAGCTTTAATGTTAATGCAGCGAAGCTCAGAATTCACCATGAGATATAAATTATACTTTTATTTAAATTTATTCTGTTCGCTTCTTGTATATCTCATGCAAAACTTAAACATTCCTTGCTATGAATGTCATCTAAAGTTGTAGGAAAACAACCCCTCCTGTTACACCTTACTGTGCTTTGTTTAAAACAAAAATCAACCTATTTCCCAGTAAAGCCCTGTTGTTGTGAATATTTAGAGGTTCAGACATGAACTTGAACCCTGAATGTGGGCGTTAACTACACAGGAAAAGAAACTTCATGTTGTCCTTGATTCTTAGCTTGGGTTTGGATATTAGGTTGATAGATAATTAGGCATTATTGGCAGTTTGGAAGCTGAGTAGGGAGGGGGGCAACCATGTACTGAACTCTAAGCTGAAAGCAGGTAAACCATATGCTAGATTATCTAGTTCCATTGCATCCCATGTTGATTTGCTTTGTGTTATATCCAAATACTTACTTACCTTATTTTTAAGTATTGCAGCCTTACTTTGGCTGTACACCAGGGAATTGAGAGAAGGGCCATTTACCTTTGCTTGAACCAGAGTATTAAATTCAGAGCAGTGCCAATATTCTCTCCCCCGTAGCCATGGTTATTGAGATACCCAAAGGGAAGTTGCACTTTAGGAGACATGACTATGGCTTTAAAAGGCCTGGCTTGCAAACTTGAAAGATCTTGATTTTGTTTTCTTAAAGCATGTGATAAGTTTTTTTTTCAAAGGTAAATATTTTTGTTTTATGATATTTAAATATTTTATTTTTAATTACATTGCCAGGGAAGAGTGCAGTTAGGTGAGATGATTTTTACTTCCCCTTTCTACCTTGTTTATTTGGGCCCCCACACTTTAAAGCAACAGCATGTTAGCATGCTGGTGTTCTTTTGCCTTGATCTATACGCACCTTTAACACCCAGAAACATATAGTGAATATGTGCCCATTGAATTCTCTGTGCATATGTGAGTGTGTCTATACGTATACGTGTGTGTGTATATCTCTTCATCACCTAGGTGTACATGTTATACACAAATGAATCAAACATAGAGACACCTCTTGCTATTTCCTTATCTCCAGTGTGAAAGATACTTCTGATTGCTTAGAGGGTTTATTGAATGAATGCATTTAGAATAAGTTTGATTTATGTGAAAATGATATTTTTCTTAATGTCCTTAATTCAGATATCTCTAATCTGAACTGGGGAGTTGATCTCTGAGTACAAATAACCACTTTAATAGAGGTTTTTGATATTATTATAATGTTAAAAAGTGAAGCGTTTAAAATTGTGGATATTGGTTTGCCTAGGTATTTCCCTTTAATAGGACGCATAGAAAAATCTCAGTCTTTTATGTCCTCTTCCACATGATAGAAGGACCTGCCGGTAGGTGTCTGAGCTAGACAATTTTGTCTTCTGTTGGCTTGTGCTGGCTGAGATGTCCCCAGTACTGTTGATGGAGATGGCTAGTTTTGTGAACCCTGTCTAAAAGTCTCTCAGTGCCTCTGTGTTCTTACTGTCTTCCTTGGACAAGACTGCTAGATAAGTTGTGTATTTAAAAAATAACTTTGGCTGCTGCTATTTACTTTTTTTTTTTTTCACTGACAAGGACAGCAGTGTAAGTGTGCAAACTTTGGAATGAGATAAAGATTGGAATCCTGGCTGTAATTTCTCTGTACCTCAGAGGTGTTTTTATTTATTTGCTTGTTTTGTGTTTGGTAGTAGAGGAGCCTACTTCCCTTGTATATTTGTAGTGACGAAGGAGAATCTGTAAGTAAAGAACCTGACAAAATACCTAGCGCAGGGACATTTATGCATCAGTCCCTTCCTCCCTATTTCCTTTTCAGAAACAAGCTTATTTTCTTTCCTATATTTTCCAATGGATGCCCTATGCTAAACATTATTATTTTTTAATTAATTAATATAATATTTTAAAGCTTTATCTATAGCTAATGCTATAGGATACACAAATGAATTTTTAAAAATTGAAAGAGGTAAAGGTTGAAAGAAGACAGACCTGAGACTTGGTAGAAGCCATGTTCCTGCTGAGCCCCCTTTTGTTCTTTATGGGCCTGAACAGTTCTTTACTCGGAAGCCTTCAGGGCCTAAGGGAGCCTGGAACATTCTGTGTTCTGCCCAGAGTGGGCAAATATCTGTGCTAGGATATTACAGTATCTGCTTTTCCTGTGTGTCTTTTAGAGCTGAGTCTTAGTCATCTATATGTACCAAATTTTAAAATATCTTACAGGCTTTTCTAATGTGTATATTTTACTTTGTCTTTCTTATTATCTTCCTTAATTGCTTACATCTAATAATAATTACCTCAAAGTTTTATAGGTTGTTCCCATTCTCTGATGCTTTTTACCTTTTCCTGCCATAATTCTCAACTTTTTTTTTTTTCTGCCATAGATCCACTACTCAACATTTTTTTTTTTCCTTCTTCTTTGGATTTAAAAATCTCATTTGCAGCTTTGCACTCTTTATTTTGCTTCTGGGCTTTTATTTCTTCTCACTATTCCTCCCCACCTCCCCCACTGTGCGTTTAAGCCTTAGTTTTGCTATTGGCGGTGCTGCTTACCCCCTGAAAACTGTAAATACCCTATCCTGCCAATTTTGTATTATTCACGAAAATTGTAGCATTTTTCTTTGTTCCTACCTGACTACTTTAGGCTCTGTCATTCATTTATTTTCTTTAGGAAAAAAAAATAACCTAGATATTTAAAGTCTAGCTTGAATTTGCCTCTTTCAAGGGCCTTGCAGGAAACTCTGTTTATAAATGAGAATCCTGTCTTGACTGGGAGAGAGCTTGGACCCAGCGAACACACTCCCCACTCCAGGATTCAGGTGACCGGGCCGTTTCTAACACCGGCACCACTGGGCTTGTGATGGCTACTTATTCCTTGGGAGTGACAATGAATAGCAGACTTTACTCATTCTTGGGAGCATCACTGGAAAGCACGAAATTTCAATGTGCTGGGAAAATGTAGTTTAGAGAACCTAGCAAGTGAAGATGCCCTGATTTGGAATGTCAATCAGCTAATTATTTAACTGATTTCCTATTGAATACTTAAAAATATGATACCAGGAGCAATGACGTTTCATTTAAAGTTACTTTGTACTTATTTTGACATTTACTTACTTTATTTATTTAGAATTATATAGTAGTGGTAGTTCCTTCCAGAAGAGGCTGTGTGTGAGGAAAATACATCTCTGCGAGCACGGTAGACCATAGGCAGTCACGTCTGCTCCTCAGAAGAGGGGCCTGGGCTGGGGAAGGACATGCTGGCATCATCAGTGTGTGGCCAGTGACTGCAAGCTTAGGAGTGAAGGAAGGCCCAGACAAGAGGAGGTGTGAACGCGAAGGACAGCCTAGAGAAGGGCCCTTATAGACTCCAGTGTTTAATAAAATAATAAGCCAGTCAGGCATTTTTATTGACAGCAGAACCAGCTGACTTATTCCTTAGAATTTGAATATCAGTGTGAGAAATGGGCTGTAGACACTGCAGCTTCTGAATTGATTTTTTTTCTCATTTCAATCAGATTTGAACTCAATAAAGAAAGAAGATACATTAGGATACCCTGTTCTTTTGGTTATGATTTTTTGTTTTTTTGTGTATAGTTTAAATCTGTTGTTAATCTTTTTAAGGAGCAGGATTGAACAATTGAAAAAAAGAAAGCAGAGGACTTTTATTGACACTTAATTTGCTGAGTTGAGGTTCAGTTTTCTTAAATTAAGAAGTGATTATCTTATGTGGAAAGGAACCCAGTAATATTTTGCATTACTAGAATTTGGAGGATCTCATCTTAAGATAGAAACTTAAGTTTATGCTTCCAAATACAGCTTCCCATATAAACAGTCTTATCATCCGAACATCAGGTCTTTAATTTATGTCATTTAGAAGATAGGTTTTATATGACAGACTTAACTTGATTTTTTTTGCTTAGTCTTCTACATCATCATCAAAGTCTTCTACGTCATCGTTAAAGAATTCTAATTTGTGTCAAAGTGCTGACTTTCCAGGCATTAGTGTACTCCAAGGTCTTATACCTTTAGCTAAAACATTTTATTATCTGTATCACACTAACTGCTGTCTCTGATTTGATCATACCTGTGATTTGTACACTGTGCTGGAATTAAGGGATACAGAACCCAACTTACTCCTGGCTCCTGCTGAGTGTCTGCCTATAGATTGATCCTCATCTAGTAGTGAAGATTAACTAAGATGGCATATAGATGTGGGTTTCATCTGTGTAACTGGGTGTAACTGTGGCTGCAGAGGTGTTACTGTTTATCAGAGCAAGTGACCTTTCCTATCGTTCTCTGTATTTCCAATTCTGCTTGGGTCTGGTCAGCTGAAATGACTGGCCAGATGTTATGATATATTTAGTCAAAGTCTTCCTTTAAATTTAGCTCTGACACATTGCTCTGTTTTTCTAAATTCTCATTTGTGTAAGTTTAGTTCTCTGAGATAGAATTTAGCAAATTTCTGCTAATCGACATTCATATCTTAAGTATTCTTTAGACTGTGGAATCAGCATAATTCACCAGCAAGCTTGTTATTTTTATGAAATTGCTTCAAGTTATTGGGAATTTGGCTAAACTGCATAAACTGCCAATATATCTATGTCACTTTAGAAAATTTCACTTTAGCCCTTGATTAAAAAAAAACTCTAGAAGGTTTTGCATAACAGAATTCCTTTCAGTAAATGTTTAGGGAGGTCAAAGAGTCTGACACATCTGCTTATTAATGCTACCTAAAGTCTGACCTACAACTTTTAAGTGTTACTTTGATAATTATTTCATTTTTATAAAATACATAAGGTATGGGTTTTGCACTGATAAGAAAATACTTCTGCCTGCATTACCCTTTCTTCGCAACTGGATGTAATCTCTTAAATGAATTATTGTATTGAATTTACAATTCAAACATACATACCTTATTTTTGTATTACAGCCATTTGTGCCCATTAAAGTGTAAGTTCCAGTGAGATCTGAGACTCAATCTGATGCATTACTGAATGTTCAGGACCTAGAGGAGTGTCTTGCAGATAATAGATCCTCAGTAGATATTTAATAATTGCACTGATTGAACTATTCAGTTTTAGTATATCTTCAATGTATAATCTGGAGAAGCGAGGAAACTATAAGGAGGAGGTGTAAATAACAGTGGCATCTTCTTTGTATTTGGAAGCTCTCCCCAGGAGACAACATCATTGCAGCAATTTATTCCTAATTTGCACATCCAAAGAAACTTCAGTTCTAATCTAGTACCATGCTATAGCCTGGGTCAGATCAACAGTCAAACTTAGATGCTCAGGGTTAGAAGAGTCCTGAAGTGTCACCTGTCTCAACCTTCTGTCCAGTGCTTGGGTTCCTTCTGGAGCAGTGGTTGTCAAGCGTGCCCACCTATTTGAACGACTTGAGGAGCTTTAAAATCCAGTGTTAGGCTTCACCTTGGTCCAACTATATCAGAACCTCCATGGTGGGCCCAAGGCATCAGTCTTTTTTAAAGCTCCTTGGGTGATTCTAGTCAAGGTTCAGAGCCACTCTATAAAATCTCTACCAAATGTTTTCCCAGTCTGATTGAACTCCTCTGGAGATGAGCACCTCACCATCAAACTTAATCTTGTGTTTATTGCATTTATCCAAATAGTGACTTAATTTTAAGAATGTTTAAGTTATATACTAGTTAAATTACATAACATAAATCAAGCTTACCAATTTAATACTTGACTGTTGATAAACAACACTGAAGAGAGAGTGACATTTAAATTTGAATTATCTTCTTTGAAGTAGTATTGCAGCACTTTTGAATGACTTCCAAAAGGCTGATCATAAAAATCACTTCAATCATTTTCAAATTTTACTTTAGCAGTAATCAAATTACTTAGTGTGACTCAGATGAACATTCTGCTCTGTCTTAAAATATTATGATCAATTTCTTGTACCTGGGGAAACAGAAGAAATGGACAGATTATTTTTGTATTTACCTGCCTATACCTGACTGATTTAATACACAGTATTTATAGTTAAAAGTTAGGTAGATCCTTTTGGAAATGTGCTAGCTTCTTAGGATAGTAATGTACCATCTAGGAAACTTCAACTATACTGAAGGCAGAATGGTGAGGGTTTGGTTTTGTAAATCTCTTTGATTTTAGAGAAATGTGTTTAGAGGAAGTTGTATGTGACCACGCACAGTTACACGCACACCCGCATTCCTGCTTAGGAACTTATCTGTCTATCTTGAGATCAATTATTTATACGTGAACTCATTTGAGCACTTTTGCATTTCCTTTAGTCTTTTAGAAGAATGCAGGTACTAAAAGCTGGTACATAACGTCATTATTAAATACTCCAGTAGTTCTGAAGTCGGACAAATCTGGGTCTCGGTCTCATCCCCACCCCTCCTCTCTGTTTGGCCTAGGGCAAAAATTGTTATTTTGTCTGAGTCTCAGTCTCTGTATTTGTAAAGTAGACGTAAAGACACATATCTTGTAGGGGTGTTGGGAGGTTTAATAGTAACAATGCATCTGAAGTCTCACAGGAGCCCCTGGGTTATAGGAAGTGCTTATTAACTTGCATTCTTTATACCACTTCATTGAGGTATGATAGACATGTAAAAGCTGTGCATATTTAATGTGTGCCACTGAATTTGGGGATAGTTAGGCAGCTGCTATCACCACCATTAATGCCATAGACACATCCATCACTTCCCAAAGTTTCCTCTCACCTCTATTACTATTGTTATTATTATTGAGAAGAACATGTAACGTAAAATCCATCTTATTAGAAAATTTTAAGTATAGAATAGAGTCCTGCTAGCTGTAGGCCCTGGGCTGTACAGTCGATCTCCAAAGCTCATTTCTTTTGCATAACTGAACCTTTGTGCTGTTTGACCTTTACCTCCCTATTTACACCTCCTCCCCCAGCCCCGGGCCATCACTATTCTATTCTGTACTTCTGTGGGTTTGACTTTTTCAGATTCCACATATAAGTGTGATCACACAGTATTTATCTTTCTATGTCTGGCTTATTTCATTTAGCATAAGGTCCTTCAGGTCATGCATGTTGTCACAAATGGCAGGATTTCCCACTTTCTAACGGCTGAGTGATATTCGGTTGTATGCATATACCATATTTTCTTTATCCACACATCCACCAGCGGACTTTTAGATTGTTTCCGTGTCTTGGCTATTGTGAGTAATCCTGCAATAGTAGCAATGGGAGTACAGGTATTTCTTTGAAATACTGATTTCAGTTCCTTTGGATAAATACCCAGAAGTAGGATTGCTGGAGCAATTTTTAATTTTTTGAGGAAACTCCATACTGTTTTCCATAATGGTTGTATCAATTTACATTCCCACCAGCCGTGTTACCAGGGCTCCCTTTTCTTCCTATTCTGAGCAACATTTGTTATCCTTTTTTTTCACAATTGCCATCCTAACAGGTGTGAGGTGATACTTCATTTTGGTTTTGGTTTACATTTTCTTGATGGTTAGTGATGTTGAGCACCTTTTCATGTACCTGTTGGCCTTTTGTATATCGTTTTACTGGGCAGGTTACAATAGTTGTAAAATAAGATCCATTAAGACAGTAGCAGGACAGACTCCTGAGGCTAGTTCTGTGAAGATCATCTTTTCTCTCCTTTATAAAAAACTACCCTCAGACATGATCTTGGATTGTGCCTTTACCAAACCGAGTTTGCTATGGAGAGCCCTAATGCTGCAGCACATAGGTAAGGATGGGTCTCTTTAAGGCCACATATATGGTGTAGGAGATGGTTGAGGTCCTGAGGTTTCCTCTGGGTTACCAGGAAATCTAGTCTTTAAAGATGGTACTCTTTGGGCATCTGTGACCTCCTAACATCTATTTATTGCTAGTCTTCTTGTTTGCTGCATGCAGGGTTGCCAAATAAAATGAAAGACACCCATTTAAATTTGAATTTCAGATAAATAAATAAGTAAGTAAGTAAGTAAATAAATGAATATTACCATAAGTATGCCTCGAATATTGCACAAGACAGATTTAAACTAAAAATAAAATAAAGCAATCATTATTTATCTGAAATTCAAATTTAACTGGGCATACTATAGGTTTCCTATTTTTATTTTTTCTAAATCTGGTGCCATGGAAGAATGTTTTGGATTAGATGTTTTTCAGGTTTTATCCTGAAGTAAAATGGTAATATTTCAGAATAAAGTGGAGGGAAGTACTGCTTATGTAAGAGAAAAGCCTAGATTATAGCATTAAAATGGCTTTATTTGTTGAAATATAATTGAAATATTAATTGTTAAATGTTAAACATAAATTTAAATATTTAATGTTAAATACAATGGCTACAGATTGATAGTAATAAATAAAATTAGACACTGATGATCCAAGTAGAAGAATGTCTATTTCTCTGATCCCAAGAATTTAAATTAATTCCGAACCTAAACCTCTTCCAACTAGATACTTACAGCATATTAAAGAGCTTGTTTGATAGTCTGGGTGTATCCTATTTTAAGAAAGTCTGAAGTTAAAAAAGGTTAAAGTATGATTTTTCATACTTATGAATAATTCCTTACTTTATTAGTGCGTTTAGAATATGTTACGTACAAACATTTTATTTACATATATTTTAATGTAGCAATTACTGTTCACCCCAGAACATACTGAATTCTCCCTTCTGTAAACTTTTAAAGTGCTTTCTTTGATATTCATTCGTTCATTCTTTTAACATGACTAAGCATCTTCTGTGTGCCAAGAATGTGATGGTGCTGAGGATATAAAAATAAATAAGACAGAATGACTGCCCATGTGGAGCTCACAGCATAGCTCTGGAACGAGAGCAGTAATACTGATATTATAATTCAGTGTGACAAGAGTTACAACAGTGAAATGAACTGCCTCTAGATCTATGAAAACTGGCTTGGTGGAGCTGTACCAAGTGGTTTGCACTGAAACTGGGTTTTCAAGGCTGAATAAAAGTTTATTGGAGAAGAGGAGAGTTAAGGCCATTTTAGGGGGAGAGAGAGAGAATAAAAAACCCTCCAACCACCCAGCCTGTGAAAGAACCTGTCATGACTTGTTGATTGCAGGAAAATGCAGGGGAGTGCAAGCTCTGGAAACGCAGAGCATGTGGAGCTGGTGGTTAGTCTAACGATGGGTAGGATAAGCCCATGAAGGGTTATGTTTGGGTTACGAGTTATTATGTTTGGGTTATGAGTTTTGATTTTATTGTCTAGTCAACAGGGAGTTACCCAAAGTTTCAAGTCTGTGAGACCTAATTGTTTGTGCTTCTGGAATGTACCTGGAATATAGAAAGACAGGTGGCCAGTTGCTGTTACAACAGTGTATGGGTCGTAATGCGATGACATAGGAACAGTGTGGTTGTGGTAGGAGTGGAGAGATCTTGGGCGGGAAACATTTCTAAGAATTACTAGGATTTGAACAATTTTTCTGTTTTTTTTCTTTAATATGAGGCAGAAGTTTTGAGTATAAAAGATAGGGTTATGTTTTGTGTGTGTGTGTGTGTGTGTGTGTGTGTGTGTGTGTGAGTGATTTCCCTAAGGCCTTAAGGTCATTAGAGGTGGGGGCCTTCTCCTAACACTTCTGTTTGGTTCCTCATGGCAGATCGAACAATGCTAATAAAGTCTTGTTACGTTTGAACAAGAAACACAAAATGTATAAGACAAGATCGGGCATATTTGTATATCTCTATTTTATTATTATTTTGATAAATCTATTGGGTATTACAGGAATAAACCTGGATGCATAGTGGAAAATTCCTTCTTTACCCCCTTTGGTTAAATAAATTAATCCAGGTATCTTATAGCATAATTATCTCATTAAAATTAATCTTTGTATTTAATAATGTCTTCTGTCTTATAATTGTTGCCATTTGCTTTAAAGTGCACTTGTCTGTACTAATTTTATTTTTGATGTGCCAAAAGAATTGTTCTTCCCATTTTACAGTTAAAGAATTCTGCTAGGGAAGTCTGAGACAGACCAAAGCATGGAACTTTGAATTCATTTTGTAGCTCAAAGCTTAAATCATAAATCCTGAGACAAAGAAGCAACAAGCAGTGACAATAATAGAAGGAGGGCTTTCATGTTCCAAGAAATGTATTACATTAAACTCAAAACAATTAGTGTGCTATCTAAATATTATATATGGATTCTTAATTTTTCTGTGTATTTGTTTTTACTTTACTGGCATCTAATGCTATTTGGTTGTAAGTATATTTCATGTGGGTGCATTCAGGTAAGCATGTCAGTTGAGGAGGTCCTGTGTGAGGTTCTCAAACACCCTAAGGTAACAATGCTTAACCTTGAACAGGTAGAGCCACCTGGCCACAGAGTAGGGAGAGAGTGTGACCTTGTAACAGCCCATTTGAGAACGTCTGCAGCAAGCTCCTGTGTCACCGTGACTCAGCACCACTCACACATTGACTCCCGGCACAGGGAACACACACAAGAGCAAAGCCAGTCTGTCTGATGGCAATTAGCTTGAGACACCGGACCTGTGTTCTCAACGGTGCGTCTCTCATGTTCCTGCATCTCGGACTACATCACGAGAAAGCAGAATTTGCTTTCTCACTGCTGCTGAGGAGAGGGAGAGCTGCAGAATGCATGCTGTTCTACTTTTACTGGGCTGCGGAGGGCATGGTGGTCATTGCTGGGGGCCTTTCGGTGAAGGACGATGACAGAAGAACAGCAAAGTGTCCGGAGCCTCCATGTGGCAGAAGAGTCACGGCCACTGACACCAGCACTCCAGTGTCAGGCGGTGTGACCTGGGTGTGTAACACAGGGGCCAGCAACCCCACGGCTGACGTCACAAGACACACATGATTATTTTTTCAGTGAGGAAGTGGGTGAATTGTACTAGTCTGTTGATTGAGAGCACACAATACATTCGAGATGAAATCTCTCCAGAAAAACTCCTGTGAAATGGTGTAATGACTGTTGTTACAAAAATGGTTGGATTCTTTTAAAGAAAATAATTCTCCTTGTTGGCTCTTACTCATACTTATTTAGATCTGGAGGATCCAATTATATGTTAGCTTTCTATGTTATTGAGTTTAGACAGGAGGCGAGTCATGTCACTTCTTTTCTTCTTGTCACTTCTGTTCTCTTGGTGGGACAAAAGCCCTGAGAGGTGGCATTTGTGGGCCTTTAATACCCAAATTAAAAAGAAGGTAAATTGCATTTTCTTTACATGTAAGGAAATAATGACCAATTTAGAGTAATTCTGAAATGAAGTCATTGCATTATTGTCAGAGCTGGTAATTCTTTTAAAGTGTTATCATTTCTGTCTTGCATTTTGTCTTAAGTAGAAAGTGTGATATTTTTGCTGAAACTATCAAATAAACTCAGTATGTTAGCTTCCCAGGGACTCTGAAGCTTTGAATGCAGAGGAGAGGAGTTCTGGTGAGAGGAAAAAGATCTTCTGAACCACTTCTGATCACAATTCAGAGGAAAAAAGAGGAAAAACTGTATTTATTACCTAATGTGTTACTTCATTTGTATGTGGTAAACTTTTTCACCCTGTTTCTTTCTTTTAATTCTGAAAGCAATTCTGTGAATTTGTTTATTTGTTTATTTATTTAGCTAATGAGGAAACAGGCTGAGTTGAGAAGGTGGTGAAGAGCTAACATGTTAAAATGCCTGTCATGTAGATACTGTGTTTGGAGTTTAACATGTATTCCCTCATTTAATTTTCAAAATCAATTTCATTCTTCTAGGTATGTGAATTAGGTTAGGCTGGATTACGCTGTGGCATCAAACAGATCCCACATATCAGTGGCCTAATAATGTAAAAGTTTACCTTTTGCTCACACCAAAATCATTATGGTGCCAGGTGACCTTTCAGGGTAATTCCTCCTGTAGTCACTTGGCATTTGAGGCCAAAGAAAGCACCGTCACCCTGCAGTTACACCGCCCAGAGCGAGGGCCTGCCTGTTTGCTGTGGCAGGGAAAAAGAAACAGAAAACACATGCATGGGTTTTTAAGACCTCAGCCTGGAAGTTTCCCACATTACTTTCCCTTGTAGCCCGTTGGCCAGAGCTAGTCACATGGCCTCACCTCCCTGCAAGGAGGATGGGAAATGTAAGGAAACAGGTGGGTGGTGGTGAACATTATGGGTCTGCCCCAGTAATGTAACCCTTTTTTAAGAATGAGAAGACTGAAGTTCAAAAAAGTTAGATCATGTTCCGCAATTTAGTAACTGGGAGACTAAGTTCTTGAAACTAGGTTTCCCTTAGTCCCAGGAACCTGTCTATGTCCTCTACCTCCACCCTCTCACACACTCTGAATATTTTAGTGATTTAAAGTTAGGTGCGGATCTGTGGTGATCAACCTCCAAGGTGGCCCTGGTGAACCTTGACTCCTGGTCTTCATGCCCTTGTGTGGTTTCCTCCCACAAGGGCTGACTTGTGTAATGAATACAGTATTCAGAAATGACATGAGACTAGGTCATAAAAGACAGTGGCTTCCTCCTTACTCTCTCTTGGTCACTTGCTCTGGGAAGAGCCAACTGCCATCATATGAGGACACTAAAGCAGCTCCATGGGGCTCCCATTTGGCCAGGAGCTGAGACCTCTTGCCAACACCCAGAACCAACTGTCAACCAGGAGAGGGACCCATCTTGAGAGTGGAGGCGTCAACCAGTCAGCCGTCTGATGAGTGAGCCCAGACCAACACCCTGACAGCAACACCGTGGGAGACCCTGAGCGGGAACCACTCAGCTAAGATGCTTCCAGAGAATTCTTGGCCCACAGAAACTGTGAGATGATAAACATTTACTGCTGTTTTAAGTTGATAAGTTTTGGGGTGATTTGTTATGCAGCAATAGGTAACAATACAGACCTTTTGAATTACTTCCTTTCATTGTGTTTTCCCTCGATTCTGGGATTCTCCCTGCTTATGACAGTGAGTTTTAAAACTAGCTGAATTATTAAGTAGTACATTTCACAGTGACTGTCGTACAATTGCATGTAAGGAAATTGTAGTTGAGTAACTCTTATTATTCAATCTAGTAGTTCTAAGCAAATTTGGTATAAAGATCTGTACTAAAAAATGATATACTATGCTAGTTCAGAAGAGAATTTTTATGATCTTTTTTCCAGCAAATGTGTATTTTTCTGCTTTAAGATATTACCTGTCTGAGATTATTTTATGTTTTAAATCACATTGTGAAGTTTTAAGAAAGAACATGTGAGGACGTTTTTATGAACAGTTTATTGCAGGGAAGAAGACAGAATATAGAAGTAACTGCTGGCTTCTTGGCAGGGAGGAGTGTTTTCAGTGTTTCAGTCGGTGCTGTACCGCCTGGGCAGAGGGAGGAAAGAATTTATAAAAAGCAGAGCCTTGCAGTGAAGGGCAGACAGCTGCATGTGAGCCTTCTTATCACTGGCTCCACTGACGAACCAAAATGTTCGCAAAATGCACACAGGGATCGCAGATTTAATTATGTCTTGGGTGCCCTGCCTCATCATTTTCATATGATTGTGCATTTTTGATAGATTATTAAGAAAGGAACATGTGATACTTACATGTATAATGATTTTCAGAAGTACAATCCTGAACACCAGTATGATGTGTATGAGTATCTTGTGCCTTTTCATTTTTTAATCCCTCATACTTTTGAATGTTGTACAGTCTTTCAGAAATGGGCTGTAAGATGGGGATCCCAGTGCTTCCCAGGTAGCAGGAGAGGGAAGGTTGCCAGAGTCAGTAATCTGTGAAGCCCAGTAAGGCAACAGGATGCTGTACTGTCCTATTTAACATTTTCCTAATATCTGTTTCAAAATCTTTGCTCTATAGGATGAGATGGAATTTTCTTAATGAAAGCCTCTTCATTGACTCTTCATGCCCATTTCTTTCCACCCCTCATCAGCAAATGCTCTCACTGTGTGCTCTAAATTTTCTATCTTGGCGTACTTTGTGCCAGTGCAGAAATGATTAGAGAGAGAACATCATTTAGATGAAACAATGCATTTTTGTTGGAAACGTGGTTATCTCATTGCAACATAGTGAAGGCAGAGAGTTAAATGAATATGTATTACATTCACATATAAAATTTTGTATGTTTACATACACAAAGATACAGACATTATATATATATGTTTATATTTCTTTATTTATATATAGCAATGCATTTGTAAGACTGGGGTTCAGAAATAAGGACCTGACCAAGGTGAGTGAGTCAATGAGAGATACATGGAAGGCACATCTGACAGATGTTAGGAGACAAACAAAAACAAAGACTCAGAGATAATTCCAAGGTTTCTAAGAAAAAGGCATACTTTATATAGGAATATATAATTATAACGTTTTGACATACAGAACAACTTCTATCAATAGAACCCATAGAGGTGGCTACAGTAGGAATTATTATCACCATTTTGTAAACAAGAATACAACAGCTCAAAGAATTTTAATTGACTTGCCTAGAGTCTTACAGTGAGTTAGGAACAAAACTGGAAGTTGAATCTGGCAGTTTTGTCTTCAGATATACTTTAGATCTTTCCATTTCCAGCGATTCCTCAATCCAGGGTCCATGGATGGTTCTCTGACGGTCCATAAAGTGCTAAAATGTCCCATATACTTGAGTGTATGTTTGAATTTTCCTGGTGGGAGGACTAAGACTTAGAAATTCTCAAATTGGTCGTGACTCAAGCAGAACTTGAGAACTTTGTTTCTCCTTGGTTCCTGTCTGGCCCGCAGGACTAAAAGGATGCTGGGGTGGGAGGGGTAGCCCTACTTGATAATTAGGTCATGGGAAAGTACATTCCTGAGTGAAGAATCCTGAGTGTGGAATGAAGAGAAAAGAGCAAGAGTGTTGGAATTCAGTGAATTTTTGAGGGAAAGCTTTCCTGGGACTGAGCTAGCTCTGGATCCCAGCTAGGAAAAGAGGTCAGACTTAAGAGCTTAGGTTTCATAGATTTTGTGATTAAGCAAAGGACTTGCAGCTCACCAAAATATGCGTAGAGTTTCTAGTCCCTTCTGGCATTTCTTCCACAAAGAGTGGATTTTGCATGCCGCTGCGAGCTGAGGACCAACTGTCGAGGAGCTGAATGGGAAAGTCTGGGGAGACTGTGGTTTCTGACCACTGTCAGTGTGGTGCTGTGGATGGTTCCAGTGTGGGGAGGTGCCTTTTGTTAAAAACAAGCTTAGATTTTGTTATCAAAGGCCTTTCCCTGCCATTTTATAATCTAACAAATCTGTTTACACACCGGAAGTGAAATACTGTTAGGCTTCAGTGACAATATATAAAAATGTCTGTTAAGAAGTTTTTCAATTGCCACAATTCTTCTTCTTCTTCTTCTTCTCCCTCAGCCGTAGTAACCAGGAAACATTCTTAAGCAGGAAACACTGAAGCAGTAAAGTGGTGAGGCTGGAGTCTGATGCTGCATGAACAAATTTAGCCTACAGAGAAATACGTTGGTTGGAGTTACTGTGAATATGCTAGCAACTTTCTGATGTTGAATTGAGTCCACCTTGAGGTTTTGGCCTCTTCTAAAATTTTTGAAACCATAAGAACAAATTGGCATGAAAGTGGTGTCAGGGTAAAGCATCCCTCATTGCCTATAACCTCAAACATGGCCCCGGAAACTGGTTGTACAGAATAGCTGTTCTTGATCATCTGAGTGTTTACTAAGGGAATTGGTGCAATCACATCAGTATGTGCTATCAATGTGTTGTGCTATCACATGATGCAGTATCAATATTTGTGCTGTTGGCAACTCATTAGAGCAAAACGCAGTGGCACTTACAGCACCTTCTCTATAATAAAGTAACAATAATAGTTTCCTTTAGATCCACTACCATGAACCAGGGTATCCGAATAATCCAAAACTGTTCCACTCTGCACCTATCTCAGGTGGAGATAGGAAAGTTGAAAGTGTGTTTTGGAGCTAAAGTAGTCAAATGTGCTTAAATCATAGTCTAGACCTTTTTACAAGAGAAGATCCGCTGAGAGATTCTTGACAGAATGCTGCAGGGCACTGAGTTCCATTCCTCTGAAAAATTCAGAATATCTCTCTGTTGAATGTTAAATATGAGGGTAAAGAATCTTGGTTATAAATTTGTTGGGGTGGATAGAGAGGAAATCAATCAACCAAACTGTTCAAAATGGCAACAAGACAAAGAGCTCCCAACAGCTGTCATAAACAGTTGATAGAAACATCATATTAAAAATATTTCATATTTCCTTCAGTCTGAGGAAATACCTTTTGTTTTTCGTTTCATAGTAACAATAAACATTCCTCTCAATGGCAGTCTCATGCCATGGGAAAAGGAGTCTTTTGTAACAGAATTTAGTTGACGTGTATTTGAACGCATAGTGTTCTAATCCAGGTTGTACAGAACATACATTTTATAGCTCTTTAGAGTTTACAAAGCTCTTTGAACATCTGTTATCTCATTGAATAGGCTGGAGTCCTATTTCTGATTTCCCAGCTGACCTACCATGTGAAATGTAGAAAATTGTTAAACCTTTCATAGACTCTCTTTTTCTTGTAGAATGAGGAAATTAATGCTATCCTAAATGAGTGGGTTTTTCCACATAGATTAATAAGAGTATGTTTTCTCTATAAATAAATTAGCAACCACAATGACTGAAGGTCACAATCAACTGCTCTAAATGTTAAGTCAAGTTAACTACTTAATTTGAGTTTTGGAGTGCATTAATTTTACATATGGTTAGAAGAGCTTGGTGTAGAATTACATCTCTGATATTTCAGTGTTTTTCTTTCATGTGTATATATCTCTTAAAATAACAATTTTTTTTAATATTTCACATGATAACAAAGTTAAATCAATCTATAGTAGAATAAAAATCATATGTCTTAATGGTTTAGTTTTCTTAACATTATCATTATTTTTAATTAATTTTTCCCTGTGGAAGGTAAATCTTTATTTTTCAGTATCTCAAACAAATAATTTATTCCACTTGGATTTAATCTGTAATTTTTTTCTTCATAATATGGCTAAAGATGACTCAGTATTATTTTAATCAGGTTTTTAAAGTTTCGTATTGCAATATAGTGATTTAAAGTTTAAATTCTTTTTCTTTTGCTTATATGAACTTTACAAATAAATATCAAAATGAAATCCTTTTTGTTTGTTTGGCAATGAATAAAATAGTGATGTGGGTGGTGCTGGAGAGGGGGCAATTTCCCCATCTATTCCTCTTGAGTTCTTGTGGCTGAAACTGACACAAGACAGATTAACGGGAGAAAAAGAAACAGTTTAATTAGTTAGCATGGGGGTCTCTTAGAAATGGGACCTAGGAAGTGGCTAAAGCAGGCAACTATTATTTTTTTAGACTAAGAAACAATAAATTTGAGAGGAATTGACAGGAAAAAGAAACCTAGGCTGGGTGCTTAATTAGTAAGGAGTTTAAGCGAAGTTTGGGTAGCAAATTAGTGAAGAAGTAACAAGGTTTGTTTTCATAGGCTTCTCAGGCCCCGAGTTCCCTGTCTCTGGAGATGAGGGTGTCCTTCTACCTCCAGATGCAGGGATGCAGCTTTCACATGGGAGCTTTATTTCCTGCCTTCATAAGAGAGAGAGAAGGGTCAAAGTGTCCCTCTTGCACTGGTCATTTCTTAAGTAACTTTAATTAAAAAAAAAATCAATGTTCCATTGAGGCATATTTTAGGGTGGCTTGCCCTAGGCCCCAATAGTTGCATGGTTTCTGTTGTCAACAAACTCTTAGTGTGGCAAGGAAGAGAGGTAAACATGCTTATTGAACATACAAGGACTGAGTTAAGACAGTAGTAGTGTACATGGAGATAGAACCATTGATTTGGGCCTGCAGCCAAGTGCCCCTGTATCATTCTGTTTATATTGCAATTGTCCTTTTGATAATGTTTTATTAGAATGAGTAAAGTTTCCATTTCATCTGCTAAATATTTTACCGCTTTGGGCAGAAGCATTCTTATTTATCTCAGTATCTCTAATCCTTACCTTGTTTTATGCTCATTAAATATTTACTGAATACAGTTTGTTGGGCAGAAGTTAGAAGAGCTCACACAGGAGATAACACTTTTTAGCAAATGAGATAACATTTAACATGGGCCTTGAAGAATGACGAGGCAGAAAAAGGACAGAATAGAGGTGAAAAGGGAAGTTCCACTCCAGCAAAAATCAGGAAGGAACAAAAGTCTGTGAAGTGCTTGGAAAATGGTGACAGTGTGAGGGAGTGGCCAGAAATGGAGATGAAATGGTAAACTCAGGCCTCAATTTGAAGGGCCTTGACTCTGGTGATAATGAACTTAGAATCTTCTGGAAACATCAGATCAGATCAGTTTCTGGAAGTAGTGAGGAAGCTTCCAGAAGCAGTGACACTGGAATGAAGGCTATGACAATAAGCCAAATAAGAGAAGAATGGAGAAGAGGACATGCATTCAAGAGACAAGCCTGAGGGAGTCTGGGTTCCAGACGCCAGTGTGCCGCCGTATCAGCCCTGGACACTAACACTTGGACTGTTATTTGACAAATATAAGAAACCCCTCATGTTTAAGCTAATGCTCCTCCTGGACCACGAGTAATTGCAAGATGAGAGTGTTGGGCATCTGACACACTGTGAATGAGGACATTTGTGTTTTACTTGGAACTGCTCTGATTTGACGGTCTGTCTTGAAATGGGGTGCCCTGAAAAGAGCACGTCCGTTAATAGTGCAGTGTTTTATAGTGCACTCCTTAATTTTTTATTAAGACACAGATATTGTTTGTTCCATAAGTTTGGCATAGGTATCTTAGCTTGCCCTCTTTGTTTTTCATCATAAATTCTATAAATCAGGCAATGATATAATTTGATACAATAGGATATGTTTTAGAATTACCTTCAAATGAAGCAGCAGTCCGCTATGCCCTTTGCTTTGCAGCTTATGCCCTAGGTGCGGAGACTGTAAGTTACCTCCTGGTGTTCATGGCCTATTTTCTGCATCACTTACTCAACAGACAGGCTCTGTGCACTAACAGAATGAATGTATCTGATGATGGTGTGATTTTGTGTGTGTGTGTGTGCGTGTGTGTGTACTGTGCGACATTTAAAGCAGAGTATACAGTGGGAACTGGTTTGGCTAGGACATGAGAACATGAAGAATAGTGTTTCAAGGGAGAACAGAGTTCATCTCAGGAATCTTCTCAGACAGGTGTGGATGCTTAGCTAGGGGGCGTGGTCATCTTCCTCCTTGACATCGACTTCCAAAGATGATTGGACTCTTACCGTCTCCACTTTTCCTCAACTTACTATGCTTATATTACCTACAATTTATATAAACTTGCAGTGAGCACTTACATTTTCATCTTGTACTACTTCTTGAGGTAATAAGTGCACTAAATAACTAGCACTGCATGGAATGTCATTTTGTCTTAAAATTGTCTTCCTAATTTGTAAAGGATGTGGACAAGCTCTATCATTCCTTTTTAACCTGCTCCATCTCTGTGCATTAAATATTTTGACCTGAGATACTTCCATCTAAGCTAAAATGCGTGGGTTTATTTGCTCTGGAGAATTACAAGCAATGTATATTTTGGGTCAAGTAGTTTAATTATTTTACAGGTTAGTTTTCAAATCCGTAGAATGTTCCTAATAAAGTCCTCTGGTAATTGTATTCACGTGTAGTTTGTAAATTTGATCTGAAGAACACGATGCGCCTCGTTTTTAAACTTGTCATGAGCTGACAAAAGACATGATCCTGATCCCCCTTCAAAGCAGGTTTTTACACACAGTGCACCCTTTTGTTTTTTGTTAAGATTTTACTGTATGTGGTGTTAATTATAGCTGAGTAAAAGTGAAGCTAGGATGGCTGAAGGTGCAAATGGATAATCGATCCATTATTTGAAAGTTTTATAGCTGTTTCTAATCTTTATAGCTCTTCAGCTTTGTTTTAAAAGACATCTATAGTATTTTATATACTATAACATGTTCTTTCATTGTATTTTAGGGACCAGAAAAATTATAAATGTGGAAAAGTTAATTATTCTCCCTGAAGACTGCTTATTTTTTAACATAAAGTTAATTTTGGTTAATTTCTGTTTTAAACAGCTACAGCAGTTTCCCAGTGGAATTCTGTTTAGAATTTCAGCAAGTTAACCCATAAAGGGAGAGGATTTTTTTTCTTTTTTTACTCTCTGTAATTCAAAAGTGTAATATAAGAGGAGAATTTCACTGAGGTGTGAAGGGCTAAAAATGAAACATTATTAGGAACAGTCATTTGTAACTTTAACTAAACCACTGCATTTTCAGAGGCATGTCACTAACTTCACAATTCATCATATCTTTTTGCCTTAGGGAATCTGAGTAGTGGAAGAGCTGCCTTTTAGCTGGCATTAGAAAGAATGTAAAAGTGAAAACAGCAAGATGTATAGGAATGCAGAATTCCATGGTATTTTGAAATGATCAAAATGTGGAAAGAACTCGAAGTCTTAAAAATGATGAGAATATGGAGAGGAGCATTAAGGTGCAATAATAGTTTATATGCTCTTCTGCTGCATGTGAGAGCACAGTTTTGCATTATGGCTGCCATATATTAGGTGGTTATAAATCTTATCTGCATTGACTAATGAGTTTAACTGGTATTCATTGTAGAGTTGTACCTCAAGCATTTACAACATTTGAAAGAGGAAATTTTGTCATCTGAGTCCTTCTTTTCCATGCCTTCATTAAGGAGTTCCAATTTGTGTAAGTAAATGTATTTTTGTGGCCTACGAAGAGAATGGTTTTGTGTTATGGAAGTAAAAACAAACATGAACCAAAATACACCTGTGTTTTCAAGTAGAGCAGTAAGAACACGCACACATACACAGCATATTAACATGCAGATGCTCAAATCGGAAGCTGGACTGGGCCCTGGGAGCTCATGCATTCTCTCCACTGCACCCCTGGGGCCTTTGATAGCATCAGACTATGTATAGTCTGGCCTTGCAACAAAAAAGGATATGGTTAAAATTCTGGAAGTAAGGAAATCCTGTAAGTTTACCAGGTTATCCCCCTGATGTTGGAAAATCCTTCCAATTATGGTGGTGTCAATGTCTACCTAAGTATCAAAAGCTAATTGAAAATAAGCCTCAGTGAAGATCATAGACAGTCATGGTGGAGAGATTGTTTCATATAATTGTTCATATAATTGATGTGTATACATGAAACATACATCAGTGAATATATTTTTGTTGATGATTCATATTTCAACTGTTTATGAGAAATCACTATTAGAAGAAACCAAAGGTTTTAAAAATTAAATTATTTGCAAAGACAAACAACTCTCTAATTTTCCTTTGTATAAAGTTCGAGTTTTGTCCATTAGAAAGAAGATCTTCCTGATGTGACATATTCTATCAAAATAGAAACGGTTTGGTTGCTGTTGGTGAAAAATCTTTCACTTCTGATATCTCTGCTCATACAATTCTTTGGCATGTAATTGCTGGTATATTTAATTTATGCCTAACGATATCTAACTCTAGGGAATTAATCGTAAGATAATTTATTATTGCATTTTGTTGAATTAGTATGAACATTTTTTGTGATTTTTTATAAAAATTAATTTTAAGGAAGAGTTATAAATATATTCACATACATTTTATTTAAAGTGTGTTGTACAAAGTGTTCAGATGCTGAAGACATAAATGACAGTGGAAGATCTGCTATCAATAATAATACTTTTGTAACATCAGAGAGTAGAGCTACTTAAAATTTTGTTCCTTCTGTAGAACACTCAGGTTTGTCTAAATTTGGGAGGAAGTGCAAATTGTGTTAATTCAGGTAGTGGGACTTCATACATTCTATCTCACATGAGAGGGGGCTTTTAAACTGGCTTTAAGCATGCATTTCCACTGTATTGAAACTCTCAACTTCCAGCCAGTGGTGTATCCAGTTGACCCTTGAATAACGTGGGTTTGAACAGTGTGGGTCCACTTATATTCAGATTTTTTAAATAGTGAATACTGAAGTACTACCGGATCCATGGTTGGTTGATTCCTAGGCTGAGGGTTCAGCATTGGGAATGGTCCTGGCATTCAGATGGTTTTTGAAGCCTTGGGAATTGGCAAGACCACTAAGGAAAGCACTTTAGATGAGAAGAGAAGGGGGGCTATACGTAGAACCCTAAATAACACCCATAGTGAACACCTGGATTGTGAAGGAGAGCCAGCAAAAGAGCTTGAGAGAGAATACACAGAAAGACAGAAAAGGAAGAAGTTCACTAGCAACCTAAGTGTATTATTGCTCTTGCTTTCATGGGCTGTGTGATATTTTTTCATATGAGTTAAATATACCAGGTATACTGCTTTTCTTTTTAGATATAATGTTTTTTGATTCCTTGTGAGCTGGACATTGAACTACAACTGTTTTAGGCAAGACACTTTAGAATTTGGACCATACTTTCATGTGGAGGAGGAAGAAAGTAAATCTAAACTCTTCTGGTTCAGGACACCTTTCTTCCAGGACAGGAGAGACAGAGAAAGGTAGTGGGAAGGAGGTGGGGATTAGAGCAATCAATTATAAGAGAGAATGTTTTGAGAGGAAAACTTTTATCTCCTAAAGATGCATGTTCTTTTACTTAACTATATCTTAAAAGAAGACCTAGATTATATGATCACTGACAACTAATGATGGATTTGTCCTAATTATGAGGAAATGTAGATAATGTTTCTGAGCTATTATAACAACTTGTTTCCTTAGTAGTTAAAATTTCCCCATGTTTTCATCTGTAAATCATCTAATCCTGTAATTTTCTGTAGAATCCTATTGGTATTCCATAGTTATTTAAATTTGCAAATTAAATTACTGGATTAAAGTATTGGATATGTGTGTATACAGTTTGACCCTTGAACAACACAGGGGTTAGACGTGGTGACCCTCCCTACAGTTGAAAACCAGGGTGTACCTTCTAGTTGGCCCCAGGTTCCTCCATAGTCCAGATTCTGCATCGATGCACTCAGCCAACCACAGTGCAGTAGTGTTTACTGTTGAAGAAAATGCCTGTTTAAATGGAACTGTGCAGTTGAAACCTGTGTTCTTCAAGGGTCAACTGTATATAGATACAGATATTCTGATCCTTTTGAGTATTTTATAAGGGCAAAAACTATTAATGTGTAGCTTTATTAAGTTTAAAAGTCTCAATAACACATTATAATATTTGGCAACATCCTCACCATATTCACACAATATGAGGTGTTTCCCCCTCACAAAAAAGCTGTGTTTTAAACATAAGCTTGCAGGTGGATTCCAGCACATATTTCCCCCATGGATAAGTGGGACTTGGATTCAAGCCTTGCCCACTGTAGTGGTTTGAAATATGTCCAAAAATTCTTTGATGCTTCCTTCAAATGGTGGAACCTAAGCCCCTTCCCTTTAGTGTGAGCTGGATTTAGTGACTTAACTTCTAAGGGATAGAAAAAAAAAAAAAGCAGAAGTGACTGTGACTTCAGAGACTCAGTTATAAAAGGCAATGCAGCTCATTTTCTCCTGGATTACTTGCACTGAGGGAAGCCAGCTGCCTGTGGACACTCAGGCGGCCTATGGACAGGCTCACGTGGTGAGGAATGGAGGCTTCCTGCCAACAGCCTCTGAGTGTGCCATCTTGGAAGTGGGACTTCTAGTTCTTGTCAAGCCGTGAAAAGACACAGTCCTTTTTGATAACCTCATGAGGACCCTGAGCCAGACCACCCAGCTAAGCCATTCCTAGACTCCTGACCCACAGAAATTGTCAGATACTGAATGTTTGTTGTTTTAAGCCACTAAATTTTCTAGTAATTTGTTACCCATAACTAATATATGCATCAAAACCTTTTTAAAACAGCTGAAATACTCTGAAGATTTCCAATGAAACACTATTTAAAATATAATTTTAAGCAAAATAGACATAGTAGAATTGTGTAAAAAGTAAAATTTGAATACATTTTTGAGAGGAAAAAAAGCAGATCTTATTAGAGAAAGATGAAGAAGGAGATGGGACATTTTTGGGGTTTTTTTTTGTTTGTTTTTCAAGAGGAGTTCTGGGAACTTTCAGTAGCACTCTCAGATTTTTTAATTGGGTATAATTTTATTATATTTATGACTGTACTTTTACAAAATTTTACTAAAATCGTGGGTGTCTTGAGCACATATTGAAGAATTATAACGAGAGACTGAGAAGCGAAAGGAGGAATGGTCTTCTTGAGGCGAGAGTTGGCAGAGACGGGGGAAGGAAGAAGGGGGTGGAAGGGAAGAATGAGACAGAAGTAGAACCCCAGTGGCAGTTAGTGATGAGAAGTGGAAGGATGGAGAACACAGGGATACAGGCCCATTTGAGGAAGGACAAGGTGGTGCTGATGCAGATGCTTCCACTCTAATAAGAGGAGAATCCTTGCTCCCTGAAGCAAGTTAGGTTGGAATGACCTTGAGTTTCAGGTGATGAGAGGGACGCAGTGGCGACTGAGCATTTATGTACAGAAAACTTGCTTACGAAGTTTGGCTGGATCTCACACCTCTCCGTACTTCAGTGTAGACTGTGTTATTCCTACCTATCTTCCTGTAAATACCTACATCATTATTTTATGCCTGAATACCTCGATTGTTGTCAGTATATGCTTGTCAACTGGCTGATCGCTCCCTTCGTGTGTTCTGTATAAAGACCAGCATGATTTTTGCCACATTCCAAGAGGACTTTCTTTCCCAATAAGTTCTGCAATTTACCAAGACAGCAGTGTAAGTTAACTATATGATATAGAGAAACAGAGCTGATTGAAAATGAGAGATGTCAGAATTTCTTCCCCGGGCTAGGAGTGCAGAGAGATGAATCTGTCTTGCACCATGTGGGCTCAGAGGATAATTTCTGTAATGCCTATAGCTTTTTTCTTTAAGCCCTTTGGAGAAGTGAATTTTTGTGGTTGCTTCTGGTAGCATTTGGGGGAAGACTTTGGGTTCAGATGAAAAGGACTGCTGACAGCTTAAATCTTCTGCTGCATGCTGTCACATAGGGCTTTGGTGAATGTGGTATAAACTCATTGCTAATGAGTATTTTCTCAAGCGTGTGTTTTTAATGTTCCATATTCCGTATTCATTCTTGTCTCCATTCTCTTCTCAGGTTTGTATCTGAAAACAGCAGGTCACAGTTATATATGTATATGTATATCTGTATGTATATGTGTATGTATATGTACATGTGTGTATGTGTATATGTATATGTATATGTATATGTATATGTATATGTATATGTATATGTATTTATCTCCTCAGTATCACTTAGTATTCACTGTGAGGGAGGAAAGTACAGTCTATTACTTCTATGGGACTGATGATTAGTGGAAGTACTATTTTTAAAATACTTTATAGGTTTATTGCACCAACATTTCCCATGGGGTACTTAGAATTTATCCTACTTTAACCTAAACCCATGGGTTCATAATGTGCTATATTTAGGAAAAACTAAGGAATCAAACATGTTCAGGGTTTTTAACTTTACTCCTAGAAAAATCAACTCTCATTTTCCTGGCTTTGAAATTTCTGTTCATAAAAAGAAAAAAATAAAACTGTTTCTGTAGAGATATGCATTCTGTATTATCTTTGTGGAATGAAAATTTGACCTCTGAGGCCACCTACAAACCCAACTTCCCAGGTAACTACCCTGACTTGGTGGGTAGAGGGCCTCTCCTTAAGTTTCATGGTATCTTTATGGCTGTTAGCTTCCTGAGTAGTGGTTCCCAAATTTGAGTGTGCCTCAGAATCACCTGGAGGGTTTATTAAATCACAGATTATTGGGCCCCCAGAGTTACTAATTCAGTAGGTCGAGGGACTTTTACATTTCTAACAAGTTCCCAGATGCTGCTGCATCGTGAAGAGACCAGATTTTGGAAACAAATTTTCTAGAATAAACTGTCTTTAGCATTATCTGGTGTTAGATCTTTCTTGATTACCTTTGTCACTTTCTTTATGCTCAGGCTTGCTACCTTTAGATGATCTTGTTCATAATTTGCTATTTCTATTTAATCTTTGCATTGTTTCCTTCCTGTGGTTGTTAATTGTCTTCCTTAATTCACATTCTGCACGGAGGGATGAAGGGAAAATGCTTCCTTTTCCCTTTACTTCTCTCACTGGGCCTGTTTTTTTTTTTTCTTTGCTTCCAACCTGTGAGACTCAGTTTCCCTCATGCTACATTCTGTACCATCTCCCAGGGTTGCCCATCTTTCAAGACATCCGTGCCTTAAGGATGGGTTATGAACATACATCACAGTTGTCAAAAACTGGGATCACTCAGCATTTGATATGCTATTTTGACTATAGTAACACATTTTTAGGAAATATCTGACTTTTAGATCCTTTTCTAAGCTGTAAGTGATTTCCTGGAACTCATCTTTCTACAAGGGGCTTTTGAATTATTTTGCATAAATGTATAATTTTGCACTTGCCCACATCAAAGCTTATCTGTGAATTTCCTGCCCACTCACACATATTCATGAGATGCTCCTATCAGATTGAATTTTATTACCCGGTAAAGATTACTTAGGGTCACAGGCATTCTTCGAGGTATCACTGTAACCTGTCCTTTTTTAGTCACTAGGCTGTTTTGTATTTTTAAATAGATACAGATTGGCCTTCAGAAGACCATCACTGTTTATATTTTATAGCTGAATTCCCTTTGCTGCATGTTGATAACAAATTCCCTGTCCATGAGAAGTAATCACAGGATCCTGTATGAGAGGCAAATTCTTTTCCTCTGCCCTTCTGAGTTCTTAGCTGAGACCCCTGTAAGAAAAGACTGATTAACAGGAGAATGACAGTCAAGTCTATTAACACGTATGCCTCGAATATACATGGGAGACACCCGGGGAGAAGTGAGTGACTCCCAGAGGTGGATCAGAACTCAGACTTAAATACCATCTTAACAGGGAAAGGGGAGAAGGGATGTAGGCCTTTTAGGGAAGACTGAATGATTTTTAGGGAAGATGAATGGGTCCTCAGAAGAATAGGTTGGGGGTGTGATACTTTGTGACAAAGTTTGGCTGGGCGGAGTGTAGACTTTTAGTCTCCTCTCCTGTGACAAGAATCAGTCCTCTCTGGTTGGTGAAATTCCAGGGGAGGGGTTTTATAACCATTGAGTTCCTTTCGGAAAATCTGTCTTTAAGCAGATAAAGGACTTCAGCGAAAAATGCTCTTTGCATTTGTTGTTTTTCAAGTGCCTACAGCTCAAAATAATAAACCGAAGTGGCATATTTTGGGGTGGCATATTCTACTGCCCTTCAATGTTACTCCAATTTGGGTCAAAAGTAGACTGTTCCCCATAGTGCCGCCTGGTTTCCTGGACCTGATTCTACTTAAGTAGCTGACCCCAGTGAATCATTGTAACTTGACCGTCCTGTCACTCTGGATCTCACCACGTGCTGGTTTTAGGTGTGTTTCATGGCCGGGAGGCAGTTTGGATTCTAGCATCGCCAGAAACTATGCTCCTTAAGCAGCAGTGAGAGAGGATGTCCGTGATTTCTGCAACAGGCCCTGCACATACTCTGCAGCCGTCTTCCACTCTTGTGCAGCTCAGCCCCTTCCTTGCCAAGCCAACTCCTGCTCATCCTTCTGAAGTCAGCTCACATGTCACCTCCTTTCCGTGACACCCAGGCCAAGCTGCCCTGGAGAATCTGCTGTCCTTCAGGACACTTTGCACAGTATAATTATATAATTGTTTGTAATAATACAATGTATAACCCACTCATCTGTGAGTTCTCTAAGCGCCTGGTGCCTAGAAGGACCTCCATATTTAATGACTAATGGTTCCTTCATCCTGTCTACTCCCTAGAATAGTGTTAAAAAAAAAAAAAGAACAAAAATGAACCCTGCTTCTAAACTTTCCCATTTGACTGTCCGTGATCACATGGCTCCACTTCGTTTCCCCCACTTTGTTTTTATTCTGTAAGCTCTGCTCAGAGAGCTCAATTCCTTAGCTTTTGTTCACTGAATGTGGTCTTCAGACCTCCTACCATCCTGGCTACCCACTTTAGGATGTTCTGGGTATCACCACAAAACACATGGAAGTGTTCCTTTCCTCTATTCAAACATGGTCCTTCTCTTAATACACATCAGGACCATTCTAGTGATTGCAGCACTTGAGTCACACTGCTGACAAATGCTGAAATTCTCATCACGGTAGTGCCACAGCTATTCACACGATGTGTTTAAATAATACAAGCAATACAAGCGACTGTGAAAAACTAGAAATTTCAGGTGGAAAAGAATAATAATTTAAAATCACCAAATAATTCTATCACCCAGAAACATCCAGTGTTAAAATTTTATAACCTTAAAGACTTTTCCCATGAGCTATTTATATTGACATAAGTACATATTATATGTGTGTATGTGTGTATCATGAACTCACATGTTCATCCTATATGTATTTATGTGGCTCTGTACTCTGTCATATACTATGATGTCTCTTCATGTCACTGAATATTTTTTGGTTCTGTCTTGGGAAGCAATGTGTATAGTAGTTAAATCCAGGCTTTGAGTTCAGGGACCTGGGCTCTGCATCCCATTACCACTTACTTACTATATTGCCTTGGGTAGATTACTTGTCCTTTCTAAATTTCAGTTATATAGTCGTATAACATTCTGTTCTCAATAATTATATAGTTCACATAGCTAGACAGATTCTATTTTATGGATAATAGCAATTTACAGCATCTTTAGATTAGGTTCCCCCCATCCTACAATTTGATTTTTGAATCCTAAAGTTGGATTTCATATTTTTGTACTTGTTAAACTTTATCTTGTTGATTTCAACCCAATATTTCAGGCTTTGGAATAATTTAGAAATACTTTTCAATCCTTGTATCATGATCTGTATGTCATATATATATTTGATAATCAAGTATTTAATCCAATTTACAGATAAAAGTGTTAAACATGGTAAATGTAGTAGAGGACTGTGTTCCATCATTGTCACCAGTACAGTAGCCACCTCCACACCTCCCATTGTCCTAGGGCTGTTAATCCACTAATCAAGATACTTTGGCTAAGGTCATTGAGTGTTGAATCAATCCAACTGATTGGTATATTCCTGATCAATTTCCCTCTCGGGTCCCAAGGAAGGGTGAGAGAAATCCTGCCAGGAGCCCTGATTGAATAAGAATATATTATCTTTGCATGAATAGGAATTTATTACCTTTGTGGGATTCTCACAATCTACCTCTCCAGTAAGAGTTTCATAAAAGTAAATAAGGTTAGATTAGTCTGATGAATTTTTAGTGAATTCATACTGGCTCCTGGAAATTTTAAAATTTTTATTAATAATATAGGAGCCATGGACATATGCTTTAAAACATTAATACCTCTGGAAACGGAAAATCTATGGTGACAAATCCATACCAACAGAAAAATATTAGATAGATCCAGTCCAGCTTTGCACTTTAGAAAGAAATAGGGAGAAAGATATGCTTTAAAGGGAGAATGTAAAGAATGGAAAAAAAAAGTTGGAGAATGGAGATGATTTTTATTTGCTTCACTGTTTTTTTTGGCATGGCACTTCATGTTAAAATAAGAAGGAAAGGACATGCCAAAGGAGTGCCATGCTTAATAAAGTCACCATAGCACTAGATACATACGGATAAATGCTGCCCAAACATATAATAAAGTATATGTATTTACTGTTTCTTACTCACTTGGGGTGTTTCACTCTATGCATAATAATGATTATTATTAAAATAACATAATACTTTAAAATAATATTGTGGTTATACCCTCAAAAGCACTCTTTCATGATCTTTTTGAGTCCTTCAATTTACCTCGTTATGTCGTTAGGGTATCTCTCAAAAGGGAAAAGAGGCAAAGACCAAATGACTTTCCCCAGAGGTTCACAGTAAGTCATTAGTGAAATTAAAACCATAAACCAAAGCTTATATTAGCAGGATCCTCCCCTGGAATTCAGTAAGATTTCCTCTCATTCTGTTCTGAGAGAGTGAGTCAGGCTTCAAGTAGTTGGTTCTAGAAGCACATCCAGGACCCAGCCCTCACCTACTTCCACAGCCTCATGTCCCATAGCTCCTCTTTCTGCATCTCACGTTCCAGGAACACTAAGCTGCCAGTGGTTTTTCCCCGATGCCAGTGCTGCTGCACGCCTCTGTGTCTTAGGCAGTATAGGTCCATCTAAGCACAGAGCCTTTCCTACCTTTCTACACCTGGAGGATTCCTACGCCTGTATGAAACTTTAACTCCTCTCTTTCTCATTGCCTTCTTTGAACCTCCAGCAAGGCTCTTGTGTGGCTCTCCTGGCACTTGACATCGTACGGGACTTGATGTTGCAATTATCTCTTTATGTGCCTCTTCTCTACTTTGCTATAAATTCTTTGTGCATCCAGAACCTGACATGCTCAAATCAGTGAGTGCTCAAATATTGTTAAAGTGGCTAAACTGGCAGTTTGTCTTTACCCAGTTGGGTGTGAGAGTAAGTCTGAGTCAACGAATGAATTAATACGCTTAGACCACATTCTTTTTAGAAAGAAATTTAATTTGATTTTTAAAAATACAATTTTCAAATGACTGCTCTAAATATCCATTATTTCTGTTGTTACACATCTAAGTAGTGTTTTTTCCAAGTGGGCAGAACAGGAGTATTTTTTATCCAGAAGCAGCATGTGTTACATCTCAGTGGCTGTGGGTTTGGGAAGGTTCTTTAAGGGAGCAGTTCTGTTTTCATTCATGTTCCCTAAAAGGTTGGAGGAATCTTTACCAGAAATTGTAGCATTTTGACAGTATCTATCTTTTTAAAGCATTCTGACATCCAAGTGATTTGATTAATTTAGTTTTTAATAGATATGAGGGAATTTAGAAATATTATACCCACAGGATAATTTATTCATGGAGGATCATTTTATAAGTGATGAATCTCATTTCTTCTTTTCTGGTAGAAATAGAAAAAAGTGGATTGCAGCTGCTAACTTAATAATTTTACTGATAACTAAGAATGAAACAGATCTTGCTGTGAATTATATAATCAGCTTAAAAAGCACTTCATATTCATTCTGTGACAGTGTATGAAAAACGCAAGGCAAAGAATATGATTATTAGAATTTTTTCCCTGCAAAAGCTTACTGACGTTGTGTTCAACAGTATAGTCAGAGAAAGATTGAGTTAGAATGATCAAATAGCCACTCAAGGAATGTATCTTAATGTCAGCCGTAAGTGGCTTTTCTTTTTCCAGCTAAATAAATCTAACAGGATATTAAAAAACGTATTAACCTTCAAGATATGTTTAGATTCTGCTATGCTTCTAAAGAGGCAATATGAGAATATGAGAGATATGTTTAATAGAAGATTTGACCCATGAAATTTTTAGAAAGGGGTCACTTAAATTTAGTTTGAAAGCCAACTCTCTCGCATGTGACTCTCTAATGTCACACCCCTCCAGTCCATTCTTCCCACAGCTGGTGCAGTTATCTTTCTAAAGGCAAATCTGATTATGTGTTTCATCTGTTGATGAGTCTAGACGTGGTCAGTGGTGGAATCTAGACATGTTAGCTTGGCAGACTAGGTCCTCCCTAAGCAGGTTGTTGCAATAACTGCCCTTGAAATCTATGCTTGAAGTGTAAGGATCAACTCCCAGTGCCCAGAACACCTCAACCACTGACTGTTTATTATTATGCATCCATCTCTGTCAGTCTGGAATGGATGCTCTCTGTCTACTCCCCCAGGGGAATTGATCACACTCTCCTTTGCACCCATAATATCCCTCTACACCACTGTTTTTTCAAGCCACTCTTAACATTTTGTCTATGCAATTACCCTTCTCTGTTAGACTCTAAGCTTTTATTATCTCTGCGTGGTACTTGCTTGAATAGATTTATGAATGGATTCACCCATACCTAGGAGACATATTGAATGTGCTTGCTTTCGTTTGAAAACAGTATCCTTCATGGGAGTTTTGCCAGCAGGTAAAAATAAACGGTCTCTGGTTTAGGATATTTTCCTGAGCTGAGCTGTTATTATTACACTTGCTGATTTTGTTTTCATGTTGTAGTTTTACACATTGGAGATCAGTAGCTTTGGTTTAGAATTTTAACTGTTATTCAAGTACTTACATTCCTACAGAAGAAAATAGTAAAGAAAATCAGGATAGTCAGCAAAATGCTCAATTATGACCTTTTTTATGACGTGGAAATGTATTTTTCCAAAATGTGCTCATTGATCCATTTTGCCCTCCACTGGTATTTTGGGGTGGGCTTGGCATTTTGTGGGGAGCAAACATGGGAAAGGCATCACCACTTTTAGCTAGATTCCTAGCCATTTAGAGCGATTCTCTGTCATTTTGTTCCTTGAGCTGTCACTAATCTTGGTTACTGGGTTGTTGTTATGTCTGAGTTAGCTTAATTAGATAAGGTATAATAACGTTAGGTATTAACATAGTTATAGAATTAGTCGTTGCTGTTGTCTGCAGGCTTAAAAGTAAGTTCTGAAGTAGACACCATCACGGGAGCCTAGGTGGAATCACTGAGCGTTGAGTTAATCTTGTCCATCTTCCTTTTAATTTTAAAGCTGGGAAAGCTGAAGTCTAGAATTGTAACTGGTTATCTAGGATTTCATGGCAAATTCAGAGAAGCTTGTGCAAAGTATTTCCAAAATGCTCCCCCACCACCTTGCCTTTTGAATTTCAAAACCATTCCAATGGCACTGTAATGTAGACTATGCAGGAGGTCCCAGGCTTGGAGCTGGGAGTTATGCTATAGCATGCTGTCCAGTGATTTTTAAAAATTGTCCCCTGGTAGAAAGGTGCCATGAATAATTAGTCCTCAGTGAACTAAAAGATTGAAGCACTGGCTTTACCAAAGTGGCTATACACTGTTAGGTGATGCCCTAGAAGTATCCAAAAAGCTGATTTTCTAATTAGCAGAGACTTTGACCAGTGAGTGAAGATCTCAAATTATAATTACTTCTGTTAACAAGTGTGGCTGTTACTTCCCTGACTTCCCTATGATTTGAGACTCCATGTTGAGCGGTGTCAGCTTGGGTGGCCACATAGATCTAGGGATAAGCTAATAACAGAGGCAAGGGAGAGAAAACAGCCCCAGAGAAAAATGCAGATAGCCTTGGGAGTCCTTTATAAGCATATCTCTATGCTGATCTCTGCCTGGCACCAGACTGGCATTCTTTCTCGACTATTGTTGCTAGGTGGCTTTAATCATTTTGCAATTTCAAATAAAAAAAAAAAGTAATACCATAGCTTTGTGTCAGCTTTCTGCCTTTTATTCATACTAAGAGAACATGAAAAGTTAGAAAAATGCCCTGTCTTGGAAGCCTTGCAGGAAAGTAGCCCTTTCAATTGTAAAAATATTTCAAATAGCAGCTTTGTCAGCCTTCTTGCTTTGAGCTGATAATAGAGACAGGAGGTGGGTTGGGGGGGTGGGGAAGAACAGCCTTTAATTATACATTAGGAACACTTTAAGGGAAGGAGTGCTACATTTCTGTACCCTTTACAGACTACAATAGCGCTAACCGCACAGTCTGCACCTTCAGGTAGTTGCTGAGTGAGTGAGTGAGCATGTTGCGTTGATGATGGGTGGGTAAGTGGGAATGGATATTCTGCATCTACTTTGTGTCATTTTGAATGACATGGGATCTCTAAAATAAATTTGTCTCCTCATAATGGAACACTTTGTCTTCCTTTTTTATTTGCATAAATAGAAGAATTACCCTCTCATTCTTCCCTAGTCTCATATGGAAAAAAAAAAAGCCTTCTTTGTAAAGCTATGCACCTTTTTTCTGGATTCCTTCCCATCCTGCTTCTCTGGGGCCCAACCCCTTGCCCTCTCTAGCTTGCCTAACATCTGCCCCTTCAAAAGGCCCGACTCTGCTGTACCTCCTCTCCTTGTTGGACACTCAGCTCTTTGAAGGAGTGGTAAGTATTTACTGCTTCCCCTCCCGGTTACTTCTTAATTCTCTGCAGCTTGGCTCAAACTCTTTGAAGGTGAATATCCTCACATTTAAGATGGAAGCCAAAATACTCCTGGAAAGGTTGGTTTCTAATATTTACTTACTGTCTGGGCATAATAGATAACTGGTTTCTCTAATTATGATGATATTGGTTGACAATTCTCACAAACAAAAGTCTTCTTTCTCCCCCGATTTGGAGAGCCTTTCTTTCTGCCTTTATTTTTCGTATATCTGCCTCCAAGGCACAGCTGGAGCAGCACCTCCTCCAAGAAGCTTCTCATGGGTTATTCGACTTTACTCCTGTTTCTACTTGATGTTTATTTGCTTATTTAGTTTTCTTACGATAATTACACAAGGCAAGTAATAGCACACATTTTACTTAAAATCTCAGCATCTAATTCAGTAGGTAATTAGTAAATACTTCTCAGTTGACTAAACTGTTACAGATGTATGGGAGCATAATTCTTTTTTTTTTTACATTTTTTATTGATTCATAATCATTTTACAGCGTTCTGTCAAATTCCAGTGTTCAGCACAATTTTTCACTCATTCATGGACATATACACACTCATTGTCACATTTTTTTCTCTGTGATTTATCATAACATTTTGTGTATATTTCCCTGTGCTATACAGTGTAATCTTGTTTATCTATTCTACAATTTTGAAATCCCATTCTATCCCTTCCCACCCTCTACCCCCCCCCCCCCCCCCGGTAACCACAAGTCTGTATTCTCTGTCCATGAGTCTATTTCTGTCCTGTATTTATGCTTTGTTTTTGTTTGTTTTTGTTTTTTAGATTCCACATATGAGCGATCTCATATGGTATTTTTCTTTCTCTTTCTGGCTTACTTCACTTAGAATGACATTCTTTAGGAGCATCCATGTTGCTGCAAATGGCATTATGTTGTTGGTTTTTATGGCTGAGTAGTATTCCATTGTATAAATATACCACTTCTTCTTTATCCAGTCACCTGTTGATGGACATTTAAGTTGTTTCCATGTTTTGGCTATTGTAAATAGTGCTGCTATGAACATTGGGGTGCAGGTGTCATCCTGAAGTAGATTTCCTTCTGGGTACAAGCCCAGGAGTGGGATTCCTGGGTCATATGGTAAGTCTATTCCTAGTCTTTTGAGGAATCTCCACACTGTTTTCCATAGTGGCTGCACCAAACTCCCACCAGCAGTGTAGGAGGGTTCCCCTTTCTCCACAGCCTCTCCAGCATTTGTCATTTGTGGATTTTTGAATGACGGCCATTCTGACTGGTGTGAGGTGATACCTCATTGTAGTTTTGATTTGCATTTCTCTGATAATTAGTGATATTGAACATTTTTTCATGTGTTTTTTGATCATTTGTATGTCTTCCTTGGAGAATTGCTTGTTTAGGTCTTCTGCCCATTTTAGGATTGGGTTGTTTATTTTTTTCTTATTGAGTCGTATGAGCTGCTTATATATTTTGGAGATCAAGCCTTTGTCGGTTTCACTTGCAAAAATTTTCTCCCATTCCGTAGGTTTTCTTCTTGTTTTATTTCTGGTTTCCTTTGCTGTGCAGAAGCTTGTAAGTTTCATTAGGTCCCATTTGTTTATTCTTGCTTTCATTTCTTCTAGGAGAAAATTTTTGAAATGTATGTCAGATAATGTTTTGCCTATGTTTTCCTCTAGGAGGTTTATTGTATCTTTTCTTATGTTTAAGTCTTTGATCCATTTTGAGTTGATTTTTGTATATGGTGTAAGGGAGTGTTCTAGCTTCATTGTTTTACATGCTGCTGTCCAGTTTTCCCAACACCATTTGCTGAAGAGACTGTCTTTATTCCATTGTATATTCTTGCCTCCTTTGTCGAAGATGAGTTGACCAAAAGTTTGTGGGTTCATTTCTGGACTCTCTATTGTGCTCCATTGGTCTATATGTCTGTTTTGGTACCAATACCATGCTGTCTTGATGACTGTAGCTCTGTAGTATTGCATAATTCTTTTGAGTAAACCTGATTGCCATTTTATTAAGGACTCTGAATGCCCACAAAAGTACATTCGTCACGTAATTTAATTGATTACCTCTTCTTGCAGGAACTTTAGCTGTTACGATAAGAAGCCTCTTTACTACTGTCTTCTTGATCCATATATTGATTTTAAGTTTTATTTGTTGGACACTTCACTGTTTTCCTCTCCATCATAGTTGTGAATTATCATTTTAGAATCAGGAAACATGATTGGTAGACAAAAAGACTGACTAGGTAATAGAGTATCTCTCTGATTGTAAACTAAAGATATTTTGGGATGCATAACAAGAATTCAGGGTGAAAGACTTACATATTTTGTGGACTTTCTAGGAATAATTAACACTATCCTTAGGGGTATGCGCGCGCGCGCGCGCGCGCGTGTGTGTGTGTGTGTGTGTGTGTGTGTGTGTGTGTGTTTTGCTCTAGGGCAAGGATGAGAGGACAAAGGATTGCTAATGATCCTAGACGTTAGAGAATCAGCTTTATAACTATCTATTAGTGTTATGCTTTACTCTTTTAGTTTCTCTCAAAGGAAAATACTTTTTGATGTGAAATACAATTGCTTCCAAATCCAGAACACATGACTCCCCTCTAAGTGATTTACCAAAAAAGGTAGGGGGGTGGTGGCGGGCAGGGATATTTTGAATATAAAAACAATACAACTGAAAAGAAATTCAGAGCCATGCTTCATTGGACAGAATTGCAATCGAACTGAATTTGGTTGAATTTTTGTAAGTCTGCCAAAAATCTGAAGATACTAAATATTGCTTTATTTTATTGTTATTTTTTAAAGTAAACTGAATGGATCAAAGTACCTTTGAAAGCCTATTACCCTTTTATCCAAACCCAAGTAGACAGCTTCCTTATTCAGTGTGTCATTAACCTCCACTTTTACCTCCGTTGCCATCTACAAACGAGTAACAATGAAAAGTGACTTGTGATGGATGCGCAACACCCTTCTTATGGTGTGTTCCTTTGTATTCCTGTTTACTAGGAGTTACTTTGTCCACGCTGTCATTTTGGAAATCTCCTTAACCTCTTTGTACGTAGGACCTTCTATCTCCAGGCTCTCATCACTCTTAGCCATGGCGATTCCTTGAGAAAGGGAAAATGTGTGACATTTTGCATGTCTAAAGAATGTCTTTATTTTATCCTCATGCTGGGCTGACAATTTTGCCAGATACAGACTTCCAGATGAAAATAATTTTCCCTTAGAATTTTGAAGGCCTCACTCTATTTCTTCTAGTATCCAATGTGAATGTTGAGACTCTGATGCCACTTTTTCCTATTTCTTTGTATTTGACCTCCTCTCTCTACCCTCTAGAATTTTAAAGCATATGGTGTGGACCTTTATTGATTTTTCTGTAGACATTTTCAAGGACTTTTCAATTTAGAGACATCAGCCAGTTCTGAGAAATGTTCTTTTTATTATTTATTTGATAATTTCTATATAGACTGTTTGTTTGGTCTTTTCTTAGATTTTAGACCACATGGATTTTCTAAACTAGCCCTCTTTTGTTGTTGTTTATAAGCCCTTTCTTTGTCATTTTGTTCCTCTTGGGGACATATTTCCTTGCTTTCATCTTCTAATTCCCTTACTGGATTTAAACACTTTTTATTTTCAAACTTTTACTTTCAAAGAGTTTTTTTTTATTGTTATTATTCCTTTATATGCCATTTTGGTTTTAATTCATGGATACAGTGTCTTTTATCTATGATGCTATCTTTGTCAGTTATTTGAAATTTTCAGTTTTGTTTCTTTCCTTTTTTCCCCTATTTTATTCTCTATTGTCCAGTTGGAGGCTCTTCTCAAATGTTTGGTAATTCTTTCTCTTCTACTCATGTTCATGCTTAAACACCAATGAAAAGCTTTGTGAGAAGTTGGGTTTGTTCATTCATCAGCTTCTCTGTGATCAGCCAGATCATTCTTGGTTGGGAACCCACAAAAGTCAGTATGGCTACATTTTTTCTCAGTTTATCTAGAGCAGGATCCTCCAATCTCCTTTTGAGGAGCATAGACCTGGCTGTTGACATCCTAGAGCAAGGCGAGAGGAAGGGATGGCTGTCTCAGTGCTTTCTCATCCCTCCCCTCCCCTGCCCCTGACTTTCTTGAGTCTTCGTGTCCTCAGGCTCAGTTTTCTCTATAGAATATTTCTCAGTGTCCTGTGGGAATAAAGGATGAACAATCATGTAATAAGTGCTTTGGAGGTAAGGATGCAGGAAAAGAAATGCTCTTTACAGAGACTTTCAAAATATTCTCTTGCTTTCAAACTTCTTAGTCCAATATACTCTTCCTTTACACTGTACCTGTACTTCCAACCTCTGAACTTTTTCTAGGTTCTGAAGGGTAAATTGAAGTGCATCTCACTGCTGTCATCCTTCGGTAGGCACCTATCTTATTTCTACTAAAATTTTTGGCTGTATCTCATTTCTTGATGGGAATTGGGTTTGCAGTACGTCTGCTGATTTTACTAAATCTTAAAAAAGGCTGACTTTATTGAGAAGACTTCCGTTATGTATGGAATATATATATAGACAACTCAATTAGCAGTACTTTAGAAAGTCCACAAGGTCTAAAATCTAACCAAAAGAAATTTCATCAGGAGGAATCAAACAAAACTGTATATATGGAAATTGTCAAAGAATAATGAAATGAAGGCTACTGTATGGCACTTAGTGTTTCCATGATGATGTTTCTCTCTCTCTAGTAACTTCCAAGATTGGGCTACATAGAACGTGGAGTCTAATTGAAAATGCTGATCTATATATAAACTGAGAGACCTAAAATGTTAGCCCGTCTTCATGAATTACTTCTCTTGCGTAGAGATCAGGAAGGCCCCTGAAAGACTGGGATCTGGATGTGTATTGATGGGAAAGTAGGTTTAGGTAGAAGGGTTTGCAGAGAGAGAAAAAAGGAGATGGTTCTAACACTGTGGCTTCTAGTCACACAGGGTGCTGCCTGGTAGCTTTAGGTGTCAGTGTGGGTTGAAAACAGGTGCCTTCTTAGGGGTGGGGGCTATCACCAACACCATTGCCAAAATGGCCCTAGATCCCAGAACTTCCCTTGTTATCATAGTGGGTTATTTTGAAAAATCTAGAATATCTTTCACAATGATCTCAAAGATAACTAAAAAGCAAACACATTTTAGAGTACAAAAAGCAAAATTCAAAATATCTTAGAAGGCCAGATTATTTCCAGGAGAGTTTATAACATGTGTGAAACATGAAGCTAGAAGTCTGATCACAAAAACCTTATTCGAGTGCATTCTTTTATCCCAGCCTCATCTTAGTGATTGGCAGTTTTTGTAATAGATCACGAATCTTTGGGTAACATGGTGATGTTGAGGCAAGAAAGGACATCTTGTTTGGTTTTATTTTACTGAGTAGAGCTACATGACACTGCTGTTTCCAAAGAGTGGCCATCATTTGCATGCTTTGCATCAGACAGCCTTTCTGGCTGCAGTAACTTAGGGGCGTCCAAGAGCTGAGTTTGAAGGTGCACTAACGCACCATCAGGCAAGTGCTGACTACGTCCTCTGAGACGGGTTTCATTTTGTAGGTTGTGTGCAACGCACATTTCTGTGGATTCAGAGGATCTGCCTACCTCCATGTCTGTGAGTAGGACTAATACAGGGATGTTCAAATCAACATTTGTTTAGGCAAATCAACTTAAAAATAATTGTGCCAGCCCAAATCCAGCTGTGTGGGTAGGCTGCTCAAGCTGGGTCTTCTGGTTTACCTACGGTGCCTCGTTAGCAGGGCTGGAGCATGCCCCTTTTGACATCATCTTTCTGTGTGTGTTTGGAGAGGCTGGGACCCGAACAGATGGCCTCGATCTGGGCTCCCATGACTACCACGCATGCCAAGCAGGCAGATGAGTGATCTGGCTTGTTCCTTCTCTTTTAAATTGCTGTCAGCCAGGGAAAAGTGGCGAAAATAAATCAATGGCTCCCTCCTCCAGACCCAGTATGTACCTTTCAGTCATCAAAATAAGAAACATCTTGTGGTGGCTGTGGGGTGATTTCTCTGATAGGAAGAACCCTTCACACACTGGAGACTGACATAACAAATGGCCAGGTAGTGCCTGAGAAAGGATACTTTTTTGTCAGGACCAGATGTTGGCACTGAACGGACCGTGGCAGGTTTGGAGGGATTACTGTTTATTCACTCCCAGACGCTTTGCGTCCTTTGTGACAGGGCTCAGTATTTTTGGTAATTCGTTTCTAACTGTTTACATCTCCCATCATCAGAACACAGGAAATCACAAACAGAAATCATGCTCAGTATCTCTGGCGGTGCCTTTGTTTTCCTACTGTACTGAAAGCCGAGGGGCCTCTTCTTGTGTAACCTCCGTGTTTTTGACACTTCATTGATTCCAAGGGAAACTGTATGGCAAGAGACTCAGTTTAAGACCAATGGCACAAGCTTTAACTCTTGTGTAATCTTCAGTGTTAACAAGCTGACCCTGAGCTAGGCAATTTTTTGGAGTCACATGTCAAAAAAAATTGGTCCTGGATCAGGAGAGTGTGGGATCTTTTTTTTTTTTTTTAACATTTCAAATATCATTGCATGATTAATTGCTAATCATTAATATATTAACAAGTTGACCTTGAACTAGACTGTTTTCTGGCCCAGTTTCCCTTTATTTGGGATAAAGACCCCCTACCTCGCTTACAAATCTGAGTCATAGTCTCACAGATGCAAACTGATTTTCTAATTGTAAGCCATGGATGTTGATGTGTTTTCGAAGAGTAAACATTTCACATATGCATATATGTGAGAGCTATGCTGGGTTAAGGTAGATGGGAAGTTTACCTCTTGGAATGAATCTGATATATATATATATATAAAATACACACATATATATGTGTATATATAAGGCTTTTCAATTTTGAAAGCTTCATATGGCCTGTGGGTGGCATGTTGGATACCCCAAGACTTACTTAGTGCAGTATGATAATCTAGTTCCCAGATTTTACATAGCTTCGCACATAGAACTGGTAATGTTTCTAGAAATACCATAAATAGAAATATCTTCATAAGACCTTTACATTGTGATCTGCTTTAAGTCGTCTCACTAGTTAGCTAGAAGCATTATGGGACAGTCAGGTCAGAGATTGTAAGTGGGACTTCTGATCTTATTTCTGATTTGGTTTATAACTGAGCTATTTCTTGAGAAATATCACTTATCATGTCTCTTCACTGGTGCTTTAAAAAAAAAATATATATATATGCAAAATAAAGCCGTCTAACTTGCAGGGCTTTTCAGGGTCTTGGGGAGGGGGTTCTTTATAAATGCTAAGACATAAATATGTAAAAAATTATTAGTGACTGAAATACTTAGAACTGTCAGGTAGGATGGCAACGTTTCAACCAGTCCTCGAGAGGAGACAGGTCTGCTGTGAGTTAGTCATCATCTGCGGGTGATGCATTTGAGGACATGATGCACAGCAGTTGAATTTATAAAAAAGATGTTGGTAAGGCTCTTTTTTGAGAAGTCATGGATTAAATTCTGGGAAGCCTTAAATTCTGGGAAAATGGAATTTTCCCTCAGCTTTACAAATGTGGCAGAAGGGATCCTCACTATTTTGCACTTTTGGGTTCTCATTAATGTTTCACATACACACGGAGTCAGTAAAATCTGTGATAATTAAAAATGCTATCTTGGATTTAAGATGTATTTAAAAATATTAACATATAATGGCATCTCATAATAATGACTATTTTACTTCAGTTGTTTCGTTTATGTATTTTCTTTTGGGAAATGGGCAGTCAACTCCTTGTTCATTCGCACCCTTTTGTTCAAATGTATGCTTTCTATTTATTGAAATAGAATGTGACCTTTAGACCCCCATGTCCCAGGAAAGCCCTGTGAGTCTTAGCACAAAAAAAAAAAAAAACTTTTAAAAAGGTGTCTTTTTCCTACCCTTACAACTTCTAACCAGCCACCTAACATGCCCTTAGTTGGTGGAACCATTGACTGTGATATGAGTACAAAGATGAGAAAAACGAGACCTAAGAGGTGAAGTAGCTTATTTGAGGAGGTTTTGGGCAGAGCCGTGACCAGAATTCAGGTCATTTTACTCTTAGTTCAGTGCTTGCAGAAATACTTACTGTGCTGGGTGCTGTGCTGGGTGCTATTTCTGTGCCCTTCCTGCTCCATTATGCTGCCTGCCCGCCTCTGCTGGAGGGGAGCGTGCTCTGAGGAAGTTACTTTGCTTCTGCCTGGGAAGTGCTTTCTTAGTGCCCATTCTCTTCACATAATCTCAGTGGACCTCCCCAGTTTCCTCATTTATGAAATGAGGACGCTGTGCTACCAACTTCAGACTTTCTGGATTCTATCATCCTTTATCAATTATACATGAAAAATGCCGTTGAACCCTGAAAATCCTTCACTGTGCATTTCACACAGCTTCTGTCCATCACACGGTGTTTTACGTATTTCTGTTTCACCTTGTCTTAAAGAAGGCATGAGAGAGAATGCTGCAGTGCCCCTTGGGCTAAAACACAAGTTTCAGTTATTTTGAACAGTTGGTTGCATTTTGCTTGAGGTCCTATGTTGTGAACACGCTGGGCTTTGTGTCACCGCAGTGATTTTCTGTGCCTTTTCGAGGGGTGGGTGCAGACGCCCATGAGCAGCATTGTGAACTGTCGTCCTCAAGGCCTAGCAAAACGTGAGGCAGAAGTTGAGCTAATAAATCCGAACTGATGATGCGCAACATAATTTCCATTTTGAGCCCAAGGTATTGGGATTAGATCAATATCCAAGTTAAACTGCTTAAGTTGGAACTATATCTTTTGGGATATTAAAACACTAGAAAATGAAGCAGTTCAGAATATAAACATTAAAACTGCTTTGTACCTTTTGACCTGAGATAATGTAAAAGTGGTCATTCATTTGTTAGCTGTTTATTTTCTGTGTTTTAAGGAGTTTGCAGACTGTTTTACATAGAGCATTTTGTTTAATTATTATAATAATTCTGTGGCATAGTTTACTATCTGCATTTTGTAGAAATAGAAACTGAGTCACAGAAAGGTTAAAAGACATGCTGAAACACTCAAGCTGCTATTCAGATTCAGGGATGTCCAATTCCAGAGCCTTACTCTAGATCACCATGCTCTGATTCTCCCAGACCCATTCATTCATTGACCACATTTCTGTTGGCCTATTGCTCTTTTGAATGTCAGGGAAACAGTGAATAAAATAGACAATCCTGATCTCATGAAACTATCATTCTTATAGGCAAGATAGTAAGTGAAGAAATGAGTAAAATGTAATGAGCACTTTGGAGAACAATAAAGCAGAGAAGGGAATAGGGAATGTGAACAAGAGGCTTGCAGTTTTGAGTGAGGTGTTCAGGGAGGCCTTGCTAAGGAAGTCCCTCTGGAACAAAGGCGTGAGTGAAGGCATAGTTGAAGTGGGAGTGGGTGGGACTGAAACACACTGGAGAGGGCTCAGGGGAAACTGGGAGGAGAGAGGAATTGGAGAGAGCAAGAGCAAAGACAGCTCTCTGTAGTCATGTGTCAAAAGTTGGTCCTGGATCAGAAGAGTATGGCATCTTTTTTTTTTTTTTTAAGTTTTGAGATTTCATTGCATGCCTAAGTGCTAGATACTAATGGTCCAGTAGAGAAGGAAAATTGATTGATGATGCAGGAGAGAGCACTAAGAATTGCTACCTCAGTGTTCCAGAGTAGGTGAGATTGAGGGGACCCAGTGCAGAAGTGGAGAGCTTGATCTCAGGAGCATAGAAAATAGTTCGTAAAGGTAGGAGGGAAGGCAGAGGACAGCCACACTGTGCTTGCAGGTGAAGAGATGAACTTGTGGGAGTTGAGTGCCTTCTCTTCTGACTGTACCTATTTTCCCCTGGAAAAGCCAGATCAGATCTTGGGCTGAGGATGTGGTTGGGGGAGGCTGTGTTGGAAATCTGAGGAGGAAACAGTGCAGGCAGAGTGGCTGGAACATACTTCTACAATTTCATTGTCGGCCAGCAGTAAGGGTCCACTTGGGGTTAGTGGTTATGTGCTCAGAGTGAAAACAGTGGGTGTGATTGTGGGCTCAATTTCTGAGGAGTGAGCATGCTTCCCAAACCAGGTCAGGATGTGCAGAGTAGGTGGAAAGGGTTTTGCCAGAAGAGTGAAAAAAGGAGATAGTAATTAGGAAATTTAAGCTGGGAAGGTGGGAAGTGAGGATGGGGCAGGGTGAGGAACATGGAGAGATGGTGGGACCAATGGATTGTAAGCCCTGGAGGGTCCGAGAGTGAGGGACTGAGGTGGAAAACAGGAACTCTGGGAGCAGGATGCTTGACTGTGGGGTTACTCTGGGGGGATTAAGCCTTCTTGGCTGTAACCATAGGTCTGAGCAGCTGAGGTGGGGCAGAGGGCAAGATCATTGGAGGGAAGGTGCTAGGACCTGAAAGATCACCATTAACTGGAAAAGGAAGCCAAGAATTGTTTCAGGATTCTTCTAGAGATTGACGATGAGCTAAAAAGTAAAGCACTACTACGAGGGAGCGGTCATGGCCAGGGATCAGCAATGACTGTGGAAAAGAGCAAGTTGCTGACGCGTTTTAAGGGAGAGCAACCTGCTCACGGTGAGCACTGCTCACCAGTGGTGCTGAGGAGCTGTGGGTCTTTCGGGAGGAGGGAGGGAGGGGAAGGAGGATCACCTGGTGAAGAGGAGGAGGAGGAGGACACCAACCTCATTTTGGCACCATCGCGTCATCCTAGTGGTGTGGAAAAGAAGGCAGCCTTTACTCACAGGGCTGAGAAGAAGCTGAGTCCTCAGAGCAGACCGGGTCCTGGCTTGGAGCGAGAAGCTAAAGGTGGCAGTCAGAGAGGGACTGGGCAGGGTGGGGTTGTACCGATGATGATGAGCTTTGGCGGACACAGAGAAAGAACTTTTAAGAGTTGGTGCGCGGTGGACAGAGCCAGAGAAGAGGACATAAAGAGCTGGACAGGAAGGCAGTCTGCGAGAGTAGGGATGAACCGAAACTCCTGGGCTACTTAAAAATGGAAAATCAGGTGAGCCCCAGTGGTTGCTAGGCAGAGGGTGGTGATGAAGCCGGTGTGATGAGTGGAGAGGAGGAAGGGAGGTTTGTCAAGAGCACATGGGGTTTGGGGGTTCTCCTATTCCTGCACATGATGGTGTCGAGACTTGGAGAGAGTAAGTTTCACTGAAGTATCGGGGTGTCTGGAATGCTCTCTAATTCCTAGAACACGAGCAGTGTTAGGGCACATGCTTATTTTATACTAGATACTTATGCTAAGGAACACATTTTCTTCATTTGTGAGGATACTCAGCTGTGGAACTACAGGTCCCCCCGCCTCCCTTAGCCATCTCTGTATGCCACAGCTCCTCCATAGTGATCATGCCATCCGGCCAGTCGAAGCATCTACAACGCACCAGGCACTGCACTTGTGCTTTCAGTGAGGGAGTAGGTGGGAGGTCCATGGATGGATAGAGTCCTTCCTTTGAGGAGTTTATGGTCCAGAGGGCAGACAAGTATACTGACAAATAACTAGAGAAAACTGTCATATATATGGGGAGATAGAGGAGATAGGGACATGTTTAGACGTCAGTTTTTTCCTAAAAACATGGAAGACAGAACATCCTTGCTAAAGGAGAAATTTCACCCATTTTTATCAGATATTAACAGAATTTCACAGCCACCTGCAAAAAATTTGATTTCTGGGAAGTTATATAGTACTTAGCATGATGTTTATATATAATATGTACTCGGATATTTGTGATCAATAAATGAATGGATGGATGGATAAATAATAAATACACTTATGAAGGGCTTCAACCTACAAGATGATTAACTTGAATTAGTTGTAAACGTTTCTTGCTTATGTTAAAATTCCGGTACAAAATGAAACACTTGGACTTCGTTGCCTTTAACTGCAGAAGGGAGGATGGAGGAGAGAACATTTGTGCTGTGATTTGAGATAATAGGGAGGAGACTCATGAAATTTAGTCCTCTTCAGTGTTTTTTGTTTTTTTGTTTTTTGTTTCCCCACATGGTGGGGAAGAGGAGTCCTCTGGGCTCTAGATTCTTACGTCACATTCTAGTATTTGTTCTAAGTCTTTTTGTTGATCCATCCAATTCCCTTAATGCTGCCTTTTGCCTATGAAGGTTTTTTTTTTTTGGAAATGAGTCCATTCTTGATCTCTTCTATCAGATAAAAGAGATTTACAGAAGTGATTTGGCCACCTGGACATATTTATTTGAATTAAGACAATTATCTGGAGTTGTAGGCATCTTCTTGTAATTTAATGGCTACCCTGCTCTGCATCGTAGGTTGACTCAAGCACTTAGGAGATAACTGTAATTACTAGTGTTGGTTTTAAGTGCTTTTATGTTGTTCTGTGCTAGCTCCCCCTTCTCTTCTCCTCTCAAGTTGTCTGAACCTTTGGATCCTAACACATGTGTCATGAGGCAGCCAAACGATGGATTGTATGTCTGATTTTTTAAAAAAATTAATGTTACTGAGAGCAAAGAAATAGGTACTGAAACAGTTCATGCAATTTTGGAGCCCGGGGAGCCGTTCCTCGGTGGCATGCGACTCCCTGACATCCTTCACCTTTCTTTTGATGATGACATCTGGAAATATGAGCACAGTTGCTGGAAACTATCCACTTAGCTTTTTTTCAATTGGAAGTTTTTGGATTTTTGCTGGGTTTATCCTATACTAGATTGAACTACTATCCTGGTTTAACACGTGAGCTGAACAAAACCTTCCCCTTAAGTCTGCCTTCTGTGGCGGAATCATTGGGATTGTTATCTTAACTTTGTGTTCTATTCATATTCTGTAGTTTACCTATTTTGGTCTTTTATGGACCTGCATTTTCAGTCACGATCTCCAGGACACTGAAACATTCATTTCCTGACACGCATTTTTGGGGTCTTTTTCTCCTTTTCCTTTTTTGTGTATTTTAAAACATAAGACTTAAGTAGCATATCAGATTTTAAAATGCTTTGTAATCATTTTAAGCTGTTTTTGTGTGTTCCTGTTCCTCCTGTAACCCCAGCCTGTCTCATAACCGACATGAGAATAGACAAGCACTTCTTTCTCCTGTCAGTGATGAGGAAATGGTGCTAAATATGCTATTCACTATTTACTAGTCATTATTTTGTCCCAAGAAAATAATTCACAAGGCTAAGGAAATCATAAGAAGGGGTCAACATTCTTCCTTTTGGTTTTGACTCATTTAAGTTGAACTTAGACTGTGGAACAATTCTCCACTGAGTTTGGACTGATTATACAAATAGTTTTATTTGGCATTCTGCAGTTTGGGGCTTTCGCATATTAAAAGACATTTTTGAAAAAAAATTTGGCTGCCATATTTTCAGTGGAGAGATTTCTGCGGTTATTTGCATTTGACGTTTTGATGAGGGTTCTTGGGCTTTGGGGCTTATTCTTTACATTTTGCATTTAGTTTTTATTTGAGATTATGATTTAAAACTTGAATTAAACAATATCAGAATAATTGTGATTCACCTCACATTTCAATCCCCTAAATAACAGCAACTATAAGTTTTCACTTTCTCTCAAGAATGCCCAACCAGGTGCACAGGGATGATGTGTTTGTTTTGTTTTGCTTTTAAGCGTCACCTGTGTCCACTGAAGCACGTGTGGAAAAAAAATTGGCATTTTAAATTGATTGAACAGACACTTTGTTTATACCAGGGACTGTTTATACACACTCAGGGTGCATCAATGAACAGATGGATAAAAACAAAAAAATTTGCGCCTTCACTGAACTTATTTTCTATTTATAATAGGTGGGGGCAGGGATAGACAAACTAAAAAGCAAACGTGGAGCTGCGTGTAGTATGTGGTGTGACAGAGAATGGTAGTGTTATGAAAAACATAAAGCAGGGTAGGTAGGATTAAGAATGCTGGGGTGAGGGTAAGATTGCACATTTAAATTTTAAATAGTGAGGTTAGGGTAGGTCTTTTCAAGGAATTGAGGGCATTAACCATGATGCTATCTGGAAAATAGAGTTCCTGGCAGAGGGAACAGACTGAGGGTGTCTGTTGCACGTTGAAATAATACGAGGGTGGCCAGAATGGCTGGGTGATGTGAACAAGAGGGGATGTGAGGGGGACAAGATGGGAAAGGAAATGCTCATCACAGGGAGTGGTCTGTCTGTGGATGGCCAGAAGTGGTTTTGTAAGGACTGTTGATATTCTTTCTTGTCAATAACAAGAGATAATTTCATAGTAATATTTTTCCTAAGAGTTTTTTTTCTTTTGTTGATAACCTGGATCTGATTGGATACTCTCTGCTTCTTTCCAAAATTCTTTGTAAAAAAATAATTACAGGTATGGTTAAAAACTGGTATAATCTTATCATCTTTCTCTTGGCATCCTTTACTCCTTATTTCTGTAGGTGATATGTGAGAGCTGTTTGTGGAAGTCTGGCCCCATCTCTTTAGGTTCCTTCTATTTCCTTTGAGCATTTTCTCTTTGCTGTACTATGACTTCAAAAATACCTTCCTTTAAAAAAAAAAAGTCTTATGACTGTGCTCTGTGTGCTTATAATATAGAATTGAGAGTCACAGTAAAGTTAAAAAAAATTCACCTTTAACATTTATAAAATTATCAACAGAAATACAACACATATTAATTAATGGTTAGCAGAAAATATGTTAGAATGAAAAAAAAGGTGGATTTTAATGGATTATTTAAATGTGTTAGTATTTGTAATGTGCTCAGAACACAGTTTCTCATATAAAAGTGTAATGTTTTTCTTTCATAAAGGGAAAAAAGAACTGTAAATGGGCAAGAAACTTCACTTCGTTTAGCCTCAGTTTCCTCACAAGTAAAACAGGGTTCGTAACTGTTTCACCCAGTTGGTTTGAAGATCAGAGATAAAGCTCGTAAGTGCCTCATGTGGTGTCTGGCCCCAGTGGTAGTAAAACCCTGCTAGCTGACATTCACTGAGGGCCTGTTCCAGTCAGTGTGTAAAGGCTTTGCACTCAGGGTCCGATCTTACCCGCACAAGGACCACTGGCATGAAGGCTCCAGAAGGGAAGAAATCTCATCCGTAGGGTTCAGTGTTGTAAATGGCGGAGGCACTTTGAACCTGGGCACAGCCCAAGCTCTGAATCATGACAGCAGCAGGCTGTAGAAGTGTGTATGGGGGGCAACAGAGAGAGGGGTCTCCCCCCATTCCTTTAAGTCCGCAGCACCTCCTTCCCACTTTTATCTCAGAATGAGGTAACGTAGTATTAGGCACCCTGAGTTTAACAGCTCTGATTATTGTTCTTGGGTGTAAAAACATTCTCATGTGTCTCTATCATACCTTTCCTTTCCCCGTTAACACCAGCCAAGGGTAAATATGGTGGTGCCTCCAGACACGTGCACGTGCTCACATACAACACACACGCAGAACATACACACACGGCTGCACACGGCATCCTTTGAGGAGTTCTGGGCTGCATAAGTCTCTTAAGATCCCTTAAGCAGTAGTTTAGTCTCAGTGACATAATCTCCGATCTGGACTAAATTTAGTTCCTTTATTTGGGTATAACAAATTGGAGAGCAGCAAAGGAGACTCAGAACCTGAATTTAAATCCCCCCTAGGTAAGACATTTTATTGCTACTAGGAAGTTAATTTTATCCCAATCTGTTTTTTTTTTCCTACAGATTGATAGGATATTGGTTATTGTAGGTCACATTATCTTTTTACGTTCTCAAAGGTTAAAAAAAAATCGAGGGAAGTGTGGTAAGACCTTACTGCTTATATTCACAAAGGAGTCAGTGAATTTTTTTTAAAGAAAACATTTTTGCTAAATTTAGTCTGGATTATTATACAAATAATATGATTTCAGTTTGACTCTGAGATAAGGTTTTGTCCTTATCCATGTTATATCAATACCTTTGGAATATCAGCTTTTTATGTATTTTTTGTTAGATAACGCATAAGAAAATGATGAATCAGACTCCTTAAAGGCACTCAATTAGCTTACTTCATCAATTATAAAGACAGGAAACAAAATGAGAATAAGCAGGTTAATGAACTATAGAAAACATGGTCTCATAAATCCACAACTCCATGTGATCCTGCCTACATTTGACGACTCAGAATTCCAGATATTCTTGGGGAAGTCTGTGACTAATGCAGCTTAGGAGGTCTCAAACTGACAGGTAGCAGTTTTTCTCAATATTTCTTATATACTGGAATGTGTCAAATGCTGATGCAGTATTAACAATAATTTATAAATTGACATTGCAGCAACTTTTTTAACCTTACATTTGGGCAGAAAAAGGAGAAAAAATCACTGGAGTCAATGCTAACCAAATTTATGTTATAGGCAGAAACCACAGGCCTTCTGTTCACCTTTGTGCTATTTGCCGGTTTAAGAAATGCTGGCAGAGGAATCAATTTGTAATAAGCACAAGGACTGAAGAGGTCGAAACAGAACGTTTCTCTAGTTTTTATCTTGTTATGTTTTTAGAATCACATGGTGAATTTTCTTTCCTTTTTTTTTTCTTTCTTTCTTTTTTTTTTAGTTCATAGATAAACTGGGAACAGGTAGAGAGAGGTTGGACAGAAAGGAAACAGATGTATATTTATTTCTTAAACAGTATGCGAGGATTAGAACACATGTTAGGTTGTCAGTTTTAGGCATGGTTTATACACATTTTAGGATGAAACAACAAACATATTAATCTTCTGAGATTATAAAAATTCCATGTGGGCTTCTGTTTTATGCTATTTTGCAAAGTTAATTTTGATAATTTTCCCTAAAGGAAATCATGTAAAGGGCAGGGAAGGAGAGGTTGAACCAAACTTTTATTTATAAATATGAGAAAACTTAACATTTTTGGCAAAATTTTAGATAATATTTTTAAGAGTATGTGCATCTTCCAGTGACTGAAGTGCATCTCTTCCAGTGCATTTCTAGTTACTGAAGTCCTCCATCTTCATGAACGCCCATGACTCACCATCATTAAATCACGGCAGTTGTGGGATCCCTGAGGTGGCAGGGATGCATTATGTATGGCACTGTGACGGACAGGCCTGATGGGTCTTCCCCATTTGTAATAAATGTGTTCCTGTTCTCCATGCCAGGGTGTATTTTATTATTTCCTCCATTACCGTGGTGAGGCCTCAATCTTGGTGGTAAAACTTGTTTCAGGAAATCGCAATTTAAAGTTGCTAAGCTGCCTATATTAAGCCACTGAGTTAACTGCTCAAGGAGTTCATGGCAATACCCTGTGCATCTCGGCATGACATTTAGAAAGCAGTATGTAGGTGTGTTTAGAAAAGTAATGCTTAAGCTCTTCCTGGAAGGCGTATCTCCAGCCCATTAGCTTTTCATGGCAGTGACTGCCGGAAGGGAAAGTGCTTGGTGAGCAGCCGGGTGGTCTAGTGTTGTGTGCCCCTTGGATCCTGCCGCTCCCGGGCTCAGTCTAACCCTGGCTGGATTAGACCACTCTGGCTTGCGGCTGCCTTAGGAAATTTGGTCTGTTCCTGGTGTAGCTTGGGTTGAAAAAATTTTTAGAAATTAAGAAGTCATCTTTGGGTTTGAAGACAATTAAAAGGTAAGGTAGGGAGGGGGTGTAAATTAATCCAAATCAATTAATAAGGACAAACTATGGTTTATTATTAGATAAAGAATCAAAAACTACTGGAATGCTATTGGTTATGAACCAGATGTGGAGTCTAATTTTGCTGTATTTAGTATGCCCTGCCCAAATCTAGAAAACACATTGACTGAAATTAGTGAAATATAAGCACTCTTTGGCCATAGTCCAAATGTTCAGTTACTTTTACTTACAATAAACACATATGTACACTTTAAAACATAAAGTATAGAGAAGTCTAATAAAAAGAAATTATCAAAATTTTCCATTAACTAGCACTTCAACATTTACTAGTAAATGAAAATATGTGATTATAATGACTCTGGGAAGTATTATATTTCAAATTCATTTAAAAATTATATTCTGTCTAGTTACATTGCTAAATACAGTGTTTAATATTTGATTACTTAAAAATTGGTAATTGTTATATGGTAAATCCAGGTTAACCAAAATACCATGTCATCCATACAAAAGAAATTATCTATACAGTAGAAATGAAAATAGTCCATACATTTGAATTTCTAGTTGTATATATATGTATACACACACATATATGTATTTAGTTACTTTATTGATGAACAAAATGCAATTCATAGGAATGAAGGAGTTTTTCTCAAGATTGTATAGCAGTTTGGCAGCCAAGAAGAGATTGCACTCTGGCCTTGTAACTTGCAGATTGGTGCCCATTTCTCTATAGAATGTCAGGCAGAAATCAGAACATCTAACACTTTTGAACAGTGTGAAGATTTTCTGTGTTTGAACTTTACCAGCTACCCAGGTTATGAATTGAGCCTGTATTAGAGAAAGGCTATTCAGAGTATAGCCATACTGGTTCCACAGGGAGTCTCTTTTATGTGAGGTGGCCGAGAATTTAGTGAAAGGAGCAAAGAGAAATGAGGTCTCACTCCCTAACAGGCTCGTAATAAACATGCACCATGGTTTCATCATATCTTGCGTTGCTGTCTTCCAGACTTCAGACCAGATTTCAAGGGGACATGGTTATGCAGGTGTGGGGCACATGGGTGTGCAGATAGATGCTAGTCAGTGTATCGGCTTGTGCTCCCAGACTTGTCCTTGGAGGTCCCCTTTCAAAGAGCACATGCTCCAAGCAGGGCACCTCCTTGACTCCAGCCTTTTATTACGAACCAGTAAACCTGATCCCTTTTCACTCAGATTGCATGAGAGAATTAGTCTCTAGAAAAGAGAGGATGGATATGAAAAGGGCCAGTCATGTCTCCTTCTGGATCACAAGGTCAGGTGTAACTTACACCATATATTCTTTTCTTTAATGTTATCTTTTTATTTTTTAAATCTTTTAATTGAGGTATAATTGATTTACAATACTGTGTTAGGTTCAAGTGTACAGCAAAGTGATTTGGCTATACATATATAAAGGTATATATCTATATTCTCCTATTCTTTTCCATTATAGTTTATTACAAGATGTTGAATATAGTTCCTTGTGCTATTCAGTAAATCAGTGTCGTTTATCTATTTTATATATTCACCACATGTTTCTTATCTTTGCTGACCTGTGAGATTCATGAGTGTTGTTTTACTTTTTATAGTTTATAAGATGCTTTCACATAGTGTCTTTCATTTCGTGATCACAGTAGTAGAAACCATGATTTTCATTTTTTACCAGTGCCAAGACTGGGATTCAAACATAGGACTCCTGATTCACTCCCAAACTATGATTCTTTGCAATACTTACAGCTGCTTTCAGAGGACACACACAGAGGCACATGCACACATTTTGAATATGGAAACCATTTGAATATGGAAACCATACAGGTGTGTACCTGTCCACGATACATTTTTGTATGTACTCTCAGAGAAAACACCTACAGTATGCTTCATAAACTTGCAAGCTAGAGCTCCATGGCAATTTGGGGATGTCAGCAAAGTAGCTTTCATCATGCTCACTCTCTCTATACACACACACACACACAGTGCTTAGCACATGTATACTTATATCTATATATTAATCACAGTCCTATGTCTATCCTAATGTCTCTCATTTAAATGCACATGGCCATCAGCATAGTCCCATGGCGCTAACTGTTCAGAGTTGATGGGAGGACACAGACTTGCGTGCATGGAAAGCTCCAATAGATCCAGAAGGACTTTCCTGACATTGCTCCCATTTAAGTAGCACGTGCACATGTCACAGCTGATCAGCTGGTAGCAGTGACACCAAGTTCTCTTCCCTCACTTCATGACAGCCACAATCTCGGGGGAGCCCTCAGCACAGAACAGCCACACTGTGTAATTTCTGCACTGTGCTGGGGAGAAAGTCCCACAGAGACTGAGTGACATCATCAAGGCTCCTGAGGCAGGAGGCTGGGCACTTCCAGGACCATGTTCCCGGTTTTCTCTTTGTATTCAGAGCCTGAGTGGTCCTGAATGGTCCTGAGTGGTCCTGAGTGAGGTGACCGATGCTGTCTGAGCACCCGAGCGGAGCAGGAGGCATGCTCCTTCGGTCCACGCATGCGATTTCCCACCTTTGCCAGCTATGATTAGACATGTAATTGTGCATCTAAATTTAGTCTACCATTTGCATATGTAATTAATTATAATATACTTAGTTCTCTCTGGTCTCCTTTTCCTGTAAATCGAATTACTCAGAGACTCTCATCTGACACTAAACTCTTTTTTATAAGTACATATGACATTTTGAAGGATAAGATTAACTGCTATTTATAGCACTCTAACTTCAAATTCAGAGCCTTCTGCTGTGATCAGAAAGCTTAGAGTGTCTCACTTTCTCAGGAAACAGCCTCAGAAACTTTTTCACAGTTGCAGCTTTTCTCTTCAGTAGTATTCAGTATTCATATGATCATGAAAACCACATTACTGCAAACCAGATACATCTTCATCACCCCAGAGCAGGTGAATAATCCTTGCTGAGTGAGTCCTTGCACTCAACAAGGATTGTGCCTTCATATGTTCATTTGTTTAGCACACGAGTACTGAATACCAACCTGCTGTGGCCACGCCTTGTCTCCGGTGGTCCACAGGTGGTGGTAAATACAGTCCCTGGTGTTATGGGTAGAATCCTATTCCCCCAAGTCCGTATGTTGACATTTAAGCCTTCAGTAGCCCAGAGTGTGAAATTCTGTGGAAACAGGGTCACTGCAGCTGTAATTAGTTAAGATGAGATCATACTGCAGTAGGGTGGGCTCTAAATCCGACATGACTGGTGTTCTTATTATACAAAGGGGACTTCTGGACAAGACATACACACAGGCAGGATGCCACGTGGAGATGAAGGCTGAGATCTGGGCAATGCTTCTTCAAGCCAAGGAAAGCCAAAGGTGGCCAGCAAATCACCAGAAGCTAGGAGAGACATGGAACAGATTTTCCCTCCCACCCACAGAACAAACCAACCCTGCTGACACCTTGATCTTGGACTTCTGGCCTCCAGAACTGTGACTACATTTCCAGTGGATGGTACTTTGTTTTGGCAGCCCAAGTAGACTAACACAGCTACGTAACCACTTTGGGTTGTGTCCCACTCTTTAAGCCTCAAGGTTGACAATCAGGACCCTCTGTTGCTGTCAGCTTACACAGTGTCCAGGGAGCTCCTTCTGTGGATAGAGTCCAAACCGAATCCTGGCTCCTTCTAGTGGTTTAAAGAATGTCCTGTAGGACTGCTGCTGTGTTTATTCTCTCAGTCCTCAAGGTGATTGGGAGGAGCACAGGATTGCCGGAGCCTCCAGCCTCGTCCATTCACTGTGAATGCCGAATGCTATTATCAATTTTTGTATGTGGCATGATGGTAAAATAATGGATAAACTCTAGTCTAAGCAACCAAAAATGGAAAATAAAGTATGATTGGGGTCAGTTTTGATTTTCAAGAATCCAGAGCAGAGGCCAGTGCCCATCATTGCATTAGATTTTCACATTGCAGGGGTTTATGATCTTGCAATTTTTGTAGGAGGCTAAATTGGAGCAGGGGAGGGTTTATCTGAACTGAGAAAAGATACTGTAAATAGGGTGATTTACTGGAAGGAACTAAGTAAGGTTTTCCACTTGCTCAAACTGGAATTTGGAGTCTAGATGCCACCCAGGTGGAGGGTGTTCTGTAATATTATGGCTGAAAAACAAGGTGTCAACTTTCGTAACATTTTATAGACACACACACACACACACACACACACACACACACACTCCAAGAGAGCTACTTCATGCAATCTGTAAATATATTTTGTTTAAGTTTTCCTTAGAGTTCCTGTAGGTTTTATGTGTTGAGTTTCATGGTGAACGTGCACAACACATGGCATTCTCTTTTGAATGTTCAGTCCTTGATGTGCTTGTGGAAGTCTCTCTTCTTTTGCAGTAAAGAAAACCTATTGGACATGCAGGTGACAGTAATGATGTTGGAGAGCTAATTTTGAATCTGCTTTAACTTATTAAGAATACATTCTTTTCAAATTTTAATATTTTATTACTATTGGCAGCATTGCTTTTGACAGACTCACAACTGACTTTTAATATCATAGCATGCCATGACAACTTGGTTGAGTACCATGGCTGAAGAGTAGGGATTTAAGATTTAAGAATGTTAAAATATTCTCCAGGCACAAAGCTCAGCCTTCTGTCAATTTCTGGTGTGTTGCACCCTCCTGGATTTAATATGCGACTTTATGGTGTCTTCTCGGTTAGACTATAGTGTCCCGGCAGGTCATACTTCCCCTGATTTAGATTGCACTGGCCAAATGCTTTATTCTTCCCTGAACAATGTAGCTATGGGATTGCACAGTACTTACCATGCATCAAAGTAGTTATGTCCTAGTTTCTGCTCTTTCACAGTGCTGGTATACTCATGAAAGAGTGTAATGTAATATACAACAGTTTTTTTTTTAATATCCTGGGATATTGTAAAAGGGAGTAATTGGCTAGAAATGTAAGAAGAGGGAATTAAGGCTTTAGTAAATCTGTGTTAGGCTCACTGCCTTGCTGTGTTTGAGATCTTACCTAGTTTATTTCAGGCCTAAATTTCTCCCTAAGGTACGCAGGACTCAAGTTAATATAGTTTAGAGGCATGATATTTGGGGCAGAAATTTCCAACTCTGGTTTTGTGATATAATAGGGGATCCTCGGTTATTTCAAGGGGGATTGTAAAATATCTCAAAAGAAAATGCATTTCAGTTTTACTTTAATTTAATAAACTAATACATGCCTTTGAGTCCCATTCCCTGAAGCTGTGGGGCTGAACGTGGACTGTGCTGAGAACCTGGCATTTCAAGAAGAAAGGTTCACAGTGGCAGCCCTCAGGGAGCTTAGTCAAGTAAAACAGACCTGCAAAGAATGCAGTGAAATATTACAGGTACTGCTTACAGGAGAGGGTCATGGAAGTGGTAGTCTTTGAACTAGACTTCAGAGGCTAGTGCTAGTCGCCTCTGCTCAATCAGGATGCAGGCTGGGAGGCATTTAGGAAGCGGTCTCTTATGTCCACGTAAAGGTGACTGTTAGAGCAATGTGTGTTTGTTTCTGAAAAGATAATGAAATTTTGTAAAAAGGGGGAATAGCAGGTTTTATGGTATTTTCTCTTTACCACTGATTTCTTTGACCTATTTATTTGGGAAGGTACATGTGTGTATGTATATGTGTGTTTGTATGTATATGCATATATGTATATTGTTTGGATACTATGTATTATATTAATATATACATATATATGAATAATTTTGAAGCTAAAGCTGATAGAAATGAAATCAATAAAACATTATACCTGCTCCCTTGTCCACAAACTCTCCTGGCAGGTGTGACCAGGTGCTTGGTTTGAGGCCTAGTGGGAAATGCCTAGCAGTCAATACACGAGACAGTTTTTCTCTAAGAGTATAATAAACTTTCAGAATAAAAACAGCAACTCTGTTGTCTAAAAATTTTTGAAATAGTGGCTGGCATTTATTTACTTGCTTGTCCACCCACCTTTTTATTCACCCAGTATTTCTCGAGTGCTTACTCTGAATAATTGCTTTGTGAGTTACTGTGATGATAACATGAGGCTGCCAGCTCTCACAGGGCAGGGATGATTTCTTGTTAATTGTTGAATCTGTGTACTTAGTATCACATCTGGAAAGGGTACTGTGTCTGGAAAACATTCAAGATATATTTGGTTGGTGGAAGTGACCTGTACTGTGAAGACAATATGGACACAGCTCCTTCACTTCCGGAAGTGGGCTTGGCAAACTGAGGACATACTTGTAAGGAACTAGTAAGTGGTCAGTAGAGGATCAGTGCTGCCTGATTTTGCATATACTAGATGTTTCAGAAAATCTGCAGGAAGAAGCATGGTTCCACTTGAGTAAAACCTGGCGGTACACAAATGGAGATGCTGGTAACTTTATTGATAATTTCATTTTGTAGGATCACCATGTCAGGGAGACCACAGATTTTCTCTTGTACAAGCAGCAGAAAGAAATTTCACTGTCTTTTCCCAATGGACTTTTCAGGTTATGAGCCATTTCCCTTCAATATATAATGCTTCATGAGCATGGCACAAGGAGCCTTTGATTAAATGCAGTAAACATCTTGGTATTTGTGTTTTTCTACCTCAGTCTGGCAGAGCTGTTACCTGATTTTCTGCATTTCCTCTGAGTGATGGTGGAAACCAGGTTTGGTGATTTTGAAGTAAAGAATTGCTATCCAATAAGTCCTTGTTGTTTAATTATTGACTTTTAAGCTTATTCTATTTCTCTGTCTTGAACAGCCATGTGTTATTTTGTGGAGGGATTTGGGAAGGATTTGGGCTATATTGTCACTATTCCACTTGGACTACTGAAATCATAAGGATTGATGACTAGAGATGATTTTCCATAGAATTTAATCTGAAAGGTTTTAGTGACTACATCCTTTAATTAAAAGAAAAAATATATTTCCCTTTGGGTTGAAGATGGAAATACACCTTTTAAATGTCATTATGTTCCTAATCTAAAAATAAATTAAAGCCAAGAAATCAAAGTGTTTTGACTCCTCCTCCCACTTACATTTCTGAGAGAACTCCCAAATAATCTTGTTTGGACCACTACAGTTTCCACACTAAACTTCTCATCATTTCCTGTAGAATCTAGGCTTTATCCTAAATGCTTTCACCTGTGAGTGGAATGCCCTTCCCCCAGCTCTGATGATAGACTATCACTCATCTTTCAAGACTAAACTCAAATGTTATCTTCTAGGTCTCAATTTTTGAGTTCTACAATTCTTTGTAGTTTATAAAGAGACCAAGCACATACTTGTAGTTTATCCACTGACCTTCACTGCCTGTGAGTTCAGGTTCAAGACTGTGTGACTTGAACCTTCAAGCCATAGTTCTGTGTTTACAGTCGAGGTTTAATACACTGTTAAACGTCCTGTTGGCTAGATCACTGGGAACCTTGTTATGGAGCCTTGCTTTGTACTTTCTTTACCCCTACAGAACTGTAAGGCTATCAATGTTCTGAGGGTGCCTCAGTGTCCTTGGACTAAATTTAAATTTGCTTCTGCAGCTGTAGCCCAGGAAGGGACAGGCTGGTCTGCACGCCGTTGTTCAGGGCATACGTGCCTATGTCATAGAAGCATGTGTTCCACGGAGTAGAAGGACTCCCTTGTCTTTCTCAGGTTTCATCCTGTCTCTCCACTTGCCTTCTTTTCACACAGCTCAGGGGAGCTGTGGACGGAGATGGAACCAGTGTTTTGACGTCAAGGCTAGTTTCTTTCTTCTTTCTCTGTTTCTGAGGACATTGCTGGTACCCAAATAATACGCAATAGCTTGCTGCTGTAGGAAGCTTTCAAACCTGTGCTCCAGAAAGGAAAGTAAACCTCCTTCAAGTATAAATACCCACGTTAAAGTTTTCCTAATGCTAATGCTGAGTATCTTTATTGGTTTAAACTGTCTAGGAGATGGTTGGAATACCCAAACGGTACTGGGATTAACAGTGAAATGACATAATGCTGGTGGATTTGATTTGTTACGGAATATACAGACATTTCAGTCCTCTGGCCTAAGTTTCAGTCCTATTTAGTTTTTTTAAAAGTTTTTTTTTGGTGACCTTGGATAATCATTGAATTTCCCCATTGGTAAAACACTGATAAACGTTAGCCTCCAAAGTTTGTTCTAAGACTCAAATGACACTATGCCAACGAAGCCTCTTTGGAAACAGAGTCTTAGTATTATCCAGATGTAGGTGTTATTATAAGCTCCCTCCTACTTAAGATACTTTTCCCCTTACTTTCATGGAAATGAACAAGCCAGGTTCACCTTTCTTGTAGGTCTTACATGTTGTTCATCATGTAACACAGCAGAAGCGTGGGGAGAACTGAAGAGGACAGTAGTGGTTCGGGAAGTCAGAGGCAGCCTCCAAGAGAACAGAGTCCTTTGTTTAGCACGTGGGAACTGAAACTTACAGTCTTTGTCCCTTAAGCCAAACAGTCCTTAGCAGCATAGCTAAACTAAAACTCAGGTTACTTGGTTCCTAAATTCAAATTTTACTAACCCAGAAAGATGAAGTAGTAAAATGCAGTTAATACTTTGGAAAAAAATAGGAGTGCTCATCTCCCTCACCACTTTTATCTGTGAAAGCTCCCCTGTGTGAGCTGTGTTAAACAAGTGTTGGAAACTGCGAATTCCTAATAATATTCAGATACTTGTTTCTGTTTGGTTTGGATATGAAAGAAACTTTTTAATGCATCAGTAAGTTTTCTACTTATTCTTAAGATTTATTTGTTGAATGTTGTGGTATGTCTTCTATATTTCTAAGAAACAGGAAGGGGACAACTTATTTTGCTCTTAAATGCGGTCACCAATATTTGAGAACAGCATTTGTAGTTGTGCTTTAGAATGGCTCAATTCTTTGTTCATTTTCAATATCCTGTGTTACATACCTTTTTGTTTTAATGCTTTGCTTTGCCTGTCCCTTCATCTCTTCTGCTTTCGCCTCCTCTCTCCTTGCTACAGCTTTATTTTTGGTTATTGGTAGTATGACAGTACTTCTGAATTGTGATGGCAGTGTTTTTCCACACCTCCAACCTGTCCCAAATTCATGAGGTGACTTAAATCAGCCCGATTCAGCTATGGGAAAGTGTGGATGCTTGCCAGCAGAGATGTTGCAACTCAAGTTAGATACCCTTCTTTTTTGGGGAGAATCAGTGACAAAACTTAGTTTTGCTTTAAAGAGCTCACATAGAAAAGGTGTTTTCTTCAGCGCCAGTCAGATGATTGTCCCTCGTAGATCATAAAGCTCAGCTCTCCAGGGCCCGGAAACCAGGGCAAGAGAAACGCCTGATGCAGTGGGATCTGTTCATTACCTTCTTAGAAAAGAACAGCTCAGTCCTCCCCGAGGACTGCGCTTTCAAATGCATCCTTCCTCATACCCTTAAGAAATTATGTCTTCCCTGGGACCACGCCGGACGCAGTGAGTGGAGGAACACCGAGTGAAGATGCAGTCAGAGCAGCTAGCTGACTGAAATGGCCGGCCAAACCTCTCCGAAGTTCCGAACCGTGTGTGTTTGTGTGTGTGGTGTGTAAGTGAACGGACGTGGGCCATATGGGACACAGCTGGTGATATCAACAGAGGTAGTGCTGGCACAGTAGAAGGACACAGGCTTGAATTAGGTCATGCCCTGGATGCAGTTCTCAGCTCTTGAAGATGAGACCCTGGCAGTCACTTCCTGCCCCCAAGGGGGAACAATCTGGTCTGGCATCTGGCCCCAAATGATTGGTTAACTCCTGAGAGAAGGATCCTCAGGCCCTGGGGAGCCAAGCTTCCTTCACCTGGAGCTTAGGGCTGTTACTTCACCGACAGAAGAAGGGGGCATTTCAAGGCAGCTTAAAAAAGAAAGAAAGGAAGGAAGAAGAAAGGAAGAAAGGAAGAAAGGAGGTTTTATTTCTTACTTCCCCTAATCTCCTGGCCCGAAAAGACACTTCTCTGTCCCCTGTGTGCATGGATTCTGAGGACAGAAGCATCAGAGATGCATATGGAAGCGAGCTCATACTCCAAGAGGAAAGACCCCATTCTATTAAAATAAATTCCCTTCTCTTTTCATATTCATCAGCTCCGTTCATTCGTTATGCTCCTCAAGGTCACTTCTTTTTTTCAAATTCTTGGATTCTATTTGTTAGGATTCCTTACTTTAAATAGTTAAAATCCAAATAAAGAATAGAAAAAAGCCCCCAAAGACTGGTAAGTCACGAAAGGGGGAGGGGGAGGGATATGTATGTGTGAATGTGTGTGTGACCTTAAGAAGATTAAATTGCACACAACGAAAACCGTTCTCTCATTTCCCTTTCTTTTCATCTTCTGGACTTGTTAGAGTTAAAGCCTTTCTAGGTTTTTCCCAATTAAAAGCTGATGCCAGAATCATGGAGCTAGAAGGAAGCAAAATTCTCATTTTACGGGTAAGAAAATAAATCCTAAATTGACTCATTTTCTAATTGACAGTGAAGTGACGACTGAGGGTCACACAGAGATGCTGTGGGCAGTGCACACCTTGTCTGTCCTGCGAGAGAGATCTATGCGTGGGTGAAAAATGAAAGGTCACAGAGACCTTTATGAGTGGTTTCCACTGAATACTAAATTCAAACTGGACTGGTTTAAGAGTAACTGAGATTCAAAGACTAAACCAAATGCATGATCAAGATTCAAAGAGGTCCTTGATATCTGATATGGAGTAGAGCAGGGAACGAGACGACTGTTCCTATTTAATTCTGTAGCGTTTTCGTTGGCATCATCCCTTTGATGGGTGAACATGCAGGTGGAGCATCTCTTGCAGTTCTGCAGGAGACGACACTCGTTTTGGCGTTCCGTTTACTGAATACGCAGTGCTCTCCCTTGTTCTGCTGTTTACTCTTGAATTTACTTTCTCACAGTTCTGTTTTGTGCCCAAAGTGCATGGTTCTTCTGCGCAATAAAGAAACACTCGTGGGCACTAAAATGCAACTTTTTTCATCCTTCAGTTCGTTCCTGGCAGAGTCCAGGCAGAATCCCGGTCCCTCTCCAGTACTGCAGAGCGGGCTGCTGAGGACAGGCTGGTCGTCCTGTCACCTCAGCTGGTTAAGTGCATACCTTTACCTAGCTGCTAAAAGCACTAGGGTTTGGAAGAGGTCCAGGGCCTCCTCTGTGCTCGGAGGAGAATGTGGTAGCGTTTGCAGCACCCTGTGTGTTCAGAGTGTTTGGTGCAGTGCAGCAAGCTTGTGTAAGAGCTGCCTGTTGACGCCTGGATCAGCTCCGTGCTCCGCTTGAGAGAGTGGGAAGCGCTCCCTCACTGCTGTGGGGGGCTGTGTGTGTATTCTATGCATGTATGCATTTGTGTGGGCGCATGTTTACTTGTCTTTAAATCCCATTAACCAAGTGTCAAGTACATCTGCGATTACTTAGCAAGGTTACTATTTCTGGTGTCCCATTTTTATTCAGGTCTTGGAAAATTCACTACATTTTTGCTGATACTTAGGAGTGCTCTTTTCCCAGGGTCTATAAATATATATATGTATATATATGTATATATGTATATATGTATATATATATATGTATATATATATATGTATCTATATATACATATATATACATATATATATATACATATATATATATATATGTATATATATATATATATATACAGACATACACACACACACACGTATGTATATGAAACCCTCCTAACTGATTTATGAATGGCTCTGGGGTTGGGATATTTACCATCTTCTGCCCCTGGTGCCACTATTCCAGGTCCAGGCCCCACTCCTGCCCCACTGTCCAGTACATCATCTGAATCTAGACGTTCTAACTGTGCAAGGACAAAAATCAGAACTAGGAAGATATTTGATATTTTGTGGACCAATCCTTTTATTTTACAAGTGAGGACGTGGAGGTGGACAAATGAAATGACTGGTTCAAGGTCACTCAGGTAGAACCTGGCTTTACTGACCTTCAGTCCAGGTTATTTTTTCTGACATGAGTGCATTGATGTTTTCCAGAGGATTATGAGAAGACTGAGTTTCCCCCAGTATGTCCTGTAAGTTTCTTCAGTGCCATGGCTGTTACCCAAAAGATCACTGAAGTTCTTTTAACTTCTCTTGAAAGTTGTAAGTTTGAAATCACTATACTCAGATGAACTGTATCTGATTGGATGTCCCTTAATGCTCATCATATTGCTTTGCACGTAGTAGGTTCTCAATAAACGTTGAATCAGTTTTGTAATCAGGATTGAATGAAAAGTGGGACGGTGACTCCAGCTTCTTGTGGTGGTTGTTAAATACAAATGTCCCCAGTTGTCGACTTGGCACACGTGAGGCCCACCCTCTGCCAACAGAAAGGATCTCAAATGTCCTTTGGGAGAGATCTGGCATGATTCAAGTGTTTGGAAAGCTTTTAACTAAAATGCTTCTCTGAAGATTGTCCAGGAAAAGACATCCTCACGTAGCTGGACATTTGTGCTGGTGGCCTAGCCTTACTGGGCCTCTCTAGAACAGTTGTGAAGAGGGTTATGAGGGTCTGTTCTGGGGTCAGTTCCAACCTCAGCTGTTTGTTCGTTGTGAGACACTGAGTGAGTTACCAGGCCTTTGTTAAGTCTGAGGTTCCTCATCTGCAGGACAGTGCTAGCGGGCCGTGGTGTGCAGGTGGGTGGAAGAGCTTGACCTTGTCCCTGGAACACTGCATGCTCTTAACAAGTGCTTGCTTCTGTTAGAGAGCTGCTGTGGGGTTAAGTGGTACTATACGTGTGACCTTAGTACATTACTTACATTCTTTGTGTCTCAGTTCCCTCATCTGTAATGTGGGGAAGATAATAGAAGCTGAGTTGTAAGGTTTAAATGAATCAATACGTGTAAAGTGCTCACGACAATGTCTGTCACCTACTAATATACACACACATATGCCCAAAACATCAGCAGTTACTATTGCCACGGGGACGGTTAGTGTAATAACTAGTGTGTGGTATTCACTCATTAAATGGTAGCTCTTCTTATTCACTACCCCCCCCCCCCTTAGAAGAACTAGTCCATAAAAATAAGTAGTATCACTTTAACATTTCTGGATCTTGACAGTGTTTATTTTTATAAGATCACATTATAAGCCTGTATTTGTAACTCCATCTTTAAGTTAAAACAGAATATGTTGGTGTATTAGTTTTCTATTACTTCTGTAACATATCACCACAAATTTAGTCATATGAAACAGCCTGAGTTGCACTATTTTACAGTTCAGCAGGTTGGAAGTCTCACATGGGTCTCTTCTGGCTAAAATCAAGGTGTCAGCAAGCTCTGTTCCTTTCTGGGGGCTCATTCAGGTGTTGGTAGAACTCAGTTCCATGTGTTTATAGGCCCCAGGTCTCCATTTCCTTGCTGGCTGTTAATGACGCTGGAGATTTAGTAGGTGGTGCTGTCAAATAGCTCAGCAGGCTCGGCAGCTTGTGTGGGATTTTTTGGGTGGACTTGGGATTCAGGAGCCTCCCTTAGCATTGAGAGGCCTCTCTTGAGCTCTTGCATGTAGCCCCCTACATCTGAGAACCAGCAACAGGGTACCAAATCCATCCAGTGCTGCCGTTTCTCTGACCACAGCCAGGGATGTTCCCCACCTTTAAGGACACATGTGATTAGATGGGGCCACCTGGATCAGTCCGGCTGTTCTCCCACCTCAGGTTCCTTAACCTTGATCACATCTGTAAAGTCCTTTTTCTGTGGTAGCATATGCCCAGGTTCTGAGGATTAGGATGTAGACATTTTGCAGGGAGGCACAGTTCTGCATACCACAGTTAGAATACAGAAAGTGACTCTGGCCTATGAACCTGATTAATTATGAATAATTCAAGGTAGGTATACCAGAAGCTCCAAATTTCATTGTTTAGAAGATGAAAAAGGAAGAACACCTGGCTAGAAGACATACTGATATCTATCTCTCTTCATTCTTTTTGGTCTTCTGGGCCCTTAGAGGCACGTTTATTTGATTACTCTTCTAGCAATGTTTACAGAGCAGTCTTACTTCATGGATGCTTCAGATTTGTGGCATACTGTCAACTCATGCTTTGTCAAAAGCCAGCTGTTCATCAGGAGACCTTCTACTTAAAGACCAGGCTCAAAGGTTGTTGTTTTCATCAATCCTTTTCTGCAGTGCTCTGTCTGGCCTGTCTGTCCTCTACTTCTCTCCACACTTCAGGTTTCTTCTCTCTTTCCTTCCATCATCTGTCTTCCCTCAGCTGTGGCATGTTTTCCCTGCCCCAGCAGTTGACGGTGCACACGCCTGGGTCCCCTGCTCCTTCACAGCTATGACTGTTCCTTACAGCGCTGTGTGTCTTTGGTGTCTAGTGCAGTGCCTGATGGAAGATGAGTATGCAGAGCGTGGTGGTTATATCCCAGCACGCTGGCTGGAAGACGCGTGTCTGTCTAATCGTCACTCAGGTCAGTCGTCTATTGACCTAACACAGGGTGAAAAACTTGGGACTAGAGGCAGAGCCATAAATAGACATAGTTCAGGCACCCTAGGGGCTTGCAGCCTAATTTCTAGGGAGGCATCAAAGTGATGTGTCTCTGACAAAATGAGTTGTGCATTCCTCATAAAGAGACGAATGCAAATTGCCTTATTTGAGGGCAAGCGAGGCCATTGAAATGATTAACTTTTATCTATTAAATGGTCTCCAGAAGCTTCAAAACAGAAGCCAAAGATTGTTTCAGGTCTCATGTCTTCAGTTTTAGATTTATAGCACGTATTTCCTGTACTGTGTAATATACCGAGATCACAGTAAATATTGGCGATATTACTTGCTTCTGTAAGTTGGGTGCACATCATTTCATCTGTTTACTTGAATAGCTCATATTGTCTGCAGTTGGCAACTTGAGTTCACCTGGTTCAGGTCACTCTGTTTAACATCAGTCCAAGGCAACTCGGGCAACAGAAAGATTAGTTGAGAATGACAAACGTCATGTGTGGAATGACTTACATTCAGATTTCTAGTTAGTTACCCAAAGCAAACATATTTATATAAGAAAGTACAGTAAGTATACAGATGCAATTACAATGCCATTCTCAAATTAATGCCAGACTTTCAACGTTAAGGTGAATGTTTCTGTCTTACTCTTGATCTTGATGTTTTTTTTCATAGTCATGGCTTGGCGTTGTCTTTCAGCTTCTGTTTCTGTCCTAGATAATCTGCATACAATTGGTTATTATATTTTAACTCAGGGTTATTTCATTAACAGCAGAAAATTATGTTTCTTGACATTTCTGAGTTTAGAGTTTAAAGTTCAAAGTCTTTGGAGTCTGTTTCCCCTAAGTTTAAGCTATTTGTGCTGTTACACACATTTATTGAATTGTTGACATTAAGGGTGCTGCTGAAGGTCAGAAAAAGTCAGCTAATAGCCTTTTTTAAAACCCGTAATCAAAACTCTAAGCTTTGTAGAAGGACATTCCTTATTTCATCTGTCTTATTCCACACTTACTTTGAATGTTGGGTTGTATTTATGTACCGTTCCTGCTACAGGGCTCATGACTTTAGGCTTACTTTCCTTATGAATGGATTTTGTATGCACATTTTCTTAACTATCTTTTGCAACATAAGAACCCTAAAACTCAGTGGTTTCCAAGCGGAGTAAGCATTTATCCTTCACACAGTTTCTGTGGGACAGGAATTCAGGAGTGTCCTAGCTGGGTGGTTTGAGCTCAAGGCCTTTCATGAGGTTGCAGCTAAAGTGTTGGCTGAGGACGCAGTTGTCTGAAGCCTGGCTGGGGCTGGAGAATCCTCTTCTTAGTTGACTCATACACATGGATAGCAATTTGGTGCTGCCTGTTGGCTGGAGGCCTCAGTTCCTTCCCACCTGTACTTCTTCCTGGGGCTGCTTTAGTGTCCTCATGTCGTGATCACTGGCTTCCTCCAGAGTGAGTTGTCTAAGAGTGCAAGGAAGACCCCACGATGTCTTTAGGCCCTAACTTTAGCCACCTAGGTCTGCCCTCTTCAGTATGGGAGGGGACTATAAAAATCATGAATACGGGGAGGTGAGAATCACAGGAGTCCTCTTGAAGGCCGGGTATCACACACTTATTCCTCTTTCTTGTTCCTTAAGTCTGTCTGCCTGTGTCACTGCTGATTTTGCCCACTTAAAAATATAATTTACATTCACTTAGGCTGAGAACCCATGTCAGGTAGGCATCCAGGGCTGGGACATGAGTTAACAGCCGATGGGGTGCAGTGAGGAGGGCGGACTGTGGTGATGCCCCTGGGACCTGAGTGGGTAGGGCCAGGGCAGCAGAGGAGGAGGGAAGCTTAGAAACCAGAGCCTTTTGTTTCCCATTTTGCCATTGATTATAATCTACCTCCTCTAGTAATTTTTATTTATCTCTGTGTCACCCGATAGCTTATAAGCCCACGTCTCATTCTTTGATGTTTCCAATGTACTCTGTAGCATTTTTTTTCCTCCAAAGTAGGAAATCCATAACTGTCAATTGGATTATGTTTTCGTATTTTTCTTAGTCATTATACATCAGTTATATTATGTGAAATTTTATTAAAAACTCTTTATAAAAAGTCAGCTCCACATAAATATGTGTAAGGAACTATTCTGCTCCAAAATGCTGCTTTTGATTATAAATGTGTCAGCACAGCTGAGGTAAATTAAACTTTTGACAGTATGGCCAATTTTGTCAATTAAGTAGATGGATGAAATAGAATATTTCAATAAGGTGTTTGGCCTAAATGTTTTGATTTGACCTGTGTACATTTAATCGAATTAACCTAATGCTTGCCAATTTGTCCATTTTATTTTGAGGAAAGCCTAGAAGATGAAAAAAAGGCAATCACCTTTTTCGTTTCAAACTAATATTTCTATAATGGTTATCAATTTGAAATTTTTTTAAACCTAGGGGTGTGTGTGTGTATTGGTAGGGAGTTTATGGGGTCAGGAAGAGAACATGGAATTAAAATATTTAGGTCAGAGGTCAGTGATTGGCAAAGGATCTCTAAAATATCCTCTTTTGTGTGACTGTGCTTGACATTAAAGACTAACAGCTTAGAGTGTTGCCCTGAGGTCTTGTAATATGTACCTTTCATCAACAAAGATGTCTTGCATGCTTTCTTGTGTGTGGTGCTATGCTAGGTGCTGGGGCTACAGAAATTAAAACAGAGAAACAGAAAGATAAGATTCTTACTGTCATGAGGTTCAAAATCCAATAGGGCCGTACATGAAAATCCTTGTGGAGACAGAATGGGCAGATTTGGATAACTGACTAAATGTGGGGCTTCAGGAGGAGAGGGTTGAGACAATCACACAGAAGTTCGATCCTGAGAAGATATTTGCTTAACTTATGTAAGGGATGCAAGAGGAAAGATGCTGATTTGGATGATAAGTGATTAGTTGAAAGTTCCATAAAGACATTTGTATGGAAATGTCCATGAGAATTAGGTGTGAAGGAAAAATGTACACATGGGGTGGCTCAGTTTGTAGGTGGAGGGGAGGAAGGATGTGAAGAGGCATCAGGAAGGTTGGTGGGAGTGATGAGTTATGAGCCGGGCTTTAACGAGAAGGATGCTTGTTATCGCTGCATTCATAAAATAATCAGTGCTAGAATGCTTTATGTAATTTTAGTTTTTGAATATGACGTTTGTATTTCCTTCACACAGCAGATTTGAAATTATACAGGAATGTACCAGGAAATAGAAGTATGTTTTAAAGGTAGATTAGCTAGCTTTAAAAGAGCTTGTTAAATAAAATTTCATTCCAAACACTTGAAAGATGAAATACATATACAAACAGAAGTTTGTCTGGGGATAAGATCAGCCAGCTTTTAAAGTTTAATTGCATTTCTGTATTTGGTTTCTGTATTTAGTTTTCTCCCTGATGTTCCTAAAATATTCCTGGGGGATACTCGTATTTCGTGCTACCCCAAATGGATGTACTCTCAAAATCTGCCCTTCCTTGGACCCGGGAATTTTTGCTGTGTTGCCCAACTCACCTTGTTTGCTGCTTTCTTTTTTATGTGATACTTCTAGTCTCAAGGTTACATCTCGTGGGCAGCTCAGGGAGAAGAGAAAGGAGGAACTTTTGCCTTCCTGAGACTTTGCTTCCTGGACACCACCCCCCTTCACTCACTCACTCAGCACCGTAGCACCTTTCTTTCTCTCCTCACCTCCCCTGAGCTGGAAGAGGTGAGGATGCCTGGGGAGCACGGGGTCGGGGGTGGAAACCCAGCAGCCCCAGCAGTTCTTTTCCTGTTTGATTTTCCTCTTGGTCTCCTGCCTACTTGCCAGCCGGTATTTCTGGCAATAGTATGCTCAATAATGAAAACATAAGAAGTCCAGCCAAACCTACGGGCACACTGAAAATTGTAACCTTTAGACTTGCACGTTGCTACATCCGAGGAAGCACTGGTTTTGGATCCTCTGTACTGCTTCATATTCCAGAGGGATAGTTAGCATCCATTCCTGCTCTCTCGACTTGTTTCTCAAGTGTATTTCTATAAATGCCCTATTTAAAAAAATTATTCCTCCAAATCATATTTCAGACAAAACCACACTAACTTTTAAAGGACATTTTTTTCTGAGGGGGCAGTGAATAGCTGAATTTGTAAATAACCGTTTAACTCCATTCGTTGTATCCTTAGAGCATTTTGCTGTTCATTTCACTTAGAAAATTCTAACAGTTTGGTACTATTCAACTTTGATTAGAATGAGTTTTCTACCGATGTAGAAAGAAGCAGCTTTGTCACCATCACTGAGAAAGATGGATTCTCTTGGGAAGGATAAAGTATATCTTAGTGATCTTGCTTTTAGCATGACAGAAGAAACAGACTCACGTGCGGGGTAATCGTCTGGTGCAGAATTTATTAGCTAGAGGCCAAGGGCAAAGTACCTCTCATTTATTCCGTTCTCATCTTCACTCCTACTTAGAGTTCTTTGGAAATAGACTCACTTCATTTTGAGGAAATGATAACTGTTTTCCCAGACACTGAATTTAAAACAAACATTTTCAGTCTCCTTTGTTCTTGGGGATTTTTATTTCCTGTTTTCACAGGATGAGTTCACTGTTCGTCTAAGAAGGAACTTAGACGAATTTGCTTCTTATGAGCAGCCCAGTATAATTAGGCAATTGCCCTTGTGTCTGGAGTCCATTGGGGATAAAGGTAACAGAATTGCACAATGGGTTCATTATAAAACAGTGCAAAATAAAAACCTGAACTTACCAGTTAAACAAGAGACAGCCAAAAATGTACTGTAAATTATTCATGCAGGAAAGATGAAAGTAAAAATCATCTTCAACAGAATGCCTTGGTTAGTCAACTGGGATCAGTGGTAATTAGTTAATTAAAAAGATAAGTTAATAAAAGGCAGTAAACAGGGCAATTATTAAAGATGATACACATGTGCCTTAAGCATTTTATTTTATATTAAATATATAAATGCTCATTCAACAGTCCTTTGAGATAGCCTCATGGTGTTTTCTTTGATTATGGTTGAACTGATTTGAATTCCTGCAGAAATCACACCCACGATCTATGATTTCTAATGTTGGTGTCTTTAAGTGGAGCAGGACTTGAAGGATGTAAGCAATCTGAGTGCAGTATTCTTCTTGATTTTCCTGACATTTCCTTCCAGTCTTTTCTGGTACAAGAACATACATCTTCCAAGGAGTATTTTTAGCCATTTACCTTTCTTTATCCAGTTTTTTCAAATCATTCACTCTATTTTTTCATAGAAATAATGACTCTCTCTTTTTCAGTTATACTTGTAACTTCAGAAATAATTAAATTACACAATTAAAATAACAAGTACAATTTGTGTAAACAAGATTGGGGGCATGTGTTAGTAAGAACAGAACTCCACTGCATGGATGGTCTGTGAGGACATCCCAGCCAAGTGGTCAGCTTCCTGTGGGCATCCCTCACATTCCTCTGTAGAACAGAAAAAATTTTACTTAGAATGACATTCTCCAGGGACATCCATGTTGCTGCAAAAGGTGTTATGTTGTTATTGTTTATGGCTGAATAGTATTCCATTGTATAAATATACCACATCTTCTTTATCCAGTCATCTGTTGATGGAAATTTAGTCTGTTTCCATGTCTTGGCTATTGTCAGTAGTGTTGCTATGAACACTGGGGTGCAGGTGTCTTTTTGAAGTAGGGTTCCTTCTGGATATATGCCCAGGAGTGGGATTACTGGGTCATATGGTAAGTCTATTCCATAGGAGATCACTCATATGTGGAATCTAAAAATAAAACAAAACAAAACAAAAACATAAATACAAAACAGAAACAGATTCATAGACATGGAATACAAACTTGTGGTTGCCAAGGGGGAGGTGAGTGGGAAGGGATAGACTGGGAATTCAAAATAATTTGTAGATGCTGATAGGCATATGTAGAGTAGATAAACAAGATTATACTGTATAGCACAGGGAAATATATACAAGATCTTGTGGTAGCTCACAGCGAAAAAAATGTGACAATGAATATACGTATGTTCATGTATAGCTGAAAAATTGTGCTCTACACTGGAAATTGACACTATGTAAAATGACTATAACTCAATAAAAACTGTTTAAAAATACAAGAAATTTTAAAAAGTGAGTTAATTCAATTATTCAAAGATATCAGTAAAATAAAAGGAATGACTTTTTACCTTTTTAAGAAAACTTTTATTTCAGGAGTTTTAGACTTACAAAAGTGTTGCAAAGACAGTACACAGAGTTCCTGTATACCCCACACCCAGTTTTCCCTTACTTAGCAGCTCACATTAGTGTGGTGCATTTGTTACAATTAATGAACTAATATTTATGCCCTGTTCTTAATCCAAGTCTATACTTTTTATTAGGATGCCATTCATTTTCACTTAATGTTCTTTTTCTGCCCTGGGTTTCCATGAAGGAGACCTCATGACACTGAGTCGTCGTGTCTCCTTAGGCTTCTCTAGATTGTGATAGTTTTGCAAACATTCCTGGGTTTTGATGGCCTTGGTGGTTTTAAGGAGCACTGGTCAAGTGTTTCATAGAATGTTTCTCGGTTTGGATTTGTCAGACATTTTCCTCCCGTTTAGCCTGGGATTATGGGCTTTTGTGGGGAAGATCCCAGAGGTCAAGTGCCATTCTGTCACATCACATGAGGCACACCGGTCAGTACTCTCGATATAACTGGTCGCTGTTGATGTTGACCTTGATCCCCTGGCTGAGGTAGTGCAGTCAGGTTTCTCCTCCGCTGCATTTTGTGATTTTTATGCTCGGATGGTTTGCTACGCTGAAATGGGAATGCATGCAGATAGATAACTTCTTTCAGCTGTGTTCTCTTCATGATAGAATTAGCTAGTTCGGCCTCCGTAGGAGGATTTTGTGAGTAGCTGAAAGAAATGCACTTAATGTCATCTTAGCACTCCTACTGAATTCTAGTTTCTGTCTTGTTTCATGTTTCTTGAGCTTTAGTATCTAACAGAAGGAAACACAGGCTCCAGAGATGATTTTTTGGCAGTGGTTTGGAAGGAAAATGGAACACTATGGTGGGACAATCATGCTTCTACAGTTGCATGATTCAGGATTTCAAGCTCAAGACTAAATGTGCCATTCCTTGGTTCAGTTTTATTTGAATCTGTGGTTAGCATTTTATGGCAGCTACACAATTTTCTTACTACTCTCAAGTGCATCTAGCAGAAATGTACTTGGTAATCACCGTGCAGCCTGTAAGTGGATGATCAAGGCCAAGTAAACATTGTTAAGTTCTTTGCCCAATTGTAAACCATCCCTAAGATGGCAAGTGAATCCAATATGGTGTAGAGAAAAGTTCTGTGCCATTGACCCAAGCTGCAAACCACAACCACTCATTTCTCATACTTTACAGAAGAGCTGCACAAAACCTGAGAAGAAAATCTTTTAATAAAGACTCATACACCTACACTATGTCAATTTATTGGAAACGTTTTAACACAAAGAGATCTCTAAAACTCAGAGACCATCTGTTGCCTTTTGTGGGCCTGGAGACATTGTGAGGATGTTACACAAACTTCTTTTACCCAGAGTTCTGTGATGAGAATGAAAATCTTTCATTTTGGAATTGAAATTCATTTACCTTACTTAAAAAGTAATAGTTTCCTAAATCTCAGAAAAGAATGGAAACAGTGGTCCTGGCAGTTTAAACTCAGTCCTACAATATCAGTATGGAAGGAAACTAAGGCTGAGGCCAGTTCTTCTCAAGGTAGGTTTCCTCTCCCATTGCCCCAAAGGACTTTATTTTTCAACTCCCTCTTGGCTGAATGTAGAATTCATGCATCTGTTTCCTCAATGTCTGCATCGCGTAGACAGCTTCCGTGTGGACTCAGCCTCCAGCAGACAACTGATGTGAATAGCTTACTGCCCAGGCAGGTGCTATCTTACTGTCCTGTTTTGGTGTCTTGGTTCTTTGCACGTTGCCAGGGTATTCACTTGCACTGATACCATAGTATGAAATGAAACGTTTTGGAAAGAAGCAGCACTGAGCTGTGAAAACACCTTTGGAAGGGAGGTCCTAAGACCTGGGTTTTGCATTTCTCTCTGGCACTTCTAATTCTAGGATCTAAAGATCCTAACTTTGACTCGTGGTTGCCTGGGGGAGGGGGAGGGGACAATTATAACTGCCTAGCTTATCTTTAGGAAGGTGGTTTTAAGATCTAGTGCATGGTAGTGCAAGTGCATTATAAAGCATGCAGTGCTGGAAAGTCAAAGGAAAAGAAAGAATGGGGGTCTGCTAAAGGGCAAGGGAAAGTCTGCAGGAACCCTTTCTACCTACACGACTGTTAGGTACCACAGTGCTGGGTGTGGTGAAGACCTGTGCTGTTGAGAGAAAGTGGACCTGAGAGACAGAGGAGAGAGTGGATTTATCCATCCTGTTGAGAATGTCTCCGTGCCTTAAGCTTAGATGTACTCAAATGTACTTCCGTGGCATCAGAATTATGAGAAGTACAGTTAGTTGTTTAACAAAAGCCTGATGACAGTACTCAGGACAATTAAGAATCCGCTATAGAAACTGGAAGTTGGACAACAGGGTTTATAGGGTGCTTCCTGGTTTTAAAATGCTATGTCTGGCCAACTTAATCAAACCAATGACTTAAACGGAAGTAATCTACAGACCAGTAGGGGAAAAGCAAATAAGAACAGATATTTTAACATATTTCGGATAATATGCATCACATTTAAATAACTTCAGCTTTCAAGAAGAGAACATTAACGGAGAGCTCACTGGGTGCCAGACGTTGTTCTCTGTGCTACCCTGACCCGTCACCCCTCACAGCAACCTGATGAGGCAGATAAGGAAGCTGAGAAGCAAAGAGCAGAAATGACTTGACTGAGGTCATGCATCTGGCTTTGGGGAACCAGGACTTGGAACAGGCCACCTAACTATAAATATTAAACAAAAATGAAATTGGGAAGATGTTACTAATAGACTCAGGGAATAAAATAGCTGTTTGGGCAATTGGAAAAATAGTGACAGTAAAAAAGGAGGAGGGGTAACAAGTGGACAGCCCAGAACCGGCAGCTACTCCAGCGTTCAAGCACAGATGACAGCACAAGCCAAGGGAATGCCGTGGTGTGTGGGGAACATCCTTGCAATTAACATTTGGAATGTATTTATTTTTAAAGTTAGTATTAGATAATTCATGGCTAATATTTAAACATTTTTTAGACAAGGCAACTCTAATAGCTATGCTAGTCATATTCAGGATATGTAGTTAAAAATCTTTTTTTATTGAAGTGTAGTTGATTTACAATGTTAGTTCCAGCTGCACAGCAAACTGATTCAGTTATACGTACACACACACATAAATATATACACACATGTATTTTCAGATTCTTTTCCATTATAGTTTATTATAAGAAATTGAATATAATTCCTTGTGCTACACAGTAGGTCCCTGTTCTTTATCTATTTTATATATAGTAGTGTGTGTCTGTTAAACCCAAATGCCTGATTTATTCCTCCCTCTGTTTACCCTTTGGTAACGATAGTTTATTTTTTATGTTCCTGATTTTCTATCTTGATCATATTCAGGATATGTAGTTCTTTTTTTTTTTTAAATCTGTTTCTTAAAAAGGCCAATGGACCACAAAGATTAAGTAGTGGAGAAAGGGGCTATTATTTTAAGAAAATTAATTGTTAAATGCTAATAGGAAAAACACATGATCATATTGAGTAAATATGGTTTCTTACTGACTTCAGTGCTTTTGTTAGACCAGATCATTCATAACTTTGTGCCATAAGGTTTCTACTGAAGAAACCACTTGTGTTATGATGACATAAAAATTGCTATGTTCCATTTGTTAATAATTCTTTTTCCTGATATTGTGGATGTTGAGGGTTTATTTCTTTCATTTTTAGCTTTCTACTTCTGCATTTCCCTGCCTGAATACGCTTGAAAAATTGCTGTACCTATGACAGGTTGTGCGACTTTTTTCCCCCTCTGTGTGCTCAATTTGTGTATTATTGTATCAGATGACATTTTAAATCAGCTGCTGCTAGTACCAAGCCGCTATCAGCAGCCGATGCCAAAAATACTCATTATAACACTTCTCAGCATGCAAGTGAGAGCACTTCAAATCACAGAGACAGAGTTTCCAGTCATTGTCCTTTTCTTTTTTGCATATTATACAGCAAAAAGAATGCAAAACAGAGGGAGATTTATTACAAAATAATGCCTTGGTAAAATGTTGTAAAACACACGAGTCACTATGAAGGTCGCGGGATTCAGCACCGCTTTAGAGATCCCGTCTCAGAGGCCAGCTCCTCTTCCTTGCTCTTTTCCCAGATGGTTTTCAAGCGGCATGTTTTTTCAGTCTTTGATCGCATCAAAGTGCTAACTGTTTACACACCTGCAAGTAAGCAGTACCCTCAGCAGAGGACCAGGAGAGGCGCCGTGGAGCCGCCACGGGCCTCGGAAGCGGCCCCTTTGTGTGAACGTGCCGGGCAGGACAGATGTGGTGCTCGGGATGCAACCAGCGGATGGGAGGCAGGGAGGGCTTTCTTCTCTAACGAAGGACAATTAAAAAGCAAATTCAGTAAGGAAGGTTTGTCATTTTCTAATATTGACAGTGCTGAGCCTGCAACTGTCAGCAAATATTTTATAAATTAATTCATTTCACAAAGTGAATGCTGAGACTTGGTAGCCAACTGACAAGATGCCAGAAAGTGCCATGGCAGAGAAGAGAGGGCTGTCAGTGGCATTTTCAAATACCTGACCCCCATGTGTCGCCGTCTTCTCGGGGAAGAAACACGGAGCCTGTTGTTTGCGGGGAGGAGGGAGGGGGGAGGGAGGAGGGAGGAGAGGGGGTTACCAGGGATAGCAAAGTGGGGTTGGCGAGGAGACTGCAATCTGTTGATTCTTTTTCTCCTGCCTGAGTAACTGTGGGTTAATAATCTCACCTCCCTTCTTCACTGACCCCAGAGAGACTGTGAGCAGAGGGCTGTGGAGGAGGGCAAAGGTCGTTTTCATTTCCGCTCAATGAATACGTGTTAGGTGCTCCCTGGATCTCTGGTTCCTGCACAGCGTCTAGCCGGGGGGGGGGCACATGTCACACGTGTCCATGGAAGGAAATCAGGGCCATTGCTCTGGTCAGTACATTCAGAGGAGATGCCCAAACCACCCCTTGGCTCTCGTTGCTGTCCTCTGCTTTGCCTGTCCTGCTGTTCTTTATATGGGTTGACTCCGTATTTTAAAAAATGTATTCATACAGAGATGTTTCTTATCCTGCTGTGTTTCAAGCTCACTGTTTTAGGTGAAGTGATTTCTTTTGTCTGGTGTATAATGTTTTGTTAACTTCTGACTTGGAAATCACGAAGTCTCACCAAAGCCCTAAAGGAAACGCTAAGAATCCATGTTTATTGAATACTTAGTAAGTGTCTGACATTATAGTAAATACTCCATATATGAAAGCTCAGAACAGGCTGATATGCATGTCTTTTAAAAAGTAATAATCTCCTCTATCTGTGGAAATGGTTTAGGATCTGATCTCATATTTTCCTGTTACATTTGAGTTTCTGGAAGATAATAACATGAAAGATTTACCCTCAAGAAGAATAATACATTTAAATCTCCTGCTTTGAAAATGCGTAGAATTTTCCACGTTTACTTTGCTCTGGAGTGTATATAATGAAATGTCTGGCAGGTGAGAGTTGACTTCTTTTAAACTCCATGAGTTTTTGCAAATGCATTTAAATTCATAAAAGCAGTCCTTTCATCAACAACAACAACAAAGCCCCAGAAAATTTAGGTTTTTCTTCAGTGGAATATGATCAAGCCATTTTCAGAAATCTATCAGTACATTTCTGGTGTGATGAAAGACTTAAGAATGGAAGGCTGCTTTAGCATTAACCACTGCTTCATGTTAAATAATTAAACACAAGCCAGAAGAACGAATTTGCACTGGCTCTGCTCGGCTGGCCATTCTGCAGCAGTGGGACTGGGCAAAAGGGGCCCCCGGGTCACAAGCCAGGCTGGCTCTAAATCAGGTAACTGTGGAGTCAGCATTAATGTACTGAGTCACCACAGTGACTCTGAGGCATTTTTCTCCTCTTTTAAGCGCTTCCACGATGTGCACAGAGAGAAGGCTGAATGGGCATCCTACAGGCAAACAGGAGGAGCAGCCTGGACCCTTCCAGTCCCATTCGTGGTGGTCCAGAGCAGAGCAGTGGAGGAGCCCTGTTGGACCCATCCAGCTGCACTGCAGCTGCTGGTTTCTGGGCTCTCTTTTTTGCCAGCCTCATTCTTAGGCTCCCATTTTATTAAGATTAAGTCCTTGAAATTCTTACTCAGGTTCCCCGGTGTAGCTTGATAGCCTGTAGGACCCTCGTCTCAGTGGATGATAATTACCTGGTTCTAAAAAGTTTTATTTATCAGTCCATCCATTTTAATTTATGTTTGTGTATTTATTTTCTTGAGTGAATAGATAACAAATTCTTGAGACAGGAAAGAAATAAGCTCCATTAGGCGACTTTGTGAAATGTTCCACACTTTTTTCCTCCCGAACATTCTGAACACACTAGCAAGTTCCTCTCTCTGGGTTCCACTGAGATCTCTAAATATAGTTTCTCTGCTCCGAAAGTAAGGATCAAGCCCATGTATAAATTGCCCGGGGTGGTATTTGAAAGTTGTAAATTTCCAAAGAAGAAAATGCTTAGTTTTAACATTTACATGATAGTTTACGTAGGAATGAAGATAATCCACAGGGTTATTTTGAGTTATTTGGTAGTCAAATAATTTCAACAGTTTTTAGCTAAAAAGTTAGAGAATCTGCATCAATTACTTTTTTTTTTTTTAGCAAAAGCATCTTTTGAATGCTTTTAGAGTCAAGAACAGGAAAATATGCTACTTACTAAAAAATACTGTTGCTCAATTTTAATGCTCTCTTCGTTTTGATTTAAAAATATTTTTAGTGAAAGTGATATAAAGTGAAAAAAGAATGTTATTTTCCAAAATGTTATTGGTTATATAACTTATATTTGATTTCAGCAGCATTGTATGTTCCACTGAAGGAAAATTGCAAACTATGTAGGTTCGCACAGTCCATAGAGCAGGTCTCTCCAAGACAAGGTGGTGGTTCTCTGCTGCTGATATGTCATCTCTGGGGCACAGTCACTCTGGCAAGAGCTCACGACAACTGCATAGGCTGAAAATGACTATGGGACTTAAAGGTAGGATGTGGAGGGAATAGGCAGCAGAACTGCTAGTTAAGGGTGACAATGGCCTTAGACTTAGCTCCGGGTTGTCCACTACCACTCACTCTAGACATGAGTTCAAGGCTACAGCCACGTCTTGCATATGCAGAGGGACAGGATGTTACATAGAGGCTGGGCTCAGGCACAGCACTAGCATTTAATGGAAAAATTGGTTGTTGGCACCAGTACAAAGTAGATCAGATCCAGACAGCCAAAGATGAGTGGTTTCTCTGAACCTTAGGGGTTGGTGACTACTGCTGCCAGAGGCTGGCCTAGAAAGGGAGCAGCTGTGACAGTTTTAATAGTGTGCCCTGTGGCCTAATATTATTCTACATATTTAACCGTGCTTTTCCTTTGACAACTAAGTCACTTTCTAAATATCCTGCATTTAATGGAAACCCTTTAAGGTTAGCATATTTTGGACTCACTAGAGAAAGAGAGGAAAAAAAGGATGTCGACAAATTTGTTCTCCGGAAGTCATGAGAATCATAAATTATCAGCAATGAATAATTTAATAAACGTGTTGAGCGCCTACCATGTCCAGAGAACTATGCAAGGCCTGAAGCTGTGTTGGCAAATGAACGGTGATGTAGAGTCTGTTCTTGAGGATCTTGTTGTCTAATGAGGGGTTAGCAAACACGGCCCACAGGCCAAACCCACCACCAACGGCTTCTGTAGGGAGCACTAGCTAAGACTGAAAAAAAATCAAAAGAAGACTCATATTTTGTGGTACGTGAAAAATTATATGAAATTTAAATTTAAGTGTACAGATAGTGAAATAAAGTTCTCTTGAAACATAACGAATCACACTCATTTGATTACATATTGCCTGCAGCTCTTTTGTATTATAAAGGCCAACCTGACTAATTAGAGAGTGTTTGGTCCATGAAGCCTAAAATATTTAGTATCTGACTCTTAATCAAAAAAATTGTCAATGGGTTTTCTTTCTAGTGGGGTAGAAAGACATTAATCAGATTATCACACCGTAGGATATGCATGTGGAGGTGCTGGGCAGGAGGGGTGTGCAAACATATGAACTTGTCTAATGGGACCTAGGAATTAATGATGGTAATGTAGACCCCATGGTGGCCTGAATACCCTCATCACTGTTTGTTTAATTTGCAGGCCTCACAAGAGCCTGCCCTCAGGGAGTGATAAACAAATTAAAATTGGTAGCATAATTCTAGTAATACTAAATGTTTAGGGATTTCTGACCGAATCCCTTCCAATCTGGTGATCTGGTGTTGCAGTCTTGTCAGGCAAAAGGACCAGAAATGAGTTGAATGACACCTTATAATTCTCAGGCCTTCATTGGCTAGTCTTGGCACTTACCGGTGCTGCGATTGAAAAAGAAAACTGACAAGTTCGTAGTATTTTTAAGAAAAATGTTGAAGAATAGACACTTTTAAAAATGAGAACAGATAGCTCCTGTTCAGGACGTGAAATGATAGAAATATATTGTACTCCATAAATGAGCAAAAGGTGCTCATTTTTGTGTTATGAAATGGTTATTTAAAATTTATAAGAGTAATACTTTTCTTCTGAGGGATTCAAAGTACTTTCTATTATTATTTAATTAATTTACTGATTTATTAAAAAAATTTTTTAAATGGAGGTACTGGCGATTGAACCCAGGACCTTGTGCATGCTAAGCATGTGCTCTACCACTGAGCTAGACCCTCTCCCATCAAAGAACTTAAAAAAAAATTGTTTGAATATTATTATGGAATAGTAAACAACAAAAGCTAAGTAAATATCTTAGCCTCCATTTAGAATTAATACAAGGCTGAATCAGTTTGAATTCGGCTTTGAACTTTGAGTTTTCCTGTTAATTACTGAGAATTCAGGAATATATGAGAATAAGGCTGTTTCCCCAATTTTTTTTTTCCCCCAATTTTGGCAGATGGTTTTTGGAAGTTTGCAATCAGCTTTAGTTTGCTGGCTAATATAAACACAAAACACCTTATCAGTCTTTCCTGATCACAATTGAGAGAAATAAAAAAGCTCGATAAAGTAAAATCATTGTTTCAAAGTGATATTAATAGAAAATAAAATGCCAGGGTGACGCAGAAGAGCCTTTGAAATGTTAGATTCTCAGACAGATTCAACTTCAAAGACTACTTTATTCTCCGAAGCAAATGTTTTTTATCATTCATCTTCAAAAGATTTTAGTTCATTTGTGTGACTTCAGGAGATTCTCATTTATTCACTGATCAGACAATTATTGAGTGCCTATAGCGTGCCAGGCATTGTGCGCGGTGCTCGAAATGACAAAACAATTGAAAGGAGTTTCTGTTGGGCTCAAGTGGTGCAAAGACAAAGGCCCAAAGTAGAACTCCAGTGGCCGAAGAATTATCCTTCCAAAGATAAGTTTTTGTAATGGGGTGAGTGGTTTAATGGGAGAAGTAAAGGGAGTAATATTTTCTGCGTACTAACAATAGTTTTATACATCCTTTATTTTTAAAATTCTGTTTGATGGATTTTCATATGTCAACCTGGGCTATTTATGTTAAAGGCCAGAAAATTTCAAAAATTAAACATTCACTATTAGACATTTCATCAGCTGAGATACTGTTTTATTGCAGAGATATAAATTATGTGATCTGCTCTACAGTTCTGGTTTGAAATTTAAATAAATACAAGTAAGGAAACATTGAAGGGAAGAGAATTAAAAAAAAGATACGGCTTCCTATATGTCAGTAGAGATGTTTTCATAAAGAATTACCAAAAGGTTTGCATGTCTGCCCTTTAAACAGTTCCTATAAAATAGATGTGCTAATAGTTATTATATCCCAAATAATGTTCTAAACTAAGGTGGTGTGGATATTTAGGCTCCAGTCATATTTCACATCACACCCTTAGTGTGACGGCAGACAGAGCACTTGCACACATGCTGTGTCCATGTGCAACATCTTCAGAAAGGTCCAAGCAAAGCCAAACACCAAAACATGTTTCTGCGAGGGGTTTGGTAGCCCTGAGTTACCAGCCCTCTTCCCGACTGCCGTCGCCATTAAAGCTCAGACTTCTCAAACGTCGTCAGCTGTGTGTCAAAAAGAGGGAGGACTCACCAGGATCAAAAGGTAGGCCATGCGTCCTCACTTGAAGGAAGGAAGTGTTTGCCTTCTCTCAAAATGAATCCCAGGGGTTGTGTTCGTAGTGTGGCTTTTAGGGGATTATACAAAGAACCTTCAGGACATGTTATTAAATATTATTTATTTAAAAAAATGAATACTTGATTATGCTCATAATTGTTTTTCATAGTACTGCAAACAATTTCTGACTCAGCAGCGATGTAATTAATCAATATAGATTTATTGAGTACTTTTCGTGCACCACAAATGAATGGGTTAGTGGGAAAAGTAGGATAAAGTGTAAATTATGATATTCATTGGTACCTTCATTTAAGAAATGGCCAGTAGGCATTTTGTATGAACAAACCCCACCAGTGAGCATTATGAGTGATAGGAGTGAAATTGCCCTGAGTGGTCTTTGGCCACAGAGGTAAGGTGCCATGCAGGAAATTAAAACTCTTCAATGAAATAGATGCTGAGTGCGACATTCAGATAATAGATACTGTGGCTATTTAAGCCTTTAAAAGGAAAAGGGGGGTTTTATGGAAGAGGTGGAACTTGAAAAGCTGTGTGACAGGGAAGTTTCGAGAGGTAGGATGTTTCCTTCAAAGGAGGGCAGATGAACGGTGGTGGGGAAAATGGAACAAGTAAAGGTGGTGCTGGGGAGTAAAAGCTCATAATGCATTCAGGACAGAGGATGTAGACATATCTGGTAAGAATGGTCAATAGTTGTCTAGGATGCTTTGTCCCCTAAATTAAAACATCCACTGGTGAGATTACTTAATTCCGTCTATAAGGTTGAAGCCTACCCTAAACAATGAGCCCAATTTTGCCCTCAGTCAGAGTATGTTCTAAGAACCAATGAATGGTTCAGGTTGGTTTTCCTTCCTTCTGCAGCTGTGTTGCTGTTAAACCCTATTCCAGGAAGAGTACTCTCCTCTTGGTCCTCGTTACCAACCACCTCCCTTGTATCACAGTTTTGCAACTACACCTCTGTTTGCCTTGAGATATCTGCCTTGGCTTCATGTCCTGTGTAACTGGCTGTCGCAACACTGGGCAAATTGCTTACCCTCTCTTTCCCTCCATTTTATCATTTGTAAATTGGAATGAAAATAGTTTCTACCTCATTGGAAGTTATAAGTGTTAAGAACATTTAGAACAATGGTACCTGGAACTTACTAAGCACAATAAAAGTACAAAAAGGCATCAAAGTATTATTTTGGCTAGTTTACAAAGATTTGGCTTATCCATTCCCTAAGCAGAGGTCTGAAAGAGTGGAGAGTTTGTGAAGGGAATCATTAGAAGTAGTAGAATGTAGTATACTCTCAACAGTCTAATAACAAAGTAGAGGAAAACTCCAGGCAAAGATTGTGTGGTGTTAATTCTTAGTGTAATATATACTAACTGTGTGAATCACATATTTTGCAAAAAGGCAGGGGAGATTTCGAGGTTATTCAGGAAGCAGGCTTCTTACTGATGAGATAAAAATGCCAACTAGCATTTATCCCACCAATCATTTAGTTCATCCTGTTTCTAGAAATGCACATATGTAAATCATTCCAAGGAAGTTACTTTTCTAGACTTTTTATTATCTTCAGAAAACAGCTACGAAGAATATATTTCATATAGTGCACACGCGTGAGCACGCGCGCACACACACACACGTACATACACACACACAAAGTTCTTCTTATTGAAGTCGTGAAATAGCCTTTGAAACAGCATTCAAAACTAAAAGAATAGTTTTAATCTGGGTACTAAGAACATTCATCAAATCACCAAAGGGATTATTATGGAATTATAAATATTATCCTTTGCTCTGTGAATAATTTCCTCTGACATCAGGAGACTACAAGTTTGTAGTAATTTCTAAATGAATAAACGTGTTTAATTTTATGGCCCTCCAAGATTTATTTTCTTTCTTTCATGCATTTGGTGACTCCTCCCTGCCGTTTTGCAAAAATATGTGATATTTTGCAAACAAAGTGGTGACACACATAGATAGCTAAAGACTTGTAAACATTGTTTGCAATAATAAATGATGATTTTATTAATTATTTGGGGTTTTCCATACTCATCAGTCAGCAAGAAATATCAGTTACAAATTTTTTAAGTAGGATAGTTTGCATTTAAACCATGAATAAGCATTTGTGTTTGAAATCGCCATTGAAATGCTTTAATTTTATGTTTCTATTATTTTATAGCTTATGCACAAACACAGGGTGCTGTACCTAAATCAATGCATAGATTTGTATTTAATCTGAAAAATGTACGTTAAAATTAACATAGTAACTTAACTTCTTAAAATTTTAGGGCAGAAAATATCTCATAGAGCATCTAGTCTTATTCCATTGTTTTTAAAATGAGGAATTGTATTTAGAGGAATTGCTTCTTCTGTTACTCTCCTGTTGTTCATATTATACAAAGATTAAACTTTAGCCAAAGTATAGTTTACTAAAGAGTTTTTTTCCCCTTAGGACTTTGCTGTGTTTATCCTCATCAGGTTCCTCATTTATCCAGCAACCCTCAGTCATTACCTTAGCCAACAGTTCTATTGAGGATTTACTTTCTGTAGACTCCTTCAGTGGGTAATGAGTAGATCAAGACAATCTTAGGAAGTTTTATGATCGTTCTTTGTAAAAGAGCTAAGATTTGGAGACCCTTGGGTGGGCTACCTGAAATATATTTTTGTGTGTGCAAGAGCTGTTTCCTTGCGTTTGAGATGATACCGGGGTGTCAGCGTGCGGCTTGCGTTTGAGATGATACCGGGGTGTCAGCGTGCAGCAGAGTGCTGCTCTGTCACTGGAAAAGGAAAAAGCACAAATTGACTACAGTGTTTCCTGCAGCTCCAGGGCCAGGACTGTTTCTGTAACACCTTTTTACCCTTCACATTTTTTAGTTATAGAAACAAACTATTAAAGGTTATCTAGTTATACCCACTTTTAGGAAGTAAGTGTCAACAATTATTGACTACTGCATTCTGGTGTTTTATATGCATTATTATTACATGTAAGTAATACTGCAGTGTGCATATGTGATCTTCAGTTTACAGTGGAAAATTGAAATTTGAAAACATTTACTGACCCAGACCCACTCAAGGTTACATTGCCAGTGAGTGGCATTCTTGAATTTAAGGATTAGGGAATAAAATAAATGACTTAATACCACTTAATGACTCCCTTATGAGCATATACATTAGAGAAAAGCAATTTTGATCACATCTTTTCAATGAAGAATCGTTCAAGTGGATAATAAATTCAGAGAAATATTCTAATGTAAATCTTTGAAAATACTTATATTTCCTAAGAATGATTGGAATCTATACTGAATGTGAAGGATATAGAAAAATAAAACTTAGGGCAAAGCATTGTTTTTCAGTGCAAATTTTTGGATAATGTCAGTAAAGCATTTTCTTCTAGTTTGCTTGATACGTGTCCCCTATAATTTCATTCACATCTATCAGGTCTCAAATCCATATTCAGCATGTCCCCACATGGGTTCTGCAGATATTGTAACAGAGATTACTAGTTCTTCTTCACTCTCTAGTGTCCCCTTCTTTCATAGCAAAAGATATTCTAGCCAAGCCCATGACCATGTCCCTAAAGATTGTATTCCCAGCTGCCCTTGCCAATATTGTGGTCATGTGATCTAGCCATACTCCATAGGATATGAGTGAAAATAGTGTGAAAAATTTCCAGGAAATTTGCTTAAAATAGAAGATGTAGTTTGTCCACTTTTCTCTACTGAATGGAATGTGAATGCTGAGGGTAGGAGCTGGAGCAGTCATCGTAGGACGTGAAGTATTGCCTGCTGAGGACTGCAGAGCAACAAAGCAGAAGGAGCCTGGTCCCCCACGTTGTGGAGCCGCCGTGTCTGTTTTGCACTGCTTGTCTGTCTCAGAGAGATCAGCTGCTTCTTCCTTGCTGAAGCCCCTGTACATTTTCACACTGACAAGCCGTGTCCTAACATTTTCAGATATTACTAAGTATGACTTGAGAAAAGGGATCTGTAGACAAAACATTTACCTCAACAAAGCTAGAAAGTTTTTTTTTTTAATTGCAGGACTTCTCAGAGCTTTTATTATATGAGTGTTGGGGTGAATCTCCAAGAGGAGGTATGCAGAACTTCTAATTTTTTAATGATGAAAATCATTTTTAAAATGGGGCATCCTTGGACTTATGTATGTGGATTGCATTTTGAGAGCAGCAACTTTCAGATGCACAACTTCAGGAAGCTCTTAGTGGCTGAGCTTAAGATAAATGTTGAGAGTGGTCCATTGAGGGTAGATGTGGGCATGAAGAAGTTTTGGTCTAGAGAGCCATTCAATTGACATAATTGGTGAGATATCTAGATGGACGTGTGGAGCATGCTTTTGGGAGTAGAGGTTTGAAGCTTGGAGACATGAGAAATCTGAGAAGTGGATTTGGGAGTCATTTTCTGTGACAGCTGAAGCATGGAATGGATGTGGAATAAAAAGACGAAACCCAGGATAGGATTTGGGAAACAACCCATTTAAAGTGCTGGTGGAGGAAGAAGAGCTGAGAGGTTAGGATCAGAGCAAAAATGGAATGAATAGGAAATGCAGAGTCAAGGATTCCGACAAGGGAAGGTTATCAGTTTGGAAAATTAGGAAATTATTGGCGACCATGGTGGAGTCGATCATGTCAGAGGAGCAGTGGAGGCAGGGATCCAGTTGCTCTACTTTGCAGAGTGAATGACTGTGAGGAGGGAGATGAGGTGGGGCCACACGTGCTAGAATGTAGGCAGGACACAGGCTACTTGGCTGGGCTGCTGAATAGAATTTTCATGGATAGGGTCGCTCTTGCTTCCTCTTCAGTGGACGTTCTAAATCCACAGAAGCTTCAAGGGACAATGGCAGCACAGGCCATTGGGCCACATTTCCTGCCTTCTGAGCACACTCTGAGCCTACATCCGGACTCTGAGTTTTGATGCTACTCTATTTATAACCAATAAAAGGAATGTCTTCCTTTGTATCAAAACAATGGCTTTATTTCATTTAAAATGATTTTTATTTACCTTTATTGAAATATCACTCTTGAAAGCTCAAGCATTTGGGAAAAAATAGAAATCCAGAGCAGAAATAGATGAAATCCAAATTCAGTTCCCCAGGCACTTGGAAAGTGCCTCTTTGTTCTGTTCCTTTTATGCTTGTTGGCTGAAGATTCCTTCCATTCATTCCTATAACCCTGGTGTTAGGTCCCTTTGAAATTTACATAGAGTTGACTCAGACTCCCAACTCCATTTTCTATAGGAAGCTCAACATCCTCCCCAGACTTTCTGTTATTTCCCAGGGGCTCATGTTCTCATTTTTACCCTAGAGCTGTTTTCATATTCCTGCTGACTCTGGATCTCATTTTTATCTCAGTTCCTGGAGCTATTATTTCTCTGTCCCTGCATACTCCCAAAACCACCATTCAAACAAGGTGTTGGCTTATAATGGCTTTACTGAAGGTTTGCAGTGATGAAGGCAGTTCACCTCAAAGACCAACTCTGACTTGCTTAATAACTGAATGCCCTGACTGCCCTGCCACTTGGAGGTTTTTTTTGTTTTGTTTTGTTTTTTAACTGACCCTTTTCTGCATGATCAAACCTTCTGTTAAGTTGCTGTCTGCTGCCCCATCCACTCTCACTGAGGACTTGCCTTCTCTCCTTTCTAGATGCCTCCTCCACCCTCCAGATTCTGTTAGCATTTCATGGAGCAGTCAAGCTATCACTTGCTTTTGTTGTTTTCACATAAGGCATCCCCCTTGGGCCACATTTCTCTGCCTAAAGCAGTCTTTTCAGGTATTTCCCTAAATAAAGGCAGTTCTCTCCCGTAGGGAAACTCTGGTGCCAGCTGTTAAAATGACATTTTTTTCAACCTGCTACATAATTTTTAAAAGATAAATATGTTGTTTATTCTTCAGTGGCTGACATGTCTGGATACTGCAGAAATAATTGCCTATTTTCCCAGCAGCATGTGGTCTAAGTAGAGACTGTTATTTGAACATATTGAATAAAAGAAATAATAATTATTACTTAATACGTACAGACCTGCATCCACAATATACTCAAATGATGCTTGTAATTGTTACTTACTGTGTGGAGAGCTTCCTCCCTGATACATTAAATCATGCACATGGTACCTCTTTAAGCCTGGTCCCTGAGCAGTGTGTCTCTTTTCCAGGAAGATATAACTTTGCAAACAGTCAGGGTAACATTTGGGAGCAGACTCTGAAGGCATCCTGTGCATTCAGCAGGAGAAGGGGATGGCTGGATGTTTTCCAGGGGAGCCTAGGTACATTTCAAATGGAATTCCTAACGGATTTTATTCTGAACAAGATGTTAATAGTTATATTAGAAAAGCTTAGACTTTAAACTGTGTTGTCTCTGAGAGGGGCTTCATTTTTATTGATTTGCTTTTTTTGCGGTGAGCAAGACAAAGGAGAGAAGCGATTACTTAATACACAGTGGTCACGGTGCCAGTTACTTTCTACTGGTATTTGATGTCATCCTCACGATCATTCTGAGAGGGAGGTAACATCCCTGTTTGCAGATTAGAAGTGGGGCTCTTAGAGAGGTTGCATGGAGAGAAGGGTAAAGTTAGGCTTCAACTCCAGTGCGTCTCACTGTGACAGTTCAGAATGTGGAAATCACAATTCTCCATTCTTGAACTTAAGACTTTGTATTCCTGTTCTTTCTATCAGAAAGTTTATGAGCACAGCACCGTGTGGTTCTTTAGGAGGAGGAGTAAGACAGATGTCTTTTGTAGGGAGAATAAAGCTGTTTCAGTGAAGGAGTTGAGTCACTAGGACTGTTTTCCTTTGTATGCTTTTTTTTTCCCTAAAACTGTTCATTTTCTGAATACATCAGTACTCTTGTTTTAAAGTGCTGTTTTAAAAAATGGGAAATATATTAAAATAGCATGCTTAATAAACATGTAATATTGTTCATTAGGGAGATGGTTGTACTTACGTGATTCAGAGCAAGGCCCAGGGGCTCTGGCCTTGAATGCTTGATCCATCCCATGTCTTTCTAGGTTGATAATCCTTTAGGAAAATTAGAGGCTTCTCTCTGTGGCTTTGTTTCCTTTTCCCCTGAAAGGTGGTAAAAGATAAGAATAATACTATCTTATAGTTATGGTGAAGATTAAAGTGTGCAAGTATTTGGAAAGTGCTGATAAGAATGATGTATAGTAAGGGATAAATAAGCTTGTGAGTATTGTAAGTTGATGAGGAACAATACACAATAGTAATAAAGACATTCATATTAAGACGTAACTCACAGTTGGACCATTAAGAAGAAAAGTCTGGCAACTGAACTAATTAAATATAACATGTAGATTTTGTTAAAATATTGCTAATTGTAGTGTTATTTTTATAGCCAAAAGGTGGAAATAACCTAAACCTCCAACAATGCAGAAATAGTTAAACAGATAAGTTTATATATGATGGTAGCTACCAAAATATCACGTTTTCCAAATAAATGTATTTCATGGAAAAAAGATTAAAACATTATATTTAATCTTTATGTATGGATGTATGTATATATGTGTGTTTATCTCTATACATATACATATAAAGGACTGCAAAGAAATACAGCTATATGTTAGTAATAGTAATCTTTCAGTAAGTGATTACAGGTAATTCCCCCTGCCCCCCACATTCTTCTTCCACAAGTTCTCAATATTTTTATAGTCCTAAAATACCATTGAAATAAAATAAAATAAAAATTAACCCAGATGATATATAAGCCACAAATTATGTACTGTATATCATTACATCATCTTTCCTTCCTAGACACTCTGTGCAAAGGCGCTGTTGGAGGGGCTTCAGACAATCTGTTTCCATGTGGGGTCACAGCGCATGCGTCATTACACCTTAGAGGTGATGCTACACCTTCTGTATTTGGTTGAAGGTGATTTCCTCTTTCACAATTGTTGTTTTCTTTCAACCACTTAACTTAAAATTAACAAATGAACATTATGATAGCAGCAGAGAAGAGTTTTGCAGGGTCATACATATCTTGGAGTTTAATGAATGTTTTTTGTACACAAAGTATATGTAGTGAAGTTTACTTTTGGGGTCACATGCCTAAAATCCTGCATTTTAGAGGATCTTGCTTTTATTTTCTGAAAGAATGATGCATTTGAACTTATGCTCAACCACCTCCTGTTTAATCTGCCCAGCCTGCTGATGAAATGCATTAGCTTATACAGAAATAGCTTTAGGAATGGCTAGGAGCTGATGTCAATATATATCACTGTTTTGTTCACTCTTATCTTAGAAGCTACCCTTCCAGAATTTTTAGGTTGTCTACTTTTCATTCTCTGATGGGCAAAACTTTGAGCCTCAGGAGACAGCTGCCAATTAGCTCTATCATTCTTTGAAAACCGTTTTACCTCCCAAGCCTCTGTTTCTTCATCCGTGAAAAAAGAGACTCTTCAGACCCTTAGCCTATGACCAGGAAGCCTCTTTTAATGGGCTGCAGACATTAGTTGGATGTCAAAGGGACTTAAATCTACACTTGTGTTATTTCACTAGAATTCAGTCATAGAAACTGGAAGCAGAGCCATTTAAGCCGAATGATGGCTGGACTCCCGCCTTGACTACAGTTCTTAAAGGGGCTCTTCAAAGACTGTCAGCCCAAGAGAAGCATTTACTCTAAGGGTCGCATTTGGTTTTGAGCCAGTCACTTTTTGAAGTGAATTGAACAGATAATAATCCCAGCCGTGTATCATTTGCAGTCTGATATAGTTAATAATGACTTGGCCAGGGACAGTGAGGATGTGAATTTAAAAAGACACATGCATTCAATCGGATCAGTTACATAAGTAGCCTAAGAAGTCACCAGGTGCCGGAGTACCTCTGTGGGTTCACTTTCGCAGATGCAAATACATGTCAGCCAGGAGTTTGAACAGCTATAAAATTAGTGGAAAAGGGGTTTCAACTTTTTTCCCCTTTCCTTGGTGAGATCCAGTAAATGACTGCAGATATGAAAGGTCTTCCCTGTCCTGGGATCCTCCCCTGCATGGGATGCTTTCCAGCAGGATAATGGAAGGCGACAGAGCAGAGCCTGGGGCTGGCCTCCTGATCCGGCCTGGAGCGCTTCCCGGTCCCCCTCCCTGGGGAATGGAAGAGTGAGTCTGCAGGCTGCAGGTTGGACTGGTGAGTTAAGGTAATGAGGAATCTTCTAAAGAACCCCAGTGGGCATGGCCTGGAGCCAGCATGCTGCCCCCACACTTGACGGAGGGCATCCAGGCCACTGGACGTTCCCCGAAGGATGGAAGGAAATTGATAGTGGGGGGGTCTCTCCTACAGGTCAATGAGTGGTGGCTTTTCCAAGGTTTGAATAACTTTCAGCTTAGATACAACTTTCGAATTAAACAGGAATGTATAAATTTAAGGCAAAGGGACGTTGAGGTTGTTTAAAATAGGAATATAAAGTCAATAATGATTTCTAAAATAGATTTTCTCTACAGTCTTTCTAAAATAGAATCTCATCAACTACCAACTCTGTTGTCTAGCATCTGTTTAAAAATAAGGTTGGTAAAATTGGCCATATTCTGGTAATGTAGCAGTTGATAAAATTAAAATCTACAAAAATACCTGGACAGATAAAAGAATTGAAATGAAAAATGAAAAAAGTCAGGCAAAGTATTAACGCTGGCATTGTCTTTCTAGGTTGATAATCCTTTAGCAAGCATCCCAGCTTCATAATCTATGCTTTTTGACCTCCACTAATTTTATAAGGGTGACCATCAGCACAGAGACCCATAAAAACGCCCCGAAATTAGTCAAAGCCACCTTCTCCTATTATTAACGGCAACTCTAAGACCTTGCAACCTCTAATTCTTTGCATCGTTTACTGTCAACTTTAAAATGTCATGTTCGTAACTAAACACATCATTCATGTGTTTCTAGTTGCTTATGTAAGATATTGCTCAAATAAAATATTCCCTAAAAACATTAAAGGCCAGACACACACATCCCTTTGCAGTGTTTCAGAAAGAAGACTATGTATGCCGTGACAGTTATGTGTTTTTAGGCAACTTGAGTAATGCACTAAAGGCTTTACAACTCTTCTTAAAAGGCTAAAGGATTCTTTGAACTGACAGTGAACAGTCTTTTCAGAGCTGCAGAATTTTTGTTTGATGGCAGCAAATGTAATAAACTATAAGAAAGCCTCTGTAGTCTAAATATGTCTGTAGTTTGGAGAAGATTCTAAGAGATCTTTGCCGAAGTGCTTCTGATATAGCAATGATAAACTATACATGATAATTATATATATAAAATGATAAATGATAATTATGTGTACGTATTTTTTTCACGGTAGACAGAAGTTTCCAGAAAGCTCTAATTCGTGGAAGTCAGTAGTTAAGGTAAAAGCAGAATTTCTGAGACTTCACCTCTGCAACGGTGTTGATTTATGGCATCCCATGCAATCCTCAGGATGCCGGAGTCTCCACGTTACTAATGGAACAAAATCTCAGATTGAGTAATTTGCAGAAAACCATTCCATTGAGTCTGACTCCAAAGTTCACAGTCATTTCATGCTGCACGGTGCTTCTGAATAATAGTAATGAATTCCACTTTCATATTTGCGCAGCAGTAAGATAGTAGTTCAAGAAGTGTGTGTGATATAGGTTTTGTTTATTTTTCTTTTTTTTCACTATTTATTAGCAATAAATCATCTAAAAAATGTTTTTATTCTTGACCAATCAGTTGTCTTATTCTGTCATCCTTCCTATCTCAGTCAAGGTCATCACAGAATGTGTTAGATTGCAAATGATACGTGGCTGAGATCATATCTGTTCAATTCACTTTGAAAAATGAATTTAGATCACTTGAAAGTTAATATGCAAAAATCACGTTAAATAAATTTCCTTTTTTTCCCTAGTCTTGGGAAGATTTTAAGGAAGTTAAACTGGAGGCACAGTAGTTTTTTGGGTTAAGCAGAGGTGACATTGGGAAGGGAAATCGCCTTGGAGGATCCAGAATTTGGACTCACATGTCACAAAACAGGACTTTGAGATACCATTTCTGTTCTAAAATTTACGAGTTCATCAGTCACAAAAGTCTGAGACCCAGATTCTATATCTGATGTTCTTTGCAAGGATCTCTGTAAGCCACTGGAATTATTGGCAAGTTGTTTCCCAGTGGAGTGCCTTCCTGTCTGAAAGCTTAGCTCATTAGTCTTCAGTTCAATTTTACCTTTGCTTTTTGAATATTCCAAAGTTACTGTTAATTTGAGGATTATGAGAGGAATCCCTCCAGTGTTAAATGCAAAATTTTCAGAGATTATGAAGAAAAGAAGACATAACAGCTCCTAGTCCAGGCATCATGATTTAAATTCTTCATTAGATAGTGCATTTTTAATTTATAAAAAAATACCAAGGATGAACCATTTGTAATTTTAGAGCGAAAAAAGAGAGATGTGTCAAGAGGCAGAGAAATGGCTTCTGCACAGTATTACAGAAAGTATTATCTATGAAGTCACATCACAGAGAAAATAGTTAACCTTTGTCATTTAATGTGAAGACAGAAGGACTTACCTGAAAGCACTTGGGAGAAAATGCTTCAAATATATGCCAAGATTCTGCTATAGGCAATGGAAAAACCTCGATGTGTTCTTGTCAAGTCAACATATATTTAATTAGTTAGTGTGGATTTCAAACATATTTATAAGTTGAATGTTATCATTACCAATATGTAAATAATTTCTTAAATAATGATGACAAACAAACAAAACAAAATCTCTGCTTTGGGCCTAAAGTATACAGGCATGTTTCCTGCACTCTGTAGTCGAGCATCAAAGATGTAATACACCAAGTCAGACATAACCAGAATATGGGTTCAAGCAGTGGTTTTCAACATTTCCTTCACCCAGAGCTCCTTTTGGGATGTGTGTGTGTGGTGTGTGTGTGTGTGTGTGTATTGATAGAAGTATTAAAACTTGGTCTGTATAAAAAGACAAGAGAGTTGAAGATTTTTAAGATAATGAAGGCATTTGCCATGAACTGGGAATACAGCTTGATCATAAAAATCACTCCTTTTTGCATATTACATTTCAGGTGTTTTAAATTAGTACACACAAAATATGTTACTAAAATTAAGAGATTGAGAATTAAGAATGTAACTATTTTTCACTCCATTCTTCTTTAGATCACAAAATTCACCTTCCAGCAAATGTGATGGCTACTTTTATCATGTGGTATAAATAAATGCCTTTGGTTGTTGTCGTGTAGGCCATTCTAAATCTTATGAAAAGCACATCTGAACAGGTGGTGAGTCTTCAGATTTCCTCTGGGTGAAGGCTGTGCACAGAGAAGGAAATGACCTGTTGTGGATTAATTCTGTCTCATGCTGCTACGTCTTGTTCTCATGAATTCTATTTCCTATAAACACCATTAGTTGACGGATCAGTGATTTGCTATTATTAACCAGGTTAGGTATATTTTTTAGTGTCCCTGTCCAAAAGTTACTCAGCACGGGTTTGAACCACACCATATGTCCAGTGTTGCTACCTTTTTGTCAGGATAATGCAGTGCAGCAGAGTTCCGTGTATTTCCCTCAGCTGAAAGGAAAGAAAATCTTTGGCTTTTTCTAAGGACAAACATTGGATTTAGCTCTCATGTCACCGTTTTTTGTTTGTTTGTTTGTTTATCTCACAACAGGTCGTAAGATAATGATTTTAACAATGTCAATCGAATCTGCTTTATTTTAAAAATGTTCTTCTTTGAACTCAGCAGATGTTTTTAAATTAAATCAAAATAGATTTCATACTAGGAGATAAAAATCTTTCTGATGAATTTGCTACCTTGTTTTCAAGTGAGATGCACATAGTGCAATGGTTGAGAGTTGGAGGGTGTTAGTGTGACATAACACAAATTCTGGCTGCATCACTCGATATCTGTGTGCCTCTGGGATAGTTATTTAACATTTCTGTTTCTCAGTTTTCACATCTGTAAAATGGGGTAATGGCAACGTCTCTGTTTTCTACCGCATAGTTTTGTGTGTGCGTGTGTTTGTGTGTGAAGTAAATGGGTTAATCCATATGAAGTATTTAGAATAGTACGTTGTGTGCAGTAGCCATCCAGTAAATCTAACCTAGGGTCACGGCTGCCACTGCTGTTACTGTGCACTCATTTAGGAGTGTTTACTATGTACCTAGTTTGTGTCAAGCACTGGGTTTACAATGATGAAACAAATTATAGATCTTATATTCTACTGGAGGGAGACAAATAATAAATAAGAATCGAAAAGCCCCCAAAATCAACTGAGCAAACAATAAAAAATACATGAATTAACATGGCACAATCTGATTGACAGATGGGGGATACTTTAGTCTCTGAATCTGTGACACTTAAACCCAAAATTTTAAAATAATAAAAATCAAGCCAAGAAAATGTCAGAGGGATGCCATTGGTGGTGATGGTAGAGGTGGAGGAAGGAATGGCTTGGGGGAGCTGGTAAAGGGGAGAGAGTCCAAAAGTTTGGCCCAGGTTAGCACATGGAGAGCAATTAGGTCGGGATAAGGAATCTGGATTTTGCTTTCTCTGCAGCCGAAAGCCGTTGTAGAGGACAGACTGATCACATTTATGTTTTAAAATGATTCTGCTCAGTTCTGAGTGGAAAATAGATTCCTGGGTTGGGGTAAATGAGGAAGCAGGGACTAAGCAGGAGACTCTCGGTGTGGGCCGGGTGAGAAGCGATGGCATCCTGGTCTAAGGAGGTACGAGTTGAGACGGAAAGAAGATCTGACTGAACTTTTGGGATTGCTTTTACACCATCCCTCTTGGTCACCTGTCAGACAGACATCCAGAAGCACTTAATGAAGGCAGTCATAACTCATCACATACTGGACAACCAGACACTCTACTAGTTACTGAGGATTTAAACTTTTAGTCTGGAGGGAAAATGGACACATAACAATGAATATGATGCAATGTGGTAATGATTTCAGTGCATATGAGTAAACGGTACAGGGGCTCACAGGAACTCACAGAAAATCACTGAAGAAATGGTATTTAATTGCAGCTTCAAATGAGAGGTTGGAGTTTGCCATGTTTAGAAATGGGCAGAGATGCACTCCGGGCAGGGAATGGAGGAGGGGAATTATGAACTGGTGTGACTGGAATGTAGCAAACGGGCAAGAATGAGAATTATGAAGAGAAGGAGGCAAATGATAGTTTTGTTCTGCAGGAAAGAGAGATTACTGGGAGACTGGCAAATATGAGATATTAACAGATTTACAAAGATTCAGAATTTAATCTGAGAAGAAAGTAAATACCAGATACCAAATGAATCAATAATTTTATATCTTAATTTTAATTCTGATAAGGATTTGTCACATAAACAAAGGCAATTGATCAAAATCATTTTCTATAGACAAGATAAAAATAATAATATCTGCAGGGCATGTGGAGTTAATTAATTAATATGAATACATAAAATCTGTCCATTATGAATCATGTTGACTACTTTTTGTAAAAGAGTACTCACTCGTTTCTTTTAACATACAGCACAAGTGTGGAAGTAATACTTCTGTGTATTTATTCAGTAGTAACAACAACAATGTTGGCATTAAATGAAATTTATCCAAGACAAAAAGGTTTTGAAAGAACTTTACAAAAAATATATACCCAAACATTAGCTGCTGAGAAATGACAAAGGACTAATACATTTACTACATCATGAATTTAAAACAGTAAATAATAAAAATATTAAGACCCAAATAAATGATCAAAGATCTTGAGCAGACAATTCAGAAAGAAGGAAAAATAAGTGGCTAGGGCATAGAATGCAATGTAATGTATAACATATATAAGATATGCATATATTTTATATATGTCTATATTTTTAACTTTTAGTTGAAAGGATGTAAGTTAAATGTAGCTTACATTTTTTATCAAGTAAACTCTTAGAAACAATTTGACAGTATTTATAAAGAATCTTAAAACTGTATGTTCATTTGCTAAATAGGATCCAACAGCACATAAAAAAGATTATACATCATGATCAAGTGGGGTTCATCCCAGGGACACAAGGATGGTTCAACATACGCAAATCAATCAATGTAATACATCACATCAACAAGAGAAAGGACAAAAACCACATGATCATCTCAATAGATGCAGAAAAAGCATTTGATAAAATTCAACACCCATTGATGATAAAAACTCTCACCAAAGTGGGTATAGAGGAAACATATCTCAACATAATAAAAGCTATATATGGCAAACCTACATAGTACTCAACAGTGAAAAACTCAAAAGCTTCCCACTAAAATCTGGGACAAGACAAGGATGACCACTCTCACCACTCCTATTCGACATAGTCTTGGAAGTCCTAGCCACAGCAATCAGGCAAGAGAGAGAAGTAAAAGGGATCCAAATTGGAAAAGAAGACGTCAAAGTGTCACTATATGCTGATGACATGTTACTATATATAGAAAACCCTAAAAGGTCGATACAAAAACTACTAGAGCTGATAGAAGAATTCAGCAAGGTAGCAGGTTACAAGATTAACGTTCAAGAATCAGTTGCATTTCTTTACACTTACGATGAATCAACAGAAAAAGAAAGTAAAGAAACAATCCCCTTTAAAATAGCACCCAAAGTAATAAAATACCTAGTAATAAATCTAATCAAGGAGGTGAAAGACTTACACATGGAAAACTATAAAACACTGATGAAGGAAATTAAAGAAGACTTTAAAAAATGGAAAGATATTCCATGCTCCTGGATTGGAAGAATCAATATTGTTAAAATGGTCACACTGCCCAAGGCAATCTGCATATTTAATGCAATCCCTATCAAATTACCCAGGACGTATTTCACAGAACTAGAACAAATCATAATAAAATTTACATGGAACCACAAAAGACCTAGAATTGCCAAAGCATTACTGAAGAGAAAGAAAGAGGCTGGAGGAATAACTCCCAAACTTCAGACAATACTACAGAGCTACAGTCATCAAGACAGCATGGTATTGGTACAAAAACAGACATATGGACCAATGAAACAGAATAGAGAGCCCAGAAATGAGCCCACAAATTTAGGTCAACTAATCTTTGACAAAGGAGGCAAGAATATACAATGGAATAAAGACAGTCTCCTCAGCAAATGGTGTTGGGAAAACTGGACAGCAGCATGTAAATCAATGAAGCTAGAGCACTCCCTTACACCATACACAAAAATCAACTCAAAATGGATCAAAGACTTAAACATAAGACAAGATACAATAAACCTCCTAGAGGAAAACATAGGCAAAACATTATCTGACATACATCTCAAAAATGTTCTCCTAGGGCAGTGTACCCAAGCAATAGAAATAAAAGCAAGAATAAGCAAATGGGACCTAATGAAAATTACAAGCTTCTGTGCAGCAAAGGAAACCATAAGTAAAACAAAACGATAACCTACGGAATGGGAGAAAGTTTTTGCAAATGAAACTGACAAAGGCTTGATCTCCAGAATATATAAGCAGCTCACACGATTTAATAAGAAAAAAACAAACAACCCAATCCAAAAATAGGCAGAAGACCTAAACAAGCAATTCTCCAAGGAAGAAATAGAAATGATCAATAGGCACATGAAAAAATGCTCAGTATCACTAATTAGCAGAGAAATGCAAATCAGAACTATGATGAGGTATCAACTCACAACAGTCAGAATGGCCATCATTCAAAAGTTCACAAATGACAAATGCTGGAGAGGCTGTGGAGAAAAGGAAATGCAGTTTGGTGCAGCCACTGTGGAAAACAGTATGGACATTCCTCAAAAGACTAGGAATAAATTTATCATATGACCCAGAAATCCCACTCCTGGGTATATATCCAGAAGGAATCCTACTTCAAAATGACACCTGCACCCCAATGTTCATAGCAGCACTATTTATAATAGCCAAGACATGGAAACAACCTAAGTGTCCATCAACAGATGACTGGATAAAGACGTGGTGTATTTATACAATGGAATACTATTCAGCCATAAAAACCAGAAACATAACGCCATTTGCAGCAACATGGATGTTCCTGGAGAATGTCATTGTAAATTAAGTAAGCCAGAAAGAGAATGAGATCGCTCATATGCAGAATCTAAAAAAAAAAAATACAAAACAAACAGACTCATAGACATAGAATACAAACTTGTGGTTGCCAGGGCTATGGGGGTGGGAAGGGACTGAGATTTCAAAATGTAGAATGGATAAACAAGATTGTACTGTGTAGCACAGGGAAATATATACAGATCTTGTGGCGGCTCACAGCAAAAGAGAATGTGACAAGGAATGTATGTATGTTCATGTATAACTGAAAAATTGTGCTATACACTGGACTTTGATACAAAAATGACTATAACTCAATAAAAAGAAGTAAAAAAAAGAATTAAGACAAAAAAACCCTGTATATTCATTTGCTAAGTTATTCTGTTTCTGGGACTCTATCCTAAGGAAATGAACCTAACTAGAAAATATTTATGTGGAGTAAGTAGTTTGCAACCATAAAGAACTGAAAACAGCTTAAATTTCCAACTATAGGGAAATGTTTTGGGCATCAATGGTAAAGTCACTTCATGTGATATGATAGAGATTTAAAAATATGCAATACTATGAGGAAAGCTTCTGATATAAAATACAGTAAAAAATCAAAGTAATATTATATTTAAGCTTAAAATATATGAAATATCTTAGGTAGAGAAAGAGAGTAAAATAAAGGACATTTAGTATGTGGTTGTTTTTAGGTGAAGGGATATGGGTCATTTTTTTACCTTGAATATTCCATATTCTCTTGAAGTAGCCAATAATTTTATAACATGTTTTATTTGAAATTTTATACTTCTCTAGTCAGATGACAGATTAATTCTATTTTAAATTTGTACAAATTTGACATCAGAGTTTTTTTTTTCACTTGATCAGGCACAGTCCTAGGTGCCAGTGGCCAGACAGTGAAAATCTGGTCCTGGTTCTAGAGAATCTCCCAGACTTAGGTGTGGTCAAGTGCAAATCCCTGTTCGGGCCTCTAGTGCACAGACATCATTATAACCTCGGGGTTCTAAACACATGCTCTCCATCCATTAAAAAAAAAAAAAGATTTCCAGTGTGGTCATTTGATTTACCCTAGAAACTCAGCACCTTCCTACCTATGTCTGAACAGAATTCTCCATCCTATAGTTTAAACTCATTTTTCCTAATACTGTCTTCATGAGAGATGTTGAAAAGTTGATTACATTCTTCATATAATAACGCACCTAATATGAAAAGTAGAATCACATTCTCTATTGTCTTCTCAAAATGAGCTGCCCACGGTATCCATGTGGAGAGACATTTTCAGAGCTAATAAAAAGGACTTTGTTTTACACTTGTCGCCTATGGCTGATTCATGCAGTTTGTGATGTATTCATGGAAACTGACTTAACTGCCCGATTCACATATATCCAGTTGGACTCTACTTAGCACTTCAAGGCTTTTGCTTTTCCTGATGAATTGGTTTTCATTTTTATGTGTATTTGCGCCTGACCTTTTACTGCCTGTTTCAGATCACATTTTCTGTATGAACCAAACATTAGGCTTGAATTATATTTTCCTCAGTTGAATGTTATTTGAACACTTAATAAGAAGGTTCTGTCTCTCCAGATTGTTAATTATTAGGTGGTAAGAGTAGAAAATCTAAAGCTTCTTTCTCCAGCGTAAGTGACGTCTCTGTCTTCACTGAACCATTTGTTTTTGAAGTGATGAAATTGGTGACTTTATCATTAGGCTTATCATAAGATTAGTCAGATGTAAGTATTTTTGATGTAAATATTTTTCTTTATTTGTCTCTGTTTGAATAACATAATGTGTTTTTCCCTATATATTTTAATGACATAAGGATTAGTGCTAGAAATTTCCAGATGGTGTTGGTAGTCTTTATTTGTTTTTAATCTAAATGATTTAAGTTATAAAATGAATATGTTCATTATAAAACATTGAAACACGACAGGTCAGAAATGAAGAGTCAGATTTTCCTCCTCCTCCCATCATTTCTTATTTCCTTCATTAGAACTTCTATTGAGATTTTCACATATAGTTGAATATATAATTTTAGACATCTCCCTATATAAGTAATATTATATGTATATAGTGTGGTATTACTTATATAACTTTTATATAATATCTACTTGCCTTGTTTTTACACAAATGAGATCATTATTCTGCAGTGTTTTCTTTTCACTTAATTATATCATGTGAAATCTTCCGTATTTGTCATTTTTAGATCTTATTGTTTTTCAGAGCTTCACATTATTCTTTTGTATGGATTATTATGAATTATTCCACTAACCCTTAAAGGGCCAGTCAGCAGTGTTGTGTTCCTGCAATGTCCTGGCCTATGCTGGCTGCTAGGAGTGCAGTAACAACCAGCATAGACCAGCTCTCTGTCCTCAGAGTGCACACAGTTTGTACCCGTTAGGATGGACATTTATATTGCTTTCAGTTTCTCACCATTGCAACATTTTTCTCTTTTAGGAATTGATTTTATTTCATTTACATTTATTGATTTCATAAGTATATTTGAATGTCTTAGAATGCTATATTTCATGATTTACTGCTTCCCTTCTGATATATTTTTAGTTAAGTTGACTGTATTCTTTTTTGTGCTTTGGGGGGCATTGAAAAATGTCAGCTGAACTAACTGGTTTCTTTTAGTGCTTTTTAAAATATTCTTAGATAATAAATTTGGGTAATCATTTCTAGATTATTAACTTTATACAATTTCTGCCTGCCTTGAGAAATGAGACAATTGCTGTGTTTACATTTTCCTTTGCTTCGTACTTTTAATGTTTTAAATTATTATTTTTACATTATCAAAGATTATAGCATTTGCTTTCTGTTCTGTAACCGTAATTCCTGTATTTATTCAGATCTAGTTTCTCATTTATATTGATTCATCGCTAACCTTTCGTACAGCACACATTATGATTTATCATTTGGTTGGATACATATATGTGTGTAATATGTAACTACATATAATATTTATATGTATGCTGTATAATTTTTTTTAAATCTCACCAGTAGATTTCTTATGTCATTTAATGTTTAAAAATTCATTTCTCTTGTGTATATACTTGACTCAAAATCCTGGCTGAGTATAAAATTTGAGAGTCATATTTTTTTTCATCTCTCCACTGTGTTGGATGGATGTGGAAAATGAAAATGGATGTGGACATGTCTAAGGTCTCTCTGAAGTGCTCCTGAATTTGCTTTTCCTCCAATGCAGTCTGCGAAGGACAATGTCAGGTGCTAGAGACATGGATGGAGAATCCTCTGACTCTTTCATTGCAAAGCTCCCGGACTATGATGTGGTCAAGTTCCAGATCAGTTCTCTGGCTCATGGGCATCATTCTAACCTGGTAGTTCTGAATGGAAATTTCATCTTTTTCCTTGAGGTCCACTAACTTCACCAGAATATTCAATCTTTATATTTCTGAATAGTCTCTTTGTAAATTAAGCATGACTGTCTAATTTCAAGTCATTTATTTTAAGAAATATTTCTTTTGTTAAATCTTCAAATTTTTTTTGTTTCCTTCAAAAGTATCAGTTTTCCACATTTGAATGTTTTTTATCTTCTATGACTTATTTTTTTCTCCGAGTTTATATATTTGTTCTTTTATTTTTGTTTTATGTGATTTGCTTGTCAAGTTTGTCCTTTATTATGTTTCTTACTGGTTTCAACAGTATATATTCTATTCTTTGCTGTTTCAAATGTAGATTTCATATGTAAAATGGCTGTACTAATGTTTCCAATTTCTTTCCTGTAATCAATCAGCTCTCTTTTTACGTGTGTTTGATACCTTTGATCCTCTTTTATCTCTTTTATATCTTTCTTAAATTCTTTGACCAGAACCTACATTCTTTAAGAATATCATTTGATTTACATCTGCTTACTGGGGCAATTCTTTTCTGAAATGTAGTGTTTACATGATATTTGATAACTCCTCTCTCTCTGCTTATGTTTTATGTTCTCTCTCTCCCTCCCTAATATTTACATTGCATAGGGAGACCTTTTCCAATTTACATATGGAAAAAACCCAAGTCATGGCTTGCAGAGGACCGTAATAGATTTGCTTTTTGCTTGCCTTGTCTCCAGATGAGCTCCTGTTTTTTCACTAAGTACGGTGGAGAGAAGCTAAAGTTCCTACCAGTGTGTCAGTGCTAGCAGTTGTCCCACCTGTAAACTTACCTTCCTGTGTGTTTGCTGGAGGAGACGATGAGCCTGCCAGCTCTGTGTCTGAGCACTTGCAAAGCAGAGACGGGGATGGAGTGGACTGGAATGGGCTTGGGGAGTTTCTACCAGGAAGGACCAATATTAACTTACAGGAAAAAATAAAGAAATAATGGGTGGTAAGGACTTCATTTTGGAGGGAGATTTGGATGGAGGATGTGAATGGGAGAGGAAGAGAGAAAAGGCATTTTAAATTGTGTTTTTGGTTATGAATTGGATTTCTTTCAATGTTTTTGAAAGATACAGGTAAATAATAGAACTATTTTTAATTAATTTAGGGTAAGGGGTCATGTTTCCTTGTGATACTAAATGAACAACACGGAACTTATGTGGGAGGCCTTCTCTTTTCTGTTCCAGTCTCCTCTCAGCTCTTCTCTGTCCTGCCCTGGAGGGCTGATCTTGACCTTTGACCAGTGGGGGCCATTAGGAAGCAACTAGCAGGAAGTGGGGTTGGAGACTTATTCCTCATACTGACGTCCTGAAGGGTCACTGCAAGCCAGCTGTGTCCCCTGACCAAAGGTCACAGCTTCTGTAAGGAGGGGTCCTCTGACTCCAGGTTAGAATAAGCACTTGCTGCCTTGCCCCTTTGGCTCAGGTGTGGTAGGAACCCCCTGACCCCCATCTTCAGTTCCAGGGTACTGTTGCTATCCCTTGTGGTTTCTATCTGCCCTGCCCAAACTCTTGTAAACAATTCCTCTGTAACCTCCTTCTCAAATTACCCAGTTGAAGTGGGTTGTTTTCTGCTGGAGACCTGAATGATGCCACAAGAGGCCCATGGGACTACTTGGTATATATAAGTATCTTTATAGTGTCTGGAATTCCCCTAGAACAAACACAGATGGCCTGATGGCCATCTAGCTGTCAGCTGAAATGGGCAGGATGTTTATTTTTGGCCAACTTTCATGCTCTGAATGGAAGCCTACATAAGACTACTTCACCGAGCTGGAGAACTGGAGGTGTGCCTCAGTGTCAACAGTAGATGTTAATTTGGGGGAAAGAGAGGAAAGGACGCAAACCTTTTTGAGCATCGATTTTGTGTTGATATCAGTGCTCAGTATTTCATTATCCTCTGTAATTCAAGTGAGACTCTCCTAAGAAAGGTATTTTTCCTTCCTTTTATAGATGACTGTCACAGAGGTTAGACCGTCTTAAGTTACTTGCCAATGTCTCAGAAATGGTAAATGGCAGAGCTATGATTCAAACTCAGTCTTAATCCTCCAAAGTTGGTTCCCCAAACTGGCTGTACCTCAGAAGTGCATAGGGAGCTCTTCTGAGAACCCAGATTGCCAGGACTACCCAAAGCTGCTGAAGAGAAACCCTCTGGGGTGCAGCTTATGGATATCTTTTTTATAAGCCCCACCCACCCCCACCTGGGTGATTCTGATCTCAGCCAGATCTGTAAAATCTGAGCTAAAGCTTCTGATTGGTCCTGCTCTTATATGACAATGAACATTTCTGGTTCTTGAACTTGAACTTTTTGCTATTACCTAAACAGAACCATATACGAGAGTAAATAATTTCACTGTGTAAGAGTGTTTATTGTGATCTTCTCTCTAGGCTGCTTTAAAAAATAATTCTGAATTTTAATTATTTTTTATGAAATAAAAGCAATTTTATGTCCTGAAGCACTGTACTAGAAATATTTTTATCTTTACTAATATTTATTGTCTAAAAACAGAATATTATTTCAGGTTTTATGAAAATACACTACATTTAAACTATCAATACTGATAAAGTAAAAAATAAGCTGTTAGGTATATGTTTTAATAAAAGGTGGCATAAAATGAGAATATTGACATTTGTTAATCTCATAATCTCTCTCTTTAATCTTCATGCACAACGGATGTTGTGAGTGCCTCTCATGTTTTTTGCAGAGTGAAGAAAACATATTATATAAACCCTTTGCTCCTGGGACTGAATTTTTATATTCTTAAGTCATAATAACATGTAATTTTTCACTGCCCATGTTCCGTTTTCCTATCTTTAAAATGAAATTCCCCCTTACTTAACATCAAAGGGCTATTTATCAAATCTCCTTTTTTTTTAAAAAAATCACTGATTCCTAAGATGATATGGAACGAAAACATTAATAAAACGGAGGTAAAAACGAACTATTAGTGTTGAAGTCCTCATAAAAAGTCCAACTACCAATGAAAATGTGTTACTTCTGCATGTCAGCTACCTAACATATGACTACCCTTTAGTAGGTGATATATTTTGGCTATAATTGACTATATTGGATCATTATTACATGATTTAATAAAAGAAGTCATGAAGTTTCCTTAGAGCTACATTTGCATAAAAATTGTCACACGTAATCAGCTCTGCTAGGAATTTTGGAAGGACCATCCAAAATAAACAACTGCCTACTTAGAAATAGTAATACTGAAGGATTCTCGGCAATAGGGGTTGTAGCACCGTTTTCCTGTATTACAGCTCCTCACAGGGACAGAAGGAACATGGAATAAAAAGTCAAACTATTTGAGTTCCACAACTGGCAAGGGAGGTCCAAGCGATAATAGGTGGAAAATAACAATTTTGAATTTTGTTTCCATTTGAGATGGTAAATTATTGCTTCTGAAAAGTTTGAGATTGTTTAACCTAAATAATTCATCTTAAGCATTTAATGTTTATTTTTAATGTAAAAACCTTGAAGTGTTTTTATCTTTAAGCATTTAAAATGTTAAAAACTGTGCAAATATTTCTCGCACTCTCCATGAAGAGCAGTTTCCCCAATTCTGTCACACTGGTGATCAGACTCGGCCTTATAACGTTCAAATCTGTTTGCCCCGTGGAATTTACCCAGGCCTCAGCCATGGCTGATTCTGAGTGAATGCACGGGCTCCCTGCCTCTAGGCGGCCGAACCCCAGGGGTCTGGAGTGACCACCAGCCCTCCATGACTCCTGGCACCACACGCTCATAGTCATTCATCTCATCTGTGAATCGTTTTGGATGGCCACACCAAAGAGGCCGTGGGCAGAGAGACTCCTCCACAGCCCCACCTCCACAGGAACTGTTGGTTACCCTGTTTGTAGGACGATGATCTTCTCTTTATTTGAAATTCAACAGAAGAGATCATTTGTCTCTAAAGTGTTCTGAAAACCCTTGAAAATTGACTACGGGTAATTTGAATTCTAGGAACACACCTTCAGATTTCCTTTTGTGTGTTGTATTAATAGAAAATACTGGACATTCGAAGCTGATAGCCACCCTTGTTAGCAAGGAATGATTTAGTTATTATTTCCGAGGTTGCTGTCATCCTCCCCAGTTTGGGGAAAAAAGAGGGTAGTGCGACGGGTTATTTTGGAATATGCAAGACATACGCTGATGAGCTATAATTACATAGTAACATCTTGGGAACTGCTATTTGGATGCTGGTTCTAGCTAACTTATTATTCTTTAAAGATGCTACATTCATCGGTTTTCATTTACTTTTTTTTTCTCATTTCTTTATAACTGGGAGCATAGCTATTGGTTTAAATATCTCAAAGATTTTTCTCGACAACCTGCAGCCAAGCTGAATTAAAACTTGTTATCCCAGCCAAGAAGCTAAGGATAAAGCTCCTTAAATGTTCCCCAGAATCCTCTAGTTGCCTCTTACAGAACTTCGGCTTTGTTTTTGGTGCTCACTTGTGCCCTAACATGACAGCCCTGGTGGATCTTACCCGGTGCCCTCGGCCCTTTTCCTGAGGGGTGATGCCATTTTCCCCAGATACTGATCTAAAGTAAAATTGCATGAATTTTATTTGTAAAACAGTCTGTATTACCCATTTTTCAGATATTTTTGAGTGTCTCCTGTGAACACAGTCTCTGCCCTAAGTGGCTGACAATGTATTGGAGAGAGACAGGGAAAGAGATGGCTACACCAGTGGGCGTGATGCTTGCACCCAGGAGGGGCTGCTCACTTCCCTTCCGGAGTTGGGAAGGGCTTACCGGGGAAGCCACCTCTCTGCTGAGACAGGAGGTGAAAGAGGTGCCATTCAGAGAAGGGACTTGGGGTGAGGCAGAGCGCCGTAAGCAGAGGGATCCGCATGTCTGGCCACGAGGAAGCGAGGAAGGACAGGCTGCCCTGGGGACACTGGCAAGTGGCTGGGTAGAGTTCAGCCTATTTACAGAACAGCTTAGAATATGGAAAGTGCTTTTCCTCTCAATCCTAGTGCCCATTCTACTTCTTGGTGCTTTTAGTGGCATGAACTAAATATGTGATGGGGGAAACATTCTTATCTTCAGTATGTTGTGGTGAATTGGAGAGGAGAAGCAACCGAAGGCTTGTGGAGGGAATGAAAACATAGCAGTGCTGGTGATACTCCCCTTGGAACCATCCAGAAAGTGCAGAGTAGCTCAGGACAGCCCAGCGGACTGGCACGTGGCCACCACTGTGCTGCAAGGTATCACCTTGCTCTGCACGTGCTCCGTCTTCATTGGATCCTGAAACAAACTTCCTCCTTCCCAGAAAGTGAGCTTGGGTTACCATAATCATTGGTGACCGAATGTATTTTGTATTTGAGATAACTTGAGATTCAGTTTTTATTTATGATACAAATCACTGAGGATTTGAGTATCATTTGTACATACACAAGGTAATTAGGCTTCAGCTGATGTCTTACAATTTTTTTAGATTCCATATATAAGTGATATCATGTGATATTTTTCTTTCTCTGTCTGACTCACTTCACTTAGTGTGATAATCTCCAGGTCCATCCATGTTGCTGCAAATGGCATTATTTCATTCTTTTTTATGGCTGAGTAGTATTCCATTGTATATGTGTGTGTGTATATATATGTGTATTTATACATACGCACACACCACATCTTATTTATCCAGTCATCTGTGAATGGACATTTAGGTTGCTTGCATGTCTTGGCTATTGTAAATTGTGCTGCATTTATCTTTTCAAATTGGAGTTTTCTCCAGATATATGCTTCTTCTTTTGTTATTCTTAAAAGACCTCTTGGATGTGTGTGATCTGGGTTCTCGATCTTTTCATTTTTTTCCCTCTCTTCCATCAACTCATACCATCCCTTCATGTTCTCAAATCAAAACACCGCTCAGTAATAATCTGGAGTTTGGTGAGTACTGCACCCAACCTGAGCTCCCAGGTGGTAACTGAGTGGTCTTGGATACTTCTCTAATCAATGAATATATTTTATTATAATTGTTAAATTCCAATTTTATCTTCTAAAAGCTACCTTCTCTTCTGGAGTCTGTCCCACATCAAGTATGCCTTGTAAAGGTGCCCTGACATGGGACAGTTTAGAGGATGTGTACATTGATGTACCAAGAGAATCCTAGGTGAGTTTAACACAGTCACAAGATTGGCCTTTTAGAAACTGGGTGATGATGGGTGCTGCTTCTCTCACTGCAGACATGACTTTAACCCAAGTAGACACTTACTAAACCAAGCAGTAGTGGTCTCTGGTACCCCAGCGCAAGTCTCTGAGACAGATGAAATGCTCTGACTTTTTTTTTTCTCTTCTAATTGCCCATCAGAAGCAGAATTTCTTGATGAGGTAATTACTTACCCACAACTTACCCAGGAAATTACATTACTTTGTAATCTTGCCTCATTTACAAGCAAGGGTAAATCTTCTATGGCAGAGCTTTCTGATGGCATCTCTACCTATGGGTTAGTAAGACACCTGGCTGTACATAACACTCTGTTTTCGTTCTTGTTTTAGAATCCTAATTTACTTCCTTAAATGAGTTGCCTCCCTTCCAGCACTGCTTTGTTTCCTGTTCTTTATTGTATGAGTGTGTTTGTGTATAATGGACTGAATGTAGCTCAGTAAAATCTTCCTATCACTGTATTTAATACCCAAAGATGGTTGGACGTTTGTATTTGCTCTTGGTCCTGGTTTTTTATTCAGTCCCTTTCAAGCTCAAATTTGGTTGAACTTTGATCAGAATAAATGGCCAAACGAGTTGTAGATTATAAGGGAAACATTTGCTTTCTCAGGAAGACGGCAGTGAAAGAGAAATTCCGAGGTGGCCTACACTGTGTTTCTGCTTGACAGGGACAAAATGATGCAGTTTTAATTGATGGAAACAGAGCACTGAGAACAATGAGCAGAATAAAAGGGGTTAGAATCTGAGCTCTTGTTCCAAAGCAAGAATCATCGGGTAAATTTAAATGGAACTATCTGAGATGATCAGTGATTTAGAGGTGTCATCCAACTATTTGTTGAAATGGCCTATTAACTATGAATCGAAAAAGAATGCAAGTTGGCCAGCAGCATGCAGTCTCTACTGTATTTTCTCTGGGACTTCAGCCACACCAGTGGTTCTCAGCTGGGAGTCATTTTGCTCCCTAGGGACGTTTGGCAATGTCCGAGACATTTTCAGCTGTCATGACTGAGGGATAGTGCTACAGGCATCTGTCTAGTGGGTAGGGGCCAGGGATGCTGATAAACATCCTATTGTACACAGGTCAGCCCTTACCACAGAGAATTATCTGGCCCTGAACCTCAGTAGTGCTGCTGTCGAGACACCCTGAGCTTTACCAACAGCTACGACCAGATGTTGGGTGTCCCTTACTACCAGGCTCACACAGAGGTCTTCTGGAGACTTGCGGCATCACTGCTCCTTAGGAATCTCAATCAAGTATAAAACTGCTTCTGGGGCTTGGAGTTACCTGGAGTGATTTCTTATCTGGGGTCCCTGGGCTCTCCTGGCAGCTCCTATAAACCCCGTGCTGAGGGGTTTTAGGATCCTGGTTCAGTTCCTGGGACCTGCCGGTAACCGATGTTCAACCGTCCCCTCGGGACTGGTCCAGAGCTCTGGCAGATCCCTTCTGATGACTTTGCCTTTCTCCTGCGTTTTAGGAGAAAATTCTGGAACCCTCCCAAGCACTCTGGATTCTGGGTATGTGTAATAGGCACTTACCATCCGATTAATTAAGAGCAATATTAACTAGATTAACTTTATGAAGACAGCTACCTATTACATATTTGTTTGGGGGAGATCATTAATTTAATTCAATCAGCATTTTCATGGTCACCCTTGCTCTCTATTGCTGGGGTGGAAATCCTTACTGCTCTGCGGTGGTATTAACATGTGTCGTCTTTTATAGTCTACCTTTGCCTGACCTTCAATATCTCAAAACAACTTGAGGTGGAGAGAAGAATCTGCATCTTATTTATAAGATGTCCAAGTGAGTGGAAGCTTTTCTGTTCCAGGTTACTTCTAATCTAGATTCAAGAAGCTTACATGATTCTTACTCTTTTTTAATTTATATGGTTAACAAAGCTTTCATCTCTGTCATTTTAAGTAACCCTCAGCCTGGGAAGCAGGTATAATTATTTTCATTCCCATTTTGTTGATGAGGAAACTGAAGCTCAGCAAAGCTATGCAGTAGCTCAGTGGCAGAATCAGAACCTAAATGCTGTTTTTCCCCCAGAAACTAGTGACTCTCCTTCTGTAGCAGAGGTAGGCCTCCCCATGGTGGCCTCTGCCACATAAGTATATGTTAACCCTTAGGATGTGTCCTGTTGTGACAGAAGAACACAGCACAATCTGTCTCCTGTGTGTCCCCTTTACCTTCACAGAGAACACTACACTCACCACACTTCTGGTCACCAAATGTGTGGAGGTTTTTCCCAACAACAAGCAATTCTCTGCAACACCAGCTGGATGGCCCACAATTTCACCAGCATTCTGATACTGTCTACCCAGAGACAGTGTCAGATACCACAGGCTAAGGGCTCAGTCCCACAAGACTGCCCCCCAGCGCCCCCACTATAGATGCCAGTTGCCCAGGGCATCTGGCCAACCGGTTGTAGATGGGAGTTCCAATAACCCCTTCCTGAGTTTAATTACTTTGCTAGAGCGGCTCACAGAACTCAGTGAAACACGTTTACCAGTTTATTACAGAACATGATAAAGGATACAGAAGAACATCCAGATGGAAGAGATTTGTAGGCAAGGTGTGTGGGAAGGGGCCTGGAGCTCCCTGCCCTCTCTGACCTCAGCACTCTCCCCGCACCTCCATGTTCGCCAACCTGGAAGCTCTCTGAACCCCCTACTTCTGGGTTTTATGGTGACTTCCTCACTTAGGCATGGTCCATTGTTAACTCTGTTTCTAGCCCCTCTCCCTTCTCTGGAGGGAGTCGGGGGTTAGGCTGAAAATTCCAAGCTTCTAATCATGCCTTAGTTTTTCTGGGGACCATCCAGGAGCCCATCCAGAGTTGCCTCAACAGAAAAAAGATGCTCCTGGTGCTCTTATCACTTGGAATTTACAAGGATTTCAGGAGCTCTGTGCAAGGGACTGGGGCAGGGAGCTATCTATACATATGTATTATATTATCTCATACCTGCTTTAACTCTTCTCAGTGCCACTTACATTTGTCAAGTGGTTTATTTTTTTCCTATCTGATTCCAAATGTGCATAATGCTTTTTCCAGTTTCCTTCTTTCCTAACATGGTCCAGACAGATAGGATTAGCCTCGTAGACATTTAGATGTCTGGGGTCAGTAATAAATTGTGCCCAGGCTGGTCCAGCATTATGTTGACTTAGTTTTGTCCATTCGTGGGTTATGGCTTGTGTAGGCTGAGCTGCAGAACAAGGAAAGTGAGTTTTGTGGGAGGGTAAATTTCAGTTCTCATTTATGTGATGTTTAGATGATGGTGCACTTTTGCCAATAAAGGGAATATTGTTTGGTGATTAAAAGAGGCTTGGTAAAGGGACAGAACTGGCTAAATTATTTGGAGGATGCTAGAACACGTAAAGGGAGTGGCACCTGATATGGACTGAAGCACCCATGCTATTGGAGTTACCACCCCTGTAACCTGTGCGCCTGCCTCCAGGATGCTCCTGGGTGATTTGGACCATGTAGTGCAGTCCTATGAAGTCCCACAGGATCAGGACTGGATGACTGGCACCCCCACTGGATTTTGGCCCCACTCAGCTCCTGGCCTCAGTCCGCTGTGCAGTGCACAAACTATTTACAGTATGCAGCAGCCCTGAGGACTAAGAAAATACTGTTTCATTATGAAATCCCACTTCCTGACATTTTAAAAGATTGAGTCTGGAAATGAGTAAAACAAAAACCAACAAGCTAACTGAGAAGGCTCTTGGGCGACCAACAAAGCTTTCCCAAAGGCCAGACTCTTACAGCCCTCACACAGAGCCTGCTGACTACAATTGACAGCTGACAGATTGAATGCAGGAGAGGCGACAGAAGACGATTACAGCAGACACCCAGGCCGTCAAAAGTCAGCAGCCTGGAGGAAAGCTAGGTCCCGCATCCCCACGGTCTCCAAGGGCACAGATGTTATACCAGTGAGTAATGACTGTATGTAACATTCATGTTTATAATGACTCCAGTGAGTAATAAAATCACTGAATTATTTTCAGAGGTTGTATTTTTAATGGCTGACATTTTAATTGTTGATATGCATAGGAGTGAGCTCTAGTTATCATGAAAATTCACTTATGTAGGATGTTTAATTCCTTGATGAGGTTTAGTTAAACCGAGAATTGCAAAGTACTATATATAGCTATTATTTTGTCATGACATTTGTAAATAAAGGAACAACATTGTATACCTCATTCTTTAGAATGGATCATTAAATAATTAAATATTCCAAAAATATTTTGGAGCTAGAGATTTTATAATATGCTAAATGTCTTGAATGATGTTTTTAAACTCTGTTCAATGAAGAATTAGATTTTGAGGATGTTAATTGGAGTTCTCTGAAAAAAATATTCCTTGGATAAATGAATTCGGGAGATATTAGAATTAATGATGTAAACCCACTGTCGCAGGGCTTTTCAGGAGTTCTAACATGTTAAAATGCATTTTGGAACATAACAGGTAACGCATGCCACACTTGTTATATAAACTATATAAACTCATGACTAAACTCCACTCCACTCTGCCTGCCCATCCCTTTCCATCCTGGGTAGGGGCGAACTCCTCCTAGCCTGCAGGAGAACTGGCTGGGGCCATGGCATTTGATCACCCTCAGGTGATAAAACTCCTCTTGCTATAAAAACAGATAGTTCCAAAAGCATATGTACAACATACTGTGAATAATTAAAACTCTAAACAGGTGCATTAACTCAGTCTTGGACTTCTCCCAGGTCAGGTGTAGTTCAACTGGACACCTGTGTCCCAGGAAATGGTGGCGACCTCCTTACTTCCCTCCTCCCTTTGGCAGCTGCCACTCAACTCCCTGGTAGGTAAGAGGGTAAGAAAGACAAGTGTGGCCCAGCTCTGCTGTTTTCTCTTATCTTGGCCTCTGTTCAAGCTCACCCTTCTCCCCTGATGGTGCTTTCATAGGCTTCCTCTCTCATTGGTATAGTGACACAGAACACGTGCTTCTTTCTACCTGGAGGTGACCTCTTCCCAAACCCTGGGCCCGGTGCCTCCCACCTTGTTCTGCAGAGGTAACTTCCTCTGCCAGGAGGCTTACAGAGAAGGAGCCCAGGCCCATTCTCTCTCCTGCTTAGCTCCTGTCTGGTCTGGGAGGAGCACTCATGCATCCCTGTCCCCATGAGTCTGGGCGCAGGTCACCCTGCGTCTGCCTTCAGAGAAGCTGGTCAGCCCTTCTCCCAGCCCATGCAGTCATTGGTTCTGAAATCCCTTTCAGGTTTCCCATGAGGAGGAGGAAGGAAACTCTATTGCATTCTAACTCGGAAGAAATCCTTTCTGTATCTTTACTCTCACCGGAGTTTGAGCGATGTGGGAGACTTCCCAGGACCATTCTCTTCCTAAGTCTGCTCAGGGATTGGAGGACAGGGAGGGGCACTAGCCCCCCTCATCCTCACCTGCTTATGTGAGCACCTCCAGGGCAGCAACTTGCTTGAAATGGACACAGGTGAAGTCTTGTTCTAACACCTAGTGTCATTTATTTTACCACAGAAGATACCCCAGCACACACATACACACACACACACACTTACTTTTCAGTACCGAACTGTAACTTTCTGAGTAGTTGGTGACTGTTTCACATTAGCCTCCATTCTTCACTGTCTATTGCATCCTTGATTTTCAGCTACTGCTACCATTATTCTGTAAAACTGCTATCTGCAAGATCACCAGTTTCTTTCTGATTGTGTAATTCATTTACCTTTTATCCAGTACCCAGGCTTTCTGACCATTTCAGAACTTTCCCATTCCATGGTAACAACAGTATACTCTCAAGGTTCTCTTTATTTTTCTAAACATTTCTTCTTCACTGTCTCTTTTCCCCTTGCTCCCAAGGAAGAGATTTTTCCATGGAAATCTCATGCGTGGCAATAGAAGCTCTTAACTCTTCACCTTCAGGCTTTGACTTCCCTTCCAGCCACCATTTACTTGGCTCCAACCATCTGTGCCCAGTACATGTTTCTGTATGGATGTGCTGCTGTTCCTAGAACGCTTATCCAGAACTAAATCACCTCTTTCCCAGGACATGCCTTCCTGGGCTCCCCTGTCTATCAGTGTTACAACAGTAGCACTGCAGTCCTCCTGATCCAGGCTTGAAATTTTAATATTAGGACTCCACCTGCTCTTTTGCTTTATAAGTGATCAGTCAGTAAGTTTCAATGGTTCTTTCCTCTGGTGCTGCTTTCTCCTTTTCTTCCCACTACTCATCTTCTTCAGTCCTTTTTTACAAGAGACTAGTCTGCACATTTTTCTTTGCTTGTAGTATTTCTTTCTGCACACAATATGTTTCGCACATTTCACCTGAAATCATCCTGAAACATAGCTTGATTCTATTAATTCTTGGTTCAAAATAGATATCTCACAATTTCTTGACAAATTAAGTCCAAATCTAACTTGGAACCCCAAACTCTGTGTAATCTGCCCCAACTTTCCTCCCCCAACCTATCCTCCACTTAACTCCTTTACACAAGCGCTGGACTTGAGTCACGCTGGCATCCATGTTTTTATGCTGAATTTAGTAAGTATTTCCCAGCCCCCTCCTCTTAATTTGAGTCTTGAAAATCCTAGAGAAGGTGTATGTTCCTTCAGTAACAACATGCATCTGTAACATTTCCTCATTTTATCTGTTCCCTCGTTTGCTTTAGTTGGTAAAGAAGTACACGTTAATAATTTCTGGGTCTAAAAGACAGGGAGAGTGTTTTCTGCTTCTTTACGTGTCCCTTCGTGCTGAACCCAGTGCCCTGCAAGTGGAGTGCATACTAAGCTAATATTCACCGATTGAAACAGAGTCAGTCACAAGTTGTCTAACAAACTTGAAAATGGCATTTCCTCACGTTGTGTTTTTCTGTATCCACATTTGCTTTGCCTTCTCCACCAGCGCCAACTCCATCTCTTTCAAGTAAGTGTCTTTGCATGTGTGTGGATTGACGGGCACGTGTGCCAGCTCATCCCGATTCTAAAAAGTTGACACAATTACATTTGTGTAGCATTGTTTGCTTTCCTTTGTTCATTCAATGTTTGAGGACTAATTGATGTTTGGAGATCTTAACAACATTACCACGGCGGCAAGGTAGTGGAACAGTTTCAACGTGGATGAGCCTTTACTTTTTCAGTTCTCACATTTGGTGTGCTCATTGTTAACGTTTTTTGAGAGGGCTTGTAGCTTAGAAACAAGGAGAAATGAATTCTGGGAATAAACCTCTCTTTTGCCTGCGAGATATCTTGGCCAAGCAATTACTTGGCCTTTCTGTGCTTCAGTTCTTTTCTAAGACAAAGGGAAATGATAACATCCACCTGTTACACAACCTGTTTTAAAAAGAAAGGAATAAAACGCAATATTAACAATGTGTGCACTATGTTCAATCACAGGCAGTTTTTCAAGAAGTAAGTAGGGAAAATGATGGCATACAGATTGAACTGATTGTAAGTTGTAATTAATGTTTTGATTACTTCACTTTTAAATTGGATAAAGTGGATCTCTCTTGCACTTGGGTTGGTCCCTGACTGTTGAACGAAAACCAAATTTTGGACGTAAAATGATCCTTTAAGTGCTGATCTCAAGTCCCGTATTTGTTTTTGAGGATGAAAGAAGCCCCAACACATGCAGTTGTGCTTGTTAAGTGCTATGGTGCTGTCAGATGTCCACTTACTCTCATAGACAGTGTGTTTTCAGGAAACCTTAGCACACGTTATCACACTATACCAATTATTTTTTCATGAGGGTTCTGTAGGAGGAAAAACTAGAAGAAACTCTATCAAAATATTAATGGTAGCTGAGTTAGAGTTTATGGGTAATTTTTTCTAATTCCAAGATGCTGTTACTTATTTAATTAATTCATTTCTTCATTTAGTAACCATTCTATTGAATGCCTGCCATGTGCCATTTTGCTGAGCCCTTGCCACGCAAATGTGGATAAAACCAACATGGTCCCTTCTTTGGTGAAACTTAGTCTACATTTTGTAAAGACTCACCAGAAATACTTTAAAGAAAGTTCTAATAATTGTTCTCTATGTCTTCTAGCCAATTCTTTTCTGAAATTTTATTTTGTTGTGGTTAGAACACTAAACATGAGTGCTCCCCTCTCAACACATTTTTAAGTGTAAAATACATGCTGCTGACGATACGCAGTGTGTTGCACAGCAGGCCTCTCGGACTTAGTCCTCTTGTGAATTAATGGGCAGAGCGCTGCGGTTGAGCAAGATGACTATGTTCTAACAGATTCTGACTGAAGTGCTTGTATTTACATATTACTGTAAGATTGACAAGACATGCCTACATCACTCTTCTGGAGCAATTCTCACAGTAACCTTTGAGAGGTGGTGCCAGTAGCATCCTGTCTATTTTTCAGGCATGATTCAATAACTCACCACCTCCAAGCTCAGGCAGGCAGGGGAAGGCGTGTGGGATCGTTTAGAGAAGGGGCACATGTGCAAGTCTGATTTCTCTACTGGTTGGGATTTCTGAAGGGAAGGTGAAATAAATATCTGTGGTGCCATTCCCTAAGCAGGGGGCAATAGTTTTTCTTTTCTTTCCTTTGACTTTGATTAGGGGTAGTTGGTAGTTTCTACATTTTATATAATGAGAACAAATCGGTGGTTTTTCTGCTGCATTTTTGAAGGGCTCTCATTCTGCAGTTATTTCATTCCCTGGTTCAAACTCATTAAATTTTTTTTCCTTGTGCACTTATTTATGTGTGCTCACAGAAACATACGTTTCTTCCTTAGAAAGGACTCCTAGGATATTTGCAGTGATGGACAAGTACACTCGGCCTCCGTCGGGACTGGGGAATAGTCCCCTTCGCTGCCTTAGTTTGAGAAGAAAATATATTTACTTTACAAAACTAGTTGTGCCAAAATAATCAATGAGTTATCTATCACATGACACCCTAATTTGTACCTGGTTAAAAGATTCAGCTTGCTGCATGCCACAGCATGAAAAATCTAAAGGACTCAAGATAATTCATGTAGATTCATCAGCTGAGTCCAGACAATCCAAAACGATAAACCAGAATGAGACTTGAAATGAAAGAATTCTCATCAACCTAGTTGTTGAAGAATTCTTGTTTCAGTGAGAAAGGCTGTTCTTTACAACTGTTGTATATAAATATGTGTATTAATTAAACAAGTACCCCAGTAGCTACACTCTTGCTGACAACCTGCTATTTACCGTTTCCAGGCTAAACGTTTCTTTTAACATCATCTGCTGGATTGTCTTGTTGCTGTTCTACATGCATGACATGACATGACATTAAGACTCAGAGAAATTAACTAACATGCCTAATATTTGTGTGGTCTTTAAACCACAGTCTGCCTGCCTGTTTTCCATTTTACCACACTGATACCTCCAAGTTATTTTATAGCAATAATTAAAAATTGGTCCTTTTCCCTCCTTAATTAGCTTTAGTTAAACAATTCCATCAATTGTTACTATGAATGTCAGGTCCAGACACTCATTTTTCACCAGTGACTTGGGTTCATAAGACTTAGATAATCTATTTTGGACTTTAAAACTCATTTGCACTGCCAGAAATCCATATTCAAATATAGTTGCTGTTGAAAAAGGTACATAGCATTTCTAAAGAGCAGACTTTGGTTGAACAAACTGACTTTTTTTGCATTTATTAAGGTAATGATTCAGCTGCTATGACAGAGACCCCAGATGACTGTAACTTAAAGAAGATAAAAATTTGTTTTTTCTTATGTAATAGTCGAACCAATTTATTTTGGTAGCTTAGTTCTGCTTTGCGAGGTCATTCAGAGACCTGGGTTCTTTCTGTATTGTTACTCTGTCTCCTCTGGGTTTTGTCCTTAACTTATGGTGATAGCTGAGCCACTGGCATAGCCCTGTTCTGGCTTGTGAGAAATGGGAGAAAGAGCGATGGAGTGCATGACCAAGCTTTAATGGCCAAGATATAGAAATGACATGTATTTCTGCTTACTTCCATTGACACGGACTTAGTCACAACATGCCTAAGAGCAAAGGAGGCTGGGAAATGTAGTTTCCAGTGGTGCAGCCGTGTGCCCAGGGCGAGAGCAGAGAAGTGACCTGGAGGGAGCGCCAGCAGTTCGCCATATACTGGAAGGACTAGTACGCTAAAAAGATGGGATAGATTGAACAAATAGGTTTCCAAGCACAATACTGGGAAAAGGACAAAGGTAAAATATGCAAAGAGGCTAGTGCCCAGAGGAGATGCTGCCATGTCATTTTATGCTATGGCCAGGGCTTGGCTCTGCCTGCCAGATCCTTTTTTCAAAATTACAGATTTTGGTGTATTTAAATATTAAATATATTTAACATATGAAGAAAAACTTAAATATTACATTTAGTATTTTTTTCTATTTACTGAGGAATACTAGAGAAAGAAGAAGTAGGGGCAGGATTGGCTAGGACATCTGTGGGCTCAAAACTTATCAATGCAGTTTACAAATCTTTTACATGTATCTCATTTTATTTTAGCCTCCCAAACTAGGTTATTCTGATCATGCTTGTATCTAAATGCTTTAGATTTGAAATTCAGGCCTATCAGTGGAGGGGGCAGAGGTTTGGTTTCCCATCGCAAAAGCCACTGTATCTCTCATTACCCCACTTTGGGGTCTTAGAGCCTGAAGAGAGCATTTAGTTTATTTTCCATTTTCAAGTTGCCAGGAGCAAAGGTGCTTTAAACCTTAAATACAAAGCAAGCAAAAGTTGCATGGCTTGTAGAAAATTATTTCCTAACTAAAAATAAGACTTCCTGGCAGGACCTATTTGCTGGATCAGAGCTTTAGGGCTTCTCATTGGCAGAACCTTGTCTCTAGTGGTTTGTCTATTCTCATTGTACTCCAGACAAACACTTTCCTTCTTCATTAAGTGGATTGTTCTGTAGGTAATGGGAGGACAGTTTGGCTGCTACTCATGGAAAGGATTTTTTTTTTGAATAATGGAAAAAAATAGACTATCTCCATGTTGAAGTTCTTGAGCTCAAATTAGCAAGGCAGATAGACAGGTGATATTTCCTCCACAGCGGGATTCTGAACTGTCTTTGTTACTTGTCCCAGTTCCTCCTGACTGATTCTCAACAAAGAAATCTGCATCTTGTAGCTTGATTGTTGTTTCTTCTAAAGAGTCTCTTTTTATGGTGGGGAAAGAACAGGGCTGCTGTGTTTGGCTGCATGGATTGTATAGGGTGCAGTCCCAGGAGAACTCTGGGAAAGTGAGGGTATCAAGTGACTCCTGTGATTCCGTACGTACTAGGGTAAAGGCATACGGAGTTTGGAATTGTGCTTCCTTTTTGCAGGAAGGCTCACACATGTATGTAGTCCGTCCTTTCTATGTGAAGGAAAAAACAGTCATTGGATTGCCTGAGAGGTATAATCTTCTGGCCAGGATGTGTAAGGGCATCCCTTTCTTTTTTAGTTTTATTTTTTTTATTGAAATACAGTTGACTTACAATGTTGTGTTAGTTTGTGTTGCACAGCATAATGATTCAGTTGCAAGTATAGAAATTCTTTTTCATATTTTTTTCCATTATAAGTTATTACAAGATATTGAGTATAGTTCCCTGCGGTCTACAGTAGGACCTTGTTGTTTATCTATTTTATATGGAGTAGTTTGTATCTGCTAACCCCAAACTCCTAATTTATCCCTCTTCTGCCTTTCCCCTTTGGTAGTCGTCAGTTTGTTTTCTGTGTAAGAGCCTCCTTTTCTCTGCAACCCTCCAACCGTAGCCTATTACCAATCTGGTGGAAAACATAGACTCTAATTCTTTTAATTTGTATTTTCCTGATTACTGGTGAGGTTGGAAATCTTTTGTCATGTTCACTGGGCCTCTGCATTTCTTTTTATCCTGGGAATTGTCTTTTCAGAACTGTTGTCCATTTTCATATGTTATTCACCCTTCTATTAATGATTTGTAGACATGTTTTTCCTGTTACAGACCTTGGACATTTCACTACTACACATTTTGATAATATTTCCCCCAATAAAAGGGTAAGAATTATTCTTATGTATTGTTTCTCAAATTACATTTTTTCCATTGATTTTTGATTCTTCAATCTTTTGGAATTTACATACGTTATTCTGGGGTAGGGGTTTATCTTCCTTCCGCTTCTGCCTCCCCCGTAGCAACACTTACAGGGTGGTCCCTAGGTGGGGAGAACTGGGGCTGCAGCTGCCGGATGTGAAAGTTGTGTGTTTTCCATGACGCCACTCTGTGTAAGAAGGGAGATGAGGAACCAGAGAAAACTGGGCTGTTACTTCTAAAAGAGGCCAATATCCACTCTCAACTGTGCTGAAAGATTGATTTTAGCTGGGTAACGTTACAGGCCAGGTAGGGAGGGAAAGTATGCTTTTCAAGTGAAGACGAGCCCTTCTTATGTAACATGTGAGCTGGGGAAAGCAGGATTTTGTGGAGCAGGGAGTAGCGGGGATACCAGAACGGCTGCATTTGGTTGGCCATATGCTTTCTGTTCTGTCTGGAATTAAGATCGCTATACTTAGAGGAACTTTATCTGTAACCTTGAGTGCTGGTTTAAAATCTTGCTGAGAGCTAGGTATGTTATCTGTAAGAGGGATTTTCTTCCTTATGATGCTGATAAAAGAAACAGTAATGCAGGTGCAAGGAGACGGCCAGCATGTCTGGTAATATCCCTGAGATAGGCTGCGCTGTGAAGTGGTAAATGCATTGTGTTAAATTTCCATTGTAAAATAGCACATGTGGGGAGTATTTCTTCGAAAGAAAGAGTCTTTTCCTAATTAGATCAAAATATTAATATATCTCTTGTGTCTTCCTTGTGAAATTATATTCTAGGCTTTTCAATTCTAATGGTATGCTTTTGTAAGAATTTCTTGCTTCCATTGACATTTTTAAAAAGTCTTAGACAAATTTTTTTTGAGAAGGGAGGTAATTTAATGTATTTATTTATTTTTAATGGAGGTACTGGGGACTGAACCCAGGACTTGTGCATACTATGCATGCACTCTACCACTGAGCTATACCCTCCTCCTTTCCACTGACATTTTTAAAAAAGGTGTATTTTCTTAAACTTTGTGTTGGAGGAAAGGAGTTTCTTTTCCTCCTTTTGGAAGATATCCTAAGCTGAGTGGGTGAAGAATCAAAAAAAATTGAGAAATGTTGGAGGGATTGCAGTAAGAAAGTAAGTATTAAGTTATGGAACCCAGTAAAACTGTGTCCAGATTTTCTTGGTCATTCAGTGGCTCCATTTGTTTGGAGTAGTACCAGAAACCAAAGAAACCTCTTTTGGTTAAGTACTTTATTTCACATCTTCCCCTATTTTTTTTCAGCTTGCACGTGATCACTATGTTAGATGTGCAGCTAATGCTATAAATGTATACACTCAATTTAGCAACTTCATTAAAATCCCCAAAATTGATCACAGGCTTCTTGAAGCCTTGCTGCTCTGTGTGGCCTTGGACCAGTGGCATCAGCATCACCTGGGGGCTGGCTAAGACTGCCCCACCCCAGACCTGGTGAATCAGAATCTGTATTTTTTTTTTAAAAGCTGGATTAATGTTCGAGAAACACTGTTCTGCAGCAGTAATAGACTAAACATCATTTGAATCTTACTTTCTATTATCTTTAGCTTCTTTGAAGAATAGTACATCAGGTATTTCTTTGAACAGGAAAAAAAAAAAAACCCAGCTTGGCCAGGGTATGATGAAGGAAAACTCTATAGTAACCAGGAAGTGGAAATTTATTCAGTTCAGTAGCTAGCTAAGGGCTTGCAGTCTGGCAGACCAGGGCTGGAATCCTGTTTTTGTAATTTACCAGTTTCATGGCCAGTAAATCATTTTATGTCTTGTCTAACCTCAGCTGAAATGAAGCATTCTGACCCTCAGTTCCTTTGTCTTTTGACTCCATGATGCTTTCCACTATGTCAAGCTTATAAACAAAATAGTTCATGGGTGTCCAGAATTATATTCAGTTGGGCTAATCTTTTCAGTAATTTACATTCTGTTCTCTATATACTGCCTTTCTAAGGGCAGAGACATAAACCAGACCCATAGGCGTATAAATGAGTGAGGGGTATGGGGAAATCTGTGTTTAAGCACTGTTAGGTTATTTTAATAGTTTAAATTGCATTACTTAGTTTCCAAGTAAGTATTCTGCCAATTTTCTCTAAAAATGAATCTATGACCCTGGCTCTCCCACGCTTGTCTCTTTCTAGCTTGGCTTCCTGGCTCTAATATGTGGGGAAATTTCTGGTGAAGATATGACGCTCTGACTCACTGACAAATTCAAAATGTTTACATTAGTATGAACTATGTCCACAAATATATCTTAAAGAAAGGCAAAAGGAATTTAAGCTTCTCTCTGAAATACTGTCTGATTTAGATATGAGATATGCAAATGAATTTTCATTGAAAAAGATATAGTGCCAGGCATGCTGATGAAATGTGCATCTTTTGTAATTTTAGAATAGCATCCTAGAAAGGAAATACCTTTGTGACTTAGGAGGTAGAAAAACAGGACATACAAGATAGTACAGAAGATAGAAACAATTTTTGTATTCTATATATTTTTAATCATCTCTAGAAAAGTGCTCACAACCTGTTTTATCTTGAATTATGGCATTTGTTAATCATTGGATTAGCCTTTATCTCATTCTCTTTATTTTTTGTTAAATAATCTCTTCAATATATTTCAGGATATTTTGACTCAGTGCAGCTTTTACAATATGAATTTCTTGTGTCCCAGTTATTTCATTTATTAAGCATGTCAATGTAGTGAAGAGACAAATTTCATGATGATAAAGCAAATGTTGCCCATTATGTACAAGTTGGATATGTAAATGGTAATTGGCTAGATTGGGGGGAGCATAAATAGCTGCATAATTAAAATTTAAGTAGATTTTAAAAATATGATTTTTCAGGTATACGTGTCTCTAATACTAGAGTGGATGCTAACACACTGATTTCTTTATATATGTGGTACCCAAATTTGCATATGAATCTATAATCATAAATTAAATCCCTTTGCTACTGAATTCAACATTTTACCTTTAAGAGATGTTGTAGATTTGTTATTTTAAATTTGTAATTGTTAATCTGTAAAATATTAGAGTTTTGGGGTGTTAGTTCTGCACTGTGAATTTTTTACCTTGAAAGCCTGAAGACAGTTTTAAAATATATTTAATTTATGGTTTAGAAGATTTGAACATTGTTTTCATTTGAGTTGGGTTTGGAACCCTTTCTTTCTAAGGGGGAGAAAAATCCCAGATGGTTAAGAAGCTAGGTGCAAATTCTGGTTCTGCTGAAGTACAGCTTGCACCAGCTGGTTGGCTCTCCTTTCTAACCTAAGTTATGTGTGACATTCACTACTTCTCAAAGGGATGGCAGGGCAGGACACCTGCTCATGTGGATGAGGGATGATCACTATCCCCTCGGATTGATTCTCTTGCATGGCCTCTGCAGGACTTTTCCTGGCGCTGGAGAAAGGCACTTGGGGTCCCATCCCCTCACAGGGAGTCCTTGCCTGCTCGAGTCTTAGAGGTCTGGGAGCCACCCGTTTTCTCCTGATGTGTTCAGAGAAAGAACAGTGTGTCTCTCTAGGATCCCAATTGTGGGTGAACGCATGTAAGAGGGTCTCAGGTGAGCGACTGGAAGAGAAAGTCTTCCATGAGCCAACAACAGGGAGTGAAGAGTGTCCTGCAGCCAGCGCCACGCCGCCGTCTAGTCCTAGTTCGGGAAGAGGGCTGCCGGGCGAGCTTGGACGCGAGAATCCCAATCACGGGAGCCGGCGCCCAGGCCGCAGCCCCCGCTCCAGGCTCTGGTGCGCCCCCAGCCTTGCGCGCCTGTGCTCCTCGCCCTTTATGCACGCCCATTGCTATCAGCGGACTGAAGGAGAAGGCTCAGACTCTACCTTTCAACTCTTTGCTCAGCGGACATCCTGGGAACCCAGGCACGCTTCGAACTCTCAGTCACCGCCCTGTTTTCTTAGAGAGTGAACAGCCCAGGGGTGAGGAGGCGACGTGGTTGCGGGGCACATGCTGGGGAGGCCAGGTCCGGTTCAGAAATGAGGCTGTTCTTCCCACCTCCCAGGGTAGCTCCGATTTCTTTAAAGTTCTGGGAGTACTGTTTAGCTTTGTTCTGTTCTTGCCACAAATCATTACTCTCATAACTGATAGAGTCAGGCCTTTTCTATGCTCACCGCAAGCAGGGGGCTTTGGGAGGGCTCTCCCTCTAACTGGTGAGTTGTGGGCCAGCACCCATGGGCTGTTTGCTGCATGCACAATACTTCCTGAGGCTCCTGAAGCATTTCCTTTCTGGAGAAGTCTGTAGTTTTAGGCCAGTCCTAATTCCTTTTCCCTGTTCTCATCCCTGACCTGGTGACCCCAGAGATTAAAGACAGGTACCCTGTGTCAGAAAGTCCAGTTGTTCTGAAGAGACACAATTTTCTCTAGAAAGTGTTTAACCAGCTAAGAAAGAAGGGCTTAAGATATCAGAAAAATAAACAAATGTTCTTCCTTGATTCAGTGGTTTCAGATTCCCTATGACCATAATTTGGAAAGGAGACCACTTTAAACAAATTAAAATTTATTTTATATCTCTATATATTGCCAGGGCAGTCCTCCTCAAGGAGCTCTTGTTAAGTGGGTTTGGGGGAGTATGAGATTCTCCACATCTAACAAGCTCCCAGGTCATGTGGATGCTGGTGGCCCACAGACCAAACTTTGAGTAACAATGATACAGAGAATTTTCAGTGAGTAATTTTAATTGGTTACATTGCTAGCTCAGTGGAGATTAGATTTTTGAATTATTCATGGTTTTTAATTTTTTCATTTGTAAAACTTTAATGACAGGCTGGAATTTTAATATTATTTACATGATTAATAAATCTTATTATTTGGCATGATTAAACATCATAGAAAAATATAAATAAGTCCCCAAATATAATTTCCAAAGGACCAAGTGCTGCCAAATGATTTTTTTATTTCTGTTTCAGAAATTCACTGGGCATATATGCAATAGAATTTGTCAGTAAACTAGATTTATGAATCAGATAATTATCAAATGATACAGTGGTTTGACCAGGCAAGAGAGATTTTACTCTTTGACGCTCTTTCAGTACGGATGTGGACAATATCTCGTATGTGTAATCTTAACCACAGATACATATTAAACAGAATTCATGCTCCTTTGAGAATCGAAAGATTTGACTTCTCCCCCTCAGTGTTTTAAAGCTTTACTAACTCTTAAAGTTTTTTCTACACACTATTTGACTATCTGCAGAAAGTAAATGTGATTCTAAATTCCAATGTACACCCCTGGGGAGATATAAAATCTTTAACTTTTATAAGCTCAGATATAACTTATGAATAGTATGCATTTTATGTGTCTGACATATATATGTGTGTATCTATATATCAATAAAATATTTATATAACTTGAGAAAATAAGTCTGAACCCTTGGAAGATAGTAATATAGTATCTAGTTATTTCAGAAAAAAATGTTGAAAATTGCCTACTAATTTTTAATTTTTATTTTTAATTGTGGTAAAATACACATAACATAAAATATACGATCTTAACTATTTTTATGTGTACAGTGTCATAGGATTAAGTTTAGTCACATTGTGTGCAACCATCACCACCATCCATTTCCAGAACTCTTTTCATCTTGCAAACTGAAATTCTGTACGCCTTAAACAACAGCTCCCCCTTCCTCAGCTGCTGGTAACCACCATTCTACCTTCTGTCTCTATGAATTTGATTATTCTAGGTACCTAGTGTAAAGTGGATAATTGTCTACTATTTTGTAGTCAAATATGGAAGTGCACAGTTTACTGGTTGAAGATGTTTAAAAACATAACAGAAAATCAATTAGAAACACATTAAAAGTCAGCATGATGCAAATGCGAGGTTGCAAGAAGCCAGTGTCTAGTGGACTTCCTCCTTTTGTGTGTCAGCACCATTAAGCACAGGGTTGCTGGACTTTCTGCTGAATCATGGAGACAGAATGATGTCACAGAAGACTCATATCTGACTCTCTTTTCTGCTAAGAGGAGCTCAGGTATATTTCATCTACAAAATTAGGGGGTTGAACCAGGAATGACCTTCCAAGTCATTCATTTGTTCAGGAATTTAAGCTCTTCATTTTGCCAAGCTCTGTCCTAGGTGCTGGGGGTACAGCTGTGGGAAGAATAGGTAAAAATCCCTGCCCTCATGGAACTTCCCAGCTAGACAAAAAGTAAGCTAAATAAAACAATGATATCATATATTGGATGGTGAGGAATGCTTTGGTAAAAAGTGAAGCAGGGAAGGGGAAAGGGGACGCTGTGAGATACCAGGGGAGGAGAGGAGTTCAACCTCAGGGAGAAGGGGGCAGGGGCTGTGTGGATCCTACGGATAGAACAGGACGTGTGAAAACCCCGAGAGGGGGTTGCCTGGCACACTCCGGGAACAGCAAGGACAATACTGTGGCCAGAGTTGGGAGTGAGGGGGAGAGTGGGAGGCGATGAGATTGGAGAGACAACAGAAGACCAGAGCAGATGGGTAGTTGGTTATACAGACTTGGACTGATCCCTGAAATGAGACTGGAGCCTCTGAAGGGCTTCTAGCAGAGTAGTGACTTGATCCGACATACTTTGGAAGAGTCACTCCGGCTGCTGAAGGAGGCGAGAGCAGAAGTAAGAGTGACGGTTAGGAGACTGCTGTGGAAATTCAGTTGATCTATATTCAGTGGCTTGGAGCAAGATGGTAGCAGTAGAGGTGATTAACCATGGTTTGAAGGTACCAGGATTTTCCTAAAGATTAGAAAGCTGAGTCTGTAGTTTTTGGCCTGAGCAGCTGGAAGGATGGAGCTGTCACTCACTAAGGTGGGGAAGACTGTGGAAGGGCTGGTGTGAGAGGGAGGACCCACAGTTTGTGAAATTGATAAGCCTGTTAGATGTCCAGGTGGCGATGGGGACAGACAGTTGGTACCCAGAATGGGTTTGGTGTTTTCAGGAGAGGAATTACTGTCATACTTACCACCTTGCAGATGGAGAAACAGAGTTAGGTAGAGCTTAGGTAATTTACCCAGTGACTTATAGCCAGAAAGAGATGTGGCTAGGTATTCAGTCTGTCTTCTTAACCTCACTGGATTGAGGAGATCTTACTGCATGCTCATTGTTTAATAGGTTCTCCTGAGTCATGAAATAGCTGTTGGACTGATCATAGCAGGGAGAAGGGCATGTCTTTGGCAGGATTGTCAGTTATTGAATACTTAAGAAGCAACATAATTCAAAAGCAGACTAATTAGGAGATCTATCTTATAAATTGCAAGCATTATGTCTTAGAGTTTTTTACCCCTCTCCATAGAGATGCCTCCCCCACCAACCCCAGCTCTGCCTTCTGCTCTGGCTTTAAATTCTTTTTTCTCATTTCTAAACATTTCTGGCTCATTCTTACAGCCAGCTCACCTCTTGTCACTACTGTTCACGAAGGGTATTTTTCTAGGTTCACAGCATGCCAGAAAGGCAGAGAAGATTACTTTTAAAAGAAATACACAGGTAAGAATGCAAAGTAGGGTACTTATTTTATGTGACCTTGATGAGCTGTTGATTTGCAATCTGCCATTTTTTCCCCATCAATTTAAAATTCAAGACTTTTAAAGAATAATTCAGATAGCCCACAACATATTAACCTGGTATCTGAGAAAGGGAGAAAAACAAATACATTTAGTGGCAACTTGGTTCACCAGATTGGCAGACATCAAAATATGATATTACAGAAGAAAAGAAGAAGGAAAATAATTTAGGGGAAAGAATATATTTTGAATCAATATACCCAACGTCAGATTCTAACTACTTAATTCCTCTAAGATCTTGAGTAAGTCACTTTAACTCTTGAAGTCTGTTTCTTCACGAGATGAATAAGGATACCTTTTTCCCCCCTGTTTGGTTTGAATATTAGTGAGATAGTTCTAAAATCTGGCTTTAGCCATCTCTAACTATACAATTATTTAATAAGCTTTAGCTTATATTATTGCATATATTTTTAATGCTCTCTTCAGGTATGTTGGTGGACTGCAGATAAATGCTCTGTTCCCACCTGCTCATGCAGAACTTAAAAGAAGGAATAACCAATGCGAGTTCTTTCTTGATGAACTATCACAATAATAGAAATATTAACAAAGCGCGTGCACACTCCTTCTTGATTGCCCTTCATCCCTTCCACCTGCCACTGCCTACAAGAGCCCTATGAGTCACCTCCTCCATGAAGCCCTCCAACATCTACTCCCCAGCAGTGGTTGGGCTGGCTGGGACCTGGGAGTCTCTGTAAATTAACCACTCTTTCCTTTGTGTTCCTTTATGCCTTTTTTAGAACTCCATTATAGGACTTCTTTTTTTCTATTTTGATTTGTAATTGTGTGTTTACTTGTTTCTGTTAGACTGTGAGTGTTTTTAAGACAAGTTATGCCCAATAATCTGAGTTTATCAGTGATTAGAACAATGCCTGGAATCGATAAATGCTTGTTGAATAACTAAGGGCTATTCAGCATTTTTCTTCTGTGATAAAACCTTTCACAGCACACTCAGACAATTCACCCCAAGTTTACCTTTGATCTGTCCACTGTCTAAACCCGAAGTTCATCTGCCAAATTAGGAATTCCAGCTCTTTTTCTTTATTTAGCTGTCAGTCTCCTGTGAGGGCCATTAGCCACCACACATGCAGGTGTGGGAAGTGCACGGCCTGTTTCATCACACTGTAACCACGTCCTGAGACGCCCTGAGGTTGCATAAAAGGAGATGCCAGAAGAGGAGGCTGAGGAGGAATGATTGGAGAGAGAGGAGGAAAGCAGCGCTGTCCCCCAGGCCAAGAGAGCAGCGTGTTTTCAGGGAGAGACAGTCACCGATCAGTAAATCCTGCTTAGTCTCAGCTGTATTATCTTTTACACCTACCATTCCCAGTGGCAAGAGAGAGTGGAAGGAGGGAATACAGGGCAGGGACCACAAGATACCAGTTCATGTCCTCTTTACATCACATCGCTCTCACTCCATCTGTCAAATGGGGTCAGTAGTCATTCCTAAGCCATTAGCTTGTCCTGCAGATGAATTTGTAACAGTCAGGTAGAATTCCCGCACAGAGCCCTACACCTCTCAGTGCTGAATAAACATTAGTTACTAACAGTATTGTTGGTTGTGTGATCCAAGTGCAATTAGCAAAATATAACTAGATATCATTGTGTAAGATGTTTGTCTCTAGCAAACAAGAGAACCTCCTGATGGTGTGAACACACAAGCAGTACCCATTCCTGGGTCTTTGAGGCTTCACGACTAATCGGACTCTGACAGCTCTCACCTGGGATGCGGAACCACTCAAGGTGGAACCGAGAGAGGTAAGAGTAAAATGAAGGGGTAGGAGAATGGAGTCAGTGAAGGAGAGAAGTTTAAAGCCAGTAGTCTTTTTAAATCACCCAAAATGTATTTGAGACTGTTCTTAAAAATACACTTAATGACAGAGGAGGAGGTTTTATATTTTAATATTCAGCTTGCATAAAGCAGAGGTGTGCTATGTTTAGAAGGCAGTAGAGTAGAGCTATTAAGAGCACCCTTTCAGAGCCGGTAAAACCCAAGATGAGATCCCAGCGCTAGGACATATTTACTGTGTGAGCATGGGAGCTTTCTTAACTTGGCTAAACCTCGGTTTTCTAGTCTGTAAAATGGGAGCTATAGTAGCTAACTCCCTGGGCTAATTTAAGGATGAAATTGGATAATATTAGCAAAAAAACTTTGCAGCAGGCCTGGAGCAAAGGAAAGGGTCAATCAGTATAGATACTGTAGGATGACAGAATAGGACTGATGGACATTTAGATAGCTAGACAGACACTGTTCAATTCCAGGAAAATGGATGTTAAGTATTAATTAGGCAATTCTAATCTTAACTTCCCTTAATCACATAAATCATTCAATTAATACCTCTGAGTGAGCCAAACCATCATTAACGGCAGAGTAGAAAGGAAGATGTTGAGACTTTGAGTGGCTTAGAATTCTTTATATTTCATCTTCACCATTTTTTAAGTGGCATCCCTTGCCATGGTAATGAATCTTAATTTTGTAAGCTCTTATTGAACAAGTAGAAAATACATTTGTGTTGGGAAAGAGGTAAAACTGTCCAGCATTCTTGAGGATAAATATTGCAGGAGAAAGGTAACGTCATTCATTTTTGATGAAAACAAATCTTTGACCTAGGAAAGCCTGCCATGAGGAAGCCACAAAAATGTCTGTGTCCATTTTGTCATTTTACGGTTAGTAAACATGAATGAGAATGTTGATCAACATAAAGTCTCAGTCAGGAAGGTTGGCTGTTACTCAGTCAGCAATGGAGGGTGTCATATGTGCAGCTTCCCTTTGTGAGCGTATTTCAAATAAAGAAATCTGGAAATGTCTGTGAGTCAAAGATGTGGTGCATGCAATATATGATGTAAAACAAAGGCGGGTGGTTTACGTAGCTCAGCAGACAAGACACCAGATGGTGTGTGTGCTTGAATGAGTGGCACCCAAGACAAGACAGCACCCACCTGTTACTCTGAGAACACAATGGGAAGAATCCTGGATTTTCGTAACCTTTTCATTGATGTAATACTTTTTTTTCTTTAATACTTAATATCTCTCTGTAACTTGTATCTATTATTCTAGGTTGTAGTAAGTCCTTTTGGGAAGGCAGAGTATAAATAATATAATTTTATAAATAGACAAGGATTAGTAAAACATTGGAGTCAGAAGCAGATCTATGACTGTATCAGGTAGGTTTGTGTGATGTAGACCAGTATTCATGGTGGCACTGATTTATGACTGTGTTTGTTAGACACGGTGACAAATATTGGGATGGGGGGACAGAGGAGACAAAAACGTATAGGATATTACTTCTGCACTCAATGAGATTGCAAGGTAGTATAGGGAGACAGTGTAAGAAATGGCAAACACCCAGAATCTGTGTGATTAATTTTGTCTGGATGAGAGGTTTACTGAAAACTAGACATCTGAGCAGTGCATTGAGGAGTGAATGGGTAGCTCTCCCCTTGCAGATAGATAGAGCAGGGCATGCCAAGCTGAGAACAAGGAAAATTCCATGAGGCAAGAGGGTGTATGACACCCCTGGAGGAGCAGCCTGGAGGGACCCTAATGTGGGCTTCCTGGTGGACGGAATGGGAGATAGAACAAGATAGTGGCAGACCTTGAATGGTATTCTAATAATGTAGACTTTATATTGAGAAAAATGGGGAGCTGTTGAATGTTATTAAACTGGGTGGAGAGGGGTAGAAAATAACCAGAGCTGAACTTTTGGGAGACACGGGCTGTCAGGCTGGGAAAGATGCCCCGGAATGTGAAATGGTAGGACACAGGAATGTCAGGGAATTGGCTCCTACATGTGTACTGGGAGAGCAAACGTGAGTGACAGGATGGAGTTAAATAGGACTCTGGATTGGGTATCAAGGATGAAAGTGCCATTAACCAAGATTGGGTTGCAGAAAATGGGGAGAGGTTTGAAAAGGGAGTGGAGGAATGAGGGTAAGATGTGTGGTCAAAATTATAAATTTAATTCTGTGGCTATTTGTGAGAAAAATGTTCTCAAAATGTTAGAAATGAAGATTAGGTTTAAGTGGGCTGGCAAACAGAGATTTGAGAATTATCTGAACTGCAGCAGTAATTGTAAGCCTGAGAGTGGATGATTTTGTCTAAGAAGATCAGGTACAATGAGAAGAAAAAGGTCAAGAACAAAACCTTAGGGAATAAGTGGGTTTCAGGGATGAGGATAGAACTTAGAAAAGGAGGAAAACCAGAAGGAAGTATTATGACTGAAGTATTGAAGCTGAAATGTTGAAGAACATTTCAAAAACATCACACTCCAAAAGATTACATATTGTAGAAAAATCAAATAGGATAAGAAATTAGGAAATATTGGAATGGATATTATACAGACAATAGGAAGAGTAGTTTCAGCAGATAAACAGGATAATAAATTGAAAATGAGCATAAATACTTACTATTCTTTGAGCCCTTTCTTGATGCCTAGTGTATTAAATCCAATCCTAATAACAGCTTAATGAGATAGGATTCATTAATAGCCCATTTTTCAGATGAGGAAACTGAGGCATGGAAAATTAAACCACCTTGTCAAGTCATATACCTAATAGAGGACCAAGTTATGATTAAAACCCAGGCCACTTGGCTGCAGAGCTCAACTGTCTCACCACTAATTGTAGTGACGTAGGATGAGAGGTTGGATGCAGTGTGTGCCAGTGTGCTGCGTGGGGTGGGTCAGCCAGGTGGCTTCCTGATGTACCATTACTTTGAGGAGATTAAAGCATACATGAGATTTTGCATGATTGACTCAGTATCAATTAGACAGACTCTGTAAAAGGGTACAGGGACTAAAAGTCGATAAATAAAAACAGTCTACCAAGGCTGCTAGCACAGGTTGAAAGGTGTGAATATGTGACTACAGCCCAACTCATGGATTGTCTCAGTGACATTTGCCTCAAGTTGCTGGTCACAATTTGTAAATTCTATAACTAGACAAATGCATTGTGTTTGGTTACAGAATGTTATTTCCAAGGAAACCATGATTTACTTTATTACCTAAATGTTCATTTCCTTAATATGCCTCCAAAAAGTAATATGGTTTGTACAACAGCAAGAGACGCCCCAACGGAAGACATATTTTACTGACCTTAAAGTAAAAAAAAAATATATAAGCTTCTTTGATTCAATTTTCTAGTCTGTAATTTACTCCCATCCTTAGTGTGTACTCAGAGAGACTAATATCATCTATTAGAGGTGATTGAAAAAGTGCCAAAGGAAAGGCAATTCTAAATTGGTTAACAATAGCATAGGTTTAGTGCATGAAATAAATTTCTTATTTTGAGCTGATAGACAGGCACGCAGTTTGCATTAATAGAAAACTGTCTCCTCTGGAGATCATAAAGGGCTTGAAATTATTAGCTGGCCCAGGGTGCCCACACATCTGGTCCAGCACTGGATGACGCATAGTTAAAAATGGAAGTGATAGTTAACTGAGCTTAGAAATGTAACACTGACGGGATGTATCTGCTGGGGACTTCGGGGGAAGGCAGGGTTGCAGGAAGATTCTTGGGGGTTGAAGGCTCACCCGTGGGCTGGGGTGGGCTTTCTGAGTCGAGAGGAAAGGCAGGTTGAGACAGTGGTAAGTGTGCTACTGCAGAGGGAGACAGAAGGGCTTCTCTCTCCACATGGAGGTAAGAGTCAGCTTTTCTGCTGGGATTTGGGGGCTGAATTTGGACTTGGAAGTGGAAAGAGATTTGGACCATTTCTGTGAGGAAAGGGAATCAATTATAGTAAAACATTCGTTGCCCAGCATGAAGGACCAAGTTGCAAGTCTAAAGTACCAACTTCGATGAGAATGTGTTAAAAAGACTTTTACTTTTCTTATGGATGCTGGGAGAGTGGGAAACAATGGAAGTAACTGTAAGTGATCAGTTACTAGTCACTGAAGACGTAGAACAGCATAAAAACTGGTCACTAGGAGATGGAGAACATGCCAAAATTGAGCTAAAACATTTCCTCTTCAAGGCATCTTTTGAGCTAGCCATAATCATTGATTTTCAAGGTACTTACTCAAAGGGAGAAAACTATAACTAGTGTTTGACTAGTTGAATCATGTCTTTTATTTAATAGATACATTGCATAGTACAGTTTGGTTAGATGTGGAGGTGTGAGGGCACCTGAAGCGGCTTACCTAATGGTTTACAGTCTACCCGGCGTACAGAGCACAGGCTGCCATCTAGAAATACTGCCTCCAGCAGTTCTCGGTGCTTTAAAAAATTATTTTTGTCTCAGTTTCAGTTGGGAAGGACCCTAATTCTTGCCTTCTGTTTGTCCTAGGAAATGGTAAATGGAATCCCTTAATTCACCAAAGCAAACGATCAAGTATCATTCAATGATGCACGAAAGAGCTAATGCCCCGATAACCCTAAACACAGAATAATTCAGATAATTTCTTATTTAGAAAAAGAGCTTTCCTATAGAGATATCACCATAGAGGTGTATCTTCAATAATATTTCTATAATACTAAAAGTCTCTAATCGGGAGTTTCCTTGCACGCTCTCTAGATCCTGTCAGTATGATGCAGGAGAGAGTGTCTTTTGATCCAAGGACTATCTGAATGCACACTAATGAATGTGAACAATTTAGAGAGATATTTTCTAACTTCTAGAATTTTTTTTAATCTGTTAATAATGGCAGGCGAAAGTAATTTTGATAACATTTTGCAACCAAATATTTTTAGTAGTTTCAATACATTTTATGAGTTTCAGTGCATTTATATATGAAAAGAGAAAAGCCAGATGGGGAAATCGAGGTGCCCTTGCGGAGGCTGTGGGATCTCCCGTGTCCTGACAGCTGCAGCTCCGTGCACGTTCTCATTACCACTATGTTATCCTAACATTTACAACAGAATGAAAAACAAAAAAAGTTAATATAATATATCCCAAAGTAGAACATTTTATACATTATGCTGGTAAACTGTAGAAGCAAAATGTAGGCTAGATGTTGATGGACATTGAAAGAGGATACACGTGGCTTATGACAGTAGATTAAAAAGACATAGCAAGACACTGATGATTTAAAAATGTTTAAAAATTAGGTTAAAATTCCTTTGAAAGTTATGAGCCACAATAGATGACTGTCAATGTTGCAGAGGTAAAAACAGAGAAAAGTTATCACATCAAAGATATAAAAACTATGAATAATTCTGGTCCCTTTCCAGCTCTCCGGTAGTTATGACAATTGTCACTCTCACATCTACAAGCTCCTATCTCTATGCGTTGCCCTCTGCCCCCAGCCAACTCCTTGTCTCTGCATCTACTCACTGATGCTGGTTGCAGTGTTGCCAACCACGTCTTCTAGCAAAGGGTCTGGTATACATCCTTATTCCTGCTCATACCAAATTTCGGTAAATGTGTGAATATGAAATGGTTTTACCATTTTTCTAGGGTGGTTTTTCTCTAGATAATTTGAAACCTATATTTGGAACTGTAGGAAATGAGGTTTTAAACAGTGAAAACTAGCAGTTTCTAGGATGATTTAATTGACCCAGATAGCATCCCAATAGATGATGAAAGAAGTCTAATGAAAGCTGGGTTCTAAATAGCCCCCTCAAATATGGTTTAAATCTCTTTCCTCCATTTTCTCATATGTAAGGTCTTGGGCAGCCTTTGTGGAGAAATTGTGCCTGGATTTTAGTATGTAATCAGTACCCTAAAGAGAACTGTGTTGCTTTCCGGTGCTGTATTTCAAGAAGGGCAGAGGTTGAAGGAGTATTTGGAGAGCACAACTAGGATGGTCATTGATGCAGAAACCACATACTTCAAGGACTGCTCAAGGGAAACGGGACGCTGACCCTGAGGAAGAAATGTCCTGCATGAGACAAGATTGCTGACCTATATTTCAAAAGAACATCCTGTAGACATAGTGGAACAAACTATTCAGCCTTTCTCTTAATAAAGGGTTAGAACCAGTAGGCAGGAGGCCCAAGGAGACTGATTTTAGCTTGGAAGAGAATTCTCTAACAGGAAGGCACCTCCCTCTGTAACAACCGGGGCTGTCTTGGGAGGTGGTGACTGCTGGATGTACTCGAGCTGGGGCGGGCCAACCACTGGTTAGAATTTCTTGGCTGGGTACATGGAGGCAAAGCATGTCTTTTCTTTCCTTTTCTTTTCTTTTTTAGTTGTTATATATTTATATTTTGATTTAAAATTTTATTATTTTGGGGGGAGGTAATTAGATTTTTCTTTTTCTGATGGAGGTACTAAGGATTGAACCCAGGACCAGGACCTTGCGCATTATAAGCGTGCACTCTGCCTCTCAGCTATACCCTCTCCCCTAAAAGCATGTCTTTTAAAAAAAGGTTTCCACTTTCAAAACTGTATGCTCTGCTGAACAAGTATTTGTGGACCACGTGTGTGCTCCACCCTGTCCCGGTGCTGGGAAATGCAGGGCTGACTACAGCACGAAGCCTGCCAAGACGTCTCTCAGTCTAATCAGAGGAAATGACCCGTGTAAGACTAAGTATAATATGGTATGAATGGCGTAATGACAGAGTAAACAAAGTCCTAGGGGGGCCCAGGGAATAGCAGTTAATGAAGTCAACAAATATTTATTATCCGCCTACCACATCGGTGACCCCTGTTTTACTGTGTTCCGCGCTCGGAGTGTAAGTCTGAGGCCTGCTGTAACTCTGAAGACTGTTGCTGTGGGCTAAGGAGGCTTTGGAAATCTGCAGTAAACTCTACAATTGTACCACTTGTTGAGTACAAAAAGGTGGATTGCTAAAGATAAAGAAAAACCATTTCTGGCTCCTAATCACCTCTGAATCAGTGGTGAAACTTCCTACTGCCCACACAGTTACGTGATTGGGATAGACAATCAACCAACAGTTACTAGATGCCAAGTATCTTCCAGTTAGTAGTGACGGGTATGAAAACAAAGGGTAAACATTCTCCCTTCAAGAAATGTGTCGTCTAGTTGGGAAAATCAACAATGGTATGAGATAAGTAATAATTTTAAAATTTAACAATTCTTTGTTACTTCATAATTCTATCTTCGCAGTTGAAGTTCAGCCATGACTTTCATCCCACCTCTTTGGAAATTATCTGTTAATTTAAAGAATGTGAGGTCACATTTTCATTTTAATCCATTTTCTCTGTGAGATATCGTCATCATCAACCCAGGACTCAAGTATATATTCTAAAAGGCTGAAATGGTCGTGCGTGAGTTTCTGTGATGTACAGTCTTCTTTTGGTTCATTGACTGGATTCTGTGCCCGCCCTTTCAGATTCTCAGCTCCTTGAGGACAGGGTTCGAGTGTTTTTCTCTGGGATCCCTTCAGTGCTCAGAGCAGTGACAGGCAATAGGTTTAGAGTTAGCATCTTAAGCTTGTTCTTCTACTTAGTAATCTTGAAAGAACTACATTTTTATGGGTTTAACATTCTTTCTTTGTTATTGGTGGGTTTGGGTTCGTTAAGTGATTGGGAGTTCTAGTTTATTTCATAAAATTTCCACCTGAAAAGAATAATTTTATCTCCAAATCTAGTTCTCTTCTGAGAGTAATTGCCTCGGTAATATAGTTTGATTAAAAATCACATGGATGTGTTTGTAAAAATTCTGTCCTTTAATTTTTTGCACTGCTGGGTTATCTAGAGTTCATTGGACATTGAAGACTAGAGACTCAAAAGAAAAATTCTTTCACAGATTCCAATGAATATTTGCTCTCCTACTCTCCTGGCGTGATGAATGTTGATACTATCGTAAGCCACTGATAGAGTGAACTGTCTTCACCTTTACAGCTGTGCTCCCAACACCCATGTGCAGTGCATTTCCTTATTTTACAGAAGGGAGAATAAGAGATTTGTTTGAGATTAAGAGCTTAAAGGAGGGCTGAGCTGAGACCAGCATGCAAGTTTCAGCTCTGGCCTCTCTCTTACTCCATGCATAAATCATGATGTTAGCACGTGTATTCTTATGGTCTGGAGTGTCCGCATGCCGCGAGTCCAGTAGGGAGACGCACATTAGTAAATGGCAGCTGTGAACATGGTGTGAAGTGCCTGTTAGTGCCATGTTACAGCAACCTACAAAATGTGCTTTTGAAAAATGTATATACTAGCTTGAGAAATTCTGCTGCTTTAGAACAAAAACATGATCAAATGTTTTACTCCTGTGTGCCAGGCAGGAAAGGCTAAACGGAGGTGTACAGCAATGTATTAACCATCTCTAGTGACCTCATTTGTATTTTCCAAATACCATAAGTAAAAAAGTATTTAACATCTTGAAACTTTTAAATATTTAGCTCTCTTCCTTAAATTTCTGCATCTGTTTTTAGTAATGACTACATAAAATGTCAAAATTTGAACTTTATGTGTAGATCTACAATTTTTCCTGCTAATGACTGAAGGTAACATATATTTAAAAATTTCCTTTCTTTCAGAATCAATCTGGATTCTGAATTGTTTGTATATGACTTTTATTTACTTTCTAAAAATGACAAATGTAGCCACATATTTTTGTTAGGAGAATTACTAAAATTGCTCCCCAGGTAAAAACATCTTTCTCTATGCAGTGCAGGGTCATACAGTCTTAGGAGTTTAGAATTCAAAAAGACCAAATAGGAAGAAAATTTAGAAATCTGATTCATTACAATTGAAAATAAAAAGCCAGAAATATAAGATCACTTGCCATTTATAGTTTTCATATGATTATTTATATTAATAATGTTGTTAACAAGATAAAATTAAGCTATATCAAAGCTATAAAGTTCAAGTAATGTCCCAGGGCTAGGTTTGGTGAATAAATATTTCTTGAGAAGCTCGGTACGTGGCTCAAGTTTAACTAAAAGGAAGTGGTTTGCTTTTTAATTGCTGAATTGACTCTACTGTGATCATTGTATTGGAGATACTTTATAGAGTCCAGAACTGTGAGTTGTGACTTGGGGTTTGAGATATATAAATTGAGGGTATTTTAATACGAATTTCAGCAGCTGAACCCCACCCCCCAAAATGGTAACCCAGTCTTCCAATTCCAGGAGGAAGTTAAAGAGTGAACATTATAGCTGCTTACCTGAAGCATATTGCTTTTTCTTTCATGACTGAGAACATAGTGCATCCAAGTTCTAAACCAATCTTTACAACAAGTTCAGAAGGTTCAACTCTACAATCAGTTTTAATAAGATTTGAAATGGAACAGCCTCGCTTGACGGTAGAAACTCTGGAGAGCGTGACTGGCATCAGGTCCTAAGTTCAGACTTCCTCCTTCTGTCTCTGGGGTTCCCATTGCATGGAGGGAGCGGCCCTGTGCAGTTACTGTGAGGGATATGCCTCCGTGTGGGTAAGCGACGGGAATATTCTGGAGGTGCCGGGAACGGTCAGTCTGGAAAACAAGCACAGTAGAGAAAACTGGTCTTTATTCAGTATGGCTCCTTTGAAGCAGGGGAGAATTTGAACGAGAAGAGCAACGGGAATATTGTGCAGGCATGAAACATAATGAGTCAACCGCGAATTTGCTCTTAATTGAAAATATCAGTTTATAATCTCTGGAGAAAAGGCAGTTTACATGTTTGTATTTCTACATACTGATGTACACACTCATATATGCCGGCAGATTATCGTATAAGCAAGTATAAAGGTGTAAATGAAAACACATCAAGATAGTAATTCTCGATGGGAGGAGGGGGAGCAGAGGATGCCAAGGGTGCAGAGGAAAAGGAAAGATGAAAAGAGTGAGGGCCATTAGCACTCAAGTGTAACCTTATGCCTTTAACACAAAAGAAACCTAAGCTCTGAATGGTTTGATTTTTCCCTTAATATATAATATTTCCTTCCCTTTACGTTTCTTTGCAATTCCAAGAAGATTCTGAGCTCTTGAAAATTCAGCTGGGGTTTTTACATATTCCAGTTACAATTTCCAAACCAAAAATTCCACTCTCATCTCTACTCCCAATTTCACACGCCCAGATGTTCTCTACTAGGCATCACAGGTCAGGGGCGGGCCTGCTGGCCCTCTTGTAACCTTAGTCAAGGGCCATCCTGATGTGGCCAGAGCTCTAGCTCTCAGTCAGATTTGCTGGACAAATCAGATGGAAAGAAATCCTTGCTTTGTGGGCTATGTTTTTTATTCGTGCAGAGTTCCGGCATTGAGGAGAAAAATGGGGATTTGATGAAAGATCTTACTTCAGCTGGGATTGATTTCCTCCAGGAATCGATACTGCATTTGCAGAGTCGGGCAACGCTGCGGCCAATGAGGGTCCAAAAGCAGATTGTGCTACTGAAAAATGGGACACATGAATGTTAGAGAGGGCTCTGTCTTGAAACAGGATCAGAATTTTGCTTTTGAGGTGAGTTTTCCTAACCATTTTAAATGCTAATTTTTAAACATTAATTTTTTACTTTGCAATATTGACTTGTGCTCTGTAATTGTGATTGGATTGAGCTGGCCCTGAACCCTGTCTTCAGTCCTTCTGGCCTCACAGCTTCCTCTAATGAGTGTGGCTTTCCATCCTCACCAACCACAGGCCCCTAATTGCATCCTTTATCTGAGGCCATCGCGACTTGCAAGGCTCTGCTGGTAGGACCCTGAACTTGCTGGCGCTGGTTGTATGTAGCTTTCTCTGTGTAAGAGAAGGGGGTGACATTTGACTTATTTATGAATTACCTTTATTTTTCTGAGTTGATATTTTCTTTCCCTGAGTTTCATGTTTGCCACTATTCGGAGAACTTAAAATTCTAATTTCAACATACAGAGTAGGCTTTTATTTGATACCCATTGATAGAATGAAATGTTATTTCATGAGTATTGAAATGAAATTTCTACTTATCTCATTCTTAGCTAATAATTTATTAAGACATTCAAATGATTTTTTGGCTAGTAAAAAATTGAGGAATTCTCTGCACGATGGATGTAACACTGAGGTTGGGCCTGGAAATTTCTGTAAAGGACTCCTGTTTCCTTTACAACAGAAATGTCCTGCTATACAGGTTTTAAGAACACCTTGTTTTTCTCCTCTGGAAGGAAACAGCAGGAAAACATTTTTTAGTTGTTTTTTTTTTTCCCCAGTTATGTGTGTAATTTCAGTGCTTTTAAGTCTTCTAGGAGAACGAGAAGTTTTCTCCTCTGGGAATTAGTGGTTAGCCCAGGAAGCTTTAGGTTGCCAGTGGCTTAAGGATGTTCATAATCCAGTTTTGCTTTGGCCATTACTGATTTGGCTTGTCTCCAGTACTTGGAGTGCTGTGTGATGTGGCGATAAAGCACGCCACGTAACATTTGCTGCTGCTCCCAATTCGTTACACGTCATCTCAACTCTGTTATGTAATCATGATTGTCCCCATTTTAAAGATGAGAAAATGGGGTTTTGGGAAATGTAAGTGACTTGTTTGAGGTCATCCGACTAGCAGGTGGTGCAGTCACTGAAGTCTGTTCTGTCTGGTTCAATGGCTATTGTTTTCCTCAGCTCCACCCTGCTTTCCCCCCGAGCTACACTGAAAGCCCTCAAATGAGGGCTCCATACTGAGAAGGTGACCCTGGCACCTGAGAATACCACGCGTCTCCAAGCCACGCGAGTTCTCCTTTCTCTCCTGCCACACTTGCATAGGTCTTATGGTTTCTCTTCTTCTTGCCACTTATCTTATGCTCTGTTTGGTCTCTTGGCTCCTTTCTGTAAATACTCTTCTGCTCAGCGCATCTTCTCTGGTGCCTTCAGTTCATATGTCTGGGTCTATCTAGAACCCAGACCTCCAGCTCTGACTCTTCCTTTTCTCTTTCTGACTGCTCTCAGCACTTGAATGTTACAATATCAACTCACAGATTCAATCATGAATAAGAACAGTGCTTTAAGAAGAGGAGGCATATGGCTAAAATAATGTACAGAGCATCTCTATTCCCTTTCCACTCAGAAATAAAAATGATCAACTAACATGTGTTGAGTATTGTATATATAACCCTGTGCTTGAAAAAGCAGTTTGAGATGATTCAGAAACTCACAGTTTTCTTTTGAGAAGCTCATCCTCTCGAGAAGGATACAGAATGTTCTAATCAGAATTATATAAATAACCTAAACATACACACACATACACAAATGGTAGGATGGATGATAAATATGCTGCTGGCCATGGGAAAGGGACTCAGGACAAAGATGAGCGTGTGGGTTACTAATAAAAGGCCTGGGGACCGGGGTTGATTCTTCCTTGTGAGCATTGGCTGCCTAGGAGACTTCTTTTTACCTTTTGGGAGTTCTGAGCCAATTTGCCTGAAACATATGTTACATTTATATTTTATTTTTAAGGAGTACAAGGGAAAAAATAAAGGAGTAAAAGCAGTGCCAACTTCTTCTTAAAAGACTATCTTAAAAAGCTGGAATCAAATCAGCGAATGTTAAGTACATCTTATATGATCAGTCACTGTAACTCAACACTCAGGGGGTGCTGAGGCACCCAGGCTCACGGCGGAGCGGGCTGTCCCGCTCTGACGCCCCTGTCCTGCTCTGTGATCCCTCAGCACCAGTTCTGTGCAGCTGGACCAGAGGAGTGGGGGCAATTAACCTGTCAGTGTCTCCCATTTTTAGTGCATTATAATTTGCATGTGAACCAAAAAGAAGTAAATTGTGAAAATTTCAACTTACTTTTCCTCGAAGAGTGAATAGTGATATGCCTCCCCTTCACAGAACGTGGGTGGTGATGTTCACTTCCCACCGAAAGAGTGTATCTGTTCCCCACTCCTTTATTTATAGGTGACTCAGTCTTTCAGGATTTATGGGAGCTCTTCAGGCTGATGAGTACAGTAGTCTTTCCACACCAAATATGAACAAGGCAGGCAAGGGGTTTTCAGCCTTGACGGTATTGACGTTTGGGGCTGGATAATTCTTTGTTTGGGGCTGTCACGTGCATTGTAAGATTTTGAGCAGCATCACTGGCCTCTACCCTCTAGATGACAGTAGCAATCTCCAAGTTGTGACAATCAAGAGTGTCCTTAGCAATAGCCAGATATTGCCTGGGGAGAAGGGGGCGAAAACACTCCCAGTTGAGAACCCCTGATCTAGAAATACATGTTATAAATAATAAGCTTAGTAACGGCTTAGTGGGAGGAGACCACTCCCGATGCTCACCTGACTTCCATGGGGAGTGCTGTGGACCTGAACTAGATGACATTAGAGAGTGTGAAGGATGAACTTAGCATAATGGATGTTTTTGTCACATCTATGTGATGACCAGTTTGCGCCCATAATTACACAGAAGATTGTGGACCTGACTTGGGGCTACCCAATGACTTACCCCTAGGGAAGAAAACCTACCATTTTTTTTTTAAAGCTTATGCATCTAAAAATTTTGTTAATTGAATGAAAGATTCTTCAAATTCTATAGTGCTTTACAGTTTTCAAAAGTTTCACATACATGATTTCATAAAATCCCATAATAACCCTGTTTTTAATCCCCTATATTGCCCCTCCCTCCTTCCATATCCCCACTGGTAACCACCAGTTTGTCCTCTGTATCTGTGAGTCTGCTGCTTTGTTGTTTCATTCACTAGATTGTTGTATTGTTTAGATTTCACATCAAGTGCTTTCGTACAGTATTTGTCTTAAATTGTGGGTCAGGTACTCAAGAATTAAAAGAGATGATGAAATAACTCTCAATCACGGCTTTAACATAAATGGAGCCTTTTCTGATGACAATACTTTATCATTTGGTTGTAAATAATTAATGGCGAAAGAAAGGAATTAATCAACAAGTGGAGAAAGTGGAAGGGTCTTAACCTGGAGACAATGATCAGGCAGTATTGTTAATCTTGCTGAGTGCAACTGAGCCAACATTTAGAGGTTATGCAGCGCAACTCAAAACTGTGAAGTCAGGTTAGGTCAAGGCTAAAGACCATTCCAGCACTGGGGACTCAATGCTTGTTTCCTAGTTTGTCATTTCAGGAGAGGGGCATTTTATCTACAGGACCTGGCTCTCAAGTAATGACTTGACTTTTCACCTGCAGGTTTTCTTAGGTGAAAGACAGCATCAGTCTTTTCAACGTTTGGAGACTGAGGCATTCTAAAAACAGACTGCTGTTGCCTTAGGCCATAAGGTAATGCCTTCTGATTAAAGGAGATGGGAGACTGTGGGCCGTTCTTCATCGGTATGCGAGGAGCTTGGCTACCTGCACACGTTTGTTGCCTGGAGTAGAGAGAGAGAGGAGTGTTGTCTCAGTTGGCTTGGCTGTCAGGCAGGGAGAAGCAAGTGCTGCTGAGGTTGCTTGTTGGGGAAGGAGAATGAAGAATGATTCCACTTAAATTGTTGAGTCTATTTCTTCTCACTCTTGAACACCATCCTTCAGATTTATTGCTTTTTTCATTAACATTGACAACAACAATAATTATTAAGTATGTACAGTATTTCAGGGTTTCCAAAGAACTTCCTCCTTTGGTCCTTGATTGATTGGTAGTTACTTCAACAGATTCTTGAAGTCACTTGGTGAATCTATTTATGAACCCCTAACAATCGACTTGACATATATCTTCCATGAATGGCATTTCTTTCACCTACCATTTAGATAATGGTTTGAACCTGTTCCTAGCCCTGCCACTAGCCAGGGTAGGCAAAGGGCTTTGTGATCTACAGTGAAAGGGACGTTCTGGGAGGGTGATGTTGTTTTGTAAGCACAGGTTTCTAAACGCTCTCCTGCGTGTTTTTCCCCAGTGTGAATTACTGTATTAGCACATAGTACCCCTTAATGGAAACGAAGTAAAGCTCTGTTAATGTTTATGCTATTTGTTAAAAAAAAAAAAAGAAAAAGAAAAGATAATGGTAGAATTCCCCAGGCAGTTCTTTTTATTTAATGTATATTGGTCCTTAAATTGCAAAGCAGGCTGGGGGAACGCTGGCTGCAGGCACAAATTGCCTGCTTAGTGGGCTGCTTTAAAGCTCCTTTCTAAGAAATTTCCATCTTTGTCACTATTTTCTTCAAGGTGTTGAATAATTTTAAAAGTGGCAGTTGCAACAATATGTAAAAAAAAAGCTGACAGCTGGCAGCATTCAGCTTACTTTTCTTTCCTTTTCGTGGAAAGCTCAGAGTGTTCTGCACTGCAGGGGGAAGTGGAGTTGCAGATTTTATTTGGATTTAGTGGAAGCATACTGCCTGGTTAGAATAAAGACTCTTACCTGAGCAAAGCTTTCTGCAAGTCTTGCTTGGCAGTATGGGTGCCAGCCCACCTGGCTTCAACTACACCAGTATGTCTGTACTGTTCATTTTGGAGACAAAGACAGTTTTTCTTTTTCCCCCTAACGGTCAGTGTTGTAATGAGCTCTTGTTAATCTGATAGTAATGTCAGAATCATAATTCCTCGTTTTCTTTGTTCAGTGCGTGTTCTCAAAGCTGTGCCCAGAGTATGTAGCCATGAAGCAGTCGAAAGAGAGAGAAGGATGATATACAGCCTGTAAGCTCAAGAAGCTTAAAGGTCTGATGGTAGAGAAGGCACACGATGAAATAACCCCCTTAGCTGTCAAGTGCAGAGAGAGTGAAGGCAGTGCCGTCATAGCTCCGAGGGGATCCAGGCACAGGGATGTTTTGAGTTCCCTTTGTAAATTTCTGGGCTGTTGCACTTAGACTTGATTGTGCAATGAGTTTATGTCATGTTCTGGAGACTCCCTCTGTTTGCTTCTGGCTTGGTAGACCGCTGACCTACCTTAGTGGTTAAAGAAAAACAGGCGATATTAAATGAACAGCAACAACAAAAGTTTTGGAGGAGGCCTGAAACTGCTGAGAAGAATGTCAGCGGGAACTGGTGTGGAAGGCAACGCACAGGGGCTGACTGTTTGGAAATGCGCCTTGTGGAACCAGTTAGGGAACTGGAATTGGGCCCATCTGTTCACCCCCTGACATCCTCTAATGAGGACCCCAGTCAATGAAGGACCCGAAATATTCTCTGAGAAGACATCCGAGCAATTGTGAAAGGGAAATTTAAGCAAAATCAGTGTTCGACTTAACAGAACAGGAGTTTAGGATTGAAATGCAGAAAATAGGGCAAAATTACATGCACATCAGACTGAACTAAGAAGCATTAGTGACAAAAGCAAGTCTCAAAATTTAAGTCATTTTTTAATGAAAATCAGTCCAAAATACTCCCTCAGCTGCTGGCCACCTGAGGTGCTTCCTTCCAGTGCCTTGGGCTCTGCCTGGCAAATTGATCTGGGGACTGAACGGAGTCCTGTGGGACATCACCAATCTTGAATTCTTCGTATTAGAGATTTAAAGAGCAACCACATTTCATTGAAAATTTATTAAGCAAAATTAAATTTTAAAGGAGGCTTGTAAGCCATACTTCCTGGGCCTGGCAGGTGCCTGGCACAGAGGGGTCCAGCATGGGTTTGCTGAGTCCGACTGGCAAGAGAGGTACTAAACAGCAAGTTTGCCTACATGGTGTGTGTGTGTTTCTATCCCTAGCTTCAAAAAATTTCAGAAGTAATTGAACCAAAAATGTGATTAGTTTCAAGCCAAAATGGCAGACACCAAAATAATCTCAGAAAATATTTCAAAAGAGTCATATTAGCATGTAAATTCTGATTAGAATGAGTCTGGGGTGAATCATACACAGATTGTTGATATGTAATTAGTTTTTTAAGGAATCGGTAGTTATAAGGTTCTTGGAACTTACTGGGGTGTGTGGTTAATTTACCCTTTCTTCCTGTAAAGCTATTTTGACCAATCTGTCTCTCATCTTGGCAAAATGATGAATGATTTTATGTTGCTTAGGATTCTTGACAGAGAGAGAGAGGAAGGGAGGAGGAGAAGGAAGAGGAGATAGAAGAAGGAGAAGGAAGATAAAATGAAGACAGTAAGAAAAAATCAATAAACAAAGATCAAAGCTGAAGTTCGGCTGCGTTTCCTTCTGGTGACATCACTCGGGGGTCTTGCCTCTGTCCCGAGATGATCTCCACTTCCTAAGGCAAGAATTACCTATTGCAATAAAAAACTCCCGAGCTGGGCTTCCAGTTTGTTTTGACTCATGACTACCAGCATGTTTCTGTTGGTAGTTCTGAGATGCTACGTAGGCAACAGTTTCAGGCTCACAGTTTATAATTGTGAGTAGCTAAGTGTTGGAAGAGACGTTAAAATATAAGAGAATTTCATGCTCTTTACACTCTTTTGTCTTTATACTCTCACCCCAAAAAAGTTTTGAAAATGTATCTGTTCCTGGCACATTTTATAATGAAGCCTAAATTTTATAGCATGGTTGTAAAGTATATAATTTTTAATGTCTTTTCAATATTTTTAAGATCAAAGGATAACATCTCTCTTTTCAGAGTAAGGGTCACATCTGGAAACTATGGTGATTTGTTAATCACTATTTTCTGTTTAAAAAGCACATGAACAAGCTCTTCTTTGACATTTGGAAATTTTCCATCATTTCCTTTTCTCCATGAACTTGTATTTTTCACTTAACTTGCCTCACAGAAGTTGAAAGTAATAGATCCATTCCTGAAAGTCTTCTGTTGATCACTCTTTCATATCTCTCTGTAATAAAAATATTTCTACAACTTAAGACTTTTTTTCTAAATTGGGTTCTCAGTAGAATCATTGTTCAGAATGACATAATTTATAAATTTTTATGGTTAATAAACATAAAAACTAAAATTATATTAAAATGTATGTCAATGAAATGGACAGGGCATTAAAAATTAGTTTTTATATCAGTTAGCCTTTTATCTGTAGTGACTATTACATATTGTTAGAATAAAAAAAGCTTTAACATCAATTCTGTTTTAATGTTTATAGTTTTAAGTGCTGAGAACACTTATTCATCTAAGAGAATTGATAAAAAAAAAAGGATTTCTCTATCTTCTCGTCCCTGTATTTAATTTAAAAAGTTATGCTTTTTTGCTTAGTATATGCTTCTTTTTCGTTGACTAGGCACCCTTAAAGAGTATCTGAGATCTTAAAATTTGAATCAAGATTTTTATGGTTTGAAATCGGAGTTGGTGGTGCTTACTACAGTGAGAAATCCCTTTTGTGGGCAATGCTGTACTGTTCTTTCTAGATCCTTCCTTTGGGTCAGGAGTACCATCCCCAGATGCTGGCAGCATGGGCCACTGATGGCTCTCAGCTCAGGGGGGACTGCCTGCAGAACTGCAGCCAGTGACTGGCTGGTGCAGAGGTGCAAAGCCTGCGTTCAGCAGGGGTCATCCCAGCCGCAGCGCTCCCTGTAGGACTGACTGTACTGGGGGCTGACTTCTTGTTCTGCACAGTCCTGTTCCTCACATCCTGGTAGCTGTATTTCTGAGAGAACCTCTCAAGCTCCACTTGACTCTCCATCTCTGAATCTGTTCCCAGGAAACTCGCTGTAAAACACCCGTTCATTAACTTGCACTTCAAGAGTGTGATTCTGCAGAAGGGAGTTAAGAATGCTCTATTTTGGGTGGAAATGACATTGGGCTTGTTTCACTTAATTGTGGTTATTTTTGGCGGCATCTTTTTTGTGGTGTTTGTGGTATGAAATGTCTATATTCAACAGGAGGGCAGCTGTTGAAAATATGACCCATCCTTAATAAATACTCTCCTTGATATTCTTCTAATGAGCCGAAAATATTTTAGTTATGCTTTTTGGATTATCTGTTTTCATTCTGGTGTGAGAGGTAGGATAAACTCGAGTGTGCAGTAAACTCAAATTTAATAATTGAAAAATCTCCCAATTTAAAATGCTTCAGTAAAAACTATGTTGTTGTTAAAGACTTGGATTTTAACAGAGAACATATAAACACATGCAGATACTCTTCAGTAGCATGGAGCCTAGGGAAAAGCTAACTACAGCTTATGAATAATGCAGAACTTTGCTGTTTATGCCATTTCCATCTGTTGTATGCATGATATTTATGATATTCACAAGATAAACTGATAGGCGTGTGTGATCTGCTAATATGTATATTTTAAAAAGCTTTAATTACTCTTTTTATGGCTGAATGATGTCACGTACTCTGACTCCAGGGATAGGAGGATTAGGCAATAAAATAGCAACACAGACGCTTTTGAACATCCAGGCATTTTATTTTTAATGAGTGAGACTTGATTAGTGTCTTATCCCATTCCAGGGTCTCAGAGTGCTTCCAGCACTGGTTTCTGGTTGCACGTGTGATGGCTCAGAAGGAGAATGGTGGGAGGGCTGTGCCTCCATCTCTCCCTGCCAATTGTCCCCTAGCACTGCTTCATGATGGCCATGTCAACTCAGCTAAATGAGGAGGGACTACTTCTGTGCTTTTCAAATGCCATTTCAGCCTTGGAACTTATCTTGGAAAATCCAAGTTTTAATGAAGTGACAGTTCTCAGAGAAAACAACAGAAAAACACATTTTCTTCTCCATAAACCAAAGGCACAATCCCACCACAGAAAATTTTATTAAATTTATAATCTCTAGATTTTCTGAGTTACCACAGTTTAATGGAAAGTAAACCCGACAGAAGAACCAGTTTCTATCACTGAGTAAAAACAGTATCACCAGTTCACTGTGTGGCTTCAAGCAGGCTGTTTAACCTCTTTGAACTTCACCATTGTAATTAGAAAAATGCAAGATCTGAACTTGGTGATTTCAAACATTCTTTCAGCACAGACATTTTAAAGAATCTTACATACACCTGATTTTTCACCTTTGAAACATTCATTATGGGCTCTAGGTCCATGAACACTATCTAATTTCTATAAAAACTGACTCTCCTTTCTTAAGGAAAAATATTGCAAAAAATTGTTAAAATGCTTTGTTATTTTTCCCAGCCTAAATGCTTTTTCAGACATTTTGATTCCCTCGCTCCCTCTCTTTCTGTCACCACCCCGCTTCTGTTGGGGGGATTGTTAAAATAATTTAGAGCCTGCTTCTCCCCTGCCCCCCGTTTTGGGGATAAACCTAGTGCTCTGGAAAGAGGTCGATTGCTTATTTCCAAATCTGGCTTCCCTTGACGCGTCTTCTGACAATTTCCCTGAGTTTAGAGACTTGGAGACATAAGAGGGCTTCTTAGAAGTGCTCACATGGACTGGACTGAGAAAATGTGAAATCCAAGGTGTTGGAGGGGAAGATTTATTCCCAAGGATTTTATCAAATACAGCTTGTCATGAATTATTGACATTTAGGTCATCGATGGTGTGATTTAAGACAAGACAACCCCCCAAGTACTCCTTCCACATTCCCCCAAATCACAGCAGGTACTAATTCTTTAGGTCTAGCAACAGCCTCTGAAAAATTAAGCACCATATAGTCGTGTGTAGGAGTGTGTGTGTGTGTGTGTGTTGAAGTTTTATTGGCCTGAATTAGTTACCAATGCTTTAGTTTCATTCCAACATCTAGATGAGTTAATACTGTTACCCTTCCTCATAGCAGCCACAGGGAAGTTCTTGAATCACTTTCTGGGGAAAGCAGGGTCTGAGGGAGAGGTCCATGTATCTCCAGGGGGCCAGTCGGGAGGGTGACAACCCTCACAGCCTCCAACGAGAGTGTCCTAGTCACTGATTGCTAGATACCCACTTCCCACTTCCCGTTTTGGGTGTGCTCCTGCTGTCTTTTGAAGACACAATAGAAACTCTATTGCTGAAATACAATAGGAATTTAGGCAGTTTGTTCCTGAAGATTTCCTTCTGTCTCTCAACCCGTCCTTGGGGGAGAGACGGCAGTATGCTCCTGTGCTCCTCCTCCTTCCTGAACACTGTTTGTGCCCCTTCTAATCCACTCTCCCCCATTCTGGGAGACTGGTTCCCGGTGGAAAATGAAGTCTGATTTCTTCCTATGACGTAAATTCCTTCCCCTCTGACCTTGGAAGGCAAATTGAGGTCAGAGAGCATGTATTATACTTTGTATCTTCCACAGTCCAGTGCGTGTTAGGTACGTAACGTCTGAAGTCTCTGTGCAAACCCCCTAGTGCTTTCCATGAGCTGTGATAATAGTAACAGTTACTGTTGAGGGTTTTATTTTCTGTTAAGCATGTCACTTGCATCCTCTCATTTAGTCCTCCCATCCATTCTGTAAGGTTGCTATTAGAAATAACCCCATTTTATAGATGGAAAACCCAAGGCTCATGGAGATTAAAGAGCACCCGTGGGCTGACACCTGCGCACTTGTATGCACACACACACATACACCAACACAAATGCCCTTCCCTCAGCGTCTGCTGTCTCCATAGGCAGGAGGGCAGGGATCCAATCTGGTACCACCTTCCCAGTGGGGCTGGAGTGTCTGCAGAGAAGGTGACTACTTCCAATCTGATTTGCTTCCATTTTTCCCTGAAGAACAAAAGCAACCTACTGTATGCCTATGCTCTCCTGACCACTGAAGTGAGGTGTGACACAGAGGTGGTGGGAGGTGAGGGTGTTTGGTTCATCCAGCCCAAATCTCATCTGAGATACTTGGGATGAGGGGAGAGGAGTGAGGAGGGGAGGGTGCATGCCTCCTGGGAAAATGGAACTAAGTAAGTTAAGAAAAACCGATTGCCGTGCAACTTTAAGGTAGTGTGACAAGCTTGGCGAAGCGAGTCAGGCTACCCTCCTCCCAGTTCTTCCGGTGTCCTACGGAACCAGACTGAATTTGTAAGTCAAATCACTCTTTTGATAATTGTTGCTATGGATTCAATTTTCCCTGTTCTAATTGAAAGCTGTAATTGGAGCACGCAGTTGAAGTCTGCATCCTGCAAGACCAGAGACCTTACCCATCTACACAGTACCTGCCTGTCTCGCCTTTTCCACTGAGCATGGTTACGCTAGTTGTTCTGACAGAAGCCATTTATCTAATCAAGTGACACGTGCACAGTAGGTAACAATTAAGCCTTAATTAGCAGTTGTTTCCAATTGTACAATCAAACTTTAATAGGAGAACGGACAAATGGTCTCACTGACTTAAATGTGCATTGGTGTCAAAACTTGTGTTAACTGGGAGGAAAAAAAATAAGGAATTGCAACCTAGTTCCAAAAGAAAAATTAGACTCCATGAAATACACTTAAAAGCAGAGCAGAAACGTGTGTAAAATTAACTGTTTCAATCGATTTTTTTAAAAAAAAAAGCATCCCAGATTTGAGACTTCTAGATTTCAGTTATAATACATATAATTTAATTCCACTAATGTTCTCTTGTTGGTCTCATTCTTCATTAAAATTAATAAATTATGTCATATATTTTCAAAGAGATAATAGATAATGTTACAAAATTTTAACTCAAGCATATGGGAAGAGAGAGCCACTTTTTCAGAGGCAATGATCTAATGGTTGCTTTGTTATTTTCCTAGAGTTATTCGGGATTTCATTTTTTCTTCTGAAAATTATACCGAAGTTTACATATATTATCCATTTTGAGATTTGTAAATATATATGTAGAAAAGCAGATTCTCTTTCGTCACCACTCAGCCCTTTGAGGGGCTGTCTCACTTCATATTGGTTGTTGATATGTACTTGGGAAATGCCAACTGATTTGTTATGGCATTTGCTTAAGCAAAACACAATTCAGTAAGCAAATATACTGTTAACAGAACAAAGGAAAACGCATGCCTTTCAGTGTCAAACTGAAACACAGTGTAGCCTGTACTTGGGATTATTTCGGTTGCAGGTCTTCATAACCAGGCCGGAGTGAGGGCTGCTGTCTCACCTGCTCTTTCTCAGTCTTGGACACACTTGGCAAAATCGTTATCTGGTTCCCTGTTATCTGGGGTGGGACTGAAGGTGTTTTAGGGAGGCCCGTGGTAATGTGTCCATCTGACTGCCCCCAGAGCTCTGCTGAAGAGGCCCGTTAGCTCCCTTCCCCATTTTCCACCTCTCGGATAATCTTGGAAAAGCATGCGAAAGCGTCAGCACTGCAGTACTCTGACTACTGAGCCCTTTCGTTGCTGGTGGTCGGAGGAGTGCTGCGAGGTTAAAAACAGGGATTTCGCAGATTGTCTACTGCTTAAGGATAGCACTTCTCTGCTAATGTTTTGAAGGTCTGGAATTACAGGTGAAAAGCAATAATTCTAAAAACACCGAGGTCAGACCTTTTCTAAGATGAGTTTGCCCTAACTAGGAAGCTTGTAGAGTCAGCAACAGCCATACTGCTAGGATGATAAAGTTTAATTCCGGGAAACAGCTAAAAAGAATTTTTTTCCAATGCAGCAGAATATAGTCTGGCATAAAAAGTATTTTTCATGTAATATTAACAAAAGGCTAGTGGTGGCGCAAGAAGTCTCGGAATTTCTTCTTCTGCCCTCTGGCCACCACCCTCATTCATCATGTCCCTAAACCCCTATGAGAAGTATCATAACCTTGCCTCTTGCTAATGAGACTCCTTTCCTTGTAGGTGAATGAGAACAAATGCCATCAACTCCCGCACTGCCCCCGCTAGTCAGTGTCTTACAGGCTCTTTTACTGAGTAATTTTGCCAGGGACCATGGCAATCTTCCTTGGCTTAGAGGAGGCACAGACCCAGCGACAGAAAGAGGGAAGTGTTATTCTTTAGTTTTCAATCCTGTCTCTTCTCTCTTTGTCCCTCACTATTTTCTTCAGCTTCAGGATCACAACTGTGCCAGCTTAAAATTTTTTTCCAATACTTTTCCCCACTGTCTTCTCCCCTTTATGCTGAGACTCTTGCTCAGTCGCTCATCATTTGAACTCCGGACTATCCAAGATTTAGCATCCTCTAAACTCTTGCTAAAGACTCAGATCCGTGAGTTCAAAAGAGATTTCAATATCTGCCCTGAAAAGGATGTTCAGTGATGCAACAGAATCAAGAATTAAGATCATGGTGTTACACCTCAGAGAATTTCTTTCAGCTAAACCCTATTCTTAAGGTATTTGTAAGTCTTGGAGGGATGTGAAAAAGATGGTGGCAGGTTTTTTTGATTTGTTTTTTGGTGTGCGATTAGGCATTTTCCCCTCTTTTCCCGCGAGCTGTGTACATTCACTAATATAGTTTATTAACCCCTCAGGTTCCCGCCCTCCCCGTATTCTCTATGCTTGTTCAGTTTGGGAATCTTAAAGTGGAGGTAGATTTAAAGGAACCTGTTATATTTACTGTGATGGAGATCTTAAGTTTCAGCACTTGCATTTTATTCTGAGGAGAAAACTCTAACTAAAGAAGAGATTAGTCTTTTTTTTTTTTAAGCATGTGGTCTTCTCAGTGCTGTTGTTTCTATCTGCCCACATCTTCAAGTTGTCAGGAATGTTTTGAATTGCAGTGACACCCTCCAAATGTAGTTGACACTCCGCCCACTTGGCGCTCTCCACAAACAGCGAGTACATTCTCTGAATGTCATTAGTGAAAATGAAGTCCGATTCATCAAGGAAAAAGCTGACAGAACAGCTTGGTTGAAAAAAATCTCAAGTGAGAATTTGGAGATCTGCACTTGCCCTGGACTAACTGGTTGGTCACTGATGTGTCTCTCTAGCCTTTGTGTTTTCCAGTGTATAATATGGGAATAATGATTTTTTCTTAGGGGTCTTGGAAAAATTCATATTCAGGTATTTGCTGAGCATGATTTATTGTGTATATTATGCTAGAACCCTCTAAGAATCCAATATCTATCTGTATCTGCATCTGCATCTGCATCTCCATCCTTGGGTCTATTTGTCTGTCTACCAGTTAAGACACAGTAATGATTTTCACCTCTTTAGAGCATTTTATAGTTTTCCAAGCTATTATATGTGTGTACAAATTTTATATATATAGATATATATATATATTCATTTATAAATACTATATAAGGAGTAAATCAAATATGCATTATGAAATGCTATGTTTATAGGCATCTACATATATTTATTTGTATTTACACATATAAGTGTATATTTATAACTTCATTTAGTCCTTATAGCAACCCTGTAAGACAGAGACTAATGGCTGCACATCATAAGTGAAAACCCTGAGGCTACATGACATTCAGGAATGTCATAAGTGAAAGGATGATTTCAGCACAAGTCTGTGGATTCTAAGCCTTGTGGTCTTTCTACTGAAGGACAAATTCTTTTTTAAAAAAGTTTATGAGGATTGTATTTTACAATATTAAAGTATATATTCAATTAAAAAAACAAAAACAAAAACCGAAGAGGCACAGGAGAACTTTTGGTGAGACAGTTTGCTACATGCAGATTGGGTGGTGGTTACATGAATGTATACATTTATCAAACCACATCAAGCCGCACATTGAAAATAGGTACATGTTTTTGGCATGTAAATGATACCTCAATGAAGCAGTTTTTGAAAAAGGGAAAAAAGAAGCCATCATTTCACATAAGGATTGCTCTACAATTTTCCTTTAAATAACAAGTCATCTTCCCACCCTCAGGGCATTTAAAATTTCATATTCCATTCTTAAAAGTAGAAGGGTTCATTCAGAGTTTTTCAAGAACACATCTGTCACACAACATCATGTACACCTACCTGTGTAGGCGCAGATTCACACACTCACCCACGTGTGCAAGACACACTCACAGGCCCAGCCACCTTTGGAAGCGTCAATTCTTTTCTTAAACTGGTGTACGGATGAGTCCCCAGTGTGCAGTGTGACTGGTAAACGCTGTGGAAGGCTTGCTTGGAGGAAGTGGGGCTTGAGGAGAACCTTGGACACGCAGAGGTAAAGGGGATCTTGGACAGGGAGAGGAGCATGCGCTAAGGTTTGGAATGCGACCGATTACGGAAGAAGGAGAAAGAAGCTTACTCAGTGTTTTGAAATGGAAATAGTAAGACCTTTTGATTCAGTAGTTGGGGTCTGAAGGGGGCAGGGTGTGAGGCTGGACTGTTTTTTAAGGATTGCGGTGACTACACACAGCTCAGGGTGGACAGCACCTTAGGGAGACTCGGGGGGACTCTGCCATTGCTTACAGCCTGGCGGCAGAGAGGTGAGTTATAGGACTTTTGCAGCGATGGGGAAAAGGTGAAAAACAAATAAGACTGGATAATAAGAACACCTTTGAAGGATTAGGTCATCCAGAAGCTAGTTTAGTGTTAAGGACTGGGATTCTAGTTCCGCTGCTAACTAGCTCTGTGGCCTGAACAAGTCGTAACAGTTCCTCCTTCATCTGGTTGTTTTGAAGATAAATGAAATAATCCGTATAAAGCTAATCTTAACCTAGTGTCTAGCATTTAGAAAACACTTCTTAAACATGCATTAGATGTGTCTGTAACCATTATTAGAGGTAAAGTTGCAAGAGGTGAGATTTAAAAGGGTGACATATTATACTGAAAATGTTTTAATTCCTTGAAGGAATAATGCTCTAGGAAACCAAAGCAGTGGACTGTTTTCACTAATAAGCAACTTCTCTGTGGACCAGATTTATTTTAATTTTGATGGACAGTTTCTTAAAACTGAGAATCACCTACATAGCTTATGAATCTTCAGAGATACGTCGTCGTGGAATAATAACGTTTCATGTTCTTGAGCCCGTTCTTTGTATATTTCAGGACCTTTGTCACTGTTGCGACATTTAGACATAGAGGATAATTTGGGGCTTCACGAGGTGACTTTAGGTTCAGAGTCTGGCAAAGAATGAGAACTAAGTGGTTTCCACTTGCTCAGTGAGCTTAAACGCTGAAGCCCCATTGAGAGGCTGAGGTGTCTGTCAGCTGTGGCAGAGATGACGTGAGGAAGGCGTCCAGGAAGGGTGGGCCAGCTCCTCTCATCCCACAGAGTCTGCATTTTAATGGTTCTTTAAAGCATTTGGATAATCAAATCACTTTGGCAGACTTTCCTCTCAATATTTAAATGACAGTCAATTCCGGGAGCACTATTTAAAAAGTCCAAAAGGATGTGGAATTTGTCAGGCGGAGCAGAAATCTTCTCTGGTCTTCAGAAGAAGGAAGTAAAGTGACCACACCCCCACTTCCCCACGCAGAAGGATGTTCTGTTCAATTTCAGTGTGAGTAGCCTGGCTACGTTTTGCATTCAGTCTCCTCTGGCTTCCTAAAAGCAATTTGAGGAGTAGGCCGCTGCCAATAGAATATGTAATGTCGGTGGAAGCAGAAAGGCCCACGTTCTTGAAAATCCACCCTTTGAATCGTTGCCAGTGGCTGGGTCATCCTCTCTAGAAGGCATCCGTGTGTTACCTTTTACATCGGTGGGGATGGCTTGTCCTAGAATTACATACTTGTGAGATGCCACTGTAGTCTAGCTTCCTCTTCCAGGTGGGAAGACACTGGGGAAGTGTGTGTTTGTCCCTTCGATTCTTGTGTGGCACTGAGCCCTGGCCCTCCTTGCTGCCTAAAGAAAGCTTGGTGGTCTGCTGCCGCCTCCACAGTCTACTTTGAAATGGGTGAGTTTGAGAAAAACCTCAGAGGAAGGGAGCGTGATTGAAAATAAGACGATGACGTCTGTGAGTCAGGGTGTGCGAGTGGAGGAGAAAGCTGGGAAAGGAGGAGAGAGCTGGTGCCCAGGAAAGGAAGGACTACGGTGGAGAATACGGGAAGTGATAATCGTTGCCTTCACCATGATGTCTCAGGCCATTTCTCCTGAGGCAGGTGTTTCAAAATGCTGGCTCCTATCCATTTAGAAGTTTCCCATTGATAAATGCCACCCTGAATCAGGAGTGGCTGCTCTGTGCCCTGAGGCTTTTCTGTCTTCTGATTCTGAGAGACCTAAAATATTTGTACTGGCCTAAAACTACTTTGGATGGGCTGTTTGGAGACAGTTTGAAAACACACTTATGATAAAATATTTTCTTTATGTCGTATATGTGTATCTGTGTCGGGGTTATGCTATGTATGTATAATTACATATAAATGGATGTTATTTATGACATATAAACATATATTGTTTTATTATCTGTAACATATATTTATCAGTAAGTATATATTTATATTTTATTTATTTATTCTAAAGAAAGTGATGGATTTATTTCATATGGGACAGGCATCTAAAAATCATAGAATTTTAAAGGTACAAGTTCACCTTTTTCCTTTTACAGATAAAGAAACAGGACGGGAAGAGCGGAGTGCCTTGGCCAAGGTCACAGGCAAAGGCAGGACCCTAACTAACACTCGTGTTGTTCTCTCCAGGCCAGGACGCCCTCCAGCACACCCCTGAGTCCACAGCTGTGCTTCCTGGTGTTGGGGGAGGGGTGAGGCCGGGGTCTAGACGGTGTACCCTAAGGGTGTTTCCGAAGTGTCCCACCTCTAACTCTGACTTGGTATCCACTGTAGAAGGACCAAGTAGAGACATGTTAAGAAGTCATTGGCTTAGAGAGTATGATAAAACTTCAGTAGGAAAACCACGCAAGGCTAATTTGCTATCAAACGCAAATGAATTCATGGTCTTACAATCGTACAGCCAGAACTGTTTCTGAGGACCAACCTAGCGGATCCCACTCACTGGGACAGGAGGGTCTTTCCCTTCTGCTGTCTCTCCTAGTCACTGAGACCACTAGCCCCTGCCCTGCTTTAAGCTTATGTCATAAGGGCAGGAGGAACAGAGTCTGCGCTCAGCTGTGGACTCTTTTCGGAGATGAAGCCCTGTTCCTCCGTCTACCGGAGCTGTTTTGTCCTCCACTACCAGGCAGTCTGAGAACCCTGCTGCTTGGTTAACACTGCTATGCAGGAAGGATCTTCTTTCTTCCCTGGGTCTTTTTGCTTGAATCCATATTTCCTCACAACCGACTCATTTCTCTCTCCTGCACCTGCCCATTCCTGTTAGCTGTTCAGGGAGAAACAGCAAATGAGTTTAACATTTGCAGCCAGTGGCTGGAGGCCACAAGACCAGGACACTTAACTTAATATGATACGGCTAGCTTTGTTTCAAATTAAAATTGGAACCAGTAATGTCTTAATTCTCTTGTCTAGACAATTGTCACGGCTGTAAATTACCATCAAAATGGCCATTGAATGGTTTATAATGACCTTGCCAAAACATTACTGCCAATCCTATAAGCTTTCTGAACATGCTGTTTAGTTCATTCTAATTAATCTATTAGGAGACGACATATACATCCTGCTTCCTCTCTCCAGAGTGACATTTGTGGATTCAATTCCTTTCTCGTCGCTAATGCTGCTGTGTAAACTCACTACTGATCTAATTCTGTCTTCTGTCTGCCTGCAACAAATTTAATCAGAAAAATCATTATCCAAAGTGATGTTCTTCTTTCCGTGTCTGAGACAGTGGCTGTTTCCTCGGTAGCTTCTAGGTGCATTTCCTCTTATGTGAGTGACAGCTGTTTACATATATTTTGTTCAGGGTAGGGTTCATTGAATGGGCTACTAATAAGTATGCAAAAAATGAGTTTAAATGAACTCTTTTCAAACAAGAACTTGAAAGAGTTCAAAGTGTTCAGGAGGAAGGTCTCTGTCCCTAAAGTCTTGTCTACAAAGTATGTAAGCACAGCCTTTAAACCAATGTGAATAAGAAACCCATTCACCTTAGAATGTATGGGTCGGTTAATTGTGCAGTTGTAAGCTCAGTTAGCATCTGAATCTCCTATACCCTGCTTGTGTGTGTGAGAGTTAAGGTAGCCGGGAGGGAGAGCAGATACCAAAAGGCCTCAAGAAAATGCCAGAAATCCTGGTCGTGGGACTTCAGTTCCTCTAGTTATCTGCAAAGAATGTTCTCGTCCTTTCTTCCTGGGGATCGTGATTTTTTTAGGCACTAACAGTGACAATGTTCCTACTCATCTTTTGTGTTGTTTCCTCTTCTTTACCAGAGCACCTTGCACACGGCTCTTCCATTGCAAACTTCTTTTATTTGATGACTATTATTTCTTTATTTTTCTGTTTCTAGTAGAAACAGGAGATTACTTTAATGTTTCCTATCAATTAGCCTTGCAGTTCCTCTCAATGGTTTCTTTAACTGGGATATAATTTACATACTGTAAAACTTACCCTTTCAAAAGTGTACAGTTCAGTGGCATATACTGTATTCACAATGTTATGCAAACATCCTAATCTGAGAAAATTAAAAGAAAAAATGCTTCCCCAGTTAGCAGTCATTCTTTATTCCCCCATCCATTCCCCCAGGCTCTAGCAACTTAGGTCTGCTTTATGTCTGAATTTGCCTGCATGTAATGAAATCATGCAATATGTGGTCTTTTCTTTGTGACTTTCACTAAACGTGTTGTCACGGTTCATCCTATTGTAGCGTGTTTAAATATTTTGTTCCTTTTTATGGATGAATAGTATTCCATCAAATGGATGTACTACGTTTTACTTAGCCATTCATCAATTGATGGACATTTGAGTTTCCCCCACATTTTGTCTATTATGAATAATGCTGCTGTGGACATTTATTCACAAGTTTTTGTGCAGACTATATATATTTTTTTATCTTGGGTATAAACTTGGAGTGGGACTGCTGAATCATAGAGTCTTAAACTCTATGTTAAAATTGTAGAGGAATTGCCAACTGTTTTCCAAAGTAGCTGCCCATTTTATTTTCACACCAGTGGTGTATGAGGGTTTCTGTTTTTCCACATCCTTGCCAGAAGTTGTTACTGTTTGTTTTATTTCATTTTAGATACTCCAGTGGTATAAAGTGGTTCGTTTTTTGTTTTGTTTTGTTGGTTTGCAATTCCCTAATGCCTAATAATTTTGAGCATGTTTGCATGTGCTTGTTGATCATTTCTGCATCTTCCTTAGACAAATGCCTATTTAAATCATTTGACTTTTTTTAAACTTAGCTTATTTGTGTTTTTATTATTGAGTTGTGAGAGTCCTCTATATGTTCTTGATACAAGACCATTAGGCGTGTAATTTGCAAATGTTTTCTTCTACTCCATGGGAGAAATGTCTTTTTACTTTATTATGGTGTCCTTTGAAGCACAAAGATTTTTAATTTTCATGAAGTTCAACTTACCAATTTTGTTTCTCTTGCTGCTAGTGCTCTGGTGGCGTATCTTAAGAAACCATTGCCCAGTCTAAGGTCATGAAGAATCACCTCTGTGTTTCTTTTAAGAGATTTATAGTTTTAGCTCTGGTGTTTTAGGTCTTTGATGCATTTTGAGTTATTTTTGTATGTGGTGTGAGATAGGGGTCCAACTTCACTACTTTGGGTTCAGTAATTGAGCTGTGGGGGGATGTCCTGTGCCTTGCAGGATATTTAACATCTCTGTACTCTACCCACTAGGTGCCAGTTACACCGTCCCAGTTCTGACAACCACAGAGTTGTTCAGACATTGCCAAATCTTCCCTGCAGGGAAAAATTACCCCTGGTCGAGAACCACGGTTCTAACCATATTAATATATGACCTTCTTTTAGATAAAAAAGTTTATTCAGGTAAATAAGGCTGAAGACTTCAAGCACATGGAAATTCCATGGTCACAATTAGTGGTTTAAGAATGGACATATAACCATTTCAAGGAAAGAAGATACTAGAGAAGTTTGCTGGAAACAGCGGGAGGAAAGATTTCCTTCTTTCTCCTTCTAGATTGGGTCATGTGATGATGTAAAACCCACTAGGTCTTCAGCCTTAAAATGAAGCTGGTACATAATGAAAATGAAATGGTACATAATGTGTGTCTTGCACGTAGTAGATATTTAGAGTTATTATTGAAACACAAATTAGGCCTATGCCACGACCTGTGCTTTTCGCGTAAGAACCATTTAAGCTAAATGTTCTGAACTTCAGGGTGTTACTGAAAGTCATAAGGGATTGTACCACTGTAATCTCTCTCTCAGACCCAGTCCCTGCTTTGCATTGCCCTTCAACTCTCCACTTCCCATTCTGTCTCTAAGTCTTAATTGGTTATTGAAACACTTCTCATGAAATGCTCTCTTTTTACATCTCTCTGCTCAGTTCATCGTACCATCCTCAGTTATCTTTTGAAAGCACACCTCTGATTCTACCACTGCCCTGCTGAAAAAGTTGCAAGTTTTCCTTACTATCTACATATTAAACCCAATATCTCAGTTTGTTTTTCAGTTTGACTAGAATTAACTTTTCAAACCTATCAGCCGCTACTTTTTCCCTAAGGTCAAAAGTGTAATCAGCTCAGAATGCTCTCCATTTTCAGAGAAAGGTCTATATTTTCTGTCTCTTTGAATTTTCTTATGCTTTGTTTGACTCTAAAATATGAATAGTAATCATTATAATGAAAATATGTAGCCTTTGTTGCTTTTATTGAGCACAAACCCTTTGTACTTCATCTCGTACCTCTCTGAAACAAAAAAATGAAAACAAAGTTACTACTTCTGGTTAGCCTTCTAAGCACATAGAAAGAAATGATAGCTTGGGGAGGTTAAATAGTTTCCCAAGGTCACAAAGATATTAATTGAAAAAACTGCCACTTTAACTTGGGCCTTTCCAATTGACCATATTCTTGTTCTTAACCACAAAACTCTGTTGTTTTATATTTGGAGTCCTCTTTACTTTCCCTCTCTTTCTCTCTGTTCCAATTCTGATGTTTTCTAGTCTAAATTTATATGAAAGTTCATGTCCCAGTCTTGCAGTCGAAACACAGTCTTTCCCCTCTTTAATCTCTTGCTGAACCCAGCACAGTGCCTAGTACATCACGATAGATGGCCAGGATGTATTTTAAATAAAGAAGATGGATAGATAAAACTTGAAACGTCAGTATGTTGTTCTTTCATTTCATTATTGATGTAAAGAGAAAAATCAAAAGTGTGCAGTACTTTCCAGATAATAGGCACTAAATAACCGTGAAGTTGAATGAATTGCTGAAAATTGAATAGATACCAGCCTTTTGGGTGTCTCTCTCTCTTTGTGCTTCCCGTATGCAGACTGTAGCTGTGTATATGGGAGCAAGCTCTTGAGGCAGCCACCAAATATATGTGGGATGTCTGCTGCTTTCTGTGTTAACCTGTGCAGGTGAATAGACCTGGTGGTCTGCTTGTTTTGCAGTTAACAAAGGGAAAGGGCCTCCGTCTTAGATATTTGCAGGGAAGTTTGGAACTTCTGCCATGTGAACAACTGTAGCTGTGGCTTTCCTTCCACAAAGAAGCTGTTTGATGGGCTTTCTGGATGAAAAATCTGTTTCAATGGTATTTCTGCTTTACCTGTCCCCTAATGAGTGTGGTACTAAAGAAGATCAAGGGCAGGGCACTGAAGAGGGAAGAGAAGAAGGTAATGGGCAGAAATGGAGACTAGACTGAATCAGATGCCAGAGCTCCCAGCCCAGGGCTGCTGTCACTGACGCCGTTGGCCTGAGTCAGCACATGCATCAGCTTGTCAGTGCGGCTGAGCTCGGGCGCCCCAGTGGTTCTGTTCAAATCAGGGAGCCTAGGATTCTATTTTATAGAAAACTTTATAAAATATTTTATGCTTAATTCATGATATGGATGCCAGAGTTCCTCAAATAGGATTTTGTAAACATCTTCCCAGTGTGCCTAATCCAGAAAAAGTAATAGAAGCATGTTTCAGATCATCTAGGGCTCCTGATGGAGTTTGGTGATGCAATTCCAGTGTTTTCAATTGGGTTGATGCCATGATTAGCATGAGGCAGTGCATGAGGATCCTAAGTTAATGGGAAACACTGGAGTTGTCCTCCACGTGTAAGTCAGGCCTGTATCTGCCCGTGCTCAGGGTGTGCAGTGCACACACGACAGGCATGGGCCGGCCATACCAGTGGAGATTGCATAGAAGTTTGAATCAAGTAAAATGTGGAGAGAATTGTGTTTCTAGACATGGCAAACCTTGTGCTTGTGTTCTGTCGTGTTCACATTGAGATTAGTTGCTTCGTTTCAGCAGTATAGTCCTTCACATTAATGTTAATGTTTTTCATACTGTTTTTGCAGTTTTCTCTGTTTTAAACTTATAAACTAATTTTATGGTTGTAAACAAAACTGTAAGGATAGGGCAGGCAGGTTGTACATAGCTTTATGTATTACTATTGTTGTAAAAATAATTTGTCAACATTTGCAGTTCATGAGAGGATCTTTTTCTTTAAAGAGGCTCTTTACATTACTTAAGTTTACACAACAGTATACCATTCTATACTGAAATGCATGTAAGTCCTGATCTGTTGCCCCCAATGAGTTACTCTAGATAAAATAATGTGTATGTTACCCAAGGATGTATTAAGCTTATTAATGGCAATATTCCATTTATTCTTACAGTAGTGTGATCTCTCTGTTTTGTAAGATATCAGCTTTACTAATTGAATCATATTTTCTTTTACCTAGAAAAAAATTATACCATGTTAATACTGGTAAATTCTTGATGCTGTGTTCAAGGTAATGTGTCCAGGCTAAAAAAAATTTTTCCAGAGTGGGTCCACAAAGTTTACTTTTAAATCTTTCCTTCATTTGAATAAGTATAGGATGTTCATCGAGTAAAGAAGTCCTGTCAAAGCCTTTTCTCCCCTTTGTTGGGAAGGAATTAAAATAATAACTTTGCAACCTAGCCTCACTTCTACATGTGTATCATCATGTTGTCAGAGCAATGCGGTGAGGACCGTATCATTTCTGCTCAATAGATGATAAATGTGTGGGTCAAGGACCAGAGTGCTTTGCACTTTCATAAGCCTGGGGGATCGAGCTCTGAATGCACATGTTCTGCCTTAAACTCAGGTTCCTTTCATTATATCATGTGGTTTCTCTAAGTAAAATTTAAACTAATTTCTATCCAGAAGTTATCTAGAGAATATGTAATATTAACTCATATGGGAATCTTGAAAGATAAAGTCTTTTTCTACATTGGGCATGGTTTATTATTATTATTATTACTACATACATATTTTTACTGAGACATAATTGACATGTCATTAGTTTCAGGTGTACAACATAGTGATTTGATATATGTATATATTATGAAATGATCATCACAAAATGTCTAATTAACATCATTATTTTTGTTATAGTTACCATACTGTTTCTATTGTTTCATTTAAAAATATACATTCCTGGTGACTACCAAAAAGGATTTAGATAACACACAGTACTCTACAAGAGATTAGCTCAGATTAAAATACGAAAGTCAAATAACAGGGGAAGAAGATAGAGAAAAAATAAAATTTTTAAGAGATCTCTGCTGAAAAAGTTAAAGGACCACAGCATAAAATTTTGTTCTTTACCTCCTGGAAGTTAAGAGGAAACTTTTTATAGTCAAATGCAATGAAACTCTGAAGACTTTTACAGAGAGAAAACTGCTTCTTTCCCTAACTTCTAAGATATTTTTTACTGGTGAAGTGACTTTAAGAAGCATCTTGGAGGAAGCACAGCCTGGGTATATTCTAAAGCTGTAGTTCTGTTACATAACTATTCAATTAAAATAAGTCAGAAAAGTGAAAATGAAAAATGCTACATTATGTACCATGTAGTTTGAAGAGAGGTTTAGAAAGTTTTTTTCTCCTAGAAATATCTCCCTCTTCAAGAATTTATGTTATCACCTCTTAACATCTCTTCTCGCTGTCTCATGGCCTTTCTGAAATCAATTAATAGAATTATTTTTCCACTGAACATTTTCTTACCTTCTCATGGACACAAGGCTTGAGAACTAGGAAAGAAAACACACGAAAACTGTTCCCTTTTACCCTTTGTTTTTCTTATTGTGGAAATTATTAGCTTTACGTCCCTTCTGAGCTTAAAGATAATGCATGTTCTTTTAGAAAATTTGAAAAACTATGAAGAATCAGGAAAGAAGTGTTCATAATTTCAGCAATAATAATCTCTTAGTGTATTCTTCTCAATACATCTTCAGCGTGTGTGAGAACATGTGCTTTCTTTACTTGACATTTTTAATGTTATTAAATTTCCCCATGTTACTGGAAAACCTTCATTTTTAATGGCTACAAAGGATTCCACCATATGGTTATACTCTGGCTTCTTAAAACATCCTGTTAATATTAAACACTTGGAGGGTTTCCAGTTTCTCACTGCTGTGCTGCACGTCTGTACATAACTTTTTGTGGACATTTTAGCATATCTCCTTATAACTGCCTTATGATAGTTTCTGAAAGTGACTAATAAGTCAAAAGATGAACATTCTGAGTTACTTTTATAAATATCACCCTATTACTTTCAAACTCGTATACGGAGTTACACTTCCTTACCCATGTCTGGATGTGTCTGTTCACTCTGCCCTCATCTGCACTGATAATCTGTTTTAATTCTCTGTTCCTTTGATAGGCAAATGTTGCATCCCATCGATTTAATTTGTGTTATTAAAAAAAGATGGGTCGTTGGTTTTGCTCATATTTACTAGCCATTTATCTTCTTCTTTGGAAAACTGTCTAAATCACCTTCTTACCTCATTTATCACTTTATCACCACTCTACCTCAAAAACAGAATCATTTCAATCACAGAGTGTCAGAGCCAGAATGAGCCCGGTCCAACAGCTCCCCATACACGTGAGTCTAGGTGGATTCAGGAACTCGACCACAAGCTTTGACTAATTAGTGCCTCTATGCCTCCTGCTGGTCTTTATTGCCCCCTCTCCCCAGCTTCTACCACTCCCCCCTTTTCCTCCATGCATTTCCTCACCGTTTTGTTCTCCCGTCGATTTAAAATTGTTGACGTGCTTGTAGCAAACTGAGACTAGTAAGTCTGTGTGTGTCTCTGGAAATAGAAGTCAGTACTTTGTCTTTGCTCCTGGTCGTCTAATATTCATTCTGCCCTTCCCTCCCCTGTTTCCCCCATCCTGTGGCACAGCCACTGTGTGTTCCTGCAAGGTGTCTCCGCGTTAGCACGGGCTCCTTTAAGGGTCACCTGTGAGACAGACCCTCGCTGGTGAACACGAGGCCTGCAGAGCCGAGCGAGGGAGGCTGAGTGTTGGTGTGCTTTCTCAACCAGTCCGCCCAGCGACACCGCGAAGGGCATGCCCTGCTCCTTATTTTGTATCTGAGCTCCAGAAAGCTGTGGCCCACCTCTGCTAGATGTTTCCCACTGTCACACAGCTAACGAGGAGAGTGGGTCTGAACCTAAGTCTGACTGATCCATGCGCGGCTTCCCTGCTGTATTTCTTGGCCTTTCTGGCAGTGGGGGAAGACATCTCTATGTGTCTGCTCTCTGCTAAAGAGGCACACAAACCAACTCACGTAAGGTGGGATTGAGTGGGGTAGGGTGCACGAGGAGCAAGGGAAGCAAATGCCAAATGCACCTTCTGTTCTGACAGCAAACGATTGAGTTCATTGAGGAGCAGGAGCAAGTCTGGGCTTTCCATTCCCAGCACACAGACGACACTGAACACCTCTGGGTGATTATTGAATGAAAGATGCTTTTCTTTATGTTACCGTCTTCTCTTAAACAGTAGCAGGGTTCACTAGTCCATAGGGCAAAGACAATCTGGTAATGCTTGCCCTCTTTCTTAATGACTCGGCCTGTCCTCAGGAATACATCCATGCCTTCCTAACTGCCAGTTCTCCAAAACGGGGCTACCAAGCTCCAAATCGTGTGATTAAGATGAGTAAGTTTTGAACTCTTTGAACAGATGATTAATAAGGAAGAACAGTGTTTTATTTAACTTTACTGATGATCCAATTTGGAATTTCTGAATTCTGAAGAAAGCCTTGGGCAATTAATTCTGAACACATGATAGGTGAGTGTCATTTTTCAAATAGGAACATGCTTATTCCCACTTTTGGACATTCTCGTCAAACATGTGACTTTTATTTAACGCTAGCAGGGCACCAGTGCCACAGGCCACCGGCAGGCAGGAATGAAGTGTTATCCGTCTCTCCGGGATGAGTGGGCTTGCATGTGTCTCCGGAAACAGTACTTGCCTTCGTCTCAGGTTGTCTAATGACTCCTGACTCTTGACTCATATGTTTGCTGTCCCAACAGCACAGTGTTGGCACATCACAGGCTGCCTAAATGAATGTTAAAAATGAATAAATATAGTAATATGAAGAGTGAGTATGTTTCCTTTAATTCTGTTTGAGACCTACAGTTCTTTATACAACTCTTTACAGTGTATCTGCTTCTTTAACCTGAAGCTCAATTAATATCCAGCAAGAAATATTGAGAAATCAAAGACCTACACTTTAAATACAGACCTTTCTTGACTTACGATGGGGTTATGTCTTGATTCAGCCCATATGAAGCTGAAAATCCTAAGTCAGAAATGTACCTAATCCATCTAACCTACTGAACATCACAGCTTAGCCTGGACGACCTTAGACATGCTCAGAATATTTCGGTCAGCCTACAGTTGGGCAAATCATCTAACTTAAAGCCTATTTTATGATAAAGTGTTGAATTTCTCATGCAATTTATTGATCAGTATACTGAAGGTGAAAAGCAGAATGGTTGTCTGGGTACAGAATGGCTGTATGTGTATAGGTGGTCGAACATCGTGATGGTGCGATCTGTGGCTCACTGCCTCTGCCCAGCATCATGAGAGAGGATTGTACTGAATATCGCTAGCCCAGGGAAAGATCAAAATTCAGAATTCGAAGTACAGTTTCTACTGAATGCATATCGCTTTCACACTAAATTAAAGTAAAACAATTGTAAGTCAAACCATTGAAGGTCAAGACTGTATTTTCTTTTAAGAAACTTGAAACTTGCTAAACTCAAAACTGGGGGTCAGCAAACTGTCTGTAAAAAGCCAGATAGAGAACATTTCAGGCTTTGTGTCCAAGATGAAAAATTGAGGCCATTATATAGGTATTTAGATAACAAGAGAAAAAACAAATTTTCACAAAATTTGATGAAATTCATGATGACAATTTTAATGATAATTGAGTCCAATTTTTTGAGGGTCTCTGGTATTAGTTCTCTATTGTGACTATAACAAATTGTCATAGACTTGGTGGCTTAAGCAGTATAAATGTATTCTCTTAGTGTTCTGAAAGTTAGACGTCCAATTCGATCCCACTGGGCTAAAACTAAGGCGTTGGCAGGGCTGCATTCCTTCTAAAAGCTCTTGTATAGAATCTGCTTTCTCACCTTTTCCAGCACCTAGGGGTTGCCTGTGTTCCTTAGGTCATGTCCTCCTTCCTCTATTTTCAAGACCAGCAACATAGCGTCTTTCTAACCCTGCCTTTGTTGTCACATTTCTTTCTCTTCCGACAGCCTGGAAAGGTTCTCCACTTTTAAGGACCGATGTATTTCTATTGGGTCCATTTGGATAATCCAGAGTGATCTTCCCATTCAGTGTCCATGAGTTAGTTTTCTAGGGATGCTGTAATGAAGTGCCACAAAACAGGTGGCTTAGAACAACTGAAATTTGTTCTCTCACAGTTATAGAGGCTGAAAGTCCCAAATCAAGACAACAGGGCCATGCTGCCTCTGAGAGTCTAGGCAGAATCCTTCCTTCTGGTGGTGGCCATCAATCCTTGGAGTTCCTTGTCCTGTAATTGCATCACTCGAATCTCTACTTCTGTCATCACATGGCCTTCTCCCCTCCTCTGTCTCTGTCTCTTCTGTCTTCTTATAAGGCTATCACTTAAAATGGTTTAGAGCCAACCCTAATGACTTCATCTGAACTTGATTACATCTGGAAAGACCTTATTTCTAAATAAGGTCGCATTCACAGATAACCAAGATTAAGACTTCAGCACATCTTTTGGGGGTCATGATTCAAACCATAACAGTTCATAACCTTAACAACATCTGCCAAATCTCTTCTACCATGTAGGGGAACATTTCCACAGACTTGGGATTAAGGTGTGGACATCTTTGGGGACCATTATTTTGTTAACCACACTCACTAATAAGAACATTATGTGTATATTTTTTGAAATAACATTTGGTTTAATTGGGATTCAAATTTAGTGCTCCCTATCATCAAATTGATTGCAAGTCTGGAAAAATCCATCCGAGCTGGAAGCCACACAGAAACAGGTCGAGGGTTGGGTTTGGCCTGCAAGTGTCAGTTTCCTGACTTTTTCTTTAAATAAAATATTTAGGCCAAAACCTACTAGACTGTTACTAAAAATGCCATTTTCTCTAATAATAAACATGATTTGAAAAACATGTTAAGATTTATAGTCCTAGTCAGGATGGAATACATATGTGGTAGTGACCCACATGGTGAAATGGACCCTTTTGGGTAGTCTGAACAAAGTTTCCAGATTTAGGACACTGACTATGTATCATTGATTTATTTCAAAGGAATGCTAGTGTGCTACTCCCTGTGCACATTTCTCTAGGCTAATGTATGCACACACAAGTATAAAACCCGGCAAAGAATTTCATATATTACTTACCTTCCTCCCAGGCAGTTACTAGTAAGCAGGACAATATGATCAGGCTTCTCACTTAGGAAAAACACTACCTAATCGGTAAGAGCATATTTCTTCTATATAAAATGGCCCATCTTAATTTATATTGGCAGACTTCAGTATTTGAGCAGAATTATGGCATGGAAATGATGGTAAACAATCCTAATGATTGACATGCATACTGTCAACAGAAAAGCATCATCAATTTCAAATAATTTATCTTTCAAATAAGGAAATTCTATCTGTTGACATTTAACTGGCTAGCCCATGGTCCTGCCTTAGAGGTCAACATTAAATAATCTCTCTCAATAGATTTCCAAAGGAAGCCCATAACCTTTTTGCCTTTACATTAGTAATAAAATGTGAAGTTAAGGAAGTAATTGGGATGGGAAATGTGATCATATTTATAATCAGCTGCTATGAACCTTGGGGTGCATGTATCTTTTCAAATTGGAGTTTTCTCCAGATATAGCCCCAGGAGTGGGATTGCTGGATTATGTGGTAACTTCATTTTAGTTTTTTAAAGGACTCTCTGTACTGTTCTCCATGGTGGCTTCACCAAATTACATTTCCACCAATAGTGTAGGAGGGTCCCCTTTTCTCCACATCCTCTAGCATTTATTGTTTGTAGATTTTTTTAATGATGGCCTTTCTGACCAGTGGTACCTCACGGTAGTTTTGATTTGCATTTCTCTGATAGTTAGTGATATTGAGCATCTTTCCATCTGCCTGTTGGCCATCTGTATGTCTTCATTGGAGTAATGTCTGTTTCAAATTTATTAGTAAGTTTCACTCCTGAGAGTTATCACTGAATAATGATAAACAACATGATCTTTGAGCCATACTATGTGGATTTAAATTAAATTAAAGTAATTAAATTGCAGATCTACCATGTCCTAGAAGCTCACTTAACTTCTTTTTTTTTCATTTTCTTACTTACTGTTTATTACTTCTTCTGTGATGTATACCTTCCAAGTTTTTCTGAACATTTTAAAGTGTAATTTTTTAAACATTTTTTTATTGAGTTATAGCCATAAAAACTGACATCACTTAACTTCTTTAAGTCTTGATTTACTTCTCTGTTAAATGGGTATAAAACAGTACCTAAGTATAACATGTTCAGGAGAGTATCTAGCATTAATAAACATTATATTAGTGCTATTTGTTTATTATTATTATTATTATTAATAGCAGTAGTAGGGGTTTTGGTGTTGGTGGTAGTGGTAAGACACCCTTTATTAATGAACATATCTGTTAGGAAATGTGGAGGCCTAGGGCTGGCATTAGATTATGTAGTCCCCAAACCAGTAAGCCTACAATTAGGGAGCTTGAGAAACCCTGGCTTATCATGGAAACACTTGAACCAGGCCTGAAAGAAGTCTGCTGGAGAAGGAGGTCAGACCATCACTGGGACCATCATAGGGACCAGGAAGCATCGTGGGTGGTGGAGGCAGAAATCGGGCCGTTCTCTGCAGTTACGGGGCTAGCACTGCTTCTTGGAGAAAACTGGATATTTCTCAATGGTATCCCTGTTTCTTCGCTGTAGGAATCTCAAGAGAGAGTGGGGAGTTCATGTTACAAACCCACTTCTGCTGTATCTGTTATGTGGCTGCACTGTTGCCGTTGGCCACATTACTGAATTCCATTCTGCAGCCTACGCGTGGGATTTCTTTTAGCCTTCATTTCTTTTTTCCTTTTCTAAAATATCCTTTCCTAACATGATTCCCTCAGTATCTCTTCCTCATCACTACTTACTGTTTCCACAATATCAAGTCTCCAAGGGATGTATAGCTCCCTGGTTACAAAAAGTGAATTAGACAAAATCTTTACATTTGGGTTTAAATTATCATGGTAAATGCAATTTAGAATTAAAGTTAGAATAGTTAATGGGTTACTATTAAATAGTTAGGGAGCTGGGGGAAGTTTGAGTGAAATTGGTGACTTAAATCACCAAAGTCGGTTTTTAGTAGCCCTTGCGCGGGTGTTTTATACAATGGGAGGATCATGATTCAGTTTGTACAGTTTTGGTTTTCCAACCTCCTGAGCCATCACGGTGTTTCTGTAATCCCCACTGGCAGTTGCTTTCCTTTCCACAGTCCTCACCTTACCCTCTCGTCGAGCTGCTGAAGCAGAGCAGGGGCCCCGGGCTCTGGGCGTTCTCAAAGTCAGGACTCTGGACTAGGGAAGCAGATCGACCTGTCAAGATACCAGTGAAGCCAGGGAAGCTGATCAAGGAGGCGTTGGCCCTAGATTTATGCTGGAGGCGAGGGTGTGGTGGGGGGATTGATGACAGAGGCTGTCCACCTGAGGTGCAAGGTGCGCTGTGACTGGGGAGGCCTGGGGCGTGAGCTGAGAGAGCACGTGCGTGTGTGGAAAGATTTACCACTGTCATGGCTTGTGTTATCTTCACACATGCTTCTTGGGATGTGGTTAAATGTTGTCTATTTTCTTTAGTAACAGATTTAAAGGGGTATAGTGACACCAACTTTTATGTGGAAATTATGAAATGAAGGCCTCCTTTTATTCTGAGATGGGATTTTTTTCTTTATAATTTCTTGTGTCACATGAGCCTTGAATAGCTCTCAGTGATAGACTCCCCTTTGAGTGAATGCAGGATTTCAATGAGCCCTAAGGTCTCCGAGACAGCAGTCAAGCAGACTGTGAATGTTTTGTACTTTTCTCTGTGAAGAATTCACTGACAGAACAGTTTAGGATAGAGTTGGTGCTCAGACATTGGCAGATGCCGAATCAGAAAGAGGCAGCACCGAAAAGGAATGGGATGTCTGAAAAGTAGTAGTCATTGTGACACATGTTAATTGAAAAAACAGGTGATTTTCCGAGAAAAAGAAGGCGTCACTGCAGTCCTCTTGCTGTCAAAGGAGGAGCCTGCAGTGTAGAGAACGGCAGACACACCAGGACCAGGGGGAACGACTCTCGGACTGAAGCCATTGACATTGTTTGAATTTAGCTTGGTTCCTGTCAGACATGGTGTGGTTTCCTGAGGGATCCGCTGCCTAGACTCAAGGTCTGGTTGTCTTCTCTATGCTATGAATGAATGGAAAAGCATCTATTTGCTAGAAAATTTGAATCTTTCAAGTTAGTGTGTTATTAAACTCTGAGCTCCATAAAGACATATTTCCCACTCGATCAGTCTCTTGGTTAGAATCAGCGGGTCCGCTTTGGATTTGAGCTAAGTATATCCCAGGGCCTTGCGCACTTCACCATGTGGTCGGGAATTCATCAGCTCAGTCACTGTTCCATTGTGTTCTTATGATGCAGTAAGTGCTTTGCTCACAGATGACCTTTTTTTTAAGACTGACACAGAAACAGCACATGGTAGGTACTACCATGAAGGACAATTAATACATTATAGATTTGTGCAAGTGGCTAACAAATTTTCACATATACAATGCTTCAAATAATATATGTTTCATTCCAAGTTTTTGCTTATTTTTGACCTTCTGGATGCTTTGAATTAAATAGGTCCAAGCAGATAAATTTTGTCTAATGCTGCGATCCAGCTGATGTGCCCCGGTTTGACTATCCTGGTCCTTCACAGCCAGCAGAAGAGCTGACTGTTTTGCGTCTACTGTTGTGAAACGTGTTGAGTACCACCCATGCCTGGTGACTGGCCTAACGAAGGCTAAGAATTTGCCTGATTATAACTCCAGGTTGTGTGCTCGGTTACCCAGCTGTGCGCTTGGGCTGCCGACCTCTCTAATTTTGCCCCATGTTGGCAAAATGCCCTCCAGTTCTAGGCAAAAAGTCTAAGTGTGTTGAAGGAGAAAATGTCTATCTTGTGTGAACAAAAAGGGCCTTTCAGACTGATGTTCTTCAGCGGTGGGTAAACACATGGTGTGTGGAGAAGCCAAGCTGGCAGGGCGGCAGCCACAGGGCGTCCTTAAGACATGCGGTGACTCAAGGGGAAAGTGTCCAAAGACTAAGCAAAGGCCGCGCAGGAGCTTTGGAACATACTTCCAGAATGACTGACCAGAGTCCTCCGGCAGGTTCAGATTCAGGAGCCAGGGGAGTGCATACATGCATCCCTGTGTTACTGGGCTACATTCTAAGCTACCCTCAGTTCTCCTGTCTTTCTCCATCAAAATGCCACCTTAAATCTCTCGAGTCCTGCCTTTTTGTTCTTGCGCCCGTCCCCTTCCACCCAGCGACCTCCTAAGGGTCTGTAATCATGGGCCTAATGAAACAGCACCGAAGGAAGATCACTCCAAGCTGGAACAGGGAGATGCTGGGTTATCTGAGCAGAACAGATTTGTTTTAAACCATTGGTAAGAACTGATTTAATATTTACATTTTTTCTTCCTGAAATTTGATGTAAGTATTTTATGATACTGTCTTAGAAACATATGTTTGTTTAAAAAATAAATATATAGTTACACTTTATTTTTTTGCAGACTTTGTTTTGAAATCTCATTAAAAATATATAGTGCAGTCACAAAGCAGAAAGCTGATGAAAGATTTTGTTTTTTCATTCACTGAAGAAGAGTTGGAGGGTAGGTGATGTCTAGTCACCAATATATGGGGGTGCCTTGTGGTGCTGCTTAAGGGGACACCAATTCAATTCTTATCAAAAACTGGCATTAAAAATATTTTATTCACTGGCAACATAAATCTTTTCCAGTATGGATATTTTTTATTCAGCAGTGCATATAATTATTTTTAGAATAAATGAAGAAACTTTCTTTTGAAAAACTACTTGTTGCTTGCAATGATTTTATTCATTTTTTTGTACAAATAATTGAATATTTTCCAGCAAGATTAAAATGAGAAATGAAAGACATTAAGGCTTGCTGTTTTATTTTCTTTTGTTTATTCATATACTAGAAAGTTAGACTTTTAGTCTTTTCCTGGAAAGACTTTCTAAATAAAGGAAAATTAATGCAAAGGAAGAAACTTCCTTTTATACCTAGATGAAGGGTCTGTTGTTAAGAGCTCCCTTATCATTTGTCATTTCTGATGAGTTTAAGTGTTTCCGTGTCTGGATTTCTTTAAGACACTATTAGCAAATCTCTCTTGGATGCTTCACTGCACAATCATCCATCCATCACCTCAGGTGCTGTTCCATTGGTGTTCTTGGGAGCAGTGAGTGTCCTGCTCACGGCTGATTGTTCCTCGTTAAAAGACTGACATAAGAACAGTACAAGCAAACTGGTCTGAAAATGAGGGCTCTGTTAATACATTACATCTTTGTGCAGATATTATTTAAAGTGCCTATGTCCACATTACCTCAGATAGTATATATTTATATCCCTGGCTTATGGTAATTTTTGAGCTATAGGATGATTTAAATTGCTATCATCCTGTAGTTTCATTTTCGTTAAAATAACTTTAATAAAATCAATCACATTTTAAAATTCTTGTTTGCATTAAAAAAAAGCTGCCATTGTTAACAATCTTAAAACAGTTTTTTTTTTTTTGTAATTCACTATGCTTTGTGAGTTATTCACATGAAGCCTTTTGCAAGGGAAGTGGTAGAAAATGTAGATGCAAAGATCTGGAAATTAGAGCAAACAGAAGATGCAGGAAGGGGTTAGTTCTGACAGAGGAAAAGCAGTCCATCCTTTCTGCCATCACAAAGGCTTACCTTTGGTTTGCATGGTCTGGAAGGGTATAACTCTAGGTAGCTAAATTTCACTGTAGGGTTTTATGTTTATGTTTTGGGGTTTTTTTTGGAGTAATTACAGAGGAACATCTCCCCAGCTCCCTCTCCCACCCCCTACAGTTTTATGGTAACAAAAGATGCCCTATGTTCTTAGTCACTGTGAACCTTTCACTGAACTACAGTGCTGAACTGATTGTAAAAGAAATGCTTTCGTGATGGAAGATGTGTTTAGAAATATCATACTGTGCTGCTTCTGCTGCTTTCATCTGTAAATGGCTTTCTCTGCTGTTAGACCAGAATGGCCATCTGCTTGGGTGAGGGACAGAAGTCGTAGCATTGCTCCAAAAGGATAAGGAGCAGGGAGAAGGGAAGGAGGAGCAGGGAGAAGGGAAGGAGGAGCAGGAGCGGGAGGGGGAAGATGACAACAACAGGGAGAAGCAAAAAAAGAGGAAAAGGAAAGCTGATATTTCCTACCTAATTTTGTGTCGTCATCAAGATAATAGACACAAAATCCATAATTCATCAAAAAGAAGACCGTGATCTTAATACCGAGCCACATTTACATTCTATAGCCTAGAACAAGTTAGTTTTGAATTAGTTAGTGGCTGTTCAGTTTGGCAGCCGCTAACCACTTGTGGCTGTATAAATTTAAATTTAAATTAATTTTAAACATTCAGCTCCTCAGTCTCACTAGTCAGACTTCAAGTGCTCCAGAGCCACATGCGGCCAGTGGTTACTGTGTTGGATGGCGTGGCTCTCCAACATTTCCATCATCGGGGAGAGTTCTACTGGGCAGTGCTGTTCTTCTCGGGGAAGTTGAATTCCTGAAAGAACTTCTTTCTGTTGGCTAGGATAAAGGTTATATTATTATGAATGTACTACTTTTGATTGGGGCTTTTAAGCAGCATTAAATCAGTTACTAGGAAACAAAGAAACTATTTTTTGTATTTGCACATCTTTTTTTTTAAACGGAAATATAGTTGATTTACAATGTTGTGTTAGTTTCTACTGTACAGCAGTGATTCTGTTATACATATATATTGAGATATATATATATATATATTCTTTTTCAGATTCTTTTCAATTATAGGTTATTACAAGACTTTGAGTATAACTCCCTGTGCTATACAGTAAGACCTTGTTGTTTACCTATTTTATATATAGAAGTTTGTATTTGCTAGTTCCAGACTCCTAATTTATTGCTCCCTCTCTTTCTTCTATGGAAACCATAAGTTTGTTTTCTATGTCTGTGAGTCTGTTTCTGTTTTATAAATAAGTTCATTTGTATCATTTTTAAAGATTCCACATATAAGTAATATCATATGATATTTGTATTTCTCTGTCTGATTTACTTCACTTAGTATGATAATCTCCAGGTTTGTCCATGTTGTTGCAAATTATTTCATTCTTTTTATGGCTGAGTAATATTCCACTGCATGTTTATACCGCATCTTCTTTATCCATTCATTTGTTGATGGACATTTAGGTTGTTTCCATGTCTTGGCTGTTGTAAATAGTTCTGCTATGAACATTGGGTGCATGTATCTTTTCAAAATAGAGTTTTTGTCTTTTCTGGATATATGCCCAGAAGTGGGATTGCTGGATCATGTGGCAACTCCAATTTTAGGTTTTTAAGGAAACTCCATACTGTTTTCCATAATGACTGCACCAATTTACATTCCCACCAACAGTGAAAGAGGGTTCCCTTTTCTCCACACCATTCCCAGCATTTATTATTTATAGACTTTTTGATGATGTCCATTCTGACCAGTTGGTGTATTTGCACATCTTTGAGCAGCAGTGTGAATTTGCACATTTGCTCATATAACTCTAAAGAATTGAATTATTTCTTTTCTCGACAGTGGGGCTTTTGCTGTTACTTTTGCTTCCTGGAACGTCTCTGGGACGGTGCTTAGCGGTGATTGCCTCTCCTTTTGTAACCTCCTGTTTGGGGGCTTATGATTTCCTTTGCACTTGGTTCAGTTAAGAAACATGTAAAATTTGGTCTGATGATCTGGTCTAAGTCCTGTCCTCAGGGGCCTGAGTGTAACTGGCTGCCAAACCAAGAACAGATGTCTCAGAGAGTCTGGGAGGGGTGACCAGGTGTTGGGTGGGAGGGACAAGTGGGAGACTGGAAACAGAGTAGGAAGGGAGAGCTCTTGGGCTGAGAATATTAGGAAAATGTGGGGAAGGCAGAATAGCTCCACGAGAGAGGCTGTGAAAGAGCCAAGCCTATGAATGAGAGGAGGCTTCCTGGCTTAAAGGTGTAGACCCTTCAGCCTCATCATGTTGTCTAAAGATTATTACTTTTTTAAAGTCCAAAGATAGGACTTGGGATGAATGACAGGGCAGAATGTGCAGTCTCCCGGAGAGGAAAGAATGTAAACTGTGAATTTGTCTTTTTTCTTCCCTCTCTCTGTGTTGTTCCAGATACAGCTGAGTCTCTAACTGTCATTAATTCCCTGTGTCTCTTTCCCAGCTACATCACAGTCTTCTAAACCCAGGGATCAGCAGCCGCTTACTCTGTTCTGGAATTTCCTTAGCGTGGAGTAAATCTTCAGTGTGTGTCTGTTGGCTGAAACAGTTAGGAAGGGAATAGACCTTTGTCTGGAGGTTATTCTGTCCTGGGAATCTCCTGTGTTTCTTTTCCAGGACTCTTCGCACTGTATCCACTGGGTTTGGTTGGTTTCCTTTGCTCATTTAGAAGCTCCCTTGTGCTGACGCAGCTATGGGTAGCAGGAGCCTTCCTTCAGCAAAGTGTGATCTCGCTGATGCCCTCGGCTGGCATCAGACGTCAAGAGCGGGGATCCCGAGACCCATGGGCCCAAGGGAACAAGTGCTCAAGAGAATCCATCCCCTCTTCTCTGGGTTCTTTAAAAAAAAATTGCTAGACTGACTCTCCCTCTGAAGAACCTTGTTGTAGTCTGAGAAAAATAAACCCAAGTGGTAAGATCTTGCCTACATCAATTTGAAGGCAGATTTTCCCAGCAATAAAATATTAATTTATTTTAAAGAAATGGCATTTGTGCCCATGGTTTATAAAGAGGTCAAAAATAAGAAATCTAGCTATTATCATGCTGTGTGCATTGGATTCACGCAAGACTTTCTGAAAGTATTTTGTAGTTCCTCAGGCTGTTTTACTGCACTAATCAATGGGCAGCTCCAGGACTCAGTGTTCAGATGCCGTGGGCTGCCCCAGTGCCGCCCCAGAGAGAAGTACTTGCATTGACACCACATTTCCCCCCCACTTTGTAGGGCTTACCAAAAATGTGCTCACTGCTTCTAAAAATGATAAATGAGAGCAGTTTCTGGTTCCCTGTTATAGTTTTCCTTTTTCTCTTCTTTCTTTTGTTCTTTCTTTTATTTTGGTGTGATAGCGAAGGCAGATGCTTTTTTTTGCATGAAAGCAAATGTATCTCATTTTCTTTTTTTTCTGTCACTCATCCGGCCTGTCTTTGTTCAACAGTAGGGTGATAACTGTTTATTATTCGGGCTGATTTTCAGTTATGAATGTTTCTGCTGCCAGATTAAACTCTCAGATTTTCAGAATATATTTTGTACAAGTTCCCCTGGGTGCAAATTCTTCTTCAGCAGCCCAGTTCTCCTGGGAGAGAACAACATTGATTATTAGAGCCGAAGCCCCTAATTCAACATTGAAAGGAACGGTTTCCACAAAAGGAAAAATAGTATGCTGTGGAAAATTGGGTCATGTTAAAAAAAAGGAAAAAAAACCCTTATCTCTGCTCACAGCATATCCAAACCATGTCAGAATTAGCAGTAGTGTCAAAGGTAAGGACCCACGAACGGCAGTTTCCTGAGAATCACGACTGAGGAAGAAGAGGACCAGCGCAATCTTCACTGTGAGTGTTAGCAGCTGAGTTAGAGGTCAGTGTTATTTTTATCATCAATTATCAGGTGTCGTGCACTTGAAAATGTGATATATGTCATTAAAATCAAACCACTCATAGAACAAGGGGCAGATAAGTTTCCTTTTGAGTATGATGTATAGAAGACCCTTGGCCCTGAGGAACTGAATGCGGGACTGACTGCCGTGGATTCTGAGTGTGGCCTCAGAGTCCCATGATCTATGGTAACTTGGATCTTTGTGGGGACCTGAACCTGCATCCCAAGTTCTTGTGGCCTGGTATACCCGAGACCCGGGCTCTAGCTCAGCGGGACTGCTGGGCATCAGCCCCTCCGTCGTGCTCTGCTGGTTTGCTACACTCGTTTGCTTCAGCCTCCCCAGTAAATAAAAACCATATTTTTTTTTTCAGGGGAGTGAAAAAGCAAGCTTCAGCTAGGAAGCCTACTATTGGATGCCAGGGATGGAAGCCAAGCTCAGAAAGTTAGGGTTTTTTTTTGATGTGGGTGTACAACCAAGTTCCCAGGAGACAGCTGTGGGAAATATGAATGTCCACACACTTTCCTGAGACCTGTGCACTTAGCAGTGAGGGGGGCGAAGGGGCCGCACAAGGGAAGTACTAGGTTCATTCCCTGATTTTAGTACGTTGTAAGTCTGGTTGTAAGAGGCGTGAGCGATCCTTGTGTGCTGTTCTGTTCCCTGCATGAGTGCCTATGTGATAGGTGCAGACCTTCAGCTTTAGAAAAGTATAGAGATTCAGGGCTTCACTGACTCATCCACTCATTTAACAACTGTATCCTCGAGCATGCGCCTACTGTATGTGAACACCGCGCCAGGCGCTGAGAATGCAGTGATGAACAAACAGGTCTCCTGGAGGGAAACTTACAGCCACCGGGGATAGAGCTGTTGAGTGAGTAGGTGCACGACTGTAGAATTTCACAGTAGTGAGAACCTTGAAAGGTGATCCCAAGAAGCTATGAATGACATGGTGACAGGCCACTCAACGTGGTGTTGGGATTGGACCCCGATATCGAAGAATGAGTGCACCTTGAGACACTAGGAGTTTGAAAATATTTCCCCCGTGTTCCCCAAACTACATTTTTATTCATTCTCCAGGAATTGTTTACATTGTAGGAATGCACATTTTCCATTGATACTAGAATCAGCAACACTGTGCAAGCGTAAAGTATCATGTTTAATGAAAAGTAGTGAGGGTTTTAAGGATAGACTGTCAGTGAGTTGCTTCATATTTTTACCTGTGGCCTCCTTGAAAAAATTGAACTTTTTGGTTCAAGGTTTTTCAAGCTATAATTTTATTGAAAGGAATTCAATGGCTACATACACTGAAAGCCACAATAAAAAGGCAAGAAAGCTAAAAAACATGATTTTCGGTACATAATAACCTGGCTCTTTTATTTATTTAATTTTATTGATCCATTATCTGAAGGATTACAATTCATGACCTTTTATTCTCTTACAAATTGATTTCTCTTTAAATATGTTCAGCATCTTCCAAACCATATTTTGGAAAAAAAAAAAAACCAACAAGATACAGCATTTCAGTTTCTAGTATTTTAACGGGAGTTCTCCGACAGAGTTTTTTCAAAGTTCAAGGCTTTTTGGAACTAAAGTTCCACCTGTTTATAGTTGTTAAGTCAATGGGTTCAATGTATCATTTACTTTTCAGACTTCTTATTTATTTACTCTTCAGATAAATACAGTAAAAATTAATCCAGGTTGAATGAGTCACATAGATACATAGAAATTATTACTCTCCAACCCAGTGTTCTTTTTTTTTTTTTTAAAGTTTAAAAGGTAAACTATGGAACGTATTGCTTGGTTTTTCAGTGGTAGTAGATTTAAGGAAAAAAGCCTGAGTATGTATGCCAAAAATCTGTCACAGGTGGCTTCTTTCCAGTGACTGTGAGCAAATCTTATGTTTTAATTAAAGGAAAACTCTGGTCTGGGACTTGGTACCATATTGTTTCAATAGGTATACGCTGAAGTATCCATTAATTTGCTCTTTGTCAGCCTCTTAGTGCCCAGCTTCTGTCATATCTTGCTGGCAAAGCCTCTTCTATACAGTTGACTCTCCGTATTCACAGTATTTATGGTCTGCGTAGTGGCTTCCAACACTGAATTAGAGACCACAGCACCGCTGTGCCTAGGGGAAACATGGGGCTAGGTTCCTGTGAGCCTCCAGTCACATTTCCATCAACTGATCAATATATAACCGTTTTATGTATGTTCCTGTTTAAAGACACCTTATTTAATATGTATTAATTAACACTGAACTCACAGCCAACAGCGCTAAACTCATGCCCAAGCAGAGCGTATCTAACACGTATTTCCTCCATAAAGCACATCGCAGCCTTCTTGTGCTCAGAAACACCAGACAGCACTCCAGCACTACACTCGGGGACCATTTAAACAGGGAAATCACCAACAAAAAGCACAAAAATGTGGAAAACATGGCACTCAACCCACTGTGGCGAGGATACCTGTTTACAGTATCAGCTGAAACCTCAGCCCAACCTCAGCTGGGAGCGAGCACAGCCGTCGGTGACTTAGATGCCTCTCCACGCTTCATGTGCTGTGGGTGGCTGTGCGGGCATAGCAAGTGTTCATCTGGGGGTTACAGATACGTCTTACAGAGTGGGTAAGTTTGCAGCTACAGACTCTGGAAATGAGTAGGGTCAGCTGGATTCCTTTTGTTCTGCTCTTACCATCACCATTCTGCTCTCGGTCCCGGTCAGTGACTCCTGGGTTACTGCAAAACCCCTTGTTATTCTCTCTCTTCAGCCTTGTCTCATTTATTCTTCCCTCTCGCTACCACTAGGTTAATCTTTCCAGTTTCTTTTACATTGTCACCACCTTTCTCAAATCTTAAACTTTGCAAATGAAACCAAAAATCCTGGCATTCAAGGACTCTCTGGTTCTATATTTTCTCTCATTTTATATCCCAATTCTCCTAGGCAGCATTGTTCAATAGCACTTTCTTCAGTGATGGAAATATACTATATCTGCACTGAATTAGCACATGAGCTGAGACCGTTGAATGTCCACACCATAGCTAGTGTGACTGAGGAACTGCTCAGGTGTTACGTCTAGTAGGACTCAGGCTCCAGCCATGTATTAGACAGCACAGACATCAACTGCCTCTGCTCCCTACGTCCCAAAGGTTATTTATAGATTTCCACTTTCCTGCCTTTGCCTGTATAGCTTCTCCCTCTTCCTGTTCCCCAACCTGGTCTTTATTTCCTACCCTCTGCATTTTTCCCTTTTCACATTCCACCCTGAGGGGAACTATGCATGACCCACCCCATCCAGGGGGAAGGGATGTCTGTGTTTTCTGAATTCCCAAAGATACTGTTTTGTTTAATGTCATCTCTTCCTATCATGATTGCAAAATCTCTACAGGTGCAAACTGGTCGGCATAAACATAGTGTCTAATATTCAAGCAGATATATACTTACTGATTGATTGTCAGTAGTGCTTTGTAGCACAAGAAAATAAGGTAAATAAAATGTATGCTGTTTGGGGATTGTAGAAGTCAGGAGAGGCTAGAAACAAAAAGACCGCCCGATCTCATCAGCACACACAGACAGATTATTTCTCGCTCACTCGCTGTACCTCTTGTGACCTGACTGTGGCTCTATCCAAGGTCTCTGCTAATTGGTCAGCACAAACTTCTGCCAGTAGGTGACGCATGACATTTTATTGGCCAAAGCAGATCACCTGGCCACTGCCAGGGTCAATAGGGTGGGAATGTGTGACCCTCCTGCTTGGAGGACGTCAGAATAGTTGGTGAAAAGTAGTGAAATCTACAGCAGGAATCAGATGTCTAAGTTAGACTTTCACTGTTTTCCCTCTGTTTCTCGAATAGCTTCACTAACCCATCTCTCTGTATCTCTCCTGGCTTCACACTGTCCTTTAGGTAGCATCCAGAATGTTTTCCAGGGCTGAAAATGTCATTGCATCTTCCTGCACAAAAGCCTTTGAATGGTCTCCGTTTTGTATATGAAAATCCTAAATCCTAATCCTAAGCATGCAAATCTTTATAATCCGGCCTCTTCTTGGTCACATTCCCACTATATACCCTGTGCTTTCGTGCCCTTGAATATCTTTGGAACCAGCCAGATCAACTCCTAGAATATTTGTCCCTGATAACCATCCTGCAGAGAGCCAGCCCAAAATGACCTCTGAGAATGATTGACAGCAACCCCGCCGGGAGATTCGCACCCTCACTGGTGCTTCTGTAAGACACGATGCACACCTCTGGTTAGAGAGCATTTCTTTTTTTTAAATTGAAGTATAGTCGATTTACAGTGTTGTGTTCATTTCTGGTATACAGCATAGTGATTCATTTATATATATATTCCTTTTCATATTCTTTCTCATTATAAGTTATTACAAGATATTGAATATAGTTCCCTGTGTTGTACAGTAGGACCTTGTTGTTTATCTATTTTACATATAGTAGTTAGTATCTGCAAATCCTGAACTTTCCATTTATCCCTCGCCACCCTCTTTCCCCACTAGTAGCCACAAGCTTGTTTTCTCTGTCTATGTTTATCTCTGTTTTATAAATAAGTTCATTTGTGTCTTTTTTTTTTTGAAAAGATTCCGTACATGAGTGGTATATGGTATTTTTCTTTCTCTTTCTGACTTACCTCACTTAGTATGATGATCTCCACGTCCATCCATGCTGCTGCAAATGGCATTATTTTATATAGCATTTCTTTTTTTAAAATTATTTTTATTTTTCCCCCTAATGTAGGCACTGGGGATTGAACCCAGGATCTCAGGGTTGCCAAGCACATGCTCTATGACTGAGCTATACCTCCCATGCTCCTTAGATAGCACTTCTTAAACTGAAAGTATTCATGGGTTTACTAGCTGTTCTTCCATTTGCTCTAAAAGCCCCTTCATCGCAGAATTTTGACACTACTTGACTCATATTTATAAGCTTGGTGCCTACGATGGGGTCTATCACAGCAGGAGCCTAATTTAAATGTCCTTCCTCTGTGGGAGAGGACAGCAAAATTCCTTATCTGCTAAAACATGGCATATTACACAAGATTTCGCACTTGGTGTATAATATCTCCTTCTTAGAGGATAATTTATAAACTTCAAGTAGAATGAGTTTAATACCCATAAACTCTCCAGATGCTTGTATTTGTCATCACAGATATAATTTATCTGTGAAAGGTCATTTCTTGGAATTGAGCAGAAAACATTTAAAAGTGTTTACATTTGTTGGGAGTTGTATCTGTGTGTTTGGCACTTGATCAGCTTTTTTTTTTTTTTAAAAAAAGAAAATCAAATGTTTCACATATTTGGGGAAACGCTTATGACTCCCTTTACATGATATATGCGGATGTGCATTAACAGCATAGATGTTTATTTAGAGGCATTTTCAAAGCACATATGTTTCTCTAAAAATTAGAAATATCATTTATTTTGTCCTTATTGTCTATACCACTAACCTACATACAAATGAAAGAGACACTGCTAACCACTGCTGCTGACCAGAGGAGAAGTACCCAGCCTCGCAGCATCGTCCCAGCAGTCTTTACTGAACACACAATAGAGACAAGTTGGGCACCTCCTCCCACACAAGGCTGGGGCACAAACACGGTTCATGTAGGGGCACACTTTTGGCAGCTTTTCACCCACAAGAGAAACCCAAGGAACCATACTATGACTTCCCTGGTGATTGAATGTCTCTGTTATTTCCATTTTTCAATCCAAGTTCACCCTCAATTAATAGATAACAGAGTCTCATGTTATACTGGAAGATGCCAGCAACTGTATGGATTATATCTGAAGATCAGGGCACCTGCCCAGTAATGTATGTGGTATTACTAATACTATAAACTTGATAAACTCTTTTGGTTCCAGCCTTTGGGATACTTTTAATGATGCAAAGTACTCATTTGCAAGACTAGATATTAGCCTTTATCTCTTTGCATTTTATATAAAAGAATGGATTTTTTTATGTAATGTTCATTTATAATAATTGCTTTGGAAATTTGCTCCATGGGCTTCATAATGCCAAAGACCAGAATAGCTCATGGGTGCTTTAGCCAAAAATCTGTTTTTCCAAAAGCCTTTTTTCAATTGCTTTCCAGTAAATGCATTCCTGTGATCCATTCTTATAATTTATCACAAAAATGCCTAAAATAGCAAGCTTTGTTCAGCTCCTGACCAAGAGAGTCTGCATTTGCTGAAACTTCAGTTGCCATTTAGAACAGCACTGTTTGAAAAGCTGAAACGTGCTACTAACTAGCTTTCTCTTGGCTCCAAGTTAGGGAACCTGCAGCTGACTCTAATCCCTCCTGTCAGTATCTCTTAAAAGCCAAGAGGTAACACATCTAAGAATGCTTGTAACTACGGTGTCTTGCGCGTGTCAGATTTTCATTGTTCCATGTAGCTTTTACATTTAGATTCTAAGTTACAATGTAAAATTAATAAATCAGAAATTACTTATGGAGCTATTCTTGAATCACTACACATTATCTTCAGGATGAAGGGAAAAGGCAATATTATTATTATTTTTCTTGATAAAGAGATTAAAATGAATGTCCAGAGTGAGCAATAGCATCCACTCATTCATTCATGCTCAGAACATTTCTGTAGTATCTTCCAGGAGCACCTTGCTGGGGGTACAGTGATTAACTAAAGGCCTAGTAGAGCGTGCAATCTGACTGAGGGATTCTTAAATTTCTATTATCTGTATTCTTTTGGGGGGATAATATGATTAATGGAAAGTTGGTTGCATAAAATCTTGATATTTACAATTAAAATATCATTAAATAAACAAGACTTCCCAAGAAGCTCTCCACAATAGTTTTCCTTTATTTGTGAAGACAAGATTACATCGACTGCTTAGCTGTTGTCTGTCCTGCGTAAGCCTTTGCTCCGTGGAAGGGCGTGTTTGCTGCTTTCCCATCTCTAGCCAGAGCGACCCTGGGGATACGGTGGTGACCTGAAAGGCACAGTTATATGAGTGGTAGCTGGAACAGCAGGCTTAATTTCCCTTCGAGAATGGTGTCGAGTGAGGAAAACCTTCCACAAAACATAGACGTGGAGTTCTGGTAGGTGCCCTACCTTTCCTCCTTTCTGCCCTCTTAATTTATTTTAATTTTTTCCTTTGCTCGTTTATTCATTCTTGCAAAACATTTATTTAATGTCTAATAAGTTGTCAAAGACATTTTTGCCATAGTTATCCAGGTGAATTTTACAAGGAATAGTTTTTACTACTTTCTACCTTCCTCCATCCTCTTCTTTCTCCTGGGACTATCCTTTGTCTATTTTCCTCCCGTTTTTCTCCGTATTGATTTTAACTATCAGTATTGCTTTTAATATCTTCCAAGCAGACATGCATGCATGATTTGATGTGGTTTTGAAGACTGTCCAACCGAAGCATGGAGGTTTAGTTTTGAGTGCCTCTTTTGAGTCATAATTCAACATCCTTTGGGCTAAATCTGGGTGTAAAGGTTGGAAGAGGATCTTTGCCAGTTGTTTTACTACCTTACAGCTACTGGTTTTTTTTTTTGCCACCAAAAGTAGATGCACACTGTAGTGTTCACACCCCACAAATCACACCTGTGCCCAACAGGGAATATTCGTGGCGTCTTCTCTGCCTTTCAGCCTTCAGGCTTCTTCTCCAAGCCTCGCCATCCCTGAAGTTCTCCTCTCTCCTATTCTAGCGACTTGGGGGTTGTTGATCTTGAGGGGATCGCAGTGTTTCTAATGAAAGGAAACTCCCTTCTCCACGGGGTATGTTTACATCTTCCCAAAGCCAGATGAGAGGGGTTCCAAGGGGAGCCCTTGTGAAGTATAGGACGTCTGCCAAAAAGGAGAGAGGATATTGCCTTCTCTAGCTGGACATCAGTGAAAGTGGAGACTTCCTCACATAATTCTAGATCTGCCTGAGATGCACAGTGGGGAAGGAGAGCCGCCTGCTGCTTTTCCAGGAGCTAAACTGGATGCTGCAGGGGGTGGCTAAGTGTGAGCCATCTTGCTGTGACAATATGTAGGGCACTGTCCCTGGGAGAAGAGACCGCAGCATCAAGGACAATGGGTGGACAAAGCCTTAGTAGACATTCAGTCAATATTGACTGCATATTGCAATGGGTACTTAATCAATCAAATGCATATTAAATTCTCTTGTGGGTCAGGTGCCATGTGGGGTGTCTGGTGTACAAAAGGCAAGACCTCATAAAGCAATAAGCTACAATAATCATGCTACAATCTGATGCGTGCAATAACAGAGAAGTGAACAGATAGCCACATCTCTGATTTTACTGCCGATACATCTTCTGAACATAAAGCTCTAAAATTCCATTGTAGGCATGGTTTTCTGCAAACCCATTTAAAAATAATGGAGAAGAGTTATAATTTTCATTTGGGAACGGTCTAAGCTACAATTAATGAGGAATTATACCACCCACCCCTCAATTCTGTACTCTGTACTGATGTTCAGTTCTTCCTGCCTCCCCTCCTCCCCATTTGGAGAAAACCTATTTCTCCTCTGAGGCCCAGCTAAGATGCCCAAACCATGAAGTGTTCTTTGATGATGTCAGATTCAATTAATATCTTCTTTTTTTACCTTTGGAGTACTTGTTCAGATCACTAATTATTACATTTGTCACATTCTATTAAGGCTACTTTTTTGTATGTACATGTGAAAATATATTTGCGAACTTCTTTCATTTTGCTCATAATGGGAAATATTATGATTTTGATTGATATTAAATGGCTTACAGTAGTTTCCCCGGTCTACTGTGACTCACAGTATACAAGTTCTAAATCAGTTTGTAAATCCCCAAATCCAGCTGGGGATCCTGGCAGTGGAGCCACTGTTTGATCTCAGGGATTTCGCTCTCTTTGTCTTCTTGGCATCCTTCGCGGCCGCCAGCCCGCACAGGAGCTAAAGGCCGGGGGGCGAGGCAGTATAACACCCTGCCGTGCCTGTTACCTCTTTAAACGCCGGTTTCGTTTCCTCAGAACTGGAGCAGGGACAAGACAGTGCCCACCTCACACGGCAGCTGGGAGGACTGGGTGAGGCGGTGCTTATGGACTCTTAGCACAGCGCCTGGGCGTTGTGAGAAGTTACCAAGTAGTAGGTTTCACCATTCCTTTTAAGGCTGTTGATGATTCCTCCTGCTCTCTCATTTTCTGAGATTAGATGGCTTTCCAACTAAAGAACGGAGAACTAGTTTCCCAGATGTGCTTGGTGTGCAAGCTTGTGTTCACGTCCCTTTCCCCACCTCCCAGCTCCCTCAGTGGAATAAAAAAATGGAAGCCATTCCAGGATTGAAAACTCTCGTTCCCAGAGGGGTAGCTGGGTTCCTTAGAAGAGTACCAAATACTCCTGGGGTTCTATTTTGAAACCACAAGCCTCATTCAGAGTTTAGCCTACATTTGGTGCTGGCTAATGCTTGAAGTCTAGCAGTATGAGCTTAACTCCTTGAGACGGAATTTGTCTTCAAGAAAATGAGTAGCAAGCTGTAGGAAATGTTATTTACTTTTCTCCAGAAATACTTAACTAGCCAAAATTCTTCTCAAGATGATGACAGTTTATATTAGCATTTCACATACTGTGCCTCACTTGTTCCGTACAAAACCTGTAAAATCAGCAGAACTGAGATGGTTAACCACCTGTTGACCCCAGGGAAAGTCCCCCTTGAAGAGGCTGGCAATTTGCCCAAGGGCGTGCAAGAAGCAAATGACAGATCTGGGTATATAATCCAGACTTTATGACCCACGAATACGGTTTCTTCTGTTTCTAGAATGTGCTGTCATTGTGTAGATCAATCATGATCATCCTTTCTCAGAGAAAATGTACATGTCTATCTGGGGGGAGCTACGTATGAAATTCTAGCTCTTTTCATTCTCCATCAACAAAGCAGCACTCACCTCGGCAGTGCCCTTCTCTGTGATGCTCTTTCTCTTCCCGCCTCTCTCAAAATTTGAGAAAATGTCAGGTATGTTTAGAAAGGCTTTGTCTTATTTGAGATATTTCTGAATTCAGCTAATCACTTCATTATTTCAGAGAACCTCAGGTTAATGTACCTGGAAACAAAGCGAGCAGGGAGCTCTCTGCTCACAGCAGCTCCCACGGAAGCTGTGCACCGCCTGACGTTCGCAAGGACCTGGGGCCGCCACGGGGTGGGTGTGGGAGGAGGGTGAAGTCACGCAGAAAGTCAAAAAGTGGTTTCCCAAGCAGCCAAAAACAGACCTCTTGAACAACCCCCTCACATCTTTTAAAATGAAATGTTCAGCAGAACTTGAAACATTAGTAGATTAGCATGTCAATACAGTTTCCACATCACTGCGCAAAGCTAAGCTCTAAGAATAAAATGCACTGTTTAGGTATGTTTTAACAGATTAAAAAAATTATAGGTAAAAGCAGAACATCATAACTCTAAAAAGATCTTTCTATTTTGGAATGGAGTTTTAGCTATTCATGGAACTCAGATCTGAGCTCTAAAAAATTTCCTGACATCAGTGTTATGGGCTGAATTGTGTTGTCCCGCAATTCTTATGTTGAATTCCTAAATCCCAGGGCCTCAGAATGTGATTGTATTTGGAAGAAATTTCTTTAGAGAGGAAATTAGGGTAAAATAAGGCCATTGCGGAGGATCCTAAACCAATATGAATGTTGTCCTTATTAAGACGAGGAGATAAAGGAACCGACACACAGAAGGGAGATGTTGTGAAGACACAAGGAGAAGACGGCTGTCTTCAAGTCAGGAGAGAGGCCTCAGAAGAAACCAACCCTGCTGACACCTTGATCTCAGATTTCTAGCCTCTTGATTTTGAGAAAATAAATTCCTGTCATTTAAACTTGTGGTACTTTATTGTGGCAAACCAGGACAACTAGTGAGCAGAGCTTAGGAGTTTTGCCACGTCTGAAATTTCCCATGAAATGATGATGAGAGGTTGTCAACAGTAACGTCAACCTAGCTTTGATGAAAAACCAACCATTTTTGTTTTCTGGGGTTAGAAAACCAGCATTTGTGTCCTTGGGCGTGGAGTGTAATAAATAGTACGTTGTAAATGTCCACACTGTAGTGCTTTGTGTTGGGCAGTGTGCAGAAGTAGCCACTGGGGAATCAGAATTTGCTTAAAGACCCTGTGGGCAGCATGGACTTAATCTTCTTGGAAGTTTTCTCATTAGTGAAATGGGCTGATTAATGTATTGTAAGATTGTTGTGAGAAATAAGTGAGCCTATAGTGGCTATGAAAATCTGCACCGTGTAAATGATAGTTATATAAATGTAAATGTTATATAACTGTTATATAATAAAGTGAGTCATTATTTCACGTGGACCCTTTAGTTGAAGGAAAAAGTAAAACTGCAGGCATTTTAAGCTCAGCTCATCTTCAGCATGTGATTAACATGAGTATGGATGTTAAATTCCTTCATCTTGTCTTTGACTTTTCAAATGAGGCTTAAGAAGATGGCGGAAGGGTCCCAGGAAAGGTCCGAGAACATGGGGTTAACTGCCTTGCCCTGGATGAGCTGCCCCCCATCACGTAATCAACATGGTCAGAGCTGCCGCTTTCTTTTGGGTTTAGAGACTGACCCATGACTTACAGCTCACTACGGTGGCAAAGAATCAAAGAGCTTGGCAGTTAACCTCAGGATGACCTGTTGCTTGGTGCTCTATCATAATGAAACCTCAAAAGTCACCAACCTCAAAGCATCTCTTTCTCTGCATCACCACATAGTAGGGAAAAAATTTTAACTGATATGAGTTTATAAAATGCAAAAGCACTCAGCTAATAAAAAAGTATAAGGCCCTCAATTCTGTCACCTACTGCTGCGAATGTACCCTTCCCCCTTACGTTCTCAACAAAGTCTTCCCTTCGTTAAACTGAAAACGTCAGTTAGGCAGTTTCTCAGCCTCGACACGACTGGCATTGGCAGCTGTATAACTATTTGTGGTGGGGTCTCTCCGGTGCTTTGCAGGATGTTTAGCAGCGTCCCTGGTCTCTACCTACACAGTGCCACAGTGGCAAGGCCCCTCCCCTTGTTGTGATAGCCAGAAATGTCTTCAGACACTGCCCCATGTCCTCTGGGTGGGAAATTGCCTGTCACTGGGGACCACTGGTTTAGAATGATGCTTGGAAATTCTCAGAAAAGAATGCGAGAATGAGATGAGCAGGCTGATGCCTAGAAGAGAAGAAACTCTGCCTGTCAGTCCTCCTCCCCACTCAGTGCTGTCACTCTTCCTGACTGCCTTGCTCCTTGACTTGTCACATTTAAGGGTGGCAAGAGGGACGGAGGATGAGGGAGCAAGTCTGACCACAGAGTGTGGAGGGAGACTTGTGATCTGGAAGAATATGCATGAGAAGGGTGGGCCCAGGGAGAACCCAGAGCCTTAGCGCCAAGTGATGGAACAACTTCCGTTACATCGTGAGTCTTTCCATTAAGTCCTTGTAGCAGTTCTTCCGGGGAGGTACTACCTTCCCCACTTCATGTCGCAGTCTTTACTGCTGCTGTTTGAAAAGCAAACGTGCTCGAGAGAGAAGAGACAATTAGGACACCATAAGAATGTAGACCATCCAGCCACACCGCTGCCTCCACTGAGGAGCCCTGGGAGGTTCCGTGATGCTAAGGGACTTGCTTGTAGCCACCCAGATGGTTGACCCAGGACCAGAACAAAATTCTCCTTGCCCTGGACAGTGCTCTTGCCAACGTCTGCTGCTGCTTAAACCAGGGTAGCATTTTCCCATCAAGTCACGTTGTGAGATATGCCAGTGAATATGTCTTAATGAGACTGGTTCCTTTACGTGTATGCATCTGATGAGTTTTGTATCTGAGTTGGTTTACAAACTCCTCAATGAAAAGTCCTACACTTTTTATCATGACCAAGTGGAGGCTGTAGAACAGGGGTCTGGGATGTTCTGTTATCCTCAGTGAAGGGAAGAGGAACCAGCGGATCAGAGTAGAGTTCCCTTTATTACTCCACTCCTCACCTGGGCTTACAAGGCCTCCCCAGACCTGACCAAGGCTGCTATTAGGGTCTTATCTCCATCTGTCTACCTGGCCCTGCCTGGCCAATGTGCCTTTGTCCTTGTCATTACACCCAATCCCATATCCCTGCTCCCTCCGTCAATCAGATGAGAGGCTCCCTTCAAACACATGTCAAATCTAATCTCCTCCTGGAGCATGTCGTGCCCTCCTGACACCCACATGATGCTGCATCTTGAGTTTCTGCGTTAGCGTTTCCCGGAGTGTGCTCTGCGGAACCCCAGGATGGAGAGACGCTCTCTGATGTAGTGCGTACCTTGGCATGAGTGTGCATATCTGTCTGCAGTCTCTCTTTCACAGAGTTCCATCTGTAGTTGTGCAGCAAAAGCTTTAATAAGTGCTATGGTACAGAGCTGTCTTTGACTTGCTTTATCTAATCCTCTCAGACTTAGTTGCCATCTATATTAGTCCAGTCTCCATAGGGATAGAATCATTTAGCTAGCTAGCTAGCTATCTGTCTATCTATAGATACATGAGGAGACATTATGGGAGTTGGCTTAGGTGAATATGGAGGCTAAGAAATCCCGCCCTAAGCTGGAGAATGAGGAAAGCTGGTGGTATACTTCAGTCTGAGTCCAAAGATCTGAGAACCAGGGAAGCCAATGATGTGGGACGGGGAGGGTGGTTGGGGTCGCTCTTGGTGTAAGTCCTGGAGTCTGTAAGGCCTGAGAACCAGCAACTCTGATGTCCAGGAGAAGAAGGATGTCCCAGTTCAAAAAGAGAGAATTGTCCCTCCCTCTGCCTTTCTGTTCTGTTCAAGGCCTCCAGTGGATTGGGTGATGCCCACACTGGTGAGGGCGGAAGGCTTTACTCAGTCTGCCAATTCAAATGCTAGTCTCTTCCAGGAGCACCCTCACAGGCTCACCGAGAGAGGATGTTTTATCTGCTCTCTGGGCATTTCTTAGCCCAGTCAAGTTCACACATAAAATTAACAATCACAATTTTTTTTAACATACTATCTATTAGTTGTTAAAGAACTAGTGTTTCTTAGAATCCACCATAGGAGACGTCATTTAATATCAATGAATGTTTCAAACATTTATCTGGGAATTAATTATTTTAATTAATGTCATGCTGCCTTAGACATTTCTATTTTGACTAAACAATCACAATTTTTTTAAACATACTATCTATTAGTTGTTAAAGAACTAGTGTTTCTTAGAATCCACCATAGGAGACATCGTTTAATATCAATGAATGTTTCAAACATTTATTTGGGAATTAATTATTTTAATTAATGTCATGCTGCCTTAGACATTTCTATTTTGACTAAATTACATTCTTTAAAGTGGTAAGATAATCCAAGCACAGCACCTAGCACATAGCCTGACACATAATAGGTTCTCGATAAATGTGAGCTATTCTTAGTAAAAAGCTGCAGTTTTCAGTATCTCCATGATCAATCTTCCACATCCCAATATACATAAGAGTGTGTGTGGGGGCAATGACACTGCAGCACACTTGAGTATAAGACTTTAGAAAGTGACTGGACAGGAGGTAAATGGTAAAACTTTCATGTTCAATGTAGGGATTGTTGACACATTATCAATTATAGCCTTGGAGGCACTATGCTTGGGAAAACATTTAAATTCAGATTTATTAAATAAAGATTTTGCTAAAAATCACATACATCCCCAGTATGGGTGAATTGCTGCATTTTGGGCATTTGCCAAATTCTGAAGACTATACTGTGTGTGTGCACAGCAGCTCTTTAAAAACATGGCCGAGCAAACAGGATGGACTAAAACCTGAACACTTTTTTCCCTTAAAATTAACAAGAAAATAATAGCCTAGCATACAGGATGAACTAAAGCCTGCACGCTTTTTTTTCTGAAAATTAACAATAGAATAATCTTTGGCTTCTGAAAGCTTTTCAGTAGGGCAAGTACCAGATTAACGAGAGAAAGGCAAATGAAGTGAAGTTAGACTTCTCTACTCCTTTTCAGCCTCTTTCTAACCCCTCCCCTTCCAGGGAACCAGGCAGACCGGCCACCCTGGGCCCCATGGACTCTGGGCTCCTCTGCTGGAATATTTGCATTTTCAGAAGTTTAGATAGGTAGACCAATGATTAGTGCAAAAGAACGACACTTTGAATGATAATATTTTTGACATGTACAGGAGGGGTGGCTTTTAAAAGTTATCTGTTTGGTAATCTTTCACCTAAGTCCACGGTAGTGGTGTTTACCGCCTGCTAAAGAATCATCTGTGTGTGAGTCTGTCTCCCTTTGTGCCACATAAGTTCCTTGAGAGTAGGCCCTGCCTGTTCATCTGCGTGTCACATCCCCTAAATGGTGTCTGGCACACAGACCCGCTGAGTAACTGACCTGCACTACAAGCATACACACCTGCGTATTCGTAAGGCCTGGCCCGCCTTCCCCACAAGTCCGTGAATCTTACCTGGTCAAACACAGGGTGGAAGAAAATGTGACCTGGAGTTCAGAAGACCCAAATTTGACTCCTGTCAGTTACTTCCTGGCTCATTTTGGGTCAGTTAACTGCTTCACTTTGAGTCTCTTTTCCCTGTCTGCTAGTAAAGGGTCTTGACTAGATAAGATACTTTTCAGTACATATTTATCTAAGTATTTTCAGTAAGTATTTGTCTAAGCATGATCTAAAATAATTCAACAAAATACTTCACAGCCACTACATCACCCCGTAATTCGTTCCAGAGGTTTGCTAGTGGGCACTATTTATTTATCAACTCAGATTTGGTCAGCATCACTGGTAACTCTTTTGGTGTAGGAGTTTAAACCACAACCCACTGACAGAAGCTAAAATGGAACCCAGGATTGATCATCAAGTTTCCATCAGTGCTTTGACTTTGTTCATTTCCCTCCTGGCTGCTGTTACTTTATGTGATAGTCTTCTCTGCATTTTGTACAATGCATTTTCATTAATACTCTTCATGAATGAGTCAGATCATTAGGACTGCTTTGAAAAAATAATATTTCATTCTTTTTGTTTGAAGCTCATGCTTATGCTTGGTGGAGATGAACATGGGAGTCATTTGGAGGATTCTGGCTGTCTAAGCAGCATGTTGTGGTGGACAGAGCAGTGGCCTGGAGGGTGAGGGATTTAGAATTGGGTTCTGACGCTGTCACTGCATAGCTGTGCCGATGTAGATTATGTCACCTGGTTGGGCTCCATTTTCTCACTTATGAAGAGCGTGGAAAGGAGTATTTTCTAGCTGCAGTACTCATTCGTCTATAATCCTGTTACAGAGGTGGTCTCCAAAGTACCTGTCGAATGAATTAGGGAATTAGTGAAATATTGCTGAATCTGGGTTCTCCAGCACACGTCAAATGTAAAAAAGGGACCATCTTTCTTAATGCGTTAACGATCAAATGCTGTTATCATGCCAGGCTTAGGATTATGTTAGAACTAATATGACTTGGGTGCCTGTCACACAAAATGCCTTAGGAGCCACAAAAGTCAGTACTTACCTTCATTAGCTAATTAATTCTTCAAGGCCCTACTAAGAGCTCCTAGAATCGATCTAAACTGCCATGCGCTGCATGCATGTACATTGCACACTACACTGTAAATGGGAGAATAAACCAGAACAAAACTCTTTTTTCCCCCATCAGCAGTGATAGTCAGCATGAAGTGACTTTGGACGAGCAACCAGGATAGAGAAGTTCCTGAGTAATTGAATTCAGCCGTGTGCTTTGCTTATCAGAGTGCGAGGCTGATTGCTCTTTTCTGCCATACTCACTGTTTTTTTCCTTTGGCGTCTAAGTAGAACAATATTGAAAAAAAATAGGAATGATTTTGCAAGCATGTTTTCTGATTTGTTTCTTTTACTATAAATGGATTTCATATCTCTTGCACTCAAATAAAATGATGTTAATACACTTCTCCAAACACTCTCCATTTTGGCAGCATTTCCTGTTCCAAAAATGTATGAGGGTAACTGAATAATTCTATTAATGTATCAGTAATTCCTGAGGTGGTCTGGGGCCTTATGTAGCTCTAGGGAGAAGATACATTACTTCAGCTGTTCATGAATACCAGGAAAACTACAGTAACTTTGGAGCATAAAGACGTTAGCAATTATAATTGATCCATTGAAGGAAATTTCATATTTAGGATAGATGGGTCATATGATTTAACACATTTTCAAAATGAGAAATCAGAATGGCCAACTAAAATTGGCTTAAGTGTAATTAAGAAGGCTGAAGGCAGGGAAGTTGTAGAGTCGGTTAAGCCAGCAGTTCAGTGACACTCATCTAGGATCTACCTTTTCATCTTTCTGCTCTGCCACCACAGGTGGACTGACTTCTGTCCTCGTAATGGCAGGATGGTTGCAGCAGATTCAGATGTCACCTAACAATGTCCAGAAGCACACCCTTCCTTTTCACATAGCTCGCGGGCCAGCACTGGGTCTCATGCCCATTTCCTAACTCAGTCTCATTAGCAAGCACAAGCAATTATCATCATTGTTTTAACTTAATCAGTATTCACATAGTACCACTAGGGAGGGCTTGATCTCCTCCAGTGGCACGATTCATCCTCCTACCCACAATATCTTGAACAAAATTGAGGTTCTTTTAGAATTGAAAAAAGGCAGATCATCGGTGTTGGTGACAAGATCATCTGTCATGCTTGTCAAATAGCATAGCAAAATCCAGGAAGGTTTATTTTGGAATTTTAGGCTCATGTATGATTGGGGAATAACTTGGTAGTCACATATTTATTCTACTTGAAAAGTAGAAGATAGATGATAGAGGTTCATTGTTAAAATGACTTGACGTTTCTGATTTAGATCATATTTTTAGAATTCTTTTCCTTTTATGTTTGTGGGATGCTCATTCAGATGAAAATTGTTTGAAGTATATGCACTTTTGATGTTGGTTACTTAAGCTTTGAGTTGCATAATATCAAGAGTAGAGAACAAAATGTGACAGGTTGAGTATTGCACTGACTTACTGATGAATGCTGCACTTATTTTTTTTTTCCTGAACTTTTAAAATTGAAGTATAGTCAGTTGGCAATGTTGTGTTAATTTCTGGTGTATAGCATAATGTTTCAGTCATGCATATACTTACATATATTTGTTTTCATATTGTTTTCCTTTATAAGTTACTATAAGATATTGAATATAGTTCCCTGTGCTATACAGAATAAACTTGTTGTTTATTTATTTTATATATAGTAGTTAGTTAGTATCTGCAAATCTCAAACTCCCAATTTATCCTTCCCACCACTTTTCCCCCTTGATAACCATAAGTTTGTTTTCTATGTCAATGAGTCTGTTTTTGGTTTGTAAACAAGTTCATTTGTATCTTATATGAGTGATATCATATGGTATTTTTCTTCCTCTTTCTGACTTACTTCACTTAGTATGACGATCTCCAGGTCCATCCATGTTGCTGCAAATGGCACTATCTTATTCTTTTTCGTGGCTGAGTGGTATTCCATTATATAAATATACCACAACTTCTTCATCCAGTCATCTGTCGATGGACATTTAGGTTGCTTCCATGTCTTAGCTATTGTATATAGTGCTGTTATGGACATTGGGATGCATGTATCTTTTTAAATTAGAGTTCCCTCTGGATATATGCCCAGGAGTGAGATTGCTGAATCGTATGGTAAGTCTATTTTAGTTTTTTTTTGAGGAATCTCTATACTATTTTCCATAATGGCTGCACAAAACTACATTCCCACCAACAGTGTAGGAGGGTTCCCTTTTCTCCACACCCTCTGCAGCATTTATCATTTGTGGGCTTTTTAATGATGAATGATGCACTTATGAATACGTGTGGCTTAGCTAGGGTGCTTAGCTGGGCAGAGAATAGTGGAAAGGGAAGTTGGTATCATTTCATGTTGACCATCAATGACCATAAAAGGCAATATTTATAATCTCACCCAGGGGTTTTCAATTTCTGCTTCAAGAAATAATACAGTTCTAAGGAAATGCTTCAGAGATTCTGCTATCACTGTTTTTGAACTTATTTCAAAGCATATCTTTAAAATTTATTTAAAACCATAGTAACTATCACACTACTGTGTAATATATACAGTTTTAACATATTGCAGACCATCAACTTATGCTGCCGGTTAAATTATTTTGGGGAGCAAACTTCTTAATAAATGACTCCAGATGTAACTGCATATAATTGATTTTTTTATAAACTGTGATTCATTACACACATGACTCTATAGTAGCTCACGCTTCTTAATTTAGGCTTGGGCATGCCATGTGTATAAAATGGTACTACTGCTAGTACAGTATATATATGCCTTGCTTAATTGAATCCCAGTCAAGCTTAGGCAATTTATGCCATATCCTGTGCACATGCTACTGAATTACCATAATGTAGATGGCTATGTGCCCATTTAAGTTTTGGGTGCTTGTTTTTTTGTGTTTATGATGCTGTGTTAGTTTGCTGGGGCTTTTATAACAAAACAACGTAGACCTATCTTCATGAACAACAATTTATTTTCTATAGTTCTGGAAGCTAGGAGTCAAGATCAGGGTATCAACATGGTTGGGTTTTGGTGAGGACCCTCTTTCTGGCTTGCTTCTGACCGACTTCTCACTGTAAGCTCATGTAGTGGGTTGAGAGAGAAAGAGAGGGAGAGCTCTCTGGTGTTTCTTCTTATAAGGGCACTAATCTCATCCTGAGAATCTCATCCTTATAACGCCACCTAACCCTGACTGCCTCCAAAAGGCCCTGGGATTTCATAACATTGGAGGTTAGGGCTTCCACATATGAATTTTGGGGTGACACAAACATTTAATCCACAGCAGATGATAAAGAATTATACTAGATGATAGATATTGTAATGATTCAATTTTTAGAGAAAATTTTTCCTATCAGTCTTCTCAGAGACTCCTAGATTACCATAATAGGAGAGTATTCTGTTCACAGGGCAAAACTGTTAAAAAACAATTATACTTTACAACTAGTTACTTGAATGATTCAGGAGTTTTCCAATTCTCCACAACTGATACAATATAAACACAAACTTCAGGACTAGAAAGAAGGAAGACTATAGTTTATTTTAAATTTTCTTATAAATGTTGACCTTATTCTCATTTACTTCAGAAATAGCAATCATAAGCATGTATATGCACATAATAAATTTATATTAACAGAATATTTTAACAATTTTATTTTTATTTATATGCTGGACTTCTACTTATGATTTCTTTTGAATAAACAGTTTAATGCAGAACAATATATATCTTAATCTAATCAAGCGTTTTGGAAAGAAAATCATGGAGAATGATGACTACAGTAGAACTCACCAGAGACTAAATTGTACCACAAGATCGGTGTGGATTATTTTGTTCCTTAATCATAAAATGCATGGTATTTACTGTTTTGGTTTTAGGATTTGAGGGATTTCTCATGGTAAATTGGAACCACTCTATTTTGTAGAAAACTATGTGATTATAAACACTGGTATTTTACAGGACCTAGGTGATACCATGTGTCTGTTAACTCAGATACTCCAGGCGGAGGAGGTACAGATACCTTCCAGGCTAGGTACTCAAAGCTCTGGAAGGAACGGTGCTGCCCTGTTGGCTGCCCTCGCCTTGGGCATTTCTGCTCTCTACCGGAAGTCCTCCCATCGCATTCTTCTCCTTGCTATGGCATTTGTTAGGGAAATTAGATACCAAGTCCTCCCTCCTCTTGTTTTTCTTGAACCACGCTAAACCCCACCAAGGCGTGGATCTCTGGACTCTACCACCACGTGAGATCCATTCCGCTCAAAATAGAATTAGTTTTTGTCTTGCCTTTTTAGGGCAGAGATCTTAAACATGGTGTCTTTGGGGTTCAAAAATAGTTTTGAAGTCAGTATAACTATATCAAGTTAATAGAAGCCTGGGTTAAAGCTTGACTATTTAAAGTTGATTCTCAAGTCCAGGCACTACTGGGCGTGTATAAACTTCTTTTGGTCTCTTCAGTTGGTTGGTTTCTTATAATATGCATGTGTAAAATGAAAAACAAGAGTGTTTTTTCCTGCAGGAGGGTGAATTGGTAAGATTTTAGTGGATGGTCATGATTAGTTTGAAAGTGTTTGCCATATCCCTCACTGTTTCTCTTGAAGGTTTTTTGACATTAAATATAAATATATGTGGGTATATAGATATATATGTGTGTGTGTGTGTGTGTGTGTGTGTGTGTGTGTATATATATATATATACACACACACATACATATAGCTTACTAATATATATTAACACATTATATTTATATATAACACATTATTAACTATACACACACACACACACAGACCCTGTAGGATATAGATTGTGTGTGTATATATATATATATATATATATATATATATATATATATATATGTAAGTGAGAAAGGCTATGTAGGAGAAGTAATAGTTCTTTTGTCACATGGAAGTAGTTTGTGCCTCACCCCCTATACCTCTGAAAATCATTATATGAAAGAAACCCTATAGGACAAAGCGTTTGAAAGCATTTGGTGGAGGAAACTCCCCCCTGTGGCTCAGATTGGAGACCAGCTGTTTCTAAAAATGGGTATTTACTTAGTGCCACGTGGATGCCCATCAATGTGAGGATAAGTGGGCCCCTATGTCATGACTGCCACTTCCCGTGGGCCTGTCCAGGTTATGGGGATGAACCATGTGGAATTTTAAGTTGGCATCAGGAGGAAAGTGACAAAAATCTGAAGCAAGGAAGGAAACAGGATTTGAGTACAAGTAAACATTTTCAGGTGTCAGATTTGTTGCTTGTGGACTGGAACATTAAAAAATAATAAAAATATCATTTTTCAAAGGGCAACATTGGAAGGGACTAAGCTGAGCAATTCTATGAAAATCTTTAACTCCTTGTTTATAACTTTTAAAGTTTGTGTTGTAGAGAAATTTCAGTAAAATGAAGGCAACCGATATGTACTTTGATATATTCTTGATGCTACCTGTGAATTACCTTGAAATCTATCGGGGGAAATTAAGATGTGAAAGGCACAGAAACTGCTGGCTTGTTCCTTTTACCCAATTCACTGTGGCGCTTCCACTCTCATCACGCAGACAGGTCATCACGCGATCGCCTCACTACCCTTTCTCTACCTTAAAACCGTAACAGCAAACTTTGTTCTCAGTTTGTTTCATTTTTATTTCCAGGAGAATCATTGGTTCTAGAAAGGCCCCATTCCTTATAAAATACCCGAAAACAAATCAAGGGAGACGTCACACCTAACCATCATTATTAGTATTTGTCAAACATCCAGGGTGACAAGAGTGTTTGCTTTTTTTCTGGAGAAGTTTTTTGTTTTGTTTTGTTTTGTTTTAGGACAAAATAGTTTTTTTTTTTAATTTTTTTAACATTTTTTATTGATTTATAATCATTTTACAATGTTGTGTCAAATTCCAGTGTTCAGCACAATTTTTCAGTCATACGTGGTCATATACACACACATTGTCACATTTTTTTTTCTGTGAGATAGACTGGGATTTCAAAATTGTAGAATAGATAAACAAGATTATACTGTATAGCACAGGGAAATATACACAAAACGTTATGGTAGCTGGAGAATTTTTTTTTTCTTTCTTTCTTTTTTTTAGGGAGTAAAACAGCTGTGGAAGATGGAGGTATTCTGCAGGCATGACTTAAGCACATTATTGTGTGAAGACAGCAATCAAATCATATCCTATTTTTACCCCAGTGCTATGTTTGCTAAGAAGAGATGCAGTGTATACCTGATATTTACAAGGTGTTAGAATCAGTTTTGAGAGGTGTATTGTGCTTGATGGTTTCAGGAGAGAATTATTCCCAAGGTTTGAAGTGTGGTTTAGGCAAATATGAATAGTTTTGCCAACCTGTGGCATTTTTACCATGTTGCTGGGGTAATATTTTTATGTTACCCTATTCTTTGATAGCCATTTAACTTCTGTAATTTTGTGTATGTCTAAATTTTTATGAACTGTTGATATTTTTTATTCTCACATATGAATACTTTTCTGGAGAGAGAGGAAGAGAAAGGGGAGAGAACACTGCAAAATGGCCCATGGTTCAATGTTTTGATATTTCGTCTCAGATTTAAAGAAAACATGCAATATCTACATTCAGTCACTGTTCCAAATGTGTAATTTTGTCATTTTCAAGACTTTTTTTTTCCCCAGAAAGCCTTGTTTGTGCCCTCTAGTGGTAGACGCATACATTTTGCAATAAGGTAGAGAAAGCTGGCTTTTTTTCTTTCAGTGCATAATGATTCAGCACCTAAATAACTAAGTAATGATGCGGCCCCACACGCAGAGAAATAGCTCATGTGGTTGAGCTTGATAGATCTTCAAAAATGCATCAAAATTATGTACCAGCAGAATAAATCCATCAGTTATCTAACTAGAGAAAATTCTTAAATCACAAAAGTATATTTCCTCATGATTTTTATGGTCCATTTGTCCAGCAGAAGCTGTGATTCTTTGAGGAAAAGTAAGCACGTTTTCCACAAATGCATTTTCCCTTTTTAGAATCCACTGTGTGAAAACGCGTCTAAACTGCTGCGTTAATCCGTAGCACGTTTCTTATTTTTGTATTGATGAGTAAAGAACTGCTTGTGAAAGGAACTGTCTTGTTTAATATGGCAAGAATTGACCCTGGTAGTAAATACTGACGTAGAAGTAGGTCCTGGCCTCATGGCTCTACTGGACTTCTACTGGAATGAAGCCCAGTTCTTCTTCCTCCTCCTGAGACCGCTGCCTCCCTTTGAAACATCCATTTTCTTACATGACCCAACTGGATTGGTCCAGGAATGGACTCCTTATCCAAACCAACTGGAATTCTCTCCTGGGGTTTTTGAAGCTAGAGCTGAGAAAGAGAGGAAGTCTGTTTCTTGTATTGGAGGCCCTAAAACATAGGGGAAATGTTGATGGCCATATTTACTGCTAGATTTTAGTAAGAGATGGTGAGTCAAAAATGGGGGGGGGGGTTGGTGACTTTTATGCTCCTGGTTTCTACTTTACGGAGATCCAACTGGCTGCCCTACCCATATGCCTGCATGTGGTTTTATTTTTCTGTTTTTTTTTTTATGTTGTTTAATCCATCCTTGGATTTTGTAATCCAGTAAATTCTTAGTTTTGCTGAGGTAAATTTGAGTTTAAGTTTAGTTTCTATTACTTTTCAAGAAACTAATATAATACTGCAGGGTATACTGTCAGTTTTTCTTCTCAAATTTTCTCATAACCCAACTTACTGAGAGAGAAATTAGAGGCAGAGTTTCTGTGGAAGTGGCAGAAAATTGTAACCACTTGCATGTTCATTATGGGGGTTTATCAACTCTAATTTCTACTCCTTCACCCTTAATTAGAAGCACTCTATCTCTTCTTTAAATACCTAGGGTATTCCCACTTTTTCGCTCTCCCTTACCAAGATTATGTAATACTAAGTTATAAACACACTGGAATCCATTCATAGCAATAAGTTATTTCTTCCAGGTAATTTTTCAGCCTTTTATTTTTAAAATTGTGGGATGATACTTTGTCTTCTTTTGGAGTAAGTAGAGGATGCAAAGTCTGGAAACCTTTTGGTGGATTGGGGGCACACTTCTTTTGCCTCTGAAATGATCCAACATGCAGCTTTGTGTCCAGTACATAGAACACTGATAAGTTTTGGTGAAATATAGAGCAACATTTTTTGTGTATTATATGCCAGATGCTGGGTAATCATTTTATTTGTATTAATTCTTAATTTTTGCAACAACCTTTCAAGGCCTCAATTCTTATTCCAATTATAAATGAGCAAAGTTGGAGAGTTTGCCCAGCCTTGTCTCCAAATATTTCTGCTCTGTCATAGTTTTCCCCTAAAGCACTAAATGTGGTTGAGTGATCAGTTTAGAGGGGTCCTGAGGAGTCTGACCTAAAGCTGCCACCATAAAGTTGAGGTTGCTTTAAGATGTGTATAAGAAAATTTCTGTGAAAATGTCACTCCACTAAGTTTAATACAAGACAGTTACAAAAGAATGAGACTATTATGCATATTAGATACTCTTGGAAGGTAAGCCATGCTTCCTGGTGGCTTGGTTCATAGCAGGCTATCAGGCTGAAAGGATGAATTAGTTCCAGCAGGGGCCAGCCCTGAGCACCAGCCCGCTGTAAAAAGCTTTGTGGGGCAGAAACTTCCCAGTCTTTCCTTATGCCCTCCCATAGCTAACGACTCTTCGGTGGTCTCACTCCTCTGCCACGTACCCTGTGACTCTGGTAATTGAGAGCCTATTCTGAGCTTCTCTCCTCCCGTCCTTCACTCAAACCCCCCTCCCCACCCCCAGCATCCCTTAACAATAATCAAGCCATCACCCCTGGAGCACAGCTCCTGGAACACACCAGGTGATGACAGGGACAGCTTCTCCGGATTAGCAATAATAACCTTACCATTTGCTGATTGCTTTATGAAGCATTTAACATACTTATTCTCTAATCTTCACATCAACTCTACAAGGTAGGTGCTCTTCCCATTTAATAGATGAGGGAACTGAGACTTAGATGAGTTACGAGCTCTCAAACTCCTCCAGTTTCCAATGTGAAGAACCGAGACTCACACTCAGGTCTGTCGATCACAGGGAATGTACCCTCCTGACAATGGTAACCACTTCTGCCTTCCAAAGGGCAGTAGGATACATGTGAGTGCACTGCAGGGAGGGAGCTCACAGCCAGGCTGTCAAAGCAAATTCTGTATATTGGGGAATAAGAACCGTGACCTTTGTCTTACAAGGTAAATAGTGATGAATGATTCAGAAGTACGTGGAACTTGGAAAGACTGTATGTTTTCAGTTTGATCATAGACCCTGAACAATTATAAAGTAAGGATTGAAAAACTAAAAAGTGATTCAACTGTATAAAAACAATATCAATTACAGTCACGTAAGCTGTTTGCCTTTTATGAATAGTTCCCACATTGCACAGGAACTACGCACGAGCCGTCCTTGGGTTTGCTGCTAGACACTGGCTTTGAAGTGCCTTTGAAGTGCGCCCCAGCACTCTCTTCAGGAGCCAGTGTCCTTCATCCTGCCCCGGAGGCCCGCCTCACTTAATGAGAGGCTGGAGGGACGGGTGCCTCCCCATGTACCCTGCTCTCCACTGGCAGCCACTCCAGTTGCCACTCTGGCTTGGGCGGCAGGCACCCAGCTCTCCACTGCTTTTCCTTGTGAACATGTAACATCTTTTCCTTAATTTCTGCATTGCAGTGAACAATGAGGAATTGTGGAGCTGTTTCATGGTAATGGGGACAGAAGGAACAACTTACAGCTTCTGTCTTATCTTCTACCTTTCTCACTGGGAGACCTGCTCCGTGTGGTTAGGGGCAGTCCACTTTCCACCGTAGGAGTCTCCATACTTCAGTGTCTGGGTCCACCTGAAGTCCCAACCCCAGGCCAAGTATTTTTCTCTCTCTTTACCTAGCCTAAGGCCCCCCACTTGTGTCACCATATCTCATCCCTGACCTGACAACTTTCATTGATTAACAATGACACCATTGTTCCTTTCAAAGCCTCACCCGAACTGACACCTGACCTACGGCCTTGATAAGACAATAACACAATGGTACAACATCTGTACAATTTTCAAGATTTGTGTTATCTGATAAGAAGGGTAAGGATGTGTGGTGACTATACAATTTATTCCCCAAATCAAAACATTTTGAGAGTGAAATGAGGGCTATTATTAACTATGCTGGGACAATAAGCAAAAATAGGATGTATGCATCACCCCCACAAATTTGGCCTGTTGACAGTCCAGAGCAAATGGGGTTGCACAGAGCGTTAGCCCATTCCTCCTCATTGAGTGTCTAAAAATATTGGGGTCCTGTCTTATCCAGGCACATCAACCATATGAACAAATACCTTTGTTGCACATTATTTTATTATGATGGAACAATTCACAATTTGGTAACTATTCGCAGCCTCTACAAATAATTTTCTTCTGTTTATCCAGAGTATGTCTCCAGGGGATACATTTTCAGTTGATTTGTAAAATCAGCAAACACTATTTGGTCATAACTTCTGATTTTTAACCTTTGTCAATTATCTTGATTTGGCTGCCAAAAGAGACAGGTGTCTGAGGTGAGGTTGCTTCAACATAAATACATCGTGACCACTGGAAAAACGATTTAAAAAATCAAGTTTAGTAAACAGTGACAGAGAGACAGCGGGTGCTGGAGGAGTGATTGTACAGCTGAAAAACTGCACAGTGAACCAGCGCACCACATCAGCATCCAAGACCTTAGCAGAGTTTAGAAATGACCTCATTGCTGTTTCTAAAATAGAATGGGCAGAGTGGCCTAGTCTCAGATTTTTATCATTGTGGCAAATTTTGTAAATGTTGTTTGCCTGAGGAATCTAATGTCCCAGCATTTATCACAGCCTTGATAAAGTCTCCAGGCTGGTCTATTAGCCAAGGATGGCAGGCAGAAAGGAATGGCTCTGGAGCATTAATTTGTTTTGATAGGGAATAAGGCAAACATAGATGAGCTAGTTAAAATAACAATCATGGAGGACGGTATGTTACTTTTTTGTTTTTTTGTGTTTGTGTTTTGTGTTTTTTACTCACTGGACACAGTGCATTTTCTTAAAAATAACAATCATGGAGAAGGGTATGTTACTTTTTTTGGGTTTTTTTGTTTGTGTTTTGTACTCACTGGACAGTGCGTTTTCTTAATATCAGTCATTCCTACTATGGATTATTTCATGTGTTCAAGCCTGTGTATTTTGTCAATCTGAGCTTTTTTTCCTTAGAATTGATTTATTTAATATATGGGCTGCTTTATAGTTAGGCTGGCTGCCTATGTCGATCCGAGGAAACCAAATTGTTGTAGCAGGACCATTCTCGTTGCTATAGTGGTTTTTGCAATTCGAGCTTTTTGAATAAGAGGGCCCATTTCAAAGCAATGCTGTGGGTGTACTGAGCTGATTGTTTTCTATGGATTTTTTGTTATTGTTGCTGTTGTTAATATGGAGGCAGCTGAGTGTAACAGTCATGGGCTCAATTTTGTCATGAGTTCAGCCTTCAGCTCTCAGTGTGGCCTTAGACGTGCTACTTGAACTTTCTGTGCCTCAGTTTTCTCATCTATAAAATAGGGATAATAATGATGATAATGGTATCTACTTCATGGGGTCGCTGTATTGCATGATCTAAAAGATACAGTGGTTAACACAGTATTTGTAGTCTGATAAATACCAGCTATCAGTATTTGCATTCTAGATAAGAGTGACATTTTTATTGTTGAGATGTAAAGTGCTGTGGAGTGTTGAGTTTTAAAAACTGTCGTTGGATAAAGAGTTCTGGGTCATACGATGCTATATGTCAGTTTTGGAGTTCTTTCAGAGAACACAGCTCAGCAAAGCAAATGCATTGACATGTGTGAAATAAGAGAAAAGAATTACAGCCAAAGGCTTATTTAAAATTTCCCTGGAAATGAGCTTCAAATCCCACACGTAGAGAAGTACTGTTTACAGACTGTTTTCCAGATATCATAAATTCCATTATAGACCTGTCATCCAAAGTCCTAGTACCTTATTTGTATTTAACTCTCTTCATGCCACTTGTAATAAGAACAACCAGTTAAAGGGATTTCTAATGAAAATTCATAATATAGTTCAGATAAAGTTTTCTTGTAATTGCTTTCCTGCTAATGTGGTGTTTATCCATATGTCATGTAGAAACTAAATGCCCCTGTGCTTTTTTATAATGTGAATGGACCTCATTTTATTTTTTAATTAATCTATTATTTTACTTAACAACTGTGCACTTTATTTTTTAAAATATACATATATATACTGTTCATTGTTTGTAAGAACAGTTTAGAGCTTTAGCTTTTTAAACTTACGTAGTTATCAAAGGAATAAAGCAAACCACAAAATAAGAATCAACAGAATGTAGTAATCCATTCATGAAGGACAGTCAGATATGCTTACACATATTCAAGAAATCAATCATCTAAGTTATAAATAATAAATAGTTCATTTGTATCCTTTTTTTAAGATTCCACATATAAGTGATATCATATGGTATTTTTCTTTCTCTTTCTGGCTTACTTCACTTAGAATAACTATCTCCAGGTCCATCCAAATTGCTGCAAATGGCATTATTTTATTCTTTTTTATGGCTGAGTAGTATTCCATTGTGTTATATATACCAGCTCTTCTTTATTCAGTCTGTTGATGGACATTTGGATTGTTTCCACATCTTGGCTATTGTAAATAGTGCTGCTATTGTATTAGGGGTACATGTGTCTTTTTGAATTATATTTTTCTCCAGATATATGCCCAGGAGTGGGATTGCTGAATCATATGGTAAGTCCATTTTTAGTTTTTTAAGGGACCTCCATACTGTCCTCTGTAGTGGCTGCACGAATTTACATTCCCACCAACAGTGTATGTAGGTTCCTTTATCTGTGAGTAGACTTCGTTTTAGATGAGTGACTTGATACCAGATCTCAGTTGGGTCAGAGGGGAGCAAAGATTCTAGGAGGAGACAATTGTCACATTTTTCTGGCATGTGTGGAAACAGTTTTTAGGACTTTCCTTCTGTGATTTGTTAGTTCAGAGACACTTCCTAAGGATGCATTGAAGAGGTTTGAGTTGAAGAATTTAGATATGTCCAGGAGACATTTGTGCCAACAGGGAGTTTTTTTGTTCATTTAGTGTTAACAGTCTTAATTTAAGCAACTTTGTAAAAAGATAATCACAAGCCATTGATTTTGAGTTCCTCCATGTCAGATGCTGTTTCAATCATTATTAAGGAACATTCATGACGTTTATACTGCTGAGTTTCAGCATGGTGTCCCAAACGGCCACTATCAATTAGCCCAACTTGTCACTTGAGGGGAAACCTCTTTGCCAGGTTATGCTGTGCGTTTGTTCTCACAATTTCTGCACCAAGGTGATTAAGATGATTAACTCTGTCATGTGCAAAGGCATAAGTCCTAAGACAGGCTAAATAATATTTGATGCCCTTAATTACTTTGCTGAGTTCCATGGGAGTACGTGTTTCTGCCTATGTGAAGATGCCAGTCATAGGCCCTGCTTTTCCATCTAGACTGGACTCGATTATCTCAAGGTGGCAGATACATGCCTCCGTCATTCATTCTCTGAGCACGTTCAGGAAAAGCTCACAGATCTGGTCAGGGGATGCTGGCTGGTCATCTTCTTTCCGAAGTATTGGAAAAATTAAAAAGGCATGAAAGACAACACTGAAACAACCCGGAGCCTGACTGAACACCATACCACCTCACAGCCTCTGCTCTGCATGGGCCTCTTTGAAATGTAAGGCACTTGCATTGTTCTGATGAGATTTTTGCCTTCGTGCAGGCAGCGCTATGTCTTACTGGTCTGTGTTTGATACTCAAGGTCTAGCTCAGTGCTTTGTTCAAGGCCTACAGACAATATACTCTTTCAAATGTAATAAACACTGCCTTGGGAGAAGAAGATGACAAAGTAAACGGCTCACCTTCATGGCATTTGTTTTTTTGATGCTTCAGACATTTGCTTAATACGTGCATATTTCAGAAGGAGATCAAGGAGAGTGGCGTGCATCAGTTTTCCCATAGTAGTTAGTAAGGAAACATGCCCGCAATCTGTTCCCCATGTACGCAGGCCAGGCTGTCCTGTGCTCGCGACACAGGTGTTAACCTCCACCTGCTGAAACCAGGGAATTCTAAGCGAGGCTCTCCTGGCTGATCCTGCTGTGGGACAAACAGAAGCTAAAAGCATGCTTTTAATGAACCCAAATGAAACTGTTACCTAATTAATCCTGCCTTAAGTCAATTGTCAGTTAACACTTAATTGATTAAAGATGTTGGGACTTTTTAAACTAGATTTTCAATTTAGGTAATCATAATTGATAGATTGGAATTAATTTTCTTCTCTTTGGGAAATGCTGCCTTCTCAATTTCCATTTTTATGTAAATGTCTTACTTTAGTATTTCCTGTGGAAGCATTTTTTCATATATACAGTCTTGTATAGTCTATGTGGGGACATCTATATATATTTCTATAATACATATGCACATGTAGACACATATATCCAAATATTATAGAACACTGATTTGGCATGGCCTAAATTATAGTCCATTCTAATAAGACTTTTGTAAGTCTGATTCTCTTTTATTCCTTATAGTGTAAACAACCATATATATATGTGTATATACATATAAATGCCTTTTCTATACAGATTTGTTTAATTAGGAGAAGCAATTACAACCTGGTCATACTATTCTACATTTTATATAATAACAATGAACAAAGAGCTATTTGGAATAGTTTGTCAAATTAAAAGCAGTACAGACGTAAGGTCACAAATAAAAATAATTATTTTAAAATAACGCTTTCATTAAAATATTATAGTGCTGCACTTGTGGGGAATCGTGGATGAAAAATTAATGTGTTGTGGGTAGAAAATAATGGTCAGCGATTCATTTCAATGTAATTGCAGGAGATAGAATAGAAAGGCCTTCTGTTTTGATGGTTTTGATAGCAGATGTTTCAAAGCTCCCTGCTGGCTGTGTTTTTAGAGATAAATGCAACTGCTCAAATGGAAGTGTATTTAGGTCAACAAAAAACTTGAAAGTCTTTTTTTAATAGTTCAACCAAATGTTTCATTGATCACTTTTAGATTTAAATAAAAGGTAAGTAATGTGATCTGTAGCTCAAAATAAACCCTCTTAGGAGACAGAAAAATGCTAATGACTTTTAAACAAAAAATTCCTGTATCTGTCTGTCTGTCATCTACTTCTTTAATTTAGACCTCAGATTGAAATAATCATGCCTTGATTTTAATAGCTGTATATGAAAAACTGTTTGCAAGGTCCTTCATCTGTCTATCTATCTATCATCTATCTAATTTATCTAATCTATCATCTACCTACTTACTTATTGTCATTTTCTCCTAATAAACACATTAAATGACCTTAAATACACCAATATGTAATGTTTTGTGTGTATTTTTTAAGTTTACAAAACTATTGTTATTTATATTGCTATAGATTTTTGTCTTTGTTTTATTTCAATATTATGTGTTTTATATCTTGCCATGTTGCATCTCTCTGCTGAATTTAAAGTGGGCTTCCAGTATATTCTACTATTCGACTCCCTACTATTGTGATAGTTTTGAGAAAAGGACCCTGGGGCTACCCCTAACTCCCCAGAGCCACATAAAAGGCCATGGCAAACATTTTCACCTATGTCCCTAATGAAATTTGTAAGAATGTGTCTAGGGTATATACCCAGAAGTGAGATTGCTGTATCGTAAGGCAAACAAATTCTTAATTTATAAATCTAGCCAGTTTGATTTCCAGAATGGCTACACAATGTTATATCTACACATACTTAAGAGTTCTTGTCTCCTGATAGCTTTACCAACAGTTGATAATATTGACTTTCCTAAATTCTACCATTTTGATGGATCTAATGTGTTATTTCATTATTTTTCATTGTTGTTATTTGTGTTTCTATGATTAATAGTGAGCTTGAGCATTTAGTTCTATCTTAAGTACTGGGAGAAATACAAAACAAGATCTGAGATATAATGTAACTGAGCTTAGAACATGTTTGAAGATCAGAAAAAAAATAGAGAAAACAAATTAGCAATCTATGGTCTTAAATACTATGTGATTTTGGAGTATGAGATTAATCTGTGTTGTATTGTTTGAGGCTTCATATAGAAAATGGGATTTGGATATTGTGATAGTTTTGAGAAAAGGAAGTAATTACAGGCCAGATAATGTGAGCCAGATCATGAAGGTGAGAATGAGTTGAGCTTATGTCTGGGAAGGTGAGTTGGCCAGACTGGGGAGAGCAATGATGACGTGTCTCTTGCATTCCACTGAAATGCCTCTTTTTGATTAGTTAGGGATTGTGATCCTGATTAATAATGAAAGTTGTATTGGGAAGAAATGCAACACTTTAAATTTATTTATTATTTATATTTATTAAGCTTTTATTATAATCACAACACTGTGTGGGTGAAAGGACCCAGTGGAACAAAGCCTCAGTCCATGTTCTCAAGGAGCCTCAAGTCTTGGGAAGAGCTGGTCAGGTAAACGGTAGTAGGGCTAGAGTCGGGGGGCAAGAGCGCGGATCCCCAGGCAGTAGGGGTCAGATCAGCCTTCCCAGAGGAAGTGATGTCTAAATACAGATCTCGAGCGTGATACAGAATTAGCAAACAATGCAGGACATGGAGAGAGGGGACGTGAGGAAGGAGAAAGTGCTCAAGGCAGAAGAAACAGCATGAGTAAGAGCCTGGTTTCAGGGACTGACACTTGTAGCAAGCTTTTTATAACTAATAGGTTGTATCTCTTAACCCCATATACCTATCTTGCCCCTCCCCTCTTTCCTCTCCTCACTAATAGCCACTAGTTTGTATTCTGTATCTGAGTTTATTTCTGTTTTGCTATATACATTTGTTTGTTTTATGTTTTAGATTCTAGAAATAAATGATATCATACAATATTTGTCTCTTTGTGTATGGCATATTTCACTAAGCATAATATTGTCTAGGTCTATCCACGTTGCTGCAAATGGCAGAATTTCATTCTTTTTTATGGTTGAGTAATATTCAGCATATACAGTATCTTCTTTACCATTCGTTAATGAGCACTTGGGTTGCTTCCATATCTTGCCAATTGTAAACAGTGCTGCTGTGAACATGGGGGTGGGTGCATGTATCTTTTTGAATTAGTGTTTTCATTTTCTTCAGCTGTATACCCAGGATTGGAATTGCTGGATCATGTCATAGTTCTATTCTTACTTTTTAAAGGAAACTCCATATTGTTTTCCATAGTGCCTGCACCAATTTACATTCTCCCCAGTAGTGTACAAGGCTTCCCTTTTCTTCACATCCTCTCTAACATCTGTTATTTGTAGATTTTTTGAAGATACCCATTCTGACAGGTGTGAAGTGATAGCTCTTTCGTTTGATTTGCATTTCTCTTATAATTAGTGATGTTGAGCAACTTTTCATGTGCCTGTTATCCATCCGTATGTCTTCTTGGGAAACATGTCAATTCAGGTCCATTTTTAGACTGGGTAGTTTGTTTTTGATATTGTGTAGTATGAGCTGTTTATATATTTTGGATATTAACTGATTGTTGATCATATCATTTTCATTTGCAAGTATTTTCTCCCATTCTGTAGGTTGTCTTTTCATTTTGTTGATTGTTTCCTTTGCTATGCAAAAAGCTTTAAAATTTAATTAAATCCTATTTGTCTATTCTGGCTTTTATTTATTTTGCCTTAGGAGATAGATCCAAAAATATTGATATGATTTATATCAAAGAGTGTTCTGCCTGTGTTCTCTTCTAGGTTTGGTTTCAGGTTTGGTTTCTCTTCTAGGTATGGTTTCAGGTCTTACATTTAGGTCTTTAACTTATTTTGAGCTTATTTTTTATACAGTGTGAGGAAATTTTCTAATCTCATTCTTTTACATGTAACTGTAATTTTCCCAGCACTGCTTATTGAAGAGTGTCTTTTCTCCATTGTATATTCTTGCCTCCTTTGTCATAGATTAATTGGCCATAGATGTGCGGGTTTATTTCTGGACTCTCTATTCTTTTCACTGATCTATTATATGTCTGTTCTTGTGCCAAGACCATGTTGTTTTGATTACTGTAGATTTGTAGTGTAATCTGAAGTCAGGGAGTGTTATACCTCCAGCTTTGTTCTTTCTTCTCAAGATTGCTTTGGCAGTTTGTTTTGTTTTGTTTGTGTGTGTGTTTAGTTCTATATAAATTTTAGGATTATTTGTTCTAGTTCTGTGAAAAATGTCATGGGTATTTTGATGGGGATTTTATTAAATCTGTAGATTCCTTTGGGTAGTATGGCCTTTATAACAATATTAATTCTTCCAGTTTAAGAGCATAGGATGTGTTTCCATTTCTTTGTATCATCTTCAATTTTTCATAAATGTTTTTTAGTTTTCAAAGTACAAATCTTTCACCTTCTTGGCTAAGTTTATTCCTAGGTTTTTGATGTTATTTTTATGGGATATTTTTTGCTTTTTCTTTCTGATAATTCCTTATTAGTGTACATAAAAGCAAAGATGTCTGTATATTTATTTTGTATCCTGTAACTTTACTGTATTCATTTATTAGTTCTAGTAGTTTTTTCACGGAGAGTTTAGGGTTTTCTATATGCATTATCATGTCATCTGCAAATAGACACAGTTTTACCTCTTCCTTCTGCTTTGGATGCCTTTTCTTTCTTTTTTTGCTTGCTTGTTTGTTTGATTGCTGTGGCTGGGATGTTCAATACTATGTCAAATAGAAGTGGTAAGAGTGGGCATCCTTGTCTTTTCCCTGAATTTTAAGGAAACGCTCAGCTTTTCACAGTGAAATATGATTCCAGTTAGCTATGGGTTTGTCATAAATGGTCTATTATTATGTTGAGATATATTCTCTAAATACCAACTTTGATGAGAGTTTTTTATCATGAATGGATGTTGAATTTTGTCATATGCTCTTCCTGCATCTATTGAGATGATCATGTGGTTTTTAGCCTTCCTTTTGATAATGTGATGTATCATGTTGATTGATTGTGAATACTGAACCATCCTTACATCCCTGGAATAAATCTTATTTGATCATGATGTATGAGCCTTTTCATACATTGTTGGTGTCTGTTTGCCAATATTTTGTTGAGGATTTTGAAGGCTAGTTTTCACACATCAGTAAGTGAAATGTTTGGTCTGTTACTCTTTGAGAAGTAGTGCTATGATTCTAAATGATAATAATTGCAGAATGGTAATAATGGCTATCTGTAGGTTGAGAAATGATGAATGACTTTCATATACTTTTTTATCTTTTCTAGCATTTTTAATGTAAGTATTCATTATTTTTATAATGTGAATACCTAATAATAAGAAAGAGCCAATAACACTTTCCAGTTTGGCACACACACACACAAAAGTCTAATTTGGCTAATGAATCAGAGAACTAGCTTGACAACCTTAGTAAAATAACTTATCATTAGGAATACAGTGTGGAGATAGTTTGAGCAAGTTTGCATATTAAACAATAAAATCTGAGAGTTTAGTTTACCATAAGAAGGAGTCAATAGTTTAAAATTTTTAAAAAGAGATAAACTAAAAATAATAGCCATATCTTATGGAAATATATGGTTATTATATTCCACTTTGAATTATGGGGATTTCCTGTAGTTTGATGAATTTCATAAACCTAACCTGGAGAAACTGAGACATGTTCTGAATATAGTAATATAGTATTTCTAAGAGCAAAGGGTAAAGGAATTATTATTTGTAAATATAGAGGAAAAAGAGGCTAAAATAACGTTATTATTTACCATTATAAGCTTCTTACCCCTAAAATGGATGCCGAAGGACTTTTCTATAAATATGTTATAAACACACAAAATGGAGCAAAAGCAAATGGTCTCAAGGGAAAGCTAGAGATGGTAGAAAAAGGCAAAAGGGAAATATCTGAAACCTCAAATTGGTAAAAGCAAGGAATGTGTTAGCCCTCCAGCTCCCGGAAGAGAAGAGAAAGAAAATGTGTCCAGGGTATCAGAAGACCGAACAGATGACCACTGCAGAATGTTTCTGAATCTGATTCCATGCTGGAGTATTCTAAGTGTAAGAGGAGTCTGCTTTCCCTTTTGTTTTAAATCTATTTGAAGCAATGTCAAAAAATCTATTAGTATAGAAAACTAGCCTTTTTCTCCCTAATTTAAAAGCTAGATTTTTCATCATCTTCTTCTTTTTCTGTAACAGAACCCCAGTATGGCTACCCCTCAGCATTTCTCTCTTCTTGAGAGTGTAATTATTTCCATCTTGGTGATCAAAATTAATGTTCTTTTTAAAAAATCCACCTAATTTTCCATTCTATAAATTATATTTTCCTATACTGTCTTTTGTCCCAGATCCACACTTCACAGTCTGCAGTAATTTTTCCAGGTTTCTTTTACTAACCTAGTTAACACTTTCAAATGGGACAGCTTTTTAATGGTTAGTGGTTGTTGATTAATACTATTCTATTCGTCCCTCCTTTTGTAACACATACCTTGTTCCCTAGAATGTACGTGAGGATGAACAGTTCTATTTCTTGCCATTTTTGTGTTGCCATTCTTTCTTATTCCTGCCCCACTGCTACTCCCTGGGTTTTGGAGAAGAAAGCTGGAGAGTATTTTTTATCAACATGTAAATCTGCATCTAACCCCATAGGTACTTTGCATTCTCAAGAAGTGTTGCATGATCTGAAGTGTGGCAGTATTTTCATTAACTAAGGTCACTTGGATGTGTATTTCTGTGTCCAAAACACTTCCACTTTAAAATATTTAATTCACACAAATAACTGTTGTTCTTGTTTCATGCTTATTATGTATATAGCCTTGCAGGAGTTTTTAAAAAATAAATCAAACACTGTGAGACTCGGCATAGAAAGAACTTAAAATCTGGTTTGAGTTGGGGTGGGGAACTGAGACTTATTGAAAATCATTTACCTTGAAAATTATTGATGACATCAGCAACATATAATGCCAAAACTCCTTTTAAGATGTAGAGTAATAAGAAAGTAGAAAAGTAATGAGGATCATGGGCCATATCTGCGGACTTTGAAAGCTTTGCGTTGTTTGAATTTGGAAAATGGAGCAAAGCTTTGATCATCTGGGTTTTAAAAATTGTGTTTGTTACCATTTCTGTTTTGTCCACCGCTTGGTGTTCTGAATGATAGTGTCTCTCAAGAAAAATCAATTTTTGCTTAATCTTCCTTTCTGAGCCAAATTCCTGTATCAGCAGCGTCATATGCATTTTAATTAATTGCCCTAACGCTCTTCTCTAGTATCTTATTCTTAAGCAAAAGTTCATTTTCTCACTTCATTCAATTATTGATTAGCCTTGCATTCTTCCTCTCCCCATTTGTAATTTTACTTAGCAAAGTGCTTAAGAGAAAATGTAGCTTCTTTTCAATGTAGTAGCAGACATGCTCGGCTGCATATGACCTAGAAAATTCTGCTGCAGAACTTGGTTTGATGACCTTCAGCAAATTCTTTAGTCTTTCTGTGTTTTGGTTTTAGCATTCTTACTGGTAAGCTACTTGAAATAGAGGTGTCTTCTTAATTCCTTCAGTCTTGCCAGGATCTGTTTGTCTGTATCTATCCAGCTATCTCTCATCTTTTCCTCCTCTTCCTCCTCATTCTCCTTCTTTATCATCGTTTCTTCATCATCGCCTCTATGTAAAATTTTTTGTAACTGTGACATACCTTAGAACCAAGTCACAATTAATCTGATTACTTGGGGCATGAGACTTCTGGTTAAGTGAACTTTACAGGTGACTCAGCATCATTTGATGAGTAGGAGGGCTGGCTTTAGAATCAGGCAGCCCGAGTTCAAACATATGCTACCTCTATGGACTTGAGCAATTTAATTAAACATTCTCTTCTGTACAGTGGAAATAACTCTATCGCAGAGTTATTTGGGGGATGGCCAAATGCATTTATAAATATGAAACATTTAAAAGAGGACTTGGGACATTTAAGTCTTTAATCAGCATTTGCCATTATTATTATTGAAAATATTTATTTGAGAAGAAATTTTAATAATCTTTCTAAAACCAAAAGTTTCACTTTCCTACCAGAGCAAATGCAATCTAGGGGCTATAACTAAATCTGTCTATTATGATCAAATTGCTTTTAAAGAGCTATGTTTTGATTTTCAGCAGTGTAAAATGCTACCAAATAATCATGGTCCAAAAGGACTGAAAAATGTCCATTAAATTTAACAGTAAGGTGATAATTGGAAATCTTGGAGGTAGGTCTCTTAAAGGGTACAGTGAGATTTCCCCAGTGAACATATGGAAAGATTCACCATATACAGTGAGATGCTCCTGATATCATATCTGTAAAAGAGGAAAGAATGAATGTAGGCAAACGAGATTTAGAGCTTGCTGTCAGGAAGCTGTAAGATGAAAGGTTAAGGGATCAGCTGAAAATCTGAGTGAAGGTTGGGGTGGGGACAGATGTGGTAAGAGTTTTAAGAGAATGAAGGAAGTTTGAAGAGCTATAATAGATAACAAGAAAGAATGGCAACTAAGATCGGATATCCTCCTACCAACATGTGGACTGAGTATAAAAATAACAGCCTGATACACTACTAGGAAACTAGAAAATTCCAAAATACTCAGAAGTCATCAGTGTGTTGGATGACATTTTGCTTGGGTGAGCTTGTGAATAAATTAAGTTGCTTTTTAATCTGTTGCTTTTAAATGCAAAAAACATCCCAGGAGAATGAAACTCATGACTGTAATACAGGCTGTGGATTTGTTGCAATTACAAACAATATTTCAGTCATTAATGGCTTCTTATTTTGCCTTGGTCAATTTACATTTGATTGCTTTCAATTGAAATATAATTTTTAAATGCCAAAATAAGATTCCCTTGGCAGAAAACAGTTCTTAGACCCCCCTAAAACAGCTGTACTGATAGTTTTGTTCATGTGAGATGTCGAGACTTTAATGTTGAGTTGCCTTGAAGCCCAAAGAGACAGATTTTGATTAGCATTTGATGATATTCACATTCTGTTAGCTGTGCTCTGAAACTAACTTTAAAGCAAAAGTGGTTCCATTACATTCTCATTCTAAATTCAAAGAGATCCTCTCCAGTCTTCTAATAGGAGTATTGGGGTATGTCTGTACAATGTACACATTTAAGAATATTTTCAGAGCAAAATATAAGGGTGTATAAATTAATATAAGCAAACATTTCTACCTCAATACTCAATAGTCTATAACATATAATTTTCAGCAACAAAATATGATTACAAATGAAAACTAAAAAATTGCCTTGGGAAATAAGGATTAAAATTTTAATCCGAGGATTAAAGTTTTCTTCTGGACTGAATTAGCATTACAATTTCTTGTAGTAAACAATGAATTAAAATAGGACCCTAAAAATGTCTTTTTTGGTGGTTAGTGGTAAATAGCATTTTCTGATAAATAGAGAAACTGAATTTTTTAGGTATTCGTATCTTCCTGGGATGGATGGGGTGAGAATGGTGACAATATGGTCCCTTGGGCAAAAGGAGATTTTTGCCAACACCAGTATTTTGAGTCGTCCCTTGCTCAGATTTTCCATCGGTAGGCAATGCACTACATACAGTATTGTCCCTGGTCAGTGAAAAGTATGCTTTTCCTTTGTGAAGTGGGGGAGGCCCATTTGTGGGAGGGGGCGGCGGGCAAGCAGATTAGAGCGCGCATGAGACCGCCAATGCATTTGCTGTGTGCTGTCTGAGGCAGAAGAATCTTAGAAAAGAGTTTCTGTGAGGCTGTGGATTTGCAGTCTGATTCCCTTAACCCACCATTGCCTGAGTACCCCGGAAAGTTTGCATATGCCCTGGGGTACACATTCCCTGATTTAAAGATCACTCCTCTGTGGTACGCGAGCCACAAGGCAGCGCCATGTTGTGCTGGCAAATCTCTTACCGGTTTTGGACTATTTACCAATTTTTCAAAAAGGCTCATTTCAGCCAGGGTTCTGGAAGGAGTCTTTGTGGGAAGTGGGTGAGGCAGAAGATCATCTGGGAACTCACACCTGTATTACTTCCAAAATCATTTTCTCTTCTGGTGAAAGTACTGTCCAGTAGGACCGATTGTGTCCACTTCTTCCCCCCATTCTGCTGGATCCCAGCTTCTGAATCCCTCAGGCAGGCAGAGCTCTCTCTGACAGATCTGTCTCTTGTAAAACTACACTGTACTGACATGTTTAAGTCATAATCATCAGAATCACGACCTCACAGCTGAGCCATACATTTGGGGCTCTCACTATACTAGATTTCTAGTTTCTTTGCTGTTTTCTCAAGTTTAATTCAGTTGCTAAGTGTTGCTGCTTTCCATGTCTAGCCCGTCTCTCCCCCTGCATTTTATAGTTAAGTGCATTTGCAATTTTCCATGGCACCTCTCTTCTTGATGAATCACCTCCTGCCGGGATTTTGTTTGGCTATGCTCAAATCTGCTTTATGGTGAGTTGAAGAAATGGCTTCTCCAGAAAGGCAGCCTGAAGATTTGACTCAGGCAAGGCACCAGGAGGTCTGTAAAGGTATCCTTTGGGCTTGGAGATGCCCAATGAAACAAAGTTGGGTGGCAGGGAAGTTGAGTGTGGAGGGAGAGGGCCAGGCATGGCGCTGACTGTGTGACATCACGTGGAAGTTTACTAAAAGCACTAATGCCTGAGTCTCATCCCAGCTAATTTGAATCTTTGTGAGTGGGGCCTCATGTCTGTCCTTTTTTCTGGCTTATTATGATGAAAAATTCCAAACATAAAGCAAAGTTTACAGACTGGAAAATAAGCATCTTTATTCACTATTCAGCTTCAATAATTGTTCACATTTTGCTATATTTGGGTGAGTCCATGCATGCATGAGAACTCATCTGTGTGTGCACACGCACATTAAACATGTAACATTTATCATTTATAAATCTATACACCTATCAATATATAAACTTACCAATATGTAAATATTAATATGTAAATACCTGATATATATAGATCTATATAGAAGATACATATCTTTAGGTAGTGCAGTCATAGATCATTAGTCTTCCTAATGTATTTACTGTCATCCAGTACTCTGTCTACGCGCGGATTTTTCTGCCTTGTTTGCCCTAGCTATTTTTAATCCAGGATCCAATCAATGTTCATGCATTGCATTTGGTTATTGTGTCTCCCAAGCTAGAACAGTCTCTCTAACTCCTCCCCACCCCCTGTATTGTCTGTGTCAAAGAACCCTCCAGTCTTCTTGGACACACATTCAAGACTGATCTGAGTGCTTTCTTACAGTGTTAGCTAGTTTGTTTCTCTATCCTTTCTTTCTCTATAACCAGGAAGTTAAGTCCAATGCTTGATTAGATCCAGATTATAGATTCAGATTTTTGTCAAGGATTCCTCGTTGATGGTGCTGTGGACTTCATATTTCAGCCCACCAGAGGCCCATCAGGTCACCACTATTGATGCTTACGATGATGATTGTCAGGTCTTCCTTTAATATTGATCTCTGTATCCAGTCATGATCTTTGCCGGAATCAAATGTTTCATTGATTTCATTTAAGGTTGTAGAATTTGAGTTCTAATTCTGTGATTCTTCTACATCCATTAGCTGAGAATGAGCTACACTTACTCCAAAAAAAGCCGGGGTAAAGGTTTAATTATCTTCCTTTGACTGCCAGTGTTCAGAGAAAGGATGTGTAACAATTGTATCTTGTGGTTGTAAATGAGTTGATCCATCTGGGGATGGATCTGGATGTGTGTATTTTGAAAAGCTCCACAGGTGACTCTGACTCAAAGCTCTACGTAGATGCAGTGTAGACAAGTGATACAGCCACAGGTGAATTGTAATTATGATAATCTGGGAGCTGCTATGTTAGGCAGTAAATGATCTCCAGGCATCTTTGTGATCTGAGGAGGAGTTCCTATTCTTCTGTGCCCCTCCCAGGACAAAGCTGGATTTGCCACTGCCCCATCCGGAAGGATGTGCACGTGCCACAGAAGGCAGCTTAGGGGGTAGAGAAGGGGATGAAGAGAAGCCCTGGTCTAGAGCCCTAATGAACACAGTCCCCAGACCAAACAGAAAGGTCTTCTCTCAGACCAATTCTGATCTTTTCCATTGTTACACCAGCAAATCCAATTTTTACAACGCATCATCCAGCCCTCAGGGGAGAGGCAAGGCTTATTACTGTAACTTAGATTCTTGCCATAAGTAAATAAAAAATATTTATCTTTTGATCTATTCATGCTGCTAATTGAATTTGCAGGTGAAAGTAAATCAAAATAATTTTATGCCATAAAATGTCATCTCCTGATCTAAACAGATGTCAGTAAGGGTGTAGCTAAACGCCTGATCTTTCTGTAGAATTGTGAGCTACTTTTGTAATATTGCAAGAACTGTGTCTTACAGTCATTGTATCTCCAATGTCTGAAATACTGGACTTGAACTTGGAAAACCTCAGTGAGAGGACCATGACAAAATTGTTCAAGCTCGATAAATCTGTTTTCTCATCTGTAAGTGAGGAATATGTTATACTTACCCTGTAGGTTATTATGAGGATCAGAAATGAAGGTGTAAAGTGCAGAAACTATAAAGTACTACATGGGTTGTCCAATAAAATAATTTAGCAGATTAATTATTATTACTATTATTACTGTAGTTGTTGTTAAGGAGGCTTTTAAAAAAACCTGGAACCATTATTGTTTATTCACATCATCCCCCAAGATAATTTGAGGAACTTCTTTATTTATTCCATGAGCTAAGAGCAGAGTAGACTTTCAGGAAATGTTGATTGAATGAATGAATGAGTGAATGTTTATTTGAAGGTCTGAATTTTGAAATAGAGTAAATATTCTCTTCAAATGTTATAATCTTCTGAGAAAGGGTCAGTACAAAACTTGCAGGTGACGTGTGGGAATTCCACTTGTGAGGTGTGACTCGAGGTAGTCTCCAAGCTTTTAACACTGAGCTGGTTGGACAGCCCCCTGGGCTAGTGGGTGGTGGGGGTGAAAAGAGGGGACCCACAGTTCCTCGCCGCTGCCCCACCGAGGACAGTCACGTGTACCAGTCTGGGCTTGTGAGCCTGACAGCTTGGCTTAAAACCTGGCCTCTCCACCTATTGTCTGGGTCAGTCACTGTGAGTAGCCCTCTGTGCCTCAGTTTCCTCTTCTCTAACAAGGAGATAATAGTAGCAATACCTTCCTGAGGGCCATGAGGGATTAAATGAGATAAGAAGCATAAAGTACTAGAGCAAAACCAATTCACAGTAGGAGCTCAACAAAGAGTAGTGATTACTTTGACAAGTTGGATTTGCCATGTGTTAGATTTTATTTGTGTGATGGAGCTAAACGTATAGCCTAAATTACAGAACTGAGGATAACATGAGAATTAAACAGAGAAAATACAAACAATTTTTTAAAGTATAGGGACTATTGCTAAAGAAAGTTTTAGTTCTTGCATGACATATGAGATAATAAGATGTAAAGTTCGTAAGAGTCAAGTCAGGCTGTGATCATGTCCCTAAGAGGAGGGAGGGGGACTCACCTTTATCCTGTGCCAGGTATGTTACATACATGCAACTCTCATTTAATGCCCAGGGTAACCTACGAAGTAGGAAATCACCATCCCCAAGTTAGGTACGGGCACGGAAAGGTTCGGAGAGGTTGAACATCTTTTTCAAGAGCACAGTGTTAGTAAATGACAATTTTCGAAACTTTGAAGATTGTACTGCTTTTCCTATACCACATTTATCCTAGTTTGAAAAATGGACGATCTAAAATCATTTGTATTTTACTTGAAAACTTTTTTCATAAATCCAAATGTAAATTCCTGAAATGTGCTGTCTTCTTTCTGAACTGTCTCTGTTCAGCTCGGGGAGATCAGTATTTGGAGAAAATTCTCAGCCATTTGGGGAAACAGAGAGAGAATATTTACTATCAGTATCTTGAAAAACCATCAACACACTGAATACGGCCAAGGTTCTTACAATTGAACAGACACATTTTTTTTCAAAATGATTCTGTACTTTATATATGTACAGGATTTTTGAATATAGTGTATTTACAGCAATAATTATGTGGGTTAACTGCACCTAGAATTCTTCAGCCTCCCAGGCACAAATTGTGGAAACAATTATACCTCTGCTTTGGTTCAGTTTATAACAACTATCTGGAAGAAAGATGTTACTCATCTGTTTGATACTAAACTGGATGGAAGAGGGGTAGGAACTGATTACCCGTCTTAAAGACAAGAGCAGAAATTAACATGCTGTTAGTAGACCAAGGCAGGGAAACAGTTACTGCTGTACAAAGAAGAATTTCTGCTAGAAAATTTGGAGTTACAGTAAGATATTCAGTGGTTACTTGCTGACTACAAGCCATTAAGGCTTCAGAGAGCAAAAATTTGAGGAGAAAGGACTTTTGTTAGAAAAATAATCCAATTTGCAATAAAGATTTTCAAAGAAATCTGCTGTCATATTTTAAAACTCTTCGCCAGACATGAAACGATGCTTCTTCAACGAAGTTACTGAAGTCCCTCAATTGGTTGTGCAGCTTGAAGTCAAGCAAAAGTTCTACTCTGGGGGATCTGCCTCCACCCTTCCCCCCAACATTTGTTTGAGCCTGAAACACCTCATAAAGGTTCCTTATTTGCATAAAATTATGTGGGGCTTTCTCTCAAATTTCAGCCTTACTCAATGTACGAACTTTTAGAGTACACCAAAGTAGGATAGATTTGTGTTTTAATACGTTTAATGCGGATACATTTAGAATTAGTTTTCAATTTTATAAAAATCCTCGTTATACCATAACAAGTATCTAAAATGACGAAGAATGAAGAACTTATATACATCATTTATATAATATTCTAATACAGTATATTCCCACCAGAGAGTTTATCACTTATCTTAAGAACTGTAGAAGCATCCCTAAGATTGGACCCAAGTTTATACTACAGTTAAGTACTTTATCTGTTTAATGCATTATCATTTCAAGAGTTTTGGTATATGTAGAGTTAACATTTTGGTGAGGGCATCCCAACTACTATACTTAGTTAGCTACTGAATAACCTTCCCCAATTTTGGAATTTATTTAAACCACCTCCCTCTCCACTTTCCACTGAGGATACGTTCTTTCACTTCATTCCTCCCAAATCCATGATCATCACTCATTGCATTTTCTCCATCAAACCCTTTGCTGACTAAATTCATCTCATGCTAATTACACATTCCTACTACTTAACACATAAAGCCCTAAGCATTTTGGATTTGGTGATATATTTCTTTGACTAGTTCATTTTAACTTGTGGTTATTTTTGTGTACTATATTGACTGGCTATAAGATCCTGGAGAATTTTTGTTTCTTGTTCTTCTTTTGCTTTAATTATATTTTGTTGGGCCAGTGAAATCCTCTATACATGATACAGTTTGGTATATAGTAAGCATTCAGTAATTGCTACTATTTTATTATTCAGTAAGAGCATGTTTTACATCTGACTCTGCCAGGGCTCTGTGCTAAGTTTTGAGGATACAAGGGGCACAAGGCGCAGCTCCCGCCGTGATGGACGCGAATCAGCAGAGGAGAAGATGAGGAACGTCCGACCCAGCTCCGCCAGTGGGCGTGTGTGCCCAGTTCCACGCACATGCCAGGGCGTGGTAGCGCCTGAGGGCTGTGGAGAAAGCAGCGATTGTGGGAGAGTAAGAAGGTCGTGAAAGGCCTTATTAAAGGTGGGGGCTCGATGAGGGACGTGAAGCAAGGGTAGGTGGGACTTAGGAGTGAAGCGGAGAAGGAATGTGTGGCAGGCGGCTGTCTGTAAGAGGAATCTGTAAACCGATCATTTGTGCATTTTTCAAACCTTCTGTGTCAGAGTAAAGATTCTAAATTTTTTCTTGAGGCAAACAGAAACTTTGTCAGTTTATAATGACGCGTTGGGGTAGGGTATCAGGCAATGGTATTTCAGGAAAGGTGAATTATTATTTTAATGCAGGAAGAAATGGGGTGGGAGAGGGAAGGCAAAAAAGGGCAGCTGTTGAAGCAACCCGAACCCGGGGTGAAGAGGAAGCAGACTGGCAGTGGAGGGAAGACAGAGACAAGCACGGAGCTCTCCCCCGGAAGGCTGCGGGGACTGGGGGACACAGGTGGCAACTGTCAATCACGGTGACACGTCTCAAAGGCAGACATGGAGAAGTCAGTGAATGTCTGGGTCCGAAATTGGTAAACGTGTTCTGTAAATGCCACATGGTGAATATTTTCAGCGTAAGGGCCATATGGTTCAAATGGAACTACTCAACTCTGCTGTCGTAGCATAAAGCATCCACAGATAATACCTAATGGAGACAGGATGGCTGTGTTCCAATGAAACATTCTTTACAAAAGCGGGCTGTGGTCATATTTGGCCTGTGGGCTGTGGTTGCCAACCCCTGAAGATATTGTAAATGTGTTCCTCATTGTAAGTGTAGCCGTGCATCATTTTTGTAGTGGTTGGGGGTTTATTATAACTAGATTAATTAGGCTGTTATCATTGGATTAATTATTCCAAATGTTTTGAGGAAGAGAAACCTCCAATGGCAAACACCATGCACAACTTTATGTAAACATAATTTTCTACCAAAAATGCCTTATCAAACTCACTTTTTATAACAAATATCATCACTTTAAGAACATAAGACAAGAGTCCTTTGGAGCTATTACAAATTAATACTAATAGGAAACGCCTTTGCCTCTCTTAATAAATGGATTTCAGAGAAAACTTCAACTTTATGATGGTAGAATGCAAAATTACCAAAAATTGAAGTTAAAAGATTATGGATTCCAGCATTTAAATCTTTATTTATCTTTCTGTTGCACTAATTAGCAATGCAGTGCCTTACATTTTTAGGAGAATATTTATCAAGCATTCTTAAAGTTCTTGCTTAAAAAATTTACCAAAAAGTCTTATGATTTAAACTTTAATTATAATTGACTCTGAATGAAAGCTATTTGGAGTTACACAATGGCTAATCTTCTAGAGACTGACATTTTTGCGAATATGATGAAAGAACTTCTCCCTAGGAAAAAATGTGCACTTACATGAACACGTGTGACTTTACATACATGCATATTCATACATGTGTCCATACAGACAGTTTCTGATGATTCACAGCCATCCATGGAGTCAGGCTGAAAAGCCTCTATTTTAACTTTTTTCCCCTGTCAGTGATTTCAAAGATGTGTTGTACTGAAAGGTCTTTGACATTGTACATAAAGTGAAACAATATTGTGTTAGATTGAAAAACCTTATTGTGTTATGTGTTCTAGGTCAGACAAGTATTGCTGAAAGTCAACGAGGAGCTTTTCTTTAAAACCCTCTGGTCCCATTTTTTCTTGATATACCACCAGGCACATCATAGTAAAAATGAAATCATCCCTCTAAGAATGGAAGACTTCACATCTGTAAACAAGGGCTATGCAATTGAATGTGAAATTTATGTGTATAAACTTACACACACACACCCCACTATTCACCTATACATTTTCATGTGTATGTACATACAGGTTTAAATCTATACCTAATCGTGGGGGAGATTAAAACATAGAACCTGTCTTCAGGGGCTAAATAATCTTTATGAAGAGCTGACAAAATGTCTTGGAGATATCCAACTTGATCCCAGTTTTGGCTTTTTGAACACAAATCTCCTCTTAGCAAATATTTCCAATCCAGCAAATATTTCTAATCCTTTGCTTGTTTGGCCACTGTCTACTACCATTTGTTTCTGTGTCTCCCAGATATGGTGTTAGAAGTACAAATTTGTGTAAGACACAGTTTACATATACAAACCACTGAGAAGTAAACAGATGATAACTAAAATAAGGGGCTAACCACATCTCCTGTTGGATAAGTAGGAAATTTTGGATGGTTCATAAAGAAGAAAGTTACACATGTAACGCATATTTATGGCATGGAAAGAAAATGAGGAAAATTGTACTGATTTTCCCCAAAATGGATGCAAAAGATGAAAGTTCAAAATCTTTCTAGAACACAAACATATGTTTGATCATTTTCAAAGATGAAAAACATCATGTAAACTATGTAATTCACATTTAATGAATTCATATTTAATGAATATTTAATGAATTACTGTTTAATGTAATTCAATTTAATGTCATTATTTAGTCTAAATAATTTATAAATGTCCTGAATAAATGCTATAAAAATATGTTTATATACTCTATTAACATCATTAACAATATTTTATATGAACTGAATTCCCAAATGAGATTAGTTGTCTTTTTGATAACACACAAGGGAACTCTAGTTCTAAGAAAGGCAAAAATTCCCCCTTTGCTCCAGCATGCCTGTGATGCAGCTAAACCTTAAGATTGTTTCCTGAATGTGTTCTATAATTTTTCCTGCATATGTGCCTTTATTTATGAAGTTCCATCTTCCTGGAATGCCATCTTTTCTTCTACCTCTGAAATTAAACCCCATCTTCAAAGCAAGGTTAAATGCCAGCTGCTTCATTAAGACATTACTGCTTCTGTCTCTTGCACCATCTATACATAACAGCTCTATACCTCTCTATGCATTAAACCATATGAGTGTTGGAAGTGTCCAGGGCATAGTAAGTGCTCAATAAATACAGCCCTTTCTTTATCTTTACTCTCTTCCTCAGCGGCCAGTTACCTTGTTTTCCTCATCTTTGAATACCCCATAGTGCTCAGAATGTGTATTGAATTTAGTTGAATTTGACTCACTATAAAAAGTGTCAAGATGCAACTGGGCAGATCAAACCAAAAAAGATTGCCAAGTTTGCCGGTATCTTTCCTTAGAGTTCAAGCCTGCCACCTCAAGATTTTTTTTTAATCAGTTCTGACCTGAGATTTAAATATTGTGCTGCTCATTTAAATTCCATGGCAACTTGCTAACAGTACTGTGGAACCAGATTTGAAACGATCGGTTTGCCAAAGTTTTGTACCCACCTCTGTTTCAGGCTCATTTTTATGGGAGTTGTCCCTAAACTATATCTCTTATAAAATGTGAGTACTCATCAAATTGAAGTTCAGAAGTGGGTAAAACCTGCTGAAGTTCCAAAACAATGTGTTACAAGGTGTGTTAGAGTCTCATCAAGAGAGAAAATCAACAGGGCGTTAATGAGTGTTGCTTACATTCTGAAACAGCCCACACCGTCGATGAATTTCTTAAAATGGTTCTATGAGCTTTTCAGGTTATCCTCAGCACAGCTGTGGGCCACCTCATTCATTTTCCTCACTCACAGCTAGCGTTTAATGGAATATGATTTTAGCATAAATAAAGAGGAAATGAATATGGGGTTAACTATTAACTAAAAGTCATAATGCATTTCCCCTTTGTACTCAAAAAAAGCATTTAAGCATGCATCCCTTATACCAGCCCTGTTGGAAATGTTGGAAGCTATTACAGACATAAATAGAAAAGTCTGCAATGCAACTGTTTACCTTGTGATCATGTTCTTTAGGAGTAAAGCTTCTTTGGTTATTAAGAGTGATTTATCTTTAGAGCCTTTATATTCTTAGCAGTAATGCAAATTGGTTTGTGTATCTTGGCATACATCACTGTGTACTACTTCGGCTTACTGAACGTAAAAATATTCAAACTAAATATTTTATAATAAAGGAAGCTATATTTTGCTTAAAACATTTTTTTGAAGCTCAACCATTTTTGAGCTGCTTCTCTATAGTAATCCTGTGATCCAATGTAAAATCTGTTGATCTGCTTGAATATAAAATGCTATTTGACAGAGACACTTTAATCAGTGTTTCTACTACAGTCAAGAATCTGTCTCCATCTTCAATGAATGTTCATTGAATATGCAAAATACTGATTCTAATATGCAGCAATATATGTTGGCATTTAAAATTATTAATAGATGGTGACATTGGCCATTTAAAATTAAATGCTTTCTGTATTGAATCCAATATCTGTGATGTTCTGACTACCTAACTCATCTGGTTGAGTGCACTGAAATACTATGAAAATTGAGTTTATGAAATGACAGGCAGTTCCCATTTAATTTCTTCCACTTAAAAAACTACTGGTTCTGGATGATTGAATGTATTGCAAGAACCAGAGTGTCAGCCAAACCCTGTTGGAAAAACCAAATAAAAGAAACAGGACTCATGCCCCAGTTAGCTATATTTAACATTGTAATATTTCATGCTTTGGGAAATCTACTCTCCAATAATGCAGAAAAACTCTCCATCAAAGCTAGTGATTATCAGTGATGAAAGTGCTCGGAGATGTTTTAGAATTTCGAGCAATTAGGGATTCAAAAACATTTACAGTCAAACTAGATTTTTTTTTCCACCACCTTGTCAAATATTGGAAAGCACAAAGTTGGAATAAAATAGGTCAGTGGTTCCTCATGAAAAAAATTTAATTGGCTCCAATAGAGGTCAACCATGGTCAATTCAATGATCAGGGGAAAATACCTAATTATTCCTCTAGACCTACTTAACACAAGCAGCAATTTTCTTCTTTCTCTTGGATAAAAAAAAAAAAAAAAACAAAGACTTTGCCTGAAACAATGGAAAAATACTTCACGTTCAGTCAAAATGTGGAATTCTAACCTCCAGCCGCAGATCGTTAACACACTGCCTTTCATAATGTTTACTGACATTATGAAGCGAGCCAACTAGTCTCATTTTTCTTAGTTCTTTAGCAAATGTCCTCTCCATCAAAATAGCATGGCAATTGTTTGGTGGAGCAGAGCCTCCTTACATTAGAAAATTGACACTTTCTTTGCGTGAGTTGTGTCTTGCTCTACACCCTGCGCTTAGGTTTTGGATACAATCCTTTCTGTAACCTAATTTGAATTCTGGAAATGTGTTTTACTTTTGATTTAATCCCTAAATGTCCCTTCATGTTTGTAAATAGGGCACTGTTGCAGGGCTTCTGACTTCAGGGACAGAAGAAGGCTCTCAGGCTGGCGGCTGCTGAAATTTCACCCTTTCTCTTAAGGTTTTTAACGTTGCTAGAATGCAGATGCCTTTGGGAAAGAGAGCTCTTAAATTACCTATCTCCTCAAACCAGGGATAAGTGAATAAAGGCCATCAGTTTTGTGTTCTAGGGCAAGTTACTACACTGTTCTACCTGAAGTTTTCCTACCTGTTAAATGTAGCAAGGACAGAATTTGCTATTATTGTGAATTGTTATTAATGGAAATATTATGAGGATGAAATGAGCTAAGGGCTTAGCTCCATGCTTGCAGGTACTGGATGTTCAATGGAAGTTGGTTGTTATCAGTTTCATCCTTATTGAAACTTCTTTGCAATTTCTGTGTAAGTCTGAGCTTAGCTCGTGGTATGATGGTGTTTTGGGTAAGTATAACTTGATAGTGGTGCTGATGACTGGCTGCGGGGAGGGATGGAACCGGAAGGATCCTGAGTCTATCCTTGGGTCTACTGAAGATAAACGTGCTGTTTTACAGGGTGGACTGGTCGTCCCTGCTTGATGGCATATTATTTTGGGGGCGGGGCAGTGAGAGGAGGGGCATCACAGGGGTGGCAAACAACAGAGTGGTACAAGGGAGGATCCCTGAAGTAGGGAGTTGGAGAAGAGAGAATGAACCTCAGCCTCTGTCCCCGGTTTGCTGGACAGACAGAGTAGATGTCCCTGGACCCAGATGATGCAGAAGGACCTTTGTGGAGCTCATCATCCTGCTTCCAAGATGGTCAGTGACTTCTGCATTATCCTATGGATGAGAAGGGGAGAAAGAGGGCACAACAGGGAGGTAAGGCCCTAAAGTGCTGCCTACTCAGGTAAAGGACCTCTGAGACAGTTCTCCTCTGACTTGCCGTGCGTGTAGCCCACCTGGAGGCCTTGTTAGAACACAGGCTTTACCTGAGCAGGTCTGAGTGGGGTCGCTTATGTACATCTCCAGCAAGTTCCCAAGCGATGCTGATGCCGCCAATGTGAGGACCACATGAGTGGCCATGCCTCAAAACATTGATTTTTTTTGATAAAAGAAGCCAATCAGGTCTGGAAGGAGATACAAAAATGTTTTTATGCATAACCTGAGGCTTTTAGAGCCTTTAGGCAAAGAGCGTGGATTCAGTTAATAAGAAACAAAACCTTAGTAATGAGCCCACGGAGGATGGGAGTACCAGCATGCTGGGCATGTAAAGTCAGTCAGACTGCCTGAGTCCACCTTAAGGTGAGCCTTCTGCTGCTGCTCTGTAAGGCTTGGGATCTAAAGCCACGTGGGTGTCTTACCCTGTGAGGACGGTGATGCTTCTCGGCTTCCATACCTATCGTTTTATTCCAGTGCAGAGAGATTTTTCAGCTCCTGAGCTGGGAGCCCATGATTTACCATCGGTATTTATTCTCTCGTGTAGTTGCTTTAGAGAGTTTAATCAGGGATCTTTACCTTTTCTTCCTGTCAATCTCTTGCTTTCACCCTCTCCTGCTCAGCAAACTTCATCAGATTTTTAGGGATGGCAAATAGACCTTCAATGTCATCTCAGAAAAATTGACTTTTTGGAGAAATAATATTTTGCCAGGCAGATTTCACAGCGATTCCCCCTGTGATTTAGATCTTTCTCGGCAGCCCTTCCCCTCTCTCTGCTTTGGCAGGGCACTCGAGGAAGGACCTGCAGGCTTGGGAGCTGACCCGTGTCCCCAGCCCCTGAGGATGCTGCAGGAAGGAAGTCTGCGCTCTTAGAGATTTCACAGAGACAGCTTCTGGGATGAGCACTAGGTGGGGGTGGGGAAGTGGGAGGAGACCTGGATAAGAGTTAGCTTCTCGGCTACTGTGTGGCTCTCTAAATGTCAGTTACCTCATCTGTGATATGGGGTCCTAGTGCCTGTTTTACTTACGTGGAAGATTAGACAGATAACATGAGAAATGATGAAAGTTTGTTACTGGAAGGTATACAAACTTACTATTATTAATATTTGTGTTACATCAGATTCCATCACTCACTGGCGTATCTGAAGTAGTTTACTGTTCAGCGGCCGAGCAGAGTTCCATGTGATCTTAACTGATCATCAAGGATGGTAGAATCACTGGCAAAGCAGTGGTCTTCTGCCCCTCAAGGTTTTCCCTGATGAGAAACCTGGGTGATAGCTCTAATCCCCCGACTTTGCTGCCTTACAACAGATCAGCACAAGGTTTTCCCACTTTTGGTATCAAGGTAACAATAGTTCTCAACAAAGAGCATGCTCATTACCACTGCTTGTTGGACTATCGCAAGTATTTTGTCAGGCCTCAACCCAGCAGCCATCCAGAATGATAAGGAACCTACTTCTGTCCGCGTGAAATATCTTTGTGGCTTTTGGCAAGAAAACACCTTTCACTGCTATTTCTTCTTTCATTTTATTCTGGCTACTACTGGTTTAGAGTTCCTTTAAAATGGTTTAACTGGGAGCATTTAGGAAACAGCGAATTCTTATTATCTGTGCAAAATAAATCACTCATGCCCAGTACGTTCGATCAATTTTCAATAAGGTTTGTCTTTTGTCCCTTGAAAGGAGAGTCTGTACCAATAAGAATTTGGCAGCGACTTCCTTCTGTGGCAGGTTGTCTGTCACAAAGGAAACATTGGTAGAATGCAGACATTTACTACTTCTAGGAGGTGTATGTTGTATGCCTGATTTGTATTCATCTACCAATTTTTTCTACTCTCTGAAAATGCACTTTGCTTTAAAAGAAACACAAAGTGTGTTTGAGATTAAGAACTGGCCTGCTCTATTGCCTTTTAAAAACTGTCCATAATTCTTATGTGTGGCAGACAACTGAAAAAGACTTAAATTGTGAATCTGGGCTACATTCATTTTCGTCAGGTGTGTCCGTGATGTGTCTTTTTGCTTATTTTTACCTTCAGGTTTCTCTGCATTCAAAGGGAAATGTACACTATCATCTTATATGATTATAGGGAAAGGACCAAATATAGTCCCATTTACCACTTTATCTATTTTATCATGTCCCCAAATAACCCTTTTCTGGATAAAGGTCATTGCTAGAAGGCCAGAGGCAAAGTAGAAGGGACATAGAAGGTCACTTGCTACAGAAAAAAGGAGGCTGGGCAGAGTGACTTGGGGAAGTGACTACCTTCTAAGCTGCAGCTTACTCATCTTTAAGACATAGATTGTATATCTTAAAGGGGCAAGGGGCAATCCCTGAGCACACAGACCTCAGGATCCAGCTCACCTCCTGTGTCCGACCTCCTCTTGTTTTAGTCATTTTTATTAACAGCTGCATTTTTAACATCTCCCACTTTCTGGGCAAATTCTTGCTTGTTTCATGGTTCAGTATCAAAATCTAATTAAGCTAATTACCAAGCACAGTGTATCTGTAGAAATATTTCAATAGAATGTAGCAAGAGTAAATCATTAATTGCTGGAAGTGCAGCCTATTTCTGAACTGTCACCTACTGCCTTAGCACAAAAGCATGAAAGGCATCTGTAAGCTACTGAAAAGAATGCACGCAGAATTCTGCAGCATTTGCTCAGGAAAAAACAAGAGATCTTTTCCTTGTAAGAAACAAATCTTGGAAGAGTATCTTGGTGTTACATCTGGGTACATCAGCCACATTATCATGCCAAGTGTGAATATCCTGGGACATGCCTTTCTAGAAGTGGGCTATCAAATAGAGACAGCAAATCGGTGACAGACTGTCTGCTTGTTTTCTGCATAGAGACTCAGGGTGCACGAGGCGGAAAGGAGCTCTTCTTTGTTACTGGCTATGGTACACGGAGCTAGGCGGGTGGAGGGCTAAGGCAGTTGCAGCGAATGTGCAGAATTAGGGCAGGTTTGCTTGCAGAAGCACAGGCAACACTGGAGATGGGAGCCACTCCTCACCCCGAAGAGAGGGGAACACATGACTCTAAATGTGCGTTTTGGGCTGCGCTGGGAGCAGCAGTGCATTCCAGTTAGTGGCCGCTCTCCCGGGCTCGGGCTCCAGTTCCGCAGTTTTCTTTTGGTTGACTGCTCGTTGTAATGAGCAGAAGCAGGGCCCTGGGCTCTCGGCTGGGACACAGACTTCAGTCAGCAGTGAGCTGTACACACAAGGCAGTTGTTATTCCCCCAGTGCCTCTGCTCTGGTCACACTGCGTGGCTTCCAGCGCTCCTGAGAGTTTTATTTGACAGATGGGCTCTAGGACAAAGCAGTTCTCCTGTGAAGGAGGCCAGGTGGGTAATTGGACAAGGGGAAGATGGCAAAAGCCTTTCAATCATTTTACATCCCACAGGGCGTTTTTGATGTCAACAGTTTGGCCTTCAGCTCCAAAGTTACTTTTGTACCTCTGAGTACTGATGGGTTGGTCTGAGATGGCAGGTTCTTAACAATGTGCATCATAAAGAATACAGCCAAGTGTCAGCACTTCTGTTTTGCTGCTCACTAGCCAGGGACACGATGAATCTATCTGAGTTTTCACTATGATCAGTGGACAAAGGAATTCATTAAGTCCACCATAAGTTTGTCTAGAAGCACATTGGAAAACTATTCATCCTAGATAGACTCGTCAAGAGATAGTAGATTTCTGATCTTGGCTCTGACCATCTAGGGAAATTGCTCTATGTGGAATCTTTCTGCTCTAAAAGCCTTAGCCATTTTAGAACAGGCAGCACATGGCTGTATTTTAAAAGGAACATGCCAGTCATCTACAGATTTTACACAGTCAGAATCGCAAAGCAGCAAATGTTTGTCTTAGGCATTTAGCAGCAACTCTCCAGGATTTTGGAGTTCCACCTGGGATGCATCTTTTGAAGAGCACAGCTTTCTTGTTCAATCCCGTAGTCAATGAAAAGATTATACAAACAATCATTTTGCTTCTAGACCAGGGTTGATATGAGAACAGACTCCATGTAATCAAATGTAATTACCTATGAAAACAGGCAGGTATAGGCATGGGCAGTGGACAGAAATTAGTCCAGTTTAGCATGTATCTTGTTGATGATTTCTTAATTTTTCTTATTATTCAAACAAAGTCCTGGCTTATGCTTTGTCTGGTTTCCTCCCTTCCTGGCTGCCTAAGAAGTCTTCATTTCCTGGTTAGTTGTCTTTTGCACTCATCCTCTACTCGGAAAGAATGGTTCAGGCTTGGTAAGTGGCAGCTTGAAGTCCAGTAGCTGTGGGCTGGAATCCTGCCACTGACAGCTGGAAACCGCATGTCCTTGCAAAAGTCAGGTAGTTTCTCCGAGTCCCTCAGGGTCCTGAGATGTAAACCAGGGCAAATCACCTCCTTGCTTTGTTGTTCTAGGAGTCAATTAAATCACAGATGGAAACTTAGGTTTTTAAGAGACTGTGATCATTCTTCAATTTGGGTTTTGTTTGTTTGTTTTTAAATGAAAATTAATAGACAACAGGATGACAGGCAGAAATCAGGACCGTCCTTTGCAAGCCAGAACATTCATCACCATTTTTCAAGGAGGACTAATTTCCAGTTCGAATGTCTACATGAAGTGAGAGCTTCACCATTAGTTATCTTTGCTAACCACCTGGACAACGTTTAACCTGACCATCAGCACTTACAATTTTGTTTTTTTTTTTCACTTGACTGTCCCTCCTCTTTAACTGTCATTCATTCCTGGTTTCACAGATATTTCTTGAGCTAACCTTTGCTAAAATACATCATTATTTCTACTTTACCCTTTGATATGTTTGACACGCTGCTTATACAAAGACTCTAACAATTCTGAATAAGATTAAAAAAAAGACAGCATCCAATTTCTGCCAAAGAAGTAGATATGTATGCAGTTTGTACTCAGTTTGTATGTATCAGTGCCCACACTAATAGATTTCCAGAGTGAATACACGCATGTGTACTGACCATGTATATATGCACGTGTGTGGTCTCCCTCAAATCAGCCTGCAGTTTTAGGGCCCCTCGCTTGGTGCTTTCATGCTGCCCCGTTACTCATAACACTTTTGATATATAACATCTTTGCTAAGATTTTGAAGTGCTGTTATCATTCTTTTCCCTTTTTCTTCTCAAACTCCTTTCTGGTGTCCCGCTTAGGGCCCCTCAGGGCAACCAGACTGATGCTCATTCATTGTCAGGATCTAATGTAGTTATGCCGGGCATTTGCATATTGTGGTATTTTATGCATCATCATTATTATTATTTATTACTATACTGATATTATTTATTGCCTATTAAACTGACATATATCAATTTAAAAACATGTCCATAGGTAGTTAATCATTTATTTTAGTGTCTTATCCCACCAAGAAAAACTCTTCATTCCAACTCAAGCTTTCAGGCTTTGGTCATGTGTAAAGACACATGGCGGGGGTTCTGTCCATGAGGAAGACCAAGGCGGGTGAGTTGTCCCCCAGTTCACTACATAAAGGAAATTGCCTCACCTGCCTGTTGCCAGCAGACCTCAGGGATGTTGCGGGTTTGGGTAAAGACCAGCGCAATAAAGTAAATATCACATGAATGTTACGGTCTCCCAGTGTGTATGAAGGTTATGTTTACACTGCTGTAGTCTGTTGTGTGTCCAACAGCCTTATGTCTAGAGAAACACTGTACACACCTTCATTAAAAACTAATGCCATTGGAAAAATGGCGCTGACAGACTTGCTTAATGCAGGGTGGCCACGAATCATCAATTTGTAAAACAAAACAAAACAAACAAACAAAAAAAACTCAGTATCTACAAAGCACAATTAAGTGAAGGACAATAAAACGAGGTGAGGCTGTGTTGTCTCTCTTGGGCCCGCGGTGTGGCTGCACTCACAGAGCTGTCGCAGAGGCCGTGGCAGCTGTGGTTGCCCGTGGCCAGGAGAAGCACACATGCTCCTCGTGTGCAGAGTCAGAGTCTCTAGATGTGCAGTGTGTGTGACTGTCCTGCATGGGTTTTCTATGTCTCACATGACTATATTTGCATATAAATGCAGTGTTTTTTCACTATTTTAAGAAATGTGCTGAATTTCCCAGGAATGAAACTATGAATCAGGGGAGATTGAAGTTTGTTTTGCTCAGCCCATTGTAAGGAGTTGCTCACCATCTTTGAAAGGGGCATCATCAAAGGCGATGCTGCCGGTGGCTTTTTGATCACCAGCGCGTCACCCTCGTGTCCGTCAGTATCCGTGGCTGTTGTATTTTTGATCATTTTACGTGTATGTATGAACCTGCTATTAGTCCTTATTTCAAATAAAAAAAAGAGATCATTTTCCCAATCTTCAGTAGATGTAGCAGAGTCCAGTCAGGAGAGAGGAATGACCACAGTCGCTTGAACAGAGAGACTTTTAAGAATTCTTACTAAAAAGCTGTCAGCTGGTACCTTAAAAGGTTAAAAAGAAATGGCTAAGTTACCCTGGAAGTAGCAACTGCAGGAAGAAGCTACCACCACTAGGGCTGAAGGAAGAGAGGGAAAAATGTAGAAGCTTTACTCGAGGCAGGACCCTGTGAAGCTCAAACTCAGACCTCTGGGGGGAGGGCAGCTCGGCTGATGCCGGCATCTCTGAGCTCAGAGCAGGGGTGGAGAAGCTGGGATCCAGACCTCTGATGAAGGAATGATGGCTGGTTGGTGTCTGAGGGAAGTGGGGCCATGCGGCTGCGTCCCCAAGTGTGGACAGAACCACAAACTGTATTCAGGTGCCACCAAGGACGGGATCTGCAGTGATGAATCATGGTGGGTGAGGCTAGCGGGAGCCATCAGCAGCCATGAGGCTCCCTCCCAGGCGGTAGATGGAAGGAGCAACTTTCTTCTTCCTCCTCCGACTTGGGAGTCTTGAGTGCCTCTCGTGGCAGATCCTAACCGGGAGAAACTTGGCAAAGCAGAAACGGGGTTTGGGGTCGCAGGCTCAGGATCACCAAGCAGAACTTGGGAGAGAGAAAGTTTGGAGCCGAGAGACAGTGAATTAACAACTGGTACACTTGGCTATTGTCTCACATCTCCTGACGCCAAACTGACTCATTGTAACCATGTCATCTAGTGTGGTTGTATATAGGCATTTGCATATGATAATACTTTGAATATATTGAAATATAAATACATATATACATATTGTAATACACATAAATAGAAGTATATATAATTGACGTATTTGTTTCCCATTATTCTTTTCCATTACAATCAATATTTTACATTGATTTAAATTATGTTTAGAGGGAATTAATCATTTCATGATAGGAAAGGAGACAAAAAGATGTCTATCTTTGTTATAAAAAGTGGGCATTGAGTCTCATAGTATTAAGACCTCCTGTCTTGGTTCAGATGGTATAATATCTATTTGGACTTTAGACTGTCAGCTTCTCACCCGGTCAGAGCGACAGGGTCATCTGATCTCAGCCACAAGGCTTGTGCATGAAAAGGACCTCATGTGCTTTTAGGTTCTGACTGCACTGCAGACACCGTCTCATAGTGCGCATCTCTTGATCTTTTTTTTCAGAATGGGCGTGCATTATTGGCATTGTGACTCTCAGCCGTCATTCTGGTTGTCCCCAGCTCCTTAGGGCTACTTCTAAAGTATGAAGTACTTTATGAAGGCACACGTGGGGAGTGGCATCCTCCCCTTCTGCCGTCTCTGCCAGTGGCAGAATTCTGAGTGCCCACTGCAGTCAGGGCCTGGGCTTCTTATGAAAATTATATTTAAAACCAGTGGTTACCAGCTGTTGATCATCCACAGCAACTGGGGACCCTGGTAGGAGTTACAAAGTGTATTTACCCACAACAATTTCTCAGTAGTGAATATTGTCCCCATTTTATAGATGTGGTGATTGACTGCAGGGACTTTGGGACTTGCCTAAGACAACTGGCTCCATTCCTGTCTGGTTTCGGCAACTTATAACTTCCTTCCACTCTGCTTCCCTGTATAAACACAGGACACAAATGTGTTATTTGTGAGGAGTGATTTTTTGCAAACAGTACAATTACTTGACGGATTACTTGACAGCAATTAGCTGAAAGATTCCATAAATTCATAACAGAAATGCCTGATACATATTGCAGTCTCAGTGAATATCTGTTGAGTATATTGATTAAAAATATTTCTTGCAATGATAAAATTCAAGGTGGTCCATTTTGATCTTGAGTGCATCATCTCTCCAGTTTTTAATAAAAGGCCAGATGTGCAGAGTAAAGCAAATTACCCAGCATTAGAAAATGATTTTTTAACAGGGTCTCCTGTCATTTAAGCTTCAGGCAAATGGAGTTTCACAACACAAGAGGGAAGGAGACAAGGTCCTAAGAATGACAGCTATTCCCAGAGAGGCTCCAAGTATAAAATCTTGGTCACAAAATAAAGAGAATAAAATGTACTTTTGTATCTATGCAATGCAGAAAAGACAAGAATTACCTAGAAGATAAAGCCATTCATTAAAATGAACTGAAGCAATTATGTGATTGATAAATCACTATTTCAGCCACTCAGGAAATCAGATTGATCAAAATTACCATCATTTTCTATTTCTATATCTTTTAAGCTTTGATGAAGCAGAATCATTCTTGAAGACTTGATATCATGGTGAGCATCTTGTTCACAGCCACCTCACCTAGTGCTGTGTTGTTATAGGGAGAGAGGACTTCTGTAACTGAATACCAAATGCAAACGTCCTTGAAAGTAAAGCTTGGGGAAAATCTTAGGCAGTAACACTGACCAGAATCACACTCTTCTGCTGGCCGTTAAAATTAGCTAGCTGCTAAAAATACTAGAGTCAGTTTTTGAAACATTTTATCCTGGAGTATTAGCGTTCCTTACAGTCATTGCAGGGCATGAAAGGAAGCACATCTTGCTGAAATATGCGCTTATTAAATATATAAGCAAATAATGAGATTTGCTTTCCTCTGTCCAAAATATCAGATATTAGGTTGAATGTCTGCCAGTGCCCTCTTCTGGATAAAATATAATACATTTACAGAAGTTATCCACTTTTTTTTTTTAAACAATGGGCTAAACAGTGTTTCCTTTAGCTTTGAGAAGGGAAACGATTTATAATAGAACACAATTTGGTTTTGTTGTGAGCATAAAGGATACACTATACTCACTGTAGTCAAATTAATGTGAACAAAGGTTTAAAATATATTACCTTGGTACTTAATGAGCTTTCCCTGCAGTCTTGAAAACTTCACTCTAAAATTAAGATTGTATTCTGAGTTCTGTATCTGTTAGGTAGATAAACAGATTTTACCAACATTTTCGATAGTTAGAGTTGAAACAAAAGAGGTTTGACCATTAGCCTTTTAAGAAGGGACAGTCTTTGACATTATTCTAAGTTGGGTCCAAATTCTGGTTAGAGCTTCAGTTTCTTAAGCTGAAACTGTAAATCAAAAAATATGTTTACTTTATTTGGTAATTGTGAAAATTAAATGAACTTATGCATGATCCTGACCCTTGTATTTTCTACAATATCTGCTTAGAGTTTTATGGCATAAACAAGTACTCTTTTATATAAATTGTCCAAATTTGAAAAAAATTTTAATTAAGATATGTATTTCTAAATATTAGATGTTAGAATTTCAAATCTATACTTTTTCCAATGAAATCGTATTTATATCTTCTAATTGTGTGTATCAAATACCTTATGGGCTGACTGATTTCTTAAGAAGGAAATATTACAGTAAAGTCTGTTTACCAAAGCTTGAAAATACGCAGTATTTATGACCTAAATATTACTTCATACTTTGAGGTATAAAAGAACACTTCATTTGATGTATTTAATTTCATCAAATTTCTAAGTTATGCAAGTTGTACATTTTAATAGAACTTTGTTTTTGAATCCATGGTACATGTATATGCCACACTTTATGATCCATTTTAATTAATATGAAATAAAGAATTCTCTCAGATTATCGAATTTACCATTTTGTTGTTTCTTTTAACTTGGCAGTAATTGGAGCCTTTATCAAAATTTAGTTTTTCTAAAACTCGTCAAAGTATCAGGAGAAACTTAGTCTCTAGCTCACTTCAGGCTGATAGTTGAGTCAAGCTGTTATTACATATATGAATTATATAACTTATGTTAGCTGTGTGTTTTGGAGAAATGACCCCAGACAAGACTGGAAAACTAACCCACTTACTAAAATATGACTTTGGGCACATGACCCATTCCCTCTGTGCCTTAGTTCCTTTGTATGTAAAATGGGAATAATAGTTTCAGATTTCTAAGTTAGACATGAGTACTGATGAGCAATCTAATACAAAGTAAGTGCACAGTGTAAGTTATTTCTCCATTTTATTTTTATACACATATGGGAAAGTAGAAAAGCCATGGGCTTTGGAATCAAACAGCTGTATAAATATCACCTTCTATGCTTGTTTCTGAAATTTACATTTCTATCTGTAAGAACGTTGTCGTGAGTATTACATGAGTTCTGTGCAAAACGCTTAGTGTGTGTGGTGTCTGGTGCAGAAAACGTGCAGAGCAGGTCAAAAATGACAACTTCTAGTACCATTTTTGCATACCGCCTACTTTGTGCCAGACCCCGTGTTCAGAGTTACAGTCTCTGATTCTCACTATGTCCAAGCAAGGTAGTCCTGAGAAAACTGACCTCAGGCCACACTGCTGAGAAGCCCTTAAACTGCATTAGTTCTTCCCTTCTCTCCTTTCATCCTTCTGACGTTTCACCTACTGAAGGCAGCATGCTATTTCCATCCTTGTTTTTTTGTTGTTGGTTTTTAATTTTCTTGAGAAAGTCGCATTCTCGTGTGTAAAATGAAGAGAACTGATGAAATAAGGTCTGAGGTACCTCTCAACTCTGAGTCTGTATTTAACTTGAATTGAAATTAACTAGCAAATTGCATTTAGAGTTGAGATCAAGCGCAGCCCATGAAAATCAGGTTTAAGAAAGCATTGCCTTGGCTTTTTACCCGAGACTCGTCATTTAGCACAACTCCATATTCAGAGCCCTTCTAACTACTGATTAATCCCTACATGGGTTTTCAAAACAGTAGCTTGTCCTTTTGCCTGCTTCAGGGACCTTGGGTAGTAAACATATACTGAACAACAGTTTATGTTTAGCTGCAATTTAGTGGAGCTGGGACAATATTAGAGGCTTGACTTTCAAGGCAGCTACTAAAACAAAATTGCAGGAGTAGAAATTCAAGATGCTTTCTTATCTCTTTTTCACCTTGTCTTCAGCTTTTCCTTTGTACATGAGGTAGAGTGATTTTCCTCCAGTATTTTCAACTTATATCTACCTTCAGGGTCAGTTGAGGAAATTCTGTTTTAGCACATCTGACCTTTCAATACCAAAGAAAAATAGGGTGATTGATTTTACTGCATATGTCTCTGGATACTCAAGCTTCTCATCCTACCAGAGGACATTCATTCTCACCTTAATCAAAATAAACTGCTAACTCCCCAAGATTGCATATTGTCAGAGAAACTTGTGAACTCAGTTTTATTGTTCTGGATATCAAATCAGGAAATTGCCTAAGTCTTCCACTCCTAAATATTGTCATAATCACTGTCTATTCCATCAGATTTCTTCTCTTAATAATTAATCAGAAAGTGGAGTGACATCACCCTCACTGTTTCCGACAGAAACAGTAAAGCAGTTTAGAAAAATTACATAAATTTGTAAGTTGCAAAACTTTGATCAGATGGTTTCTCCAACACTTACCTGTTGAAGGATCATGGGCAGGTGAACTTTCATTTAAGGGTTATTTTCAGATTAAGTGAACTTGGAGTAAGTACAGTGCTTGGCACATACAGGAAGGTTAATAAGTTGTTCTCCCTCACCAGAACATACACACCACACCACATACACTCACACACACACACGCGCCCATACATATACACACATGGGGAGTGGAAGAAAAGAAAAAGAGATAGAAACTTAGTTTAATGAAAATATAGTTGAATTGAATTGATGTAAAAATACGTAGAGAGTACGTGACACAGAGCGTGCAAAAGAGGGAAGATGGGAAGGGTTAAGGCCAATTATGCTGCTTTCTAACTCCCTCTGTTTAATTTTGCTTTGTTTCATGTTTGATCAGTGGTATTTCCTACAAGAATTTCAAGTACAGTAAAAGGGTAAATGTTGGGAGTTTTGTGGGAACTTTCCACTTGAAGCATAAAGACCAGAAATTGTGATAGTAGAGGGCATTGGGGGTCAATATTAATGAGTGTTTTGGGGAGCCACTGCTGACAGTTTGACCCTTTGTGGTGACGACTGTCATAATCATTCCACTTAAACAGCACTTCATCTGGCTTGTTAATGAGAAAATTCACACCTGGGCGAGGGGCCTCTTCTCTTTCAAAATGCATTTCTCTTGTGCTAATTCTGATTGGAGGTTGTCTAGGAAATGCATCTTCAAAGCCCTTCCTGTTGCCGTTTTTTATGTGATTGCCTCAGAGCTTCCTGCTTCCTTTGACTATGTATAACTCGTATTGTTATACTAATTTTTGCCTCTAAGTACGTATCAGAGCCAGCCTTAATTTTATGCACTATCTTGAAATGATCAGCAAGTAATACAAGTCACTTTAATTACTAGTCTATACATTTTTTTCTCCCTGAATATCTTTTAGAAAATGAAAAGAAAGTATGTAACTAAGAATGCCTTGTTAATAGGAAAGTCAAATGGAATAAAGAAAAAAATATTCATTTACTGATTTTTTTCTTCAACAAACACTTAATGACAACTAATTCTTGATGCTGGGGGTATATGGGTAAATCAAAACAGATCAGAACATCCTATCTACGTGGAGCTTATATTCTAGTGGAACAAGAATAATCACAATAAATACGAAAAGTATAGAGTATGTTAAAGATGATGAATGCAAAGGAAAAAAGTGTAGCAGAGCAAGGAGTTGGGGTATGTGTAGAGATATGGCCATTTCTGACAGGATGAACCTCATTGGGAGGATGATATCTGAGTAAACATTTGGAGGTCATGAGGGAGTTTGCTTTGTGGGCAGGAGGATGAGCAAAGGTTTTACGTTGGAGCATGAGTTATATGAAAAATGAGGCCAGTTACTGTAGTAGAGAGAGAGAGATAGGAGATGAGCTCTGAGAGGTGACGGAGACTAATCTCAGAGGAACTTTAAGGCCGTTAGAGGAACCGGCTTTTACCCTGACTGAAATGGAAAACTATTTCATCCATTTCATGGTTTTGAACAAAGGAATGACAATCTCCTTGGCTGTTAAAAGGCTGCAGGGTTGAGAGTAGACTAACGGAGAACAAGTTGGAAATAAGAAGCTTTTTTAGTAACCAGATGAAAGGTGATGGAAGCTTGGACCAGAGTGATGGCAATGGGGGTGATGGCAAGTAGCCCTGATATATTTGAAGGCAGAGCAGGCAAAATTTGCTGATGAATTAGGTGTGGCATTGAGAGACAGAAAAGCATCAAGGATGAATCCAAGTTTCTTCAATAGATGGAAGGTTATTGGAACTGGATAAAGAAACCAAGTCAAGTGATTTTACAGGAGAATGGGTTCATTTAAATTATGACATAAATTGCTGATATATATTCTAAGGGATTAACCAGGAAGTTAGCTTAGAATATGTTCCTTATCATTCAAGGCACAAGATTTTATACATCTATTTTCATGTTTAACATGGACCTCGTTTAAATGTTTTCCCATCTCTGTCGGTTTTGGATTGAGCAAGGTTCCAAGCCCCTTATTTAAGAAGCCATTTAGCCATTTTTCTTGTTGTTGTTAGTTTTCTGGTTGTGACTCTAGTTCCTGAAATTAATGAGAACTAGTCTTTGGGAAGATGGATTAGAGTCATTTGGCAAATGCCAGTTCCATTTTGTCTCTTAGCACAGCTTTCTCTTTTACAATGAGCACAAGTTAACAAGAGAAGACATGGTTTGAGTTTTGTTTTTTTTAAATAAGGCAAAGGAATTTCTTTGTAGGAGGGCTTACCAAATTCCAGCTGAAGTGAACTATATTCTATAGGTTTTTCCTTTTAAGTCCATTCTGTGAGATAAAGGCATTTCAGAATAATCTTTCACATATATCGGTATTGTGATATCTTTAGAGTGCTGTTGACAAAATGCTATTTTGTCTTAATTTGGTTTTTTTCCTTTTCCATGTTGGATTTGCACCATAAATTTCTTGGTGGTAATTTTAAATATAGTCCCTGTAGAGCAATAACAGAATGGGTGAATTAAATATCTTGATATGGAATTTTTGAGTTCTCTGTTTCAGCTGCTTAAACAGTTATAGCCAATTTAAAAAACAATGGTTATTTTTGAGATTTCATTTGAAATGATATACTGCTGTAGGTATATGATTCCATTTATAGATACTAAATCTGAAACATAATTTTACACTTGGAAACTCATTTTAGTTTTGCTTTTACAAATTTTACCATTTATGTTCACAATTAATACCTAGGTGTGTGTAATACTACCTCAGAGTTTTGGCACATTTTAGCAATCAGTTATGTCCTTAGATATAAAGAGTTTGTAGTTTCACATGGAAGGCAAATGCACGTATTCACAGTAACGTAAATTAGTAACAATCTGTAAGATATGATAACTATATGATATATGACATCTATATGACAACGTTACAATCATAAAAATTGGAACATGTGTATCTATTCAAAATAATAATTAGGTCATAATGAAGGAGCCAAAGGATGAAAAGTTACATTTGGTTAAAGGTGGTACAAAATGGCAGAAAATCTTGCTGAGAATATTTCAAACAATGTCAGTGAGGTTCTTGGGATGAGCAGTCACACAGAGCTGAAAATGTTGAATTGAAATGAGCAAAGCATCACATCCTGAGTGAAGGCAAAGTAAAATATGAAAAGTCTTGGGGATTCCTTGGTGTCCCCAAAAATTCTCCCTCATCGACTGATGCCTAAACTCTGTCATCAGAGTTTTATTGCTTTTCCTAAAATGTTTGGTACATAGTTAAACATGCCAGGCCTCTACTGAGAGCTTCAAAGAATTTGCGGACCTCTAAAGGTGCAAAAGAGCAAGGTGAATAATTCTCTCTTTTGCCTGGCTTAAGGGTTATGCTTTGGCTGAACGAGGGAAAGAGGAGCAACAACTTGACTTTAGTCAAATAGCATGAGGAGTGTTTCTCATCCTCATGTACATTAATTCAGTTTTTTAAATTGTTTGTTTCTTTAACAAGAGTTGCCATTTTCTCTGCTGCTGTTCAATCTTCTCTTTAAAATGTTTTTAATAGCCCTGGAAAATGGGGAGAACGTTAGAATAAATTCATTAGAGCATCCTCACCCAAAGGAATGGGTCATCGCCTTGGAGCTGGAAGGATGGTCAGGTTCTCTGTGACCTGGTGGCCTGGTGACTCCCCAGGGTGGTCTCCTGATGCCCTCTGCTTTCTTAGATTTCTGTTGAGAGGCAAGTTTTATTTGGTCTTCAGTTCGATGGCACAGTATGACATAGCTAGTAAATGAACTTTTAAAAAATGTGGGTAAATTAGATCATTACCTATAGAGCATGATGAACTCTTCTGGAACCAGGCTAATTCCCCATTCTGCTGTCTCTGCATTGAGCACCAGCTCCAGAGGGAGGAAGAGTCTATGTAGACAAAACACCAGCATTTATCCTTTTAGGTCTTAATCACTTCTAACACTTTTAAAAATAGCCTAGTCTTTCCAAACACTGTACGCATTTGGAATGTAGATGGTTGATTTTTGGAAGGAGATGAGGTAGAGAACTGAGAGAGTGATGTTTAAATTTGCCAGTCTTGAAAGAGAAGAAAATGACCAGTAGCAGAACCAGCAGTCGAAGGGTGAGAAAGCACATTTGGAGGAAATGAGGAAGATCCCAGCAGAATTCTCTAGAAGGCTGGCCTCTGGCAACTACTGTAGCACCCGAACTGGGAATCACCCTTGACTCCTCATGCTCACCTTGGTTGGTTCTTGGTTCTTTCAGTGAATTCTGTGGACATTTCTTCAGAACATACCCCCAGTGTTACAACTTTTTACCACCTCCATTGTGAGAACTCCAGCCCAAGCCACCTCCCGTCCTGGATTAGTACAAAAAGCCCTCTGACTGGTCTTTCTGCCTCCACTCTTGTCCTTCCACAATCTATTCTCTGTCCAGAAACCAGATGGAGCCTGTTAAAACCTAGCTCAGTGGGCACCGTGCCTCTGCTCAGAAACCTCCAATGGCTTCTCAGGTCAATAAGAGGAAGAGCCAAAATCCTTATGGGAAACACGCTGGGACCACAGAGTGAGAGTCTCTACCCTGTAGGCCTGAGCAGTGGCATTCCCAGAGGCTGGAGGCAGCTGGAGCTGTGCAGAGGGTCGACCTTGTAGGATGAGGAGTCTTGGAGGAAAGTAGCCCCTGCTGAATCCGTGGCCAAGAGAGAGCAGGGGAAGAATTACCCCCGTCTCACTGCCCACTGTACTCTAGTCTCCTTCAACTGTCTAACACTGGCCAAACCCAGCTGGCAGCCAGGGGGCAAGGAAGCACGGGTTCTACAACCCATACGGCTATCACCTCACGTGGAGAGGAGCAGAAAGAGCAAGGGTGATGAGGGCGGGCAAACGGAGGAATGGCGTGGGTGATCCCTTGGCTTTATATTCTTAGCTCTGTGCTTGGCAGCCCACAGGGGAGAGTCTCAGGTGTCATCAGGCATGCCACACTCCAACTAGTCTAAGAGAGCAGCTTGAGCATCAGTTTTTGAGTTTCCAGTTCCCAGAGGCTTTTTGCCTTTCCCTGCTCCCTGCCTGCAGGATCTCCCAAAACCCCATCTTTGTTAAGAGGTAAGACTTAAGCACAGTCCCATTTTTTCCAGTGTGTCATGGTCCAGCTCAACTGTCAAGTACAGGTGATTGACATGCAATGAGGCTGGTCTTGCGCCCTGCTGACCAGGGATCATTCTCAGAGAGGCTGGACCTTCACCCTACCCTCTAGGCCATTCAGTATTTTTGCAGGGGCTGGAGGTGACCGAGGAGTTGATGTAGTCCTAGATCACTACTTACTGCTGCTTCCTCCAACACCAAGAGCTCCACGTACAGGGGAGCTGAGTATACTCAATGGAATTCACACCTGAGCTTTTTCTGGAGATCTAAGAACCAGTGATTTTTGTCACCATCAAGATCCTCTTCAAGTCCTGGAGATGCCGTCTTGATGGGGATGCCAGGGTATAATTTGGGGGCAAACTTACACTAAAAATTATTCATTGTTTACGTAAAATCCAAATGTTACTGGGTGTCCTTCATTTTTTCTGGCCCGCGCACTTGAGAGGACACAGCATACAACGTGAGTGCACTTAGGTCTTCCTGGCCTGGAGCAACCAAAAGAGAACCAAGAGATGAAGTCATTCAGGCCCCTTGGGGGTAACGCTTTGTAGTACTTCAAAGTTTCTATCCCTCACCTGCCAGGCCACACACCCAGCAGGAGTCAGGGTGTACAGGGAGGGCTCTGAGTCTTCCTCCTTCCCCATCACTGAAACTTACCAGAACTTCCTAATATGCAACTTGCAGCAAGAAGTTTGTAATTGTCAGATTTGTGACTGAATTGTCAAAATTACATGAAATCAGCTGCATACATCTTGAAACATAAGTTATAATTATATGTGTTCTCTAATAGGATGAAAAATTGCAATTTGTCCTCAAGGGATACAATAAAACCATTGGAAAAACTGTAAGTGCTACCATGTCTACTACATTGGTGACCAACCCCAAAAGCAATTTTAGTGGCATTCATGTGCCATATCTCATCAAACCCCAGCAGATCCCCCCCTACCCCAACCACCAGAAAGCTAAGTATCAGGAGCAGAAAGGTTGTTTGTGCCTGGAAATTGATCCAACCTAGGGCTTGGCAACCTCTAAACTACCACCATTAGAGGGTCTTCATTGTGATGCTTCTGTGTGACACAGACAAGCACAGACAAACACACAACACACACACGCAGATGCAAAAACACACATACGCACACACCCCCACACCTGAAGCTACCTGAGGCTGGCTTGGGCACCTGCACCAGCCCCATGAAGCTTCCTCAGAGTGGTCCTATACCCCATTCAAAACATCACATGTGGTTTGGACTTTGGGGTCCCTCTAGCGGAGAGGGTGATACACATTTCTTCTCTGCAAAGATTCTCCAGTGGTTGATGAAAACGAAAGAAAACCCGTTTCAGGGACGGGGATAGTGAGTCCAAGTAAGTATCTGAAAATTTACATTCCGCTCTAAGAATATGCATGGATTTCGAATTATACTTTATAATAAACCCATTTTGGTATGACTCTAAAATATCTTAAATTATTTATATCTCAGGAAAATTCACACCCTGGGAAGTGGCCCCAAAGTTTATCTGCTGGCTTTCCACTGTCTGTTTACTTTCTAAGCCCTGATCTGAGCCAATACACCTGTACCAAGAGCAGGGCAGGTGCCAGAGGAGCTCCTGCCCCCTCTCCTGAGAGTTCACCAAGGCAAAGCCAGCAAAATTGCATCTGGCAAGGATGTTCTTGCCTCTCTGCACTATTCCAAGCTGTGTGATTCATCGCTTTTCAGATACCTTGAAAGTGGTTTTTTTTTGGTCATTTTTTTTTGGGGGGGCCCTGGAGGTTCTGTTAGTAAGCATCATTCATGGCCAAGGACGAATTTTAAAATGTGTGAAACTACTTAAAATTAGAGTTCTGGCAATCCATTATTTTTTGAAAAAAATCAACTACTGCCAGACAGTATATTTTTTTCGTGTTGTTGATGTTACTGTCAATAGGATAATTTTGATTGAGGTAAATATTAAAACTACTCAGAGCTAGATTCATCCATGTTGTTGCGTGTGTCCATGGTTTGTGCTGTCCCTTTTATTGCTGAGTGGTTTCTGATGGTATGAATATATCATCATAACAGAGGTTTGATGTTTTTTTAATTTGGACTAATTATGGCATAACTAAGACCACTGATCTGGTGATGGTGATATTTAATTTAGAGACACAGAATAATGAGCTTTATTACCTAGAGCTTGGTGTTAAATTCTATCCATATTAGGTACTCAGTGAATATTTATAAAGTGGATGAATGAATGAATGAATGAACAAACGAATGAAAAGATCTACCCTACAAAAGAAAAATAGCCTATAATTATGGAAGTTGGGTATGTTCATCATAGAATATTTAAGAATATTCTACATTTAAGAAAATGCAGAATAAAAATTTCCCAGCAGATAATAATGAGAGGTAACCATGACAGAGATCTTGAAGTATTTGCTTATAAAATTAAAATCATACTGTACATATACTTTTTTCCTCTTAACATTTTATTATGAAGATTTTCCCTTTATTCAACTACTTTTGAAAACATTTTGATGGCTGTATACTATTTTAACACATGATCTACTAAAATGAATTTAATTATTCTGTTAATAAGTGATTTTTAGTTCTGTAAACCATGTTAAGACTACAGTGAATATGCTTTTAGACATATTGACATAGATATTGACCTGATTATATCCTTAGTGGGAGCTTCTTGGTGTGGAATTACTAAACCAAAGCTATGAAAAAAATCATAAAAATAAAATAACAATTTACTCTGTATCGCTAGACACTGATCAAATTCCCTGCATATGTACCAGAATAAAACATTAAGATTTTTAAAATCTCTTGCCAATTTCCTAGGCAAAAAAATAAAAATAAAAAGGGGAGGGGCATTGTATTCCTGTTCAGTCTGAAGTTTGAGTTGGTGCATATCTGAATTTGTGTTTGTGTCCTTTGCATGTTTTTCTGTCGTAATATGTATCTCATTGATCTTTAAAGCCTTACCTAACAGTGATAGCAAAACTTTCCATATTTGTAATTACTTCGACTAATACTTTCACTCTATGCTTTTCCTTTGTTTTACACTCAGAATGTGTAAATACAGTCACACATATATTTACCAATACACCTTTTCTTATTTCTTATCTATATTCATTTGTTTTAACATTTACCTTTTTAACAATTTAGAATTTATTTTTGCAAAAGACTTCAGGGAAGGCCTCACTTTAACTTTCTTTTTTTCACTGGTGTCTTTTCAGAATATAATCTTGAACAAAATGTGTTTTACCCATTGACTGGTAATTAGGGTTTGGGATATTCAGAAGTATGAACAATTATACTATTAACTCAAATAGGCCTGTTCTGAGAAAATGGTGTATCTGCACGTTGAATGACCAGATTATGACTTTATTTCTTTTATTATATTTTATAGTGAAATGTTATAAATTATTAAAAGACAATTTCTCATCTGAAGATAATCTGTATTCATTGTCTAAATTGTAGAACAGTACTTAAAACTGTTAATTTGTTTTATACATAAAAACCACGTATATAGAAAAGTGTGAATACAGAAATATTAATATAGAAAATAATCTAGAATTTTATAAAATAGACACTTTGCTGTATTTTCTTAGTCTCTCTTTTTCTGTTACTTTTTACATAGTTTAAGTTCATCTGTTAATATGAATTTTTTAATATAATTAACTCAGGTATAATCAGGCCTTTGAAATAAAATATTGTGCAACCAGAGATACCTTCTACTTGGTAGTTATTGCTTCTTTCCAATTAGCGTAACAGACTGAGCCAATTAATGTAAAATTTAAGGAGCAAGTTAAACACTGATTTTACATTATTGCAAAAATATCTTGCAATGAAATTGACAATAATGCTTCTCTCTGCAACTTTTTTTAAAAGGGGAAATACGTTTTGCTGGGTACATTTAGGTTTCTGGGCAGTGTTTCAATCGTGTATAAATGTTAGGCTTTATTAGCTAGTACTGGAATAGAACAAAACCCCTGAATATTTTAACCATCACCGAAGGCGGTACTAAATTCTTCAGGAACTGTGAGGTACAGGATGTGGCGTGATGCATGCCGAGTGTGGGGTAGAGAGGAGTGTGTGGGGAACGGGGCGACTCGGGAAACCCTGCAGGCCCAAGGCTTGCTCATGGCCTGAAAATCCACGTGATAGCCAAGCGGTTGCTGCGATGGGATGTGAACCCATGAAGGGAAAACTCAAGTGTGTTTTCACATCAGAGATCAAAACAGGTGCCCCTCTGGCTGGACAGAGGCCCCGGATGTATTTTCAGCATTTGCATTTCAGCAGTAGGGCGTGAAATTTCCAGTTTGCCACAAATACCACTACTCCTGTGGCTTTGCGTCAGCCAATTTGCACATTTATATTACTGGGTCTCCTCCAGTAAGACATTTTTTTGCTTTTGAGACCTTAATTTCCGACTTTGCTTCCCTCTTCCTCAAGTTTTTTATTTATATATTTCTATCATCTGAGCGAGGTTTCAAGTAATTTCTTCCAGAAGTGTGAATGAGTGATATGTTGTCCAGCTCTTGCTTATCTAAAAATGTCTTTCTGGAGGGAAGGTATAGCTCAATGGTAGAGTGCGTGCCTAGCATGTATGAATGAGGTCCTGGGCTCAATCCCCACTACCTCTATTTAAAAAAAAAGACAAATAATTTTTAAAAACCTAATTGCCCCCCAAACACAAAATAAAACAATCAAAGCAATATAAAAAATAAAATGAAAATGTCTTTTCTATTTCCTCACTCAGTAAAGCAACTCGGCTGTGAATAAAATTAACAAGTCATGAGAGCTTTGCCTCAAAATTCTGTCCAGTGTCTCTCCGTTGCTCTACGTTGGTTGGTTGACAATGCTGGCAGGATTAGGGGAGGGGACTGTTATTAATTTTGTTTAAAACTTGTAGGGCCCTGTATACAAATGACTTTTATTGGTTAGGACACACTTCTTTCATCAGGCTTTTAATATTGCTTCTATTCTTTATGATTCCTCAGTAATCCATTAATTCTGAGAAAGATATTTTGGTTTCCATCATTTATTTTTTTAGCCTCTTCTATTTTATTGCCTACAAATGGATTTTTTTCCCTATAACTTGTGGGAATGGTTCTGTTGGTTTGTCCTTACATCAGTGATTCAATTTGTCCCCAGCCACCCTTTGCTGCCTTCAATAAGGAAAGCAGTTCTGTTTCCTGAAATTCAACCTTCCCACCGCCATCTGGTTATTTTACCTTTTTTCTCCACCTTCCTTGCTGTATGGCTTTCTGGTCTGCTTTCATAGAGACTCTATTTGCATCCTTATGAGACAGCTTTATCACAGCAGTGAGCTCTGCCCCTCAATTTTCATAATTTTCTCTTATTTTGCAGTAGTTTGCATGGAGACCCTAGTATTTATATTTGCCATTTCCATGCTGTGTGTTGGGGAAGTGATTCTAGCCCAATTTACGTTTTCCAGTAGCAAGTCCATTTACAAGCATGCAGTTCCCCACCCCCCAGCCCCAGCCCCGCCCCAACGCAGCAGGCGTTGACCTGTTGTTACTTTTCAGGGCTGAAACTGGACTTTCTCCTGTCCTTATCACCGAGACCTCTCACATTCAAGTTTCACATCAGTGATGGAAAGTGCAAACTGTCGGTGCTACATTATTACCTAGTAGGTATCTTCTAAGGAGGAATGAAGACTAGAGAAAGATTGGATGTATCTAGTTATCTACCACTGGTGTACAAAGATGGGATGTAGAAAGGGGGGAAATATATCAGTCACTTTCTGTTACATGTGAGAAAATTGCTCATGCACATCTACACAAGAAAGACAGTCATGAAGCCCAGTTACTGCTGCGTTTAGGGGGAGGGTTTTGTTAGTGAGTCTTGACATGATGATTATAAAAAAAAATCAAGAAGATGAAGGAAAAGTGGAACAAGTGGTAAACAGAGGGAGACCAGGAGAAAGTGAAAAGAAGGCAAGTCATGTATCAGGTAGATTACTGTCATTAATTTAAAACTGAATGTCCCCTGAAGGTAGCTGGGAGTGTCAGATCAGCGACCTCAAACTCCCCTGAAACACATTTTACTGTGATTTACGTGGATAATAGGAAAATTGCTTTGGTAGTTTTCTTTTTGCTTATCTGCAAAGACATTATTTTTAACCTTCCCCTACAGTCTTGGTCGGGTTCCCGCCTTGTTGTTTTGCTGTTATTTTGTTACCTCCTGTCTACGCACAAGAGCTTCCAAGGGCAGGAGATAACTCTTGGGTTAGACTTCTTTTTCTCCTCCTGTGATATTTGCCTGTGATTTAGAGAGGAGCGAGGCTTATAGATTTCATTCCTGGTGTAAGCTCTTACTTAAAGTTGTGAGTTACTTGATCATATATGCTTTCCCCCTCAGGTTTGCTTAGAAAAGTTTTTATTGATTTTTTCTTTTCTGTCCAGTAACATTGCAGAACCTTGGAGAACCAGTTACCAATTGGAGTTGACATTTGTATGTGGTTTGACTTAATGGCATTATTCATGAACACCATATATGAAAATAGGTCTTTATGTTGTGGTCCATAGGGGAAAATTGTCTTGTTTAAAAACCATGTTTTATTTAAATAGATATCTCATGGTTGTCTTATAGTCCATGAAAACACTGGTATAATTCAATTCGTCAAAATACCGCTCTTACAGTGTAAATGGAAACCTTTTCTATGTCATAGCTCAAATACAGGGATTGGGGGTTTGAGAGAACAGGGTCTCAGCAGTTTTCAGCAGGCAGTGAAATCATGTCATTTCATCTCATTCATCACTATTAGCAGTCTTTCTAAATTATTTGCATGATATGAAATAACCAAAAATCGTAGTTCTCTGGGAGGCAGAATGAATTCTGGTTCCGATTTATCAACATCTAGCTGGGTGGCCATGTATAAGTTACTTAATAATCTTACACTGCAACTCAATATTCATATTTATGAAATGAGAGAATTGAACCAGATGATTTCAAGTGGCCTTTTCGGCATGAAAATGTGATGATCCCATGACTTGAAATAAAGCCGAGCTTTACATACGTATCGCTTCTTTTGTTCAAGTTTCTGTTGGAGACCTGAAGAAACATGGGACGTCAGAGTAGGCCAACGTGTGCTCTGAGGGCATAGTTTCAAGGAGTGAAGTAGGGACAAGAGCTTTTGCTGGGAAATGGTAGGAGATATGGTGAGCATATCACCGTGGTTAATGTCAGACTGTGGAGAGCTGTGTGTGTGTGTGTGTGTGTGTGTATTCTACAAGCCACGGGGGACCCATGCAGCTTTTAGGCATGCCTATTTCATAATTCAGGCATGAACCTAGGAGTGGTGTAGATGGGAAGCAGCGGCCTGGAGTGTCCTGTAATAGTCTGGATACAAAGTGATAAACACTGGCCCAGGAGGAGGCAGGTATTCTGCAGATGCAAGAGAGGTTTTAATGGAGTCCTAACAGATTCAGTAATAGTTAGACCATAATTAAAGAAAGACTGGGACTTAGGATTCATAAGAATAAAGGGAGAAATGTGTGTGAAGAGGAATACTTCCTTCTAGAAACTTTGGAAACACTGAAGGTTACCATCTGGAAATTCCGAAGCAAACTGGAGGGACCAAGCATTGTGTTATTTATTTGGCTCCATAAACCTTTTTGTTGGGAGCTTTGTCAACGTGAAATTAAAAGAAAAACTCAGGCCTGTCGGTGTCTTTACTGATCACTGTCTTTGGTAAAATAGCACTGTTACTGATAAGGTAATTCCACAGGTTCTTCTATTTTTGAGTGCCTTATTGGTTTTCAGTTGAGAATCAGGAACCTGATGCAAATTAGATGTCAGAAAAAGTAACAGCTTTTCTAACATGTTCTCAAATCAGATGCTACGGTAACAATGATAAAGAACTTTAGGCAAATGATAAAGCACTTATTAGACATTGAGCCAAGCTTAATTTTTTTAAATAGAAGTCACTATTATGAATTAGTTTCCCATTTAAAATTCTGGGCATTCTACCATGATAATTTGTAATACATTAATAATCCCCTGCTTAACATCAGGGTCTATTTTAAGCCAAATGTTATTATTAATGTATTACTTAAGTATACTCTTGTGCGCTGACATCCTTAACTAGTTACATCTGAAATATTCTTAAATAGCCGAGGGCTACTTTCCTCTACTCCAAATCTATATTATGGAAATGACTTTTAATATGTTGAAAAGGAAATTGCCTGCATATTGTTTTATTAGATTAGCTATCATAATGATTAAAAATGATGGAGAGTTTATTTGTCATCAAGTTACTTGTTTTAACTTGATTTGGTAAATCCCTGGTCACATCATAGTGGTCTTTTTATTATATGTATGTATTTTTTCCCAAGCATGTGTTCTTTATTGCTCTTTCATGTATTTTTAAAATAAGTAATGTTATCTTTCTAATACTTCTGGGATACTTTTTCATAATGGTAGAAAAGCTAATTTAGGAGAAGTGTTTTGAAGGTACGTTTTAAGCTATGTTGGTTCGTATCCAGAGGCTCCCGAGCTTTGCTGTCAGTTGAAGTAAGTTATGAGTGGAGGAGCCAAGGGTGCTGGGCTCCATTTGACCTCAGTTCCCAGTGACTGAGCACAGTAGATCATGGATGAATGATTTACCTGGGGCCACAAGTTAGACACTGTAAACTTTTGCAGTGATTGTATAAATCCCCAAAGAAAGGGGTATTTCTGTGCTGGAAACTTCTGCAAGTCCAATTTCCTTTCTTCTTCGAATGATGTCCATCTAGATCTAATAAATGATGATGAATCTGGAAACTGAGCTGAAACTGATTAAGAATTTCAGTAAGAATGGTATTGGGAGCAAAGGACAGTGTTTAAACTTTGGAATTGTTTTTCATGGAAACATTTTAGTTTTGAAAAGGGAGCGACATAATATCACTCATCTGATATATATGACAGAAACTGCCATTCAGTTTTCTCTTTATGCTCTATAGCCAATCATCTCTGTCTTTGGGTATCTCAAGTTAACGATACTTTATTTTCATGCCTTCAGTTTTCACTCTGACCCCGGATAAGACATAGTGATTTTTCATGAGCAAACATGTTCCAGTTTTACACCTAGCAGCATCTAGTAAGTTTTTGAGACTCTTCTCAAATACAATTTCTTCTCTAAAACCATCATTCATACAAATACTATGATTCTTTGGCATCCTGCTACTAGTCTGGGCAACTGGGTAGATTAACTGTCTTTAATGAAACGGTTAACTCTAGAACAGACGAGTGGCTTGTAGAGGAAGAATGATTTCCATTTGGACATACATTAATTACAGCAATTATAGTTTTCTCATCTTTTTCTTTACTTGAATGAGAAAGGCTGAAAATTCTTCAAAAACATCATTTCTAGCAGGTGCTAAGGAGTGCATCACATGTGTGTGCCAGCTTCATTCACCTTCAGACGGGATATGTTAGTTCTAGTTTTAGTCGCTTCCTTTGCTTTTGGGGAAATTGTAGGCATATCATCTGCAAATTCGTGTCAGTTTATCCCCCTTTTCTACGAATCTGTTCATTTTATCCATATCTCTTATTACGTTGCCTTGATCTTGGGATCAAAATAAAATATTAGTGATAATAGTCATTCTGATTTTGTTTATGACTTTAATGGTATTGTGCATAATGTTTTAGCACTCCGAGTGATGTCACCAATTTATAACAGAAGTATCTGTTCCCAGTATGTTGTTTTACATGTTATGAATAGGAATATATTGAAGTTGAGTTCTTAAGTTTGACAAATTTTGCATCTACGTTCAGAGTAAAATTGGTTTGTAGCAGCGTTTCCTAAACTGTGTCCTGTAGTCATTCATGTCACTGTTTTATAGCACATTAATAATATTTTGTAAATAAAGGCATTTTATAGTAAGGAGGATTTGGAAAACACTGACTTCTCCTAGAGATTCAGAGTGCACATTATTTTATTATAGATTCAGAAGTTCTTCAGTTCAGTGACAACAACAGAAATCTTTAAAGCAAAATTTCCAAATTATTCTTCTTGAGCTTAATGCATATTTTAATATTTAATTTTTTAATTGACTTTTTTGCAATTTGTGGGGATGGAGATATATCAGTAATTGATAAGTGGATTTCCTATTTTAACTCAACCTAAGTGTCTTTTTCAGGAATGTTTAAACCATTTGTATTTATTGTAAAAAGTTTACTATTATGGATTTTATGCTTTCTGTAGTTTCATTTCTCTGCTGCTTTGCATCCATTCTATTCTATGCACAGACTCTTTGTTAGCTGCTCTCCAGTTATCTATTGCTGCATAACAAAGCACCACAAACTCTGGAGTGAGATAACAGTAATTGTTGATTTTCATTATGTCCCACAGTCCTCGAGGTTGACTAGTCTCAGCAAGGCTGTTCTTGCTCTGAATATTCAGGAGGCTGCAGTCAGATCATGGCTGAGGCTAGAGGTTTCTCACATGCTTCTCCCCCCATGTGTCTGCAATTGATACTGGATGTTAGCTGGTCCACATCAGGACTTTCAGCCGGAACACCTGCATGTGACCTCTCTACGTGGCCTGGGCTGGTTCCAAGAACAAGGGCGCGGGAGACAGACAGGCAGAACCATGCAGTACTGCTTTTGGGTTTTTTTTAGGTTGGTTGGTTGATTTGTTTGTTTGTTTATAACAAGGTCCTGGAGATTGAACCCAGGACCTCGTGCGTGCTGAGCATGCATTCTACTGCTAATCTGCCCTCTCGCGAGTCTTGCCTTTTGTGACCTAGCATTAGAAGGTATGTAGTGTCACTTCCATTTTATTCTCCTAGCTGAGGTTACCGCAAAGGCCCACCAGGTTCTAGATCAGCATGTGGAGTAGGAAATATTGTGACCATTTTGTAAAACGCAATCAAACATAATAGGCATTAGATTATTCCTGATGGTTACAAAGATCTTCAGAGACATTCAAAGCATACTAATTTTTTGTCTTCTTTTTGGAATGAGGGGTTGTTGCTGACTTTTCTTTCTCATTTCCTTTTTCTTATTAATTTAAAGTGATAACTTTTTTTAAGGATTAGATAATCTCTATCAAAATGTTGTGAGGGGCTAATTTTGTAACACAGTTTAGAACATTGGTTAGGATTTATTTCTCTGTATTAAGCTGGCTTCATGCTCCCTACTAGTCTTTGATAACTTGATTTCTTCATTCTTCTTTTACTGACTTGGCTTCATTTTCTATTATTCTGCCATAGATAATCAATCATCAATTGGATTATTTAGGAGGCATTTGTAGGTGGTGCATTTTCTAGGTCCTTGCACATCCTTGAATGTTTGTAGTTTTTCACACTCCCAGACACCAGCTTGGCTTTTGTGTAGCATTGGAGCATTTACACATTTTTTTCCCTTTAGAGATACATGCCTTGCCCTCTGCTTGGTGTGGGCACTCATGGCAGAAGTCCTCTGTCCTCCAGAGTGATTGGTGCACTCTAAAGGCTACTGGTCTACAGAGGCAAAAGAGATGCCAAACTGGGTACCACTACTGTGCTGAGGACTGTCCCCATGTGTGGCTCCCGTGAGTTATGGGATGACAGTACGTTCCTTTTACCTCCCAGACATTCCTTCAGATGGAATTGCCTTCCTTGAATCCCATTCAATCTGCCCTGTGTCTAGAGAGACATTCTTTGTCAGTTCTGGCATGTAAAGTAGCATGCATCGTGAAGCTTCTGGAACAGAGAGAGCCCTCACCCCCATTCTGGGGAATCCTGTTGGTTATTCCATCAGGAATTTGATGGGATGGTGTTATATTATTGTGGTCACAAAGTGATCTGTCTTCATAAACCTCTGTTTGCTTCTGAGTTAGGAAATAAGAAATTTCTGGTCTCCTTGGCAATTCAGTATCATAAGAAATGTGACTGTTCTAGATTAACAAGCACTTAAAAGGCATGGCAACTGGAAACAATGTGTGGTCCTGCCTTGGATCTCAATTCAAACAAATCAGCAATAATAGAAATTTGGGGGCTAACTGAAAACTTGAATAGGACTGGGTAGTAGATGATGTGAGAATTTATTAAAAAGGAGATATAGACATCCGTAACTGAAAAAAATTACAAAACCTATGTATTGTATTATCTTACTTTGAAAAAATGCATATGCATGTGTGTGTGTTTATTGAGAGCGATTCCCTAAGAGGTAGTGGTGGCAACCTCCGAATGGAGAGAAGGTGATAGTTTTATTTTCTACATTTTCTGTATGTATCACTTTCTACAACGCACACTTTTTACATAATAAGAGACCAATTTTACTTTTAAAAAGAGAAAATTATACACTTTCTTTATTTCATGGGCCAATGTAAAAATCCCTTGATGAAAAGTTAAGCAGCTAATTTTCCTTTAAGAGGGAAGAAGGTTGTGCAGACAAACTTTGGGTCTGTTATCCAATTGAAAAAATGAGTTGGAGTTACTGAAAAAATCAATACAGATGTCTTCTGAGTGAGGGGACTGTGTCTGGATTTTATTATGTTATTCAGTTTTTATATATGTGTCAAGGAAGTTCTTAGGTCACCAGGAAATTGTTAATAAAATAGTCTCTTTTTTTCCTGCCCTTGACCAGATCTCTGCTGTGTTAGTAGCAACCAGATCCACCTAAGCAAGTGTGCGTGGCGGTGACTGTGGTGTCAGGGGACCACAGCTTCTCTGCAGCAATGTTTGAATATAGAGGCTCATGTCCTTTATAACAAGTGATAATAAAAGTAATACAGGCTTCACAGATTTCATGTCCATCTGCTTTGAACATGTTCTTGACAAATGACACGCTCTGAGCTATGGCTGAGGTACAGCAATAACAACATTATATGTTTGTCAGTGGAGGAGTTTCATGGGCTTACACAAATTAACACAAAAATACGTTTGTTGATGGAAGACAGTGATTCAAAAATTCAGCACATGGAAAAACTAAGGTACTGAAAGAATTAACCCGAGATCTAAAATACTCTGTTAATTTAATTGGGACTATCCTCCTTGCAACTGATGAATTCGTTCAATCATACATCCATTTATTTCCCCCCTCAATCATTCAAGAAGTATTTTTGAGTCCACACTGAATTATGCATTAAGAACTTGTTATCAACCAAGAGAAATTCATGGCCACGGAGAATTACAGTGCATCACTCATGCTATAAATAGATATTCACTCAACGAATACGTATTGCATGTCTCCTACATTTCAAATACTGTTTTGGTTACTGTGAATACAGTGTTCAAAGATAAGATTCCTGTTCTCATATTGATTATATTCTGTCTGGATGGGTCAGACATCAAGTTAACGAATTAATAAAGAGATATCAGGTTGCCATGGGTGCTATGTGGAAAGCAAGATGGCTGATGTGAGAAGGAATCTGGGGAACACTGTTAGGTCGTTGATCCAGAGAGCTGAGCTGACTCTTAAGAATCTCTGTACTTCCCGTAGAGAGAACATCAGTGCCAATGCTCCCAGGAGGACGCAGCTAGGGATGTGACAGAAAGGAGGGGCCAGGCACTGAGCCCCATAAACAGGCCCGCCCCTTCCAACTGTGGGGCCCAGGCTGGAGTGCAGGTGGAGACTGTGTACTGGAGATCTGAAGAGCCAGCGTTACAGATCAAACTTGCAGAGGTCAGCTGGACTCTGTTCTCTCTCTTCTGCCTTGACAAACATGCCTTCACCAAGACAAGATTCTAAAATCCGCATCAGACTCTCAGATTTGCATGACTAAATGTTAGCAAAGGATTCAAGATGACTGAATTTCGTTATTATTGCTTATTTTAGGATGTTCTGTAAAAGGATCAGTGATCTTGTATTCATAAAATAAGAAAAACATTCATAATTTATAGAAACAACTATATCATTCCTCCTTTGATTTTATTTTTCTTGCCTTCATTTTAGCAAAATCACTAATTAAGCTTAAATAAACAGCAGTCCATAACATATTTTATTGGCAACAATGATCTAAAGGATTAAAAAATAAAATGTGACTGTATTCTAAGTATGCAAAATTTAAATATGTCCAAAAATGTGAGTCAAGGCAAATCCAAAAAGTTGGAAAATGTTTATATATATTTTCAAAAATAGTTGTTTTTCTAAAATAGTCAAAATTATTTATCATAATAAATGGGAAATACTAATTATAGTACATACATATCATTATTTATTTTAAATTTTTATATTTTATGTAATTATAAAATTATGTTTATTGTAGTTTGATGTATGTCTATATTACATCTTAGAAATGTAATTCAATGCCAGTACTCAGTGCTGACATTTGTGAGGGGAGAGTTAGGGTCATGCTTCGTGTGTTTTACATCAAGACTAACTTATATATAAATTGAAGACAAAAATGAATGTTTTAATATTACAAAATATTTCTTGGCTGCCACAATGACCATTGTGTATAATGTGATAATTTGTGAGTGCCTCTGGGACCACAAATAAGAACATGAAGAGAAATAGGAAAATGGGCACTTGGCGCTTCCGGGAAATAATGTTTTGTTACATAGTATCTCCTGCATTTACATTCTCTTAGAGGAAGGATTTGGCAGGACAATTACTGTGTCTTCTTATAGCTAAAGCACTCACATCCTCTCTGGTTCCCAAAGAAATGTCAGTGTCTGATGCTTGTGGCACAACCTGCCGGCCTTTGTATTGCTTAGACAAAAAGTAGCCTTTGTTTTGGGAACAAAGGAAAAGAGATGTTGAGAAGTATTTCTTTGGGCCTGAGTGTTGATGGTCACAAGAGTGGATGCTCAGGGTTCCAGACTGTGCTGGGGGCTGGCAGATTCTTCTGTCAAGGGCCAAATATTTTTGGCTTTCCAAGCCGTCCAGTTTGTAACAGGTACCCAGCACTGTGGTTGCATGCCGAAGCAGCTGTAGACAACATGTAAATGAACAGATGTGGCTGTGCTCCAGTAAAACTTCATTTACAAACACAGGCAGGCTGGATCGGGCCGTTGAACTGTGGTTTGCTGCCCCTGGTGAAGTGTCATGCCATCACTGGACTCCAGATCCAAGTGACAGAGGTGCCATGTGTTCATTAATAAATGAATCACGGGTATGTTTTTGATGAGCTGAATGGTGGGGCCCAGGGCAGCAGCCCCACTGCCTACTTCTAAGGCAGACTCTCCAGTAAGACAGGGTGAGGAGTGTAGATTTTATTCTAGGTCGGGTGAAGATTCATTGCACGCAGTCAACAGGGATATGTTATCATCTTAGTTATGTTTCAGAACGATCCCACTGACTGCTGTTTGGAGAATGAATGACGTACTGTGAAAACACAGAGAGAAGAAAAGATAGAGATTAGTCCTTCCAGGGGAAAGCAATACATGTTTTACAGAGCAGATGCTATTTGATCTGGGTCACAAAGGATAAGTTGGATTTGGCCAGACATTGAAGCAGGGAGCATGTCAGGCACAGGGCAAAGTGTGTGCAAAAGCAGAGAATCAAAAACGACTCAGCATATATTGAAGATGATGAAAAAAATCCAAGTGACTAGGAAAGCATGTTCATGAGGCAGGAGATGGGACTGAGAAACTAGGTTGAATCCTTGTCTGCTGCAAATGGGATATTGAGCTGTGAGAAACAGATATGAAACTGGCAAAGTCGTAAGTGAGTAAGGTCAGATTTTATTTTTAGGTAGAAAACTGGGACTATTGTGTGGACTAGAGTGGGAGACACTGTTACCTGCTTGTACAGTAGTCCAAGTAGGAGGTGAAGAGAACTGAAAATGAAGGTTAGATTGCGGGAACAGGGAGGGAAGCTAGTTGCAGAAGATACTTTGGAAGTAGCTCTGATGAGACTCAGTGATTGGCTTTATACTGGGGATAAGTTACAAGGAGGGATGACTCTGATAATGACCTGGGAAATCTAGGAGAGACACCTTGCTCTGCAGGGTGAGAAGGAATAGGAAAGGAGGGGACAAACAGTGACTTATGGTTTCGACACAGAAGTTGAACCCGAGATGGGCATTCAGGTGCAAAGTCTAGCAGGCTGCTGAAGATAAGGGATGTAGCCATATTTGGGAATCAGCAGAGAGTGATAGCAGCTGATGTCATCAAAGAGGCAGAGAAAACCCAAAGGAAGTCTGAAGACCGAGAAGAGGACAAAGGATGGCTCTCTGACTGACCCTGACCAATGAGGGATGGTCTGAGAGCAAGGAATTAAAGAAGTGGACACTTTCTAATTGTATGAGTAATTCTACAGCTCAGATGTTTCATCCATTATTTTACGGGAGTAGATGGCCAAGCGGAGGCGTATGAACCTCTCCCTTACAACACAAAATGGCTTGTGTCAAGTCAAGCATAATTTAAATGTATAGTCTATAAATGATGTGCATTCTAAAAGGGATGTTGATCCTCCAGGAAAGAAAATCTCTAAATACACTGATTTTTAAATTTATTTTTGTAAGGAAATTATTAGTAAGATGTATTCTACCAAAAAGTTATAGTCAAACGTTTCAGCCTTTTTATATCATGGTTAACTCTGATTTCTCAAAATGTCATCTTACTCTTGAAGCTTCATTTCTAAAAGGAACTCAGTATTCTCTTGCATAAGTGACAACAGATTGGTTTTTTCCTTCTATAAATTTAGTCCATTCTGTCTTGCCCTGTTCCCAAGGATGCCTTAAAAACCATGAGTAAGTGTCCATCACCGTGGAGGCATTTGTATCAGCCTTTAGGTAGCTGTTGCCCACATGCCTGCTGTCTAAAGGAATTCGAGCAGTGACACCTGCACTCATTCATGTAAACCTTGTTGAGTGAGTTCTATGTGCCATTTCTGTGTTAAATGCTGTGGACAGGGAGGGTGAGCCTCTATTCTCGTGGGACTTGCAATCTAGGAAAAACAAAGGAGATGAAATAGAAAGAAAATAGAACTGAAATTCTGTTTACTTTTGTATGTAGTGATAGAATCACTGAGCAAAGTCGTGGTAGGGGAGAGTCCGTAAAGTGGGGTAACTAGGAGCTGGATTCCCATGATAATTTTTTAAGTGGACCCTTTTGGTCTCTTTCCCTGTAGTACACTCTGACTTTCACCTATGAGGAAAGTTGGGAGAAAGAGTATAAACTTTTATATCAGCTATACCAATCTGTTTCCAAAGCCCAACTCTGCAAGTTACAGGGTCTAGGCCATTTGTATGTGTTGCTTGACTTCTCTCGAGTTTTTCCTCTGGGGAAGGAATATAATTTATATCTACTCCTGGGCTTGTGTGAAGATGAAATGATACAACTTTTATAAAGCACTGAGCAAGTATCTGACACTTAGAAAGTGCTCAATGTTGGCTCATGGTGGGAGAGAAGGGAGGGTGGGGAAGCTTACACTAAGGGCTGCGGGTTCTTTATGGGTCTTGGTTAGACTTAGTTCAACCTAATACATTTATTGTGTTTTGAATTGATGACCTTAATTTCTCAGTTCATTTGCCTAAGTGTGGCAGGTAGTTTCTTCTTGCGTGCTGAGGGGGATTGTCTGGCGGGATCTGGACAGCACCCCAGCAATATCTGGAGGAAAACTGATTGTTTATATTAAATGGGATAATTTAGAGCTATAAAGAGAAACCCTCATCTGTTCAGGTCCATTTCTGCCACCAAATGTGTTAAAAAAATAAACTTGGTTTTCAGACATTTTAGGATTTGGTGGTAGATATGGGATTGTGAACCTTTTGGAAAGATATTGGATGGTCCTGGCAAGTATTTCTGGCATTTATGTATGTATGTAGCACATTAACTTTCTGTAAATGAGTGTTTTGAAAACTATTTTTGTTTGCTTAGTTTTCTGTTGCATAAAACAAACAGAGGTTAAGATTTATAATATGAGACTGGAGCTTTTTCCATCGAAATAGTTTAATAGAAAGTAAAAAAGGAAGCATCAGAATGCTAGAATTTCTTTAAAGTGTTGTCAATCAAAATAAGAGTTGCTTGAAAATGCTTAATCTCACAGGTTGCGGGATGATCTGTCATCATCTGAAATATCACTGCAGAGACTACAATATTTGGCTTCGTTTGCTACTAACTAAATTTGGGTTTTAAATAATCATTCACTTTCAAGGGAACCAGATATCTATTGATAAAAAATTTGAACAAGGATTTGATTAGAAAATTTTCAAATTACTCTGTAATGAACCTTTAAGAGGAGCATTCAGTACAATACACTTTGGAAAAGATGTCATAATGGCATATTGGTTACAAATTAATTCATTTTCATTTAATTCCCCAGTGTGTACTGCATTGACTCAAAATAAAGAATAGATGGATTTATCAACTGCTTTGACTCCCCAATCCCCATGATGAGCCAGAGCATTAATTTATTTCTAAGTCGGTATGGTTAGTTGTGTTGATGGCCATCAACTATTGAATGTCTACCCTGTGCCAGGTGTATGTGCACCTTGTGCAAGTTCTGCCGTGATCTGTCAGCGTCAGTGGTTGTGGTGATGGAGGATATGAAGACCATGACATGTGGTTCCAAAACTACATGGTTTTGTTTCTTTGCTTATGAGAACTTCCCTCAACTCCCAAGGTGGTTTGACATATACAATCTAGAAAGCCTTTAGTTTTATGAATGTATTTATCTATTGACTTAAACTGGCTCCTGAAGCAGAAGGAAGAATAGGTATATGTTAGACATTTTCCTCATAACATGTTTAAATCATCCACACTTAGCCTTGAAAGGAAATAAACTCCCTTAGACTTTGCCTTGATATTTCCATATGTTTTTACAGATTTTCAAACTGGAACACCAAGTCCCAGGAGAATGTTGCTGAGATAACCTCAGTGTATTAGTTTGCTAGAAGGGCTGTTGTAACCACGTACCACCAACTAAGGGGCTTAAACAACTGAAATCCATTGTCTCCCAGTTCTGGAGGCTGGAAGTTCAAGATCACTGTGTCAGCTGGGTTGATTCCTCCTGAGCCTGTGAGGGAGAATATGCTCTCTGCCTCTCACCCAGTTTCCAGTGGCTTTCTGTCAATCTCCAGAGTCAATCAGAAATTGGGTTTTCTGATTCATTTAGGTGGAGAAAGAGCACATTTATTGATTCATTAAACTCCAGGATAGGGAGGTAAAGGAAAGGGTTGTGCAAGGCAAACTTTGTGCCTTTTATTATAAATTATATACAGTCTGTAGGGTTTTCTGGCATGTTCAAGATTATCTTCTCAAATTTGTATGGAGAGCATTTTTCTTCTAAAATTTTCCTTCCATATGGTTGACTAGGGTTACTATGACTATTGATTTGTTGAGTTGTTTTTTAGAGGAGACACAGGTTTTTGTTTTTTGTTTGTTTTTTTTTTAATTTTGTATCATAATTTTTCTTGCCTTTTCTTTGAATCCAACATTTTTCTTTGGTTATCATCAAAAAGGCAGCAACGTCAAAGGCTGCTGTTCTAGGGCAGAAAGTTATTCAGATTTAAATAATTACTATGACATTATCTGAGGAATTAGAGTTGGAATCCTGAGTAATGAACAGGAAAAACCTGCTTTTCCTCCATGGCCAGTAAAGCAAAGACTGATTAATATTACAAATGCACCTTAGTGCCGATGACTTCGGTTCTGGAGTTGAACTTTAGGTCTGGCTACTACGGGCCTCCCGTGGCCAGTGCCACTCCTCCCTGGCAGCCTCTTCTCACTGGATTAGTTGCCAAATAACATGGGCACCAGCCTCTTTTCACACAAATGCCCAGGACACAGCATTCCCTGGCTGACCCCTGCTTGGTGCAAGGTACAGCGCGGGCAGGACAAATCAGGGAAAGCAGTTCTGGATTTGGAATCAGAAGCCTTGCAAGTCATGGCACTCTAAGCTCTAAATGACTCATGGAGGCTATAAACTACCCCCGAGTGCTATTGTGAGCATCAAACATGGGACACCATGTGATGGAAGATACCACAAAACAATGGTAGTGACCATACACTCATCTACAGTGGATCCAGGACTCTGCTAATTGTTTTGCACACATCCATTATCCCATACGATTTTCAGAGCAGCCGTTCAGTGTAGGTATTTGTTATTACCCTCTTTTATCAGAAGATGAAAATGAGACTGAATGTTTTTCCTAAGAAAATAACAGCTTGTTAAGTGGCAGAGCCAGAGTCTGGTAAGAGCTTCACTCTTCCACATTCTTCCGCACCACTAATCACCTTGGACTGGACCATTCTGCAGAAAAAAAAGAAAAGACAATCTGATTATATGAGCCTAGAGTAAGTCACTTCATAAACTAGAACTCTCTTAACTCTTCCAAGTAAACTTTGGTTAAAAAGAAAAACTTTGTATCAATTGTTGCTATTTTTTTAAACAGCCAAGATGATAAACCAGGCTTAAGAAAGTTTCACTTCAAAGGAATGTGCTCTGGACCAACGAAAGAGACTCAGTCTCTTTTTAATGAAATACATATTTTTGCTGACAAAATACATGTAAAGACAAAGCTGTTTAACATATTTCAATCCTTATCCTATGCTTAATAGACCAAGGATTTAAAAAAATGATTATCTAAATATCTCTCAAGGGATGAAATGATTACAGGAAGAATCTTTCAGGCTTGCTTTATCATCTGAATTATTCCTAAAATAAACCAAAAGTTTGAAACTGCCTGTGTGAGGGGGTGAGAGAGGGAGAAAGGGGGAGAGGGTATGAACTGGTTACTTTTGTCAATAAAGCAAAATAACCTTTGGATGATCTTTCATGATGTCTAGATGCATTTTATTTCTAAAATTTCTCATTTAAATGCCTTGTCATTTCTTCTTCTCGAGGCTATAAACAAGACTATATAATAATTACTTGTTTTGATATGTGAGTTTTGAATTCTAAGTATAGTTACTTAATTCAAATCCAGAATTGCATGTGTTTGGCTCTTTGAAGTCTAAAAAGTAACACCTTCTTAATAGTTTTATGCTAAAATGTGACACTAACCAGACACATCTCGAAAAGATACAGATGATAATATGGTTTTGTGGCTCAATTACTTTTTTTTTTGAATTAAATATGACAGTGGTGGCCACAGAGAGACCTGAACCAGTGAGGTAGCGACATTTATTCTGAACTAATTTATGGATGTGCAAATCATGCTTTCAGTCAGTCCAGCAAATCCATGCACTTATGTTACATTTCCACCTGCTGATAGTAGAAAAGAAATCAAGGCTTTCAATCTATCGAGACACTCTTATGCTTTTCAACAAGTATCTGAAGATGAGATAAAATAATTTTAATAAATAAGAAATTCCACCTTCTATTGGATATGAAAGACAGCACTTGAAATTTGTTAATTGTGCCCTTTGAGGGAGGACCAAGGAAAGCAATATGGTAGTTTCACACAACAGTGAGTTAAATTGTCAAGTCAAGCTTGGTGACTGAGACTCCACATGTAAGCCTGAGCATCGTTGCTCACTTGTCATCTGTGCTGCATTATCATACTCCTGCTCTTTGTGATTCTTCATATTTAATTCATGTTCCCATAAAATAGTAATAACTTGTGAGAGCTGCTATACTAGTGTTCTTTATATTAATAAAATTCAAAAATCTTTCCCTGGCAATATGCATGAATTTTTTCCCAGTAGTAAATGTTTGTTCATGGGTACATCTAAACACCATTCATTTATATTTATAAATCTCTTAGATTGAAGTATCTTTGTTCCCATTAATAATTTTATTCTGAATATCTTTCTGCAAATCAGCTAGAGACCAAAGAGGAGCTTTGGAAGGAGGGAGTTGGGTAAGTGGGAAACTAGAGTGTCTTGACTGGGTCAAGGACGAAAGGCATCTCTTTTTTCTTATGGATGGAGTTAGGGTTAGAGAGTTGACGTCAATAGAGACCCTTGGTGGGAGGGGAAAAGACTGTGGGTACTTAGTGACTACTTGGTGATCACTCTTGTGAGGACACACTGAAGAGGAGCCTAGGTGTTCTTCTCACCCTTACTCAATATGATTTTTAGACTCTGGGCCCTTCTGCAGGAATGACTCTCTTCATGCTGTAGTAGCCTCTGCATAGCTTCAGGCAGACTGTCTTAGAGTTCAAGGGGGAAAACTTCACAGACCAAATTAAGATGCTTGACTCATGCAATTTATTTGGTCAATTGAAAACATACAACCAGAATCAAGAGGAAAGAGATGGACACATTGCCCCTATCTAAACTTGTATCTGGGATACACACAGACTCTGTGGTTCTTCCTTTTAGGGAGTCTCTGTGAGCAATGTGACATGTTCTAATCCCCATTAATCTGCCCCGACATCCTCCTTTTGATTCTTTTCTAGACTGTTAAGAGAATTTCCTGATAGATATCACAGCTCTGAATAGCCATCAGCATCAGGAAAATGAGTTGTGCTGATGGTTTCTTTGTATCTCAGCAGAGTCCTCCTATCTCAGCCTTTTGTGCCATTTTGCATATTTTCATTGCTCTTTATGGAATTCTAAAAACTTAATGTTTATGGAAGAGATCAAGCATTCCTGTTTCTGGCATCCTGTGAGAACTGAAACTTCTGTGTGTATTTACTTATATTTAGGTCTGTGTTACAGCCTTCCTTTTGTCGGTGGGGCAGCTTTGCCTTGAATCATTCCTAGCAGATGCATACTTAGCTGCTGTGACATTGTCAGTCTCCCTGTGTGCTCACTCAGGTGTTGAATGGAAACATCTGAGATGATTCTCGGAACTTCATCCCCCAGTGTACGTTGTAACCACCAAACTGGGCATCAGAGTGATCAGATGAGCAATGGATAACCTGAGACTCTGAGGACAGCTTAACTGACATGGGTATGGGAAGTCAGCCAGGTTACAGCCACAGATTTTTGGCACTGCTGCTGTTCTGTTCTTGTGCAAGCATGACGACAAGAAGACAGTCCTGTCTGCAGGTCAAAGTGGGGACTCAGAGCTTGTCCGTGGCATTTGTCCAATAGATGTGGAATATTCTGGTTGACAGAGTTCATCAATATCTTCATCAGACTGTAAGTGGTCCTCATGTATCTGGTCAGATGTGTTTGGGATTTAGTGTGGGATTTGGGAGAGCTATTGGGACTAACAGTGTATTTCTTTCCTTTTCTTGGATAATGGCGAGTCATCTGAGGTTACTACAGTCTCCTCCTGAAAGTGCCTGTGCAACAGTGAAGTAGCTTTGAGGGATCATGGGTGTGGAAATGATCGATGTTGTAGTCATCTTAAGGCAGCGCCTTTTAAACTGAGATTAACCCAAGGCTTCAGACTATTCCCTTGTCCCCTGAAAGTGACACAAAATTTGGTGCATATGCATTTTTTTTTAAAAAAGGAGGAGTCGTCTTTGCTTTCACTCCTTTCTTAACAGGATCAATGGTCTGAACAACAATTGCCACTTGATAATGAACGTGTAGCCCAGGTTTTCATGGACTATTGTTAATTTATTGACACATTCCCTTCTTCCCTCAGAGCATTCATATGATTTACTTAGCAAAAGCAGCTCTCACGGTTTCTATCTTTTACAGGTGCAGGGAGGAGCACAAAGAGGGGATTCTTCTCTAGGATAATTAGCAATTAAGGCAGAGTTTGTCAGGAGAGGAGAGGCTCTGTGACAGTGGAGAATCCATTAGCAAGTGCCCTCAATTGCAGCTCCCTGTGGAGGCACAAGGGGTATCAGTGGGCCATCCCAATCCCGCCCCCAGAGGGAGTCAGTGGGGGAGGCACAATTGTTCCGGAGGTACCTTGGGTGCAATTAGGTCTCAAGGGCAATTAGCACAGCTGGCTAGGGCCACTCAACCTTGTTCAGACTTTCCTGTTTCAGTGTTATTTCTATGCCACCCATGCATAGAATAAGTATTAATAAATAGGTAAGATAAATATACATTTCACTTAATCATTTGGAGATACAATATTAAAAATTTCACACTAGGTTAAAATTGTTGCTTTTGTTTTATAAATGACATAAGAAGGTCTATGAATCTGCCTGTCTTTCAGTCACTCCCATTCAAGGGTATAAAACCAGTGCATGTACCAAAAATATAGTGAACTATTAATAGGATGAAGAATAAATCAAAACAAGTAAAAACCACTTGTATGCTGGGAACACTCCAAGTCCCTACTCAGTAAATTTGTTGCATACAAGTTATTTGTGATGAATGAAATGGAAATTTATGGTTCACATCGTAATAATCAAGAACTTAAAACATCAGGAAATTAGAGTTGGGAAAATGGCTAATGTAACTATTCTCAGCTGCCCACTGGCAAATGCCCCTCCTAGTGATTTTTTCCAGTTTTGCGTGACTTAGGAGCAGGGCTTCAGTCAATCGCCTCTTCTTTTGTATGTGTAATTCTAGTGGAGAAAATAATGGTTTACTCAAATGGCTATGCTTACTAAGACATATGGTCTGAAACAAAATGCCACCCTGAGTAATATTATTTCTTTTCCATTTTGGAATAAAAGAAGTTAGGAAACTTTCCATGGTGTTGACCTGAAGCCATTAGTATTTGGTTTTAGAATGAATTTATGAACATACAGCTCAATGTGGGCATTTCTGAACTCAAATATTACTATATTTCATGTAAAATAATGCACTGTACTGTGGACCCACAGCCTGGAAACTTCCTTTGGCTTCTCAGTTGTCTCTCTAACTCTGGATTATGTCCTCGTCCCACTCTTCTTAGACTGGTGCAGAAAATCGGTTTTACTTATGTTTCTGCATGGTTCACATTATCTTTTTTTTATTGCTTATTTGCTTGTTCATACGGCACGTGTACCACGGAGGAACAGTAAGTGTTTGGTATAAAAGAGGAGAGCTTTACAGTAGTCAGGGAGTTACCTGCTATTCTGTGGGTGAGCAGGGGCGTGAGTCCAACACCGAGGACGTGGAAGCATCGCTAAGCTCGATTCACTGGGTGTTGGTTTGTAATGTGGTTGGGGTGCAACTGATTTGCTTTAGTGAGTATTTATTTCTTTAATTTTATGTAGCCCTTTTGGAACAAGTTTTTATTCTAAATCAATTTACCAAACGACTGGCTTTTGCCCAGCAGAGACTCTGTAAGACACTAGGCACTTACTTGGTGTTAGAAGTTGTCTTTCTGTCATGTTTTCCCTTTTCTCCTATTTTCTCCTATTCCTGGATGGATGCGCTCTCTTCCCCTTCCCTCTTCCCATTTTTAATTTCAGGATAGAATTATTTAAGAAGTTATAATTTTGAACATTTGAGGGTGACATTTCAAAGTATGTTACTCACATTACAAATGATGCTTAACAAAATATTTCATCTGTTATGATTAAAAGCAGATCTATGTGATCAGCTGGATAAAGTGTCCCCTTCACCTGCAAAGATATCCACATCCTAGTCCCTGGGACCTGCAGACCTGTGAATATGTTACCTCCCACGACTAAAGGGATTTTGCAGAGCTAATTAAGTGCAGGGCTTTGAGACAGAGAAATTATCCTGGATTATCCTGGTGGCTAGTCTAATCACGTGGGTGCTTACCAGTGGGCAACCTTCCTGCCTGTGGTCAGAGAAGAAAGTGTGACTAAGAAGGAAAGGCTCAGTGAGATGCAGTGTTTCTCGTTTTGAAGATGGAGGAGGAAGGCTTGCGCCGAAGAATGTGGGTGGCCACACGGGGCGGAAAGGGCAAGGAGCACACTGACTTCAGATAGCAGCACAGCACTGCCGACACCGAGGCGTCAGCCCGGTGAGATCCGCGGCAGACTCCAGACGTACAGAACTGTGCGATGATAAATTCATGTTGCTTTAAGCCACTAAGTTTGTGGTAATTTGTTACAGCAGAAACAGGAAATTAACACAATAGAGGAAGACTAGAGCAGGACATGCTTCGATAATGAACACTAGTCAAGAGTTACAGAGTCTTTGTTTTGATCCACAATGATAATCGATCACCAACACGCTCTTAAGGACCCAAGAGAACTGCTGCCTGATCAGCATAGTCACCTAGCAGAGTGAAGAGGGTGTAGGATTCAGACTGTGGACCCTTCTGGACGTGACATATGCTCTTCTGTGTGTTTTGCTGTGTCCACACACAGATTTTGTGATTGGTGAGACGGAAGGATGTCTCCTTTTCTTGCTCTGTCTCATCTGTCCAAGATTATTGAAATATAAACACAAGCCTCATCCCTTTTTCTCTTTCCAAGTTAATGTTCTTCATTGCTCTCAAATGTGTTTATGACACAGAATTCTGCATTTCTCAAAACCTGAATGTGGAAGTCCATAACTTTGACCCAAGAGACCATGTGTTTTTATACTTGTTTTTGCCCAGTGTGGAATCACAAGAATGTAGTTTTCTTCTCCCTTTTTTTCCTTCTCTTTGATCCAAATGTTTTACTTCTTATTGTCTCCTTATCTCCCTGAGAATTTGTGATAAATTCCATAAGTTCTAATCCAGCATCAGACAACGCCCACCAGTAGCATCGTAGGATGCTAGTATTGTGTTTTCAAAGTTGCTTCTTCTCACCACAATGAACCCATCCTGAGCCTGAGCTGCTTCCCTTCCTCCATCTTCAGGTGGGCCCTCAAGCGGCTAGAGGTGAACTGTGTCCCTCCTTTTGGTTAGAGGCACAGTCCGGGGGCAGATCCGTTACTCTGCATCCATCATCACAAGAGCAGGAGGAGAACATGCCACCACATTCCCAGGGCATCTGTGAAACGAGTGTGCAGACTGACTGTCATGTCCCCGTTTCCCAAGAGCTCGTACCATGTTCTTACCTTCTCCCAGGGCTCCCTGACTTCCCCAACAGCTGTTCTGGTGTTGACACAGGTAATTTAATGGAAATATCTTTTAAGAAGGCATTGGCACTGTGCTTTGCCCGGTGATTTTCAAACTAGTGACCAACAGAATCATCTGAAAGGCTTGTTAAATCACACTTCTTGTGTCTATAATATCTAGAATAGTGTCTCTCCCTCCGTTTACCCCCACCCCTACCCGCCTGACCCGGTTACAGCCTGGCAGCTGTTTCTCTTCTGCTCCTGTTAAAAATGAATCTTTCTGCCCTCAGTGTGTACCATAGGAAGTGTTTCCCCTGAACCTGATCTCCTCTGCCCCAGGCCATTCTTTCTGATGCATCTTTCATTGATGTGCTCCAGTGTTTGCTTCTCCCATCTTTGTCTTTAGTGTATCTGCCTAGAAATACAGACACAGGACTTCAGAGCTGGAAGGGCTGCTGGTGACCCTCAGGCCAGGTGTCACACATTCCCACGTGTAGAGCAACTGCCTTGACACCAATGGCACAGGTGGGGAGTGGAATATTCGTTCTCTGACTCGAGAGAAAGGTACTGGAGTAAAAGGACCGAAATAATTATAAAGTGCTAAAAAATGTTAAGATATAATTACAAAAATCTGGCTTCTTTCTCCAAGAAACAGAGAAGTTAAGAACAGTTCCGGCAGCGAGAAGTGAAAGTGTGCGAACGCTGGGTGCAGGGGCAGGGGCGGGGGCAGCGGCTGGGCTTCCTGGCCGTCCACGGCCAGCCGGCGGGCCCGGCGCGGGGGCTGGCAGAGCGCGGGCTGCGGAGTCGGCCGCGCGTGGGGTAGCGGAGCTCACACCTGTCACGGGGCCACGGGGGCCCCTTCAGCCACATACGGTCTGGAGCCCAAGACTAGTCCAGGTGGGCAATGGCCAATCATTGTTAGAAAGGATTTCAGGACAGGGCATATGGGGCAGGGATGAGAGACTCTGTCTGGAAGTTTCACATTTAAATAAAGCGCCCTGGTTTCTTTGAACCAGTCTTCATCCAGACGCATTGCAGCAAAAGAAAAATATAGATGGAAAAAAATCACAGAAAGGGGGCCATACCATACGTTCTCCTCTGACTTCTCTTCCCGTGTCCAGATCAGAGTTCACTCTCGAGTCTCCCTAGAGCCTTAATTCTGACCTGGATTTTTCTGACGCAGGGACACAGGGCTGTGAGGACAAACCCAGGTGTTTAACCCTCAACCTGGGCGGCAGAGGGCCCTGCCTGGCCTCTCTGTTACTTCAGATCTCTAGAATGCATCAAACAAGCCTCAGTGCAAGCTGCAGTTTGGGGAGACAGTGACATGATGCAGTGGAAAGGGCACAGGAGATGGAGTTCTGACAGGGTTTCTAAGCCAGGGTTCAAATCCTGGCCTAGATACTTATGAGAACCTCAGTTGTGTCCTCTGGACAATGCTACGATAATGGTCACCTCAGAAGGTGGCAAGGATTAAATGCGGGACTGCATGAAAAGCCTAGTGAGTCCGTGCGTGGACCTCAGTGGGTGCTCGGGGTAATAGCGTTCTTGCTTTGTCTGGCTTCTTGTCCTGTCTGTCATGTCATGATCTCAGCAGCTTTCTGAAGAGCAGGACCAGGGCTATGGTGAGGTAGGTGAGTTGGGTGGTACAATAGCAGGCCATATGTGCTTTTAAATAAAAATGTGAGATTTTGTTCAGCATGGATATTTCATTCATCTTTATTTAAAAATATTTTACTGGAATACTATCTTGAGTCGGAGTGTTTTAGCCCTCCCCTTAACTCCTGCTCAAGGCTGGTGCCCCACATACTGCCTCCTCATTCCGGTCAGGAGGGTAGACAGAAGGACGATGCTTTCCTTATTTCGTAGATAGAAAGTCTAGATGCAGTGACTAATGCTGCTGCTACCTTCCTCCGCTGGCCTGAACAACCAGCATTATTAAGGAGTCATCTGTACAAATCACGTGCCTCCTAACTGCGCTTCTAACTCTTCAAGAGCCTTCTCATCCATTGTTCTCTCCCCAGCGACCAGAACACGCTGTGACTCCATCTGAGGTTCCAGCTGACTCCTAACGTGATGACTTGTCAGGCTCCACTGAGCCAGCTCCATCTTATCCTGTCGGATCCCAGAGTCCTGGGCTCATGGGGGTACAGTCGAGGGACATTGAGTTGTAGCCTCTGCATTAACATTTTCTGCTTTTAAATCTGCTGCCCCATTACCCAATCATCTCCTTTCCTGCTGTTAGATAAGAGAGTACATCGTTCCCAGAGAGAAGGGAGGCACATCTGTTGAAATCACAGCGAAAACAAAGCTTGCATTTTCCTCCGATGTAAGAGCCTCTCTGTTCTAGGTTCTTCCTGAGACACAGCACTTTGCTTTTCAGGCAGACCACTCTCGCCAGCACCCTGCAACATACAGGTGCCCCATAAAATACGTTCCACAAAGCAGGGGGGAGCAGAGCTGGTAGGAAGCGTTGGTTCAAGGGCACTGACTCACAACTGCAAAATTGTTTCTGTGTCTGTGTTTTGCTAAAACGAAATTATTCTTGGCATATAAGCTTTAAAATGGACAGAAATGCCTTAGAACCAGTGAGAGTTCTTGCTGAATAAACACTGCATCCTAACAGAGCCCAGTTGCCTGGCCCTCCTCCCCTCCTTCCCTTTCTTGAGTGTATATTTAAGCACAAGTAGTTCAGATCTTGTCTTCAAATGGGCTTTAAAAATGAAGATAAGGTGACATGGAGGTGGCAAGCCTAAGTATATAAGCCCTTTAATTGTGTGTGTGTGTGTGTGTGTGTGTGTGTGTGTCTGTGTGTGTCTCCAGGCTGAAACATTGATCTGTATGGATCTATTAAACTGAGTATTCTGTTGAAATATAGAACACTCTTTTTTTCTCCCAGGATTTGGTCCAACCTAAACCTTTTCTAGTTAAGTGCCCCATGAGCAGTCACTTCCTTATGACGGTCCTATTATAGAGATACTTTGTCTCATTTGTGCTCTGTTTGTGACCTTACTACTATTTGGCACACTTGGTGGTTTACATGGCTCATGACAGTCAGATGTGACTCAAAATGTTCTGTAAATCAGAGTATGCTTGAAATGCAATGAAAATGTAACAAAGATCATGAAGATACTGTGAACACTCTCCTCTGTTTTCATGGGAAGAAGTTCCAACTTCTAAAGTCTATACGTAGAGTACTGAAGGATTTTTTGTTTAATTTCAAGACATTTTTCTAGGGTCTGAGGAAATTCCAGAAAGCAAAGACATACTTTAGATCAAGTAAGGTCTTGAATGTTGAATGAAACCTCATTAGTTTTATTCTTCTGAAGAGTCTTGGACCAACGTTGGCCTCCAAGCAATTAGTTACTATCCCTTCTTCGGTAGATTTCATAAAGGACAGTCCCAGGGGACACAGCCTTAGCTGGAAAGAGCTAAACGTCCAGGAGGGGATGAATAGGACACGTCTGGGATTACTGATGTCTTCTCTTCGGACTTTTCCTCATGGGTCTCTGCCCCAGTATGATGTCTCCGTTATAGGGCCGTGACAGTGCAGCTCCAAGGGACAGTGCTGTACCTGGAGAAAAGCAGAATGTCAGTCCACGTCTGTCCCCATGCCTGGTCCCCCTTCCCCCACCTTTGCAACACTTACACTCTAGCAACCAGCATGGTGCAGCCCTGAAAGGTGCGAGTATAAGGGAACACAGCAGGTCAAACCATATTTTAAAATAACTCAAGATCTATCTTGGGATCTCTTAACAACATGAAGGGAATATATATATATATATATACATTTTCTCAAAATATCTTAAGGTCTTAATAATTTTCTCTCCCATCCACTGCCTTCATGCACTGTGGCTGCACTCTCTCCTTTCTTTTTTTTTTTTCCTGTAAAATTCCATCAGTCCTCATCCTTTTGTCTGTCTTATCCTCTTTTTCCTCCTATTTCTTTCTGATTCCTAATCACAGAGCACAGCAACTAGGGAGACCAAACAGGATCCTCCTTGGAAGGGAAAAGAGGAGAGAGGCTGAATGAAGTCAAACAAGTTATATCTAGTGGGCAGGGGAGAGGGAAAGCTGAGCACAGTGCATTTCAGTAATTTTCATTCCATCACAAATAGAAGCTGCCAGCTGCTGGTGTGAAGGGAACGTGGTGCTGTGGACCAGCGCGAGTTCTGGAGTCAAGCATTCATTGTCTTTATTTAGAATATCAAGGGTAGCAGGTTTACAGCCTTTACATTGATGTTATGAATTCAAGCCCCACCCCCATCACGTTCATGATTCTAATCATGTGTACAGGATGCTAATGAACAGATTTGTAATTTTAGAAATGTACATCTGTGTTAATTTCATTGCTACCCTTTAAAAACCTGATGAATAAGTGAACAGAAACCTCATCATCATGACTCCTTAAATTACGTTTCATTCTTTTACAAAATGTGCACATGAATAGATTCAGCTATAGGTATTTTTCATGGGCTGTATCTATATACTTCTTTAGTCTTAAGGAAATAAATTTCTAAAGGTCATTTGAGACTCATTTTTGGACTCCAAGAAAGGTCCAAGATGAAGAGTGATGGTAGTGCTATACTTTTTTTTTTAGCTGCATTATGCTTTCATTGTATCTTTATTGGGATTTTAGCCAAAATTCAGTCAAATAAGAAAATATAGACTTTTCAGTCTCTCATCCAGAGGGATGTTTACATGTCTAATTTCATAACAAGAGGTGAATGTGCCAAAATTTAGTAAACTGTTAATAAATTAGGAATTTGAAGAATTTTTACTGAAGAGAACATGGGCTTCCCAGTAACTCAGATCTGGGTTCTAATCCCAGAACAGGCTACACACATGTGGGCCAATTACTTATCATTTCTGAGCCTCAATTATCATCATTGCATAAGGATTCCTATCTCATTGTGAGGAATAGGTGATGTGCAGTGCATTGCTAAGGGCAAGCCATATCTACCTCATTCTATTATAGCACAATTTAAATCTTACTTTTCACTACCGAAGCCATTCTGTGCTCAGATCTTTTTTTTACACCCAAGCTCCCAGTTATAAAAGATGTAAATGACTATGTAGAAGGAAAGAAAATTAACCAGTTTACATACTCCTTGTGGGTGGTTACATAATACAACAGTGCACACGCGCTCGGTAAGCCGTAAATGTAAAGCATGAACGTTTTTGCTACTTGTGATTTTTATGTAACTATATGGGAGGCATGGAAACCAATTTTATTTTGACTTATGTTATAAAGCTGTTGCCAAACACCCTGTGCTTAAGTCATGCTTCACATGGAGATAGTAATGTGTAGTCATTTCTATATAACGTGGGTCTTAATTTTCCCCTGTGATAGCAGAATTGCAGTGTGAGCCCATTGAAATTCACACTGAGTGTTCACTTACAACATATTTTCCATTGAGAGTAACCACAGGAGCCTGGATGGTTATGGTTGCCAAGGCAAGACAGTTACTGTGAGGGAAGGGAAGTGGGCAGGAGAGGGAGCTGGAGTGAATTTTGTCTCTGCTTCCGCCATAGTCACCTGTCCCCTAGGCTTACCCAGAGGTCCTGTCCAGGACTCAGACTGACCCATGATGGTGGCAAGATAGGAATCAACGAAAGACGTCAGTGAAGTTGGACTCCTGAGCTCTCCTTGAAATAGACTCTTACTCTTCAATATTTTGCAAAGGATCAGAAACTACGTTGAGGACCCTTTCTGGTCTCAAACTACAACATTTAGGTTGATCTTTTCCTGGAATACTTCCCTTTCAGCCCTCTCTCGTTGCCCCATCACCGTCCCTCACTGACTGCTCTCCCTGTGCCCGGGCAGCTCTTGCTTGAAGGTTTGTTGACTGGTTGCAGCTATTGACTTCACAGTGATTATGTTCAGGCCATTCTACATGAACTACCTCCTTGGTTGTTCTGCTTCATCTGGGAAGGCACACGGTGGCCAAGGCACGTGGTGGCAGGTCCTCCCCAGAACACTGATGTCTGCCACCCCTGGGTAGAGTAATTAGATTATTATAATTTTTACCATCCAGTAGATTTTACAAAGTCAAGGTTTTTTTTCCCTTGGCTTCCAATAAGTTAGTCTGTAAACAAATTATCCACAGACAAAGATATATTGTTTTTATTAAAGCACATTATTTTTCCCAGGGATTTGGGGGTTTAATAAATAATGGCGGTATGAATGGAAATCTCTCATATAGTTAACCTAGCATTGCTGAAAATTATACTGTGTGCTTGACACATAATACCACTGTCTCACCTTCTAACAAGGAGAGTTCATAATGTATTTGCTTGTTAACTCATTTATTGTCCTGCACAAGATCCTAAGTTCTATGAAGACAAGAAAAATCATGTCTCTTCTGCTTACTCCCAGCAATTATCATTGAGCCTAAGACACAGCAGAGGCTTAACAGATGGTAAATAATGTAGTGAATGGAACAATCCAGAGCCTCTTCCCATCATTATTATCAAAGAGTTGTCCTGACTCCCAGGGAACATATTTGTTCTGTTTCCATTTTGTCATCATGCCATACGAATAAATGATGGGAGTGGAGAGAAAAAAAATAATCTGTTTCATAAATCATACCATTCCAAAGATTTCCAATTTTTTTTCTCCTCTAAAATCTCAAAGTCAATTATCTCTCTACCTTCCTACTGTAGGTTAGGATCTTTAAAATCATAAACTGAAGAGCTACAGTAGGACTCAGCAATCTAGTTTAATGTTGCTGAAGCTTTGAGTGATCTGTAACGACAAAACTTGGGTCAGTCTACACACAGTGTTACAGGGGCTCAAGTTATTTCATTCTCAAACGCATTTACTGCAGAACATTTTGTGCTTTCGATTAAATCTAGCGTAAGTTAAAATATTTATGAGGTAACCATTCGATCAGTAAACGAAATTTTCTGCTTTCTGTGTTGTTTCTTCTTTATTTTTGCAGAATAAAGAGTAAGATAGAGATTTTTGTTGTTGTTGTTTCCAGAAATTCATAATGATCTTAAGGTTGGATAAGGAATGCATGTTTTAAACTCACTGCCTTCTTCCTCCTCCCCAGAGCTTTTTACAGCCTAGTAACAAAGCTCTTCATCTGCTGGATCTAAATGTTTCTGGAATCAACTGAGCTCTACAAGACCTCAGATTGAATGCTCATATCATTTTACCAATTTATTTTACAAAGGACTGAACATGTTCAGAGGGAAATTGTAAGAGGGGTAGTTTGCAGGTAGAGGATTTAGTTAATGAGGATGACATGGAGGAAGTTTTTGCATTCTAAGTTTTATAAGGAAAAAGATATCTGATATTATGTATGATAACAGTGAATTCACAGAATCAGCCTTTTCTAGACGTAAGAACATCTGTTCCAAATAGATCTGGCCACTTGACTTTGCAGAAAGACACACATGGCAGGCAACACAAGAGTCCTATTTTGCCCTCCTCTTTGAAGTGCTTGTTAGTTGATTTTTGGATCATTTCCCAAGCCAGTGAAGCCACCATGTGTGCTGTGACAATCATGTCACCATTGTTTGTATATAAATCAGGCATGTTTGATTTCTGCACTGCTGAGCAGGGGATTTCTAGCGTGCACAGAGAGCGTTCTGCTGAGCCCCGTCTCCAGCTGCGTGCTTCTTCCGCACCAGGCTGAGAAGGCTCCTTCCTGTTTCATAAAACCTAGAGCCAGCAAAGCAAAGTGGGAGACTTACAAAGCCCAGGACACTTGGCTGCTGTGCATGATTAACAGTCAGGGAGAGGTTTAGGTAACATGACTCATTGGATGAAATTTGTTTACACCTCTGAATTTCTCCTCATTTTATCTTCATTTATTCTGAAAGCAGAAGGGCATCTGTTACCCAAAGGTTTAAAAAGGAAAAGAGAAATCCCCTGCCATGGAGACTGAAGGGCTAGGGCAATGGCTAATTTCCCCAGGGAGTTCCTTAATGCACGGAGCGTTTATTTTACGTAGTAAGTGGTTGATGAATGCTTGGGAAAGGAAGGAAGGAAGAGAGAAAAGGCACTGGCACAGCTGCCTTTTAAAAGACACACTTTACTTTCTTTCTCCCTTTTCCTTTATCTTCCTACCTCTCTTGAGGGTGACCTGATAGTGACAGTTGGCAGAGTTGTGTTGGTACCTTAGAGAACAGGTGGGAGTGAAATCTGCAAGTGCTCGGGGTTAGGTGACACCAAGTCGAAACCTGGGGTGTTATTTTCCAAACAAAGGGTGATGAATAACCAAAGAACATTACTGTTGAAAAAAAAAGCATGCCTAAGATTGTTCCCTCCGTTAGTGACACAAAAATCCAACCTGTTGTGAGATGTTGCTATAGAAATCACAATAGCCTGGTCTATTATAAATCCATGTCAGTTTCGAGAGTGATGACCCAGTAACATAAGTCAAATACACACACACACACACGCACATGCATGCACGCACGCATGCGCACACACCTGAATTCCATCTACATCTAAACTCCTTTTTGATCGTAAGGGCTATAGTTGGCAAATCAGATTATACTAAGTCCAGCAAAGGATGGGTAGTTTAATAAATGAGCTAGCCATAGGCTAAAATGTTTCTAAACTTCTAATAGAAGTTTTGGCATTTTTCACAGATCTAGGGAAATACACCTGCCACATTTTTTGGCTTTTCTTTTTTTTTTTTTTTTTTATTTGGTGTAGAATGGGAAAATTTGAAGGATTCAAAATAGTTGCAACCTTTAGAAAATGGTGAGTGTTTAAAGTATCATTAGAATTAATCTTTCCTGCTAGTTATATAGGCTATTCACAAAGACAATATTAGTGGAAATTTGCTTAAATATTTCCTTTTCTCCTCATTAAATCTTTATTTTTTTCTGAAAGAAGAAGAATATTTGTGATTTAAAGCTTAAAAAGGAAAAACGATTTCCCTGCCAAACTAGAATAAGTGTGTGTCACACTTAGGCTATTTTATAAGAATGTTTGTTGTGTGTGTATTGTTCTTTTTATTTCTTAAGTTCAGTGAATTCTTCTTAATTAGAAAGTTGGTTTACTTGTTTCTCTTTTTTTTACATTTTTTATTGATTTATAATCATTTTACAATGTCGCATCAATTTCCAGTGTTCAGCACAATTTTTCAGTCATCCATGGACATATACACACTCATTGTCACATTTTTTTCTCTGAGTTATCATAACATTTTGTGTATATTTCCCTGTGCTATACAGTATAATCTTGTTTATCTTATTTGAAAGACTGACTTTAGATCCAATCTTGACTTGATAATTGATGAGGGATGTGGAGCAAAGGTAAATCCTGTTCTGAACATTAAACACATTGATGGTTTATTGATGAGTTTGTCCTTCCCATTATTTAAAGTTAGGTCACTAACACAGTGCAGTTAAAGGAGGAAATTAACTTTAAGTTCAAATATTGACTTGCTTCTTACTAGTATATGACACAGAGACTTAATCTGCTTACAAAACAAATGAGTTTTTGAAGGCTGATATTAAGGTTAGATTAGAAAGTACACTATATGTCTGTCTGTCTGTCTGTCTATCTATCTATCCTTCTTCACATAGTGACTTCTAGGTATATGGTATAATTATTTTAAATCTTTCTCTAAATCTTTTCCCACCAGTGTGATCTATTCTGCCTCTAAAATATCATCCTTGCTTTCTTTACTAGCTATCTGGCGATCAGTTAAGCACTACCTGGCAATATTGATCTGTAACTTATTTTGTGCGGGTGTACGTATGTGTGTGTGTTGGAAAGCATTGCACTGCGTGTGCATAGTTTCCCTCCTAGACTGTCAGTTACTTCAGATCAGACGCCTGCCTGTGTTCTTTCCTGTTCCCTGGGGAGCACAGCACAGGGCTTCACACAGGAAGGTGGTTCCGTTTTGTAAATAGATGAGACATTTGCTTAAAATCCTGTGATGATGGAAACAGGTGATTTTGAAAAGTAATATATAAAGCCTTACTATAGCATCCAAAATTAATATACAAATCTTTATCCAAAGATTTCTTCTTTTTTTCTATATTTAAAATGGAACTTAACATATATTTTATATGAATGTTATTTTTACTATTATATCCTTCTTAGCGTTTTGTGGCATTTTAAAATATGCTAAATGAAGGACTTGTTTGCCCTTCATTTGGCTAATAAACTGAGTAAAAGCAAAATTATTGGCTATCTAAGACTATGTCATCTATCCACTTACCTTTTCTGAGTTTCCTCCTGTTAATTTTTAATTCTCCGACAGTCTTCATTCCAATCTAGGAAGAAGATTTGGTTCCTCTGAGCAGATGGAATCAGGGGATAAAGCAGCAATAACAAGGAGAGTTGACATTACCGTCTGTTTGAGAGCTTAGCTCCTCATCTCAGTTTGGTGGGACTCCTTGCTCTTATGATCTGAAGAGACCACCTATCTTTGTGGGCTTTTAAAGAGATGATTTCCAACATTAGAAGCATATGATGCTCGTCTGTCATTTTTCAGAGTTACTCTAGATGTCCTTTAACTAATAGGGGGGTTTCCCTTGCCCACAATACAGAGCAGGGTCTGACTGTGTAGCAGGACCACTAATTGAGGAAGCCCCCACCCAGTGGGACTCTGTTTGTGGGAGAGGACCATGAAGAGGGATAGTATTCAGCCAGTGTAGGTTCTAAGGTAGAAGTCAAATAGACATGATGGGCTCTCTCAGGATTCCTAATGGATGATGTCATTGGTCCTGGGAACTGAAAAGGTCATTAGTTATTATCCAGTTGATTATTGGTCATTTGGCAGATGAGGAGTCACAGATTCAGGAAATGTAAGTAGTTGCTCAAAGTATGGCAATTAATAGAAGAACCAAAGTCGTAGCTCCTGGATCCTCCCTTTGCAGAATCTAAAGAAAACACACTGCCTCGTGTATCAGATGAATGCATGAGATTCTGAGGATGACGGGCTTAGGTAAACAGTTTGGCATTTCCAGCAGTTGATAGGAAGTGTCTCATGTGTGGATTCTTGGTAAGGTAATTTCTTGGTAAATATCTGCTGAATTTAACTGATCAACAATTTCCCTTGCATGGTCCAGGGCAAGCCAACTCTGCATCTCCTCTGTCCATGGTCCTTCTCTTAGCTTCAGCTGTGCCAGGATATCTGGCATCTCTGTTTTGTGACTCAGGGCTGCTGTTGAGTGAGAAGCAGAGTAGAGGTAACTGCGAAAGGACTGAGGTTTAGAAAAGCTGAGCTGCCCTGCAGTTCTCTCAAGGGGCTCCTTCTCTTCCTGTCACATTTCTTCAGAATCCCAAGATGAGCCGATGTCCACCTAGAACTCCCCCACCATCAGACCATTACTATTCTGCCCTCTTTTAAAAAACTCTGCTCCTTCAAGGGTGTTTCTATTTAAGTGTATCATTGTTTTCTTCCTATTTGCAGACCTACAGACTATCTACTTTCTGCCCTTCAATTATCCAAGACTTTGGCACCAAACTAGCTGTCTTCTCAATTCTAAATCCTGCTTTACCTTTAATGATGTGTAATCCATCCTCCCCGGACCTTCAGTTGTTTGACTCCTTCATTTCCAATGTCCTTCTCCACTCAAGCCGCACACACCCAGTGGTCATACGCTAAGCATTGTGATCATTGAAAACTACTCATTTCCAAAACCACTCATTCAAATATCATGTGTTCTGATCATAATATTCTACCTCCAGCTTTAGTTTATCTTCTGCCTCTGGGATCATTCGTCAACCTCATTTGACTGCCTATGTTCATCGACGCCTTACTTTCCCATTCTCTCCCCATACGCCATTTCACTGGTCCTTACGCCAATGACTTAAATTCACTCGACTCGGTGCACCTGTTGCTCTTGTCAGGCAACACTCCAACTGTGGAGCTCCCCAAATGTCCTATTTCAGTCTTCCTGCCCTCCAGTTGCTGAATTGTACTCGAGAAACTCACAAACACTGGGGAAATGTAACTTCCTTATGACCAGTCTCAACTGTGCCCTCAGCACCACCCAAAATCCCACTCCATTTCTCAGATCTTACATTTCTACCCTTCAAAGAGCCCGTCTTCCCGCTATTCTCTCTCACACTCTCCTACTTCCCAGAGGACATTTGAAAAAGTAATGCCCTCAGCTTTTTACTGCGAAATCTACACATCCAGCCATATCTGAACCTGTCCTCACATCCCTCCCTCCAATAAGGCCATCCTCTCCATGCTTCCTCCTGACCCATCCCTTTCTCAAAGTACCTCCACTACCATGCTTACACTACTCATCATCGTGAACATCATGATCTTAAGATGACACTGTCTATAAATTAATGAGAAAATTTAGTGTGTAGGTTTTTCCTAAAGATTTGATATAATACAATCTTTCTTCCTTTTTTTGTTTTGCTGCAGGCAAGTACCTGACAAAAATAAAATTATTCTATTTGATTGAACTATACGCCATTGCTAACTGAAGGTTTTTGCAATGTTCAGGCCTGCATTGAAATGGGATGACCCTCTTTCTGGGCAAGAATATGAGACCAGCTCTTATCCTTTTATAACAGAAGGACAATTCCACCTCTCCCAGCTCTTGACATTTAAAGTGTTTCAGTTCTTAAGTAAACAAACAAACGAGCATATCTGCAGTAAAAGTACAACATAGAGAAAATTGATTTATGAACGTCCTAAGATTTGGCACCTGCCACAGGCTTGCTTAAAATGTCTCATTCTTGAGGGAAATATTTAATCAGTATGCCATAAAAGTAGAAAGAGTATGACCTTTAGGATCATAGATCTGAATTCGAATACCTGCTCCATCCCTTACTGTAACTTATTAGGATTTAAGCAAGTTATAACTTCTCCACAGGAGAGGCAGGACCATCAGGAGGAAGTGGAATGTTTATCTCTCATGGGAATCAGGAAAGACATTCGCAGGATGGCTTGGAAGACTCTATGGAACAGAACTCTGTTCCAAAAGTCTTGACCAGCAGGGGAAGGCAGGTGATTAGGTACATGGGATGTTGTGGTCCTGCCTGGAAGGAGGGTCAGCAGAACCAGAGTCTCCAGGTTCACAGAGAAGCAGAAATGATTCATAAACCCCGTGGAGGAGTAGGTCGGGAGTTACTGATGTCTTCTTCTGGGGAAGGTTGGACGGCCTCTAATGCACTTGGCACTCAACATGAAGGCTTACGAGGGATTAGGCTGTGAGGAGAGGGCTTGACCAACTAAACACGTTCTCAGATTGCCCTGACTGTGTCAGACGGGCTCATCCCAAAGCTAAGCTTATTGTTATAGTGCCTGGTAAAACGTCTTCACTGAGCCAGCACTTAGTGGCATCTTATTAGCATCTTGCGTTTATAGTGGATTGGTCCGTAAGGAAGCATTCTGAATGTGGTACCTTATAATGACATATTGCCTCCTCTTTGAGTGTAAAACTCGTTCTGGATACTTGTGAAATGTACATGTTCCATCCTCATACTTGAAGATTTTGATTGAGCAAATCTGGAATGTCACCTGGAAGCCTAGTTCTATAAATTCCCCAGTTGATTCAGATGTACCACATTTTAAAAGAGCTACCATATTTGAAAATATTATCCACTGTGTTATCTGATTTTAAAACCTGTGCAATACAGGTCATACTATATTTGGATCTATGGATTTGTGTAAGTTTTGGTCCAACAATGAAAACTCCTACCAAAATAAGGTGTGGCAATGAACTAATCTCAGTTTTCTCACATTGCTCCCTGCTTTTTCTAGGCGGCCTTGCTCAGTTTTTTAATTTTAAAATGTTTATTTTGCATTATGTTTAAAATTTCAAAACCTTTTAAAATTATCCTAATAGCAGGTTAGTTAAATCTTCTAAATTTTAGAAATAGTCGTACACATCATGATGTGGGGAAAATATAGAGTTTTCCTTGTCTCCCTAAACTTCAATTTTTCTCAACTGCAAAATGGGAACTATATAGATTAAAATTGAATGACCTCATAGGGTAATTTTCATGATTAAATTAACTAGTTCACTTAAAGTACTTAAAATGATGCTTTGACTTTTACTGGCCACTCAAATGCTGGTTGTTATTTATAGCAATAATGGATTTCACTTTTGTTTATTGAGAAGACATATTATTTATGCCCAAATCCATATAACTGTCTTCCAAAGGGAGCGTTAGGATGAGGGGCTAATAGTTCTATATTCTAACAGCTCAGTTTTGAGGACTAACGAGGTAGCAAATGTGAGAGAATATTTCCATTTGTTTTGGTGAATTGTTTTTGGAAAAGATAGGACACTGCTTACTGAGGTTGCTGCTGAAACTGGAAAAATAAACTTGAACTAAGATCATTTTCAGAGTCTTCTGGGGAGGAAAAGCAAATTGTGTTTCTTAGTCAAATTTGTTTACATTCAAGTAACAGCACATCTTGAGCTTTTTAATTTTATTAAGAATGCTGCTTCAGGTTCTTTGGGAAATAGCACAGAAGTAGGTGGTGGCGTTCTCATCGCACCATCCTCCAGGCCTTGGCCCCAAAGGAAGTTTACATCTGGACATACATTGCCTCCACAATTGATGTGTACACAGAAATCTGTGACAATCAGTCTGCATCCCATATCCAGGGACAAAACACTTAGAAAGAGCCTATCATGAATTCCCTTCAAAATAAATTATTTTAAAGGCCTTCTGTGCAGAAGAACAATGACAGAGAAAACCAATTAATATATAATAGGTAATACATATTTTTATTGCTAGTCTTAAAGGGAATTGTTTTTTTAATTTACTCTTCCACTGTGAGTCTTCTGGAATCTAAGTGTTGGTAATTATTGGGCATGTAATGATGTGACCTAAGTTAATGGATTTAAAAAAAATACTCTTACAGTGATACCAAAGAAGAGATCTTTACTGTTTAGCACAGAGTATGGAAATGAGTAAATATTTGCTGAATAAAATTGGTTGGAAATATAAACGAAGTCTATGTTTTTCTGGTGTTCCTTGTTGAGAATTTAAGCAGAAAGAAACTTCTTTTTGAATGGATCTGGAGTTCAGTGATATTTTACACATATTGACTTTTTAAATTCTGAATCCTTTTTTTCCATTTTTTTTGCTACAAAGAAATCCTGGCGATTGCAAATTTTTTTAAAAGGAAGGTTGCGATATTTTATTTATTGTGTTCTTTAGCCATTTCATGTGATACAATCCTTAACTTGTTTAGAAAAATGATCATACAAGAGAAAATGAAGGACTTACATTTTGGTATCCTCAACAGCCATTTTATGTAGTTTTAAAATTCAAATTACCAACTCATGAACTGAGAAAAGAGATGAAGAATGTAGCTCTGGGCCTGATTAAATATAAATTACTTTTTGATGATTAGTCCGTCTGCATTGCTTGTTTTTGTTTTCGTTAGTTGACCTGGAATCCAAGTCAATGAATTTGCCATGACTTCTTGGCTAGTTTCCATACTCACCTACTTACCTGCTTATGTTCTCTTTCAGAATATTCATTGTTTTTTAACACTTTATTTATTTTTTGCATACTATATGTGTGTATATATATGTATATATATATATGTATATATATATATATATATATATATGTATATATATATATATATCACATTCTTTTCCATTACAGCTCATTACAAGAAATTGAATATAGTCCCCTGTGCTTTACATTAGGTCCCTGTTTTTTTAACCTATTCTACAAACAGTAGTGTGTACCTATTAATCCCAAACTCCTAATCTATCCCTCCCCTCCACTTCCTGTCTGGTAACCACAGTTCGTTTCCTATGTCCGTGAGTCTATCAGAACGTTCACTGTTAATGAAGGGACATGGTTTCCTGAGGGAGTATGATGTTACGTTTGGGAAATTCTGTCCACCGTATCTGTCTCTCTTATCTTGGCTCCCTCTCTCTCTCTCTCTCTCCTCTGTTCCTCCCCCTCCCCCTCTTCCTCCCTCTCCTTCTCTCTCTCTCTCTCTCTGATTCACAACGCATATTAACAAATTAAAGAATTTCAAAGTTCCTGAAATTCTTAAAAGTTGACTTATTTTTGTTTAAAGCATTGCCACATTTTCAGTGATTAGGAGTATTTATATTTTTAATACAGAATAGACAGTGTAACTGTATTTACAACTTCTGATCTGAATTTCTGATCTCAAGGAACAGCTTTACCGGGGAGGTTGGCTACATCTGCAGCTCCTCTGTTAGGGCTGCTGTTATTGCCTGTATTGATGAAAATGCTGACGACATTAGAAGAGACCAGCTTAATACTTAGAACAATATTTTATATTTTTATTGTGTACTATGGTTTTCAAAGTGCATTTGAATATATGATCTCATTTTGTTCTTTGACTAGCCCTGTGACACAGTGATTCCCACTTTATAGACTGTAACACGCGTGCTCAGAGAAGTTGGTATTAGCCAGGGCGCGCAGCTCTTGAGCTCTTGTACTAGAACACGGCCCGTTCCAGCCCAGAGATTCCTACAAGATATACAAAGAGCACATCTTGCCACTGAATCCGCCAGCTCCCCTCGCTCCTGACCCCACTGTTTTGCTTCAAAAGACTCTCTCCTAAGACCTTCAGATTTTTTACATATGCTGTTGGGATTATGCCTGGTTCTGATCAATCTCCACATAATTTTGATTACACTAAATGGTACAGAGTTGTTAAACTGGTGAGAAGAAATGTTCCATTTAAAAAATTAACTGAAAGTTGCTTTTTGCATTTTACCTGTCAGTCAAAAAAAAAAAAAGAGAAGAAGAGATAAGAAAAGAGTTTTGAGATCAGCACAGTATATTTAAATGGTCACTACTGACTTGTGTTTTCCTCTTCCCACACATGTGTTCAGGTAGTATGTGCAGTGATTCAAAGCTCAGGCTATGTAGTCAGACTGTGGGGATTCAAATCCTGGCTCCACCATCCGGCTCTTGGACCTTAGATACGGTCTCTTACTTCTGTACCATGTTTTCTTCACATTTACAATGGAATTTTTATAGATGCTTAATAAAATGGTTGTGAAAATTAAATTCATTAATACATTAAAAGTACCTGACATATAAAAAGCACTCAATAAATATTAGCTATTGACCTCACTTAATGCCCTTTTAGTTGGGAGACCTCTTCTCTGAACCTGATTAAGCTATTAGGCTCTAAACAGGTTGTGTCACATCTTGTCCTGATACAGTTGTCCTAAGGACAAAATAAAGTGTATCAATGACAGTGCCTGGTATGTAGCAGGGGGGCTGTGAAAAAAAGAGATTACGAAAATAAGTCCTCCCAAGCAACCTTATGTCTCAGCAGTGGCACTAGGAGGGGAGATGGATAAATCTCAAAAATTGCTTATTGTATTTAAATTGTCAAATTGTATGGTTGACGGAATCTATAATTCAAGAATTGTATAGTTCCTTTTGGTTTAAGAACCTGTTTATTTATAAATTAATGTTTAAGTGGAAAATTTCAGGTGACCCCTTAGCAAGACAGCGGACAGTTTGTGAGCATCTCAAAATGTGTGACAGAAACTTAAAATACCATTTGAGAGTGTTTCTTTCTAAGAAAATGATCCTTAGAAAAACTGTTATACATGCGATTGGTAATATTTCTTGAACTCTCTTTATTTTTGATATTTCTTCCAATGGTTTTCTCAGAAAAGCTTATGGTTAGTTAATTTTTTTAAATACTAAAATTTAGCCCACCTAAGTAGGAAATTCTAAGTATGAAAGGCTGATAGTGCTTTTAATATTTTTATCTTCTTGTTCTCTTTCTTCCTCTTCTCCTTCTTCTCCTTTCCTCGGCCTCCTTCTTCCTCTTTATAATTGTTTTTATTTAAGGTTTTATTAAGAATTTATCTTTTTAGAGCAAAAAATCAGTTCAAGCAAAAGTGAGCAGATGGTACAGAGATTTCCCTTATCTCCCCTGCCTGCACACATGAATAGCCTCCCCCGTTATTAACGTTCCCCATCACAGTGGTACATCCGTTACAGTTGAACCCACATTGACACGTCATTATCACCCAAAGTCCATAGTTTACATTAGGGTTCACTCTTGGTGTTGTACCTCCTGTGGGTTGGACAAATATATAATGACATGTATCCATCATTATGGTGTGATACAGAGCACTTTCATTGCCCTAAAAATCCTTTGTGTTCTGTTTATTCATCCCTTCTTCCCCAGTCCCTGGAAACCATTGCTCTTCTTACTGTCTGTGTAATTTTGTCTTTTCCAGAATGTCATATAATTGGAATCATATAGTATGTAGCCTTTTCAGATTGGCTTCTCTTACTTACTAATATGTATTTAAGGTTCTTCCATGTCTTTTCATGGCTTGATAGCTTGTTTCTTTTTAGCTCTGAGTAATATTCCATTGTTTGGATGAACCATAGTTTATTTATCCATTAGCCCCCTGAAGGACATCTTAGTTGCTTTCAGGTTTTGGCAGTTATGAATAAAGTTGCTATGTATCCACATGCAGGTTTTTGTGTGGATATGTTTTCAAATGATTCTGTTTTAATATTTGTATTCTTCCTCTGAAAGGAATGATACGACATTTGGAAACAGTGATTCATCACACCATTATCATTCATCATCTCTCAATTTATATATGAAATCAATAGTTGTTTACTTGACATCACTTTGAAAGAACAAGCAGAGAATGTTAATAAGGGGGATGGGGCACCCAGAAGAGGCAGATTTCATACAGGAGCCGGAGCCAGAGCCCTGGATGGAGAGGCTGGAAATAGGAAGGGAGGTGGTACTGCACGTAGCTTCTTTTCATCCTCACAAACCCCAGCTGGAGAATGGTTCCTCTTGCTTCTCCTACCATCTTTACTTGGTCAAGTTAAAAAAACCCAGCCTATTATGTTACCATATGACTTTATTTTTAATTTATTTAACTTGTTTAATTTCATTTGCTCTCAAGACAATTTTATTTCACCAAAAAATCAACCCACTGTGAAACACCCTGAGGTCATGTCCTGCCTGTCTTATTGCCTGTCTTATTGACTGCTTCATGTTTGTCTCACAGTATCCTGCCGCCAACTACAACTACTCCAGGTCACTAACTTTTGCAGGAGGATGTGTATGAACCCTCCATGTGCAGACAAAATGATCAAGAGAAAAGTCCCCCAGAGGCCTCGAAATAAGAAGGCCCTGTGAATACTCCTAAATTATTATGAGAGTAACTACTTGTCACATTAGCATCAAAGACCTCAATTTTTCTTTCCAAAGCCAAGTTCAAGAAGTGAGAAATGTGATGATTATAGCCAAATTTTAGTTCTTATAATATACATGGCACAGTGTGACTAAGGCCACAGGCTTTTCTTTATCCTCTGACCCTTGTCTCCTATCTAGTTCCACAGGACATTGTCAGGTCACCAGACAGGCAAACAGATGAATTAAGTTACATGATGGAGTTAGAGAGTATTTAAGGCTGGATGTGATACCTCTCCTAGTGGCAGCATAAGGCATCATGCCTATTTTACCCCTGTTCCTGGTTTGGTTTTTAAGCTAAACCTAGAAAAAAATCTCAGTAAACAATATTTATTCTTGGTAGCAAGAAAAAATAAATACATTGCCACAAATTCATTCATGAATAAAATGGTGAGTGACAGCTCAAAATAGATGATTTGCTTCATCCGTTTTTTAGTGAGACAGTTCTCCATTTAACTCAGGTGCAGGAAAATTATTTCCTTGGAGATGAGTAAGCTGGAGACGGGTATTTATAGAATCAGGGTGCTCAGGCACATCACCACAGAGGATGCTCGTAATCTGGGAAACCAAAAACTTTATTACCCTTCCATGGTCTTTCCAGAAACACTGTTTTATGGATCGCCACTATCTGGATGGCAAAACATCTTTCAAAAAGCATCCTGAAGTCATCTTGCTGATGTTTGTTTGGGCTACTCTTTAAGCTCTGTGGCTCAGCTAATTATTCCTGCAGCAAAAGGAAACTACACCTAAGTCTTGTCTTCCTCCTGGGTATCGAGAAGCTAAGAAGAGGGAAGGAGTGTGAATCACAGGTGAAGGCGTTTTAATGTGTTAGATGAATTTTGTTGGAAACTCTTTGAGACAAAGATCAAGGTGTGTCACCATAGAACTTCTCTCCATATAGCATTTAGGAGAATATAGTGAATGATTAAGCAATTAATAAATTGTTTTTATAATAATGTCATTCTAAATAATTCCCAAATGAATGCCCTATAAGAAGGACAAGTTTTCAAGTTTTTCAACCGTGTTCCCATGGAGATGGGACTCTCAGCTTCTTGTAAAGAGCACATCACTAAAGTAACGCACTAAAATGAATAATGGCATTATTAAAAATAGAAAGCCTGGTGTAAGTATATTCACTTCTTAAATTAAGCATATTCTGATTTATTTATGCAATGTTAAGAGAGCAAAAGCCCACTGGGATTTTCTGAAGTGTCCTTTTCTCCACATTCTCTATCCTACATCTCTGCCCACCGATGAATGAAACGGAGCAAGTGGTTGTCCCTCAGATACGCCTCTCATTACGTCTTTCTTTTGGCCATTCCACCCTGTGGCAGACGCGTTACTTATAATACAGTAATCCTGCAAAGAGAGCACTGTTATTATCATCTTTGTTTGGCAGAAGAGAGAGCTGAAATTGAGAGAGGTCAACATATGCAAGTATTATGATTAGCAAATGGTAAAGCCAAGTTTGGATTGAGGTCTCCTTGATTTTAAAACAGAGTTTTTTCCAGACACTGAGTCGTGACTGTCTTCTCAGGGTCTGCAGTGGTGACATAAAAATGTTTAATAAATGCATATTGTATAAATAAATAAATGAATGAAACTCTGTCTTTTTAAAAGATAAACACATTTTCCTTTCCTTCTTTGTGTTTTCACCCAAGAGCAGGAGGTGGATTCTGGGCAGAGCGCTTGCTGATCAGGTCCGGTGGGTATCTCTGCGGAAAGCGCACATCTCTGTACTTTGAACTGTCGACCAAACGAGGCTGACGTTGTCCTCAGGGCTCCCGCTTTTTGTAGAAATGGCCCCTGCCTCCGTGGCCGCTGCCATCTGCTGCCATTTTAACTGTTTGTTATAATCGCTTCACATCAATTTTATTTTCCATTTCAAACCTGTTATATAATATAAACCCACTGTGAGAGAATGTTCTGTTTCTAAACTGAAGTGAGGAGTTATGCTATTTCAACCATGTACTTAGTGAAAAGAGATGGTTCATTTTAAGTGTGAAAGTAACTAAATAGGGCCCTGAGGTAGCAGCCATCCCATCTTCTTTTCCTCTACTGTGTAATTTTTAGAACAACTTGACTCTTTCCTCCATTTTAGTCTTGGGGATATTTTTTTCATTATTCAAAATTCAAGGACTTTTGGATTATGAAGTTTCGTGGTCAATTTGTCAGTTTCTATAAAAAACTGAAAAGGGTCAGTGTTCTTTGTATGACCTCTGTCTGGTTTTGGGAAACTTGATTAACATGCGTTCTCTTACTATAAGCATATGTATTGGGGAAGAAGAGAAAAAAGCAAAAGAGGATACTTATTTCTTTAGATTATTCCCCTCAGGAATCTGGTAATCGGTCTCTAGTACACCTCATTATAAACCACCTGAATCTTTTATTAAAGTTATTAATGTATTAGAATGTTAAAACAAGATGTAACTAGTTTTTCAGGCTTGTACACTGATGGTCAATGTGTAAATTGGTGGAGATTTTTTGAAGGGCAATTTTGAAACTTCTATAAAAATACCTTAAAAAATATCTATTTTGACCCAAGTTTTCTATTTCTAAAATTATATGCTAAAGAAATAATTTAGAACATGCATACAGACATAACTACAAATATGTTTATTGCAAGGCCCAGTGAAACCACAAACCTGTGAACACCAAATTCATAAAAGAATACATTTCAACTAAATGACAATAGGAAATTTGTTAGAAAAGTTACCAATAGAATAAAATACTATTTAGCCAACAAAAATGATGTTGTAAATATTTATTATCTATCTATCTATCAAATCTGTTTACATGGAAAGATGCTTACAATATATCATTATTTTTAAAGGTGGGTACAAAATATGTTCAGTGTGATTGTATCCAAACACACAAATATATATGGTAAAGGTATCAAAGAATATACAAGGTGTTAAAATGTAATATATATTGAACTATGGCTTTTTTCTCATTAATCTGTTCTTTATATTTTTATTTTAAGAACAGATATGGCTTTTATATTAAGAAGGAACTTCTTTTTTGTAATTTGCTCCTCACAGTTGACAAATATTCAAATTGGCCCAAATTTTCAATGAGATTTTTGCTAATTCAGGGTGGATATATTTGATTCTAATTGATGATATAATATAGATATGGAATTTGGAAAATTAAATACTAGAGCAGAGATAATGGGGAAATGACTCAATCTTCTCCACACAATTTGGTTGTAATTACTTATCAGTTTCACTGGTCTTAGGTGTCCCTACTGCGAAATTGTTTGATTTTTAAGAGACTATCTTCTCACAGTCTGCAAAACACTAACATTTACGTCCACTTTGATAAGTTTCTTTGTTCAGCAGAGCAATCAAATCATCACACGGAGAGGACTGAGAAGTATATTAATCATCTTGCTGTTTATTGTCCTAGCGCGCAGTCTGCATTCCTAGTGTGTGACCTAAAGGCGGTGGCACATGTCGTGCTCGAGCATCATCACTTGCTGTATTTCCCAGTGTAAGATGGCAGGCCGTTCTAGTGCCTGCCTGTAAGACACACAGTTTGAAATGGCAAGACTTAGCTAACCCCAAGGTACAAAAACACCTCAAGAAGTGCAGAATAGTACCATTCAGTACCGAGCTCTGTTCTTCAAGTGGACATTCAGCAGAAATAATAACTGTGGCGGGATTTGGAGAGGCTCTCCTGCACACTGGGAAACAATAAGGAATTTAGTAACTGTGGGCAATGAAGGATGGATCAGTATGTTTTCAAGGCAGATGGATCTGAAGACTATCCCACAGCTTCCAGGTATGAAAGATTTGTGCCAGGGTCCCCGGCAGCTGGTGCCTACACCGCACATAGAAACCAATTAGACGGCAAGTGGTAATTTGATTTGCTTTTAATTTTTCTCTTGGTAGTCCTTAAAGTGTCGTCTAATAATGTGGAATTGGAGGATGTCTAAACTTCTAGAAAATTGCTTTTCTTTATTCTGTGGTGATTTCTCTGTAAGTTACGTGTACAGGTGCTGTGAGGTAGGCTAACTCAACTGTGACCTGCAGTCTAGATGCTGCCCTACCTTGATTCTTTGTGGGGTCTGAAGCTCATTATTTTCTACCCCAATTTCTTGATTTCTTTCTTCTTCTGCTCCCATTTATTCTAACAGATAATGAAATGTCTTGGAAGTACAGTAGGACCTCATTATAGTCTCTTCATTATTATATGAACTCAAATGCATCATGAGAGGATCGTGTCCTCGGAACTTAACGATTTAGAGGGCAGATCAATAACGACCTGTCATTATTATGAGAAGCATCACAAAATCACAGGCCGTTTCACGGGTCTCCCCTCTTCAGCGTGCACTCTCACGGAGATGAGCTCTTTGGCCTTTTCGCTCCAGCACAATTTGATTGATAGAAAGAGTTTGATTAATGCTGTTTGGAAGACAAAGAAATAGAGTCACTGAATGTCAGGACCTGCTGGATGTATCAGAGCAGTGATGAGTTCACGTCTCCCCGTCCAATCTCGACAAGTGTTGTGTTGTTCACTCATTGTTAGTTCAGAAACACGCTCATAGTTTTACAGCTTGCCCACTTTTACTTTTATCCTGTGTCTCACATCAGTAGTAGATTATCAAAGCACACGTGGCACCCTGATTATTGGACATGTTTGCCTCACGATGAAACCTGTTACTAATGCTTCAGATTTAGTTGAACACACACTGTCCACTGTGCGATGCACCCAGTTTAGACGGTCTAGTGATTTGGACAGAGTAACACCTGAGATCATCATTATTCATGAGAACCGTACATCCTTTTCTTTCTTTTTGTTTTCTCTAAAACATATTCAAATGATTGAGCTTCCCAAAATAACTACACTGGGAATTGCAGTTAAAATCTTTTGGTTTATGTGTCCCTTTTATGGTTCAACTTCAAGGAAATTGATTTCTTTTTCACTTGGTGTTTGTCCGCCTCTCGGAAGTAAGATTTTATGACTCACATTTCAGACTGTGGTGTATTCTAAGGCCTCTGATTGGTTATTTGGGCTTATTTCAGATATTAAGTCCTGTGTATTAAAAAGCTCAGTCTGGCTACTTTAGCTAGTTGTTTAGGTAGAATAAAGGGGAGCCACCTTTCATAAAAGATGGGACTGTCTCTGAATTTCTGTGGTAACTTGTGGTGGTTGTAAAATCTGTTTTCTTTCAGAGTCTCACTTACATAATTATAATGGATTGGAAATAGGTGGCCTCACATGGTGAAGTTTCAAAACTTCACTGTAAATCTGAAATCACTCCAAAATAAGAAATTATTATTCCAAAACAAGAATCTACCACATAATTAACTGACTAGACTGCCCTGAGCTTCTCCAGGACCTACTATTAATATAATTGATGCAACAATGAAGTATGATCCCCTTCTGTTAACCTTCCTCAGCTGTCTTTACGTCCTATCTCTTTATAATTGCATATAACATACATTATTTCCCCAGCACAATTTTTAATAGCCTTTTTATTTTGGAAGATGTTCAGGTTTACAGAAAAGCTGCAAAGAAAGTACAGAGAGGTCCTGTCCATGCCTTCCTCAGCTCCCCACATTGTCCCCAGTAAGAGTTTAAACTTCTTGTTGACAAAGAGCATGTCCCATTTGTCTCCAGAGCCCTTCACAGCGCTAAGAACTTACCTTGTACCTAGTATTTACCCACTGGGTTCTAATAAATCAAGGGTAGATGGACAGTTGGAGAAGCACATTTTGGCTGATTTATATTTTATAGATAACTAAGAGTAGTTGTAGTAATTACTAAAAATATGATACAAACACCCAATATCCTTGCAGTTTGGGGAACAAGCTGTCTTTTATTTTAAAATTTCTGTCCTTTCTAGAGGATTATAATGGTGGCTTTCATTGTACAAAGGTTTTACCTGAAACTTTGAGAGAGGTAAGAGTTGATCCAGTTCTCCAAATTGATTACAAGTTACAACAGGAATAATATTTTAGAAAAGATTAACATTTATTTCAAAATGTAATTGTATCTGAATAATGTATTCTACAGGCTAGTTTTACAAGATTAATTCACGTCACCAGACTGTTTCAATTTGATTAGTGATAAGAAGCCAACTTCAAAAAGGTGTGTTACCTATTGTACTTGTTCAGCTGGCTTTGGGATTCTTAGTTACTGGTCATCTTTGTAAATGTTGTCCTTAACCAAGTCAGCTAGATCGGGCACGTCCTGAAGCACCCTGCCCTTCAAAAACTAATCAGAAAAACACACATAGCACATTGGAAAGATCTGCAGACTGATATTGTTTCTGTGTGTAAAGAAAAAGATGAAAAGCAATAAAATCTTGAAGCTGAGGCCACATTAAGATGTTTTTTCTGGTGGTGGCATTGAGCAGAGAAAGCTCTGTGCAAGCTTAAAAGCTACTATTTGCATAGAGAATGCTGTGATTCAAGAGCAAGATCAACATTTCTCGGGTTTATTTGCATTTGACTGTGTATCCATGTGGGGATTTTTATAACAGCATCACTAAATGGACGGAAGAACTAGAGAGAAGCCCTCTGTGGAAATTAGATAGTAAAGCAAAGCCTGCACAATTTGTTAAATTTTGGGTTGCTTCCTTCAAATAAATCCCAGGAATACATGAAATCAAACGGCCAAAATGCCAAAACACCATTCATTGCCTGACATTGGCAAGCTCTTCTTTGGAAAGGAGTTAATGCCACCATATGAATGCTTGTTTCTCAAAGGCAGATCAGCCAAGATCATTACGGAGGGTGTGATGACCTCAGGTCTGGGAGCTGGTCAGACTCAGCAGGGTTGGGAGGGGCCGTGGCTCTAGAGATACACCTTGTCATGCAGGTGTTCAGGCAGAGGTTAAAGAATACTTTGGCCTAAGGGTCACTGGCCCCAGAAGGGGGCTCCAGGTCAAACTCCTGCTTATGCCAGCACCTAGCTCACTTCTGATCTGATGGGACATCCGCTTTCTGACCCTGTGCTGAGTCACATAAACACAGCGTTCTGAAGTGACTCATCTCTTTTCTCTCCCCAAGCATAGCCAGGCTGATAGGAAATGTCTGGAATAATCTAGTCCCTTTTCAAGTATAAGCCTATTAGAAATTCCCTTCCTCTCTGCTGAAGGCGCTGGAGGCTTTATCTTCCCACTTGACGAGCAAATACTGTTTGAATAACGCCAGTCAGTGCAGAAGCAAGGGCTGCAAATCCCCCGATGAATTCTGAGGCTCAACAGCCCTCGCTTCAACTTGGCAGCTTTTTCATCGCAGGGATAACACACAGTAAACTCTCTAGGGAGAGGAATGAGAGAGCAGAGGGACACCTGGGACAAGAGCAAAAGCACCAGACAGTGAGTTAAAAGGCTGAGCTCTGTTCTCCGCTTGATCACTAACAGGGTTTTGACTTCAGTTTCCTTGTTGAGTTTAAGGTCTATTTTGGCTCTACACATGGGCATTAGAAACATTTAACAAATCCATTAGTCCCTACCAAAGGCGCCACTTTTGAAACCGGAAGAGAGCTGGCAAAGGAAAGGCATGAATTGCTCCGTCAAGCGTTTCCTGTGTGAATTGCTCCCAGGCCCACACTAACAGAAGAGAGCTCTTTGCAACAAAAGACAGACACCTGGTTACGTCATCCATGATGTAACTGATTAAGCTTATGTGATGGCCCACGGTCTCAAAACGTGAGCGTTCCCAGCTAATCCTCGTACTTCCGAAGATACAGGCACGTGGTTCCTGAGCCAGCTCGGCTCTCTATCCCCTGCCCTCATTAAGCATGCTAGTTCACACATCGAATTTATTTTAGCCACTCAAAGGGAGTCGGATTGTTCCCCCTACGCTCTTGTTTTCCTGGAGCATCCTTCCCTTTCTTCTTTCTTCCTTGGCAAACCTGTTCATTGGGTTTTCAACTGAAATCTTATTAACTTGGATGTTATTTCCTTAGGAATCGTTCCCTGACCTACCCTAGACTGAATTACGTTTCTCTTATGAGTGGTTCTATAAGCCCTCGTGATGTCCCTAGCATAGGACTCAGGTCCCCGTGACGTCATAGTAGATCTGTACTCTTAGGAATGTGGGGTACACCCGTGTGTTTAGAATGGGTAGCAGATTGCGGGCTCGTTGTTCCCTTATCTCCAGGGCACCTGGCAGAGCTTGCGGTAGCAGAAAGGCTCATCTGCTGCTACATGCAGCCTCATCACTTTACTCCATTTGTCATGTTTCCTCTGTGTCCAGATGTGAAAACATTTGGAAATCACCACAGTAATAGATGGTAAGCTCCCTGAGGGTTGGGTCCATGTCAGTTTATCACTGTCCCCCAGACACAAGTGCAGTGCCTGACAGACACATAACAGGAACCTGATAAATACTAAATGAAAAAAAAAAGATCATTCTGGAGAGATTGCGTCTTTTCTGGCACACAGCCATCACAAGTCTATCATAAGCTGTGAGTAGGAAAACAGAAAGTTGAAGAGACGATAGCTAAATAATAATAAAAATGTAACTACCAGTAGATACTCTGGGAATACTTTTCCTGACTTTAATTCATGAATAAAGATGAATTCATAGTTTCAATCTACTTGTCTGTGAACAATGGAAATGAACAGCTGTTGTCCGGAGACAGCCGTTCGGGTGACGCTTTGAAGCCTGACTATGTGAAAAAAAAAAAAAACTTCTGTCTCTTATGTTACTGGCTCTGTGACACTGAGTGTGTTGTTGAAACATCCTTCCCTCCGTTTTTACAGATGAGGACAATAGTAGCACCTACCTCATAATGTTGTGTGAGCATTAAATGAGTCAGTGTATGAGAGGTGTTTGAAATAGCACCTGACACTCATCACATGCCAGGGTGACTATTGTTGTGGTTGTAATGGGAAGGCTGCCTTTAATGCACCTGGGCTCCAGGCATTTTCTTTGGGAACTTAGATTTATAACACTGCCCCAAGAGTCATCTTTGCAGGCACGTCTTAATGACACACCCCTTCGTCATACACCAAGTTACAAAAGAAAAAGAATCTATTTGCAGTAATAAATTCCTGAATCATTTAAATTTCTAATTTCAAAAAAAAAATCATCTTAACCTTAACAGGAAAAAAAAAATGCTTTGACTGCCTTCTGTAATTCACTACTCTTTCACTGCCAAGGGCGGATACAAAAGGTGAAAAAAGGAGGGAAAGGCACACACAGGAAAAGAAAAAGGACTCACTGTGTCCTCAGCTGGTCCAAAGACTGGGAGATCACGGTTCGCCATAAACAGTGACAGCTCAGTGCTGTTTTGCTAGTAACAGTTTCAACAGCTTGGAGCCCTTCCCTGGGGGCTCAGAGAGAGGAGGGAGGACGGTCTTCCGTTACCCCCAGGACTGTTTTTACAGTGAAGTGTCTAACATTAACATCTCCGTCGTCTGGCATATGGCTTCCAAATGTCTCTCTGAGCCTCATGCTCACTGGTTTTTCTGTCATCGGGTTTCCTTGATGAGCAACCATCACAGACCAATTTCTTTCCTGGATTTTATCTTTCCTCTGAGACCAGGTATTATGCTAACGATGGTTTTCCTCATTCCTAATTATAAGAGAACATATGGAAAATTTTCAGTGTGTGCTTTTCCCAGAATTGCTCTTCGGTGTTCTTAAATGATCAAAATAATGTTTTGGCGATCATTCACTTTAAATGCTTTCAACCTAGTCTTTCATTGTCCCGACTCTACAATACACGTAAATAAGCAGCATTCAATGCTATACATTTTTCTTCTTAGTTTCCATGATGTCTCTTTTTGCTGATTTTTCTGTTTCCTGACGCCCTTCTTCATCCCAACCCCACATGATGGCGCTCTCCCTAAAGTTCAGCCTCAAATGTCTGTTCTCGTCTCTCCACCCTCTATGGATGCCTTGGCTTCTGCTCTGCTCTGTAAGCAGATGCCCCGCAACCTTCATCTCCAGCCCTCCTCCTCACTTATAGTTTCATTGGTTCCAAGACATTCCCACTGGAATGTTCTAGTGCAGTGTGCTCATAAGTGAGCACAGTGGAGTCCTGTGCTCCTCTGAGACTAGAGGTGCGCCTTGCGGGTGAGCTAAAAAGCAGTACAAGCGTTTCTATTCAGAGACACAGGCTCTTATAGGGAGACTTCGGTGAACCCCGGGGGAAAAGTGGAGTCAGGGGAAAAGGGAGAAAGCCTAGAGCAGAGGATCAAAAAAGACTCAGAATATTTACTTAGAGAAATACGTACTTGCTATTCAGCCATTTTTCTTTCTTTTATAGTCACAAAAATAACTCTTTTGAAGGACGTGCGGAAATTATAGCAAACTATGCATTCACCTGCAACATCAACACCTAGAGTTAGTGGTGGTTAATATTTTGGTGGATAACTTTCCACACCCTTCCTCTTACCTTTACAAATACTCATGAATCATAATATAATCACCTTGAGATTTGCAAATGTTAGCCACTATATATAAAAATAGATCTAAAAAACTCAAAATTTCTTCTGTATAGCACAGGGAACTATATTCAATATCTTGTAATAACCTTTGATGAAAATGAATATGTGTATGTATATGCATGACTGGGACATTGGGCTGTACACCAGAGACTGACACAGTGCAACTGACTTCAATAATAATATACTTCAATAAAAATAAACTTCAGTGAAAAAAATAAAGGACAGTCCTATGACAGCAAAAAAAAATCACTTTTTATAACCCACTTTTTAAACAATGTATCATAAACATCTTCACATGCTGTGGAATAGCCTAGAGTATGAATTTGATGGATAAACTGTTGTTCAGCATACAGGTTTTACATACTCTATTTAGCAAATCCCCTATTATTGGATGTCTAGGTCATTTACGAGTGACTTTTAAAAACTGCTAGGACCCATTTGAGTGACCCATAGAGAAACCCCCTTTGAGTCGATCTTTAACAGCTCAGGTGGAGGAGAGGGAGTGGGTTTCCAGGCCATTGCCATCCACCATCTGTATGACTTACTGTCTCTATGACTCCAGGGAAGTTACTGCACATCTTTGGGATGCTTTTCTTCCTTTATATAATTAAGGTCTTGGGTTAGTTTACCTCTCAGTTTCTTTCAGCTCTGACACTTGAAAATTCTGCATAACTGAGAATAGTAAATGAAGAATAATTAACTGCATAGCATGAGATTCTGATGGAAGCCCAGAAGCATGGAACTCAGGGCAAATGAGAATAAAGATTGTCCTCTTTGCAAAGCACCCCCCACTGGTGAACCCTGCTGTGCCCCCAACCCCTCACTGCTGTCTTTAGCAAGCAGGTGCCTCCACTAAGAAGCACCACTTTGAGAATTAGTTTCGCACTTTTAGAGAATCTGTGTGTCAAGAGAAGAATAAAATAAAGAAGCTATAAAAAGCAGAAGCTATAAGAAGCACCTAGCTTGTGTTAGGTGACACTGGGTGACCCACTTACCACCCTGTGGCTCTCTGACCTCTAAATGACTCTACACATTGCCTTTTTTTTTTTTCAATTTCTTGGAAACCTATCCAGAAATTCAACTAATTATATACTAATTTCTGTTAATGTTTCTCATTGCTTGTAAACGTATGTCTTCTTTGATGAAGATTTTAAAGTTACATTCTCCTTTAATAAAATGTCAGATTGTAAAAAATGCTGTTTAGATAACAAAGGAGGTTTTCTCATCGGTTGCTTTCTAAATTACCTCCCGTCTACCTTTCCCCACGCCCACATCACGTACTCAGATATTCTGAGCACAGTTGAAATCACTTACTGGAGGATATGAATCTCTTAGAATAGTAAGATCTTGCCTTATGCACATTTTGGAAAAAGAAAAGAAGGTTTACGCAGCATGGACTGCAGCGTGGGCCCTCTCCAGTGGTTCATGCTGTCTCTGTAGGTCATTCTATGGAGTGGGTGTTACTCTGCATCACTTCTCCCCAAGGAAACAAAAGTGCAGAGAGAGCCAAGACCACACAGCAGAGCTGGTGTGCAAACTACGTTTTCCCAACTCCACAGTTTGTCTGTTGCCCCATGGTCACACCCAGTGAAATGAATAGTGCTCCATCTTCTCTCAGAAGTATCCTGGCTTGTGTAATGAGTAATGTGATCCTTCTTTTTATATTTCTCTTGAATCATTAAAATCTATATGCCCTTAGGTCAGGAGTCAATAGGAGCCCAAGAGATCACTTTAAAGAGAGAGTCCCCAGGGCCTTACAGTGCATTTTTACATCAAGAAGTCCTCTGAGAGTCTGTGGTGGTGTCTTCTTGTTGTCTTGACAGGAGCTAGAAGTCATGTGGTGCTCTCTCCTTCTAAGGATCTCATTGTTTCCTAGTCTTCAGTGCTCTTTTAATGTGGATTTAGTTCTTTTGAGCCATGTAGTGCAACTGAATGAAATGGAGTGTAAAATGTTAATCCTGTTAAGAAAGCAAAGCAGTTTTCTAGGTATTTTAAAAGTAAGTTAGAAAGGTGGAAGTCTTGTAGAGGAGCCAGGATCTGTTCCCCTTGGGACCCACTCCTCTGCCACCCAAACATCAAAGTGTCTCAATTCCCTGACTGTGCAGCATAGTTCTGTTGCAATTATGTGATAGCTGGTAACGCAGTGGTTCTCAAAGTGTCGTCCCTGAAAGCAACCTCAGCGTCACTTGGGAGCTTCCTGGACCCACCCAGACCCGCTGAATCAGAATCTCTAGAACTGGGTCCGCAGTCCACTTCAACAAGTGATTCAGAGGCACACTCAGGTCTGAGAACCACTGCTGGGACGCCAAGCAACTGTCAGGTTAACTGTGAGTAAAATACTAAGGTCACACATGTAAAATGATTTCAATTAAATTTAGTAAGTAAGAAGGGGCATAGTTGCCATGTGATATGTGCAGCCGATTGAGAATTTCACATGTAATAACTAATCATCTTGAGAATTGTTTTCTTTATTTTTAAACAACCTTATTGTGGTATCATTTCTGTACAGCAAACTACACACATTTCAGGTATACACTCTGATGAATTTTGATAGATGTATGCACCTATGAAACCACCACACAATCAAGATACCTAACATTTCCATCGCTCCCTTAGAGGTGCAAATTTCGAGCTCCCAATTCATGTCTTCCCACTCCTTTTAACCCCTGGTAACCATGAGTCTGTTCTCTATGTCTGTGAATCTGTTTCTGTTTTGTAAATAAGTTCATTTGTGTCTAAGGCTTTGTTTTTTTTAGATTCCACATATAAGCGATATCACTTGGAGCTAGGCTGTCTGATCATTCCAAGTGAAAACAAAAGCAACCATCATTCAGTTTATTTTTATTTAGGACCCACTGCCTAATGGGCACTTTTCTAGAAGCTGAGGATACAGTTGTGGGCAAAGAAAGGCCCTGCTCTCATGGAAGTTTTTTTTTTTTCCCTACTGGGGAAAGATAGGCAATAAATAATGATGAAAGACATCCACGTTGAGTAGTACACGGTGGTGGTGAGAGCAGCTATGAAGTGCTGCGAGGCTGATTAAAAGGATGGAGAGTGCTCTGGGCTGGGGAGCACCGCTGATTCAGCTCCCTGCATCACCCGTAGGTCAGAAGACTTTAAATGGAGAGACGGGGAAAGCCCTGCAGACACCTGGCAGAGGATAAGGGAACTGCAGATGCAAATCTCTGGGGGCCAGAATGTGCCAGGCATCAGACAACACTCTCACTCCGCGGTTTATTAATAGGATCTGGTGGGTTCTGTTGGTTTGTATTTAGGAGGTAGAAGAAATTGTTCCATGTAATAATAATTTTATAAACCGGCTTTCTTTTGGCCACTTATAAGTTTGGAAAGAAAAAGAGAGGAAACCTAAGAGAGGATCACCTGGAGCATCAGGGGAAACTTTTTCTACATTTTAAACCCCGTTCAAAACCCAAAGAAGCTGGCACTTTCTAATCCAGTTTTCAAAATCCCTTTCACACTTTGAGACATGGTTCAAATGCCAGCTCCTCCAAGCAGGATTCCCTGATTTCCCAACTAAAGAAGGTTTGCCCTTCTCTGTTCTGTGGCAAGTTCCTTTTATTTCTGTTTAGTAGTTTGTCCTGTGTTACAGTTATGTGTTGACCTGTCTGTTGTCTCTCATTAGATTGTGAGATATTTTAAAGTGAGACTTAAGTCATTTTCTATCATTCCAATTCTTATGACAATGTGATACATGTAATTACTCGCTAAATTGAATTCAATTAAGTTTTGGAAGTTGGCATGGTATATGTTATAAAACAAAAAATATGATTTAGCTCTTCCTTACGCAGAATATTTGGCTTTCTGCCACGCTCCTGTTCCATCAAACAATAATTTTCTTTTTCCTAAACCACATTACAGTCATATTTCTGAATTTCTACTTTCTGAGAACTTTTTTCTTTCCCTTAAAATACGATAGTTTTTGGTATAGGGCCATTCTGTTCAGAGAAATTCCTCATATATCCATCTTATATCAAATAGCACAACAGAAAGCACCAACATGCGAATGCATTTCTTTCAAAAGATGATGGAAAAACAAAGAGCTAAATGAAGCTTTCAATGAATTTTTAGAAAATTACCACCCTTCAGGTACTTTTATGACCATTTACATGTGAAAGTTGATAACAGACATTATGATTCTTACTTTAACTAGCAGATGTTCTTTTCAAATTGCTATAAGTATTTTTTATCTTGTGGTTAAGATACAGTACAAAGAATTTAAAATAGAAAGATAGGTGTTTATAATGGCCTTGCAGTTTGATTAGCCATATACTAATGTATCATGCATAATTATGTAACACAAGTCATGCTAGTGCTGTAATGGATCTTTTAATCATGGTGAGAATGTAATACAGAATGCATGGCATATTTCAAATAACTAGGAAATTGACTAAGGGGGAAATACGATTTTCAACAAGGAGCATGAGATAGCATTGTAAATCCAGCAAAATGTGTTTATTAGTTCATTTTTAATTTCATCTGCTACTAATTTTACTTCCTGACATTCTTATAAACCTCAGGTTATTTCTCATTACACAATTTTATCATATTACTTGGGAAGTAAAATTAAAATTTCCCAATTTGTGATTTATGGATGTAAGTAATGAGTGGCAAATGACTCAGTAACCTCTTGTGGCCAAAACCCATTTCTCTGGAAATTAGAGTAAAGATAAACACCATCATACACAAAAGATTTTGTTATTTGTAAATCTAAAGAACAGAAGTCACCCAGCTCATTGACAGTAAGTCCCCTGTCTTGAGATTCTTCAAAGACATCTTAAAAGTTAAAATGAGGACTTTATCAAGACCTTTGCTGTAAAGCCTACTGTAGAACACAGATAATAGGTAAATATTGACATTAGTTAATTCATTCATTCACTTTTCCATTCACTCATTAAAAGATTTTTAATCATTCTTGAACATACAGGAAAATTGAAGGAACTATACAGTAGATACTGTAACCACTACCTAGATTCAACAATTACTGAAATATTCTTCTATTTTCTTTATCTCTTTCTTTGTACATACACACACTCACACAAACGTATACACACACTCACACACACATACACACACCTGCTGAACCGTTTGAGAGTGAGTTTCGGACATCATGACATATTCCTAAATCCATCACCATTGGTCTTCTTCAAGTAAGGCCTTATTCCCATGTGACCACAGTGCTATTCTCACTGGTAAGAAATGAAGTTATTCCTTAACATCATCTAATTTCAGCTTGTATTTATATTTCCCCAGCTACACAAAAGTATCTTTTATAGATTTTTTTCCTCTTTTTACTTACTTTGCTGCCTTCTCCTTTTTTAAATTGAGCATTTTATGTGTTCCCATTTTCTCTCCTCTCTTTATCAATTATACTTCTTTTTTTTTTAAATATTTGTGTTTGCCCAGGAGTTTGTGATGTACATTTACAATTAATGTAAATTCACTTTGTGGGTAGTGCAAGTAACTTAGAGTAGCCCCAGTCTCTCCCTCATTTTAATGTTGCTGTCACTCATTTTAATCCTGAAGCTGCAATAACCTGATACATTCTTGCTAATAATATTTTGAACAAACTTTTATCTATTAGATCAGTTTAGATACAGAAATAGCAAAGATTTTATTTTACCTTCACTTATTCCTTTTTCAACTCTCTTCCTTTATATAGATCTGAGTTTCTCACCTATGTTATTTTTCTTCTCTCTGAAGATCCTTTAACATGGCTCACAAGGCAGGTCTACTGGCAGCAAATTGCCTCCGTTTTTGTTTGTCTAAGAGGCTTCTTTCTCCTTCACTTTTGAAGCATAATTTTGCAGGATACAGATTTCTAGGTTGGTAGTTTTTGTTTTTGTTTTTGTCTTTACTTTCAACACTTTAATAGTTCACTACACTCTTCTTATTTGCATGGTTTCTAGAGAAACATCTGATACAATTGTTATCCTTGTTCCCCTCTAAGTAAGGTTTTTCTTACCCTCTTGCTTCTTTCAATATTTTCTCTTTTCTCTTCGGCTTTGATTGTCTTTAGTTTGAGTATGATATGCCTAAGTGTAGTTTTTTCTTTTTTGGCATTTATCCTGCTTGGTATTCTCTGAGATTCCAGAATCTGTGGTTTTATGTCCATCATTAATTTTGGAAAACTACTTCAAATATTTCTTCTGTTACTTTCTCTTTTTCTTCTTTTGGCATTTCAAAAATGTATATGTTACATCTTTTGTAACTGCCTCACAGTTCTTAAATATTCCATTCCACTTTTTTCATTCTTTTTTTTTTCTCTTTATTTTACAGTTTGGGACTTTTCTGTTGACTTATTTTCAAGCTCACCGATTTTTTTCCTAGGCCATGTTCAGTTTGATTCTGAGCCCATCAAAGGCTTTCTTCATTTGTTCCAGTTTCTTTTTAAAATTTCTAACAATTTCCTTTTGATTCTTTCTTAAGAGTTTCCATATCTCTGCTTTCATTTCCTATCTGTGCTTGCATGTTGTCCAGTTTTTTCATTAAAGTTCTTAACACATTAAGCAGTTATTTTCAATTCCTGGTCTGATAACTGCTGATTCTCTGTCATCTCTGAGTCTCAGTCTGATGCTTGCTTTGTCTTTTCAGACTGCCCTTTAGCATGCCTGTGACTTTTATTGAAAGCAGGCACGATGTGTCAGGTAGAAGGAGCTGAGGTAGATATCTCTTTAACGTGAGGTTTTATGTTTATCTGCCTAGAATTTAGGCTGTGTTTATCGTTTGCTGTAGCTGTGGTGTCAGGGGATAAAATTTCTCCTACTCTTCTTGTTTTTGTCTCCCCTCATGTTATTGGACTTCTTAAGTAGATTGTGGTTCTTTCAGCTATAAACCCCTCTTTTTATATAGAAGCCCTGAAAGTTAATATGATGCTAAGTTGTGGAGGGAGGAGGAGCACTCCATGATCTTGTGTCTAGGACTTGGTGTTTAGTAAGCCTGTGCACCTGGCCTGTGACCTTTACTTCTCAACTCCCCTTCTGTAAGTGGCATGGGGAGGGTACAGTGGGCTGGATTTGAGTGCTTCTCTTTCTACACATGACTTATTATTTGGTAAAACCCAAATCAGTTTTACCAAATAGTTTGGTAAAATACTTTGCTTTGAGAGCAGTCATTGTTAAGGAGAACAGAAAGTTGTGGATCTGTTTCAGAATGGTTACATTTCCCCTCTCCATCGTTTGAAGTGCAAGGGGATTTTTTCATAAGAACTCGAGGAAGTGTGAAGTGTGCCCCCACCCCTCCCAGCATGTTTAACGTTTAAGCTAATCCACACTGAGCCTCCAGAAGTTCATCCATTACGGTTTAAGCTTCTACAACACTGGCTCCATCTGTGGGCTCCTGGCTCTGCATTTCTGCTCCTTATAAGACATGATTCTCTGTATCCACTGGCCTTTTGTTCTCATGGTCACATCACCCGTGAAGTGGCAATCACTCTGAGAAGTCAAATGACTTTGAAGTGGACAGTAAACAGAGTTGTAAATACAGAATTGGACATAGATATGAATGAACATTTAATTAAAACAGAAACTGGAGTAAACATTTAAAGGAACTTTGTTGGAACCTAAATTATTGTTGAAAACCATGCCCTTTCTTAGGTCAGCACCACTAAGCCCTGAATCAAGGAGCTAGCTCAGGGACAGCAAGTAGGAATCACCGAGTGTTCCTTGTTTGTGCTCTGAGCTTTGACGTATGATTTTATGAGCACCACAGCAGTTGTGATTTTGAAAAGTTATTCTCAGATTAAAAGTAGACAAAAAATATTTGGAAGAAACTGTAAGGCAGAGCTTTCTTAAGGGATAATTTATTAATCTTATAATAAATCTGGCTTGTGTTCAGGATGAGTAATAGAACTTGGCAAGAATTATAGTTAGAAGTTCTCGGTGAAATAACCAGAATGATGTCCAAAAGGATAAAAAATAATAGGTGCAGTGAGATATCTAATTAACACTTACAGGAGCCTCCATGCTAGAGAGCCCAGTTAAAGCTGATAAATGTTGTCCTGAGGAACATTCTAAGGCTTGCTTACCTATTTACCAAGCAGTTTAAGACTGAAATATATTTATTAGTTAATTAAACATATTTATTAATTTATTAAAAATCACTGAACCTATGAAAAATAAGCCAAATTGATATTTTGTAAACTTCAAATAAACAACTTTATGTATGTGTATATATATGTGTGTGTGTGTGTGTGTGTGTGTGTTTATATATATATATATATATAAAACCAGTTAATCACTCAGTATTTAACAAATGTGCCAGGATCAGTTTTGTGTGTGTGTGTGTGTGTGTGTACACACAAATACATATGCATGTGTATATGGCATGGTATATGAAAGCTTTATTTATTAATGGAATAGCTATAGAATTTCATCAATCTGTTAATTACCCCTGTGAAATGGATTTAGGAAACAGTCACTGTGAAACTGATAATTATAGTCCAGTATTTATGAAGTAGAAGAAAATATGTTTTGATGTAGGAATCAAAGGTACATCACCCTTCTTTATAATCTACACAGAGTTCCTATAATCTTTCAGAAAAATGAAAACTAATGGATAATTGTTTTGTGGGCAGAAGATGAAGGTGGAAGATATAAAAATCCACTTGTTTGTTTTGTAAATTGGAGCTTTTAATGGTTACAAATTAAAATTTTCAACTTTTTATACATTTCATACACTGAAATTTACAAATAACAGTATATTCCGGACAGGGCAGTAAATTAAGTTGATTATTTTAAAGCCTACTAACTCTGTTAAGCAGATACAGCTCCTTGGAGAAGTTTGTGTGAAGTGAAGTGATTACCTAAAGATTCTTTTTAAATCACTGTGGTATCAGAGGGATCAGAGGGCCTGAGAAGACTGGTAAGAGTCATCTAAGAAGCGGTTCTCCCCCAGTCAGTAAAACTCAAGATTTGCCTGACACTGCGGAGTCAGATTCAACGTGATACATTCAGTTCTTTAATCAGCAATGAAGTTCTATCTCAGGGAATGAAGTCCGAAGGTAGAAGTTGTCTCTCTGCGGATAAAAAGCACTGATTTGGGTTAGGTTGAACTTACTGGAAAATGTCAGTTACTTTAGTGCTATCCATGGCGTGCGTTAGTTATCCTGTCTTCATTTCTTTTTGCTTAGCTAGTTTGACTGACCCGCCACTAGTTTGTGCCCCGGCTTACTGACTTCTCCATGTGCCTGCCTGACGGTGTTCATCACCCTAGGGCAAACTTCTGCTGATTTGATCACCATTTGTTTCCATGTCTGCTGTGACTGCCTAAGACCCTGATACATCATCCATCTGTGCTAATGACTCCGGATCCTTCTCACCTTCCCAAATCTAAATTGCTGTATGTTTTTCATCTAAATTTAAGTGTCTCTAAGAAATTTACTTATGGCTTCTTATTCAAGAAATACTGTTTCGTATGAATTTCATTTATGGTTCTAGAGTGGTACTGAAAATAAATCACAGCTGTTCACTGAACATATAACCAGTGTCCCAGGACCAGTTGCAGGCACTTGCATCCTGTCAGCAACCAAGATAAAATCCATTCCTGTCCTCTAAGGCAGAGAGCTGATTACTTTACCAGTGACTCCGTCAATGTCTATGGTGAATTTGCCTTAAATATACTAATGGAAATAGATTTAAAGGCTTCTTAGATTTTTTTTTTAGAAAAATATATTAAGTACTGTATTCACCTTGGTCAATGCAGCAAATATTTATGACTATCCATGTGCAAAGCACTGTTCTAGGGGCTGAGAATAACTGAAGAAAATAGCAGATGAAACCATGCTCTCACGGAGCTGAGATTCTAGTAGAGGGAAAATGCAAATAATAAATAAAAAGATAAATCTTTACAATTAAGCACTAAAAGTTGCAATGAAAAAACAGTTAAAGCAGGGAAGAGAGAATAGAGTGGTAAGTCAAAGACTTTAAATAGATGGTGGTCAGAAATAGAGTTTCCAATAGGTGATATGTGGCTAAATATCTGAAAGGAGCCAAGGAGCTCGGGATGTGGATATCTTGGGAAAAGGAGTTTCAGGAAGGGGCAGGCACCCTGAAGCAAGAGCCTGCTGGGTGTGTTTGAGGAACAGCAAGGAGACAGGTGGGCTGGGAGCAGAGTTGGGACTAGAAGACTGTCAGGAGAAGAGGTCACGGGGTAGTCAGGGCAAAAATGTGGAATCCTTACCCTGAGTGGGATGGGAAATTATTGGAGTATTTTTAAGAGAGGAATGACACTCTGCATTACGTTTTCAAAGGAAGAAAATAGTATGTGGAGGTCAGACTGTAGCCTGTAGGTGACAAGAGTGGAATTGAGGTCTGGAGTTAGGGATGCTTTATAATAATCTAAGCCAGAGGTGATAATGGCTTGGACTAAGGCTGTAGCAGCTAAAGTGGTGGGAAGTGATTAAGTCCTAAATATGGTATGAAGGTAGAGCTGACAGAATTTCCTAACAGATTGCAGTCAGGGGCCGGGAAAGGGAATTAATTTCTTAACCTTGAAATTGGAATTTTCTCTGCCTTGTCTGCCTTCTGTGTGCACATAGCTCAGTCATTAAGCATCATGGCTGCAACCCTGGGCTTGGGGAGGAGTTGAGCGTCTTCTGAATCCTTGCAGACTTGGCAGGAATGCTGAAAGTGGCAGCACCTCATACGTAGCTATTTTGACAGAACTGGAGGAAACGGGAGCCTGGCAAACCATTTTATTCTCTTAAGTATTTAAGCTGCATCGAAGTCCCCATGCTCACTCAGCTCATATTTTGAGTAATTTTTGATTATGAGCTGAATAGTAATGACGAGCATTCTGCAGGATGTCATCTGGAGGATGGCTCCGCAAGAAGAGCCAGAGATAAAGATGAAAAACACGGATTTTCAGGTTTCATTATCTGAACCATGGATTTTTTTTTTTTTCTCAACAAAGAAGAAGCTTATTTCCCTGGTAGATGTTCTCTCGCCATGAAGGACAGCACTAATGCATTAGCAATATGTCATCTATGATTAATGCTGATGATTCAGTGAAACTCAGCAAGACACTGAAATAATAGGATTTTTCTGCATTTTAGAAATGCAGTCATCTTAACACATGGTCCATGGGATATTTTTATGAGTGTGTTAATTTTTTTTTTTATTTCTAGAAGTTATTTAACGTGAGAATGAGTTCTATGAAAAAAAATAAAATACGCACATAAATGTAACTTTTCTTTTTCTAAACAGAAATCACATACATACATGGGAATTTGATCAATTTGCTTAACTAGGCTAGCTTAAAAATTGTTATTGTTTTAGGAACTCCCTCCATACCTTAAGCATCCATTCAAGAGAACAGAAGTAACCCGATGGCCTGCTTATATAGTAACTAGAACAACTCTTTTCTAAAGCAAATTTCTGAGATAATTGTATTGTTGTGCTGAAAACCTTACATTTGTGATCAACTCCTATACACTCGTGACCAACAAAATGGCTTATTGATGCAGTTATTTTTTAATTCACTTTTAAGTATGTCTTTCCTAATCTATAAAATCAGAATTTTATAGAAATTTGTATTTTAAAGAATACTTTTGTGCTTTTCTTGTTACAGATTATCCAGATTCTATGTTGCTTTCTTAAATTTTTGTGACCATGTGTTCAGTGCAGTTTAGTTGTCATTGTCTTTTTTTCCAGCTCATATATGCATGTGTGCATGGGGAATACGGATCCTGATTGCCTGTATAGGCGGCCTTCCACGAGAGCGCTACATTTTATAGGAACTGGTGATTCTGATAGACTTAAAATATAATGTTGATTAGCGTTAGTTAAATAGTAATGAAATAATGTAGAATGGGATGGACCCCTTCTTCTTCAAATATTCTTAAAACTTGCAGTTAGAAATGAGTTTTAGTAAAATCCATTTTATTCATCTTTATCTGAATGACTTTTAAAGAATAGTAATTCCATGGGATTTCCCCATCTCCTGGAAGAGAGTGGAAATTATGAACTAGATAGATTTTTTAAAGTTTTTATTTTAACTTACTTTATCTATATTTTTCAATGTTCATGGTGAATAGATTGAATTCAGCTTGATTCCTAGAAAATTTGTGACTCCTTAAGTGGTTTCTAGACGCAATTATTTTTCCCGCGTGTTACATGTGAAATATTCATGGGGAAGACACAAAGCTGAGAAGCATCATAATGCCAGGCTTGGGATTTATCTACCGCCTTTTGTGAAATCAACACAAAAGGCAGTCGTACTTCTGCGGGCCTGTTATTTTACACTCATTATCTCATTTAATTCCCACAACAGTACCATGAGGAGGCTGTATTATCTCCATTATATGGATGGATAGTCAGGCTAAAAGAGAAGCCAAGTAATTTATCTGAGTTCACAGGAATAAGAAGTGGCAATAATAGGTGAATTTAGATGTCTCCAGCTTTAAAGCGTAGATAACCACCTGTGACCGAGCAGTGAATCCAGATTCCCCGCAAATGCCTCCACCTGGGGGCCCCCTGCCATCAAGCTCGCTCCTTACAGAGAACCCAGCTGGAGAGGCCTTCCCACGCGGACCTGGGACAGGTGCACTATAGAAGAGCTCAGTCTTTATCCAAAACACGTCTTTGTCTTATTTTTCAGGTGGCTGATGTCTGCCCAGAAATGGCGCAGCACAGCTCTGGGTTTGAGTCTTTTGACTCATTTGTCCTGTTAGTGCTGCTGCCTCAGGGCCACCTGCAGACAGCATGAGGGTCAGCTCCTTGGATCATAGAGATAATATATTCCAACCACAAAGAAATTGAAGGGCAGGGAAACGATAAACCGCCCCCCCAAAAGTGTGGTTAACTGGTCCTGCTATTTCTACTTTATTGGGTGGAGTCAAGGCTAATAATCAAAGACATGAAAATATTTTCTTACTCTTTTTTTGGTTTGAATTCCCTACTGATTGTATTATCTCATTCCTCCTAAGAGCCATATTTACTTTTAAGTATTTAAAATTAGTTTTCAATTAGTATTTGAGAACCGGCCAAAAACGTGAATTACAATGACACAGGATTAAAACTATTTCAATTGTAAAACAATATTCCCAAGACAGCTCAATATTTAGTGGAATCCTTTACAACTTTGGTATAAAGATGAAGAACTAACCCTTGTGCATAGGTTAATTCTTTTATCAGGAATGCTGAATGATGGTGCTGGTTCGCAGGGATTTAGGAATACAAATAATTTGGGTGATAAGCAGCTGCAGAAAAGTTTGTCTACATTCTAACACGTTAGTCCTGAGAGGCTCTTTATCAACTCTTTTATGTGTAAGTCCAAAGAGACTCTATACAACAACCACGCATATCCACTGCTGGCAGTCCTCACGTGACGTACTTCCACGTGGGCATCTGGGTTGATTGTATCCATAATTTTTAGGTGGGAAGTTCATGCAGAGAGGAGGTGCTACAGAGCATTATTGCAGCTGAGCAGGTATATCACTGCATAGTAATAATGGTTTGTACAGGGAAACAATCTTTCTGATTTTTCCATCAGTCTGCTAAAAGATTGACTTGGGTAAAATAACGTAATAGAGCCTTCTGAAGTTTTAGCCAAGGTAGGATTAATTATTTATATAGTTAGTTAGTTCGTTCGCTAATTGAAGTATAGTCAGTTTACAATGTTGTGTTAATTTCTGGTGTACAGATTAGTGATTCAGTTATATATATATTCCTTTTCATATTCTTTTTCATTATAGACTGTTATAAGATATTGAATACAGTTTCCTGTGCTATCCAGTAGGATTGTGTTGTTTTGTCTATTTTATATATAGTAGTTAGTATCTGCAGATCCTGAACTCCCAATTTATCCCTCCATCCCCTCAACCTCCTGGTAACCATAAGTTTGTTCTCTATGTCTGTGAGCCTGTTTCTGTTTTATAAATAAGTTCATATGTCATTTTTTAAGTTTCCACACATAAGTGATGTCACATGATATTTTTCTCTTTCTGGCTTACTTCACTTAGAATGATGATCTCCATTTCCATCCATGCTGCCACAAATGGATTTACTTTATTCTTTTTTATGGCTGAGTAGTATTCGATTGTATATATATATACCACATCTTCTTTATCCAGTCATCTGTTTAGTTTTTTTAATGTTTTTTTAACTTTTCTTATTGATTTATAATCATTTTACAATGTTGTGTCAAATTCCAGTGTAGAGCACAATTTTTCAGTTATACATGAACATATATATATATTCATTGTCACTTTTTTTCTCTGTGAGCTACCATAAGATCTTGTATATATTTCCCTGTGCTGTACAGTATAATCTTGTTTATCTATTCTACAATTTTGAAATCCCAGTCTATCTCTTCCCACCCCTCACCCCCTTGGCAAGAGCAAGTTTGTATTCTTTATCTATGAGTCTATTTCTGTTTTGTATTTATGCTTCATTTGTTTGGGATTTTTTTTAGATTCCACATATGAGCGATCTCATATGGTATGTTTCTTTCTCTTTCTGACTTACTTCACTTCGAATGACATTCTCCAGGAGCATCCATGTTGCTGCAAATGGCATTATGTTGTCAGTTTTTATGACTGAGTAGTATTCCATTGTATAAATATACCACATCTTCTTTATCCAGTCATCTGTTGATGGACATTTAGGTTGCTTCCCTGTCTTGGTTATTGTAAATAGTGCTGCTGTGAACATTGGGGTGCATATACAAGACAGGATATTTAGATCAGATAGTAAGTAAGGTTTTATTTTTCTACTTTTTCTTTCTGTTCTCCAGGACAGAGCAGGCCAACTATATTCACAGTATATCTCAAGTGGCATGAGTAATAGGGCTTTTTGTCTCTATAACAAAAGCTCTCCTTAGGTTTCTCTGAGATCTAGCATGTTAGCTCCCAAACATGTTTAAAATGCAAATTTGCACTTTTAGATAATGTATGAGTTGTTGTGATCTACTTTTTAGAGAATATTCAGACAAAAGATGCTGCCTTTGAATTCATCACTTGCAGGATGGCAGACTGTGTGCACTCTTACTCTAGCATATTGCAGTATTCAAAGCTTCCTTGGAAATTCTCCTTTGTAATTCTATCCAACGCTGTAGCACACTTTTAAAGATTTTATAGTGCCAAGCCTAAATATTTTGAGGATTACTTTAATTTTGAAAACAAATACTTTTAGATTAAAACCTGTTGCGTAAAATGGAAAGACAATTTGAAAACTATGTGCTAATTAGAAATAGATCTTTGATGTGTTCTGGAACTGTGGTAGAGCAAGATTGTATCAGATAAGCACTGGAATTAGAAGAGTTAGGGTTAGTTTGTTTCTACCTATTGCTCTGCCGTATTACTGGCAGCACCTCTCAGAAGGGTGCTCTCTGAATGCTAAACCTTATGGTTACCCTACTAACTGGTAAAATTAGAGAAATGTGGTGGCTGCCACCCATCTTTCATCCAGTGACTACACTGGACCTCCAGGAGGCTTGCCTGTGCCCGAAGCCACTCTGTCTCCTTCCCAACCACGTTTTCTTCCCTGAGATTCCCCAAGTAGGAGGCAGAATTGACCGTGGTAGCTAAGTCTGCGAAGCTCAAGGTGGGTTCCTTCAAAGGCTGGCATTGCTAACTTGGCCTAATGCTTCTCACCAGCCTTCCTCTTGCTGCTGGTACTGATGGAGGGGCTGATTTGTCTATCTCTGTCCTTCTTGGCCCATTTGGCCAAGAGTAGGAGGACTCTGTTATTCTTTTAAGGAGGTTCCTAATTTTTCATGGGTCCCTAAACACCCTGCCTTGAAGTAAGCTCAAGAATCAATGGTTTGTATTCTCTTTGCCCGCCCTAGTATAATTTTGAGTTTCTCTTTTTGATTATCACAATGTCCTCTCTTATGGTTTTCATGCTCTGCTCTTTCTCAAACCTCCATTCCTTGCAGTGCTTGCTTTCCTAGGGTGTTGGCTGGGCCCTGCCTGAATTCTCCATCCCTGGCATGCGTCCTGAATAGGCTCCTTCCAAAACACATTTTTAACTTTACCCCTTTCCTTCTGAGTCCTACCCTGTGCTGTGAAACTTAGATATAACATTAGAATTTACACATTGATGTGTTTACCCCTGAGGGCATGCTGGCACTGACTGGGTATTTTTCACACATGATGACTTGATCCATTGCCACAAATGTATTTGGATATTTTGGAGTCCGTAAGAGATATTTTTGAGAAGACAGTAATTTCTTCTAAGGCTCTGAAATTTCTTGACAAATCAAGTAGGAATCCACCTGTGGAAATTATTCCCGTTATCCACTGCTTCCCAATAGCAAGTTTATTAAAACCATTTTAATGCTCTAGTTTACATTTTATCATTTTTCCATTTTTAATAGACTCCTTTTATATTCTCATACAAACAGATTTTCAAAAGCACTCTTATAACAGAAAACCTTAGAATGTCTTTGAGCTCTGTTTTCTGTCATTTTTGCTCTAATGAGTAATATAAAACTAACCCTTAAATCCATGTAAGTCAAAATATATATACTGACCTTTGTTCTCACTATGATTTTTCTTAAGGTAATTTAAATGATTAGAAATAGCTACTTTGTCATTTTTGCAATTGTACCTAATTAAATCAGACTTTGTTGCACATTTATCTGTTCACGGAACAACAGGGTGTTTTTTTTCCCCTAGAGAATGCCAGAAGCAATGAGCTGGCATTACTTGTAGATAATTAGTCCTTTCATTCTTTATAAATAGTAGCAATAACAGCATGAGTCTTGGCATCTTGTGGTAGTAAAAAGTCCTTTAAAATGGCGATGGTTGACTTACTACCAATGGTGGGCGGCTGCTTTCTCTGCAGCCAACAATTAAATGTTGACTGACAGTTTAGATGAGAATCTGGACGTCTCTGCACTTCTGATGCTTTTCGTGGTTGCACTTTGCCCCTTGCTTGTGGTGAATGGCTCTGCATCGTCATCGGTGTGAGTTTCCGTGTTGTTCTCCTCTCTCTTTCTTTTCTGGCATCTCCTTTTCATCATTAACCAGTTCTGTGTGGAGCTGTTTTCTTTGTTATTCCATGAGATGTGCTAACTTCGATTGTGACAATAAATATGAAAAGCCATCCCTTTTGCCTTCAATCTATTTAGTATTTGTCTTTATCTGCTTCATTGTGTTTATCCTCTTTCCGTTTCAGCTTCAGGCCTTCGCCATCCTTCTCCAACCTTTTAGATGTAAGGTTGGGTAATGGAAACAGACAAACAAGCAACAGGCTTTGGAGCCGTGGAGACCTGGATGCCAGTTATAGTGCCCTGGGGAGAGTTACTTACACTCTCTGCCTTTTTATTTCTCTTCTGTAAATTAGGGATAAGGATGCCTATTTTGAAAATTTCAAAGAGGAATTTAGTGAGATAGATGAACTAAAATATCTATTTTACTAAATAAATTCAACATATTTTCATTCCTTTCCCATTTGTGGGAACAAGAAAAGAGTAAAAGTACAGTAATCAGCACTGTAATTTCTTTACCAAACACATGTGATGCTTAGTAAGTGTTATTAGCACTTTACAAACACGAATTTAATTCTCTTAACTACCCCAAGAAATAGGTCCTGTTATTTTACCCATTTTTATGCTTGTGAAAACTGAACCACAGAGCAGTTAAGTGTCTTGTTGAAGGTCATGCAGCTAGCGAATGTCCCAGCAGGACCTGGGCCAGGAGGTCTGGCTGGGAAGGTGACGGCCCTAACCATGCCACCACCCCTCCTTGCTGGTCATGCCCCTTCTCTAGTCTTTGCTCAAGAAAACAAGGTTTCAGGTGACAGGTTTTCTTATATGGGGTTTGCCCTTGGCTGCTACCTTGGCTACTAGCCCTGCCCTTCACCTCTCTGCTCTGTTCTTCTGTTTAGCATCCCAACACACATTGGCCATTTCTCCAGGAAAGTCTCCACATCGCTTGGTGGCAGGTGTAGTGTGATATATAGCAAGAGCTGGCCTTTGGAGAGCGAGGGGGATGAATCATCCTCCCCCGGGGAGGACTCATCCACTAGAGCCACTGTCTTGCTTCCGAAACCACAGTACCCCACAGTGGCCTGACAGAGGTAGCTGATTCAATGTAGACCCTCTGCAGGTAGATCAGGCCCTCCACTAGAATTATCATTGTTGTCCACAAATACCTAATGAATTCAGATGATGTTACCAGCCGAGTAACTTAAGAGCTACATCCCAGTCTGGTTTTGCACTTATCCTATTTTAAGGCTTAGAAAGCCCTTTTGGTACTTAATTTAAAAGCCATCCCTTTATTTATCTATTTTTTGCCACATATGCAAATGACCTTACTCCTTTTAAAGCATTGGGAAAATGTCTGTGATAACAGTATCTTCTGAATGCCGTTTAGTGACACTTCTGGCTCTGTGGAATTATGGTTAAAATCAGAAACTAGGATGGGCCGTTGGTTCTACTGTGCAGATGAGGCAGAGACAATTAAGGTGCGATTATAGTAGGATAGAAATGTCAAGAAAATGCCACATCAAATATCCCCATGCTACACAGATCGTAGGTAAGTGGGAACTTCATTAGCAAGATAAGGATACCAAGGGGGTTTTGCTTTGAAAATGCAACTCTGTTAAAGGAGATTTGTCTATGCAGATGGAAGATTTCACTGAACAGAATAATTTAAACCCATCAAAAAGCACCCCACTTTGGTTAACATGTTTAAGTCTCCTTCTTTTGCAAGAGGGATGGGTGGAGGGTTAATGATTGAGCCCCAGAAATATGAAGTAATTATAGCAGAAACTGGCTTAGCTGATTTCTTTTTCAAATGGAAATTTTAGTTCACTGGCATTTTCTTTTCCTGCTGGGAAAATTATGTTCTAGTTTTTCCCCCACATTGGGAACTGGGTTGTTTTACATCAGTGAAGTTTCCAGGTAGCCGATATTTAGCTGATCATATGATTGGATAAGTATATAAGGTAAAGAAAACTCAAATTCGCCTCTACAAAATCAGAATTTATTTCCTTACATAAAGTCCAGTCATGACTCAGGAGCCCCAGGATGTACAGGGGATGTGTTTTGTTTAGGTGTGTGTGCATTTGTCTTTTCTCCAATCTGCCTTCTGTAATGTCAGCTCTGTTCCAAGGCTAGTTCAATATACATTTGCAGGATTACTGTCAAAACACCTGGGGTCAACTATCGTCTTGTCCAGCTTAAACAGAGAAAGTGTCAAATTAAAAACAAAAAAAAAGGAAAGGAAAGGTGATGAAAAAAAGAAAGGAAGGATAAAAGAAGAGAAGGATGGAAGAAAATTCTGAGACTTTTCCTGATTGGGTTGTCTTAGGTACTTGCTTCCCCTGGCCAGGGAACTGGATGGAGTGATTGGTTTTGGTTCAGATAAGAAGTCCATTTTTGAGCCTTTAGACCAACTTGGGATCATCTTCAGAGCAATTTCTCAGTGAGGGAGAGGTGGGAAAGACGATTGAGAAGAAACCATGAACATAGTTCACTGAAACTCAAAAATGGCTATGTTTCAAAAAAGCACTGTATATTCATAAGCAGGCAAATCTCACCTATGGTGTTAGAAGCGAGGATAGTGATCACTTCTGGGGACAAGGGGGACGGTGACTGGAAATGGAGCCTGACGGATTCTCATGGGGTGTTGTTACTGCTCTGTTCCTTGATCCAGTGGAGATTACATGGGTCTGTTCACTTTCTATATGTATATTCATGATTTATATACCTCTCTGTACTATGTTTCTATAAATAGATTAAATATAAACCTTAACTGGAAATGGAAAAGATTATAAAGTTACTTATGTAAAATACCATACATGAAGTACAAGGATTATACACAAGCTTCCCAAAGTATGACTGAGGCACCCTTGGGTACCATTGCAAACTCATAGCGATGACATCTGCTGTTTAAAAATCTGAACAAAACACAACAAAATGCAACATCTATTGAACACTACAAACTACTAGCTTGGGGTAGGTTATAGCTTCTGTATTAGATCACGCTGTCTTCCTTTCAGTAATGTCCTATCTTTGAAAACCTGGTTTGTTGGCAGTTGCTTGGATTAAAAGCTTGTATTGCATGAAAAATCAGTGAGAAATAGGAAATGAGGGTGACACTGTGTCCAATCTGATTCTAAGGTTTAAGAGGTAGTGCAGAGCCCGACAGAAGCACTCAACATGTTGGTCATTGTGGCCACTGAAGAATCAAATTTAAATGTGATTGTATTTTTTGTAGTTGGCTACAAAATTGTTAGGACATCAATGCTTATTAAGTTGTTTGGACTTAATTACTTAATAAATGTAACTGTAGTGCATCCCTTTGGCCTAGAATATAGTGAAAAAAACTACTGAGACAAGAGTACTGTGAACTGAGAAAACTGGGGAATCATTGGATTTTGCTGTTTTGGGATTGGCTGTTCGGCCTGTACTGTTTGACTTCTGTATAGTCAGGTCAGCAAATTAACGAGCTATGAAAAATCAGTGATGTGTTGTGTAAGTTGCTGCCCCCTAAAGCAGAGCGTATTTAATAGATGAAACATTTCGGTAACAACCCAGGTTCATTGTTCTAAGCACCAAACGTTACTCTGAACTTTAACAGAGATTTCGGGTGCTTTCCCACAGAACCAGGCTGTACGTGGTAGGCCTTGGGGCTCAAATATGGCTTTGGGGAGCTATTGACATGTGTACATTTTAGGCTGATATTAGCAGTTCTCCACTTCACCTAACTGGCCTTTATTTCCGCCTGTCAGAAGAAAAGGATAGAGGGTTGGAAGGGTCATGGGCTTTTGATGGGCCTGTGCTAGGATTCTGGGTCTGACACTAGCCTTTTGATTTTAGTGAGTTACCTTCCTGAAGCGCAGCGTCCTTGCTGTAAAAGAAAGCCAAGAAGGCCTGTGTTTCACAGTGAAAGACTTTGCATGAAACCTGGCACATGGTGGGTGTTTAAGATGCTGTCAGTGTAAAATACTGATAATACAGCTATGATGTGTCTGCCCTGTGCTCAATCCTGTGGAGGCTAAGACCATGATTAAGACCTGACTCTGTCCTTCAGATGCCAAAACAGGTAATAAAGGTGGCGAGGGTGTGTTTCAATAATTAAGGCAGGAAGTGGAAGGTGGTGGAATGGAGGCTCTAAGTACAGTCAGGACAGAGAGGAAGAGAGGATGACTTCAGAATGGAGAACACTCGTTGGAGGAGAAGAAAGATACCCCTGGTGGGGTTTGAGGCATGAGTGGATTCCACCAAGTGAAGGTGGAATTGATCCACCCACGTGGAGGGAAGCAGGGAACTCGGGTAGGGGCTGAAGGAGAGCTGGGGTGAACAGCGGGCTGGACCCCCTGGGCTGGAGCAGCGGGTGTGGAGAGCTGGAGGAGGGCAGAGGAGAGTAACTTGAAATGAGGCTGAGGACACAGTTGGCCCAAGATGGGGTGGACACTAACCATTGCCTCCTGGAGGCTGGCTTTAGTTCTGTAGCTGGGGATTCCAAGCAGAGCCGGGGAGGGCACCCTGGCTCTCTCAGGCTCCCACTCTTGTCTCTGACCTTCTCTTTTTCTGTGTTCTGGCCTTTGTCCTCACACCTCTTTCACGTGTCTCTGCTCTTACCTCAGGAAATGTGGCCTTTGCGTCCTTCAGCACTCAGTGAGAAACCTCTTATTCCTCATCTGGGCAGACATTCATTCAACAGGAATATGTTGACTATCTTACAGTCCGTTTTGGGGTTTTTGGGTTGAGAAGTATCAAAAACAAATTGTTCTGTGGTGTTATTTGCTGCACATCTTCGTTTGTTTTCTTTTCATTGCCCAGGGACTGTTCTTTAACCTGTTAGGTAGGAAGACTTTATCGTCAGGGCTGCCAGGATGGCTGCTCCGGGTCTGGAATACATTACTCCAAGGGGAATTATTCTTATCAAATAATCTTATGGGAGTAACGCCCCCTGGAGTTGTGCAGTGTTGCAGCTCTGTTTCAGATAGCGGAGGTATATTGTTTCAGGGTGACTGATATTTTAAAGTATTGTTACGCAGCACTGCAGTGTCGTATGTGGACTTCCCAGTCAATAAAGCTATTATATATTATAGAGCTTTAAATGCTTGGAGTATCTGATTGCAGTCTCATGGGAGAGGCATGCTGCGTAGTACATTTTACAGTCAGACATTCTTGGGGAGTTCTGGCTCTGCCATTTATTAGCTGTGTGATCTTGAACAAGTTACTCAACCCTTCTAAGCCTCAGCATCCTCATCTGTAAAACAGAGAAAAGAACACGGAACTCTGAAAGTCCCTGTGAAGATATATATGAACTATATATAAGTCCTGAAAGAGCCACCTAGAAAATGAATCGTCAAGTGGTAACTGTTTTACTACTTTGAGAACTTGACAGGGACTACCTCATTTATTTCTGTTCCCCATATCTAAGGATAGGCACATTGTCAAATTTTGTCTTTCGACTAAATAGTAGATCTACAACAAATCAAAATGGATTAATAAGACACAATTTATTAACTAGACTTTAAGGTTGTCAGTAGCTTTCAGTAATTGTTATAAAGGATATTGGATGAGAGTTTTTATACTGGTAAGTAAAAATAAAAATTCAGGCCTTTAAAGGGATAGCTAAAGAAGCAAGTATAATAGTAATTAGCAAGTGAATCGAACAACAGCCACCACCAAGGTGGGACTTCCGTATCAAGCATGAAAGAGAGAGCAAAATAATTACTGTGGCAAAGGAGACAGTCTCCCAGCCAACCTGCATTATTTCATAAAGTGTTTGTCTTTGTAAATGATGTTAAAGTTTTCCTTTGAAAGAATGGCTATATTTTATTTAAAGATATTAGACGGTTTCCATGACAACGACCTCTGGAGGAAGGGGATAACTTTTTTTAAACATGCGTCTGTATTATTCAGTTCATATTATGTACCAAACCAGCTGGTCAAATGCTTTCTCAAGAACTTTAAAAACAGAAACAAAGTAAAACTAAGTGCAATTTTTCATATATCCCATCAGCTAGAGAGAGTATGTATACGAGAGGTGAAGATAGCTTTCCTATTTTAAAGGGAGAGAAACTATGGTGCTAAAGGGTCATGTGTCCAGCCACCTAGCAAGTCAACAGTATTTCTGAAAATAAACATCAGGTCTCCAGTCTACAGTTTTCTTTGCCAGAGCTTATCCATCAAATCCGCGGTTAGTCAGCACAACTGAACAATTTCCCCCAGCAAAAGAATGCAATTATCCTTGGGCGTGGCTTACCCACCCCCAAGGAAAAAAACCCCAAAATCTTTGAAAGATTTTATCAGTAAGATTGCAATGAGTAATGAGGGTGAAGGGAGAATTTCTTCTTCTTCTTTTTTTTTTTTTCCTGAAAGTATGAAAACAGAAAGCCGGATCCAGTGACCTCTCGGGGCACTTTTACTCCTGAACATTTTAAAATTAGAGAAAAATTTAAGACAGTCAATGCTGTAGATGAGGCAGTTACACTGTGGCTTCTGAGTTCTGCCTTCCTTATGCCAAAAGATTGCAGCCTCAGGCAAGAATAACTGGGAAATCGGGTGCCAATCCTCACGTAACTCAACAGACCTCTGAATTTGTCTTAATGTTTCCAGTTGTTCTAATAGTTCCAGTTGCTTTGAAACAGTCTGAGTCATATGGATGTTCACGGGGCCTTTTCAGTATCTACTGTTGTGCTAACAACTTCCTTTGACGCTGCGAGTGCAGGTGAGACAAGATGGAAGAAATGTACGTGCTGTGCTCACAGAAGAACAAACAGCCCCATGGAAAGCATGCTTGTTTTTATTTGAAGCATATAATCTTATATTCACCTGTTATCATACTGACTCTGATTCATCAGGGATTTATACTTGAAGCTCAAAATAACATTGCTAGAGGATTGGCTCCCGTTACCCCATTCCTTGTGTTCCTCAGCATTAAATCCCCACTTTGGATCCCTGTCTCCATGAAAAATGGGAGGGTAAAAAATGTGACCATGCCCTGCTATGTAGAAGGTACACGTTTATGTATCTGATGCACTAAACAATTTCAAATGTTAATGTACTTGCTGCATTATATTATCACTGACCTGATTTCTTGAAAGAAGCCACTTTATAATGGAAAATAACTTTTGCGTTAGATCCTCTTGACAAAACATCACTCCTCTCAGCCTAAAAATGCTATGTAAATTTAAAAACACTTAACTGAATCAAAATTTAATTTTGCACGGAGATTTTCTGTATGCCCCATTAGGTAGCTGGGGACATCACTGCGGAAAATTATAAAATCACTGTTTTGTTATTTTCCCATCTGGGATTCCAGTTTCCGCATATTTGATTGATCCCAAGTCCTTAAATGTCACTAAGCAGGGAAAAATCACAAGAGAATCTAAAAAATGTTTTTGCACGAAGGGCCATATGCGAAGTGTAAAATATATGGTGTACAGAGGGAATTACTTTCAGAAATGTACTTGGAACATGTATGGAAGAAATACTTTCTGGATGTGCTGATAATAGAAATAGAAAAGAAAGAATTTGGGTTCAAGGTCTAGATCTCCCACGCAGTGTCGCTGTAAGAGCTGACAAACATGTAAATTCTGTGAGCCTCAGTGCCCTCATCTTCAAAATATGAGACCCAAATGTGGTCTCCTAGTGTTGACAGCCAATGGAGCCAATTTAAAAAAGCTATTAGATTGTGTTTATTTTGACTAGCACAAAAGACAGTCAAGAGAGTGTAAGAGATTGTTATGAGGCAAATAACAATAAGACCAGAAGAAAAAGCATCTAAAATGTCCTGATCCATAAACAATGACTGTTTGTAATATGACACATAATGAAAAACAAAAAAAGAACACTCTGTTTTGGCTCTTTCAGGTCACTCTTTGTCAGGATGTGGAGTGTTTTGTGCACTAGAGCAAAGGAACAACCTTCTGCCCAACCCCTACTTTCATTCCCAGTCATCACAGTTCAGTGCCTTTTTCTCCTACATACCCAGTTAGATGCTGCTTTTCTACTCTAGGCATAAAATCTTTCATATAAAAACTAACAGGAGCTGAAATTCAAAATAGGTGGAAATATGCCAGTTTTGAGCTTAATTTAGGGTGAAAACAGTCATAAAACCAATCACGTGGACTTAGTGTGTATACTGGCATAAGGAATGAAGGGGGGGATACCAAAAGCCAATTGCCTAGGGTTCCACAAATGACTGATTTAAACCCCGATTCCTCTGTTGCCTTGGAAAACAATACTTACAAGGCACCAGAGAACTTCAAAGGCAGTGGGTTTAATGATGACTGTCCAAATGAGGGCGGCCATTAAGTGATTACCGCTTCTTATCCTCCAGCCAGAGGCACAGGACCAGATAAGTTTGTTCAGTTATTCACTAATTTACCAATACTTTATAAGTGCCGGCTATAAGCTAACTACTGGGTAAAGGTAGTTAGGAAACCCTAGGCAGTTCCTCTGTTTACAAAGGAGGTACCCATTAGTCTCTAAACATGGAGCCCATTGGTCATATATCCCCCATCCTCTCTTCCATCATCAGTTCTTTTGCCAGTCAGATGGTGATAACTTCATGCCAGTTATGTTCTTCTCTTCTACCCAGACCAAGGGGATCCTCAGTTGAAAGTGTGGATGGAAAGCAACCTGGCTTCAGACATCCATTTCCCGAAAGTACCTCCCCAGCGCCATTTTGAAATGCCCATTTTCAAATGAGCTCTGTTCAGCTCAAACAACGCTCAGACCATAAAACGTCTGCTAATGGAATGAATGAATGAATGATTAAGGAATGAATGAGAAGAGAGAGAAAGGAGCAGGGAGGAAACTTAATTTAGCAGCTGTGTGCTCTGACTCTTTTGCCATTGGGTTATTCTTAAATATAAAATACTAGAAATCTTAAGCTGTGGGGTCTTTTGATCTTAAGAAATGTGTAGAATAGATGTTCTAAGAAAACAGGATTTTGTACACCCAACAGTTAAAATGTTATGTTACAGTTTGGTAGCTTGGAAAAAATATTCAAAGACATATTTTTCAGACTTCTTGTCAGGTGTATGACAACACTTCTAGTAAATTAGGCATAGCCACGACATCACAATTTCACCTTTATCCATTTATATTCATTTATCTTCATTTCTGAGACAATATTTATCTACTTATTGCTGCCCTTTCACTTGTTTGAGTAATAGAAATTGGTTGTCGTGTGTAATCCATTAAGGTTTCCCCTCCAAGTCATCAATCTTAGCTAATAAAATGCAGACAATCATTTAAAAATTATCTTCAAATGTTGGCAGAGTTACAGACTCACAGTCTGATCATTGACCCAGTGACTCATCTTCAGTACAATCGTAGGTGAGCTTCAAAGTCAGAAGAAAGTTTTTCTCTTCTGTCACCAGTCCACCCAAAGCTTCACCCCATCTTATCCCAAGAGTATTAACTTATCAGATTCCTCTCCTTCTAATTAGGCAGTAGGTACCTACTGGGCCCCTATGTGTCTAAGACATGCAGTTGATTTTGTAGAGGATTCAAAAGTGATACAAAGACATCACAAGCAAGACATGGTCCCCCCCCCCCCAAAAGACAGTATCAAGAGAAGATGAAACACAGGTGCATGAGCAATTCCATGTGCAGGGTTCTTTACAGAAACAACCTTAATTTAGAAGAAGCTATGAAAGGAAAGCATTTAAAGAATAGATTTGCTTACTTACGACTTTCAGCTTCTCCATCATTTTTGTAGTTTGTTTGAGTTATTGACGAGAAGAAATAAGAGGTTCCTCCCACACAACATAAAAGTTCCCACTGCATGTCTTTGAAATGATCATGCTTTGCCTTAATGCAGAAACTGATACTGGCGCACAGTTTAACTTTAGCTCAGTCAGAGAGGAAACGTTATGAAAACAGTCAAGGAAAATCTAGAACAGTGGTACTCAAACTTAATGTGTACGAGAATTATCTGAGCATAATTAAAAATATCTTTGGATGTTCTAATTCAATAGAAGAGGCTACTCCATCCTCAGATAGTCTGTGTGCTTCAGCAGGTCTGTGATGAACACTGAAAATATGAATTTTAAGGTTCACTCTATGTGACTTTGATTCGGGAAACCCAAGGCCACACACTGAGATGTTCTGCTGTAGAAAAATGTAATGTGTAACACAGAAGGGCTAGGCTAGTACTGTTTTTCAAAGAACTAAACATTACAGCGTTGTGCTGATGCTTGGTGTTATTATTCAAAGATTGGGTTAGTTAGCTATTGGTGTGACTTTCAACCAACTAACCAAACTCTTACATTTCTAGAATCAATAATTTTCTCAGGCATTCCTTTAAGCTTTTCGGGTTTTTTAATTTTTAAATTTTATTTATTTTCTATTATTTACAATTTTATTTTAAAATTATTATTTAATAAATTTAAATTTTATTTCTTCAGCTTTACTACAGACATATAACATATGTAGATTTAAGATGCACAACATGATGATTTGGTACACCTATGTATTGCAAATGATTACTACAACAGGGGTAGTTAACATCGTCATTGCCTCACATGATTGCCGTTCTGTGTGAGTGTTGTGGGGCAGTGGTAACTTTTAAGATCTACTCTCTTGATCCAGCAATCCCATTTCTGGGTATATACCTAATGGAAATGAAATCATTATCTTAAAGAGGTATCTGTATTCATTGCAGCATTATTCACACTACCCAAAAAGAAATTAAGAGCTGTTGATCAATAAACACGTAAAGAAAATGTGGTATATATACACAATGGGATATTATTCAGCCTTAAAAAGAAGGAACCCCTGCCATTTGTGACAACATGGATGGACCTGGAGGGCATTCTGCTATGAGAAAAAGCCAAATATAGAAAGACAAATATCGCATGGTATCATTTGTATGTGGAATGTGAAAAAAACATGAAAACAAAAAACAAAGTCAAACTCATAGAGACAGAGAGTAGAATTCTGGTTGCCGGGGTCTGTGACTCGGGGGTTAAACAGAGGTTGATAAGAGGGTACAAATTTCCAATGGCCAAAAAAAAAGGTCTGAGAATCTAATGTATAACATAGTGACTAGAGTTGATAATACAGTATTATATAATTGGAATTTGCTAAGGGAATAAAATTTAAATCTTCGCACCAAAAAAAGGCAAATATGTGAGGTGATGATTGTGTTAGTTAACTCAGCAAGGGAGGGGGGTGAAATCCTTCCACAACATATGCATTTATCAATCAAATCATCATGTTGTGGACTTTATCTTACAATTTTAACTATCAACCAGACCTCAATAAAGCTGGGGGAAAGAAAAGATATACTCTCTTAACAACTTTCTAGTGTAAAATAATTGTTCATTATCGTCACCATGCTGTACATTAGACCCCAGAATGCATTCACCTTATAGCTAGAAGTCTGTGCCCTTTGGCGAGCATCTCTCCATTTCCCCCACCCCCCAGCCCCTGGCAACCATCATGCTACTCTTCATTTCTCTGAGTTCTTCAGCCCCTTATCTGATCAAGATTACTGATGTAATTTGCAAATAACCACCTGTCTCATAATCCTTCTGTATTCATTTTCTAGGATGGTCTAACAAAGTACCACGGTCTGCATGGCTTCAACAACATTTATTATCTCTGTTCTAGAGGCTAGAAATCCAAAAGCAAGGTGTTGGCAGTGTTATTCTCTCTCCGGAAGGGACACTCTTTCCTTGTTTCTTCTGAGGACAGTTTCTGGAGGGGCCTGTTGACCACTGGCGTCCCTTGTCTTGAAATCCCCAATCTCTGCCTCCATCTTCACATGGCATTCTGCTTGCATGCATGTCTGTCTCCGTGTCCAAATTTCTCCTTTATATAAGGATGCCACCTGAGATTCTTAAATGAACTTATATGGACCTCTCAGAATTTTCAACTTTAACTTAGATATTTGGAGCTTCTGTTAAAAATCCTATTCACTGAGTATTTATTAAATTGTATTATACATCAAGCAGAGAGCTGGGAAGAAATTAGGGAAGAAAAAGATGGATAAAGCATGATTAGAATCCTCAAGGAGCTTCCAAACCTAGTGAAGAAGAAAGAGGAATATAAACAACTAGAGTGCAAGATAGAGTAAATGTCAAAACGAAGTATAAACAAAACACTGTGGGGAAAGTGATAGGTTTTGTCTGGAGAAATCAGAGGAACTTGCTCACAGAATTTGACCTGAGCCTTGAAAGATAAACAAGGTTTCAACCGGTGGGAGTTAGAGGAAGGAAACTCCAGGCTGAAATACCATCTCAGCATAGACAGAGATGTGCAAGTACATCGTGCACCGAGGGACATACAAGTAATCTAATGAGATGGATACGAGCCTGGAAAAGAATGTGGAGCCGAGTCAGGAAGCGCAGGGAGCATCACACTGAAACCGCCCATGCCTTCCAGCAAAGCTCCCCAGGGACAGACACACTTGTAGATAAGTCAGTTGCGTTATTACACTTTGTACCCAGAGAGAACACACACGGTGGGAAGCAGTGGGTGTCTTGCTGGGGGCTCGCTAGCAGGAACCTGATACAGGATTTGGACTTTGGTTGGGTGACTTGGGGGAGGGTCTGAGCAATGCGGGGTGTGCTCTGGATTGGGTGCTGTCAGAACGTGGGGGCAGTCTGTGGCTGGGTATCACAACGTCTCATATGTAGAGAGGGGAGACTAGACAGAGCTGCAGTTGTAAAGCAGGAGCAGATGCTCATTTTCTCCACGGAGGGACTGTTTGGTATTTTGGGGGTGGCACAGAGACCTGGTCTTAGTCAGCGCTTAGACAAAATTACGAGGTATCGTTGCTTTATTTCATTGCATTATGGTTTCAGAGTAACCCTCCCTCCGGGGTCGGAGTCCTGTGAGATTGTTTATGCATGCATTCAGATTTGAAAGGTTGGATAAGGTCAGGCAGGCTGCTGTGTTTCTAACAAGTCACCAAGTGATGCCAGTGCTACTGGTCTGGGGACCACAGTTTGAGTAGCAGGGCTCAGTCTGTATGCACTTAGTTTTTTTTTTACCATTTAATACTCTATGAGCTCATTCAATTTCTCCTATGGTTCTGCATTTTCTTCTCTCATTTCCCCTGCCTGTGTCTTAGATGTATGGTTTCTCTTTGTTCTTTTCCTCCACCCTCACCTCTGCTTTCTTTGCCCCAAAAGGATAATCTTAGTAAATCCATTTACTTCTGTGCTTCATTTAAAAAGCAAAACTAAGTTTTGAAATTAGACAAGCTAGATACAGCATTCAGGGGATACTGACTCATATCTCTTCTGTTTATATTTTGTTTTGCATTATAATTCTTGTTTCTAAATGCAAATGTGAGTACCTGGAAGGAACCACTGGGCAATGCAGGCCTTTTTCAGGGGATTCAGTGTCTCCTTTATAGCTTGGAAGCCATCTGCACTCATGAAACAGATTCTTGATTGTATTCCTACATCTTATCTTGATTATCTTGAATGAATTGATTACATTTAGCTATGGTCTCAATAGTCTTACAATTAAATGTGTCACTTCAGCAAGAGTTTAATTTTCTATACCTAAAGTGAAGTAATGAAATGTGTAACAGAGAGAGAGAGAGGGAGGGAAGGGAGGGGAGAGGAAGAGAAGAAGAGAGGAGAACAAGAACAGAGGAAGAATGTGTTATCTTTTTTTCTCCTTTTTCTCCTTTTCTGGGAGCATCTCAGCAGCCTCTTTCTTTATAGCCTCGAAAACTGGTGTTAAAAATAATTTTTCTTTTTCTCCTAATAAACTGAATCATACGTGAAGTACATCAGGAATCTGCATTTAATGACCATCAACTGTGGCTCCTTTTGCAAATCAAACAATAGTTACAATAGTTATTCTATGAAGTTTTACCTTTTCAACAGAGTGCACTTATTATGTTTTTTATGTCATGAGCTCTAGCGTATATACAGTTTGGGCCTCGTTGTCATCTGCATTTTGTAGAGAACTGAGACTCACAACTAGCGTGAATTTCTCAAGAGAATCTAGCTGATGAGGAGGGGAGCCAGCAGCAAACCACCAGTCTCCCGGTAAATCCCAGGCCTGTATCCCCGCCTATGAGGTGATTGCTTCTGAAATAGCTACTGGGTAAATTCAGATCGTCTCTGAAAAGTATTCACTGCTGGAAAAGCTGAGTTGGCATCTTCTGTTCTTTGGCTCCCTAAGCCATTCTGAATCCCTTCTAACATAGGAAGAGGACAGATGGATGGATGAATGGATGGAGGGGTGGGTGGGTGCATGGTGGGTGGATAAGCAGTCAGACCACTTCAAGGACATAGGGAATAACATGGGTAGAGACCTCCTCACATCCTTCACTCTCATTCCTTAAAAACCACAACAGGAAAGTAACCCAGTGCCTCCTTCAAAGAACTGGTATTTGGGGGATGTACCCTGAAACACAAGGGTTTGGATGGAGTTCAAACTTCATTAAAACAAATTCCAAGGGACTGTTGGACGTTTTATTCTATTGCATTTTGCTACACTTAATTTTTTTAGCCGGAAATAATTGGGCCACTGTAGAGCTTTTTAAAACTGAACTTATGTGTATGATTTGTTTTGCAATATCATCTGTAAGAGTGAAATTTTTATACTCTATTTGTATTCAACCAAGAGCTAATAGTCAAGTCTCCCCAACTCCTAGAGCAGAATAAATAAATCCAGATCTATATTACCAAAACAAGATATTTACTACTATAATATAATACTCTAATCTAAAATTGGAGAGGAGTTATATAATATTATGAAATACTATAGGGGTGTGTATGTATATATAGAGATGTTAAGATCTGTATCTGTCTGAGATTCAATATTCATATTAACAATACAATTCATCATAAGAATTTGTCAACCAGTGGGCCACTTGCTTTACCTGCGTGGAATTTTTTCCTGCAGTGTTTCCCTTCAAATCCGGGAAACTGGTGGAATTGATGTGTTCCCTTAAAGAGCTGCAGAGGTTGCAAAGGCAAGATGAAGTGGTTTGAGATGATGAAATTACAATATTATATAGACTATATTTAATTTCTTTCTTATGTTTCCTGCTGAGTCTTCACCAACAGATCTATTTGCCAAATACTTGAATGAAGAATAACAACTAAATATGAGACCGGCTTCTTTCCTCTGTCTTGTGTGAATGGTGTCAGGCAGTAGCTTCCTTTGGGTTAAATGCCAATCTGAGGTTTAATTTTATGTAAAATGCAGTTAATGAATAAAAGTTAATTTTTTATGGTGAAGAGCTCTATCAGATATCCATGCAGGTGTTTCTAAATCAGATGTGTCTTTCCTGTTATTTTGGAGCAAAAGGTCTTGATTCTGAAGAAATGGTTGCAGAAATGCATATGCCATTGAAGTAATTTTTACCATAGAAAACGCCATGAAAAGAGTTGTCCACATAGTTTCTGCTCAGTATGGGGCACTCATGTCTCATCCTTTTCCTCAAGAGTCTTGAATGTGAGGTTGGTGTGTAATACACAGCCAACACTATCCATCATTAAAGCAGGGATAACTTCGACATCTAAATATGTATGCATTTTACAGTATTTTAAGCCATTTCCCCATTTTATTGACATGAAGCAATAGAAGGGATCCTTTTGAAAGCTCATTTTTGTGTCTTAATGAGCTTGTTATCTTGCCCCAAGAATTGTATCCCTTGGCAGTTTCACAAGAAGCCACCTTATCTGCCCGGCATCCCCAGTTATCTAACTACCTAACAAAGTCAAATGTCGTGTAGCTGAGAAGCCTACGTGCAGCCATTTCCAGTACTGATTTCCTCCGACCTCTGAACTTTCACAGCTGTTAGTCTGTAGCACAGTTTTGTTACATCTAAATATTTGCTTGTCTTATGGGCTATGCATGTGCAAACACAACTGTGCACATGCACACACACTTTCAGTGATTTATAGACTTACAAGTCCCCTCGGGCCGTGCGGCATAGCTTAGTCCATCTCTGTTTTACACACTGGACTCCCCCTGAACCTTTTACTGGGGAAAGTGGTCTACAGCTAAGAGAAGTATGAAAACGTTAATGCGTTTCATATCTTCATTTTCAGTTTCTTGCAAGCATAAATTATAGCTTAAAATTGTTTCAACTGCCCACCCCTCCCCAGTGCCTCATACGTCTCATGCTCCGTAAATATTTGCTGACTGACTAATTTTACTGGCAGAGCAACTCAAGGTCAGGCCTGGACAGGCTTTTCCACGGTGTAGAGCTTGGCTCTGATAGCCTCTGCCTCCCTAATAATTAGAAACCTCTTTCAGTTCTAGAGGAATGTGCTTAACACTGGACTCAGAGCAGTAAAACCCAGTCCAATCTGGCTTTTATCTGCTTCTTTGAGAAGCTGGAAGAGGCCTGTCTTCTCACAAGCCCACAATACCACAATGGAAAGAACTTCAGGCCACAGAAATTAACAGAGCAATCTCCAGCTCTTCATGCAATACATAGACCGAGGGTGATGGATGTCTTGATCTAAAGTTCATAGCAGTAGGTGAGTAAAAATCCACCAAGCTAGCAATGGGCCAAGCAGCATCTCATCGCATGTAGAGCAGTGAATGGAGCCTCTAGACAAGGGGGTACCCAGGAGTGAATGTGACGTCACCTAGTTGGAGTTCAAAAGTCAACTCATCTGTCACTGCACTGTCAAGTTCACTCACCTCTGCTGAACCAGGAGGGCACCCAGATTCCCTGCCGGGTTAAAGAGACACTCAGGGTGCTCAGTTGATCATCCTGCTTGAGGAGAGAGAACTGACAGATATGTGTATGTGGTAGGATGTATCAAAAAGGAAAAAGTAAACAGGAGAAAGGTCAGGAGAATATAAAACTTTGCCCAGACGAATCTGAAGAAAGGATAGCTTTCAATCTATGGAAACATAACAGGTAAAGATAGGAAAGGAAATCTGAGAGGATGAGGAACTCATAATGGTACAGAACACTGCTGACACTTAGCAGACTGTGAATAGAAAGACAACTCTGGTCAAGCCATGCAGGGCGACTGCAGAGTAGATAGTCTACAAAACCCCCCAAGATACATTTTCTTATTTTATTTTGCCCTATTCATTAGAGCTCGTTTAGGAATAATTTAGGTGAAATTTATTTTAGTGCCAAGTGTCCTTGGCAAGCACCATTTGCCATCGTTTGACGAGACCGGATTCATGCGGAAGGGCTTATTCTCTCTGAGGACAGTGATGCAGGGGCTGTTCCCTGGGGAGCCCTGGTCTCCAGCAGAGCTGGGGATGCCCACTGCTTGGTCTCTGCTCCAGCCTGGACAGCTGAGGGGAAAATAGCCACGCCCACACCCAGGTATGGGTGGTCTGTAGAACAATGCATTGTTCTTCTTTAAAATAAAAGCAGACTGGTTACCTATTTATTCTAAAAGGTATATATTTCAAAATAATGACATTCTAAAGAGTCAGTGTTATAAAAAATAAAGATAATGAGATAAACATGGAGGCCGTTTGGGTGAATTCTAACCTATGATCAACCAAATGCCTTTGCCATGAGTCTTCTGCACGGGCTCTTCTACCTGCTCCACTGAGAACCTTATCTTTGGCTGCACTGCACGCATCTCAGGGGCTGAACATCTGGCAGAGACTGTGTGACTTCTGCCTGTTCCAAGAAGCCTGGGTGCTCCTTGACATGACAGGCCATAAAAGACAGGGAACACAGGAGCATGGAGGTTGGTCCTGGACGTAATACCCGCAACTGTCTATGCAAACAACCCTGGAAGATACTTCTGCCAATTATGGCATTTCGTCATTCAGATTGATTATTCTTATGCCATAGAGTGTCCAACCTAGAACAAAATTTATTTTTTGCTTGATTTTTTTTTCTTTCAGACAATGGAGGGAGAAAAGAAAGGAGCATAACAAAAGGGGTAGGGGAGGAGTGATGAAGACAGGAGGATAATGTATTACAGAATAAGCTGGAGAAACCCTGCCCTGAAACCCTAACTTTCTGGTGTAAAACAAGGGGAAATATCTGGTGATCGTGTTGTTTGGCAAACAAACAGTGCATGTGCAGTGAAAAGCCTTGGAAACCTGATGCCACTTACTATTATGATATTACGGAGAAGTTATCTTCTCATTCTTCATGTTCTTACCTATGAAGTGGAATAATAATATATAGTTTGCATGTTTGTTTTAAAGGTAAAATTTTTAAATCCACAAAATATCATCCAATGTTTACCGTAGTAGGCACCTCATAAATGTTGACTGGATTTAATTAAAGAAATTGTATCAAATTTATGAAGCACAAGTTATCAAACAAAGTGGAGCAGTTTTATTAATATAATAAAACTCTGTGATGTAAGTAGTAGATTTGATATGTTGCCTGATGTCAAATATTTAATAGGTGATTCAGAGAAATTTAATATGGCATGTTGTCCTCCTTCAGGTATAAAGAAATTTAAAGAAGAGCCAAAAAGGATTAGAATAGCCTGGATTTTTGTCATCATTACTGCAGCAGTAATGGTAAATGAATTGTGATGACTGTACACCACACTGCTGTGAGGACAGGTAACATACTCACCAGCAGAATTCTGAACCAGAATTCTTAATAAAATCCTCGTAATTTATTTGGAGTTGATGTCAAATCATGTATTGGTGAAAGCTGGAGGCTTAAAATTGACTAGTTTGAAAATCAACAAGTTTGAGCATTCATGAAAAAAATGATTAGATGTTGAAATTTATCTCTCTTAAAGAAACAGTGCTCTTCATCTTCTTGGTAAATACAAGCTGAGCCTACTCCTTCTCCTCCATTCCTTAATGTTTCCAGTTTCCTAGACCCCATTTAATATGTGCAGCCAGGCATGTGTTTATCAATATAATTTCTGAAATTGTTCAATTTACAGATTATAATTGGGTACTGGGAAAACTGAGGAAATCGAGTTAAATTCTTTCTCTTCCTATTTCCACTGCTGTGGTCTATGCTTGGATTTTCATCATTCACTTCTCAAACTGATAAATCGTCTTAACTTGCACTTCATATTGCTAATAATTCCTCTTTACTAGTCTAACTATGTTCTACAACATGCATCTGATTATATTAACATAATTATTTAGTCACAAACCTTGGGCAGTTTTGCATTTTTTTCTTAATGAAGAGCCATATGTTCTTAGCCTGAACTATAAAGTTTTCCATGATATGATCTTAAATCTATACTCTCTACGATACTCCCTTTGTGTCACGTTTTTTGGTCAAAAATCTATGCTGTTGCTCCAGCAGTTCTCTTTGGTTAGAATCCTCATTCTTCACTCTGACTTTAACTGGATAGATCTGCTTTATGTATTGAAACCCTACTTAACTTTCAAAGCAGAACTCAGCTTTTCCCTCTTGTTGGGAGTACACGAACATTCCAGTCAGGAATCACCCCTTTCTCGTTCTGCTACATGTCATTTTAAGCCACCAGATCTGGTCTCGCATTAGCTTGAAAAGTTCTTACAGCAAGAACTCTGTCTGTTTAACCTCCTAATAGAACATGTTTTTAGTGTTGAATTGGGCATTCAAACACAAAACCTGCTGAGAGCAAAGACACTGATTGCTTAACTAGCTTCTCCTTTTGACCTACAAGGTAGTTTGAAGTTGTGACTGAATAAAAAGCTGTTGCTAAGAGGCTGGGTCCAGTGATCCTAAGTTTTTGGCAGTACTGTTAGCTACATCTACAGTTAGCTAGATGATATAATAATTACAATTATTATGTAATATTATAATGTTATGTATAATGGTAATAAACATTGTTTACACCTGGAAAATACCTACGTGTATTGGTCAGGATGCATTCAGCTACAAGTAACGGAGTATCCAACTGCTAGTAACTTAATCTTTAGTAGGTGATTTTTTTTTTAATTGAAGTGTCTGAATGGAGAACATTATCAGCTTGTTCAGTGGCTTCGTTGATGACTTAGAAACTCAGCTCTTCCTCTCCTTATTGGGCACGTCATAGCCGCACGGTGACTGCCAGAGCTGGAGGCTTGTCTTTCTCGCACTGGTATTCCAGACAGAAAAGAAGGGGCCAGGCAAAATGGGTGGCCCCTTATCAAGGAGGGGAAACACAAACGTCTTACCTACCCCTGCTCCCATCGTACCCTCTTCCTCCCCAGCAAAACACCGCCCTTTACACCTCATTGGCCAAGAGCTGGATCCCTCAGCTGCACCCTTCTCTGAGGAAGCTGCGGAAATGAGTTTCTATAAAAAGGAAGTGGACCAGCCATCCTGGGCTAGAGCAACTGTGTTTCATTCCTTGGGGTGGAGCATGTTGCCACAGTGAACAGAATCAGGATTCCCTTGACAAAAATGAATGGGATGCTGTTTGGTGAAAAGTTAGTGTCTCCCACACCGAGCAATTAAAAATCTCTTGCTAATTCTTCTCTAGGTCCTTTTCGACGGGTAAACGTCGTCCTGGGGGAGAATTCAGGCATGTGGGGAAGTGCGTGAGCTTTTGAAAATCCCCATGATACAATAACTAAAGGGCATGCATTTTCAAGCACCAGTGTGCCTTTACGGAATTTCTTTTCTGTTTACTTTTCAGCACTTACCAGATTAATAGTATCTGAACCTGGCATTCATCTGCTAAGTAGTGCCCACGTGGTCCCAAAGAGCTACCAGTGTGCACAGTCCCTCAGGTTCCTGCTGGGATACAATTGAGCAGCTGCGCTAGGCAAGGGGAGAGGATATTAAAGAACCTTTGTAGACAGACCGGACTGCCAACTAGTACTCATCAGACTGTGTCATCACGGACGTCCGCGTTGGGCGGTGATTACATGAAAGATTGGGACAGACTTCTGGGTTATTACTAGCGAAGTTTCCAGAATTCAATCTCAGTGCAAGATCCATGGGCCATTTCACAGAGGGGAAAACTGAGGCACAGAAATGTTAATCTAATTGTAAGCTAGTGAAACCACTGAGAGGTAGGAACAGCCGTGACCTTGTGTGCTTCATATAATTGCTGTAGCAGCATCCCCTACCCCTGCCCTGCCCCAGCACACACACAAAAGGAAAAGGTATCAGTCTTCCCTCTTCAGGTGTCGTTATGTTTGTACTTCAAAATATTCAGGGCACATTAGAGCTGTATGTGTCCTATTCTAGAAATGTTTGGTGATTGCATTAATTATAAAAACTTTTGCAAATGTGAGAAGTCTGTGTCAAACTTCTCTTTTATGTCTCCCTTTTTTCAAAAGAGAAAAACCTCTAACTTTCGCTTCTTTGTCATTAATGAGGCTTGTGAATTGGGAACGCTCATTTAATATCATTACTATGAGCTCATTTTATATCCGTATTTGTGATTAAGCTGTATTTGTGTATTAGAGAAGTCTAGAAGTCTGCCCCTTTGATAGTGAAAATGTTATGCAGCCGTATCAACCATATCAGTTTCCTCTATCTGTCTGTCTCTCTCACACACACACAAACACACAGACATTTCTCTTTCTCAGTCGTTCCTACAGAATTGTTTAACGACACTAATTTTCAGTGTGTACTTGGCATGCTATATATTGGGCAATGAAACATGACATACTTTTAAACTCATTGTGATGGCTAATAAATTAAGTGCTGATAATAAAAATAAACTCCAATAGTAACATATAATATGCCCCTCCAAAGATGTGTCACTCCTTCATTTGACTGTTACGATGCATCATTGGTAAGGTTTAGCACATTTAAAAGACCACTTGAATACAGCTGCTAAAGCTGACGAAAGATTAAGCTGTATTGGAAATGCATGCTCATGGCCTGCTTGGACGTCGTTGCTTCTCAACAAAGTTTCCCTCTCTTTAAAAGTGACGCTTGAAAGTTATATCTGAATTAATATCCATTAACTGCCCTGGAAGAATTGTCCTATTTCAAAAGGTCTTTTTTCTACCATTAAATTGCCAGATTATTGCCTTTTACATAATACTTTTATGTTTGGCGACAACTCATTTTAAAGAAAGATTTATTTCTAGGGTTATTTTATTAGAGAATCTCGGTATTAAGTGATTTAAAACTCTGGGAAATAAAGAGTTTTTCTTCTAGATATAATATATAGTAATCTCTCTAGGTTCAATATAGAAAAATGTCTATAAAAGCAAGCTTTCTAGGTAATATAATAGTATTTCATTGATCATAAATCACAATATTATGCTGATTAAGGAAAGTGATATGTAGTTTTTTTTAATCAGATCTGTATTTCATGAGTGGAGCTATGTTGACAGATTAGGCTACTAATTCCTATTTCTAACGTTGTGTAGCAGTTTGCTTTTTAGGGCAATGAATGGAACTCAAAATAGAACAAACATTCTGTTTGATACTTATTGCTTGTGTTGAAAATATATAATTTTAAAACATAAAAGTTAAAATGTAAGCTAATTTTCAAAACCATCTCTAAAAGAGTCAGTATAAGTGACCATCCTGAATTTTAGGGACCCTGAGGGAGACGGAATCCATCAGCAGTTCCCTGTCTTTTTCATGCCCTCTTTGGCACTTTCATGAGGCTGAGACCATCATCCAAACAGCCAAGTAACAAAAAGGGAAAAACAGAATCCAAACCTCCTCAAGTGGTAGCTGTGATGTGGTGAAAACTTCATCCCTTCATTCATTCAATAAATGTTGACTCCACTGCTAGTTTGCGTTTGCAAGTTTCTTGAGGATTAAGGAAGGCTTTCTCAGAGGGAGCGATGCACCTGAGACTGAGTAGAGATCCCCTGGCGCTTGCAGAGGCAAGAAGGGGAGGGTGGCACAGGGATCGGGGATGTTCTGGCTGGCCTTCCAGGGAGCTGTGGCTCCATCTGTGCAAGTGATTGGGAACAACTGAAGTTCTTAAAGCCGATTGATGGAGTAGATTATGTGTTTTAGAAAACTGACTCATTTAAACTTGTAGACGAGGAACTGGGGCAGGAAGGAAGGATAGGTGGACAATAAGGAAGGCAGGAGATCAGCTAGAAGTCTCGTTCATCAAACACTGTTTGGACCAGCAGTCAGCAAAATTTGTGTGTAAAATGCCAGGCAGTAAATACGTTAGGCTTTGTGGTCCCTATGGTCCCATCATAAATGCTCCACTCTGTGCTGTAATGGGAACGCAACCTTAGGCAATTTATAAACAAATGGGCCTGGCTATGTTCTAATAAAACTTTATTTATAAAAACAGACACCAGGCTAGATTTGGTCTAAGGGTCATAGTTTGCCAATCCTTGATTTAGACTATCAAATATGCATCAAAGATTAAAATGGATAGTCACTATATATAAAAATAGATTTTAAAAGTTTCTCTACTTAGCACAGGGAACTATAATCAATATCTTGTAAAATAACCTTTAATGAAAATGAATATATGTCTGTATATGCATGACTGGGACATTGTGCTGTACAGCAGAAATTGACACATTATAACTGACTGTACTTCAATTAGAAAAGAATTGATGGCCATATTAAAACTTGCTATTTACAACCATGTTTATAGCAGTGATTTTCACACTTGCCAAAAAGTAGAAGCAACTCAAGTGTCCATTGATGGATGACTGGATAAGCAAAATATGGTGGATATGTACAATGGAATATTATTCAGTCTTAAAAAGGAGGGAAATTCTGACACATACTACAGCATGGATGGACCTTGAGGACATTATGCTAAGCAAAATAAGCCAGTCACAAAAGGACAAATACCATATGATTCCACTTATTTGAGATACCTAGGGCAGCCAGATTCTTAGAGACAGAAAGTAGAATGGAGGTTGCCGGGGTCTGGGAGGAGAGGGAAATGGGAGTTATTGCTTAATGGGTACGGGGTTTCAGTTTTATAAGGTGAATGAGTTCTAGAAATGGATGAGGGTGATGTTTGGATAACAGTGTAAATGCAATGAATGCCACTGAACTGTATACTTTAAAATGGTTTAAATGGTAAATGTTAGGTTATGTGTATTTTACCACAACTTTAAAACAATAAGTGATTGAATAAAAAAGCAAAAAGCTAGTCACTCTTGCTCTATTCCAATTCTGCTTTATAGTGGCTGTTAAACTAGTGGCCCACATACAATTATTGCAGGCGCTTGAGTGAAACCTATAGCATGGTGAAGGTGTCAGGAGACCGTGACCCAGAGGCGGGGTCTCAGGCTCTTTTTGTAACAGTTTTGAGGTCTTTTGACTGCGGGTAACAGAAACTCTGAATCAAACTGATTTAGCAACATGGAAATTTATTCTTTAATACCGCAGTAAGTCCAAAGGGAATGCAACTTACATGACTGACTCAGTTCAATATGACCTCAAATTACATCCTTCAGAACTGCCCCTTTTCCTATACCGCCATCCGTGGAGTTGGTCTCCTCCCCAGGCTGGTAGCAAAGTGACTACGGCAGGTCCTGGCAACATAGCCAAAAATACTCCCAGGGAAATATGAAATTGTCTCTTCCAGGGACCACTTCTTAGAAATGAAAACCTCTTTCTCCAGAGTCCCCTGAGTTTATTGGCCTGAACGAGGTCACATGGCTGATGCTAAACTGATCGCTTGTGCCGTGTGTTGGATTGACCTTGGGTCAGTTTAATGGCGTCTCATTTTTGAATGTGAGAGGGGGGTCATTTCCCGAGGCACTTGGCTGCCTGGTTAAGGCAGATATCTGAACAAAACTGAATTCGGTTTGGGAAGGAAGAGATGTCGTTTGTGGAGAGTGGGGTTTGCACCCGAGGTAGACCAGAAACGGTAGGAGAGTGGGGTTATTTTTAGGGCTGTGTTGTGTGTCGGACGGTACAAGGGCATCTTTGCATTTCCTCACGTAACCTTGAGGAAAACTGTGGGGTAGAAATCCTCTCTCTTTTTTTAAGTAAATGACAAAAACTGGGGCATGAAAGGTTTAAAAACTCATGTGCCTTGGACTCCAAAACCTCTGCTCATTCTACGCTTGGCACCGCCTTTCAAAATGTACGAATAACTTCACAGCTGAAAAGCATTCAGTCTTTCCCATAGTCATAACTTTCAGGTAGAGATGATTTTTTACCGTTTGTAGGGGTGGATACTGAGAGATTCGGGGGCCTTAAGCAAATGCTCAAGTTTACACAGCTGGTAAGTGGCAGAGCTTGCATTCAGACCCAGTCTTTGACTTTAGAGCGATGTTTCCTAGTCTTGGGACCACTGACATTTTGAGCTGGGCGGTTCTCTGTTGTGGAGGGATGTCCTGGGCATTACAGAGTGTGTAGCAGCATCCCCGACCCCTCCCCACTAGATGCCACTTGCACCTCTCCCTTCCTTGTGACAAAAATATGTAGAGCATTGTTTTGAAGGTCAGATGGAACCCAGAAGAGTAGAATTTAGTGGTTTTAAGACTGTAGAGCTTCCAGTTAGACTGCCTAGATTCAGGATTCAGAGCCAACATTTATTAGCTGTTATCCATAGACTGTCTATCAATTTTCTGTGCCTCAGTTTCCCCATCTACAAAATGGGGATAATAATAATACCCACTTGTCACGGAGTAAACACACTGATTATGCAAGCTGCGCGCCTCGGCTGCGCAGGGAGGGAAGCGGAGGCTGAGAGGCTTTCTGTTTTGAGCTCACGGCCTGACTTCCATTAGCCTTGCAGGCTGATTTCCGTTACGCTTGCCCTGAGGGCTGCAGCTTACGTTTCTGGCCTCGTTACAGAAGGAATAGCTGTTTTATAAGGGCGGTTTTTTGGATGGAGATTCAATAAACATCTTACCTTATTATTGAAGTGTAGCAAAGGCTTTGTTTTTTGCTCAGGTTTGCCCTGAGAGAGTCACAGAGACACAGACATCAGTGCAGGAGGTTTTGGTGATTTGCAAGTTTAGTTCCTTCCTTTACAGACGGGAGGTGACCAGTCTGGGGAGGACTAATGATCTTCCTAGGGCTGCAGAGCTGGTTCTTGGGAACCCACGGCTGTGCCTTGGGGCCACTGCTTGTCAGTTTAGTGTGTTTCTCATACCAGTCGTCAACATTTTCTTGGGGACAGATCTTTTGTAGATGCCTAATATTCACTTGAGAGTAATGATGGTTATCCTGCAGCTAATAGAAATGTTCTGTAAGTTAACAAATGAAATCAAACGAGAACCATATTTTAAAACATAAATATTTATTTCTTAATCATTTTCGGGTGTCTGAGAGTAAGACTGATACTTTTGCTAAAATTTATTTCATTATTGTTCCAGAATAGTCACCAATGTTACAGTGTAAGGAAATAAAGAGCTGCCTTCTCCCCAGTCACTCTGCGATGATACTTAGAGTAACAGTGTCCACTGCTGGCAAATCAGATAATTGCACCGCGCTTTTACACAGTTTGCTCTACGGGAGGAATAACATTTTACCTTCACCAGGATGCATTTTCAGGTCAGGGATTTAACGTATATATCCTGAACAGATACCACTGCTGTTTTAAAAAACATGCTGGTTTCCCATTAGGCCAATAATTAATTACTGATTTGCCTCTATAAATCTAAGGATACAGCTGTTCCAATAGCAGCAGCGCCTGTTTGAAGATAGGTGAAGTTTCAGATATTTAAAGAGTAGAGAACATAGTTTTCACAAACACGGTGGTATTCAGTCTCAAATGAGTAAAGTCAATTCTCATTTTATGGTGATGCAACTGAATTTTTTTTTTGGTCGTTTCAACAATAATTCACCAAAAATTTACCTGGGTTGATTATCTTTCAGGACACTTCATCACAGGTTTGGAAGAAGAAAAGTAGGAGACTATTGAAATGGGATTTTAAAAAATTTATTAAAAATAATTAAGGACAACTCAGTTTGTTAAACCTTTGAAACACAATATGTAGTCTAAGAATGTAATGGATTTAACTGACCAGTTGGATAAAAGCCTCACCAGAAATGGCTTCTTTTCCAAGATTTCTGTGTGCTTTAGAAAGGCTTCTTGGGCTTCAGTGCCAAAAACAGGCAGCAGAGGGCCCAGCACCTTGTAACTAGGAGAAGATGTGTTGAAACCAAGGGCAGATTTTTTTGTTCCTCTTTTCTGTTTCTCCTTCAAATTTGTATTTGGATGTGGTAAAAGCTGGAGGTTTTACTGACTTATTTGCTTTTGCTACAGGGGAAAAAACATTAAGATGTGTGCATAAAATGATCTTATGTTGGTATAATTTAGAGAAATCAACAAATAGCAATTTATCGCAGAGCTGGAAGTCTAGCTTGGATAGTTAAGAGCTAGCCTGGAACTGCAGTGTTTATCAGCTTTGCGACTGCAGAGCTGTAGCTCTCCCAGGCAGCCAAGTCCTTCAAGAGGAGGATGCATAGTGATGAAGATTGTTACATTATATGCAAATGCTGCAGCCCTTTCTCCTGCTTTGTGATGAATCCCAGTTTTTTGCATTTGAAGCTGCAGGCCTCCAGGCACCAGGCAGGCTGATAACATCAATCTCTACCACGTTACAGCTTTCAGTTCACCAGGTCGTCCTCTCAGGACTCTTGGTGTCTCTCTTGACCTGCAGGATCAAGCCGGGTTCCCTTCTGAGTCTCTTGAGTGCCTTCTCCTGGGGGCTGTACCTCCCCCAAGGACTTTATCTGTTCTTACCATATTCTGTTTCCATGTTCTGTTTTCCAAAATCTCCCACATGCAAATTTTAATTTGCAATATTCTCTATGTGTTTATTCATTCAGCAAATATTTTCTGACTTTTACTCTGTGTCAGGTGCTGGGAACAGAGCAAAGAACAAGACGTATGAGGCCTCTGCTCCCAGGGAGGGAGAAGGAGCTGAAGTGTGTGAAGACAGAAATCAAGACGAGCTATCACACTGAGGAAGATCTCAGCAGACAAGACTAGCTGAGATGTGAAGAGCGCAGGGAGTCAGCTGAGATTGGCAGTTACTGTAGACTGGCTGGGCCCGAAGAGCCCGAGCAGGTGATGCTGGGCTGGAAACCTGGATGACAGGAAAGGGCAGGCCCTACAAATACTTCAGGCAGGAAAAGGCAGTTTGTGCTGCAGCCTCACACTTTGTGCTTTGGAAGAATAGAAAATAGGCCACTCAATCTCCCTGTGCTGCTTTCCTGTTCACCTTGGGAAGGACAGGCGAGCACAGGGAATACCTTTTTCATTCCCCTCTCACTGGAGAGTTGTGTCTCCCCTTGAACACCTGTGCCTGCGCTCCTGCCTCCTTAATCACCGCCGCTCTGCGTACTTCCAGGGGAACAGGAGACCTCGTTTCACCCTCCCAATCACCCTTTTACATTACTTCTCTGCCCCTTATGTGTGAAAGTCTACTTCCCTAGGCACACTGATGGTTGAGTGTCTTGCTAGCCAACCCAAGGCACAGACATAGCTAGAATTTACTGCCTAGAAGAACAGTAATCAAGATCATTCAAAGTAAGCCCTCTATTTTGTAGGTTCAGAGAGGTCAAGAGACTTGGACAAGGCCGTTTTGCCAATTTAGAGAGGAAAAGAACCCGGGAATTATGCATCCCACTTTGCACTGTCTTGTTCTGTGTGCTATGATACACCCTCTGCAGAGTTCTTTTTTTAATTAAAGTGTAGTCAGTTTACAATGTTATGTCAATTTCTGCTACACAGCATAATGTTTCAGTCATACATGTACATACTTTTATTCCTTTTCATATTCTTTTTCATTATAGGTTACTGTAAGATACTGAATATAGTTCCCTGGTCTATACAATAGAAATTGTTGCTTATCTATTTTAGAGATAGTGGTTAGTATTTGCAAAACTCAGACTCCCTCCCCCCACCTTCCCCCCTCCCCCCTTGGATCTCATGTGGTTCTTTGGCTTTAGGACCCTTCCCTTCATACTGTTTCCTTCCAAAGCATGCCAGTTCTTTGCCCCATTTTCATTTAATAGGAGCATTTGGTGGTCTTTGGACTCAATAAGGGGGCTTTCCCCCCTCATAAACTAGCTTAAATACAAACAGAAAGGCTACACATCCACTGAATTCTCCTCACACTGAGACCATTTCAGGCGAAGAGTGCAGTTTTATAAAACCGACCAGCATTTGCAGTCTACGAATCCAGACTAAGGAAGGAGATGGAAGGCTGCTCCATCAGTGCCTGGAGAGGGTATTTTTACAAAGCTCTGTTACTCAAGATGCAAGTCCAGCCACGCCCAGTGGTGTGTTTAAGCGTCCTGAGCTAACCCAGGGGCCCTCCTGGCCTAATTCTAACTTCTCCACTCAACCTTTATAAAGGTCAGAGATGGGCTCACAGTCTGAGATAATGTACAGAAAGGATTCACGTTCAGTCTTGGGGTCATAGAAAGTCAGATAAAAATAAAGGAGAGGATGAACTCAGAGTGCTTAGAAGCTGGCTTCAGCTTCAAGCCTTTTCTAATCATCATTCCGTGAGCCTGTGTACTGCTGCTGTTAATAACTCTAAAGCTATTTCCAAGAGGGATGGAGAAGCCCTACCACGAAAGGGAAAAAGAGGCCAAGGCCAGAACATCTACGAAGTGCACAGAATTGTATTGAACAGTTATTTCTCTGGAGCTAGGAAGTATAACTCGGGAAAAATTTAGAGATCAACATAGAATCTGCAGCTCATCAGACTTATTCATTCATCAAACATTCAGAGTTCAGCTGTGGCCTTGTCAAGCTATTCTGATGCTGTACATGTGCCAGCTCTAAGGCAAGCTTGCTCAGCCTTGGCTCTGTTGACATTTTTGGTGGGTAACTTCTTGTTGTGGGACGTAAGGTACGATGTTTAGCAGCACTCCTGGCCTCTACCCATTAGATGCTCAAAGCACCATCACTCGGATTTGTGACAACTAAAAATGTCTCCAGCCTTTGCCACACATGCCCTAGGGGGGCAAAATCTTCCCCGTGGAGAGCCATTGGCTCCTGGATAAAGGTATTCCTTTTTCTGAGAAGGACAATTCTTATTTATTATTTCTGTCCCATCCAATTCTAGAAAAGGATTTGAAGGAGTTTATGGCCAAAAACAAAACATAGCTTGGCATATTTGTTAGTTTAATGACTGAGTATTAAATAAAATATAGTGATGAGAGAGGAAGACCTACCAGAAATCTAGGCTGAGGACAGCAATTATGTTTAAAGAAAACATTTAGCTTTGAGATTCCAAGGGGACAAACTGAAAAGGAAAATCAGTTACCTAATTCTTATTAACAGATAAAACGAAAAAATAAATACCAGCTTTATTTGAATGAGATTTTCTTTCTGGCCTGGATTTTATTAGGGGAATAGCATGATGTTATTTCAGAAGCCATTTTTATTAGAAACTAAATGAATATTCTTCCCATGTTCACATCCAGTGTGAACCCAGGAGATAAGAGCAGAGGGAATCATTGTAAACATGAATTTCATGAAGACGTTCTTCGCCAGATGTTCATCATAATTAATTTTTAACACTGCTTGATTAAGAAAAGCCATTCCTGGTGAACAGACGTGATGGGCATCTCTCTGTGCCAGTGAATGTCACTGTTATGCACTCAGCCAATGGCTAAAAGTGGTCCCTAGCTGCCTGGAGATGGTGCTTTGAATGCACAAATGGATTGAGTTTCCAAGGCCAGACTGTGAAGTCACAAATGAAAACTTGGCGAATTGCCTGTTCTTACCCCCACAGAAGTCAACACAGCAGTACCTTTGCTGGCGGAACCGGTGACTGGCCTGGCCCCAGAGGGACTTGTCGGAAAGCCTAATAAAGCAATGGCTGGTCTAGAGAGTGTCACAGGTGTGAGGGCCGGGCCTGCTTGACTTCAGAGCTTGTCCTTTTAAGAGAAGAGTGAGTTTATTTTCAAATAGTGTATTCATTTTCCAGGTCTTCCATAGCAAAATACCACAGGCTAGGTGGCTTAAACTAAATAAATGCGTCTTCTCACGGCTCTGGAGGCCGGGAATCCAACATCAGGACGGTGTCAGGCTTGGCGTCTTCTGAGGCCTCTCTCCTTGGCTTGGAAATGACCACCTTCTAGCTGTGTCCTCACGTGGCCTTTCCTCTGTGCACACAACCCTGGGGTCTCTCTGTGTGTCCAAATTTTCTATTTTTATAAGGACAGCAGCCAGATGGGATTAGGGCCCACCCTAAGGGCCCATTTTAACTTAACCACCTCTGAAAAGGCTCTGTCTCCAAATCAGCCACGTCCTGAGATACTGGTTGTTGGGGCTTCAGCTTACGAATTGGGGGAATACAATTCAGCTCATAACAAAGAGCTTGCACGGTAATGTCATATGAGTGAGGAACTATTCTAATACATTCTGTATCTTCAGTTGGTTCCACTAATTCATGCCAGGAGATAGATACAAACGGAGAACTTTGACCACGGTGACAGAGGGTCTCAAATCTTCTCAAATGTCATTTCGGGCGGAGGAAAGCTTGGCGGTGCTCTGACAAATTTAAGTGCCATCCTTTCACGCAAGGGGAGTTCGTGTGTATTTCCAGTTGTGTAAGACAGTCTTTGCTCTGCTGGTGTTCCAGGAGCCCCCATCCCCCTACTGTAACTGCCCTTTCTGGGCCTGTTTACTCACACACACTCACTAATGTTCCTGTCTAGAAAAAGAGCACGCATTTGCAAACATCTCAGGGAAAGCAAATTAAGGCTTTGTAGCAACTATGTCAATTATGTGTTCTGGGAGTATTCTCTTATTCTTCCAATCACTCATTTAACTTATTCTTCCAACAAATATCATCAGCAGTCTCCTGCACATACTACGTACTCGGGAGACGTGGTGAACAAACAGCATGACTCACTTTGCTCTGGAAAGCAGGGACTAGAAGACAGGAGAACTCTAGGAAGAGAGCAGCCAAGCTCCCTGAGGACAGGCTTCTCCTGCTGCTCTGACGTGGCCGCGCTAGAGTCTGGATCTTTTGGGTCAGACACTAATTAGAACATTTGATCCTGTGATTTCCACAACCAGCTGAGATGCCAACAGTTTGCCATCCACACGGTCTGTCTCTCACATTGAGAAAGATGATCCCGGGGACCGTGTCCCTGACTTGGGTTCTGGGAATTGCAGTGACTGTCCTACTCAGCACTGTGTCTGGGAGCGGGACGGGGCCTGAACCATCCCCTTCAGGGCCTCTCGGGGCAAGTGGCAGGTTTAGTGCGTCCCTCAAAACCCAGCTCTTCTCAGTCGATTGCCTCTAGAAGTGACCTTCCAAGCACCTTGAAGTTCTTTCCATTCCTTTACTACGTATATGATCGTAACCTTCATGGTCTGGGCACCAAGGGGCAGCTTTGATCTGGTCTCAGGAGACCCAGATGCCGTGACACCTGCTTCCCCAACCAGGGAGTGGCGCACTCTCCTTTGTAAGGCTGTCTCCAAGGTGGAGACAGATAACACACGTTCAGGGTCTGCTGCTGAGCCTGGCACTCAGTACATATTAGTTTATGCCAGATGTTCAAGGCCATGGAATGACCTTTCCACCATCACCATCCAGCTTCCAAAATCTCCCCTTTTATTGACCTGCTGCATACTACCAAAGTCTTATTTTTTGAGATTACACGCTGTTTAAAAATCTTCTATTAAGAATTAAAACATCTTACCTGAGCAGGAAAAGGGAATACATTTAATGCCTTTTCAGATTAACTAGTCACAGGAGATAGGTGACAACTAAGAAGCCCTGTTGGGGAGGAGACAGTTTGCTGGAGAGACATCTGTATGTCTTTCGGGCTTTGTGTGCACGTGTGTGTTGCGGTTGAGGTTGGGGGCAGCTTGGGCGTGAGGACCAAGAAGCACCGGGCAGGTCTGCTGGTAGGGTTGTTGCCTCGTTAGTGAGCACTCAGCAGGGGGTGTCAGGGAACCAACTAGCTACTAGATGTAGCTCTGAGGGGGCTGAAAGGAAGATACTGGTCTCCTATCAACTCAGGTACAATTTGCTCAAGACTAATTATAGAAAGTGATGAGCTTCCGTTATCATTTCAACTTTGGCAGGAAATGTTGTGTTAAAATGTGCTCTTGGGAATAATTGCCTTTTCTTTTCTTTTTCTTTCTTCTCTTTGACTTCAATGTACCTATAGCTCCATAATGTCCTTTGGTATCTCCCTGATTCTAAAACAAAAGCTAGAACTGAGTTTCCCTTGTCACAATCTGGACTGTGGGACCACCCAACCACCCTACAGCCAACCACAGGAGGACACGATATCCCCCCAATCTTACGCACTGTCAGAGCGTCTTTAATGGAGATGATGGTGCAGACAGTGGGGCGCGGTGGCCTTCCAGACGACCTCCATCAGCCGTAGATGCACAGGGCTGCAGCTCGGCTCACTTGTGTCAGTGATTTGCTGTTGTTGTTTGTTCTGTTCCAGTTTGTTTCCATTCTCCTACTGATGGACACGTAGGTTGTTTACTTATGTTGTGTTTTGAAGAACCACCTGCCATCACATACCACTGCAGCTTGGAGACTACTTTCCAATGTTGCATCAACCACATTTATTTATCAAATCAAGGCTCCTGTCTTGTGAATCACTGATTTATTCAAGGTCTACTTCCTCACCTTGGTGATGAAGCAAATTAAAATGTTGAAACTAGCAAGTCCTGAAAATGTCTTACGTTCCCTTTGCTACTAGAAAAGTCATCACTTGAGCATATTAAGCAAGTCGGATATGGAAGTTTATAGTTTCATGCTCTGCTAACAGTTACAATCCAAGGTAAATTACTTGTGAAATTAAAATGCTTTCTCTATGCTGAGTCATAGTGGTAAAAGCTGAAAAAGTGTTATGTGTGGAATATGCTAGCATGCATATTTATATACATAAAAGCAATAATAATACATAGACTAATATTCAGTTATTTAAATTGAAAATTAGAATAATATGTGAAATTAGAATCACAAACTAATTAGATGAAGATGCCAATATAATTAGTAACATTAATTCAATCTAATCCAACAAACATATTCACAAAAAACAATCTGAAAATCTTATATTAGTCAATTTCTTATTTATTGCTATTAAAACACTTGCTCTATGACCAGTGGGGGGTTGCCCTTACCCACATTTGCTATGCTTCTTTTTTTTTTAATTATAGTAAATTAATAAAAAAAGAAGGCATTTAAGAATTCCCTAGAATCAGGCTGTAAAATTTTAGTCAAAACACTTTTTTTCCTCAGTGTTTATCATAGGGGCCAAATTTAGAGGGAAGAGAAAACTCCAGTCAAGTGATTTCGAGGTCAGTTTAGGGGAGGTGGACCATAGAAGCAGAGGGAAAGACGGAACAGCCAGCCAGCTACAGTGACACTCTGAAGCTCTGTTTTCTCACTTGTATTTCTTTTTCCTTTTTTTTAAAAAAATCTTTTTTAGCCTTAGTTTTCACTCTATCCATCTCCATCTCTCCTAATTGATCATACCATGGAAATGAATAAATTACCATTAATAACATTGGTGATATTTTATATATTTTCTTATCATCATTTTAAAAGCTGAGTTGAGTTCTTTTTATTCCTAGAAATTGATTGACAAATAACTTCATTATTTATTTAAAAACAAACAAGAAAACCCTTCATTTTAGATAAGTTGCCTGTAGCCTGCTTCAACTCAGCTGGTAGCTACAGGAAACTCAGGAACCAAAGTTTCCCCAGAACCATCCCCATGAAATTCTGTGAGGATATTGCCTATTATATGTATTTATGACTTCCTTTTTAAAAATGATAAAAATGACAATGTGTTTCTTTTCTAATGGGCTCAAAATAAGGGCAAGGGCCAGCCTGTCTTCCATTAAAGCACTTTGTTTTCCAAGGAGGAGGCAGGTGAGCAACCAGTCTCCGGAACTCTGAGTAGAGAAGTTATTTTTATTTCCTTGACAGACCCAGAGGGTTTAGCAATATTTATTTAACTCTGCGTGTGTGTGTGTTTGTGTGTGTGTGCTTTAATCTAGACTGAATTAGCAAGGACTGTTGCAGTATAAAATAATTTACCTCTGTGAAGATGAAACTGGATTGTTGATACCAACTAGGCAGGAAGGTTGATGGCAAAAACTTAGCAAGTGACTGAGACCCGTAAGGTAAAAAGAAATGACTGAATGATTGTGTAACCACACAGAGAGGGCATCATGAGAACAGGTATCCCAGTGACAGAGATGCATTTCTGTGTTTACCAGTACAGCATTAATACCAGTATATGGGGATACAATGGCCATAAAAAGAGTGATACTTTATTGCAGGAAATTAACTTTGTTCTTTATGACACCAGACCTTGTAAATACTCTCAACCCTGAGTTATGTTACTGATATCCTAGAAAGCTATATTGAAGGTTGTCTTAAAGATTGTAACCTTGATTCTTCAGGGAAAAAGACATTCCTGTTTTGTTTGGTGTTTTGTTTGTTTTTTAGAATGATCTTATTGAAACAGTTACAGGTTATTTGAGAGTAATATGTATATCTACATAGAACAAAATAATGGGCTGCACGTAACAAGAAAAGAGAGAGAATAGTTGTGTTCCAGAATTGTCTGGAGACAGTCTAATGGGTATTCCTGTCCAGCGTAGCCAAGCTCTTCTAAGAGGTAGAGACGTGTGATGCAGAAGTCCTTGCACATCGCATCAGGAGACTTGAAATCCAGCCCTGGAACTGCCTCCAGTAGCTTATTAACTAACTAACTAATTAACTTAAGTAAATTAATTAACCTCCTTGGGGTTGAGTTTATTGATCAGCAAAATGCACTTTATTAGATTAGATCATTTCTAAGATTACTTCTTGTTCGAACTTCTAAAGATAGGGAATAATGATATAATACAACAAATTAAGATTTCAGTTCAAATCCATAAATGATTGGAATTGAGGAATAAAATATGATTTTGATGCACATCAGAGTATTAATCACTAGTATAAATATTAGTGATTCTCCCCATTTATTGAGATTAGCGAAAAACGGGGCATCCAGAGACCTCCACAAACCTCTGCCCCTTGGACCTCTTTTGATGCTTCAAGAGTAAGAATAGCTTCTTTCAGATAAGGTATTGTTTTGTTTTGTTTTTCAAGTTCTGTGAAAAGTTACAGTGTTATCTGGGATGGGAAAGGGGTGGCGCTGGAGAATGGGACGCAAGAGCAGGAAGGTTCTACTGTTGGGTGGAGAATTAAAGAGACTGGAAGTCCAGAACTCAAGGGTCTTCCTTTCTTATTCTCTTCCTTCCTTCCTCCACCACTGATTGAGTACCTAGGAAGTGTTGCCATGAGCCAGGCCCTGGGAGGGCGAGCCCCTGAGGTCTGGAGCGCTGCACTCAGGCGGCTGGGAGTGTTTGGGGGGCAACGAGATCCTCGCCTCTCCGACAGCTTGAGAAGCTGGGAGTCTCTGGGCACGAATTTACTGAGATGGAGGGTACAATACCTGTTCCCAGGGCGCATAAAGAAGCTACAACAGAGGTCTGGGAATTAGGACACCTGGTTTACCTCTGCCTAAGTGACCTGAAAAGTAGAGAGCAGCACTTGAGTACCTGCTCTGACCCTTGTAGCAGGGCACCAAGGGCTAAAATCGAAACTTCACAGTCTAAAGACATGTTAAATTGCTGTCTCCTGTTTGTAGTCAAAAATCCCTGACGTAAACTAATCTGAGATTTGTCGTGCTAGAACTAAATCTCTGTAAAGGATCAGTAAGCCCATTTTATGGGGAGATGCACACAGGTCTGTGAGCATGGCCAGAGCTGTCTCCCCCTTAGCCCAGGTGACAGCACCTGTTACAAGAGGTCCATTTACTGATATAGCTCAGTGTTTCAAATTATAGATATTTGCCTGCAGCGCAGAATAGCTGCTCTTCTTGACTCATAGCCAGAGACTTCTTGCAACCGTTGGGTACTCTCATCTCTGGAAACCAGTTTCAAATCTCTGTAGGGACTCAGAGGAAGATACAGTGAGTGACAACATAAAAAGGGAAAAGAGGGCGAAGGAGTGAGCAAAGAGACATTTAGAGACCAGGACAACAGAATTTGTTTATTTAAAATGCTCCATGACATTCTGCCTGAAGTTATACTTTTTCTGAGATTCCTCCTCCTCTAGCCACGTAAAATTCAGTGAAAAATATTTCTGATTCCTTAAAAAAAAAGATAAATGAATAAATAAATAAAAATCTTTGGCTTGGATGATATCTTTCATTTGTAGTCAGTGTCAAATCTACAGGGAAGGTGAATTCTTACCTAAGGAGCTAGTCTAAATTTCTAAAAGGAAACAGCAATTATCTACTGCCCCTACAGCTACACAAAAATGAAAGTGGTATGGGGAAAAAGACTTTCTGAATCTATTTCCTTCATTTGGTGATCGCCTCAGGCCCTAAATCTCATCTTGTAGAACATCACATGTCTAGCTTTAGTTTTATTCAGCTTGATTCTATGGCTCTAAATCTCATGAAAGTCATGCCATAAACTCAAGAAATTAAATTCTTTATGGATTTATGCGAGACTCAGAAAATGCATCCTCACAACCCACAGGGGAACAAAATGGCTCTGTTTCCACAACTTCTGAGAATTGCTGTACATTTTTTTTTCCTGAGAGATGAAATAATTAAAGTCATAAGAAATTCAGGTAAGCAGGTGCTATCAGAGAGGCCCAGCCAATAATGAGACATCATTCTGAGCAGGGAGTAAAGCAACAGGGGTGCAGAAGCAGGCAGTAGGTAGGTTCAATCAAGTAAACAGCTGGGGTTAATAAAAACTGTATTTGTAGGAAACAGTATTCTAATTTAAAAACTGGCATTCTGGAGCAGTTATCCTGTCCGTGGTCATGAAGTTGGGTGCATGGCTATCAGGTGCTAGGCCGGGCTCTGTTTCCCTGTCCTTTAGCTCTAGGGTAGGCATGGTAGAATGAATAACATCCCCCCGAAAGATGCCCAAGTCTGAATCCCTAGTCCTGCAGCGGTGAACATGTTTACGTGGTGAAAGAGACTTGGCAGATGTGATTAAAGATCTTGAGATGGGGGGATTACCCTGGATTATCTGGGTGAGCTCAGTATAATTACTAGGGCCCTTAGAAGAGGAGGGTGGGCAGTCAGAATCGGTAGTGGTCAATGTGACAAGAGAAGCAAGAGGCTGGAATGATACAAGGAAAGAACCACGAGCCACGACATGACGCTGGCCTCTAGAAGAGAGAAAACAAACAGATACCTTCCCCAGCATTCGCACAAGGAACCAGCTCTGCTGGTATCTTGACTAAAACCCGATGAGACTGGCTTGGGATGTCTTACCTCCAGAACTGTGAGAGAATAAATGTGCTGTTTTAAGCAACTAAATTTGTGGTAAAATGTCACATAAGCAATAGGAAACTTACATTGCAAGTTACTGAGGACTCAGGGATTAATTTTAGGGTATAATTTTTCAGCTCTCATATACAAAGTAAGACTGGGTTCAGGAATATGGCGTTGATTTATAAGAATAACATTTCTTAAGTGCATTGCACTTTGGAAATTACTTTCACATGAAACACATTGCTTCCCTCCCCTCCCTCACAGTTGGGTAGAAGAAAGTTGTGCTTAAGATCTGTTTTTTCCACTGTTTAGCAATGTAAACATAGGAATCACTTAACATCTCTAGTGCTTAATGTTTCTCTTAAATGGAGATCATGACACCCACTTCAGTATATGTAAAAGTGCTTTGTGGACCACTTGATACTATTTCAGTATTTTATAAATTGAGAGAGGCATAGTCTCAGTTTATGTTGAAAGACTTATGACTAAAACTTATACTCTAATTTATTCCTAATTTCCATTTAACTGTTACTGAGAAAAATTTCAAAAGTGAATTTAGGTAGATGATGCCTACAATCCTAAGGCTGTAATGAAAATAGTTTTCTAAAATTCTTGAATTGGGAGTTTGCAAATCACTTTTCTTTGGAAATCACTAATGCTTCACAATTATCTTTACCAGAGTTAGGAATTCAGTTGTATGTTTTGGCAATGCACGTGTGTGTGTGTGTGCGCGCACGTGTGTAACAGGCACGTATGTTTATATGTGTGATTCGCCTGTAAACACTAAATACAGAAAGTATAATTAACCTAGAACCTTTAATTGTTATGGAAGTGACCGTTCTAACAATCATTGAAAACACATTGGTTACAGTGTTAAATACAGATAAGATTGTATCATATGTGCAGACAGAATCTTTGCACTGAGAATATAAATAAAAGTTAATTTCTCATTTTGGGGGGAAATTGAATAATATTTTTTCTGTTAAATTATTCAATAGTCTTTTAAAAAACCCAATTCACTGATATGTCATTAAATTGATGTTATTATCATCTCCCACTACTCATGTAGAGTAAGGAAAGTAAGTCAATTCTCACAGCTCTGAAATGAATTCTATGCACATTTGGGGTTAATTTTAATATAGAAGGTTGGAAGTCACTGAGAGCATTTTTCCAACATATTAGGCAAATTTTAAAAATACGCTCGATTTGTAAAGCTAAGCCATCTGCTCCTGTCAATCTGGTATTGTTTCTATAGGGAAGAATGTTCACAAGTTTTTGGTACCAATAGTTTCCAATTTTTCTTTATTGAATGAAAATATTAAGCAACAATAAAATTCCTTCCAGGTTTTTTTTTAATAGATGGAAATCTGTTGCCTACTAGAAATAAATATATCCAGCAAAATTAATCAACAAGATTATTATAACATTAATCCAATCAATTACTTCTTAAAAAATCTAATTTCAAACACTTTAACATCCATTTAGATTATCCTTTGAATCTAAAATAAAGGTCAGTCATACTATCACAGAAAAAAATAAAATAAGATTTTGAATTTGGATTGTAATGAGTGGATAGGCTTTCAATCTGAATTAACTACTTGAAAATTTGCCCCACATGCATCTTAACATTACTTTTGATGTTCTTCCAAATAAGTAAAAAATGAAAAGGGTCATCAATATTGACTAAATTCCCAGAATTATCACACACATTTACAAATAGAACCCATTTAATCCAGAACAAAGAGTAAAAACATAAATGCTAATATGTCCTTTTTAACCCTACTCAAGCTCACCCCAAATTGATAAATGGTAATTTATTTATGAAAAATTTTGGGCCCTCATATTTTATCCTTAATTTTAACTGTTCAAAGGTGATTGACTCACAAAGGGGGACCATGTGACAAAATAGAGTAAGTGGCTAATTGTGTAGAGATGATCAAATAAGTATGCAGGAAACATTTGAGGAATATTTGTTTCCATCCTACTTATCCTTCCAGTTCAGACTGACCAGAGGTAATAGAATTAAAACAACAACAACAGTAACAATGAAACTAAAGACGTTTCAGAGCATAGGTTCACTGAAGCACTTAAAATCTGTTATAACCAAAAGTTGTATGATGTCTAGCAAAATACAGAGCATGACAGGGTTATTAAGGGCACAACTCCCATTTACAGACATACATAGTCCCATTAAACCGTATTTCATTGATTCTAAGATGCAAATAATTTTTTTGGTATAAGCATCTCTAAAATTGGTATAGATCTTGTTACCTATGATATGGTGCAATTTAATGAAATGCTGTCTTTCCTTTTGTACCTAAATCATGCATCTTAAAGTAAACCGTTTCTTAGATATGATGAATTTGGTTACATTGAATTAATGGCTGTGGCAATGGTATAAGTAAAGAAAAAGGGGCAGATTGTTACGTTGTGAAAATAAGAAGTGTTAGCATTTAACATAGACACCAATGTCACAAAATGTGTTCTTTAGATTTTTTTGTTAATTTGAAGTTGTAATAATGTACTTGTTTTTAGTAAACCATATTAAAACTTATCTATTTGGAACTTAAGCAACTTATTCAACAAAATAACCTAGAATATAACAAAAACTCAGAAGGCAAAGGGAAAAGGTCTCTTTTAATAATGAAAGCAGTATCAGTGAGGCTGTTTCTTGATTACACCCTGTCCTCCCTTAGACTTCATTTACTTTCATATTTATAGATGATTCTAAAAAACATGCTTATCTAGTTTCCAGTGATTGATTCGATGTAACAAATTTGAAAAGGGGCATATTGTCAATTGGCAACCTGGAAGTGAGGGAGAAAACAGGGTGTCTGTGTGGGGTTGGGGTGAATCACAAAGATCAGTAGTATAGTCCTGTCTAATCCACGTGGAATCAATCTCAGATCCTTCAGTAAGCCCCAAGTGTCACTGTTGGAATTCAGAACTCAGAACTGTCATGTTGTGTAAGCCGAAGTCATCAAGTAAAGTCTAAAAACCTCTTTGTATATCCTATTTGTGGGGTTGAGATTGTGTGTATTCCAAACAGAATTATAGATTTCTTGGTGCTTAAAGAGATCAAATACCATGGGATAATTCATCCTTGAGAGGCTGGGCTAAGCAAAATTTTCTGTTCCTCTTATTTTCTATTAACTGTTTGACTGTGTATATATTTGACCTCTTAATTCTTTCAATAAACAAATGTTTATTAAGTACCTACTCTTGTCCCACTTTAAGCACTGGATATGTAGCAGCAGACAAATGAGACAAAGTAGATTCCCTCTTAGATGATACATATTACACTATGCATATAAAAATACATAGAATTTTTAAGGTTGTAAAAAAGCTGTGTAGAACCAGAAAGCAAGAAAAGAAGAAGGGATTGACTGTGTTTAGAGGCTTTAATATTTTAATTAGATTTAAAAGAGAAGATCTCAGCTGAGATGATAACTAGTGAGAAAAGATTTTGAAGGAGATGAGAGAGTTAGATGGAAGAACAAGCATAAAAGAAAATCTTACCATCGCAGCATACTAGGTGGTTTGAAGAACAGCAACTGGCGAATGAAGAGAGGGAAGTAGAGATGGTGTCAGATAACAAATGAAAGTAGATGCGGGATATAAATTATATGGGACATTGTAGGCACCATGAGGACTTTGGTTTCTAGTGACGTGTAGGATTTTGAATAGGGGCGTAAGAAAACTCTTTATATAAACTCTTTATATATGATAGCACTTTAATCACAGTATTGAGGGCATTTCAAAGAAAAGTAATGGTGGATCCCAAGGGAACAGCCAGGTTGCTGTTATAATAACCCAAAAGATAATGATGGTAGGTAGCAGTGTAGATAGTGGGAAGTGATCATATTTTTTATGCATTTTGAAGATAGAGTGAATGTGTTTTGCTGAGGGATAACATACGAGGTATTAAAAAAAAGAAATGAGGTTGATACAATGCCAAAGTTTTGGGCCTGAGGAACAAGAAGAATGAAGATGGCATTCCAGAGATGGGGGAGATTAGAAAACAAGTTTGAGAAAGGAGAATGAGGATTTAATCTTGGCCCTGTTAAGCCTGAGATGCCTATTAGATATCTTCACATAAATGTCAGTGTAGGACTTGTTTATTGAAAAAATGAAGACCTGAGTGGTGAGTTAAGTGATTACCAGTAGTCATCACTTATTGAATTTGCACTATCTTGAAGGCACTGCTTTAAGTGCCTTATATACATGTTCTCATTTAATCCTCATAATAACCTTATTGATTTCTTATGACCATTTTACAGAAGAGGAAATTGAAATTTAGACAGGTTTAGATGAATTGCTCAAGGACACACAGTCAAGCCTGTTTGCTTTACTCCAACTGTGATTTTAGCCACTGTTTTATATTACCAAGGAGGGTGTGGGCAACAGGCAATAAAAATGTTCTAGGCAGAAAGAACAATATCTGGAAAGTAGAGGGGCCACAGGGAACATGGCTTCCTCTGGAGATGTGCAAGCACACGGAAGTAGTCGAATAATCAGCTTCCAATGAACTTGTGTGGTACTTTACAGTTTTAGAACTGTTTTCTCATAGGCACACGTATTAATCTCTGTAAGGGAGAGAGATTTTTTTTTTATTATCGCTATTCAGTGAGTCAAGGAATAGGCTTACAGAGCTAAGTTCACAAATGTAGTCAATTGTGAACAACGGTTTGATCTTGGACTTCTTTTGCCAAGACTTAAAATAATCTTTACATGCCCAATTATCTTAAATCTTTTCATGTACCTACTTAGGCAGTGAAGAAATATGGATGGGAATACATGTATTTTGATACGGAAAAAACATAGAAATTGGAATCGAATTTCCAAGGTAGAAATGAGGGATCTGGAAGATAATGATAATAATAGGTGTCATTTTTGAGCACTGAGGATGTGACAGACACTGTGCAAGGATCTTTAGATTAATTTGCTAAATTAAATCTCACAAGAATTGAAAAGGAGATTCTATTATCCTCCCGATTTTAGGGAAGAGGAAATTGAGGCTGAGGGAGACTAAAGCAACTCCCTGGAGGTCATTATACAGCCAGGAAGTAGCAGAGTCAAGACTGAACGGAGGCTGTCTGAGATCAGAGCTGACAGGTCGGTCAGGGGCCTCCCTACCTAGGCAGTACTTTATTGTTTGTTTTTATAAAGTCAGAGGTGAAATTAACAACACCGAGGAGGGTCTCATAAGTGTGAAATTATTTTCTGAATTATAGTAAGGTATGAATTTGTGTTCACCCGCGCTGAACAGGTTTTCACCCTGATTTTGAACACCCTTTTATCACAGCTTAAGACAGCAGATGGCTCTCTTGCGTTTTCTTTCGCTTACCTCTATCTGTAAACAACTAAACAGCGTTTTGAGGAGGTAAAAGGAAAACGCGGGGATTAAGCAAAAAGACCTTGATTGTCCCGATGCTGCCCCCACCCCACACTTCCTTAAACAGAAAACCTCATAAAATAGGAGCAACCGTTTGAAGCTTGTGAAATTCACAGTCGGAGTAGACGCCCTGAGACCGAGGAGTCCGCTGTTCCAGGCTCTGCGCCCCGGGTCGGAATGCATCAGGAAAGAAAGAGTATTTCTCGATTATCAGAAAGCTGAAAAGGCTTTGTGCTCCAAGGTGTGTTATTAATGCCAGTGGAAGCTGTGGAGATTAATTTCCTTTCCGCCTTGCGGGGAGAAAATGTGGAAGGCTGCTTTTTAACGGAGGAACTGTTAGAGCCCCTCACGGCCAGCGCTCGCACGCTCTGGGGAACTTGCGTCCTCTCTGAGCGCGAAGGCTGGGGCAGGATCCCTGTCCGCGGTGCTGAATCTCAGCCGCGTCTAGAGGTTGCTGAGCGTTGAGGGGAGGGGTCTGAAGGAGCCCAAAACCCGACCTCCCCTTGGGTTACAGAATCCAAGGAAATGGGGGGAAGACTGAATTATGAGAAAGTGCCTGGAAGGAAAATAATTAACACAGCTATAATAACAAGAAGCTTAATCTCATTATTTTCAAATTATTATACTATACACATATATCATAAAGATTAAAAAAAAAACCTTCAAAGCAAACAAGGTTATGTTGTTTGGGGCAGTTGTACTAGATTTAAGAGGTCACTGTACTTAACATTTTGCTTCTTTGTAAAACCCATTACTAGCTTTAGGTAAATATGTTTGCTTTAATTGTAAAGTCATTTTAAAATTCCAAGTTTATAACGTCTGAAATGTCTAGATGACCTCGCTTCAATAATGGAAGGCAGAAGTAGCTACTCGTTCTGTTCAATATGACTTATTTCAGTGAATTTTTGAAAAAAGACACACTTTAATAGCCTTTTATTAAATGCAGCCATCTCTGCAGATGGCCTTCCCTTTTTAAGCAGGAGCTTGGCAACACAAAATACATGCACACCTAGTAAAACTGTAAAAACAAAGACTTGTGAAACAGAAGAAAAGGTAGACATGGAGAAAAATAGTTAACATGCCCCTTTTCTTCACCTTTTTTAATCTCATGGGTGATTAAGGATTACAAGTTTCTGGAAAAAATTACTTATGCATATCCCTTTTAATAATCATGGTTAACGTACATGTAGATAACAGATTTCATTGTCGGTAATGTAGATATAACATAGTAAGGTGGGGAAAATAAGCTTAAGTAACCGAGTATGTTCTTTAATGTTAAATAGTATATTAAAGCCAATGATATCTGCATTGGAACCAAAACTACACACTCCCTTTAGAGTAAATCCTTTTCCCCAAAAGACACTTGTTAGTAAATATGGAGTAAATACCATGAATAACAGCTGAGCAGTAATTGCTTCCATGGAGAGATTGTGAATAAGTTCTGTAGAGCAGAAAGTGTCTAACCTCCCTGTAATCAGCCCTTGGCTGAACTTCTCCCACTTGACTGGTTGCAAGTCTGTGTAGTACTTTACCGCCTATTCCTGAGACAAAGAGAAAATGTGTGTTGGTTCAGAACTGCTTCCAGCGCTGCTTTCGGAAATGTGCCTCTCCTCTTTCCAGCAGTCACCAGGGAAGTGATGGTTACAAGTCTTGATTACCTAATGAGTTTTCTTTCCGCTGTTCTTCACACTGGATTGTGAGTCTAGTTTTTGCATTTATTTTCTTGACCTTTCTGGAATGATAAGCAAAACAGCTTAAAGGGAAGAGGAAAAGATAAGAAGCCACAAGAGCAAAAGCTACACTTGGTTTTGTCACTCCGAGTGTATCCTAGAAACCATGGATCTGTATTCAACCAAGCATAAAGTGTTTCTCTCCCAATCTCCTTTTCTGGGCGTCCTCCACCTGCCCCCCTCCTCCTGGACCTTCATATTTTCAGTTATCCAAGACAGACTGCTGTCAGGACACAGACAGGAAATCGAGGAGAGGAGGCAGCAGCTGTTGTATATGCCTTTCAGACAGTTCATAGGATTTTCCCCCTGACTCTCTACCAGGGGACGCCACAGACGGCAGCTCAAATTGAAATGTCCCTCAGTCTGGCTGCTTTCTGTTGTCACTGGAATACTGTGACACCCTCCCCGCCCTTAGTATTCTGTGCTGACTTCTTCAGTATTCCGTTCCTGCTGCTGTTTTGTAGCAGCTACAGCCGCTGCCATCTCTTCCTCCAAGTGCTAGCGAGCAAATTTGGGAAGGGGGTCTTTCCGCACCACCTTACCGCTTCTCCTCACCTTCCCCTCCTCCCTGCTTCTTTCTTGCTCTGCTTCGGTTTCCAAATGACAAGCCTACCCTTCCTGACGGCAGAAAGGAGAGTCCAGCAAGTTTGGGTGGACTAGGTAAGGAGTGGAGGCGCCTCCCTCCTCAGGACACACTCTCCTCCCTCCCAGCCTCCCTCCTTTCCCCTCCTCCTTCCCGGGGTGGAGAGGCTCGAGTGCTGAAGGGATTAGAGGGGAGGGCGGAAACCACCTCGTGTTCCAACCGCAGCTGAGAGTTTCTGTGGACCAGGAGGCACGTTAAGATCCAGAAGCCTAAGCCTCGGAAGCCTCGGAAAGCTGCTAGTTTCATCCAAGAAAAAGCGCACTGATAATTCCTTCAGTTCCACCTGCTTTGGCTCAGCCACTTAGCACCCCACCCCCTGCCATGTATTTGAGCTTTCTTTTATATTATTATTAATATCTTTAAAAGTCGTTGTCATATACATTTTCCTTTCTTTCTGAAGACTGGCATAGGAGGTGGACAGGAGCGGAGTGTAGTGGGGTGGGAACGAAGCGCTTTGATTAGAGATCTCCGGGGAGAAGATTGCTCTCTCCAGATGCTGATTTCCAAGGCACTTGACAATCACCGGCAGAATCCAAGAGTGGGCGGCGGCGGTGGCACTGGCCGGGGGGCAGCTCGAGTCAGACGCTGAGTCCTGCCCAGCGCGCCCTGGACGGACCGACGCGCGAGACCCGGCCGGGACCTGCCCTCCATCCTGTGCACTGGAAGACGGCAGTCGGCTCTACCTCCCGTCCGGGAGGCGGGCAGGGCAGGAAGGCAGCGCGACTGGCGGTGGCGGCTCCCGAGAGGGTTCCGGCGGCGCGCGGTGACCGGCGGCGCCCGCAGCTCCGGCCCCACTCCCGGCCCCGACGCGGCTGCGGCGGCGGCGGCGGCGGCGGACACGACCTCGGGCTCCCCTCGCTCGCCCAGCCGCGACCCGGGCGCATTTGCGCGCCTGGACCTGCGCTCCGCAGGGAGGGCGATGGGTCCTAGTTGGGACTGAGGCCCCCTAACCCCCTCCGTAACTCCTCGGGCCTCCCCACTCCGCCTCCCCAAGGGCGAGCCGCCGCCTGCGCCGCCCCTTCCCTCTCCTGTGCCCCCAGCTCCCTGCCCTCTGTCCCCTCCCTCCTCCGGACCCAGTCCCGGGGCCACCATGGCCGCGGCCATCGCCAGCGGCTTGATCCGCCAGAAGCGGCAGGCGCGGGAGCAGCACTGGGACCGGCCGTCTGCCAGCAGGAGGCGGAGCAGCCCCAGCAAGAACCGCGGGCTCTGCAACGGCAACCTGGTGGATATCTTCTCCAAAGTGCGCATCTTCGGCCTCAAGAAGCGCAGGTTGCGGCGCCAAGGTCTGTGTGGGTCACTGTTGGGAGGTGCGCCCTCGGATCTCTCCCGTCTCCCCGGCTGCTTGGGGCCTTTTCGGGCTCCCCTCCCTCTCTCCGTCTCGTCTCTCCTAATCCTCCACCCACTTCTCCCCAAATCTCCCTTCTGAGCGCTTGGAGCGCCTTCCGCCCTCGGGAGCTGGGAACCTGCTCTCAGGCAACCTGTAACCACTGAAAACTCAACCCCGCCAGGAGCCGGCAAGTTGGCCGGCTCCCGCTGCTGCCTCCTGCTCCCCGAGTCTCATGCGGGCTGACTCCCAGAGAAAATTCCTTTCTACTCTGAGGGTCTTGGCTTCCCCGGGGCGTAGAGTTTGACACCAGAATGCTGGGGGGAAATCTGCCTCCCCAAACACCTTGGGGTCGCGCTGGCTGCTTCCAGCCTGATTGGAGATGTCAGGAATTTCTGGGTCTGGCCTGACTTGGCCTCCCAGGTCTCCTGGAAACCTCCTAGGCTCCCACACCTTGGCGAAACGTGGCGATTACCGCCTTGGCGCTCAGCAGAGGCTGGTGTACGAGAAGTGAGCGGAGGGTGTGTGTGAACTGAGAGCTAGTTCAGTTGAGATTTCCCGGAAAGCTGCTTAGCGGGCAGCGTCGGCCAGTGTGAAGCCCCTGGGTCACATCTTGGGAAGAGGAGGGGGCGCGCAGAGTAGGGAGAACGAATCGATTTAGGGGTCTGCCATATATCCCTAAAGCGTGGTAGTTGTAATTCAAGGACTCGCGAATTGCAGGAGGCAAAACAAGCAGACACTACATGCAGATGACTAGAATAGTTGCCTTACTATACATCTCTTTTGAAAAACAACCAGTGCCCAGCATGACCTTCAGTTGCTGCCTTTAAAATGTCAGAGCCTGAGAAGGCAACTCACTCTGGAGCCGCAGCCCGGCAGCTTTTGTTCATCTCCGCTTGTCTCCACATCCAGTTGCTAGGGGTGGTTGTCTGGAGGGCATGTGGGGTGTTTTGTGGGAGAGATGGGGATTGCTTGCTTTTCATTCCTGAGTGGGCTCAGCAGGAAACACTGAAGACTATATTCACGTTAATAGGAGTATATGTTTGCCCAGCACATTATATTCTCGGTGCCCAGCTGTATTTATTTTAAATGCCCTGTTGTTCCAAAGACAAATGAGAGGAGCATATGCTGTACGTGTGTATCTATGTGAATGTGTGTGTGCACCCTACACATTTGCAGGTTTATGTTCCAAAGTTTTAATGCTTCTTTAAACAAAGGCTAGATAGATATATACATATGTTTAAATATATATATTTAAGTCTCTCATTGTCACAATTACAAATTGGAGCTACCTGCTCTTGGAGTCAAGCTTAGAAGGCAAACATCTAAGGAAAATCAGAATGAAAGTCCTAAAGTAGATAAATTATATAGCTATCATAGAAGGAACTTCTGGAGGAAGTATTTGGGGACAGTGACATTTTCAGACCAGTGTAGAAGCTATTAAGAAAAATGGACTTAATTTTCCACTTCAGCCAGAGCCTGATCCATCCAAACCTTGATATTGTAAGACCAATGTGATTGTTTTAAACACTGTTGATCCATGGAGGGTCACATTATTATGACTTAAAGTGTTGGCTTCTCCTCTCATTTCATCTGATTATCTTTTAGGTCATAGTTTTCACCAGGGAGAGCTCCAATTTTACCATCTATTTGAAGTAAATAAATATATTTTCTTCCAGATAGGATTATTTTAATATAAAAGGTGATTAAAACTTACTGTATGTATTCTTTAAATATAGAACCAGTAGATTATTTTATAAACATGAACAATAAGTGTTCTGCATCATATTGGGTGATGAAGGAGGGTTTCCTTTATAGTTGTGAATTTTAAGATGGGGTAAACTTTTGACCAGGAATAGAAAGCTACCTGGGCTCTCTAATAGTCTGTTTCACCATTTGCAACCCTGACTGCTCTTTTGGTATTCATGAGTTTGAAATGATGTACATGCCTCAATGATCAGTAAGAAAAATATATCCGAGATCGCTTTTGCTACCTTATTTTTGGTGGAAAAATGGAAAAGAAGATAAGCTAAAAGGAAATTTCATCTTTTATCTTTCTTGGAGATCTTATATATAAAGAAACATATGTTTTAGTGAAGAAAAATAGATATATCCCTTGAGTGTCAAAAAGAAATTATTAATTTAAGCAAAAGAAATATTAAAACTATGTTATGTAAATTGCATATTGATATATAATTACGTGGTTTTATTTTTATATATAACTACATATAATTATTTTATTATTTAATTAAATATTCTTTTAGGAAATATTTTTAAGCATATTTACTTTTATCTTCTATGCTTACTCTTTGCATAGGAATTGACTCCAGGAAATTTTACAATTCTGATTTGTTCATTAAAGTATAACTTTAAGTATGACAGTTTTATATATCTTTATATTCAAAAATGATTAATTTGACAAACAGTTACAGAATCTCCTGTTCCAGGTATTATATGTGGAATGTTGAGAGATGAATCTCCTTCCATCGTGGGGCTTACAAACATGGGCTAGAAAGTCACTGCATATGGAAAGGAACAAGTTAATAAGAAATTACAAAACTCAAAGTCCTGAAAAGCACAGAGAGGGCTGAGGGAGAGGGCAGGTGATGTGGAGAGGGGCCTCATTAGATCAAGCAGACCAGATGGGCCACACCCAGAGCTACAGGTTAAAGGCTGATATCTGAGAAGGATGCGGAGGTTTGAAGAGTCATGTGTGTGTGAGGCCCCTGAGATGGGAACCATCTTAGCCTGTTGGGAAGAGAAATATACATTTTTTAAATGTAGGGTTTTTTTTTTCCTTTTCAGTCCTCCTTGAATTAGTAATTTATTTAATATAAAAAGTATGACATATTTATTTATCCCTTTGGGTCAGGCCTTACCCCTGATGCTGACCACCTCCTGCCCCCGTAGCAGGATGGTTTTTATACCAGTTGAGATGCCCTGTAAAGGACGGAAATTTGCAACATGGCTTTTAGAGGGCGTGGTGGGCACTACAACTGTATCCCACCTTTCCGGATTCATCTTCCTCTGATTCCTCAGACTTCAGACATACTCAGAGTTCCTCGGATTCCTGTGCTTCTGTTTGTGCTTCACTCTGAGCGCAGACTCTTCTCTCTTCACCAGTTGAAATTATCCCCATTTCTTAAAGCTTGAAAACAATGCCATCTCCTCGGAGAAGTCTTCCCCCATTGCAGAAGGTCAAAATTACCCTCCCATGGCAACAGTCCTCACTATTGTTGTTCATGCTCGATAATAATCAGTGGGCACACATATTCAGTAGGTTGTAGTTAGGAGTAAAGTCTGTTTTCTGCATTTTGTAGGCTCTCAGATCTTGACAGAGTGTCTGCCATGGCTAGATACTTGTCACTGCCTTCGAATTGAAGTGAAATAAGGAAGGCCAACATGTCCAAAGCTAGAAAAGTGTCTTTGAACCACAGTGATCTAACTAGACCACTTTAGAAGTAAATATACTTCTCAAATTTTTAATATCTCTTTTAATTTCCCTAATAAACCTTTTTTAAGAGTTTGGAATGTGATTACATATTTGTGAGTTATTCTCAAGAATACAAGAATATAACGAACCACACTTTAATGCTTAATTAAATTATGAAAATAGATACTTAGAATATCTGTAGATTTAGCTAAAGAGAGAAGAAGGCACAAGGAAACCAACAATTTGCAAAGAGTTTTATTATTTGGATTTTCAACAACAAAAAGGAGAATTAAAATAGAACCTATTTGCAATGATGAACGTTTTATCCTAGAAGTGTTACATTTTTGTTATTAGTTTTTAAACCAGATAAGAACTTTCTTTGTTGCGGGATAACAAACTTTCAGAGTCTTCGGTATAGCTAGTGCAACTGTATTCTGAAACTTTTTTTTTTTTTTGTCTTCTGTCATAGGAGCCACGGTGTCATGTGTCATGTATGTTTGATCAGTAGTTGCGTGGGTATCTTAAGAACACGTTTTACCTAAAATAAATTATAGGATGTCCTAAGAAACAAAGAATGGAAAAGAAGCTACCTAAAATTTGCTTTGAAGTTACTCTGTCATATAAAATCAGAAATACATATTTTTTAAAGCTTTGCTTCACTGTGATAATGAAACACATCAGCTATCTTAATGAAAGAGAAGTAGTCTTCCTTATTATGAGATAAGGAAAAGCCATGCCTGCCCACTCAAAAAATAATCAACAGCAAAGGGTAATCAAAAGTCCATTTTTTGGTGCTACTGCTTCTGAGCCATTACCGTTGAAAATATAAAGACCACCTATTTATTTGGACTCTTTAGGGCAAAATAAAACAAGAGAGTATTTTTCCCTCAAGGGGTCATCCTTCTTTTCTTTTGGAAGTGTTTTTTGTTTTTTTGTTTTTTACTTTTTTAGGGCAATGTCTGTGGGAGTCCTCCTATATAGCTTTTGATAATACCTGTTGCTGATTTTTTGATAATCAGAGTTCTATTATTTTAGTTGTATTAAGGCAAGACAAAATTATTGTTTTTCTGACTTGAAAGGACTCATTTTTTAACAAGGAACATTTTGTCAAATGCAGGGTTTCTAAGTGAGAGATATTATGGGGAGATTACTGAATTGGTACATAAAAGAATGTTAAAGATTAAAAAAATGGTTGACCTTGCTTGCTTATATTTTTCTCTGTGGCTTAATTTTTATGATTTCAAACATTCCACATTTACTAGAGGCTTCTGAAAAAGGTTACTACCACTCTGGTGCCATAAATTAAGTGGTCCAGCATGTAAAATATGAGATAGCATGGTAGGTCAGGTCAGAGGTAAGTAAGATTAAGTAAGATGGTTTGCTTTGGGTTAAGTTAGATTCATAGATTGAGTTGAGTTTATATACATTACGCAAATAGTGCTATTAATTGGTGAAGAAATCCTTTGCATTTCCCACTGTAAGATTCCAGAAGCACCAACTCCCCTCAAACCCCCCACTAGGTTACCATTAATAGTTACAGGTTTTACTTTGTATTTCAAATTAGTAGAATTATTAGTATAGCCCTTCTACATTTAGCTCCCGAATCCTGTTTCACTGTTAATTTTATTCTCTATTATGTCATCATAAGAAAATCATATTCAAATAGATATGGGCATCCCCTCTTCAGTGTAAAGTGGTATCTCCTAAATTTTATTTACCTAATTCAAAAATAATGGCAGAAATTTAAAGGAAAAGGTAGATGAAGTGTTTTTCAATCTGATTTTTCCATTTAGTTCTAAAATCTAGGTTTCATTCTAGGTATACCTTATGTTAATTTCTCTCCAAATGGTGATAAATTTTAGCCAAAAAGGACTATAATATCTAAGTAGTACAAATTGTATATGATGTTTTGAATATTGTCATTTTAGCACTTAAGGGCTAAAAACAAAACAAAAACAAAAGCATAATGGTGAACTCAAACATACAAGAGACCATTTTAGGGAGGTTGATGGAATTTAAAGTCAACTGCACTATGTTGGCATGACTGAAAAACAACTACTTTAGTGATTTTATCTATAGTGAGTCCAACGTTCTTTTTAAGAAATTCCGATTACATGAGTATGTCACCATTCACTCTTTGCTGGGGGTGAGAGGCTGGCAGTAGGTCATGATGGTAGTAGGAATCTGGACACCTTTTATAAAAACCATTTTATAATAGTTATACTGCTTTGTCATTCAGGAAGATTCTTTTCATAAAGCTATATTGTGTGAAACATTTTTTTGTGGAATTTGTGTTTCAACCTATGCTTTTATAGTTCTTTAATATCAGGTTTAATAGGGGCCCATATGGGACGACGATGAGGGACAGCCACTAAAAAGGCAGTGTCTCACCAGTGCCTGGCATATAACTAACACTCCATAGCATCTGTTGAATGAATGAAAAATCCTGTATTTCTCAGGATTGCCATGGAACAGTGGCAAAGAGCGGCAGTTGAGATCAGTGTGCACACAGCAACAACTGTCGTTGACTGGATACTTCTTAATGTGTTAACAACTACCTACATGACACTCTGTGTCAGGCACTGTGCCCTTGAGTACTAGTTCCTCCTCACAACAAGCCTGGTAGTAGGTATGCTACATTTTCCATTCATTGATGATACACTAATGTTATCCATCCATCCATTTTATATGTGAGGTATCTGAAACCAAAGAAGATTGAGTAAATTGTCCAAGTTCACATAAAGTTAAAGAATGGAGCTGGGATTAAAACTCATGTTGCCAGGCTGCCTTCAGAGTCCCCGCTCTTACCCAGTGCCAGTTCTCAACTGCCACATATTTTATTTCATTACTTCAATTAATTGAGATTCATCACCGTTTCATAGCAGAGGAAACTGAGGCTCAAAGAGTTGGTGTTTCACCAAAAGACTTACACCTACGAGTGACACAAGTGGAATTCAAAAGCCAGTCTGTCCTTAAGTCCTCTGTTCTCCCCACTGCGCTGCACTCTCAGTTCTTTGTGACGTTGACATTAATGGAAGACACATTATTTCAAGGCACATGGTAGATACTCAACATAGGTATCTGTTGATTGGATGCATGTAATAATGTTATTTACTTTTTAATATTGAGGGTGTAAGAAGGTTTGCCTGAAAGTAGAAACTTATTTGTGGGATTTGGGGGAAGAGATAAAAAAAAAATGCCATATTTTACCAAGCCATTTTTGACATAGGAACGTAGCTTTGGTTTTCCAACAAGTGTTTGGAAGTGACACACATTTGATGTTATCTTCTCAATGAATTGCAGCATTGATCTGATATTCTGAAGGATTAGAGTGCTTTCATAAGCATGTAATGACTTTCATGTTATGCCTTTCACCAATTTTTAATTAATTTTCTTAGGTTATATATTTTCCACATTCTTATTTCTAATAAGTCTTATTGGTGACATCCCTTATTGGCTTTATTGTACTTGATAAACTGAAGCAAACCACCAAAGTTTTAAGTTAATCATGAACATTGCAGGCTGTTAGAAGTCTCAATACTGTGTGTTTTCTGCTGCTTTTAAATTAACACATTGGTTCACAGTCCTTTTCTAATGAGTTCTTAGATCATATTCTTAATACCAATACCAGAAGAATGTAATGTAGTCAAGGCCAAGTTGTTTGTAAATTGTATTACACACTTTATAGAAGTTGCATACAGATGAATACTTAACTCTGAGACAGCCTTAAAAACCTAGTTGTATGTTATTTAGATATTTTATTAACTTGTATTTTCTGGTTTTTCCTTTCTTGTTACCTTGCTTACATAATAAAACTAATTGGTTAATCCAATTGCCCACCTGCTTTGTGCCTGTACCTACACAGCTGGTTTTGGCTGAAGAGAAACACACATAAGCATAGATTGGTTCGACTTTAAGTACGTAGTCAATAACATCAAGTGTGCCTTTGGTACATTAAATATATATATTTATATATATTTCGACTTAAATACGTTATATTTCTTACCTTCTTTCTCTTCAAACATCTTATACTTCCTCCCCCATTGCTACCATCAACTATGTTCTTACTTCTGTCTTTCCTGAGAAAATAGAAATAATCAAAAATAAATTTGCATATACTCCACAACTGCTTTTACAAACCCATCTGCAGATCTATCCATTTTTCCCCTTTTTCCTACTGAACTTGGGAATGAACTCCTAATGCTCCTATTTAACGTCAAGACCTCCACAAATTGAGGAACAGATCCTTTTCATCTGCTTAGAGACATCAGTCCAATAATATTTCCCTCTCTCTTCTGCATCATATCATTTCTGTATCCCACTGGATTATTCTCACCAGCATATAAATATGCTGTGATATATCTCAGCTTGAAAGTTAAGCTCCTCTTGATCGTGCATTCCTCTCTCACTATCTAAACCAATTATCTTTTGTTGGCAAAACTTCTTGAAAGAGAAATCTCCAATTTCCCTCCTCTCAGTTGCTCTTGAACCCTTTCTAATCAGGTTTTTGCCACCCCATCCCCACCCCCACCAACAGGCTGCTCTTGTCAAGGTCACCAAGGAACCACCTGCAACTGGTCAAACCCAAGTTGTTTATGCTCAGTCCTCATCCCACTTGTACAGTATTTGGGATTCAACTTTTGCATTAAGTTTGTATTTTTTCACTATAATGTGGATAAAGTTAGCATCAAAATACTTTTAATGTGTCATTTACACCACTGAAACCATTCACGGGATCGTCGTCTTTTCATAGTGATAACGTAATTGGATTTCTAATGATGTTAATGTGTGATGATTGTCATCATGCCACGTGATGCCCTGCCAAACACTTTTAGTTCTCAGTTGGTACTCAGGTACCATGAGAAGGCAGTGGTGTTTTCTTACTTGGAGAATATTCTTTCCATCCCATGTATTTGCTTTGGGCCCGAGTGACTTGCCTCCACAAAATAGAAGAATTTGAATTGTCTAAGAGTTAGTTTTTAAATTTTTTGGCTTTATAGTCAAATATAGATTTACAGCTAAGAAATCATTGTTGTTCAGACTCTTTAATTGCTACTGTAGCCAATAATAATTGGCAAAATTAAATATTTGGTTAATCTGCTTAATGATAAATATCACTCAAATTCAAGCATTATATAGAAGGAAATAGTCATAAATGTAAGAGGGCCATTTAGCATAATTTATTTTCTGTGTGTGGAATGTTTTCAGCGATAATATTTGACTTCAAATAATGCTAATATGTTCTCTTATGTATCTGTTGGAAATAGATACATGATTATTAGCTCTGGTGACAAAGTTGAAGGTAACTATTCTACATTTGTTTTCGACTTTTTAAAGTAACCTGTTAGAATGACATAGGACTTCTGAAGTTTGGGGAATGGTGAAGTTCTAGCAATTAGAGTTTAGGAATAAATTTATAGACAGAGTTCTATTATCTCTTCTTGTTAGTTTCTCTAGGGTGATATGTCACCATTGTGTTCAGTAGCTCCTGTAAGAATATGGTATCTTTGCTCAGGAAACTCTTGAATGTTTGATGGGCAGTGCTTTTCTTCAGAATCCAACCATTTTTTTTCCCTCTTGAAAGGGTCTTGAAAATGGAATCTCATTGCTTAATGTCTTTTTATTCCACCACATGCCTCCTTGTAGCTCTTTAAATTTCTGTAAATATTTCCTGCCTAGCCTGGGCTACATTATGCCCTTTAAATATTTGTTCATGGCTTTTTATCCTCCTTACCATTTGGCCAACTTAAAATTGTTTAACTCTATTAATCTTTCTGCATAAGTAAATGCCACCAGCACCTTAATCATTTCTGTGGCTTAGATTGTTCAATCATTACCTCATCCTCATTCCAGCAAATGAGCTCACTGCTGATTTCACGAAGAGAATTTCATGCTGAGGCCAACCTTGCCGCAGAGAAGACTGAAGGCATCTGCTGTCTGCCTTCTCTCTGCGGGGTGAGGTCTGGCTTGAACGGAGGGATGAAGAGACTGGACCACACGTATGAAAGACGGAAGTGTTTGTCTTGGCTTCATGCCTGACTCATTCAAGGATAATGTAGGGAAAGTAACCAAACATCTTCACTGAACCTGAGAGGACTAGGGGCGTTGTAGATCACATCTCTTCCTTACATCCCCACTGCAGGAAACAGGTGGAATTATTTTCATTTTCACGGATGAGAGAAAGTGAAGAAATTTTTCCGAGGACTCATCCTTGGCAGAAGTATTTGAATGCTGATCTGACTGATACAAGGTGTACATTTTTAGAATTAACTCAGTGGATCTTAAATAATAATAGAATTCAGCATTATATTCCAGTAGCTTTCTGGATTCACTCCTGGGATGGGCTAGAATGTGAACCACAAGGTTTGCCTCTGCTCAGTCTCTGTGTTCTCCCACAGCAGCCACTGTGACCAGCGATGCTGCACGCAGGATAACTGCCTCACCCAGAAGTGTGTCTCCAGCTCTGTCTCCAATTTTCCATCTCTGTCCAATGCTTGGGCCACCAGGGCAGTGAGCTGGACAGAACGGCAGGGCCCACGCAGGTCCATTCCGTAATCTCAGAGATTCCCTTTTGGGGTAAGCCATCCCCGGTGGTGTAGCAATGCTGAAGTTTTCCTCTAAGGTCTGGAGTATCTTATGTTTGCCAGACTTTTATATTCTGCATCCCAAGGCCTTTGTATTTTGAAAGCTATATAGGTAATAAAAATTGCAGAAGTGTTGAGAATACGCAGTTAATAAGCAAAGGTTTCCTCTTCCCCTGTTACTGCTGCTGAGCTGATGCAATTTTGTCATTAGAAATGTCCCTGGTACCCAGTGCTCCCCTGACCGTTACGGTTTTACTTTCTGGATGGTTCATTGTTGTCGGGTCAAGTGAAGCCAAGACTTAAGTAGTACAATATTAGGTCCTTTTTTGCAACAGCTTCATCAGCAACTCAGCCTGAGCATAAAATTTTCATATCTGCGTGGGTTTTCCTTCTGCCCCACGATAGTAGTAGCAAGGGGTTATTTCAGCACAGTCTCCTTAAATTCATTCATGTATAACACAAATATACCTATTTACTTACTTTTTGGAAAGGAAACTCAGAACTTCGCTGTATGTCCTCACAGTTGACTAGCTTCATAACACTGTTCCTTTTTTTTTTTTTAATTTTACTCTTTCACCCGACACAATGGCCACTTGTTGTCTTCTGAGGTAGGCTCAATGATTTTTTTTTCTTAAAAATCGAATGCCAGGAAATACCCCAAATCTCACCTGCAAGGCCTCTCTCATGCATTCCTATCTCACACACACACACACACACACACACACACAAACACACACGACAGCCCCGCCCAGGCGTGGACGCGGGGCCTCCCTCTGCCTCTTGCTGAGCAAACCTCGGCAAGTCTGTTAACACCCGGAGACCTCTCTGCAACTGGCTGGACAAGATGATTTGGAAGAATACTTTGTAGCTTTGAATTCTCTTGCTCATTCATCTAGAAGCCTATATATGGGTTAGGCTGGAGAAAATCAAGACGGAGCTACGTTCCTTTGCCACAGGGACTGTATTCACGTTAAAAGGGCATCTACAGAGTAGAACTGTCCCTTCAACGTTCTGTTCGCAGTGTCTGTCTCCCTGTCCCCTGTCCCCTATCCCAGAATCCCGTCCCCTCACATGTCCCCAAACCCTGTGCTGTCCCATTGACTTTGGTCCCAGGCTTCCTGTTGGCTGGTCACTAAACACAGCCTGAAGATACTTGGTTAATTACCCCTGTGTATTACATTTATTTCACCTCTTATAATTTATTGTCCAAACAATTGCCATCTTACCTATTGTTCAAGTTTGAGACAATTGCAGCTGAGGGTGCTTTTATTGTCCCCTCCCTTCTTCCCTCTCCCCTTCTCTGTGTTCAAGTGTGAGAAAGGGAAAGTATGTAGTGTGTGTGTATGTGAGTGTGAATAAAAGATTAATGTGAAGCATGCTAGGTGATGCAGATATCACATGAAGCTTTATAAAAACAAAATAAGTACTAATATATATATACACACACATATATATACACATATATATACACATACATATATACATACTTAAAGTTGGTGTGCTCACACATGTGAATATTGAGACAGAAAATGAAAAAACAAGCCTACTTAGATCTCTACTAAAAGTCAATTTCATGCCTCCCAGGACTTCTAGAATGCAGTTTTTCAGGTGCCTTTATTTGTTTTTTCTTAACAAATCTCTTTCTATTTTTCTGGGGTTGGCATCTGAACAGATTTTTTTTTTTTAATTTAAACTTTACTGCTTAAGACCCGGTCTCACTAGCTACTGAGCCAAAACCCATTTGAAAGGACTAAAGCTTCAATGAGGAAATATGGAAACAATGGCAAGCCTGGAAAAAAAGGTGTAACTAAAATGAGTGCTCCCCCCACCCTCACCCAGACACGCACAAACATAGTCTGCAACTTAAATGGATGTTAAGGTGCCCATAGAAAACTCAGTCTTCAATTTTAAGTCCTTTAGGTAATATTGATCACTTTCATGATGAACAGCATACCATGCCCCTAAGTAGCAACTGGAATGTGTTTAAAGAGAGTGAAAAAGAAAAGAAAAACAAACAGAAAAATGGAAAAAGTAATCGACATTGCAGCTTTGGATGGACTAGAAAAAATTAGACCATTGCATGGTAACCAGTTGGAATTAACAGTGGCAGCAAGCTTTCTTTGGAGGTGAAAGAGAAACACTAAATCAGTGCAAGTTCTCAATTTTAAGAAGTTGAATTAGTCAAACATAGGATTAAAGCTATTGGATTTGTATCAAAAGTGCTGGTTTTGAAAGTGGGCTAGAGTAATGCATTTGTGATCAGCATCATCCAGGGAAACTTTAAGGTACTCAAACACCATGACGAGATTTGGAACAGGAAAAACATTCTTTGGTAAAAATCTCAATAAATAGTAATTTTCCTAGTGAAGAAAATCATTCTAAGTCAAGAGGATTCCCTTGTGCCTCAGGGGGTTGGTTATTCTGTGGTTATTAGCACTTGAATCCAAGGTAATTCCATTTGAAGAGTAAATTATATGCGAGTGGTTTGATTAAACATACTGGTTTCATGGCTGCTGTATCAGTATTGGCTGCAGGCATCTTGTCTCATGCATATCCTGCTGTTGGATTTCAAGTTGCAGTTAAGAAACCGCATAACACAAAAGGGAATTCTTAATGTTTGTCTGTTGGGTTATTCTTAAGAAATATATGAGCCCCGTTAATTCAAATACATCTGAATACCATAAAGAAAACCTTAAATTTAAACATGTGCCATCAGGAAGCTAAAAAACGAGGACGTAACAAAAAGGACAGAAAAAATAACATAAAGAGGGAGGAAGATGTCTAAAATGCTGAAGGTACATTCAGCAAGCAGAATTCTTAAGGTTGAGACCTTATACTCCCTTCTATGTATTCTGGCAAAGTGTCTGGTGCTCGTTAAGTGTCTGTCGACTTGATTAATCTAACGGTGTTTCTAAACCGATAAACCTAAGATACTCCTATTGTTGCAAGTAAATATAAGGCAGCCACCATCTTAGCTCATCAAACTTGCGCATTATCTACAGTGAAACTCATACAAAATCTTCAAAGTAGACAACCTCATGCCCATTTTTAAGGGAAAGAATGGAAACGTATGGCTATTAGTCATTTTTCCTGGGTCATATAGGAGTACGGGGTTAAAACGCTGTGTTTTTAGATTTCTGTGAGGGTTGCTCCTTTATGATACAGCTACCTTCTCCCCTGAAGTTTCTTGAACAAGAAAAATGTTCAGGGAACATTGTTCCCAACCAGGGTTGCAAATTACCCATTGAGAAGTGGGAGGGAATTGCTAAGAATTATGGCTTTAGTTCATCTTCTCCCATCTCTTCTTTCTCTTATATGCTTCTATTCAATTATAGACAATTCCATTCCTTTTCTTTTTTTTCCCCCAGAAAGATTTTCTTCACTCTTATTGCTTCATAAATTTTTCAAGACTGTAAAACCTAGGAGACAACCCAACAGAATAAATGTCCTTCCCCAACTTGTAGGAAAAAGTATGATTCTTGTTTTTGTCCATCATAGCTTGGATTTTTTAAAAAGACATTTGTTTTTCTATTGATTAGAAAATTCTCTCATCATTTCTCATGTAAGACTACATTTGAAGACGTAAAAAATTCCTAGAGTGAAGCACTTCCAGAGGCTTTTTAAATGACCTTGAGATTGAAGGTGGTATGTATATTCATCTATTTCCTGAATTTTATAGCAGTTTTTATATTCGAAGTGGTATCTCAATTTTAAAATAAGTATTTTATTGACATAAAACATACACATTGAAAAGTGCTCAAATCACAGGCAACTTACTGAATTTTCACGAGATGAATACTCTTGTATAAAGACCATTTGGATCCAGATAAACAGTGCCCCAGAAACCCCATTTATATGAAAATCAGTAAACCCTAAACATGGGCACTACCTTGACTTCTAACACAATATGTTAGTTCTCTCTATTTCAAAATGTTATAAAAATGGTATCATGCAGCATGTGCTTTTTGTTTCTGCCTTCTTTTCCATTCCATTATGTTTGGAGATTTATTAATGTTATCTCTGGGAGTAGTTCATAACATCTGTAGCAGTATCTCCCTTTTTCCCAATATTGATAATTTGTGCCTTTTCTTTTTTCTTGAAAACATATGACTTGCTTGTACAAAATACACATTTTGTTAACATATATTGTATTTTAGTCTTTTTCGAAGAAGACACTTTAGGCTTAGTTGACTTTTTTCTATTATATATTTTTTGTTTGATGAATTTCTGTTCTTAACCTTATTTCCCTCTATTTTCTATAGGTTAAATTTGTTATTTTTTAACTTCTTGAGAGTATAAATTGTAAGTTTGTTATTTAAGCCT